>NC_050069.1:16814929-18191942 GCF_009764565.3 Dermochelys coriacea
TGAAATAATTGTTATGCATGGTGGAGTGAAATTCACCCCTCTGCAAAGGGTTGTCATAGTGTCTATGTACCACTTAAGCAATGCATAGGCCTTATGCTGGTCTTCCACAAAGGGTTGAAGTTCACACAGTAGAAAGGGTTAACATAAGAGAAGCATATCATAGTTAGGTGAAAGCCACTGCACTGCACATTTAGGCAAGACCACCTATGAGAAAACATACTAGTAATGAAATGAAATTCAAGAATGGTTAATTTGATCCTGATTATCAAAACAAATGTCCTAACGCTGAGACTTATTATAATGTGTAATGTTAGCTGATGCTGCATGAGTCAGAATATAATCCAGCTCACTCTTCTCCATGGCTAAAAGTCTGTATAAAGTCCTGGAAGTCTGTGGAAAAATTCAGACTCCAAATGATCACTGGGAAATTTTTGGTCTGTGATCAGCTGTAAATGGGTTATCTATAAGACCCCATATTTTTTGTCTCCACCTTTTCATGTTCAGAACATAAGATGCTGCACACTTTTTCCATCCAGAAAAAGAGAAGTAAAATACCTGAATGTGACAGAAACCAAGGGCCTTCAATGCATCTAATATAAAGATCTGGAATGACTGCAGTAAACCAGTGTAGTCAGAGCTGCAGGACTTCTCAGAAGGCAGCAATAGCTCAAAGTGTGTTTGAGCTTGGACATTCTGAAATAACTGGAGTTCTGAAAAAGAAAAAAGGGTGTTTAGTACCCTTAATATTTATGACACAACATGTACCAAAGCTGCCTTTCAAAGTTACCTAGGTGAGGGGTATAGAAAAGCCATTGACACCGCAAGCCAAGTTTTGATCTTGCATCAATCCCATTTGCAAACACTAAAATCATTCAGAACATGTTTAAAAATAAAGAGAGACAACTGCTTAGGCTTAGGGTGAAAGATGGATCAAATTTTAGATTGAGACCAGAATCCAGATCCAAATGTGTTTAACTTTTTATTTTATTTTTTTGGGTGGTGGGCCATGTGTGTGTATGTGTGTGTGTGCTGGGGTGTGTGCAGGAATGTTTGAAACCAGCATTTCAATTTGGCCTATTGTAGAGACAAGGGTCAGCTGCAGTTCCAGATCTGATCCATATTACCTCAAACTTCAGTAGTATTCAGCTTTGACATTTTGATCAGACCCCATTTTCTGTCCAAATCATTGTCAAGGCCAGTGGTAAGAAAGAACTGGCCACATGAGCTCAGAACAGACACATGCGGCTTCCAAGATTTGAGGTGATTTTTATTCTTGAACACAACAAAAACACCAAGCCGCAGACAATGAAGATGGCAATAACCTTAGGGAACAGATTGCTGCAGAAAGACACAGAAGTAACAGAGTTACTTGATTATGCAAACATTTGAGTTCTGCCAGATTCAGATATCTGGGACTCATCTGTTCTTTCAGAAGCAAGTGATTCCATCAGAGCCATTTCATGACACCCATGTCTCTTCACTTACAGAGAAAAATCTGCATGTAGATTAAATATCCATCTATTTATATCTCTATTATTACAGAATAAGAGGACTGTTCCAGGTATGGGAGCAGGTGAAAGGCAAAGATGAAGATGAGGATGAAGACAGAGAGCAAGATCGACCTACTGCACATCTTAATTAGAAGCCACGGATCTAAATACTTCCTCCTCGTATTGCAATTCAAAATTAGTACAGCTTCTGATAAATCTATTTACTTTCTCTTGCATCCTCCCTGGTGAAGGTGCAGGAACTAAACATGGGTGGCTTCTAAACATTGATCTCTGGTTAAATAAGAGAACACTCCTCTGTAGCAGCTGTACTTACTCTGACAGCTTTGAGAGAGGGGGGGTTCTGAGATCCAATGGCGACTCTCTCTATTACACAGGAATGTCACATTAGAAAAGGCGCTATGGAAGCCTTGACGACAAATCAGCTGGCACTTCTGAGAACTCTGGTTTTGATCAGAGACGTTTGCACAGAAAAGTGCTCCACTGACCACATAAGACACATTGAAAGGTAGGGGGCACTGGGGACCTGGGAAGATAGAAAGAAAAGGAACATGTGAAAGATAAAACTATGAAACATTAATTCAGGATAAACTCTCCAAATAACCCTCATCACCTCCAAGGGGAGCACACACAGTGTACTAGACCTAGGCATGTAGTTCCCACTGATGTCAATGATCTTGGTCCAATGCCCTTTGAAGCCAATGAAATGACTTACACTGACTTCAGTGGGCATTGGACTGGGCTCAGAGACTCCTGCATACATGGCTTGAAAGTATTATTTGGCCTTCATATCAATTTCATCCAACTCTCTTGACCTCTCATCAGAAAGCTCATTTAGCCAAATATAGCTTGTTTTCCCAAACACTAACTGTGTCATAGCACCTCTTCTTCATGTCACTCTTCAGTGCTGAACATTATGGTGTGGAGCGAAGAGAAGAATATCAGTTGCTCATTATCTTAATTTCCAGCTCTTATGCTACTTTACAAGTTTCCCTTATTGCACCTTTTTAAAAAATGAAGTTACTATATCTCAGTAAAAGGTCATTGCAAGGTTCCCTATCCTCTTAGTGATTCCAGATCAGCTCATAAGCCCAAAGCCAGAGGCCAGGAAGGGAGGTGGTTGCTTGCTTTACAAACTCCCAGAGCAATTCCTGAGACTTCTGGAGACAAATACAATCGTCAGCACACCACCATCAGTTCTAACTCATAATACAGGTAATTTCTATTATCACCAGTTTAACTGTGGTCATCGTAGGCATTTAGAGCAACCTCTATTAATAGCTCTTCACACAGGTCAATGTAAAACCAATCTGTTGTCTTCTGTATTGCTCTAATATTTTTCACAACCAACAGGCCACATTGTGCTCTCATCTATACTGGCCCAGTATGGTTAATTCTAATGGGGTGTACTGGTGTATCAAGAGCAGAATTTTCCCCAAAGAACCGTAAAATTTGGAGTTGTTGGCTGTACTCCCTTTGTTTTTTCTGTATCATACATAGGTTTCAGCTTGGGTCCCTCTTTACTGAGCCCAATCAGTAACTTCCTTATTTGGTCCAGCCTCCAGCTCCTTCCTCATTCTTGTTAGGCTGACCAGCAGCTCACAAGAGAAAGGGTGTGTTATCATTCTTACATGTCTGAAGCCCATTTGTTGTTGCTGGAGGAATGAACAGTGCCTTTCACCATCCATCCGGTCACTGGCAATTCATCTCTGTGGCTTAATGGTCACTAAATAGAATGTTGACTCCTCTCTCTCCCAAGCACTTTTAACAATCTACCTAGGAAAGTCATCACATCCAGGGACTTGTGTCTGAATTTACTCAGAGCTTTCTGTCTCTCTTCCCCCCCCCCCCCCGCCCGACTCCATTTATGAGTAGTGGAAAGATGAAATGTGGGTGGTGTGGAATATGAAGAATACTTGGAATTAACATGACATACACTTCAACAAGAAAATATTGGATTCTATCAAACTCTATTATATGGAGGCAGAAAATGAGCTATGAGAACCCAGATATTATGGAACTGATTGATCTAATAAAAACCATATTGTATTCAATGTGCACTTGGAAGTTACTGCTGTCTTTTCTGATATAGGAATATGGATTTATTGTACTTGCCCACTATTCATCTGCTGACAGGCCATCTTCCCATCTTGGTAATATGTCCAGGGTAGTGATAAACACTTGGGCTACTTCTCAGGCCTATTCCAGAGCTCTTAACAACCAGGAGTTACAGGCTGGATGGACAAGCCATGTGTTGGAATACAAGAACCCCCTGAACCTTCATCCTAAACTCTAACCAAATTATTTAAGTGCGAAAACATTCCATTAACGTTTTTTATCCATTGTTTTTTATTTTTTTCTGTGCTTCCAGAAATAGATGTGACAAAATTCCAGGAGAAAGATTGTTCTCGCGGTATCTTCATAGCCTGACCATACACAGAAGGTAACAGAAATCTTGCAAGAAAACCTATTCTTGTGAGATTTTATAATATGTCTTTCTAACAATTTGGGGCTGGAGAAATATCTAAATCATGAATTGTTACTGATCACTCTTGTGCCTGGAACCATTAGAGGAAAACCTAGTGGACATTGGAGCCTCCAGAATAATACTGGCACCCATGCAAAGCCTGCCAGCATCTTCGAGTGTAACTTCTGAAGTCTATTTTCAGCCCATACTCAGGAAAACCTACTATTGACCTTCAATGGGAATAAGGACAGAGAAAGGACTTCAGAATTTAGGACCTAGTTTGGATCTTCTCCACTCATCCTTTCTGCCAACTCATACTCTTCCTGGAGCTTGTCGAAAGCTCTTCCACCTTTCCCTGCAGCTCTTCTGGCACTCTCAAAGCATCCTAGCTTCCTAGGCTCCCTAAATGTCATGATTTCTCACAAGATCTCTCCTACAGAATGCTCTGTTGCTGCAATGTAATATAGTACATTTGCTTCCAAGTTTCTAAAGGATTCATCCATGTGACTAACATACATTGCAGCAGCCCTGTGTTGAAATAGTTAGATATGGGAGAACTCTGCAAATCCCAGAATCACATAGGGAATCCTAAATACTTTCTTGTAGTTTGGTCTTTTTTCAAATCTAAACAGCATTCATTTCAAAAACAGAACAAAGTGCACAAGACTATCTAGCAGGGGATAATTCTGGCTGTGAAAAGGTTTTTCTAAATCTAATTTCTGTGAATTTATCATTGCAATTTGGACCATATTATTGAAAAATGTTTAATTTGTTCCGCTTCAATTCAGTGATGGGGAATCTATAACAGTTATTGGAAATTAAGTTTATCCAAATCTCCCTGAAATCATGCTGGAAATCTTGACAGAATTGCAGATCTTTGTGGCTTTGGTGAGGCAGGAAATACACCGTGAACATGTAGTGTTTTGGCCAATATACTTTACCATCCTGGTCAAAGGCCAAAAGTAGAAATTGCAGAAATATACCTTTTTTTCCCCAGCCAGTTAAATTTTTTTCAATCCAAGGGCAGGCTGAAACTGGGCGCAGTTGAAGTCTTGGGCAAAGTGTTCAGGGTGGTTCTTAGATTAGCATAACTGGCTCATCTGTCTTGACTATTCTTTATCACTAAGATTGGCCACTGAATCCAAAAGCCCTCTCCCCTGCCCAACCTAACAAAACCCTCTGAACTTTAAGGGAGTTTGGAAAATGTGCCCAGCCTGGCTGGAGCCTCTAAATACATAGATAAATAAAAATAAATCTCTATAATAGATTGAACAGGAACCTTAAATCTCAACACAGCTAAATGTTGGGGAAGTTTAGATGAGGGTCCTGTTCTGGATCTGAACCTTGTGTAAAAGTTATTTTGACTGTTGCCACAACTCACTTTCACATGCTGGCCTTTCTCCTCTTACTCGTGTTCCAGGCACCTCCTCTCCATTCTCAAAGACACACCAACAGCTTTCCTGATCCTGGTCGCACTGCACTGGTGAGAAGTTCCCGTTGTCCCCTTCACACTGAGGGATGTATCCTTTGCCAATTTCTCGTGAGCGAACTTTGGACTTCAGCATACTACAAAAACCAGGACCTTTAAAGATAAGAGAGTGATTACAAGGGAAAGAAGAGCAGAAAAGGAGAAACTCTGAGCACCTACAGAAATGAACCTCAGTATTGTCCAGTAATTGTACAAAACATTACATCTTACCATAAGGGTACTTTAAATTTGGGGCTATTACTGAAGGAAACAGAGAGATTATAATTGACAAATCGTCATGAGACCATAGTTAAGTTTGTATCAGTATAGATATACATGGGACTTTACTATCTCTACAAAATGCTGCCATTTTGAACCATTAATATGCAAGCTATCCAAATCTTCATAAAGTGGATCTTGTATAAATAAGATACTGATGATATGGATATTTGTTCATATTTAAAACAGTTTTGCTTCAACTGTGCTTGAGCACTTTCTGTGTTCACTTTCCATGAGTACTGCCAACCTGAACTGGTACAAATAGTTGAAATCTCAAAATTTTCTTGCAAAACAATAATCAAACTTTTTTGGATCATGTCAGTGAAAATGTTTCATTTTAACAATTTCAAAATGTTATATTTTGATTTTGACCTTTTTATATATTTAACTTATTCTCTTTTTTTAATCCTTATTTTAGTATAAAGAGGCTTGGGGGGAGTAGTTTGTTTATTAGTAAGTATCAGTCAACATTAATTTCACACACCTATGAAAAAATATTTCCATCAATAATAATCAAAATTTACAGATAGTCAAAGTGAAAAAAAAATGCTGCTTGAGAACTTTTTAGAGTTTGATTCAAGGATATTTACTTTGTACACTTTGACATAGGGGTGTTGACAATTTGCGTTTTTACAGAGCTTTAACTTTTTGAATTTCAAAATCTACTGTTATTAAGTAATTAATGTCTGCCCTCTCATTGCCTCACTCACACACACCATAATTTATAGCAACTATGAACATTTTGACTGATTAAAATTTTGATCAAAGATAGACATTGATATTATCCATCAAAATCATACAAAAAATAAAAATCGAATTCTGTCAAACCTAAATATAAATTAATTAATTTTTTTAAACAAAAAGTCATTTTGAACCAAAAAAATTAATTTCTCATTTTGAAAATGCTTCATCAATTTCAAATTTTTGTCCCCCAGATTTATTTGTTTAATTATTTTGAACCTGGAGATCCATCAAAACCAAACCCAGAGTTCTGAGTTCAATCCCTGAGGGGGCCATTTTAGGGATCTGGGGCAAAAATTGAGGATTGGTCCTGCTTTGAGCAGTGGGTTGGACTAGATGATCTCCTGAGGTCCCTTCCAACCCTGATATTCTATGATTCTGTAACTCTTTCCTGCAAACTGTCTTGGTTTTGACAAATTGGCATTTTCTGACTAAAATATTTCATTAGAAGATTCCCAACAAGCTCTATTTATTAACACTAATACACACAAAAAAAATCTAATTTTAAGCTCCCAACCCAGCCAACACTTATGAATACATAACCATACACTCATGAATAGTTCCAATGAACTCAATCTCAGCTTGGGGCAAAGTGTTCAGCCTGGTTCTTACTCAAAGGAATGATCATGTATGTAAAATTACATAGATGTAAGATCTTGCAGAACTGGGAACTACGCTTGTACTCTTGCATATGTAAATTGTGTATATTCACAATCCACTGATAATGAACTGTCTGATAGCAGAAATTATTCACAAACAATTTTAGTGAAAAGAATAAATTCAAGGTTTTTGCAATCTTTTTTGTGGACACATTGCAAATGTAAAAAAAGCAAAATTTTTTAAATAAATTATTTGTAATGATTTATTCAGCCAGTAGCAAGACGTATTGAAGGCATCTTGCAATTTTTTTTAATAAAAAAACTAAATGTATTTTAATGTACTGAAAGCCCTAAATGGCACAGGCAAAAGGAACAGATTCACTCCTGTCTTTTAAAAACATAAAAGGTTCCCAGATGTCCAAATAGGCCTGTTCCCTATTCCACTGAGCTATGGGGCACAATTTTGGGGTGTCATAGCAACTGTGGAATCTCACAGGAGCCTGGAGCTTGTCCACAGATTGCCATGTAAATAGATGATATTTTGTACATCCCGTGATTTTGTGTATATGCTATTTTATACCCTTTGGAGGAGGATATTTTAAAGTTCAATGGTACTCAGAGACTTCCTCATAATTTATACCTCAGCATGAACCAAGGGGCTGTAAAATCCAGGAACCAGAGCTCCAGCTGATATAAATCAGTGAAGCTCAATTAAGTCAATTTACAACTATTGAGTACATAAGATTAAGGAGGTTGACTTGATCAAGGGGACACTGCAAGTTAGTGGCAGGCCCAGGAATAGAACCAGTCCTCTCAACTCCCAATTGTGTAATAGAGAACCTGTCAGACTGAGGCAATAAATGTTGAGTTTCAAAATGGTTTAGCCAGCAAGTTGGTGAATACCAGTACTTACACTGGGGGCTGCCATCTGAATCCTTGCTGCTCTGTTCAATTATGGCTCCTGATGTGGGATCCACACACCAAGCATCTGTGTCTGATTTCTGTAGTATAGTATATTCTCCAGTCTAAGATGGATCAATTACAATATCACTGTAGGATTATGTACTTTACACAGGGCTGTTGTTAACATGCAATGTGCAACAGAACCCACATTTCAAAAGCCTCGGCCATAGAATCATAGAAATGTAAGGCTGGAAGGGACCTCAAGAGGTCATCAATCCAGCCCTCTGCATTGAGGCAGACCATGTAAACCTAGACCATCCCTGACAGGTGTTTGTTCAACCTGTGCTTAAAAACCTTCAGTGATGGGGATTCCACAACCTCCCTTAGAAGCCTTTTCCAGAACTTAACTACCCTTAGAGTTAGAAAGTTTTTCTTAATATCTAACCTATCTCCATTGCTTCAGATTAAGCTAATTATTTCTTGACCTATTTTCAGTGGACATGGAAAACAATTGATCATCAACTTCTTTATAAAAGCTCTTAACATATGTGAAGACTTTTATCAGGTCTTTACTCAACACAAACCATGGCCAGTTGTCCTCATAAGTCAGGTTATCTAAACCTTGTATCATTTTTGTTGCTTTCCTCTGGACTCTTTCCAAGTTGTCACATCTTTCTTAAAGTGTGGCACCCATAATTGGACACAGTAATTCAGGTGAGGCCTCACTAGCATCAAGTAGAATGCTACAATTACCTCTTGAGAGTCTTATGTCTTAGTCCCATGGGGAGTGATGGGGCTTGGGGCTCCAGCCCCACAGTTCCACTCCTGGTTTCAGCCCCATGGGGGTGCCAGGGCTTGGGGCACGGGCTTCAGCTGCAGGACCTCACAGCCCCCTGAAACCGGCTCACAGCCCCTCAGGGAGCCATGGACCCCTGGTTGAGAATGTTGTTTTATGTTTCTTGTGCAAGCAAGAGTCTGAATGAATGCTTCCCTGACAACTAGCTGGGAGGGGAAATGTTGTGGTTTGGTTGTGTTTATTTAAATACTGTTTGCTCCTGATCTGCCTATATATTCAGCAGATACAGTGGTGGCAAAGTGATCAACTTTGGCTGGTGTTGGGTACAAATCTCCTTATTACTGAATGCAGGGGTAGTAAAATATGGTTGCCAATGTTGTAATTATTGTAGGAACACAGGAAAGCAGGACTGTGCTTTACCTGTCCCAAATGAGGGGGCCACCTTCAGTTGAAAGAACCTCGTTAAGCCAGGGGTTCACATGTCAGAGCCCTGTGAAAGTAAGAGGGCTGGGTACAGGTATATCCAGCCAGGAGGCTGCACTCATCAAGGGTTTAACCTGTTCCTCCCCACTGTTCAAAGAATAGAGCTAAATAGGCTTCATTAGGAGCCTCTTTGTTATGTTAAATGCTCAATCAGAGCTAAAATCACTTGTGGTAAGACTGTGTTTCTGCTCTGCCTGCTAAGAGCTAAAAAACATTGAGAGCTGAAATCACTGGAGATGGGACAGTGTTTCTGCCCAGCCTGAACAGAGCTGAACATTACTAAGAGACTGGAGTGCAGAGGTCATAGCAGAAAGGCGACTGACAGTCAGCGGGTGAACAAGTGGCTGGTGCCACTGAGAGGCAAATGAGCAGGCAGCAGGCTGGTGGAGAGGCATGACAAGAGCAGTGAGTGGGTGGCCAGCAGGGCAGCAGCGGAGAGCCGTGACGAGTAGCCAGCAGGGCAAGTGGTGGAAAGGCACAGTGAGAGCAGTGAGCAGGCGGCTGGTGGAAGCAGCAAGCAGGCGGCCAGCAGGAGCGGCCAGCAGGGTAGCTGGCAGAGAGGGGCAGTGAGTGAGTGCCCGAGCAGTGGAGTGAGTAAGGTACATCTTTAGGCCACCTGTGGGGGAGGTGAACTCTGCAGATATACCTCTGAATTCTGGGTCTGCACTGACCAAGGACAGCAACTTTTAGTGGGGTGCAGAGAAGGGTCGGGCATGTGAAAGGGACATTTGGATTGCTGGACTTAAGAACCTGAGGGGGAAAGGACACTGCCCAATCTACTTGGGAGTGGGTCTTTTACTCATGGTTTATATTTATGAACCCTGTTTGCAGTGTTTTCCCAAATTAACAGCAAACTACTTCCCTCCTTTTATTAAAAGTTTCTTTTCTACACTCAGACTCTGTGCTTGCAAGTGGGGAAATATTGCCTCTCAGAGGTGCCCAAGGGGTGGTGTATAAATTTCTCAGGTTACTGGGTGGGCGCTCAAGCCGGTTCTGTGTTGTAAGAGTGGAAAGGAACCCCTAGATATTGAACTCAGCCCTGGTTGCTCCTGGCTCCCCCTGGCAGAAGGGTTACACTTTCTAGGGGTAACTCATTATGCGCCTTTCTGATTAGGTTCCTATATGCTGGTGCTATCCTTTTGTAATTCTCTTTAGCAATTCGTCCATGTTTCCACTTTAGAAGCTTCTGATGGAGCCGTATTGGCCTCCTTTTATTCTTCCTGTTTTTCCTTTGCATCAGGATAGTTTGCAGTTGTGGCTTTAATAGTGTCTCCCTGAGAAACTTCCCGCTTTCCTGAAATCCTTTATCCCTTATATTTTCTTCCAATGGGACCTTACAGTGAAAAACATCTTCCAGTTTCATGTAAGAAAGAAGTGACAAGATGAACCACAAAAATCAAATAAAAGCTGCTCTTAAGCCCACAAGCTTGATTCAGCAGAGAAAATTGGGCCCTGCAAGAAGCAGCACTTACCTTTACAAAGAATTCATATGGAAATCCTATAAAAACCTGGGTTTAAAATTACATTTTATCCTTTGTCCCCTTCTTCAAAGCCCCATTTGGATCCTTGTACTAGAAAGCACTGCGGAGCCTGTCCTGGGGCCAGACAGAACTAATTTCTGTTTCTGAGGCCCAAATCTTCCCCTCCATTGGAAGAAATGATTGGAAAGCTCCTCTTAAAATTCAGTTAACTGAATAGTGTCATTTAGGCACATTTCTTCATTGGGGCCAGAGCAGAGCCCCATTGTCCAGAAAAACCTTCATCAGGAATGGCAGCTCAGGAGACACGGTCACCTCCCCAGCTCCCTCTGTGGAGGGTGAGCACATTAAGCCACCCTTTAAGGAGGGTGACATCTACTCTCCTTTGGGCACAGACCCCGCTCAGCACCCTGCCTCTATGCCCCCACCTGAAGGGTGATGTGAACCCCCGGGGGGGGTGTGGCGGAAGCACCTCAGGCCAGGAACTGCAACTGCCTGTGTCCTTGCCAGGGCATTAAACAAGGTGGGGAAGTCTCAGTTTGCCCCTTCCCTCCCCATCCCCCAGTTATATTCAGTTACCTCAAGACAGGAGGGGATGAACAAGTCTGCAGCAGTAGTGCTGAGCTTTGATCCGCTCTGTTTCCAGCTGGAAATTAACGCATTGGCTCGAGATCGCTGACATGATGTCTGGCCTTTGAGAGAGAAAATGCACAGCTGAATGAAGGACATAAATCTGATCTCCTCATGCCTTCCTGAATAAGACAACATATGACTAGGGTGACCACATGTCCTGTTTTGGCCAGGACAGACACTTTTTTAAGTTCTATCCATCCTGACTTTTTTGGCAAAAGTGATCAGTTGGCAAGAGCAAACAGGACAAATGCGGCGTTTGTCAAAAAGTGAAGTGTGGAGGAATGTGTGGTGGGCGAGTAGCAATGCCAGCCCCGTGCAAGGAGGAGGCAGGGCTCAGGCAAGGGGCAGGCAGAGCTTGGGTGAGCAGCAACTCCAGTCTCGTGCATGGGGGTAGCAAGGCTTGGGCAAGCAGCTTGGGCCAGCCCTGGCAGGAAGTGGGGGGGGGGCTTTGAGCAAGCCCCACACAGTGTTCCCTGTTTTACTTTTGGGAAATATGGTCACCCTAAACATCTCAGATCTCATACACATCTTCTTTGTACCCATGGTCTCAGATTGGCAGCTGCCATATGAATTTTTTGTTAAGTGTTAATTAAGTGTTAATTCTGCCTTCTATATTAGCAAACGTGGCAAACAAACAAGGACTAAGTGGTAATGGGACAAATTCATCCCCAGAGTAACTTCATTGACTTCTGGTGAGTTGGCCCAATAATCTCTGCTGGCACCTATTCAAAGAAAATCAGAACCTACAAACACATGTCTTGGAGCTGACCAAGAAACTAAATCACAATGAATGGAATCATAAGAGAAAATATTCCAGGTTTTTCAAATTTTATGTCTCCTGGCAGAAAACTCAGTATTATCAGCCATGCAATATGGAAAGACCAAATGACTTTCACCAAGTTTAAAAGTGGGAAAGTTCCTAGATATTGAAAGAATTTGAGAGGTCCTACAGAAAAGGAATGCATCTCGGATGCAAAAGAAATTATACTCTGTTGAAACAAATCTATAGCCACCTAAGTTTTCATTATTATCAGTGTTCTGCAGACCATGCCATCTGCAACTTCACAACAAGAGCAGTGATAGAATTCAAATCCATATACTCCAAAAGCTTATGTCTTTTCCATTTGAGTTACAACCCCCATTCGGTAAAGTACGTAAGCACATGATTACCTGAAAATATGTGACAAGTCCCACTGAAGTCAGGGACCTACTCATATGCTTAAAGTTAAACACATGCTTAAATGCTTTGCTACATCAAGGCCAAGAATTGTTATTTGATGTTAGCAGTAAAGGGTCTCTGAAGTTCAGCAGAGCATCCCAACTCCATGCAGTAGAGAGCAGGAGTGCACATACACATTAGCCCCGTTAATTACACTGTAGATTCAATTTCTGAGGAATGAAATAGAAGACTTCCTTGAAAAGAAAACACATCCATTCCTAAATTCTATCAAGCAAAAGGGTAAATGTAGAAGTCAAATATTGCAGATTTTTTAAAAGGGCTTCAGAAGAGATCCTGGCAATTACAGGCCACTGAGTCTAACTTCAGTACTGGACAAATCTGTAGAAACTATAGCAAACAACAGAATTATCAGACACAGAAAAACATTATTTGTTGGGAAGAGTCAATTTTACTTTTGTTAAGGGAAGTCATGCCTCAATCTATTAGAATTCTTTGAGGGAGTCAACAAGCATATGGATGAAGGGTGATCCAGTCAATATGTGGACTTGGATTTTCAGAAAGTCTTTGACAAGATCCCTCACCAGAGGCTCTTAAGGTAACTACGTAGCCAAGGGGTAAGAAGGATGGTCATCTCAAGTATCACTGATGGTTGAAGATAGGAAACAAAGGGTAGGAATAAATGGGCCAATTTCACAATGGAGAGAGGTGAACAGTGGGATCCCCCAAGAATCTGTACTAGGACCTGTGTTGTTCAACATACATATTCATGATCTGGAAAAGGCAGTGAACAGAGAAGCAGCAAAGTTTTCAGATGATACAGAATTATTCAGGACAGTTAAGTCCAAAGGAGACTTCGAGGAGTTACAGAAGGAACTCACAAAACTGGCTGACTGGGCAACAAAATAGCAGATTAAATTCAACAGTGATAAGTGCAAAGTAATGCACACTGGAAAAAATAATCCCAAAAATACATATACATAGATGGATTCTAAATCTGCTAATTGCCACCCAAGCAAGCAATCTTGGCGTCACTTGAGGATAGTTCTCTGAAAACATCTACTCAGCGCAGCAGTGGTCAAAAAGGCTAACAGTATTTTAGGAATCATTAGGAAAGGGATAGAAAATAAAACAGAAAATATCATAATGCCACTATGTAGATCCATGGGGCACACAATACTTGGAATACTGTGTCCAGTTCTGGTCACCCATCTCAAACAGGAAAGCGTGGAACTGAAAAAGGTTCAGAGAAGAGCAACAAAGATGATCAAGGGTATGGAACAGCTTTCATATGAAGAGAAACTAAAAAGAGCAGGGCTGTTCAGTTTAGAAAGAGGGGATAAAACCAGAGGTCACCCAATAACATTAACGGGCAGCAAATTTAATACAAATAAGAGAAAGTACTTTTTCACACAACGCACAACTCACCTGTGGAACTCATTGCCATGAACCAGGAACCCAATATGGCTGTTTTTATGTTCTAAATAGCCTACCAAATATTTGAGACAGACACACAGAGTTCATCTTGCTACAAAACAAAACATTCATCTTCCCTTTGCTTTCTTTTATGAAGGTTTTATAAAAAACAACAATCTTGTGTTATGCTATATGTGATTTACTAAAAATCTCAATTAAAAAAACCTAAAATATATGCATGTGTCAGCTAAGAATAGGGAAAATTGTAGGAAGAAAAGATTAACTTACATTTTGGGAAGTGTGCTGAGCGTATGATCAGAGAATCTGTAATGTAGCGTCCCCTTTCATCCACACACCAGCAGTGACCTAGGCAAGAAATAACATCAGCCGTACGTTAGAAAAACGTATGTCCCTTTCCTTTGTTATTATTATCACATGCTGATCTGAACTGCAAGAGGATTTTGTTGTTGCTGGCTGGAATACTGAACACAGCCCATATGGCAACATCATCATGAAAACAATATAATGGCTAGTTCCACAATCCAGATCAGTGAAGAGCAAGCTCGGTGAATTTTTTGGATGAATAGTTTATTCACCAAAATAATAATAATGCAGTATCTGTGAATTCAGGACAAATTCAGCTAATAGTTTCCTCCAAAAAATAGAAATATTTGTTATAAAAAAAGTTGAAACATTTAGCTTCAACGTTTTTTAAAAGAAATGTTTTGATTTTTTGCTTAGAAATAACATTTTGTTTCTAAATTTAGCGACATAAATTTAAAGGATAAAAAAACCCACAAAATTAAACAAAACAAAACCTAAAAAAAATAATTGGGGGTTGAACAAAATGTTTCTTTGCACCGAAAATTAATTTTTTTTTTTTATCAGTTTTTCATTTTGGCAAGAAAAACCAAAAAGTTTCCAATTTCTGCATCAGGGCTCTGGTTTGTACTTTAGCTGAAGATTCAGGGTATTTCTTATTTTATACGATCCAGCACATTTTGTGAAGAGTAAACCACGTGATCAGTGCAAAAACACATTGGGCTCAGTTAACTCACAAGACTTTACTGGAATCACTTGAATTATTATAGGGTAATAAGTCGGGTGAAAATTCGACTGATTGCCTGTAAGGTTTATAAGAAAATTAATTTTAAAAATAACATAAGTTCAGAATATTATTTCCGTTGTTGCTGTACGAACATGTAACACTCAGTCTGGCCAGCTGCAGTCAACAATGGGCCCAATGTCAGAGGGAAAGGGGACTCTAAGCCTAACTAGAGCTGAGCGGCAGCTGAGCCATTCCCTGCCATAATTTAGATTAGCCTAAAGACTGTAATAAATTACTTCAGGTAAAACAGACCTCAAGGGGCTACTTGATTGCCTTCCCACATCTGGTCCCCAGGAATACGCCCTACACCTGGAAGAGTATGGGTGACAAAGCCCGGTATGCCAGCTTTATGCTACCCAGGGATTCCTCATAACAGAGAACCAGAGGGGCAGAATTTGGCCAAGTATCTTCATGCTGCATCCATAGTCTTTCTCCTAGCAATACAGATATATATTTAAAATAACATGCAGCAAATATATTTTTGGTTAAGAAATAACTTGTGATGTTATTTCTTCTAATTTTATTATATTATATGTCAGTCTGACCTGCCTTTACTTATCTCAACAAGAAGCAGTGAGTATTTAGCAAATGATGCCTCACCAGTACTCTTGTAGCATTGGACCGGTTCCCAGTTCCCCAGGCCATCACACTGGGGAATGTAAGGATGAAATCCCAGGAGCGTAGCTTGTCCAGCAGAACCTTTTGAAGTAAAGTGACTCCGCCAGTAGAAATGCAAGGCTATAAAAAAAAAATAAACAAACCAGGATATTTTGGATGTGGTCAAATTCCTTATACCTATTCCTCAAATGGATGCTATTTAAAAATGCACATGTACGACACCCTACTCTATTTCCTTTATTTAGAAGGGGAAATACTACAAATACACTGGTAAATTTAATGAATGGGAAATGTCCAGATTCTAATGTCACCCATTGTGCTACATAAGAAAAAGGGTCAAGCTCAGCCCTGATGTAAGCAGTTGAAACTTCATTAATTCTGATGGATTTACATCCACTTTCAGCAAGGCCGACTTTGGCCTATAGAGCTTTAGTACAGACAGATCATGTTTGGGGCTAGTTTGTGCACTACTCCCCTTTAAGCAAAAGCCCTGTTCTCCAAAGGTTTAATTTCAATCAATTTTACCAACTTCTACTCCTCCCAACCTACTTGATTGTGCTGCCAGTCGGACTGCATAGTCACTTCCTGCCAACAGCTTTTCAGAGAATGCGATCCCTGATTGAAAGGTCTCCGCAAAATGAAGAAGATCGTTGTCTGTTAGTTGAAGTCCTTTTGCCATTAAAAAGCTCTGTCCCAAAGGAATGTGGGAGCCATTCGACGCTAGGATGAGTTGTTCTGCTTCATCAATGAACTGTATAGCTTCCTTCTTTACACTTTCACATGCACCAGGGCCTGTATGTACAGCAAAGGGTTGTTTTAGTAATCTTTATCTTACTCCAGTAAAGATTCAAACATTCATATTCAAGAGTCTCTTACTTAACGTTTCTTGTTTCTTTCTATATTTACTTTGGTTTGCATCAGTTAAAAGAAAAACCTGCTGTACACCCCCCCCCCCCGAAATAAGTGATCAGTAATAGTTATTTATTATTATTCTTTATTTGTATTACAGCATGACCCAGAATGTGCTAGGCTCCATATAAACAGGCAGAAAGGCTCAGTCTCTGCCTTGAGTCAGTTAAGACAAAGGTTGGGAGAAAGGATACAACATACAAGCTAAGTGTCGAGGGTGATGACTGGCATATGGTCTGTCATTTGCATTTTTTATACTGTGTCTTTTACTCATTTCTTGTAGACAGGCATACTATGAACAGCTTTCCATGCAAGCTTCTCTGCAGCTATATCTCTGTGTTAATCTAATATCTCCCTCCTTCCAGTCCTGCCCCCAAAACCCATAGTTGAGTTTTCATGTGCTCTTTCCCCCACTGGAAGTTTTCCACCCTTTGTCCTTTCCTCCACCCGCTTGAAAAACTAAGATGGTGATTCTAGTTCCCAGGGCCATCTCACAGCTCATCTACCCAAGTGGTGCAGTGAAGAACACCACAGCTTTGGTTGCAACATGATATACAGGTGGGCATAATCCCCAACTCCGTGAGTGCTCCAGCCCTGAAACACCCACGGGAAAAAATAGCGGGTGCTTAGCACACACTGGCAGCTCATCAATAAGCTCCTTCTCCTCACCCACAGTGCTTCTCACCTGCTGGTGGGCCCCACTGATCAGTTCTTCCCCCTCCTCCCAGCACCTCACGGCTGCCACAATCAGCTGTTCAGCAGTTTAGCGGAGGGAAGGGGGCGGAGCGAGGGCAGGGTGTGCTCAGAGGAGGCGGCAGAATGGGGTAGGAAAAGGCAGGGCAGGGGCAGGGCACAGGCAAGAAGAGATGGGTAGGGCATGGGCAGGAAGAGGCAGGGTGGGGGTGGGGCCTTAGGGGAAGCAGTGTTGTGGGGGCAGGGCCTGGGGCAGAGCAGGGATCAAACACCCCCCCAGGAAATGACAAAGTCAACGCCTGTGCAGATGGGATTTTCAAAAGCATTCCTCACTGGCCTTTCTCTTCTTCAACTGACTTCCATGGGAGTTTTGCCACTGAGTTGATGGGAACAGGGTTAGGTCACTACTGTATGCTTTTGAAAATCCAGCCCATCTATCTAGATACTTACATGGTCCTCATCGCTGCAGCATCCTACTATACCATGCTAACTAAAGCCCTAAATCAGGAAAGCATTTGAGCATGTGTTTGACTTTAATCACATGCTTAAGTCCCACTGGCCTCAAAAGGACTTAAGCACATGCTCAAGTGCTTTCCTAAAGAGGTTTGCTTTTCTGAATCAAGCTGATGGCAAAAAAACACTGAGTAATAAGAATGGCAAAGAAAATTCCTCTGACCTTACTTTATAGTGCTTTTATTTTATCATTAACATAATGCTTGTATGATAAGTTCACGTAAAAAATCGCTTTCATAACTTGCATTTATTACCTCCATAAGACCCACACCCACCTGTACTTGCTCAACTCCTTCTCATGATCTGTGTTTTGATTGTGTTCAAATTCCAAAAATGGTAACTATTATAAAATCTATTTGACCCTGGTATAAGGCTGTCTGTCATTTTTTTCCACAAAAAGGATTTGCTGTATTTTATTTCTCCATGTTATGTTCACAGCATACACACACAGAGTTAGAAACAAAACATAAATACTCTCCCGGAAAGGCTGCAATTTAATACTACATTTTTTAGAATCCAGAAATCTAACACACAACAATCAATGGAGAGAGCGAGAGAGAGAGAGGGCAGGCTGCTACCTAAGGCAGAAAGGCACAACTCAATCCATCTTGGACCCAACTGGGTCTTTTGAAGACTGACTGCAGAAAACCCAGGTTTCATGCTTGCCTACAGAGTTCCCTAGCCTGCAAGCAGAAGTAGGAAACCCCTTGAAACTTAAAGTGATAGCTTGTCATTTGAACAGTTTTCAATACACCACACTCCCTGATACTAAAGTTGGGGCAATCTATTCTTTTCCAAAAGACAGTTGTTTGCTAGCGGTGATTGTGGAACCAATGGGTCCTTCCCTGAGTCAATAAGCTTCTACTTTGTAGTTCTCTAAATGATTTTTTCTTACTGGAGTAAATAAAGAACCAGAAACTCTATCATGTTACTTACATGCTGGGATCTTGTTTGCCTCAGCCTTAGTTCCTTGCAGTTCTTCTCCCTTGCTGTCAACACACCAACAACTGCGCAGTTCAAAGTGGCCTAAAAGGGCATTGAAATCAGTGTAGGACCCCGGGTAATGGGTGACCTGACCATGCAGAAGCTGCCAGAATGTATATGGATCCAATAAAATGTTCTCTGACACAACTGTCACATTGCCCTCCAGCACTCCAGGGGGAAGAGCAGCAAAAGAAGAATACTTGGCCAATGCTGGGAAGATATTCTGGTGGCCAGCCACATACAAGCCTTTAATAAAGGCTGCAAAGCCTTGGGAAGATGATTCTTTATATTCAAGTAGTATGTTCAAGAGGTCAACAACAGGCAGAGTTTTGCCTTCATTATTCTGGGTGATCCACCTTTGGTACCATTCAAAAGCTTGCTCAGGGGGTCCATTGCACTGCACTTGTCTCCAGTTACCGTTGGTGGTGCATTGTGGGACGTAAACACTGGACAGCTGAGATAGCGCACGTGGGTCTGACAACAGTAGCTGCACCGTCTTTAGAAAAACTTGAGCAGCAGTTACTTGGCAAGCACTTGGACCTAGGGAAAGGAAAATATACATTCAACCATCTCAGGAATGCACCATAGGTATGTGATGCAAGCTGACCTGAACTTGGTTACTTTGCAAACACATTTAGAGAAATTTCTTATTGCTGCTAATGATTAGTATGACTATTTTGGGACAATTATTATTATTTGTCCCATTATTAAAAGAGGACCAAATCCTGAGGTTTTTACCCAGGGCCAGATTTTCAAAGGCATTTAGACACCTAAAGATGCAGGTAGGCACCAAATGGATTTTCAAAATTACCTAAGCAGTTGAGGTGCCTACCTGCATCTTTAGGTACCTAAATACCTTTGCAAATCTACCCTCCATCCTTATTCAGATAACTCCCACAGGAGTAAAAACCAAACCCCATAGATACCACTGGGAAAACTTGTGTAGCAAGGTCCTACTGAATGTGTTCACCCCAATCTAAAAAGAAATTTCAACTCCTAGCCTCACCTCTCCCACCAACTAAATTTTACAGCCATTTGTAGGATGTACTTTCAGCCCTCAAACAAAGCACAGATGTCAGTTTCTCTCCTTTGGAGGCCACGATTGCCAATGTCAGGGCCAAATCTCATTTTGTTAACACTTGCTAGTGGCTCAATAAAAACAGCAAAAATGTAATAGCACATCTCTTTGAGTCCAGCAGAGCATTATGAACCTAAAACACCAGTGTTCCATGCTCTCCCCTGGCTATGGTATCTGTTTGCTTCTGATTATGGGCCAAACAGGTAATAGATTGCAATCAATGAACCCCTAAATGCTGCAGGACATAGTTATTAAGATCTCTCTCCCCCCGTCTGGACCATCGTGGCAGTGATAATCTGCCCGCTGCTTTGCTACTGTTTTCTGCTGCTGAACTCTCCACAATGTGAAGCAGGTTATTCTCAATAAGGGTCTGGGCCTCTGGGACCAGCTTCCTCTGCCCATCTGCCATTGTTCGAGCCCACTGAGCTTTAGGTGTCAATATAAGACCTCTTTTTTTAGCCAAGGCCCTTCACTCTGCCATTGTATCATATTAATATAAGAGCGGAGGAGGGCTGTTATTATATTTTACAGGCTGATGCCCAGTGTCATACTTAGGCACGAGAACATTTAATCATCAGATTCATTTATGATGAAAATCACTATATAAGAGACAGGTAACATTTGACACTCAATTTTATGACCTGACTGTGGGACCCACATTAGGTGTTTTGGCCTTTGTCCCCTTTAGTGGCTGGTGCACACATGAAGTTAACGTGTTTCCTACAGCTAGCAATCGAGGGACACAGTCTTGTAGCTCAAGTAATACCAGCTCACAGTTTTAGCTCAGAAGGTCCTGGGTTCAGCCCTAGGTGGGTCAATGGCAGTTGCATGGATTATTTTGTCCCATAAGAAAAGCAGCTTTCCACCCTATTGAAAGACAGGCTATTCTGGAGACAGTGAGCAGAGCATGGACTCACTGGGTTTCATGGTGAGTAACTATAGCACTCACACTAGCCATAAGGATATCAGCAGGGACAGAACTCAGAGACATGCTCATTAACAAGGATAGAGCTCACATCCTTCTGCTCAGAATGTGCAGGCCCTACACCCACTTGTGCTAAGGGGGACTCTTCCTTATCTCTAGGAGTATTTGAGGATACGATATTCTCTGTGATCCCCCAACCATTAGAGGGCTACATGAACACGTGCTGAACCACTTCTGATTCTTTCCAGCAGAGGGCAGTGGTGCGTTCACATACTAGCCCATATATTTTCGGTATCGAATAAGAGGAGAAGCAGCATGAATAGCAGCACAATCCCTACCAAAAAATAAACCCTTCTAAAGCACCAATCCCCAGACTTACACTGCATGGGTTCCCCAGCTTTTCTTGTTATTCCTGGAATAGCCCTGCCTTCCAAATCAACACAGATGCAATTCGTTCCATGGCACTGGACTGGTAGGAAGCCTCCTTCCTTGGTACAAGAGGGAACAAACAGATCAGACCCTGCAGGTTGGCTTTGTTTCAAGCTTTGCAGACTTTTCTTTTGCTTCTCACATGCAGTGGGACACCTTGGACGTTCGCCTAGCACTCTTGAGCCTGGGACTTCCTTACCCCGCGAGTCCACACACCAGCACGTGGCTGCATAGCACTGAATTTCCTCATACCTCCCCTCCTTGGTGCACGTTGGAACAAACAAATCCATGGGCTGCTCGGTGCAATCTTTGGACTTTAAAGCTATTTTTACCACCTCACCTAAATCTTCAGCGATGTTTTCAGGGACAGAAACAACATGTTGTAAAAAGTCAAAAAATTCAGGAAATTCCAGAAGAGAAGCAAGAAATTCCACTCCATTCTGATTGTCCTGTAAACTAACTGTACGGCCAAAGCTGTCCACAAGAGGTTGACTCAAATTGAAGCTCTCTGTTTCCAGTGACAGCCCCTCAGGACGTTCTGCAAAGCTTCCTCCGTTGTCCATTCCCATCAAGCTTCCCTGCTGGAAAAACTGGCCAATGCTGAATTTCCCTCTAGTGCCAAGCGCTCCCGTAAAGTTAAACTGAATCAGGTTCTTCAAGAACTTTCCTCCAAACAGGTTTTCTTGGAAGCGCTTTGGGTTGGTGGTGAACCGAAGGGCAACTCGAGCTAATTGTCTTGATGGAAACAACCCTCTGACAACATCACTGAGGATGGATTCTAGTGCAAACAGCTGGCTGGCATCCTGCTTTTCTGTGATAGGAGATAGCAATCCAGAGTCCACAAACAACTCCTTGAAGGAAGGAGGACAAGCTCTCGAAAACCTGTCTATATTCTCTAACTTCACATCTGGGGTGTCGAATAAACTGTGTTGACTGAAGTGCCCAATGGGTCCATAAAAAAGCCTCGACAGAGCCTGCTGTCTCTCTGAGGCACATGCTTGTTCTTCACCTGGACACAGGAAAACAAGGAGACAAATATTTTTGAATTGGTGACATAGAATGAGCTGTCACATGGGGAGGGGAAATAATCCCCAAGTAGATGATTCCATCAGCAATCTTCTCAGAGGCTGGTGGGAATAGGAGGGTTTTGGGGTCGGTCTATATAAACCAGACCCAGCTCATCCTGGGGGCGGGAGGGGAGGGAGAGAGGAGGAGAGGCAGCATCCAAGAAGACAGAGAGGTGAAGGAGGGCTAAAGGAAAAACAGCCCCAGAAAGGGGCAAGAAGAGAGGCAATCACCCTGGGGGAAAAGGAAATGAGTTTGGGGAGGGTAGGGCACCAGCTGAGACCAGCCTCCCTAGGAAACTGTGGACTAGCCTGAGAGGTAAGTGAACTAATGGGGAAATGGGACTAAAGACTTTGGGTGTAGATGATTATAAACTAAATATTGACACACCCCTTTTCTAAGTACTCCTTCTCTCCCCAGTCCCAACCCCTTTCTGTGGTGGTCAGATCACCAGGCAATGGCTTGGTGACATTCAGAGCTGTAGGATTTGGGGCTTAGCTGGAGGGCCAAGTCACAGTAGTGATTGTTTGCTGAACTCCCTGGGGCAGGCGAGAACCCACCATCTCACAAAAATCCTAGAATCCACAGTCATCATTGTTAGTGTTCATGGCAACCTCTGCTGAGGCCACATAGAGACTAAACTACTATTTCATCTCTACAGCCCAAGGCAGATTTGAGGCACATGGGTGGGGTAGCTTGCACGGATCCTGCACACGTCATACCTGCTTTGCAGATAAACATTTCAGTCCTTTAGGCTACCAATCCAGCAACTTGTCCAAGATTCTCTGGTCAATGTCCCCATGCCAGACCCTCGTTTTGAACTTTTAACTCTCACTCCTGGTTCTTGTTTTTTCATTTGTTGTCCCCCAGGTCATGTGACCTTCCCCTCACCTGAGGGGCTGGGCCTTTAGCTCTGGTGGAATCCACCTACCACCTCCTAGGATTCCAGTAGGCCAGCAACTTGATGGAGGATCTGTGCTTGGTGTCCCCTTCTGGTTCCCTCATTTGCATACTCTAGCCTGCACTCCCGTTCCTGCTTTTGGATTCTCTCCCTTAATTTGTTGATCCTTGTTCTTTTGTAGCTCTCCCCTTCCTTATTTTTAGTGGCTATTTGCGTTACTTTTCGGGGAGGTCCTTCAAGGGATCAAATAGGGCAGCACCTTTCACTCATACAAAATTCACATCCCCAAAAATGTCAATAAGAAACAAATACATGCTTCTTAAATGTTCTCCCCTCCCCTCATTGAAACAAATCACACCAGCATGTAAAGAGAAGACAGTCTGCCTGACAACACACTACTGTAATATCAGAAAGTGGTAGTTTAAAAAAATGCGATGATTGTATTGCATGTGGCTGCTAGAACAGTCTCCCTAAGAATATATCCTTGTGAAAATTCCTTTTCAGTGGTTCGTTGGCAGAACCTCCAATTTCTCTGCTTAGATTTCCTGAGTCTGCCAAAAAAAATCTGCATAGCTGAGTTTCAAGCAGCCTCAAGTTATGTCACAAAAACCCATCAGCAGATCTCAGAGGAGCACAGTCAGAGAGAAAACAATCAGCCCTGCCAGATGCAGAGGCCTCTCAGAGGCTCTTTCACAGTATCCTTGCTCATCAGCCTTGAAGGCGTGCAAACATTTTCCTTTTACAGTAAGCCCATCTTTGCCTAAAGATTATAGTGACTCTGGATCATGAGTGACACCCAGAATTGATTGGTTCTTTGTCTACATGGAATAACTATGTCTAGTAGACAGAAAACTAATTTTTCCGAAGGCTGCCTGTGTTAAGCCTTTGTAGCCCCAACCCTACAGCATGAATCTGAACATTTAGGCATTTCTCCCCAGAATGAAGGGTTTTACACAAATCCTTCCCTGCCCCCATCTGACCCCTTTGACATTTTCTGCTGTCATCTTCCATTTTGGGCTCCAGCTTGATGCATTTTTTTCCTTAACGAAATCTCCCTCGTTTCATGACATGGCAGCTCACACACCTTTTCTTCATTTGCTTCTATGGGATTTGGCAACCTTCATGGTCAAGTAACACAGGGACAGAAATAGGGAACAAGGTGGCTGGAAAGAGATCAATGCAATGCACCCCCACACCAGAGGCATTACAGAAGCAATGCACCTCCACACCAGAGACATCATAGCAGAAAAAGAGGGTTAAACCACAAATGCAGTGTCACCAACAGTTGCAATTTTGTCACAAGCCTTGTGATATTGGGTGTTTTTCTTAAAGTCTCAGCTCTTGGAGTCAGGTGAATCTCAGCTTCTATTTTAAAACAAATGTAACTTTCTAGCTGTCATAATTAGGGGAAAATGCTTCAAAATGTGAACCCAAAAGGAGCCAAAATCAGGAGGTCAAATAAAAGGAATCCACCATTTATTATTTTTAAAATCTCAGTGATTCATGAATTTCTGAATGCTTGGGCTTGGCTGACAAGAGAACAGGTGCTGCACCTTTCACTCAGGGAACACTCCCATTTCAGGATAAAGGCTAGGAGAGAGGGAGGCTGACATGAGGTCCTGGATAGGGGGCCATCACTGGGTTGGGTGGGCAGGAAGTGAAGTCTATTTGGTGGTGCTGATGTTCTCTCACAGGACTGTGTATTGTGCAACTGTGGGGCCAGAGAAGAAAAAGGGGTGGAGAGAAAATAGAAGCCTGCAGGAGATTTTGACAATAACTGTAGTATTTTGTCCCAAAATCTAACAAATCTTCCAGGAGGATTGGGGAGGATACATAATGTGCATTTGTACACCTTATGTGAAAATTAGCGCCAGGAATTTATTACTATATCACTCCAATACATACCACAAGTCGGGAGCTGCTCTTGCCTCCTCGTTCCTTGGATCTCCCGCCCCTCAGGGTCCACGCACCAGCATGGCCCTTCCTGCTCACACTGCACAGGGGCATAGTCCCCATTATCCTCACAAGATGGACTATAAGCATGTCTGAAGCGAATGGCTGCAAACCTCTCAACCTCACATTTAGAGGGGCCTGGAAGAGAAATGCTGCTGGTTAAGGATGAAAAGTGTTAAGTGTTGGAGCAAATCTGCATTCTGTCCTGGTTCTGTCATGTCTGAATAACTCCTTGACAATTGTTCAGGGAAGGGCCCGATGCTTAGGTTTTTTTAAATTGTTAAAAGTTACTTCCTCAAAGTAAATGATACAGACTAAAACTTCAACACTTTTCAGCCATTTTAATAGCTATTGCATAACTGTAAATGCAGTAATTTCTCATTCAGTGGGCAATGGTGCAGGGCTACACAAGCATTTGCTTTTAAAGTGGATTTAATGGTAATGAACAGTACCAAGTGGATGGACAGGAGTATACAATCTCTCTTTATCCATGCAATGGGTCCAGAGTAGGCAATGGCAATATGAGCCAGTCCCACATTTTCTTATCCTGGGCCTGGTAGGATGGTATTTGTATTTCCTGGACAGGACAATCCCTAGTCTCTCTGCTGCAAATATTAAGAAGAATGCTGTCTGTGCTGTGGACAACTGTACATTAGGAATGGATCCGAGGCCACCAACGCATTTTACATATGCCAGAGGGTATATAATGGTCTATACCTGTAGCAGCTTTAGAGGATGATGTAAAACTCCCATCATGCACCTACCCATTTGTAGTACAGTGTCTTAGCACATGCAATCAAGCCTTTCTCTAGTGGCTGTTACGGTGCTAGAGGTGCTGAGAGTCTGTGTTTTGTTCTCTTTTGACAACTGCCATGTCTGAATATATGCAGTCAGGGTCTATTTCACAATGCTAACCACATGAGAGGGAAAAATTCCTTCTTGAGCCCAAGAGTGATCATCTAACACCAAAAATATGAAAGGCAAAATGATTTCCATGTAGCCGAAAGAATACCTGCTTCAGTACCGAGGCATTACATTCTCATCCTGAGTGTGTGTTACAAGTCCCACACTGTGCCTGGTTGGCAGAGCCCCAGCTAAAGAGGCTTATCTCTTCATTTCAAACAGAAACAGCTTATGCTTTTAGCTCTGGAGGTTTCTGGTTCAGTCCCCAGTGTGCCAGCCAAGAGAGTGGTGATCATACTTACATTCCAGAATTCTTGTGTCACCCATGCAATTCAGTCTGGTGCTACTTACATCTGAACCTGCCAGAGGTCGCTAGCTGAACCCCCAGAAACCGTCTCTGCAGAATCCGATAGATGTTGGTCTCAGTAAACGTGTGGGCAGGTTGCAATGCGGTGAAAACTGTATCATAAACTTCCTCAAGCAGCAATTCCAAGCCTGTGAGAGAAGAGAGCCTTTCAGCACAGGGGGGCATTTTAAAAAGAGAGGCTTCATCTGCCATTCATACACATCTGAGAGGTGACAGAAATGGATGCCTCCTACCAGACAAACATCAACTCTTCCATCCGTCGAACTATGAGGCTAGATGATGGACATTTGCTCACACAAGTAGCTCCACTGAGCTAAAGGACACTATTTGTGTGAGTAAGTGCCTACCTAAATGAATAAGGGCTGCATGATCTACCCCTCAGGGGCTGGGTTGAACTGCTCTGTGATAGCTAAGCAAGCTGTAACTGTGTATGGGTGACTGGACATACAGTGTAATAATCACAAAAATGAAGAGCTGGAAAGGACCTCAAGAGGTCATCTAGTCCCTAATCACCCTGATGCAGGACCAAGTAAGCCTAGACTGCCCTTGACAGGTGTTTGTCTAACCTATTCTTCAGTGATGGGGATTTCACAACCTCCTTTGGAAGTCTATTCCAGTGATTAACTACACTTATAGTATGAACGTTTTTCCTACAGTCTAATATTTTTACCTAAATCTCCCTTGCTGAAGATTAAGCCGATTACTTCTTGTCCTACTTTCACTGGAAATAGAGAACAGTTGGGCACCGTCCTCTTTATAACAGGGGGGCCCTGTTGATGGGGCCCAGGGCAGAAAGCCGAAGCCCCAGTGCATGGGGCTGAAGCCCGGGGACATGAGCTCCACCACTTGGGGCTGAAGCCAAAGCCTGAGCAACTTAGCTTTGCAGGGCCCCCTATGTCATGGGGCCCCGGGCAATTACCCTTCTTGCTACCTCCTCATGCTAGCAGAAAAACAGTTGTGGTGGCACAAGTAGGCTGTGGAGTTTTTATAGCACGCTGTGGGGGAGTGGGGGCTCAGAAAGAAAAAGGTTGAGAACTCCTGCTCTACAGGGAAGGGAGTAGTTCAGTCTCCAGGTCCATTCAGTTCTGCACCTCTCTGCTGAGATTGCTAATGAGATGGCCGGTTGGAATGGTGGCTTTCTGATATGCAACCAGCCCAGTAGGAACTGGACTATTGACAGAAGGGACTCAACAACAATGGGAAAATAACTTCTGATCACAGCTAAACTGGGCTGGGCAATGCAACTGAGAAAGATGCCAACCTGGGCTGGCCAATGCAACTGATGATGCTGCGGTCAGACATTTTCTTAATGAGAAAATGTAGCTAGTAATATCCATCCTTAGGTGATCTTGCCACAGATATGTATCTGGTACAATCGGCTGCTGTGCCTGCTCACAGATGACTCCAGCTTAGCCCTTAGCTTTCTCACTGAAATGAAGCTGTGGTCCTTGTGTTTGTTCATTATCTACCTTTCTCTGAGGAATTCTGAGTCCCATTGCTAAGACGTACCAGATTTTGGAAGGCACTTACCAGTCTCTGCTAATTCCCGCCCCAGACTGTCAGCGCAGTAACAATACCCAGAAACCTCTGGGAACATGCTTCTGAAGGAGCTAAATGTCTGGAATGCATCTGGGAACCTAAAAGGAAAAGCAGCAGGGTTATGAAGTGGAAAGTTCGTGGTGACCCTTTGACAACAACAAAGAAATCAGATTCTTCTCCAGACTCCCACTGCAGGGATCACAGCACAAAAGCATTATGGCACTTCTGGGGCTAGTTATGTCAACCCTACTCCACCGTGATCCAAATTTTAGTGTTTCCTTTTATTAACAAGGCCTTAGGCTATGGAGCAATGTGTCCTGGCTCCTCACAGATCAGGATTAGTCCAAAGATTTGCATTGCTCACTATATGCTACAAGAGTTTATACAGGTGTTTCCTCAACAAATTAGCCTAAGCACCATCGTTCTGGATAACAGAACCCAATGAGCAAAGGGCAATGAGGTCATTTCTTGGACTGATTTCAGGCCATTTTTAGTCTTGTTATTAGCACCTAATGTACTACAATGATGAAGGTGGTAGAAATGTTGACAGATAATTTTGGATCCTGGTCCAACCTTTGAAAGCGCAGCAAAAATTGTAAAATATATGTCAGTGAGGCTAACGTAATTATGAATACCCACTCATTAGAAGCTTTCCACAAAGCCACACAAGATGGCAGAAAGCCTAAACAAAGAGGTTGTTTTTTCCCCCCACATCTGCTTTCCACACTGAATTAAGCATGGAACAGCAGATAAAAACTAACACTAATCTGTTATATTATGAAAACATGGGTCAATGGATTAAAAGGAAAGTTTATTTTTTAAACGTATTACAAGTGAGACTGACTCTTATTTCTGGAGATCAAAGGAGCTCTGGATTCTTTTAACATATTCTAGTACTGACAATAGCCAGATTCCAGCAAAGGAATGATTTAAGAAGGAAACTTAATACAGTCAGAGTTGAAAAAAATATCTGTGTGATCTTAGCTGACAGATATATCAGGGCTTCTTCAAGCAAATAGAAGATACAACATTCTAGGTTCAGGCATTATGGCAAATAAAACAATTTCCCCATGTGTTAATACAATGAGATTAGCATTATACATACATGCTCATATTCCTAAATGTGATTTAGGCACACAACTCCCAGCTGTGTGCAGTTGTGTGGCAAAATCCAGCAAAGGGCTGTGAAATTCACTACCAAAGAAGTAAACAGAATCAAATAATCTAGTCAGGCTTTTCAACAACGATGGATGCTTTTATAAGCAGAAATAATGTATTACAACCTTAGATACCATGGTGATTCGTGCTGTATAAAAACGTGAGACCATGTAGATGGAGGGGTAGATACATACTGGACTGGACCCTGGGATACTGCTCAGGGATGTTGCACAAAGGCAGTTTGAAGCTCCTCTTTGCACTCCCCTGGTCCTATTGCAGCTGTATACAGGGCTGGTCCCCCATGCAGTAGCTTGTGGATACTACAGTTGGCTTGGGGCTGCTCTGACTAACATCAGGCTGCAACGTTCCAAGAGGCTAAATATACAGCCAAGTATCACTCTGGCATAGGGCTGTCTTGGCCATGCTTCCAGAAGTGAGATGGGAGGAGAGATGCAAGAGCCCCTATGTCAACTTCACACCACACATGATCACTCATACTCCATTGGCTGGTTAAATCATCTTTGGGGCCCCTTTACACTGGTGCTGCTTCCACACCCCAAGAGAGAATTTGCCCACTAACAATAAATCTGGCATGATAAAAGAAGAGCAATCAAACGTCATGCCCCAGGACATAGATGGATTGTTATTGGGGTAAGGAAGAAATTCAGTAATAAATTATTAAGGCCAGAAGGGACCTGTATGCTGATCTTGTCTGGCCTCCTGAATTCTGCTCCTGTCCCCCATGTACAGAGTGGCACAAGTGACTTGGTGCATTGCTGGTGCTTTCAGGTTCCTCTTAAGCACGAAGCATTGGTCATTTTCAGAAGAAAGGTCACGACACTTGTTCAACCAATGGTGTGCTCTTGTGTGGCACATCCTCTGTTCTTATGAGAGTAGTGTGACTAAATGCAATGGGAGTCTTCTAGTCAATTCAGGTTCTTATACTGTGCCTATCACCTTGGCATCTGAACATGTACGGCTTTCAAACAGGCTGCTGGGTAAATACATTTCTGCACATGATTTTTTTTAATAATTCAATTTGAAAATGTACTACACACCAAATTATGCCATGTGTAATGTGTGGATAGACACATGGTCATATCCTGGTATCGGTCATTTCTGTCCTGAGGTCTGAATATGACAAAATAAAATGCAAAAAGTACAGATCAGGCCTACATAAGAATGCGTCTAGGACTGCATGCACCTAGCTTTGAAAATCCACCCCTTACATTCTCTGTTCCTTTTTTTATCATTGTTCCCATTATTTGCTTGTCCTTGTCCAGCAGTGGATAATGACAAAATGGCCAAGATCTTAGCTCTCATACCATCACAAAAATGGCTGAAGCAAATGTGTGAACTGTGGCCATGTTCGTGTTTCTGTCCTGTGTATGTTCTGAGACGGGAGCAGATGTAAAGAAAATGGAAAAGGAAAGGAGATAAACATAGATTTATTGGTAACATCAGGGGTCTTGTGGGGTTTTGGCTTACATTGTTATTCATTTTTCAGTGATTCTAAGAAAGCCCCCTTTCACCATCAGACTGTGCAGCTCCAATTGTATCTACCATTTACTGACCACACCCAGTGTCAAGAAAAATGGCTGAGTTGTGTTCTGTACATCAACAACTAAACAACACAGAGAGGCAGAACCTTCATGGAGCTATGACAATTTACAGCAGCTGAGAGATCTGCCCCAGAATCTTTACTGCGGAGGAAATAATGTGGGAAGCAGAAAGAAAATAGTTCTCAGCTCTCCAACTCTTACCTTTCTATCTCTGGATTTTGTGCTGCTGCTCATCGCCACAGCATCTGAGCAACTTCCATGGAAAATCAATAGCAATAGCGAAGTCCCTCATGGACTTCTTGAGTCCCTGGCTCCTCTCCTTATTATGCTTGGAGTAGGATTTCTGGGTTAATTTTATTTATTTCCATTCTTGTAAGATTGATCTGTTTCAGGGTAATTTTGATTATTGTGGCTGGGGGGGTTTTAGGTAGAAAAGAATGTTCATGTCTTCAGTATCATTCTTAGGGTGCAAAAGAACGATGACCCAGTGGTTAGGGCACCGTGCCTTGGAAGACCTGGGTTCAAGTCCCTGTTCTGCCACAGGCTTGTAGCGTGACCTTGGGCAAGTCTCTTAGCCTCTCTCTGTCTCAGTCCTCCATCTGCACAATGGGGATAATAGCACTGCCCTACCTCACTGGGGTGTTTTGAGGATAAATATATTAAAGACTGTGAGATGCTCAGATGCTGCAGTAACAGGGTCTATGTAAGTTCCTTAGAGAGAAGGGTAGAAAGCTGGAAGTAAAAACAATCTTGCTTAGATTTATACGGTGGTAATGGAAGCTACTCAAACCCAGTCCTGAAGCCACTTTCCAAGCAAAACTCCCAATGGGAAGAACAAAATGTCATTTTAAAGCATCACTTTCTTCACACTAGTTGCCTTTTTGGTAGTCCATACCCACCAGCCAGCTAGTGAAACAGGCACATTATCTTCCACTTACCAAAATAGCCTCCTCTGACACATTGACAAATTTTCACCAGGTACTCGGCCTGCCTTGCAGTACTTTTATTTTTGCTTAAATTAAAGACCAAAACTCAGAAGAAGAAGATTCACTGGAATAAGCTTTAGCCAGAAGTGAGGCATTAGGTTTACTTTACTGCCCTCTAGTGGAAAGAGACAAGCCATGAGTCTGAAGTCATGACCATTTAGCCGCAATAGAGAGAGGCAAGCAAAACTGTTTCACAGAAAAATTGGACTCCACTTCAACAGCAGCTGTGCAAAAAGAGAGCACCCCCTCTGTGTGTTTTAATGTTTTAAAGCCCACCAATGGCCTGCTTCAGCCATGAAAAAGCCCTGGCCTCTCTCTGAACTCCTCTTTGCACCCTCTGTTCATCTCTCACTGGCTGACTTGCTGCCATGCCCTTTCATGCACCCTCACCACTGTGGGTGCAAGAGCCTCTGCGCTGCCACCCCCGAGAGCTGAAACAGCCTCTTTGTATTTTTCCTCCTCACTGACTCTGCATCTGTGTCCAAATCTCCAGTGGAAACATTTTTCATCTCTTACCCCTCCCTTCTTAATTTCTCTTTCTCGCTGCTCTGATCTAGCTCGTTCATTGCATTATTTATTTCTGTATGGTGAAGGCTGCCTTGGATGACAGACACTGCACAAAAGACAATCATACTGAGGTAGTTGAGAGTGCGTAAGGATACTCTGGAGTTCCATGGCCTGTGGGGTTGATGAGCTGGCTCTGGTTTTTAAAGCATAAATGGCTACTGAGCATATGTCTACGAACAAACATATGTCTATTCGCTTTTGGGAAACAGACGACCCATCAAGCTCCTACAGCTGGAATGTGCAAGGAGGTAATGACTCCCAGAGGTCTGCAGAATTGCCACTCAGTTGCAGAAATGTCTGCTCCTACCTGTTATAACTGTGAACAAGATCAAAGACCATCATGTCCGTCATGTTGACAAATTTGCACTGGACAGGCAAAAATTCTCCATCTGCTGAGCACTGTGGTGGGCTCCTTTCTCCAACTCCATGCAGAATGCGACGGTCTCGGATCTCGCAGCTCCCCGGACCTGACGGAAAACAAGTATCCACTCTCATGAATTCACCTTCCCACGAGTACCCTTCACCTTCTCTTTGTTAAGCAAAATAGATTGGGCTCCTTGAGTCTGCCATTATAAGGCAGGTTTTCTAATCCTTTCTAATCATGAATTGTGGACACCTGAGCTGGACACAGTATTCCAGCAGTGGTTGCACCAGTGCCCAATACAGAGGTAAAATAACCTCCGACTTGAGATTCCCCCGTTTACGCATCCAAGTATCACATTCACACTTCTGGCCACAGTGTAGCACCTGGGAACTCATGTTCAGCTAATTAGCTCCCCCATCCCACCCCAAACTCGTTTTCAGAGTCATTGCTTCTAAGGATAGACTCCGCCATCCTGCAAGTATGGCCTATGTTCTTCGTTTCCAGACACATACATTCACATTGAGAACTATTCAAAGGCATATTGTTTGCTTTAGCTTGTAGTAGGAAGAGAGCCTGAGACATAAGCCCTTGTATCAGAGGCCTGGTGTGAGGCCCGGGCTAAAGTAGTGGCCAAGCTTTGCTGATATAAAGCAAAATTAAGTTGTGAGCAAGAGGCAGGCCCTGCTCACAGGATCTGGCAAGAACAGGGCTGATACTGCAGAAATACACATTCCTAAGTAGTGCTAGGCACTCACGTAAACACATTCCAGAACGCCTCAATACCAAACACATTCACCAAAGGTAACAGGAACATGCTGACCCATCCTAAAGATAAGGTCAGGATGACAGCATGATGACTAGAAATGTTTTGATCGAGCCAATAAGTATAACGCAATAGGTGGCACCCAGATATGTCAGAGGGGCAATACGTAACTCGTTCGTATCGGTGTATAAAGAGGTATCTCAGAGGGAGTGTCTTTGGCCAGTCTAGGGGGTGAATGAAAAGTCCCACCATTCACTGAGCTGTATCTATTGTCACGGGCATATACATGCTAGTGTAATTGTAGACATTGATCCGGGGAGCTAGGACCGTGGTTTGTCGACAACAAACCTGGCCAGGTGCCTTCGTACCTTAACAGATCTTGTGGCCATTGGCTGGTTCGCTCGAGGTCTGCCGTGCCAGCTGTCTGCGCAGGGCTGGGGGCAGCACATAGAGAGAACACACACACACACACATGCAGCCAAACACCTGACAACACAGCCCAGTTTGCCAAGCGAACCACATCACTTTGTATCAGCGAACTGATAAATATTGGAAGAGTGGTAAATAATGTATGTCATCTGCAAACTTTATCAGTGATGGGTTTTTTTGTTTTCTTGCAGGTCACTGATGAAAATGTTGAATAGTGGAGGGCCAAAAATAGATTTCTATGGGACCCTCACTAGAAACACACCTGAGCAATGATGATTCCCCATTTACAATTACATTTTCAGATTTATCAATCAGCCAGATTTTAATCCATTTGATGTATGTCACGTTAATTTTATTTGTTCTAGTTTTTTAATCAAAATGTCATGTGGTATGAAGTCAAATGTCTTACAGAAGTCTAAGTATATTATACCAACATTAGTACCTTTATCAACCAAACTTGTAATCTCATAAAAAAAAAGATATCAAGTTCATTTGACATGATCTATTTTCTACAAATCCTGTTAATTTGCATTAATTTTATTATCCTTCTTTAATTCTTTATTAATCAAGTCCTGTATCAGCTGCTCCATTATCTTGCCTGGGACCAATGTCAAGCTGACAGGCCTATAATTACCCACATCATTCCATTTACCCCTTTGAAATATTGGTATAACGTTAGCTTTCTTTCAGTCTTTGGGAACTTCCCCAGTGCTCCGAGGCTTATTGAAAATCAACATTAACAGTCCAGCAAGCTCCTCATCCAGCTCTTTTAAAACTCTTGGATGCAAGGTATATGGACATGCTACCATCATCCCATGATTTGGGAAAAACAACCCTGAAATTTCCTGGCAGCCAAGCTTATGACCTGCCATTCATCACACACAAGCTTTTTATTTCCCTTTCTCCAAACACAAAATCAAATCCACATTTTGTTGAACTTCACTTACATTGCATTGGCTTCCCCGTCTGCCTTGTGCCATAAATCTCCATCCCTTCAGAGTCCACACACCAGCACTGCCCCGGCCCCACATCACACTGCACTGGGTCAAACTCCCCTGAATTCAAGCACTCTGGGACGTAGGAGATGGTGCTGCTGTTGATGTAATGACTTACCAAGATCTGCTGTTTCTGGAGCTGACAAAAGGATAAACCTACAATACCAAAGAGGCATCATTAACAGAAGGTGATTGCTGGGCACAAAACCATTTATTTTTCTAGAGGACATCTGAGTTTTCTCTGGGCCACATCGAGACCATGAATTTGTTCCGTCGCTCAGCCAGGTTTGCCCAGGAGAGTGATCAAATATTGCAAGAGAGCCTGGGATAAATTTCAGATTAAACTCACCATTCGTGGGGACCAGGGAAGGATTTATGGTTTTAGTTACCCAAGAGAAACACAGCAATTCTACCTGACATCAGCTGAAATCAGGCAACCCCTGCATCGTTCAGGTGAGTTCTACTGTGTGTTTTCAAGGGCAGATTATCAAACTGAGTTGAGATCAGACTAGATGATCACAGTGATCTCTTCTGGCCTTTAAATCTATGACTCACCAGCTAGCCTAAATGAGAATTGACCTGTTCATATCAGTGACATTACTTCATGTTACACCAACCAATGGTCTGAGCTTCAAAATCCAAACTCAGGGGGGGTGAAGCCATGTGAAGTGAAATTGTACCAGAAGGTTGGGAGTGACTAAAGCCACAACAAAGCTGTATCATGTCAATTTCCTGCTCTTTCCCATAAGAGCCTGAGGAGGAGCAAATTTTCCTCCCAGCTGCTATTAAAGCCATAGTCACTCGGTTCCTATTAAAGACAATAGGTGTTTTGTAGTAAATTCCTTCCAGGTCCTTGCACCCAACCTGACTACTTGGGTGTGGCACTGGAAGGCAGATTTAACCCTTAGAAAGTAAATGAGTAATTGTTCCTACTAAAACAAGTAATTGATCATGGAAGTGCAAAGGAAACAGTGGGAAATCCCACATGGAGCTTACACTTGCACATGCTATTGCCACATGTTACTTGTATTTTTTTTGTATGTGAAATTTTGGCACCTGCTTTTGAAAATGTATGCCCCATTTAGGCTCAAACTGTGAGGGATGGGGGGCCCATGGTGTGTTTCACCACACACATGCACACACACGCACACACACACTTTCTCCTTGTGCCCTTGCAAGGCCACCATTGATTACACTGGGATAACTCACACAAGAAGGGACTGCTCAGGTGAGTAAAGTTTGCATGATCAGGTCCTGAGTAACTTAAAGAGCTTCCGCTGAGGAAGATCAATAAATCACCAGGAGCCTGCTGTTGCTCTCATTGCTGTCAATGGCCAAAGGCCACTTGACTTCATCGGTTGTCACACTGAGATGTAAATAGCTTTTTTACCACCACACATGAAAAAAGTGATGACCTCTGACTTACAGGCTATTGGAACTCCAGTCTGTTTAGTGCCTGGTACCTCAATGCCATTGGCATCTACACACCAGCAGGAGAGGCCATTCGTATTGCACTGCACAGTCCTGGGGAGAAGACACACATCATCATTTTCTATTGGCAACAGAACTGTCCATCAATATGAAATATACCTGTCAGCAATGGGATGGTCACAGAACAAAGAACTATGTGACCACACAGCAATGGCATGAGGAAGAACTGTATTCTAGAAAGGGCTTCTAGCCTATTCAGATCTAACTGATGGGATCTCTTTGGAATTCTCACAGGGCCCCTCCTGTCTTCATTCAGTTCAGTGCCCAGCCCATAGTATGATGGGTCCGTAGCTGTGCAACCTCTTATCAGATCTACAATATGTTCATTTAGATTCAGGCCTGAGCAGCCCCAAATAGTGGGAAAGCTCAGATTCATTTTTGTAAATAATGCATTAATTTTTAATTATAGGCTTTTCTATCACTCTTGTATCTAAGCACCACACACACATTAATGGTCTTATCCTAACAATGCCCCATGAGATTGGAGAGTGTTGTTATCCTATTTGGGAGGAGTGGGAACTGAAAGACAGTGAGATTAAGGCCAAGATCTCCAAATGGTATTTAGGCGCCAACTCCCATTGATTTCAAAGGGAGTTAAATACATCTGAAAATCTGGGCCTATGTGATTTGTTCATGGTTGCACCGAAAGTTGATAGCAGAACTCTGACTGCTAGTCCTGTGCCTTAACCACAAGACTATTCTTCCTTTCTGGATCCAGATCCAGATCCGGATCCAGATCCACTCTGCACAGGTCAGTCTCTTCTCTAACTCAAATCTAGGCCAATCTGGTCATTTGAGAGTCCCAATCCAGTTGCTGGTCTCCACCTTCGCTCCAAGGAAGTCGTGAACTGTGCTAGCCCTATACCTGGTACAGATTACTTCCCCCGCACCTCGCTCCAGCTCAGCAATGCAGGCTAGCACATTGGGGGTGGTAAACCTTTGGCTCCAACCCCTCCCCACCGCATTTGTGGGAAGGAAAGTAGCAACCACATGTAGGATGCTCTCCCCTCTGTGTTGGAACCCACCAGGTGTGTTATGCAAAGGACAATCTGGCCCACCACATTTAAAACAGTCCTGTTCTTTTTTATTAATAGTAGGGACCCCACAGATAATTGCAGACGAGAGAGAGACAGAACTCATTCAACAGAGTCTGAAGCTGGAGCCCAGCCCTCCTTATCCACTACGTTGGGGTCCAATCCCACTCAGCCACAAAGCTCCCTTTGCCCTCAGTGGTACAGGATTGGGTCCCCAGGTGGCTGTCCTATCTTACCGGAACTGGCCATCTTCCAAGCACTGAGGGACGTAGACTTCTCCTTCCAAAAAGGCCTTTTCCCTCTGGAGCTCACAGGGGCGGAGAGGCTGGAATTTAGCCTGGTATTCTGCATGCAATAAACAGGGAAGGAGATGACTGACATTTCTCTACCTTCTCTACCTGTTAGGTCCCGAGCCTGGCTTAGCATCTTCTCCAACAGTATCGTCTGTGCCGTCGTTCTGAGTTTGGTTTTAAACACCACCGTGGGGTTTCCCCTTCTTTGGTGAGAGTATTCCACAGTCTAACAGAGCTCACAGTGAGGAGATTGTACCAGCTATTCCCAACTCCTAATGATCAAAAACCATGAGCTAGTTCCTCCCCCCCAAAATCATGAGATTATCTTAAAACAATGAATTTTGAAAAATGATCCATTGGGAGTTATGTTTGCCTGATGGCTGCCCACTTGGCCAATACAGCAGGGACTGAATCAGAGGCCACTGGAGCTAAAAATCTATGAGCTGCTACAGTTTGACCTAAAGAACCAAGCCTCTAGGACTTGGGGCAGTATCAACTCATATCTGCTGTGGATTAGCACAGAGGGGGACAGGTAATAAACACTCACCAGTGCATGATATTTATTTGTCTTCCAGGGTCACATTTTTGAGCTTCTCTCTGTAACTATGAGGGCTAGAAACTTTTTTTTTTTTTTTAATAACGCAAGTTGAGATTCTGGTGTATTCACATTAATGCACCAGATATCACGAGTCTCATCATAAAATGGAATAATGGTTAATCAATATGAATAACTGGGTGCCTAAATTTGAGGGCATCCTCCAGGATCCTTTGTATTTCCTCCCTGCCCCATACTTTTCACCCAAGCATCTGTGCTGGCCAGTCAGTCCTTCCAGCAGCTTCTTTTGGAGTCAGCAGCCCATGTCACACCTCCGAGACAGGTGCATGCTGACGTCACAGAATCGGAGCTTTTGCTGGCCCCAGGAGCGTGGGCCGTAGCTTGGAATCCAAGCTCAAAGCCCTGGCAGTGCAGTGACCACTGAGTCAGTGGCACATTTCTTTGGTAAATAAGATCAGTCTTGTTTCATGGTGTATTGCCCAGCGCAATGGAGTCCTGCTCAAATTCTGAGCCTGTAGGTGCTGCCATAATACAAATAATCAATAATAGGGAAGTATCAGTGCCAAGTTCTCAGGCAGAGGCAAGTGCAGCGTGGCTCCAGCCTGATACACATAAGGGACAAGAATGAGTAAAGGTAAACTTACCAAATATATTGGTGGATGCTGTGCTAATAAAGCAAAAAAGGGTGCTGAGAAGTACGGGGCCCATCTTTCAATGCAGGAGCTATGATCCCTTCTTATGCTGAGGGATCAAGACCCTGCATGCTCTGCACTAGCTTCTGGCAGACTTTTATAGCAGCCATTGTTTGAACAGGTTCACTTATGAGCTGGTAGACTGGGCACTAAATAGGGTGACTGACGCAGGTTATATTTCTAAGAAAATCTTGAGAGCCTCATTCACCTGGAACGTCCCCAGTGGATTTCTTCATCAGTCAGCTCTCCTCTCCTCTCCAGGGAGCACTTGAAAACCTAGTCACCTGAAAGGAGAACAAGCAAAACAAACAGCCAACACACAAGGGAGGAGACTGGAGGGCTTAATTTAACCCATGTGCAAATTAATTAAAGCACAAAGGACCTAGACTTTGCCGAGTGGGAGCTTAGGCTATCATCTGCTATATATTGTGTGCATCTGAACTAAATTATATAGGCTGTGGCTAACTCAGATGAATGGACAGTGCTAAGCATGTTGCTGGCAGGCAATAAGTGATAAATGTTGCAGCACAGCAAGGGATAATATTTTTCATCCCAGCTGGAAAATGTTTGGCTCCAGACCAGATGCAGTTTAGTTTCTTTTCGGGACTATACCTGTGTGTCTTCACAAAATGATTCAGTGTCAGTACAGTATAGATCTGTATCTGAAAGACAACCAGACAGACACATAACCAACACACACTGTCTGCTGTGTTACTACATTTACATAACTAAAGCTAAACCACCCTTTATCTGTCTTATCTAGTTAGAACGTGAGTTCTCTGCAGCGGGGACTGTTCGGTGCCTAGTACCATGGGGTCCAGTGGGAGTCGGGGCCTGCAGGCACTATTGCAATACAAAAAACACAGAATCAAGTTACCTGGCTTCTCTTCTTTCCACTGCCACATGCTTGCTGTGTGACCTTGGGCAAGTCACTTAGCAAAACTGAGGCAACAGAGAAGTTATCTATAAAATAGGAATAGTAATATTTAACTACTTCACAGGGGTGACGTGAGGCCTATCTTATTAATACCTGTGAAATATTATGAGCTCCTGGCACTGAAATCCCCCTAATGTGTAAATCATCATTAAAATCTGAGGACTTGCCTGTGTAATGCTTATTTCATTGGCAAGCTCTAGTTTAAGTAATTCCATTGGGACTTGTGTGAGCAGTACTGACTTTTGGGAAGAAAGGTGGCACAGCTGGGCTCATAATCAATATCAGGAGAGGAATTAATTGGCACAGGCAAGAAGGCAATGATGTGTTTTAAGATGAGATTTGAAAAAGAGATGGAGACAAAGAAGATGAGGCATGGAAAGAGTTGAGAGGAGAAGGCTCTTGCACTAGCCGGGGTGAAGATTGTATGTAAAGCAATTAAAAGGAGACTGGGGCTAACAGATGAAGGAATAAGGAGGGGAGGAAAGGGGCAAGACTGTGGAGGGTTTTAAAAGCAAGAAATGTAGTTTTGAAAGGGAATCTGAAATGAATAAATACCCAGTGGACAATATAAGGAAGGGTGAAAGGTGTACCTATGAGAATGGGGGGAAGGTTGGTGAAGGTATTTCGTGGATTGAGGGTGAACTACCTCAGGAGGTGACTTTGTATAGCTTGTGCATTTTGATGGCTTCAATGAATTTTATCCAAAGAAAGTGGTGTTATTACCTTCTGTGCCCAAGACCCAGGACATGAGGGCCAAGACCAGCTGTGACTTCTGCAATACAGAAGAAAGCTTCTATTGTCTGACAATAGAAACGCCAGCAGGTCCTGACTTTTGGGAGCAGAAAGCCGTGTAAAAGCTGACTATAGAACATACCTAGCTGAACCAGCCAGGATCACTGATGCTTCTATTACTTTTAGTTCCTCAAAACATCCCCTGGACCATCCCAGTTCAGCCAAGACTGAAACAAAAACCCTTTCAGGGATAACTGACTTGGTGAGTTCTGGCATTCAGCACCACTTGAGCAGAGCTAGATCTGCGTCAAACCCCAGACATGAATCTTGGTACAGGCATGTTCAATGGGATGCAACAGCTTGTTGGGGCAGGCGAAAGTAGTTTACAGAGCAATTTGTGCAATCCACATTCTTCAAAAATGGTTAAAAGCATTTGAAGTCTATGGCCAGCCTGAAATTCAAAACAAATGAATCTCAGCCAATAACATGATAAAAAATGGAGACAGGATGGACTGGTCCACAATATTGTCATCACCTCAGCCCTATCTCCACTGAAGATGGAAGTACCCCTTAATTTAGTGTAGAAATGATTGGGGGCAGGGGACAGGGACTGGGAAAGGGTCTCTGTTCACTGTTTAGTAGACCATATTGGCAGACTTCATTCCACGCAGTAATGATTTAGAGACCCTGGAAACAGTTTCTTAGACTTCCAATAACTATTTGCAATGACTAAATAAATATAGTGGCTCTTAAACTCTAGACTATGAGCTTTGTTGGGCAATCTCTATTGGGGTTGGGGAAGAAAGGGAATGGAAGGTGCATTGATAAGATGACTTCCTAAAACCATGAAAACTTTAGGGATTTCCGTGCAACCTCAAGTCTCCACTTGTGCAAGCACAGTTTTCCCACACACTTTCCCAGCACCAACATGTCTGTGCAGTTGTGATGGTGTCTGCATGCACAAGGCTCCATTGAATAAAAGATTTTCGTGCACGAAAAATGTTACCACCGGTGCCCAAAGGTGCCTGGCTGTACACCAGCAGTGTACAAAAAGAGGCCTTGATCTGATTACATGAGCCAAACAAAATGGGAGACTCCAGTGTGGCTCAGGGAGAACTTTGAATTTTCAGTGCCAAATGGCAATTTTGTCAAGTGATGAATACACAGTGGCTGTTTTTTAAAAATGCCATCGCTTTTCCAAGTCTATGAAACCAAACAAACATATTTATAACTGAGGAAACAGTCCTCATCCCATTCTGATGATTCCAGGGAAAGTAAAATCGTAGACTGATGTTACTGAGTACCACCTTTAAAGCTCACCAAAAAAAAAAGGAGTGGAAAGATACATACTATAGCATACTGTAACAGGCAGGGGGGAGATTTATTTCTGAGCATGAATCACTTTTCCCAGGCTCGTCAGGTTTGGTTTCATGTTGATTTTTGTTTCTGGCTATGTTTTTTTAAAATTAAGATTTCCAATTAATCCAGTTATATAAATTACAGATGATTTCTTTGTCACTATATTTCTAAACAGCCGTTTTAAATTTGAAATACAGTACAGTACTGTATTGCATAATGTAATGTTCATTTATAAGGCAATTAAAGTTAAACATGAAACATCGGAAACAATAGTAGCCTTTCTGTACATTGTAAAAGTGCCCATTTTACAAGAAACCTTTGAAGAGAGACCATCTCTTACAAGCGACCACTTTTGCTAACTCCCATGAGTGGTTGTTCTTGGTAGGTTTTACTGTACTACAATCCTCAGGAGATTAGATCTTGTGTGCCACAGGCAGAGAATCGGAGGGACTGAGGTGCACCAATGTGCGAGGCCCTTGCAATAGAAGGTAATTTAGCAAAGCTTTTGATATCGTCTCCCACAGTATTCTTTCCAGCAAGTTAAAGAAGTATGGATTGGATGAATGGACTGTAAGGTGGACAGAAAGCTGGCTAGAAAGTCTGGCTCAACGGGTAGTCATCAAAAGCTCGATGTCTAGTAGGCAGCCAGTATCAAGAGGAGTGGCCCAGGGGTCGGTCCGGGAGCCAGTTTTGTTCAACATCTTCATTAATGATCTGGATGATGGGATGGATTGCACCCTCAGCAAGTTCACGAATGACACTTAGCTGTGGGGAAGAGGTAAATACATTGGAAGGTAGGGATAGGGTCCAGAGTGACCTAGACAAATTGGAGGATTGGGCCAAAAGAAATCTGATGAGGTTCAACAAGGACAAGTGCGGAGTCCTGCACTTAGGATGGAAGAATCCCATGCACTGTTACAGGCTGCAGACCGACTGTCTAAGCAGCAGTTCTGCAGAAAAGGACCTGGGGATTACAGTGGATGGGAAGCTGGATACAAGTCAGCAGTGTGCCCTTGTTGCCAAGAAGACTAATGGCATATCAGGATACATAAGTAGGAGCATTGCCAGGAGATCAAGGGAAGTAATTATTCCCCTCTATTCAGCACCGGTGAGGCCACAACTGGAGTATTGTGTCCAGTTTTGGGCCCCCCATTACAGAAAGGATGTGAACAAATTGGAGAGAGTTCAGCGGAGGGCAACAAAAATTATTAGGGGGCTGCAGCACATGACTTATGAGGAGAGGCTGAGGGAACTGGTTTTAGTTTGCAGAAGAGTGAGGGGGGATTTGAGAGCAGCCTTCAACTACCTGAAGAGGATGGAGCTAGGCTGTTCTCAGTGGTGGCAGATGACAGAACAAAGAGCAAAGGTCTCAATCTGCAGTGGGGGAGGTCTAGGTTGGATATTAGGAAAAACTATTTAACTAGGAGGGTGGTGGTGAAACACTGGAATGAGTTACCTAGGGAGGTGGTAGAATCTCCATCTTTAGAGGTTTTTAAGGCCCGGCTTGACAACGCCCTGGCTGGGATGATTTAGTTAGGGTTGGTCCTGCTTTGAGCAGGGGGTTGTACTAAATGACCTCCTGAGGTCTCTTCCAACCCTAATCTTCTATGATTCTATGAACTGAGACATACCCAGATGATCCTAACAACTAACCCCGCATACCATGCTAGAGGAAAGTGAAAAAACTCCAAAAGGTCCCTGCCAATCTGACCTTCCCAATACCACATATGGCAATCAGTTAGAACCTGAGCATGTCTGCATGAACCAGCCAGCCAAGCATCTCCAACCAGGACCATCTCTGATGCTTCAAAAGGAGAGAGATAGGAATAACGGTTTTCCTCTCATGTATCCATTTGGTGACCCTGTGCAGTTTTTCAGATTGCCATTGTATCCATCTTTTAGCTATTACAAAAGCTAAATGTATAGAACTGTATGTATTCACACCCCTGGGTATGTCTGAAAAGGTGAAGGAAGCAGAATCCACTGGAGTTTCAACCCAAATGGGAGTGTATTAAGGAAACAGTCCAGACATAAAGAAGCAGATGCACCTCCATTCATTTCAATAAAGGTGCAGCTGCTTACAGTAGGGTCTGAATTTGGCCCAGCCCCACCATCTTTCATATTTGAAAGGCCACTTCATTTGAAGATACCCTCCCATTTTACATCTCTGACAAATTTGGTTGAAAGGAGGCAAGTATTAGAAAGGTTAAGTAGACTTGTTGCAAAGTGCTGTAACAGTAATCAATGTCTTGTCTCTCTGAACGTAATCAATGAATAATGTGCACACAAAACTAGTTGACAGGCTTTATACAATTAAGACACAGTTCCCTAATGCTCCAAAGTATATAAGCATAGATCAGCTTGTTGAAACTATTAGTTCACCAAAAGGGAGCCCAGGCACTTAACCAATCTCAATAGGCCTTTATTGTGAGTATATTAAAATGCAATCAACATTATTGCTATTATAAAACAAACCGTAAAAGAAAATACCTTGCTTCTCTCATGGAAGATTAAGCCGTTCAGTGCTGCCTCTCTCAGACCTTTCAGTGACAATGCATTGAGAGGCACTAACAGAATGGAGATGGTTGTGAGCAAGTCTGAAAAAGACTGAGTAGCTGTTTAATCACTTAATTTGCATTAGACTAGATTTTAGTTAATCAACCAATCCCTAGAAAACGGTGTTAACTCATCTACTGTTAATAGCATCCCAAATGCACATACACACAGTCTTGATTATATGGCATGTTTTGGAAGTTCATTATATTCATGTTTTCTCCACTATTCATTTTCTCCATGTACATTTCACATTTTTCCAGTAGTTATGAATTGCCCAGGCTGGTGCAGAACATCATCCAGACAAATACGCTTTTCTTTATTCTAGTGTATTTTCACCATTGTCAAGTGTTCCATACTTATTCTCCAAGTATAACAAATACACACAGTGTATATAATGCTTATTGCTAAAGAAACCACCCCCATCCCCAGTGCTTGGGACACTACATAACAAAACCATTTTTAAATATACATGAAAGCATTGTTACAAAAATCACCCTTGTTAAAGTGATTACATGGTGACTCAATACAAAAGAAAAAAGATAAAATAAAATACAGGAGCAGTGGTCATCCCCAAAATTAAAAAAAACCTTGACTTTAACAAATGCTGTCTAAAAGGAGGTAATGTCCTGAAAGATTTCACAAGGTATAAAGTGCGGGCAGGGTAGAAAAGAAGTTCCATGCTTGGGACTCCCCCCAGCAAAGATACATTGTGGTGTGAGGGTAGGATCACTACAGGCAACTGTGAGAGAACTTATATATCCATCAGGACCTGCAATAAAGTTAAGGCTGCCAAGCATTTCCATTATAAAGACCCTATTTTCAGCTGCTTATAACTGCAAACTTTAACCATCCAGGCTGAAATTCTCCAAGCCAGGGTCTCTCTGCCTCAGGCTGATTTTTTTAAACCTTTCATCAAAATAGTTCTTGTTTCTGTGATCAAGGTTACATGAAATATTGTTTTGCTCATGCTAAAAAATTCTTATAGCAGTTTAGCTGAGAAGCTCTAGAGCAGTGGTGGGCAACCTGCGGCCCAGCTGCCGCTTCCCGCAGCTCCCATTGGCCGGGAACAGCAAACCGCGGCCACTGGGAGCTGCGGGCAGCCGTGCCTGTGGATGGTCGATGTAAACGTCTTGCAGCCCGCCAGCGGATTACCCTGATGTGCCGCAGGTTGCCCACCACTGCTTTAGAGCCTCTATGCCTTGGAGCAAGGGCTAGGAATTTGGCAAGGGGGGGTGTCAGAAAGATGTTTATTGCAGTTAAAATCCACCCAAATTTGGCCAAATTACAAGCCTTTGAAAGTCACCCTGTGCATGTGCTCAGCAGAGATTTGTTAGAGACCTACCGAACAATAATCTCAGAAGATTCTGTTTACGCTGCATATTTCACCTTCACAGAACTCACCGAGCATGCTCCAGCCCAAGGCTGCAGGGGCGGAGCAGAACTTTCCCTACAATTGCCTCACACCTCCCCTCCACCAGCCAGAGGCTGATGGAGCAGCAGAACAAAGCATGGAAAACCTTCTCTCCAGTGTTTAAATGGTTTCTCACGTGACACCCAGGCAACAGGTGGAGGACACAGCCTAACTCAACTGCACAAGGCTGAGGAGCAGAGGGGTGACGGGGGGAAGCAGAGGGGAAAGAGGTGTAAGCTAGAGGATGGACAGGAGCACAGAAACAAGATAACAAGGGGAGATGCTAGCAGATGAGCAAAAATAGTCAAGTTGGGAAGTGGGGGAAAGGGGCAGAAGAGTCTGTATCCACTTGAGAATGCTCCCCTCTGAAGTGTAAAACAAAACACATGGACTTTGAGTCCCAACATTCGCTGTCTAGCAAATATCTGTGAAACCCACTTGCAATGTCTCTCATCTTCCTTAGCGGTTGGTCCAGCGAGGATAACAGCCAACTACTATTACTAGTTACTCTATGAACTCAAGTGGCAGAAGTCTGCTGTGGATTTAAAAGTTCCAACACTGCTGAGTAGCCCTGTGTGTGTCACAGTATGGCTTCATATGATGGAATTCCTTTTTGTTTTCTTTTCCCTTGTTTGTTTTTTTAAAAAAAACCCTTAAATTAAGTTAAAAAACTACATTAAAAAAACACTGTAAAAGACTGCAAAGTCAAGCATCCTGAAGTTAGGAAACGGCAGAAATAAGCTTGTGCAACCTTAATTTTGTCCCTTTGTGCACATGCATTGTGATACAGTCTTTAGTTACAGCATCACATACTATTTTTTCCCCCCGCACTTCTGCCTCATTTAGTGCACAGTGTAGATGGTGCTTTGGGAATGAATCAGAGTTGTGTAGTGAATGAGGCAGTTGATTGTAAGATGCCTGCCTCATTTTTTGAGGAAGGTATGTGGTGAATGAGGCAAAGAACTGCAGGATGAGAAAGGATAGTTGTCATAAATATAAAGGAAAGGGTAACCACCTTTCTGTCCACAGTGCTACAAAATCCCTCTTGGCCAGAGGCAAAACCCTTTTACCTGTAAAGGGTTAAGAAGCTAAGATAACCTTGCTGGCACCTGACCAAAATGACCAATGAGGAGACAAGATACTTTCAAAGCTGGGGCGGGGAGGAACAAAGGGTCTGGCTGTCTGTGCGATGCTTTTGCCAGGAACAGATCAGGAAGGCAGCTCAGAACTCCTGTAAGAAGTTAGTAAGTAATCTAGCTAGAAATGCGTTAGATTTCCTTTTGTTTAAATGGCTGGTAAAATAGCTGTGCTGAATGGAATGTATATTCCTGTTTTTGTGTTTTTTTGTAACTTAAGGTTTTGCCTAGAGGGATTCTTTATGCTTTGAATCTGATTACCCTGTAAGGTATTTACCATCCTGATTTTACAGAGGTGATTCTTTTACCTTTTCTTTAATTAAAATTCTTTTAAGAACCTGACTGATTTTTCATTGTTCTTAAGTTCCAAGGGTTTGGGTCTGTGTTCACCTGTGCAAATTGGTGAGGATTTTTATCAAGCATTCCCCAGGAAAGGGGGTATAGGGCTTGGGAGGATATTTTGGGGGAAGACGTCTCCAAGTGGGCTCTTTCCCTGTTCTTTGTTTAACACGCTTGGTGGTGGCAGCATAGGGTTCAAGGACAAGGCAAAGTTTGTACTTTGGGGAAGTTTTTAACCTAAGCTGGTAAGAATAAGCTTAGGGGGTCTTTCATGCAGGTCCCCACATCTGTACCCTAGAGTTCAGAGTGGTGAAGGAACCTTGACAATAGATCAAGACAACTGGATGACATTTTGAGAATTGGAACCGATCCTTGCTTTGCCAGAGTTCCTATGTCATTTAGACCAAAATTCACAGGTGGCCACTAATTGTGTTTCTCTCTTTTTCTAGGTGCCCACCAGGGAACATCTGGGGCCTGATTTGCAGAAGTGCTGAGCATTTACAACTATAATTGAAGTCAGTGCACCCACTGAACATATAAAGTGCTATAAAAATGCTCTGAAAAAAATCAGGTCCCAAGTGTTTCACAAGTTGGGCGCCTGACAATTTTGGCCTTAATCTCTCAATTAGTCAGTTTCCCATCTTTAAAGTGGGGTTGATGATACCAAGTTACCTTTAAGTTTATGAAAGCATTCTGAAACTACAGTGATGTGTGTCATAGAAAAGCCCATGAAGAAATGAATAATTTTGTATGCAGTGCAGGGTTTAAATGGTATGTGGTAAATATTATGCATTTGGCTACCAAACGAACGAGGATAAACAGAAATATTGAAAAGTTACTCATTCAGGGGGCTCTACCTATTCTGTGCACTGAAAGAGGCAGGGTCCTGTGGGGGTTAAAAAAAAAAGTGACACCTTGCAAGTTAAAAGACTAACACAATGCATATGGCAGAAGGCTGAATTGCATAGGCAACCTTAATTCAGACATTGCCTAACTTTTGATTACTTAACTTTGACACCATACAATACTTTACAGTAGTTTTTTATATGTAATATATATTTAAAAGTGTAGGCCCTGTCTACACCAGTGACCACCTCCCAGTACCTGCAGCTGAGACTACCTCCGGGTCCTCAGCTCATACAACAGCCACCTTTTAGGGATAATATTCTCACATCTCATTGTAACTTTGCTGTGATGGGCCTAAAGCAAGGAACCTCCTTCCTACAACTTGAAACCTCAGTCCATCTCTCTGTTCATTACATTTACAGTTATATGGTATCTCACACATGCATACACACATTGTATAACATAGCACCAGTATGTACTGTATATATTATGTAAATACTATATCCTTTGTTTCAAATTGTGTATTAAGATTTACATTTATTCTATACAGTACACACAGTACCACATTTAAGGATATGCAGCAAGTGAATAATATATAACAGTATCATGCATATCCAAAGAGCAAGTAGATCACTTTCAACAGCTGTTAATACTGTGAAATGTGTCTTAAGTAGTCATTTAAGCATCAAATTATCCTGTATAAAACATCAGGTATTTTGTTAAACATTGTAGTGGTTGCCATAAAAAAAAGCCAACATTCCTTGACAGATTCCTCAGTTATTTTATTTCCTCTTTAAATTATGGAGATGCCAATCCCTGCTATATAATTAATATTGAGTTGAGTTTTGGAATTAATATAGAGCTGTAATATCGCCAATACAATTGTGTGGTAACTGCTGTTGAAGAGACCTTTTAAATAGGTATCATTCTATAACGGATGTTGACACATTTAGTTTAGAGTTAAAATATTAATAGCATTAACTTACTTCAGACATGACAGATAAATTAGAGACTTTAGTGTAGGCATTTTTCAATAAGCACCCGGGCATGCTACTTTCTCTCTCAATGATGGTTTTATAATGAAAGTTCAAAGCACTAGTTTCAACATCTTTTGTACATAATCCATTTTTGGCACACTTTTCGATTATCTGAATCCTCAACAGGCATACAAAAAATTCAAGTTTTTTATGGTCTGTACATTATTTTAATCACTTTTTTACATTTCTGTATAGGACAGGAAGAAAAGTGGAAAATGTAGAGTATGCAGAATAGTTTTAATAAACAGTTTTACATACAGTACCTTACATATAGAACAGTGTGTTTGCAAATTTAAATAATTTTTGAATGTACAGTGGCTTGTACTCTTATCAAAAGGTAAATTCAAGTTTACTGTCTATCGGTTCTAAAATGCATTTATACAGAAAACTAGAACTGATAAACAGTTGTGAGGCATAAAATGTTCAAGTATCTTATGTCATCAATTAAATAGCCTCCTTTTAACAGTCATATTTTACAAATTCCAAAACCTGTACATACATTATTTTCAATTTTATAAACTGCTTGTTAAAAGGTAACATTTCATGTTAACCACCAGTTCTTATAGTCTATAGTAATAAAACTAGACATGTGTAGATATAAATATGTATATAGTATGTACATATGCATGTGTGTGTATATACACATATACCTACACATACATATGTAGCACTGGGTGCAGTGACAACTTACATGAGCACAGGCAAACAGAAGGTCCTGAGCTCAAAATCCAGCAAGAGCTAACAGAGCAACTAGGTTGCCTTTGGTTTCATGATGTTTTACTCACTTATGACTGAAGCTAAAAGTTTTATAAAAACATCCTAGATAACGTATCTTTGCGATATTCAATCTAGTGGTTTAGTAATTCACAGCCACAAACAAGCAGTTTTGCTGCTTTTGTCATTCCTCATCCCAGATGAGGTTGGTAAAGATTCAGAGGGCTAACACCAAGCTGAACTACCCAGGACAAAAGTGTACTTTGAATCCTGAATACTGCAATAGAACGTAAAAAAATATAAACTAGATACAATTTTGGATGGATTGCTGGCACCAGGTAGAACTTTGAAAAAAAACTCTTCATGTACTTCACTATCTTCAAACTGTCATCCCAGTGGTTTTAGTATTATTTGGCACATCTGACCACTGTTCGCCACTTAAGTTTTTAAAAGAGCCTAAGGGTGCTATAATGAGGATTTCCATTTAAAAAAAAAAATATTGATAAGGAGACCACCATATCCTGTTTCTTTCAAAAGTGAAGCAAATGTTTTCATTTTCCCCGAACAACACTAATTAGATAAGAAATAGTTCATGGACTGCAAAAGATCAGTTACCTGCCTAAAACTTTGGGGGTGGACCAACTGTAGAGAGGCTATGGATCTCTCTGTGTCTGTATTTTCACTAGCAATGGAAGAAAAAATAATTATGATTGTACATTTTTCCCACTGACATTTGAGAGTTTGGCTCTTTCTACTACCGACTATAAAATTATAGCATTTTCCATTGCAGAGATTTCTTGAACCTTCTTGTATGACCTGAAATAGAAATTCTGTCACTTCACATGTCTTATTTATCATATTGTAGACCATATCAATGTTCCTCAATATGTGACATTATAATTTGCATCTTGAATACAGAGTATTTAGCTTTTCAGTGTTAATTTCCTTATTCTAGATTTCCTTTCCTTTCTTCAAAGCTTCAGGCTAAAAATGTAATCAGCCCAGAACCAGACAAATATCCAGCTTTTTGCTGTCCTCCTGTCAGTCTTGTGGCTAATAAGAAAATTCACTGTAGAGAGCCTATTTTTATTCCTTTATTCTTCCTTTTGTCATACAGAGCACAGTGTGGCTATTTGCTGTACTTTCCCCATGTCAATTAAGAGCTGTTTGATACGTCGCTTGAGTTGAGGCAGTCTTGCAAGAGGATCTGGTGGTTCCAGCTCTCCAGTGAAGTCAAGCCAGCTTTCTAAAACTAAATCGGGAAAAATGTAAAAAAGAGTTTGATTAGAAAGGGATCTTTGGAAAAAGAGTGCTCAATCCTCCAAAGCTAGGTGTGTTGAAATGCAGTAAGGGCCATATCTTAGTGCCCTCAAAGTCAGTGGCAAAATACTTGAGGACTTCAACCCGACTAGGATTTGGTCCTAACTTGTCAACCCAAATTTAAATGGCTATTGTGCCCCACCCATGGCTCCATGTAAACTAGGTGTGTGACTGCCAATGATGCACCTCAGGATATTTCATGGCCAAACTCACTGCCCAGATGAAGAGCAACCTATCATAAAAATTCAGAATACTTACACTGTTTGTTGCTAGACATTCTGTATTTGAGTTTTTAGGCTCATACCCTTTCCAAATCTACTTCTCCTGTATGCTATTGAACATGGACCAACAACTATCCTTGTAAATGCTATCAACTTGCCAAGCCTGAGGACAGCAGGTAATCTGCATAAAATGGAGCATGCCTCTGCCATATGCATCATTAATATGAAGATGCAACTTACAGATACTCAGATCATTATTTAAATGAAGACATTTTCTGAAGAACCAAATTCAGTGCTCCATGGAAATTTTCATTCTTTTACGAAGTTTAAAGTGTTCCCCTTATTAATCATTCCAATTACCTTGATAGTTAAATTCCAGTAATATAAAGGTCTGTTAGACAAATTAGCCAACAATGTGTTGATGATACACATACAAAGAAGAGACTCCAGCTCACTGTCTCAGCTATCATGGTTTTGCGGTAGTAAAAACTCAACAGGAATAAAAGGCTGTGAAGACTCACTTCTGTCACTAACTTTAATGTATCACTAAACAAAAACAAGGAGCAGGTGATATAAGACAGCCACTTTCAGAGTGGAATCACACTAACTTCTGAGTGAATTTCAGTGCTCATAAAAAAGAGGGAGAGCAAGAGTCTAATCCCAGTTTTCTAGAAACATTGTCAATGTACATGCAATCTGCTCATAAACATTCCATCAGGGCTAACATTATTTTGTTTTAGATAAGAAATAATTAAGGACACAGTAACTACACTTTGTTCAAACTCTCTTCATTTGTGAAGTGAATCTCTCTACATGTGAAAACCAGGGCTGTGAAGCGATTAAAAAAAATTAATAGCGATTAATCAGTTTTAATCGCACTGTAAAACAATACTAGAATATCATTTATTTAAATTTTTAGATGTTTTCTATATTTTCAAATATAGGCTATGGGCTCAGAGCTTCAGACCCTGCTGCTGCGCCCGGAGCTCTGCGCTGGGGCTTCACCCTCTCACCCGACCCAGAGGTATGCAATTAACATGTTAAAAAAAAAAATGAACAGGTTAATTTTGTTTTCAGTTAACTTCAGGAGTTAACTGCAATTAATTTATAGCCCTAGTGAAAACTGAATGCATTAATCTACTACAACACTTAGTTCTATTGCATCATCTTTGAGTAAATTTGTTGTTATAAAGCCTGGTCTGCCTCCTTAATCCAGGCTATTACCAGTTAGTTTCTAAACCAAAACACAGTAAACCACAGCTGAAGATGACTTTTTTCTTCTTCCTCAGGTAACTGATTGATACTATTGCCCAAACAAATGCTATCAACTTCAGGAGATGCTGCAGATTAGTAGGCAGAGCATGGGAGCAGGAGCCTGCTATTTCATGGTCTCACTGTGTGGCCTTGGACAAGCCATGTTGGCCCAGGTTTTTGAATTATTGTTAATGCTGCATGCCTGGGCTTGACTTCAGACATTCTGAATACTCATTACCTCAGTGGATGTTGCAGATGCGCAATATCTCTGAAAAATCAGACTCTGGGAGTCCCAGAACACCCAAAATTATAAACACCTTTGAAAATCTGGGCCTTAATCACTGCCTTAGTCATCTACACGACAGGGGTAATGGGAGACTTCTTATTGTTCATTTAATGCTTTGAATGTTCAAAGCTCTATACAGATAAACGTCAATACTTTGTAACAACGTAATTACCATCAACTTCCTTTTCAATAAGGTCCATTCTGCTGGTGACTTCATTCTGTACATTCTCTATGTGGGTAAGGAGATTTAGCTGCCATTGAAGATGTGAATCCACTTGTTCTTCTGATCCTTTTTTTTCATTACAAGCACACACCACATTCCCTTCAGCAGTGTTCTTCTCCATAGGACCAACAAAAAGCAACAAAGTTAGCACTTAATAAATGCTTTATTTTCAATTTCAATCCACTTGGATTCTGGTTTTGATTACAATACTTGGTACAAATGCCCTGAATGATGGAGTTTTTAATTGTACCACTATTTTACAAAAACATAAACATGCATATTGGTATGCAGTTTTTAAGAACATTAGTGGAGAATAAGAGCAATAAAAATGTCAAACAAATGAGTACATCTAGCTTTCAGGATTACCACAGAGACAGAAGAGCATTAGCAGAAAGCACTGAGGGGCGAGGGGTAGGCATTGTTACGTTCACAAGATCTTGTACTCAGTTTAGTGCAATAGGAGTAGCGCACGTCTCACCACTCTGCTACATAAACTTCTAACTCTTAATTCATGAAGTGCTGAATGCACCAGTGAGCCATTATCCAATTCAAGCAAGAGTCCAGGATTTTTTTGTGTTTTCTGTCCAACAGAGGATGAAGTGAAAATACAAAAATGGAATTATATCTAAAATCCCAAAGTTTGCCTGTTAAATTAATTTCAAAGTTCATAGCATACTGACAGATTTAAGAAAAAAGTACATTCCTTCTTCAGACTGCTGTCATCCTGTATAACTTGCTACCATGGTTAGATCATATGGTTGGAGTATTAAAAGGGGCCACATAATTGTGTAACCAGTAACATGTATAGCTATGAGAACTAAAAGCAAATCTAATCGTTTTCTTCCCATGTGTATTATTCCATAATGTGTCAGGTACATTCCTATGAACTATCAAGTAATAGCTATGACCAAAGACAAGATACCTTATTTAACAGCTCAAAGGGATGAGCTAGAAGAGCAATTCCCATAAATTTATATGAACAGTTGATTTTAATTGTAGAATCCGATAATCCCACATATGCTGAAGCTGTCTGACTATCGGTTATTATTGCATTTCACAGACAGAAACTCAACGACAGTATTAGTTTGATAATACACTTGTTAGTCACTATCAGTGCAAGCCAGCTGCCACAGAAAAGAGTGAACAGTGTTATAAATATATTGATAGAACTGTTTGAGAAACCCACATTCTTGAGACTATTTGCATCTGAAAAGTTTTTTTTTTCTGAAATGATTTATTAAACAAAAATGTTCTCTTCTTGTTTTTCTGAAGCTTTAGAAATATGAATCCCACCAAATCTGGACTTTCCTGCTTTTGCTGATCTATGGGTGGGTCCTGGAGATGAAATACTGGGATTAACACTTGCAAGGGGGACGAGCTATTTAAGATTATGGACATTGTTGGCATAAGAACAAATGAGGGGGACCTATATGACATGTGAGATCAGGGAGGGCATTCTATCAGTAAGGGGCAGTGCAGAAGAAACATTTGGTGAAGGATACAAAAGGAACATGATGGAAGTGTGCAGGGCGGGGCAGGGCTGTGTAAAGGCTTAAGAGTCAGGAGTGAGGAAACAATGTTAGGGGCTGTCCATAAATGACAGAATATGTTTTGGTGAGACACGGTGGGTGAGGTAATATCTTTAATTGGACCAACTTCTGTTGGTCAAAGAGACAACCTTTCGAGCTACACAGGGCTCTTCATTTTCTGGTAATTTTCAAGACCTCCTCCAGCCCCCTGTAACACTTTGTAACACTGAAACAAACATGCAAAATTAAGGACACACCCACCCCCAATGTGTTTTGTAATTTACAAACAACCTATGATGTTTAAGGAGAAGCAGAACTAATAAAAGGGGACTCAACATCAGATATCATCTGAGTGTGTGAAAGAGAAGATCAGCAGAAGAACTGTGCATAGACTGGAGATGTGGAAACAAGAATCTGAAAGGCCAAAGGTTGCAGTAGTTTAGGAGGAACATTGCCAAGTCATAGTCAAGGGTTTGAGGAACAGGGTTGGAGAGAAGAACTGTAGCAAATATAGCTACTCTTGAGTTAGTTCAAAACAGTTACAAATAATTCAAATCGTGTCTCAAGCCAACTTGAAAACAGAGCTGAAATTAAAATTAGAATAAATGCAAAATGGTTTACATAGGAAATAGGGATGTAAAATCTTAACCAATAAGCATTAGTCTTACCAGTTAAACCACCTTAACCGGCCAGCCGGCCCCAGCAGCCCCACCCGCCAACCTCATTCAATACAGAATACAGTAAGGTTAGACAGACAGTATTTTATGGTGCTGTGAAAGTAGTGGAAAGGAAAAGAAAGGACTAGCTGACCCAACAGGTTCCCCTTCCAAACTTAATAAATTGTAACCAAAAGACAGTAAAGTCATAGCTGAGATTCCCAAGGAAACCTGAATTCTGCATAAATGGATATATGGATTGTTTTTCCAAGTTATGACCCTATTCAGCAATATTTCATATTGCTGCATGTGTCCCTACTGCACACACTCAATATGTAAACTATATTATTTAATAAACAATTAACTCCAAACAAGGTGAACTGTAATTTTTCATTAAAGAATATATAAAACTTATGTGCCACCTTTAAAACCAATCTATGTTTGTGACACCAGAGTACCAAGAAAAAAAAAGTAACTGAATAATTTTTTTTAATGGGGGAGACAAGTGGGTGAGTCTAAGTGTTTTATTTATTTTCAAATACTTGGGTATCTCAAAAAGCTTAAGAAGTTTTTTTTGTTTTGTTTTAAGTCCGCTTCTAGAGTAAAACCAGACACTTTCAGCCCTCCTGCCCAAATCAATGGTATAAAGAAGTTATAAGCAACCGAAAACAGGTTTAGACATGTGGGCACAACCTTTACTATAGCACAGGGGTGGACAAACTATTTGGCCTGAGGGCCACATCTGGGTATGGAAATTGTATGGCGAGCCATGAATGCTCACAGTTCTCGGCCAATGGAAGCTGTGGGGGAGGTGCTTGGGGTAGGGGCAGCGTGTGAAGCCCCCTAGCTGCCCCTACGCGTAAGAGCCAGAGGGGGGCGCACATGCTGTTGCTTCCGGGAGATGTGCGGAGCAGGGCAAGCCCCAGACCCCGCTGAGAGCTCGAGGGCCAGATTAAAAAGTCTGAAGGGCCGGATGCGGCCCCTAGGCTGTAGTTTGCCCACCCCTGCTATAACATCACTAAAATAAAATTATAGAAAAATCAGCACTGTATATATTAGATGGGATTTACATTTCAAAGAACTTTGCCTAGAACATTTGTTAGAAATCTTTACATGAGCAGAAACAAGCTTAGTTAATTGTTAACCTATATGACTGAATTCTGGGGAGAAGTCTGGAGTTAAAAAGAAAAATACAGACCAATGGTAAATATAATTAGAAATCCAGGTTTTAAAAACTGTTAAGAGACCAAAAGACAGAGAGAAACTAACAATTTGCTCTTCAACCAATTTCTTCTGTTACGAGAAAGACAACAGGTTCTGTTTATACTCTTGATTTTAAATACAGTGAATCAATCTCTCTCAAACCAATAGAATTTTTCAAAATGGAAAAAAAAAAATAAGTGCAACCACAAATTTTTCTTGAATACAAGAAATCTAGATGTACTGGAACTTCTTAGTTATATTAACAGAACAACCTCCCTGTAAGCAGAAATCCACTGTAGCTGGGTTTACAAATTAACAATTAATGAATTAAGACTATAAGAACGGCCACAGTGGGTCAGACCAAAGGTTGATCCAGCCCAGTATCCGGTCTTCCGACAGTGGCCAATGCCAGCTGCCCCAGGGGGACTGAACAGAACAGGTAATCATCAAGTGATCCATCCCGTCACCCATTCCCAGCTTCTGGCAAACAGAGGCTAGGGACACCATCCCAGCCCATCCTGGCTAATAACCATTGATTGACCTATCCTGCATAAACTTATCTAGTTCTTTTTTGAATGCTGTTATAGTCTTGGCCTTCACAACAGCCTCTGGCAAGGAGTTCAACAGGTTGACTATGTGTTGTGTGAAAAAAATACTTCCTTTTGTTTGTTTTAAACCTACTGCCTATTAATTTCACTTGGTGACTCCTAGGTTTTGCGTTAGGAGAAGCAGTAAATAACAAACACTAACTTACTTTCTCCACATCAGTCATGATTTTATAGATTTTCAGTCATATACCCCCTTAGTCGTCTCTTTTCCAAGCTGAAAAGTTCCAGTCTTATTAATCTCTCCTCATATGGAAGCCGTTCCATACCATTTTTGTTGCCCTTTTCTGAACCATTTCCAATTTCAATATATCTTTTTTGAGATAGGGCAACCATATCTGCATGCAGCATTCTAGATGTGGGCGTACCAGGATTTATATAGAGGCATGACGATATTTTCTGTCTTATTAACTATCCCTTTCTTAATGGATTCCCAACATTCTGTTCACTTTTTTGACCGCTGCTGCACATTGAGTGGATGTTTTCAGAGAACTATTCACAATGACTCTAAGATCTCTTTCTTGAGTGGTAACAGCTAATTTAGTCCCCATCATTTTATATGTATAACTGGGATTATGTTTTCCAATGTGCATTTATTTGCATTTATCAACTCTGAACTGCAACAATCTGAATCCAACTACTTCACCATAATAAGTTTCACTACATTAAACTTCATTTTAAGTGGGTTGTACTGATCCATCTGCCTACCAACAGAACACATATCACTTGATAATTCAGTAATGGGCATGCATTTCTAACTATTTTATGAGTTTGATCTTTTTAAACTTTAAGTCTATACACATGAATAATAAGTTTTACCTGCTCACTCACGCCATCTTCTTTTAAAGAATATTGTAAACAGTTTTTATCATCTGAACAAAATTCATGATCTTCCTCAAAACTACTCATATCTTCATCATCTGAGCTCACCAGGTCAGTAACTGATTTGCAGTCCTGACCAAAACTCTGTGGTTTCTGGTAACTGTGCTCGCTTATAATATACGTTTCTTCCATCTTCTGGGGTAAACTAGGAGGTGGTTCTTTATGGCTTTGGTTGTGACATGTCCTTTCAGATGGATTAACAGTATCTGGCAAAGTCACTGTTTTCTTCTCTACCCCAAATGTCACTTGCTCTTGCTCTTTTCGCACGCCTGAGCAAGCCCAAAGATGAAGATCAGGGTGATGTGTATTTCTGGAAAGAAGGGGAGAAGAAAAGTTAGAATAGAACAATCACTTTCAGCAATGAAATCTTTTAAAATCCTTATTTCAGCTGAACTGTATTTATATTAATAGGCAATTTTTAGGGGAACATAATTGCCAAATGTTTCACCCAGCATTGCTGTGGACCTCTTAATTTTGGGTAAATCCAGTATGCCCTGGTCATTTTTAATAAGTGTATTATGATAAAACAAAAACGCGAATGCTCTCAAAATGTCCAATCCTGTCAGGTGCTGAGCACTATCAACTGCCATTGTAATTGAGGGTTTCCATCGCCTGGCATGACTGGACCAGTAAACAGTAGAGTGGAAGTATAATTAGAAAATTATATAAAAAGAGAATGTTAAACATTCAGGCTTTGAAAAAATGACTGTATCCCAAATTAGCCAATCACATAACAATAATAACAATTGTTCAGAGACAAAGCACGGTCTACTAGCTAAAGTACAGCAATGGAGATCTTGGCTCTGTTCTGTACTGATTAATTGTTGGACCTTGAGCAAGTAACAACCAATCTGTGACTAAGTTTCCCCTTCTGTAAAATTGGCATAGTAATTCCCAACTTCACACAAATATTTGAGAGAATTAATTTAATACTATTTATTAAGGACTCTGAGATGATTAGATACAGGGGAATAGACTGCAGGTGGCAGATTTAGAAGCGCAGAAGTCTTCATTTCACTTTCAAACTGGAGTAGACAGATACTACTACATGCAAGTTTTGGATAAAAAATAGTCTTTAGCCTCTTCAAATATTTTTCCTTTGTCTCAGTATTCATCAACAACAGTCAATAATAGGAGCACAAATTCACATTCTAGTGTTTAATGGAGAAAACAATTACATTCCCACTTACCAATATTTTTTCCCCTCAGGTTTTGTCAAGAAGTGCAGACCCTGGATTCCTCCTCACTGAGCTGAGAGGAAGAGGAGGAACCCAGCTTCTGCCCTGTCACAGACTTAGCTCCAGAATGCATCATCATCTATCCAAAAAATTCAAATTGTGCCATGACATTTTCAATAATATACTGTCTAAATGTGTACTGATATACATTTGTTTGGTCTTTAATATAAAAATTAAGAAGAAAATGATCTTGACATACACACTGAGCTCTCACTTCCTCTATCTAAGGGTACACAGATGGGGAGGAAACACCAGACCCACACTTACTTTAGTATCCCAATCTTCAGCTGCAGTCCATGTAGTATTTCAGTTACACTATACACATCAGCCAGCAGGTGGTGTGTTGACACTATCTTTCTGGCATTAAGGTGAGAATAGTTTTCTTTTAAAAATGATAATCCACACATATGCCCATTGTTTAACCAGTCCTTATCATAAAGATATTTGGCACTCCATCTCTGACCTATGGGTAAACAACAATCAGAATTTATTCTCCAGAAGTGACAACAGCAGTCAGGAGTGCTATACTTAAAATATCTTCTGACATCCTTTCTTTAATCATGGGTTTTCAAAGAAATTCACATAATCAAGTATATGATACAGTATACTGTCCGACTGCCATAAATGACATTTTAAAAGAAAATCAAATAAATCAATTCAGTACTCAAGCGTGAGGAAGTAAAAAACATGCTATACCATGATACACCTGTGAACTGAATTTGAAACTGAATTAAAGTTGTGAATTATAATGGTCTTTTCTAAAAACATATCCACTTACTGAAAAGATAATTTAAGATACCAAGAACTTAAGATTCAAAAAGAGATGGGACATTTAAATGGATATCAAGAATATCCAGAGCTATGATAAACAACAACAAAAAATTTGAAAAGCTATTAAACCTTGTGCTTCAGGGCAAGACAATCTAACCTTTAGATCAGGATTTACAGCAGGATTCTACACTTTCCTCTGAAGTATCGCATACTGACCCCTGTCAGAGACAGATATTGGACTAGATGAACTTAGATCTGATCCAGTCTGGTGACTTCTGTTTCTATACCACAAGTATGAGTGAACCCTAAGTAACTTAACTAATCATGTTACTTTTATACCAATTTAATAATCATAAAAATAATTGTATCCCTAATTATTCCCAGAACTATATAGTGCTTTCACTCTGCAACTGTTAAAAATAGTTACTCACCTTCCTGTTACTGTTGTTCTTTGAAATGTGTTGTGTGTATCCAACACACTGTAGATATGTGCGTGTCACAGCACGGTGCTGGAGTGTTTTTCCAAGTAGTACCTGGAGGGGAGGCCCTGCTCATTCTTTGGATTCCTCATGCTCTGAACTGAGGGTATAAAGAGTGGAGTCGCTCCAACCATCCTTCAGTTTCTTTGCACTGGGATCCCAGCTATAGACTCCAGTGCCTGGAATGTGAGGATGGGCCATGTAATGGACATGTGCAACACATCTCAAAGAACAGCAGTTACGAGAAAATGAGTGTTTGCTTTTTCTTCTTCGAGTGCTTGCATATTACCATTACACTGCTGGCAACCCCCAAGCCATTGTCATTGATTCCAAGGCCAGAAGGAACCATTGTGATCATCTAGGTTGACCTCCTGTGTAACACAGGCCATAGAACCTCCCCAACATAATCCCTGGAGTAGATCTTTTAGAAAATCATCCCATCTTGATTTAAAAATGGTCAGTGATGGAGAATCCACCACAACCCCTGGTAAATCGTTCCAATGGTTAATTACTCCCACTGCTAAAAATTTACACTTTATTTCTAGTCTGAATTTGTCTAGCTTCAACTTGCAGCCATTGCATCATGTTACACCTTTCAGCGGTGGTGTGGCTTGGAGTGTCTTCAGAAGAGGGACTGTAGGACTGCTTTCCCACATTCGTGTCTTGCCTTGATGCTGCAGTAATTGCACAGTGGCTAGAAAAGGTGCGGACAGAGGACCATATTATTGTGGACATCTGCAGAGCGGCAGACACATTTCCACAAACGAAGCAGAGGCCAAGTGAACTCTTGTTGAGAGAGATGACAGCTTCTCAGGAAGGAATACTTTGGGCAGCACAGCACTTCACAATGATGGTGTTAATCCATTCAGAGAGTTGGTGCTCTGTAACAGGGTGACCTCTCATTTGTTCTGCATAGGATATAAAGATATGGGGGGAAAACCTGAAAGGGCTTTGGTCTGTCCAGATAAAAGGTTAGAGCGCAGCACACATCTAAAGCATGTAGTTTTCATTTGTCCTTCTGAGCGTACGGCTTTGGGAAAAAACCTGCAAATATATAGGCCGATTTAGGTAGAAATCAGATACCACCCTGGACAGAAACGTGGGGCGTGGCCTAATCTGGACCTTGTCATTATACAAAATAGCACATGGAGGCTCTGTCACAAGGGCATGCAGTTCCCCCATACTTCTAGCAGAGGTGATGGCCACTAAAAAGGCTATTTTTGCTGAGAGGTATAATAAGGCGCAGGAGGCTAAGGGCTCGAATCCCAAATACCTGGGGACAAAATCTTAACTTTATTTATCGGAATAAGATGAGGACTAATCAGTTGGAAGTGACAGAGGAGAAGAAAGACCTTGGTGTACTGGCTGATCACAGGATGACTGAGAGCCACAAATGTGATGCAGCCGCGAAAAAGGCTAACAGTCCTAGGATGCAAAAAAGAAAAGGAGTACTTGTGGCACCTTAGAGACTAACAAATTTAACAAATTTATTTGAGCATAAGCTTTCATGAGCTACAGCTCACTTCATCAAATGCAACTCACGATGCATCGGATGCTGTAGCTCACAAAAGCTTATGCTCAAATAAATTAGTTAGTCTCTAAGGTGCCACAAGTACTCCTTTTCTTTTTTGCGAATACAGACTAACACGGCTGCTACTCTGAAATCTGAGTCCTAGGATGCATCAGGTGAGATATTTCCAGTAGAGAGAGGGAAGCGTTAGTATTATTATACAAAAGGCACTGGTGAGACCTCATGTGGAATACTGTGTGCAACTCTGGTCTCCCATGTTTAAGAAAGATAAATACAAATTAGAACAGGTGCAGAAAAGGGCTAACTAGGATGATTCGAGAAATGGAAAACCTACCATATGAGAGGAAACAAAGAGCTTGGCTTGTTTAGCCTAACCAAAATAAGGCCGAGGGGAGATAGGATTACTCTCTATAAATACATCAGAGGGATAAATACCAGGGAAGGTGAGAACTTACTTACGTTAAGCACCAATGTGGACACACGCACAAATGGAAATAAACTGGCCATCAACAAGTTTAGGCTTGAAAAGAGTGATGTTCTGGAACAGCCTACAGTGGGAGCAGTGGGGGGAAAAAACCTAACCAGGTTTCAAGACTGAGCTTGACAAGTTTATGGAGGGGATGGCATGATTTGACACAAGAACAAATGGGTATAAACTGGCCACCAGGAAGTTTAGACTTGAAATCAGACGAAGGTTTTTAACCATCAGAGGAGTGAAGTTTTGGAATAGCCTTCCAAGGGAAGCAGTGGGGGCAAAAGATCTATCTGGTTTTAAGATTCTACTTGATAAGTTTATGGAGGAGATGGTATGATGGGATAATGGGATTTTGGTAAGTAATTGATCTTTAAATATTATGGGTAAATAGGACTAATCCCCTGAGATGGGATATTAGATGGATGGGATCTGAGTTACCCAGGAAAGAATTTTCTGTAGTATCTGGCTGGTGAATCTTGCCCATATGCTCAGGGTTTAGCTGATCGCCATATTTGGGGTCGGGAAGGAATTTTCCTCCAGGGCAGATTGGAGAGGCCCTGGAGGTTTTTCGCCTTCCTCTGTAGCATGGGGCATGGTTGACTTGAGGGAGGCTTCTCTGCTCCTTGAAGTCTTTAAACCATGATTTAAGGACTTCAATAGCTCAGACATAGGTGAGGTTTTTCATAGGAGTGGGTGGGTGAGATTCTGTGGCCTGCGCTGTGCAGGAGGTCGGACTAGATGATCAGAATAGTCCCTTCTGACCTCAGTATCTATGAATCTATGAGACTGCCTATGATGGCATGTAGCAGATCTACAACTGCTAGCAGCAAATATCTCTAATGGCCGGTGATGGGACATTAGATGGGGAGGGCTCTGATTTAATACAGAAAATTCTTTGCCACGTGTCTGGCTAGTGGGTCTTGTTCACATGCTCAGGGTTTAACTGACTGCCATATTTGGGGTCAGGAAGGAATTTTTCCATGGGTCAGATTGACAGAAACCCTGGGAGTTTTTTGCCTTCCTCTGTAGCATGCCACGGGTCACTTTCAGGTTTAAACTAGTGTAAATGGTGGATTCTCTGTAACTTCAAGTCTTTAAATCGCGATTTGAGGATTTCAGTAGCACAGCCAGAGGTCATGGGTCTATTACAGGAGAGGGTGGATGAGATTCTGTGGCCTGCAATGTGCAGGAGGTCAGACTTGAATAGATGATCACGATGGCTCCTTCTGGCCTTAAAGGTCTACAAATCTGTGAGGAAACATTGAAGGTTTCCTAGCTATTGGTACCGTGCTATGACATGGAGGTTTAGATATTGTCATGGAGAAGGCAGATGAATGGGATACTGGACCAGAGACAGATCAGGCCGAAACAGACCCTACTGTCAATGTCGATAAGTATGGCACCTGCAACAGGGCTTGTGGAGGATCTCTGCCCTTAATCAGTGGTGAGGTCAGTACTGAAAAACACAATACCTCTCTCACAGCCACATAGGCCTTTGGTATTGTCAGCATGGGTCTCTAACATGACCCTTGTCCAAGCACTTTAAGCAGTGGAGAGTGCAGGTTACTGACAGGCACTGGCAGATAACAGCTGGAGCAGGGCTTAAAAACAGGGACCTTAACATAGGCTTCCCTAGTACTGGGCAAGTCCCAGAAGCCAGCCGAATCCACAGAAAACAAAATAAAATTGATTAAAGAGAAAAGAAACATCTAAAGGATGAAACAATAAGTATCACTATGTAAAAGCTAACTAATTGCAACTTAGTTCACAAAGGAACAAAGCTGTAAACACAGAAACGCTCTCACTACCAATCACAGGAAGTAAGAAGGAACTAAAGGATGAGCGGAGTGATTCCACTCTTTATACCCTCGGTTCAGAGCACAAAGCAGCAATGGTGTGGGAGGGGTCGCCCCTACATGTGCTGCTAGTGAAAACTCTCCAGCTACAGTGCACGAGAAGTATATACACCTGTAGCATAACGGAAATGCACAAGCACTAGAAGAACAAAATTAGATGGAAACTTGCCGGTCCTTACACTAAAATGGTATGCACAGAATTATCTGTAGATAAAAGAATCAGCCTGATGGTAGCTATTAACACCTTCCAGCATAACACCCTCCATTACCCAGCCCATTCTCCCAATACAGTGTCAAATGCAGACATCCTGAATGATTCATCTCCTAGACAGAAAGAACAGAAAAGAAAAAAAAAGAAAAAGTGGAGTCGGAGGAGGCAGGTGGGCACGGAGGATTGGGTTAAACTGTGTCGTCAAATGAGTAGCTCCAAATACTTTAAAGTCAGTGGCACACACTAATTTTATACCTTCAAATGCAAAATTCAACAGTGTCGCATATACACACCAGATTATAAAACTCAAGTGTCTTACAATCAAAAACGTAGGACTGAATTTTCAAATGTCTGTGCTTAAAGTTAGGTGCCTAAGTCCATAATGGAGGTATCTAATTAAGTGGCCTATTTTTCAGAAGTACTAAGCACCTTCATCTCCCATGGAAGTCAGTGGCAGTTATGAGTACTTATCACCCCTGCAAATTAGCCCACTTACTTAGGTATTTACATATATATTTAAAATATGTATATTTTGTCCTCATTTTTCCATCTGAGAAGACTAAATTGTTACTTGAATCTCCAGATGGGTGGGGTAGTAGGTATAGGTATAAAACTTGCCAGAAAGAACTCTAAAACTTTCCTCCAAAAACATTTGTTTCTGCTCCGAAGAACTGTAAAAATGGCATTGTGAAGTTATTTTTATTGTTTCAATTACTCCCAGATCAAATACACTCAGGTTACAAGTAGAATGGTTTTCAAATTGCCAGTCCTTGAAATTCCTGCTAAAATCTAAAATTTAAGCTGTGTTTCTTCTGACTCATGCACCATCATCTGCAACAGCGATTCTACAGGTAAAATTCAGCCATTGGTTACACAATGAGGTTGCACAGATGTAACTGAATGCAAAAGTTGTCTGGCAATTTGCACTGCCTCAGGATTCATGTCCAGTGCAGAATTTTTTTTTCTCCGCGGAAAATACATTCTGCCTGAGAAGCACTGCATTTCCACCTTTCGCCCACCAGAGGCCGCTGTTGCACTAGAACAGACAGCAACTCACTGACAGGCAGTAACAGCCAGCTGCGTTCATCACAGCACCCCACCTGCAGAGCCAGAAGGCATGAGATATGGGGGGAGGGTACAGAGAGAGTGTGGCACATGGGGCTGCTGGGGGGGAGTCACAGACTGGGGTTCAGGAAGGCTAGTGGGGAGACAGACTGGGGTGCGGACTCAGGAGCTAGTGGGGTGACAGCACTGAGACAGGGGCTGAATGGGAGGGGGTGCACGGCCACTTGGGAACAGAGGGACTGCAGGTACATATAGGGACTGGGGTCAGGCACATAGGTAGATGTGCCTGACTGAATAGGAGAGGCTAGAAATCAGTCAGGGTCTGCATGAGGGAGGCTCCACAACTCCCTAATAATCTGCCCCCGCAAAATAACCCTGTTCCATACTTCTCTCATCCACACCTAACAACCTTCCAGGTTCACTCCCAGGCTCCTTCCCGCTCCCTCACCTTCTCCGTTACCCCTGACTCCTGCAAGCCTTTGCACTGCTTCTGAGGGGTGCAGGAAATACATTTCTGTATTGTAGTTTAAATGAATTACTCAAAGTTCTGTATTAATATACCTAATAAGGAATCTATTTGTAACAAACAAAACAAAACAAACAAAACCCCAACATTTCCTGAATCTTTTTTTTGTCTGTACTGTTACAGACATACTTGCTGACAGGTATTTTGAAATAAATTACTAAAATAATTGAAACTGGCATGATTATATTGTGTTATTTTAACAACAACATATGCAGAATTTTGCAGCATTTTAATATATTGTGTGTAGATTTTTTAATTTTTTGGCGCAGAATTCTCCCAGAAGTAAAATACACGCAGGGAACAGATTTGGTGAGTAGGAAGGTACTATTTTTACACAAAATAGTCACTTTTCAGAGTAGAACTGCTCTTTAAGAGCCTACTCTTTGTGGGAAGTAATTTCTCAATAAGAAAAGAGAGCACTCACTTCTTGTGAACTCATGAGAATGGTAAGTTAACATTTTGAACAAAATTTAAGAATTTAGTAACAGAAAAATAAAAGCGGCAAAGAGTCCTGTGGCACCTTATAGACTAACAGACGTATTGGAGCATAAGCTTTCGTGGTGGGTGAATACCCACTTCACCTTATGAAAGCTTATGCTCCAATACATCTGTTAGTCAATAAGGTGCCACAGGACTCTGCCGCTTTTACAGATCCAGACTAACACCGATACCCCTCAGAAAAATAAAAGTTTTCACGCAGAACCATACAGAAGCAAATGTTATAGAAGACTCATCCAGAAAAGCATAATGTATCAAACACACAAAAATAGGTAAATCCTATAGTGAGTAATGGTTTTACAATACCATCTGTTTTAGCAAAAATGTAACAAGTAAATAACAATTAATTTTGCATGAACCAGTGATTTAACTTATACCTGGTGGGTCCCTGCAGATGTAACAGATGTACTGCTCTGGAATGCTGTCCTCTAATAATCCCATACATACACTATGTTGCCAGCACAGGCATTCTTCACACTACCGCCCAAAAGAAACAAGGTAAATTATTATTTGTAGGTCAGTACTATTTCCAGCTTGTTCAAAATAGAGGGAAATAGCAGCTTTCCGTTAGCAGGCAGCTTGAGTTATGGTATCGTACTCATGCAATTCGTATTTTCTGTAGCAAAAACAAGCCATAATTAAGCATAATTTTAACTTTGAAAGTGACCCCATGGCCACAAATTCCAATCTGGAAAACAAAATTGAGGATTTAACATCTAACAATATTTTATTATAATAAAATCAAGTACTTTAGTACTAAATATTTAGTAGCTGAGCATAAAGACACTAGTATAGGACTTTGGCAAAATAGAAATATATAGCAATATATTATAGCACAGGGATCGGCAACCTTTGGCATGCGGCCCATCAGGGAAATTCGCTGGCGGACTGGGACTGTTTGTTTACCTGCAGTGTCCGCAGGTTTGGCCGATCACAGGTCCCACTGGCTGAAGTTCACCGTTCCAAGCCAATGGAGACTGCGAGAAGCAGCGCGGGCCGAGGGATGAATTTAGCCAATTCTTTTTTGAACCCATGAATTTAGCTAATTCTTTTTTCTAATTTCTTTTTAACCCCCATGAATTTAGCTAATTTTTTTTTAACCCAGTTATACTTTTGACCTTTGTAACATCCCCTGGCAAGGAGTTCCACAGGTTGACTGTGCATTGTGTGAAGAAGTAATTCCTTATGTTTGTTTTTAAACCTGCTGCATATTAATTTCATTGGGTGACCCCTGATTCTTGTGTTATGAAAAGAGGTAAATAACATTTCCCTGTTCACTTTCTCACACCATTCATGATTTTACAGATATCTATCATATCCCTATTTAATCATCTCTTTTCTAAAATGAACTGTCCCAGTTGTTTTAATCTCTCCTCCTATGGAAATTGCTCCATACCGCTAATCATTTATGTTGCTCTTCTCTGAATTTTTTCCAATTCTAATATATCACTGCAAATGCATTTATCACAGCACCCTACCTGCAGAGCCAGGAGGCATGAGATATGGGGGGAGGGTACAGAGAGAATGGGGCACATGGGGCTGCTGGGGGGGAGTCACAGACTGGGGTTCAGGAAGGCTAGTGGGGAGACAGACTGGGGTGCGGACTCAGGAGCTAGTGGGGTGACAGCACTGAGACAGGGGCTGAATGGGAGGGGGTGCACGGCCACTTGGGAACAGGGGACTGCAGGTACATATAGGGACTAGGGTCAGGCACATAGGTAGATGTGGAGTTCAAAAAAGATTCAGATGACTGAATAGGAGAGGCTAGAAATCAGTCAGGGTCTGCATGAGGGAGGCTCCACAACTCCCTAATAATCTGCCCCCGCAAAATAACCCTGTTCCATACTTCTCTCATCCACACCTAACAACCTTCCAGGTTCACTCCCAGGCTCCTCCTCTCTCCCTCAGCTTCTCCGTTACCCCTGACTCTTGCAAGCCTTTGCACTGCTTCTGAGGGGTGCAGGAAATACATTTCTGTATTGTAGTTTAAATGAATTACTCAAAGTTCTGTATTAATATGCCTAATAAGGAATCTATTTGTAACATACAAAAACAAACAAACAAAACCCCAACATTTCCTGAATCTTTTTTTTGTCTGTACTGTTACAGACATACTTGCTGACAGGTATTTTGAAATAAATTACTAAAATAATTGAAACTGGCATGATTATATTTTAACAATAACATATGCAGAATTTTGCAGCATTTTAAATATATTGTGTGTAGATTTTTTAATTTTTTGGTGCAGAACTCTCCCAGAAGTAAAATACACGCAGGGAACAGATTTGGTGAGTAGGAAGGTACTATTTTTACATAAAATAGTGTACATTCAGAAGTGCCAAGAACTGAATGCACACAAACTGTACCAACCTCACTCTTAGAGAGGTGGTCCTGCACAGAAAAAATAGAGACATTGTGTGGAATGCAACCACCTTTTTCTTACCTGGTGTATAGATAGAGAACTTTAGGGATGCCAAAAGAGCAAAAATTCACAAGAAAGATTGCAGAGCAAGTGCCTTACCTGAATCATGAAGCCATTTTCCTCATCCATTTCACAGATGCATCTAACTATTTCATTGAGAGCATCCTCTTCATCCTGAGACTCTTCAAAATTGGTTGAATCAAAGTCCTGATTGTATTCATCACCACTCAGTAATAAGCTTTCTGTGGAGGAATCATCTAAGAACTCCACATCCGAGAGGTCTAATAAAAATAAATAAATCTGAAGTTGTATATGCAAACCGATTTAACTTTTTACAAGAACATAGAACTTAGATGCTGAATGATCCTGCACTACACATAGCAGAAGTCACTCACAGATTTACTGCTGGAAGATTACACTTCTTGGTGACTTCTATTGTATAAACAGCAATGCAATGTAGCCACCTTAGAGGTAGGAGTGGCAACATCCAACCAGTGCCCAACACAATGCAGAACAGCATGAGGAGGGTAAATGTTTTGTTCAATCTGTCATGAAAGTATATATACGTTGGTTTAACAACATACAAGCATAAAAAGTTTCATATTTTTATGCCTAAAGTAAATTATTTGGCTTGCATTTGGCCTTTTTAATTCACCTTCTTTGGGAAATAATAAATTTTAAAACAAAATTTCCTACTGTTCAGCCAACCTACTTTCTCCACTCAGGTCGACAGACAGAATGGCTCTTGGATACTGGTATGATGTGTTCTTCTCTGTAAACATGCTTCGCAGAGTCAGAGAGCTCCCAGAAGACCGTGTGAGTGGAGAGGAGCACCTTTCCAAAAACTCAAGAGAACTATCTTCATAATCTGAATAATCTACAAAATTAACATGAACAATTGTTATCTGCTGTTATAGTACTCAAGAAAAAGTATGTTTGTAAGAGTTCACAAGGCCTGAGAATGACGATTATGTAACAAAGTTACAACATTATGTGCAAAAGATAAAGAACATGCATTAGTGCATAAATACCAAAATAAAGGGAAATGTATAAATATCTATATCACACAAACCCCTAAACGGTCTTATTTTACATCTGTATCAATAAGAAAAAGAGTACTTGTGGAACCTTAGAGACTAACATATTTATTTGAGCGTAGGCTTTCGTGAGCTACAGCTCACTTCATCGGATGCATCTGATGAAGTGAGCTGTAGCTCACGAAAGCTTATGCTCAAATAAATTTGTTAGTCTCTAAGGTGCCACAAGTACTCCCTTTCTTTTTGCGAATACAGACTAACACGGCTGCTACTCTGAAATCTGTAGCAATGTAAGCGATATTAAGAACATTATGGTTACCAAGTCAAGCAGCAGAGTAAAATAAAAATGTCACACGTGATTTCAACTCTGCCCCCTCTTTTATGTACATACACTACACCACACTAATTATATAACTTCTTTTTTCTCTCTTCATACATATCTGAGATTGTGAGAAAGTACCTTGTAAGACTACAAAAAGGAACGAATATTGCACTATATCTATAATCAGAGTTCTCCAATTGATCTTTGATTGACTTATCTGTCAGTTCTTTTCTATCAAACAGTATTGTGTGTATTCGACACATCTTAGAGGGTTTTCATAAATCATGCCTCATCCTCACATGGCTCTCCTTCCTTCCCACCTGACAATCAAATAGTATCCTTGTGGCAACTGCAACAGACTTACATGGAAAATAAAACTACTAACAATGAATGTTTAGCTCCTTCTGACGTGTTCTAGAAATTATGAGACCCAGTTCTTGTGTTTTTCTTGTTTTGACACTGAGAAAAAACAGGATTCTTTTTGTCTCACGTTCCTCTCCTGCTTCCCAAATTTCATGCCTACATCTGTCCAAACGTCTGCTGCTAAGATGATCTTCCTTTTCCAACACACAATGCTTGCCAAATTTTTAAAAATGTTCCCAATTAAGCCATGAACCTGAGGTCTGCTGGAGAGTTATGCGCACATCTCTGCAAATATTAGGTAAATTTTTTTTTAAAGATAAATACTTAATTTTCAGAGATGCAGAACTACACCCTTGTGCAATATTGTAACCTCCGCCCCCCACTCAATAAACTAGTAATGGAAGAACTTTAAAAAGTTCTGAGGTTTGGCTAAATATCTGGTTTTGATGTCTCTTTAAAACAATGTAATCCTCTACACAATTTTCAATCCTCTGTTTCCAGCCTTCTGCTAACTTCTACAGCAGGGATCAGCAACCTCTGGCATGCAGCCCACCAGGGAAATCCACTGGTGGGCCGGGACGGTTTGTTTTCCTGCAGCGTCTGCAGGTTCAGCCAATCGCAGCTCTCACGGGCCACGGTTTGCCGTTCCAGGCCATTGGGGGCTGCGGGAAGCGGCACCGGCCGAGGGATGTGCTGGCTGCCGCTTCCCGCAGCCCCCATTGGCCTGGAACGGCGAACCACGGGCAGTGGGACCTGCGATCAGCCAAACCTGCGGACGCTGCAAGTAAACAAACTGTCCCAGCCTGCCAGCAGATTTCCCCGATGGGCTGTGTGCCAAATGTTGCCGATCCCTGTTCTACAGCATCTCCCATACATTCTGTACTCTTGAAGTCCTGTTTCCTTCCCCTAGAAGTGATTCTCTCCATCCCTCTTTCTTCCACTTTTATTTTTCTCTCTACTCCCATCCCCAATTCATTCTGTACCTCTTCCCATCCCTGCGTCTCCTGCTGCCACCTTCTCTCCCTTTTCCCTGGAGATCAACACCACTACCTGTAAGAGTGGAGACAGCACATCTACACAGAACAGCTATGCACAACTGGCCCAAGCCTGCAGCCACAACAATCATAGGGAACAATACATGGATGGATATTATCCGAGCACAGTCAGACTACATGTCCTAGGACATGAGTTAAATAATTGTACTCACTGCTCATTACTTGAACCTTCTCATCTTCCTTTTTAAAGTATTCCACAGCCCTGCTACCACCATCTACAACAGCCCCACGCTGAATGCTTTGTTCACACTTCTCTCCTACATTCTCCCTTTCCACCATAATCCACTGTCAATTCTGTGCTTTCTTCCATGTCCCCTCTAAGCTTAGGGTAACCTCCCAGTCAACATTCCCCAAGAACCTTTACTATCCTTCACACCTACTCCCCGATACCCATGATCAGTGACAACCACAATTCCACTGAGTAATTGTGTTAATTGTGTCATCTTCTGTATTGTCCCAAGGTGCTGTGCATTTAGATAGTAACTTTTTTGCCCAGTGTCATCAGTGTATAGCAGCATATCCATCTATGATGTGACTAATAACACAGAATCCCTTGTTGCAATATATTTCATTCTTCTTCATGCTCCCACACTCTTAGGAGCGCCCATCAGTTTCCACCATTTATTTTGGTCTTGTGCTGGTCTGTTCAAGCTTCTGAGTGTCATATACTTTCTCTATTGTTCCGTGTAAAGTTGCTCTAGGTCGACCTCTTTTTCTCTTTCCAGGTGGTGTCCATATTATCACTTGCAATGGAAGTCATATTGCTGGCACCCTCAAAGCATATCCAAAATATGTCCATCGTCATCATCTTACCATATTCGATACTTTAGATTGGTTTGTTCTACTTGGAATTTCTGATACTGCAAGAATCTCTTTCCAATGGATTCTGAAGATCTTCCATAGACATTTACTTTCAAATGAGATATCTTCTTAATTTCTGTAGTAGATTTCCATGACTCTGCTCCATTAAAGAGGACAGAATTCATGCTGGTGTTAAAAATTCATGTTTTTATGTCATTGCCAATCATGCTACTTTTCCAAATCTTTTCCAGTTTATGAAAGATGTTTTCTGCTTTTGATATTCATTGCTTGACATCTAGCCTCAATGACAAGAGCTAACTGGAAATTTGAAAAGGAGTATTTGTGGCACCTTAGAGACTAACAAATTTATTTGAGCATAAGCTTTCATGGGCTACAGCTCACTTCATTGGATGCATTCAGTGGAAAACACAGTGGGGAGATTTATATACATAGAAAACATGAAACAAAGGGTGTTACCATACACACTGTAACGAGAGTGATCACTTAAGGTGAGCTATTACCAGCAGGAGAGCGGGGGTGGGGAGAACCTTTTGTAGTGATAATCAAGGTGGGGCATTTCCAGCAGCTGATAAGAACGTCTGAGGAACAGTGAGAGGTGGAGCGGGGGAATAAACATGGGGAAATAGTTTTACTTTGTGTAAAACACCATCCTAGCCACTATGGATGTAGAAGCCATCTATACCAACATTCCACACAAAGATGGACTACAAGCCGTCAGGAACAGTATCCCCGATAATATCATGGCAAAGCTGGTAGCTGAACTTTGTGACTTTGTCCTCACCCATAACTATTTAACATTTGGGGACAACGTATACCTTCAAATCAGTGGCACTGCTATGGGTACCTGCATGGCCCCACAGTATGCCAACATTTTTATGGCTGACTTAGGACAACGCTTCCTCAGCTCTCGTCCCCTAATTCCCCTATTCTACTTCCGCTACATTGATGACATCTTCATCATCTGGACCCATGGAAAAGAAGCCCTTAAGGAATTCCACCAGGATTTCAACAATTTCCATCCCACCATCAACCTCAGCCTGGACCAGTCCACACAAGAGATCCACTTCCTGGACACTACGGTGCTAATAAGCGATGGTCACATAAACACCACCCTGTACCAGAAACCTACTGACCGTTATTCCAACATACATGCTTTCATCCAGACCACACCACACGATCCTTTGTCTACAGCCAAGCGCTACGATACAACCACATTTGCTCCAACCCCTCAGAGACAAACACCTACAAGATCTCTATCAAGCATTCTCACAACTACAATACCAACCTGCTGAAGTGAAGAAACAGATTGACAGAGCCAGAAGAGTACCCAGAAGTCACCTACTACAGGACAGGCCCAACAAAGAAAATAACAGAACGCCACTAGCCATCACCTTCAGCCCCCAACTAAAACCTCTTCAATGCATCATCAAGGATCTACAACCTATCCTGAAGGACGACCCATCACTCTCACAGATCTTGGGAGACAGGCCAGTCCTTGCTTACAGACAGCCCCCCAATCTCAAGCAAATACTCACCAGCAACCACACACCACACAACAGAACCACTAACCCAGGAACCTATCCTTGCAACAAAGCCCGTTGCCAACTCTGTCCACATATCTATTCAGGGGACACCACCATAGGGCCTAATCACGTCAGCCACACTATCAGAGGCTTGTTCACCTGCGCATCTACCCATGTGATTTATGCTTACATGTGCCAGCAATGCCCCTCTGCCATGTACATTGGTCAAACTGGACAGTCTCTACGTAAAAGAATAAATGGACACAAATCAGGCGTCAAGAATTATAACATTCAAAAAACTGCCGGAGAACACTTCAATCTCTCCAGTCACTTGATTACAGACCTCAGAGTGGCTATCCTTCAACAAAAAAACTTCAAAAACAGACTTCAATGAGAGACTGCTGAATTGGAATTAATTTGCAAACTGGATACAATTAATTTAGGCTTGAATAGAGACTGGGAGTGAATGGGTCATTACACAAAGTAAAACTTTTTCCCCATGTTTATTCCCCTCCCCTCCCCCCACCGTTCCTCAGACGTTCTTGTCAACTGCTGGAAATGGCCCATCTTGATTAACACTACAAAAGGTCCCGTCCCGTCTCCCCCCCTTCCCCCCGCTGGTAATAGCTCACCTTAAGTGATCACTCTTGTTACAGTGTGTATGGTAACACCCATTGTTTCATGTTCTCTAGGTATATAAATCTCCCCACTTTATTTTCCACTGAATGCATCCGATGAAGTGAGCTGTAGCTCATGAAAGCTTATGCTCAAATAAATTTGCTAGTCTCTAAGATGCCACAAGTACTCCTTTTCTTTTTGCGAATCAAACTAACGTGGTTGCTACTCTGAAACCTAGAAATTTGAGTAAACAAAATAAATGTAGAAAATACAATGTCAATTTGATACATCAAGTACTAGCAGGCTTTCAACTAAATGAAATGGGAAATCTTCATTAACCGTGTTTTCATTTGTCCAACTTACACTAAAGTTATCCTTTCCTATGCAGTATGCATGAATGTTAATCATTTCTTTATTGCAGATGCCAGAGTATCCTTCTAGTATTATCTGTTTCACTCACTAGAAATATCTGATAAACTGAAGGTTTCAGCTAACATACATAAGGGTTTTCGAAAAAACTTTGCTCTCTATGCTCAGAAGAATATCATGTTCCACTTGTTCCAATTACAATATCACATTTCCAGAAGATATACTTGCAATTCCAAATCAATAACATGGCCTATTAGGCCTATTCAGTATAACCTGTACAGGACCCACTATAAACTAATACAAGACACCAAACTATATTCAGTTTAAATTTGTATCTGACTGCTATAACAGTAATTCTCAAATCTGTCTGCTCAAGTGGATTTGTCATCATTTTGACTATTTTTATGTAAAACTTGCATATTCTTTAGTATTATTATTTATGCAAGGTTTTACATTAATACTCTGATCATACTTTCAAAGGGCTAAACAAACAGTATTACACTTTTAAAAAATTATTAAGAAACTGGTTTAAACTATAAAAAGATCTCCTGGGCGTGTGTTCTGAATTATTGCAACTTAGGTGCTGGTGACGCTCTGCCTTTGGCTTTATTCTTAAAACCACATCTGTGGGGAAGTGAAAGCACAACTCACCCTGCAGTGCCTTACTGCCTACCAGATGAACTAATTAGGACTTACTAGACTTAACTAAATGACAGCACCTCTATGCATCTAATATTTAATGTCTCCTTGCATGCACATAAGGGGTCACACCTTTCCCCACATCCAAACCCAACAATTTGCAGATAACAGAAACTACTGAAAAGTTTATCGTTTTAAATTATGTTGACTCAGATAAATGTAGAACAGTAGCATTAAACTTGATTTAGCTGAAGTGTATACCACATTCTTTGGGATAATTTTTGCTGTACAGTGTGTTATTTGAATGAATAAGTGTTTGCTCACTTCAGAAATCTGCAGTTTATCCTCTAGAAAGTCATGGTCAAATTGTGATGAACTAGGAAGGGCTTTACGACACTATTTTGTCACATTTCTGTTTTACTATATTATAGCAGCAGCAAAGAACTGCTAAACACAAATGTTAAAGAGACATCAACAAAAGTTGTCCCATTTCCATCACTCCTCCCCCTCCCCTTTAAAAAAAAATATAATTATACAAAAATACAACCTTCCCCAGGTTTCCCTTTGTTTCATATTGCCTGCCTAGTTAGACTGTAACCTCCTCAAGAGCAGGGACTGTGTATTCTTTTGTGTCTTGAACAGTGTTAGGCACACTGTAAACAAAAAGCTGAGAAAACAGGAAATGAGGCCAGAAATCTTGTGGTGCAGAATGTAAAAAACACACTTGAAACCACATGCTTGTGAGCAGAAGTTCTCACTAAAAATCCTTGTCCTAGGAGCTCTTAAATTATTAATCCCAGAGTTTTTCCAGGAATCTTGTCTGGATTACACTAATATTTTAATCACAAATATTATGACTGACATCTACTAAGGTACACTACAGATTTGTTAATGAGGTAAATCAATCTGAGGGGCATGCCAGAGGCAGCCAATAGTTTTTGTTTTCCATTCTTCGTCTTTTATATTACAGAGAAAAGAAGAGCATATCCGAAAAACAAAAGAGCAGCAGAAAGGTAAGAAAAATACATGGTATAATCAAATGGCAAGTCCCAAGACATTTATGGTAAACAGGAATTTTTCACAAAATGGATATCTTATCACTGGGGTGAAGAAAAGATCAGAGAGTTTTGGCCATATTATTATTATTTGTACTACTATAGCACACAGGAGCCCTAGTCATAGACCAGGACGCCACTGGTCCTAGGTGCTGGACAAACACAGAACAAAAGGACAGTGCTTGCTCAAAAGAGCTTATAGTGTAAGTCTAAGACAAGAGGCAACTGATGGATATAGACAGACGGTGGAGGAAACAATGTGACAAAATTGGGCAGCAAGATAGGCAGCAATCTCAGCACATCAGCGGCCTAACCATTTGTTGCAAGCAACAAGCGAAAGGAGAGTTTCGAAGGAGGATAACGAGTTGGTTTTGCAGATGTTTATGGGGAAGCTCTTCCCATCTTGAGGGGCAGAATGGGAGAAAGCACAAAAGTGATTGTTTGAAAACAAAGTGTGGGCTATGAAGGCTGGCATCGTGGGCTGATCGGATGCAGAAGTGAACAACTCGATAGTGAATTAGAGATAAGAGGGTAGGAGCTGGCCATGAAGGGTCCTGAAAATGAAGACAAGTAGCTAGTGTTTGATACAGCAGAGAAGGAGGAGCCAGTGGTGGGATGCAAAGACACAGTAACAGTCAAAGTGACAGGCTAGAAAAATGATCTTCACAGCAGCATTCTGACTGGATATGAGCTGGGCAAGATTGCATTTGTCAAAGCCAGCGAAAAAGACATTGCAGTAACTGAGACATGAGATGATGAGAGCCTGTATGAAAGTTTCAGCTATGAGGATGAATAGGAAAAACTGTATCTTAGAGATGTTATGCAGAAAGATTTGGCAAGATTTAGACACAACCTAAATATGAAAATAAATGTAAGCAGTGAGATAGTCAGGGCTGGATGTGAAAGTGTCTGAGATGCAGAACTAGGTGGAGGGAGGCTGGAGTGGAGAAGTGTATGTATATGTCATTGGTGTGAAAATGGTAGTTAAAGCCATGAGTGGACATGATCACCTGGAGACAGAATATAAAGGGAGGAGGAGAGGAGATACCAGATCAAAGTGCCTTTGCTATGTGAAATTACAAGACCACCACCTCATTTTGGTAATTTCTGAAATTTCAGAACTTGTTTCTGAACTGTATGAATGTTCAATATTTCAGTCAGTAACAACAACCAATCAGAACCAGAAAGATAGTATTTGATCTTTATTTTTTGTCTTAATTTTTCTTAACTCACCATGCTGTTTAGCTTTCTTCTTCTTTTTCTTCTTCTTCTTCTGTTTTGATTTATGATCTTTTTCCTTTTTCTCTTTTTTCTCTTTATCTTTTTCTTTCTTTTTACCTAATTAAAAATGAATATTTTAAAATATTACCATCATCCTTGAATACTTTTTTCTTTCAGTTACCCTAAAAGCAACATTTAAATTTTAAATCAGTTGTTCCAGTCACCTGCCCAGAGTGGAATGAGTCAATTAATTTGTTCAGTGCCATGAGTATAGCCCTTGTGATTAACTGATTTTGGAACAGCACTGGGGTTCCTCCTTAGCTGAGACACCTTGAAGTTAACACAGATATTAGTGAGACTCTTCCTAGCAGAGTAACATAATTCAGCTTCTCAGTGTCAAGAAGTCAACTGTATCCCACATCTTGACAGGTAACATTGTGTAGCCTTCAGAATTTCCAGATGTGACCCACACATGAGGAAAAAAAATAAAGACCCAGTTTTAATAAAGCTTATATTTTTAAAAATGTATATTTTAAAAATACATCAGTAGTACATCAATTAGTTTGCAAGAAACAGAGTAGACAACCCATTGATTTTCCAGGTTTTGATCATGCTGTAGAAACAGGGAAGATGAGAACAGAAAGAACTCTTAATTTAAAAAATAACATCCTCTAGCAAAGCATGCTACATGATCTAGTATGGAGCTTAATGATAAACACCTGAAACTGTAGCTGCCATAAATTCTTTTAAGAACAGCTAGCTGTCCTCTCACCCAAAATTTTATCAGCAGAGTTTGTTCTGAATAAAATTAAAGTTACATTTTTGTATGTCTACTCCTTTTTAAGTACTACTGACATCTACATGTGAATGGAGTCTTTGTTTTATAATAATTCATCTGTCCCTGCTACTTGCTTCTCATGTGAAGCCATAATCCACAGCTTCTAACTTCATAGTTATTTCCAAAGCAGACAGTTGTGAGGTCAGAAAGAGGGACTTGACTTCAGCTGGAAAATAAACTCCAAAGACTGACTGTAAGATAATACTCTTTTTTGTAAAAAGAAAAGGAATACTTGTGGCACCTTAAAGACTAACAAATTTATTAGAGCATAAGCATTGGTGAGCTACAGCTACAGCATACAGTCCCACCGCCCTCCCTCCTGCTGGTAATAGCTCACCTTTCCTGATCACTCTTGTTACAGTCTGTATGGTAACATCCATTGTTTCATATTCTCTGTGTATATAAAATCTCCCCACTATATTTTCCACGGTATGCATCCGATGAAGTGAGCTGTAGCTCATGAAAGCTTATGCTCTAATAAATTAGTCTCTCAAGTGCCACAAGTACTCCTTTTCTTTTTACGGATACAGACTAACACAGCTGCTACTCTGAAACCACTCTTTTTTGTGTACATTTCCCTTAGCCACACAGAATAAGAGCAGATATAGTGAATGTTTCAATTAGAGCTAACTGGGCTTATTTCTATTCCTTCTTTTCTTCCATAGATTGATGAGCAATTCAGACACATATAGGGCTGAATCTGTCAAAAATGAATTTGTTTGGGGATGGAAAATTGTGAATCGTGGCAAAAGTGAAATTTTATGAATGAGTCCCTATCTGACCATCTCTGTAATATTTGAAGAGTGAATACCCCAAACTTCCTTAATTTATATTTCATTTTAGGAGGCATTGCATATTCTGTTGGCTACCTAGCCGTTAGACTTTTCCTTTATTTATTCCACCTCTAGGCACAAGTTAATAACCACACATACCATTAATTTAATTGAAAAAGGTTATAAAAGGTATCCTATCATTATTCTTCTCCTCTCAGGCCTCATGCTCCACCCAGTTGGTCTAGGAATGGACACACAAAATTATAGCCCTACTATAACTTACTACCGGACTTGTCTCTCTGTGTCCTTGCAATTTACACACAATCTCTTAGGCATACATTGTCACACAAGTTTATTTAATTTCCAAGACCTTTTGCATCAATTTAGGTGTTCGGGTTTCAGATTTTTTGTTTTTTAAAAGCTGGCTGCTTTATAAATATTGAAACAGCTGAGCATTTATACCTAAAAGAGCATAATAGGTAAAAAGTTAGGGACAGGCTATGTTCTTACTCTCTCAAGCTTTAGACTTTTTGCTTAAAATGTGATTTTCTGTGCATACCAAATGATGATGAGCTTTTCTCTTCCAATTTCACTTTTTTTTCAGTTTTCAATATACCTGTAGGTTTAAGAAAAACACACAAGCTTAGTGGAACCACCGCGGACGGTGTACTTTCTTGTTACTTGGTTGTAAACATTCCTATCAATACATAATTAAAAGAAAGACACAAGTAACACATTGATTTTTAAAGATGCTTTATAATTACTTTTACGGTCTTAAGCACTGGAAACAAAAAGCATTGTAGTTTACCAACTTCTGAATGCTTGTCCTTCTCAATGACCTTCTTTAACATTTTCTCCTGCAGATTCTCAAAACATTTCTCCTTTACAGGCACAGAGAACTGTATCTCTGTCCCTTCAGAGCTGACTGACGTGGAGGACCTCTTTTTTTTACTATTCCCTTTGAGTAACTTTAGACTACTGGTTAAAGGCATTTCCAGATGTAAGGCATGTACATGGGACGAGGGTGCTGAAAACAAGAAGACAAATTTACTGGGCATTCAGTAAGGATTTAATCCTGTATATCAGCATAGCAGCCAAGTCACTGGCTGAGTCAGGCTGCTGAAATGACAAGTACAGGAAATATTTTCATAATAGTGAATATATTGTTAAGTTTTGAATGCCTAGGTCTTAGTCTTACTATTTACTAAATGCTACATGCCAAAAAAAGTCTGTTCTCTCTACTTAAAAAAAAAAGAAAAAGAAAAAGAAAAAAAAAGAGATATAGATTCCAAACAGAGAGGTTAATTTCAATTTAATTCTCTCCTGCTTTAGATATTTTTTTTTCCTTTTCTTCTCTTTCCGTTACAGTGGAAGTCACTAGTAACAGTCAAGGAGTTGATGTCACCACAGTTAATTAACTGTGTCTTACTTTGAAGGGACAGCTATCTTCAATAGATTTTAGGGTTACAATGCTACTTATTAAAAAAACATCTGGCTCAATAGAAAGTCTACAACATCAAAGTTTATTGCATTCAGGAGTTATTTTTAAAAGTGGTATTCTACCTCTAATCTAATAGACGCTCATGAGGTTACCTCTGGAAATCAGTGTCCATTTAAAATCGGAATCTAAAGAAAATAAATTTGAAGTATATGTAAAGCAGAAAGATTTGTGTATAGATCAGAATTTGAAGTTACACTTGCATACGAAGAGTGCTTTGAAAGATTTACTAATCCTTGATTATTCCCTAAAGTGCTCAGTATTTAGAAAATTTTTCTCTTCATTGCAAGCTAGGAAATCATAAAACTAACTAACTGAACAGAGATGAAAAAATATTTTAATATTGTAACTCTGATATTTATTATCAAAAGCATCAAGGCAATTTTCAAATAATCAAACCAAATAAGACCCAAAGTTATTTTGATCTAAGGAGGATACCTATTTTACTCTCTGCCAGGGAAAAAATATGTTGCTCAATAAACAATTACCAGCATCACCTAGATCTCCCACCAACTTTACTAGCCAATGCAGTGCAAGCTCTAAGTCTCTTCCCTAATTACACAACAGGAAAGCTCTAGATGTAGTCTAAGGCCTCCCTGGCTAACGCTGCAAAATACTAAGGAAAATATAGCCGTACAAAATTATAAGGAGGTATCCGAGTTTTTTAAACATTTAAAAATCTATTTATCATCCTTTTCAGTTTAACAATCACTCTCACAAGAGTAGCTTGACATAATTTGTGGTTAGGATCCTCTGATGCTGAGGTTAGTAGAGTAACAGCTGTTTGGGTGTTTAAATCACTCTTTTGGGTAAAGTTTGTGTGTACACATTCTGGTAATAATTCAGGCCAAGTTTTTCCAAAAGTTATTAATGATTTTGGATATCCAATTTAAAAACACTAAGTGGGACCCAATTTTCAGAAGGCAGGTACTCGGCACTTTCTGAAAAAATCAAGTACCATTATGGAGTCTCAAAAATTGGGCCCCCAAAAACAGCATTCAAAATCCTTAATCGCTTCTTAAAATCTTGGTGTCTGACAATAATGCAAAAGATTAACCCTGCAGAAAACCTTAAAGCAGCCAGAACCACTATCTTTAAACTGAATATGATCCAAATAAAGAGGAGGTTCTTTTGGGGTTCTTTGAAGTCCCCTTTTATAGAGTTCATTACTATAAAAGAGAAAACAATTAAAGAAATTAAAAACAGGATTAAGAAAACTATGTGAATTTAGTGCTTATGAAAAGCGATGGATTGAGAGGCCTGAAAATCGAAGTCCTCTACTTAACAAAAAAGACTCGGTACAGAAAGCGGTAATGCTCTGGGGATATGTATGCGGAGAGAGAGCACAGAGCCTCCTCCTGGGCTAGTTTTCCCTCGCTAGACAGAGCTCCACACACTTCACATCAGCTTCCCCCTAGCACTCCAGCTCTTGAGAAGCCTCTTCCCTCAAGCAGTAGCCAAGGAACTTCACAGTGAACAGGCAGCAGGAGCAGCTAGGGCACTGGTACACAAAGCAGCAGGAATTACCCAATACAGAGGTTACTATGTGGAGGACCTTCCAAGCTGTCTGGTGTAAAGGCAGCTTTAGATCCCACTCCCCATCATGCACCCTGGCCAGGAGCTGGAAGCAGCTACTTGTATTGGGTAGAGGGAAGGAGCCAAAGTGCCTCTAGGTCTCGGGGTATGGCTTGGAGGTGTTTTCTCCAGTTGGTGTTGTTAAGCCCCATCCAATAGTTTGAACAGACTATTCCTGATGCCCCAATACCCTCAACACTGGCCCCAGCCTGAGCACCCACTCTGAGCAGCAGAGATAGGAGGGGAGGAGGGATACGTAAAACACCTTTTGGGTTAAGTATCCCTAATACATATATTTGTTAGCAACAGAAAACATTATCTGAACTATTTCCGCCTCTGAGCTTCCCAGCTTGTGTGTCTGTCTTGTTGGACTGTAAAGTTCTGCAGGGCAGCAAGAGTCTTCATTTTGTATTTTTACAGAGCCAGGAGCACATTGTCAGCATATAACAAATCAACAACAACGACGACAACTTCCCACATCCCATTCTACCAGCAGGCTTCACTCTAACCTGCAAGGACCACCTCTAGAGATGGAAGCTTATTTTTTAGTATTCTATGGACAATCAATACTTGGCCTCTCTGTCAAGGCTAACAAAGGTTCCAATTAGTGCTAATGTGGTGGACATGCCGCTACTTTTTTGGGGGGGGGGGGCGCTTAATGTGGGCATGTGTACTGTAGAAACTAAAATGAGATCACATAACAACACATCAGATAATCTGGTTAGGCCACTACTATTTTGAGCCAGGACATTGAGGGCTCCACATCTGAACAGTCCCTTGAATAATCTAGTCCCAAGTCATCTTCCCAAAACAGTACTGGATTTAAACTAGTTATTTAAAAACAATTTTTCTATGTCAGCGATCCAAACCTATCAAATGTCATTATTCCAAAATTACCTTAAATCTTCAACATCCTGAAATTAGACCATTAAAGCTTAAATACCACCTGACAAACTAATCAGCTGGTGACTAAGAAAGCTGGCTGATGGCTCCAGGAGGTATTTTTTATAGAAAGAATTCTGCTACAGTGACACTAATGTCCTTTCAAATAATTTACCCATGTAAGCTCCATTGCTACAGTAACAGGAAAGGAGAAGATAACACATACAGTTACACTTTTCCTAGTGAGCAACTTTATCGAGTCTTCACTTAGAGGTCCATAAGAGGAAGTGGATAATCATATGAAATAAAAGCCTAGATATACTTCCTATTAGTAATCACTACATGTTTTGAAAATTATAATTTTATTTGTACCTAAATAAATGTATTTCATAAACCTGATATTTTAATTTCAAATGTGTAAGTTATCATATCTTATAAAATAAAATGTTGATTTACACTAATAGCCATAAAATTAAGTAAGAGGTGATCATTCAGAGCCTTTTAAACCAATGTAACCAACAGAGCAATACAGTTCATAATTTAATAATTTGTACAAACTAAATACTGATAAAAATGAAACACGGTAGTGACTCTGTAAAGGAGTTTTTAATTGTCACTTGTTTCCTCTTGAGGTAACCAGATATGACCTCCTACCCACACACAGCGGCAGTGTGGGAATCTATGCAGGAAGTGCTATGCATGCTGTGTGTTGTGTGTGTACACCAAAGACACTGAAGGACCACATGTGAGCAATTGATGTCTATATCATTACCTCAAAGGTGAGTTTTGCCACCTCCATGAAATAATGGAAAGACCTATTTCAGCTCAAATATATGCAAACTACATCAGTTTTGCTGCTTTAATTATGCCAGCATAGTTAAAGCAGCATAGACCCTCAAGTGCAAATACATGTATATTGGTATAAAATAGCTTATTCTGGTAAAACCTATTCCAGTTTGAAAACCCATAGGTTCTTAGGTATTGCCACCAGAATAACTATGCCAGTTTAAAAAAATCACATCCCTTAATTAAAGATTGTAATATCTTTAAGCATAGATAAGACCAGTACAGTCAGAGCTTTCCAAAAAAATATGGATTTTGTTTTTTTAATTTTTGGAGCTTCTGTCACTCAAGTATTTACATGAAAATATATTTTCAAATACATATCATGGACATTTTAAACAGACTCTTAATTTCAATCTGTGCATGAAAACTAACTCTTTTAAAAGTTTAAAGGAGTGACGAGAACATTAAGGTTCTTGTTTGCATATTAGGAAACAGAAGAACTCCACAAAACTGACTGTAATCCTTCAGGGGACAAGCAATGGCAAAAATCATTGGACAGAAGAGCATGACTAGCAACTGGAATGAACTCTCAAAGAATGCTGAAGACAGGGGTGTAGATAGATCTGTGACCTGCTGGGAGGCTTAGTTTGCTAGTATCAGGAAACTTCCGAAACACTGGGTAGATGAGAACACTGATAACAATTCAATATACAGAAATGGCTAGCTAATCTCATTTATAGCCTTGAGTATTAAATTCAGTAGGTAGTGGTTTCTCATTCTAGCTACAGCATATGTGAAAGCTGTTGATCAATAATGAATTACTGTAATCGAGCGATCAAAATTATCAATGAATGAATTCATCTGACTATCTAATTTTGAAGGAAATGGTAGCAAACAATGGACTGGATCATTAAAAATAGATAATTGTGTTAAAGTATAAAAATTGTCAAGAGTTGTTAAATTGCAAGATAGGAAGATTGCATGTTGACGTTTGCATTCAATTTCCATAATCATGTAAAATTTGCAGAGTATAAGGAGGTTTTTGATCAAAACAAAGCCTGTATTTTACACAAGGAAATCTACAATGAAGCACTAATGGTACAAATGCAAATGCAAATGCAGGTTTCAGAGGGACTTAACAGTTTGCAGGCTGTCTCTGGATATTTGTCAGTCTCATTGAAAAGCAGACTTGTTTTAACTCACAAGAGCCAAAGACAAATTTGGAAAAATAATTCTGATAAACTATACACCTTTTCCATTACTTAGTCAACTTTAGGCTAAGCCCAGAACAAGTAGCAGCAGCTGAGATACAGAAGCTAAAAATGTAACATTGAATTCCCTCCTTGCACATAAAACTGAAGATACTGTTCACTACTCCAAAGAAGAAAGTGGTTCTGTTTCAGTTAGTGGCATCAAAATGGTGGAAAACTGTGGAAATAATGGAAGACATGACAGTTGAATTTAGAATTTTGTCAGAATTTCAAAAGAACTGCACTTTGTCCTGCCAGCTCAATATCAATCAGGCATCTTTTTAATACATTTATATTGATCAGGTTTTGAACGTCTAAGTGCTGGAATAGGCTAAGTGCTGGAAAAGCAAATAAAATTACTTAGATTGTCAGCATTTCTGGTAGGGGACTGTCTTTTCATGGTATATGTGTGTACCTTGTCTAGAATGCACAGGGGGACACCATCCCCATCCGGGGTCTCTGGGCACTTCCTCAATACAAATATTAAATAATAAGTTGACGAAAGTGTATCAGTATCTATATGCAGATACCAAAGAGAGTGGTAGATGTAAGTAGTTAATAGTCCGAGGAACTAAATTATAGTGTTCTTGTGTTTTACTTATAGAATCACAAGCTATACATTTTGGACAACATAAGTGCCTTTGCTTGAAGCATACATGTAAGAAGTTAATTGCAGAGCATGTGTTTTGCACTTCATTGCAGAAAAGCTCAATTTTTCACTGCCCTCCCCTTTGAAAAGCAACATGTTAATGGTTTGACAAAGGAAAAGCTTTGCTATAAATGAATAAATATTTAATTTTCTTTTTCCACAATTAAATATGATCTACTTCTTTTTTTTTTTTAAATGGCTTATCTCCTACACTAGAGCCAAACACTTCCAGGCCCACAAATGGCATCACTTTGTCCAAATGGCCCCTCTATCTCTAGCCTCAGAAGTCATGATAAACTTAATACATTTCAGTTTATTCAAGATGAGAAAAATAGGTACCATTTTTCTTTGAGTCTTGGGGAAATAGCATTTCTCTCTATCTAAATATTACAGGTCCATCTGCTTCTGTACATTGTGGACAATAATAGGAATACTGGTAATATCTTGCACTTTTATAGCACTCTCTATCCCAGGACCTCACTGTGCTTTATTAATATTAATTTAGCCTTATTACACTTTTCTGAGATAATGCCATTTCACAGATGAGAAAACTTATGCAGAGAGGGAGAGATAAAGTGACATGCTCAACATCAGAAATTCTTTGGCAGAGCTGAGAAGCAAACCCTGGTCTCTTATCTAACCGTAAGTCCCCTGAGACAAGAGCACACTGAACTTTCATGTGAGATCATTTTCCATATGTGGTACACTGTAATTTAGTGCATCAGGTTCATGGTAGCATGTTTGAAATTTCAAACAGAAACTCTGGCAGATTTGACTGCTGGAAGGTTATCTGTAAGTAAAACTGGCTGCCACTGGCAAGAGCTATATAGATATGCACTCTTGTCTTCGGAAGATGATTTATTGCAGACGCTTGGCAAGCAAAGGTTTTACAATACTAACAGAGAAGATGATAAGTTGACTATTTTTTGCCCTGGGTCAGCTCCTTTTCACTTTTCTCTGCCCTCATATGGGTATTAAGCTCTACTTTAGAAATCACAAAGTCTTTCACAATCCTGTTCACAGTTATGATATACACGATCACTTAATGAAACCTATCCTGACCCTGACCCACTCCTAGCAGTTTCGTGTCATCTGCAAACTTGCTGAGGGTGCAAACCATGCCATCCTCCAGATCATTAATGAAGATACTGAACTTGACTCAACCCTTTTTTTAAGATCTGAGGATGTCAAAAATCAATGTGTATTTTCTGGGGGTAGTTGAGAAACATCAGATTCAATACGTCAGCCAGTGCTCCCAACAGATTCTGAAACTGCAATCCTCCAATGGTGACATTGCCACCACTGGCTTCTCAAAGGATGTGGAAGAAGACAGCCTGAATTCCGTACAATCCATGATTTCCATATCATCGGCCATCCTCCAATTTTGACAGGATTTCTGTCTAGATTATCCTCATTCCTGATCAAAGAAGGTAACAGCCCTCAAGATGGAAGTGTGGTAAGACAACATGGGTAAAGAACTCTAGTTTTCCACAGAGAGAAGAAGCTAACAGGAATAGATGTGTCTGGATTCTAGGGTATTCAGGCAAAAAAGGAACCAGTGGTGATTGCTCCTCAAAGAGCCACATTGTCCAAAAGCTCCCCAAGGAAAGGAAATCTGCAGAAAGTGGTATGGGAGAAACCCATGTAAGTAAATGCCTATCTAGGAGAAGACCAGACCCCTTCAAAAGTGCATAAGGGTCTTCCAAAGATGAGAGTAGACCAAATGAGCTTCAAAGCCTGTTCCTGATGATGCCAAGGCTAAGTTGGGTAGCCCTTGGAAGGAAGGACTTCTTCAAAGATGAAGAAGGAAAACTATAAGGCAAACTCGAGTTGTCGGGCTCAGAAGACCTATGACAAGTCATGGATGAATATTGCACAGGAGCCAGGGGCTCCCTCTAATTCAAAAACACAGGTTTATCAGGTCACCCAAAGATGGGGTCCTCAGATCCAAGACTCCCTATGGAAGCTTCACATCCAAATAGCTCAACTGCCTCAGACCTATCCTTCCAACCATAGCACATGTGCTGTTCAGGTGGCTGGTCTGCAGCATGCCACCTAGAAACCCATGCTGGTCTGCAGCATGCCACCTAGGACAGAATCCCGGGGGCGGTGGATAGAAGGGGCAGCAGCGAAGTCCTGCAGCCAGAGTTTAAATATTAACTGTAATACCTTACCAATAAGACTGATACTTATCGGTTAATCGCTTAACCAGTTAACATTTTACATCCCTATTCAGAACAAGCACTGCCATCTCCAAGAAGCAGAATGATCAAGTCACAGACCCAGAGGTACAGATACAACAACAGGTACCTGGCACCCACGGAATGATTCCCTCAAACCTGAAGCAGACTACTTTGAATCTTATGTGGAGCCAACAAGCACTGTTAATCTTGGAGAGACCAGGATCTGTGGAAATCAGATCCATCAAATTAGCTTTCACAGCCTTCTGCAGAAGGAAGAGCTGTAAATACTCTCATATATTCTGGGCCCAAGATGTAAAAACCTCAGACAAACCAGCACACCTCAGGAAACAGTCTTCTCTGAGACAGAGTAAACAATACAAGTACTGACGTGTCAAATATTTCTCATCCACAGCACGCTTTGTTCAAAGCCTGCATTGTTTTTTGTTTGTTTTTTTTTGGTCAGGATAATCCATAGCCTGGACTAAAACCAGGCCCATTCACAGAAGCAGTTTTATGACATTCACTGAGTGAAGGAACTGTTAGTGACCAGGACCAAACCACTCAGACCATAAGCTGGTGCCAAGAGGATACTCTGCAACAAAGCAAACACCTAAAAAACAACACTAATTACACTAAACTAACCAGCAATCGCACTACCCAACACAGATTCAGCAGGAAAATCAGAATAAATAATGAAATTGTAAAGCTGATGGTCACAACACTTGCAGCGAGCTATGACAAAACAGGAACAGATGCTAGCTGGTGCGGCTGGTCCCTCTTTTGTAACCTGGCTCTGAACACACAGATTCCTTGATGTGGGGATACATGCAGCCCCAATGGACACTGCTCTTCAAAATAGTTCTGAGCTCAAGACACTGGGCATCCACATTCAATGAGTGGGTTTCTGTACAATTCTCTATGGAATCTCTAGCTCTCCTTTTTAGCACCACAACGGAAGTACGATATGAAAAATTGTTATAGACTCTGACGTACACACTACATTTCAATGCACTGGAGAATTCTTATAAATTACTGTTTGTAATATAGCACGATCAGACAAGAGAAGACTGAGTCACATGCATGAAGTTTCACTGGAGAAGTAGAGAAGAGCGTTTAAAAAATTTTAACAGATGAAAATTGGAAATATTTATGGTCCGCTTTATCTTAAAAATATATCTATTTTATAGATTCATAGATTTTAGTGGCAGAAGGGGCCATTATGATAATCTAGTTTAATCTTCTGCCTAATACAGGTCACAGAGTTTCACCAAATAATTCCTGCATGGAACTAGGTAACTAAGGCTGTGAACGGGCAAAAAAATCAACCTATGTTCTTATGTTCTATGTGGAGTCAACAGGAATCTGCATTGGGTGGTATCTTTCCAAGAGTGGGGCCATGGAAGTTATTCCATGAATATATCACTATCTACACAATGACATTTAATTTTTCCTGATAAGAATGTACAGTCTCATTTGAACACAATACTTCAAATAGTGAGTTACAAATATTTAAGAATGTTTCTATATTTTTAAAAAGAACAGGAGTACTTGTGGCACCTAGAGACTAACAAATACTAGATAGCATTAACTTGGGTTTGAATAGAGACTGGGAGTGGCTGGGTCATTACACATATTGAATCTATTTCCCTAAGTTAAGTATCCTCACACCTTTTTGTCAACTGTCTAAATGGGCCATCTTGATTATCACTACAAAAGTTTTTTTCTCCTGCTGATAATAGCTCATCTTAACTAATTAGCCTCTCACAGTTTGTATGGCAATTTCCAACTTATCTGTATGTGTATATATCTAGATCTAGATTCTATGCATCTGATGAAGTTGGCTGTAGCCCACGAAAGCTTATGCTCTAATAAATTTGTTAGTCTCTAAGGTGCCACAAGTACTCCTGTTCCTTTTGCGGATACAGATTAACACGGCTGCTACTCCGAAATCTATATTTTTAATAATTTATTGCACAAAATTTTATTTTAGAGAACAAGATGGTCTCCAAATTCATTTTTCAGAACAGTAAAAAGTTCCTACTTTTTGCATTTTTAATGACTTTAAAAGAACTCTCGGGCCTTCTATACTGCATAAGTAAACTGAATGCATGGCTTGAGTGGTGGGACCCAACTCTGGCCACCTACTACATGCAGGTGGGACCCCCTGCAGAGCCCCAGTGTGGGGCTCTACACTGACACCAGGGAACAGGTTGTAGGATCAGGGTTATAAACTTATAAATTACAGGGGGATTTTCAGAAATGCTCAACTTTGGCGTCACATATTTCTCCTGTTGTGGTCACTGGAAAAAATCCAGTGGATTTTAAATGAGAGCAGAGCTAGACCAACATTGACTGCTTTTGAAAATCCTACTCTACAAGCATTACTGTATTTTCCCAATCAAACAAATGAAGAAAAAAGTCAAATCGAGACCAGCTAAAGAAAGTTAAATTGATATTCCTAAATTTTAAACCTAAAGCTAAAAGACAAATGGGAATTCCCGAGTTTAACATTTCACAGCAAAGTAGCTCTATTGATATTTATGCTCCTTTTCAAAATTGCTGCTCTTGAACTTTCGATCCCTATCTGTAGTATAAAATCAGATCCACCTTGAAGAACATTAGAACCAAAGCACTAATGCAGTTCAAAGCTGGGAGAAGACAGAGAATCTAAAAGGATCCCAGAAGGAATGGAAGACTTGAAACCTTGTAACAGAAAACCTATCCCTTCATTTTGTATAACTGAACATATACAATACACTTACATATCCTGCAGCTATAAACCTAATTGCTTGTGAACTGAATCTCTTTACCTGATGCTGTTGTAGCTACTCTTCCATCAGTTACTGCTTTGGAAGAATGATATGTAATCATCTGAGTATCTTCCTTTTCTTTACTGGGGTACTCATTACGGAAAGTGGATTCTGTGGATAATGGTGCTGTAACTTCCAAACTACGGCTTAAGTCAAGAGGGAGACATGGTCCACGCTTCTCAAGTGACATATGAGCAACATCAGGTACTACACAAAAAAAAGAATGTAATATTAACAAAGATATATAAGCCCAACAAACAACAGTATGGGTCGCAGTGTTACAATAAACGAACAGCATATAGCTAAAGGTACTCAATGTTAGTGAAAGATATGGTGAAAAAAATGTGAAAGGTCTTATTCTTTATGATTGTTTCTCTCGGGGTGTTCTTTATTAGATTAAATACATTACCCTCTGATATTGATGGCTGTTGATTTTGAGCACTGATGGAGAACACTTTCCCATCAGTGACTGGAGAGGGAGAAGGAACTTTTTGTATAGACTCATCAGGCAACGAGCAAGTGGCTAAACGCTGTGATCTTCTTCTCCTCTGGCTATATTTGTAGGATCTAGGGGGATTCACTGGCTGTGATGGACCTAAAAAGAGATCTTTCAATGTTCATGAAGTAGAGATACGTCATAATCTTACGGAAATATTTTAAGATCTAGAGAAGGGTCATGCTTTAAATAGTTCTCTTCTGCGGAACTGCTAATCACATTGTGCTTTGTAAAAATTATTAAAATCTATGAATATCAGATGAATGTTAATGTTTGAGGCAAGATTTTGGTTTTTTGCTTAATATATTACTATATGAATTTGAGGATCTAGCCTCCATGGATATAGAGGAGGTTCTTATGCAAATAACCGATTTGCATTAAGAGGAGCCACCCCATAAATCAATGAGAAGTAGACTGCTTAAAGTTTAAGAAACAATAGGATTTCCAGTATAGCAAAATAATTGTCACAGTAAGACTTTAAAAAAAAAAAAAAAAAAAGCATGGACAGCATTAAAATAAAACTTTTAAAATAAATTCACAAAAAGTAATGGAGAGATTAGAACTAAAATGAACCACTTTCTGCTAAATTGATATTAACACCCTGATAACAGCAAATACAGAAACATTAACTGTTAATGCACTACATAGCAAGAAGTCTAAACCTCAGCACGAAGAATCTCAAATGAAGAGAAATATATGTAGATATTATAGGCCTGATTCATTAAAAAAATAAAACTTCACTTATGCATGTTTCATATATTGTACTTGGGGAAATTTACTTTATCTGCATAAATTAGAGTTTTGTAAATCATTAATTCTTTTTCCTCCTTGCCTTACCTAGACTCCTCTGTTTCATACTAAAGATTTGCAGTAGCAATAAAAATTACATTTCTATTTTAAAAAAAGTCAAAAGAGGTGGGAGCTGTTACAAACCATAATAAAAAAACTAGGTAACTAGGCAATGAAGTTACAGTTTGTTTTTTTAATGGCAAGCAGATGTATAGCTTCAGTCGAAAACACAAAACCTCCTCAAGCAAAACTACTTACCGACATTTTGGGGATATTGCAACATGTGTGGATGATGGTGTTTTGTGGGGGAAATTTATAACATGATTTAAAACCAATGATATTTATTGAGAGAATACAGAAAACTGAACTGACTCATCTCCCTCTGCCATTCAATTAAAATTTGCGACAAGTTTAAGAGACTTTTTTCTCTTCAAGAAGATGTCAACTGTAGATGTAAGGATGCAACATGTGATGAAGGAGTCTTCTTCAGGCCTTATTTTGTCACAGCTCTGGGAGTGAAGCAAAACTTAGGCTTTTGCTTTACAGAAATCCATGTTAGTTATAATTGTTGACCACATGACTTTGTCTTCTTTGAGCAACAAAGTGTCTTTAAGAGATGAAGCTCAAAACAAATCTGAAAAGGCTACACTATCCCTCTCCAGCAAAAATAAAATATAGAGAGTGAGCTTGTAATTGCTCAAAAATGTAATAAAATCATTCAAGGATGTTATGCAGCAGATAAGTTTCAACAACTCTTCTGTCCACCAACTATATCTTGATATTTTGCAAACCTGTTCCATGCTTTAAAAAGGCTGAACTACTAAGGTGTCACCATACACAGGACGACTTCCTTTATTTTCCCATCAAATAAGTTGACCCCATCTTCTCTTTCACATCAGATTTAGAGGAAATATCATGTAGTGTGAAGGACTGTGCAGCCAACAGGTACATCAAAACAGTCCACTGAAGGCAGAGTTCCTCAATGATGGAAAGGAAAGATCCGCAAGAAAATTGCACATATTTTTAATGAATCAGGCCCTTTAAGAAGAGGTGTTTGTTTTCTCCTGTATCACTAGTACTATTAGTGTGGATATTCATACAATAGAACTTAAAATCATCAAAAGCCATGACTTTCTACTACCATAAAAGTGCCATTATTACTTGCACCATAAATTCACATACCACACTACGCGACTTTACTTTTTATAAGTTTGAGCTATCCCTAATGCACCCACTTACGTTTGAATTTTTTTTATAAAAAGTAGATTCATTGTAAAAAGCAACATTAATTTACAATCAATTATTTTTCTGTATATTTCTTATGACTATAAGTAATTATGGTATTTTTTAAAATGTCTGTGCTCACTAGTTTTATTTATCACAGAAGAAGGAAGCTGAGAGACCAGTGTCAAATCCTCGACTTGTATTAACTCTGGGGAAAGTGGTGATTTAGGGGGCTTTATACACCCAGAAGAATCTCCAGATTCTTGTTTGCATTTCTTGCTGCGAGCCTTTCCTGAAGACAAAGTTGAGGATAACAGTGCAGGTTTCTGAGTGTTGGCAGAACTGCTAATATCAGCTTCATTTTTTTTCTGACTTTGAGGTTTAGGTGAAATCTCCTGAATAAATAATAAGAAATTGATACTTTTATTTCAGTTTCTTCACTGTGGTTCTTGTATTCTACTTTGATCTTTTTTAGCATCTTTAGTATTCAAAAACATTTATTCAAAAACATTTTTAAAGCAACATTTAACATTTCCAATACAAATGAAAAACAGACTCAAATGTATCAAAGTAAAAGTTGAGCAATCTGTTTGCTGTTAAAGGGACACTGCCAATGACTTTCATCCTTAAAAGTTTCTCTTCATTTCTCATTGCTTGCAATACCCTCAAAAAAAGCTTAAACACATTATTTTCTCCTACCAACTATCTAATATCCATTTGACAAATGGCATTTTGCTGTTTTTCTAATGCAATAAAACACTTTTCATGTCCATCTGTCTCTCATTATGAGCCATCATCATCAATGTTTTCAGCAAGAATAAAGAATGACTTAGAGAAGAACACTATTGCTACTAACCAGAATGGGAAGTACATATATTAGCTTTGTTGTGATCACACCACAAATCAAAAGTTAAGTTTCGCAGCAAGAGTCATCAATTTAAAATAAATATTTAGAAGTTGGATGTCATTTTCCACAAATTTACTTCCATTTTGAAGAAGAACCTGAAAAGGTTGACAGTGCCCCTTTAAGGAAAGTCTTAGAACAACAAACAATGATGAAATTTGAGCACAACTCCTTGCAGTGCTGGGAGTCTGGATTTCACCACACTACTTGCTTGTGCTAATGTTTCATGAAATCGCAACTTCTAGCACCACAGGGTTAAATAGATTGCTAACTGTAAAAAAACAAGCAGATAAAATAGGCTAAAAAAACCCACTTTTTGAAAAGCAAAATATGCTGCATTTTCTAAAGCCGAAAATGTTCACCCTTCCTTTTAATGCATGTACTGAAATATTTAAAAATAATTAATCTAAATTTACAGCAATTAGCATTTTACATTTTTTGCTAGAAGGAGGTTCTCCTAAAAGCTGAGTAATCTGTAACAGTGTTAGTACTTGCCCAATAATGGCAGCTTGTACATATCTGAACACATGACCTCAAATTTGTTCCATCTATTGCCCAGTTAAATATGCATCATGGTATTATGTTACCTAACAAAACCATAATTATGAAAGTGTAAACTTTTGTTTCTTGAATGTGTGTGCCACTTTCTCCAAAAAGATTTCACTCCACTGATGATTTCGGGGCATTTCCCAGTTTTCAGACCTCTGCACTTCAGAGGACTGCATTCTCGGTATTGAATAGAAGCTTTCTTTTACACTGGAACATGGGAGCTGCAAGTTCCAGTGGAAATATAAAAAAAGCAGCACACACTACATACTTGAAAAAGGGCACCCTTGCGTGCTATATGAATGGCATGCTCGAAGTACCACGTAAAATTCCGGTGCAAAGTGTCCCATTCAGTTATCCCCAGTTTAATCCTTGAATCAGCTCATTATACACGTGAATTAAGTGCAGTTTATTCATTTAAATAAAATATTCCATGAACTGTAGCGTATACCTATGCTGATTACAAAAGGTATTACCAGAAATTAATTAGAGCCATAACTTGTAAATAAACAATTTTATTGTTCATCTTCACATATGTGAAAGACATTACTACAGCGTCCATTACTTTCAAATTACAAAGTTATTTTAAACAAGATTTAAAAAAATTAAATTAAATATTTTGATAAGGTGCTTAACCTCTTAACAAGGACAAACTAACATTAAAAAACCTTAATGAATTAAAGTTATTCATCTAAGCAGGTCTTGCTCAAAAGGAAATATAACATTACATAACCCTAATACACTTAAATAAACTACTGAATCTACATGTAATAGTCTGAGGTTTTTGGGCTTCAGACAGTTGTAAATTTAAAAAAGTGTTATAAATATAATTTCATCAGCACAGTATGTTTTTGGCTGTTGGCCTGAATATTACTGTGTCCTGTATTACATTATTTAAAACAGACTACAAGACATTTTACCCAATCAGTATTACAGTGGTAGCAGACAGTACCTCTGTCAGCTTTGCCATTTTAGGGGTTTATAACTCGGCCATTTTAATTTACATTTGGGCTGGAATTTAGCAAAAAAAAAAATTTGAGCTCAGACACTCCCACCCCCACTTAATCAGTTTATGTTTGACTGGTTTTTTGTTTTTCTTTTCAGTTAGAAGAAAGGGGAGAAGTAGTACATTTGTTGGGTTTTGGATGCTTTGCTTTTTAAGAACTCATAACTAAAACAAGTGTTTTCAAAAATGTTTTGCAGACCATTAGTCGGTGACAGTCCCTTCTGAATTTTTTGTTGTTATTTCTAATCAACAAAGTAAAAATAGAAACAGCCGAGTTATTTTAGATTGAGAAGTTACTATTCAGAAGTTTCTTTTAATATGCACTGTAATCTATACTGTTGCATACAGTCTTAATAAATGGCAAAATCCCTTTCATTTCAATGGGACTCTGCACAGTAAGATTTACAGTGTAATGAGTCTTCCAGAAATGTCATGCTGTCAGACATTTCAGTTTTTTGCACACAAAGTATTATACAAAAGTACTAAGAAATTATAGCATCTTTAATATGCAAAAATTTGAGAAGTGGAATATCATGTCAATATATCATAAACCATTATGCAAAATATCAGTCAACGCATTGACACCTTAGTAGCTCAGAGTTAACCATTACAGTGGCAGCATTAAAAGTAGAACCATAACTTTCCATTGACAGCACTCTGGATTTGAGACACTCAGATCCAATACAGTGTCAATGGAAAAACTATAGCAATACCACCATGCATCAGGACTAACGAACCAGTTACAAAAAAACACAGTACCAAAGTTTGGGGTAGGGATTATTTTAAGAGTGTGGTGGGGCTTGTGAAGAAAAGAAGTGCTCTTTTTAGATGGTTTGTTTAAAACAAACCATTAAAAATGAAAATGAATACAAAAAAGCCATATTAAAACTACATTAAGGATCTTATTTAAGCCAACAAAAGCAAAAATATCAAGAGTTAAGGCTGCCACTTCATCCTTAGCTTGCTTTACTGTGCTTAGGTAGTCAGCCCTTTTAGCATGCAAGATCATGCACAATTCCGAGACTCAAGCAACACCTGAACACAATGGAATGAGCCAAAGATAGGGAGGCAACCTTCAATTCTTCAAATAAGTGGTTTTAAATCAGACCCCTAACATTAAAGTTTCTTTTTTGTACGTATTAAAATATACATCTTAGCAAAATGTATGGCTCATTGAACAGTTCATAAAACACACACAGTCTACAACACCAATTCTTACAATAGAAAAGAAACTTCTTACAAAAGAAGTTTTACTAGATGCCAAAAACCCTGTTTCAAACCACAGATCAAATTTGTATAAGGGTCTTTTTCTTAGCCAATTCTGAGCATGGTTCCAGCTATAAAACCTTGGGACCGCTGTTTCCTAGCCTTTGATTCCTTGGAGACAGTAACTCATTTATGAAAATTAAAGTTAACACTGTCATTTGTGTCAATTTACTTGTATGCTTCTGGCTATGCAGAGATGTAAACATAAGATCATATATTTAGTTCCCTGTTACTGTTTCTGAAGGGGCAATTTTGTTATGGATACTATGTCTCCATGGCACACTCCAGTGGGAACCTTGCAAAAGAATCAAACTCTACCATTTCATACCTGCTCCAGGACTGGAGCTGTTTCTTTGTTGCCTTCCTTTTTTTCAGCACCATCCACAACAACAGCTTTGGATGCCAACAAACCTTAAGAGAAAAGTTGCACAGAGACATTTAGAATGGGTTGGTTTTTTTATTTTATTATTTGCAATCATCAGGTTTTATGAAAAACATAAAATGTGAAAAAAATTAAACCATTTTCATCTATAAAAAGATTCTCTCTGAAACCCCCTTGTATGGAGTCTTTATTTAAAAGAACAAAACTTATGAGATCCTGCCTACAATTCACAAGCCTTGTATTATAAATGAGGATTAGCACCGGCCATTCCAATTCCACCCCCTGAGAGAAAAAAGGAGCTTTAATGCTATGACCCTCAATCCCAAAGCAATTGTGCTTCAAAACCAGGCATTCAATCAAAATACATTTTCAACCTTTTGATTTTAGGAGGTTATTTAGAATTCCTCCCTTCACTCATTCCCCCCACATTTGGTCTTTGTGTGCTTTCCTAACGGCTATAAGTTGGGCTCTACCAAATTCATGGCCATGAAAAACACGTCATGGACTGTGAAATCTGGTCTTTTGTGTGCTTTTACCCTGTACTAAACTTTTACCCTATACAGATTTCACGGGGGGAACCAGCGTTTCTCAAATTGGGGGTCCTGATCCAAAATGGACTTGCAAGGGGGTTGCAAGGTTATTTTAGGGAAGTCACGGTCAGTGGCGGATTAGCTACTGGGTCAATGGGGCCCCAGCCAATTGGGGCACCCCCATGCCCCATTCTACCCACCCAGTACTCCTGCTAGGGAACAGGGTTGGGGCACAGGGGCTTGTACCGCTCTGCCCGATGCTCCTACCGGGGAGCAGGGGAAGCCCCCGTGCCCTGACCCCACTCCCCAGCAGAAGCACGGGGGGAGGGAGATGGGGGCAACTGCAGTTGGAAGGGGTGTGGAAGGGCTCCCACTTGTTCTGGCCCAGGGCCTCAGAAAAGCATAATCCGCCACTGGTCACGGTATTGTCACCCTTACTTCTGCACTGCCTTCAGAGCTGGGCAACCGGAGAGTGGCAGTTGTTGGCCAGGTGCCCAGCTCTGAAGGCAATGCCCTACCACCAGCAGCACAGAAGTAAGAGTGGCAATGCCATATCATGCTGCCCTTACTTCTGTGCTGCTGCCTTCAGAGCTGGGCAGACAGAGTGGCAGCTGCCGACTGAGGGCTCAGCTCTGCAAGCCTCAGCGCAGAAGTAAAGGTGGCAATACCATACCATGCTGTCCTTACTTCTGTGCTGCTGCTGGCGGTGGCTCTGCCTTCAGAGCTGGGCTCCTTGCCAGCAGCCACCGCTCTCCAGCTGCCCAGCTCTGAAGGCAGCATCACAGCCAGCAGCAGGATAGAAGTAAGTGTAGCATACCGTAACACCACCCCAAAACAATAACCTTGTGGATCCCCTCTCCCCCACACCTCCTTTTGGGTCAGGATCCCTACAATTACAACACCATGAAATGTCAGATTTCAATAGCTGAAATCATGAAATTTATTATTTTTAAAATCCTATGACCATGACATTGACCAAAATGGCCTGTGAGTTTGGTAGGGCCCTGGTTATAAGTTACAGTTGCAGAGTTCCAATCAAAGTTCGCCTGTTATGTAGTCTCATCTTTTTAACAGGTTCATGCAAATCCTTTATGGATTAAACAAAACACTGAAGCATCTAACTGTTAGGTGCTAACACAAGGAAAAATCTTACAAAGGCAAGTGGATAGATTAGATCAGAGGTTCTCAAACTGTAGTCCCCGGACCACCAGTGGTCTATGAGCTCCATTCAGGTGGTCCATGTATAGTTCCCTCTAAGGTGCATGCCTGTGCGTCCGTACATGAGAAAACGAAGAGCCACCCACCTAATTAGTGGAGCTGCACAGGCATGGCTCCACTAATTAGATACCTGGACCCTGGAGAAGATGCACATGTAAGGTGAGGTGGTAGGCTTGGGGGAAATAGGGAGTAGGTGGAAGGGGGAAAGTGGGATGAGAAGAAGGGGTGGGGGAAATTTGGAACGTACAGGGCTGTGGTGGCCAGAGAAATAGGCAACTTTCCCCAGCTCCAAGGCTGCGGCTGCTGGGGAGGGACGGCCCTCCTTCCCAGCCCCAGTTTGGGGACTGCTGTAGTGGGGGAGAGAGAGCACATCCATCGTATCATAAAGGTAGGACTACAGATATTAAAATAGGAGCTGTGTGTGCTTTTATATGTAGAACCAAAAAACAATTATTATTAAGTTTTTTTTTTAATATAGCGCTTTTATCCAAAGCGCTTTACAATAGTTAGCTAAAGGTACAAACAACATTTGGAAAGATCATTAAGTGGTCCGCCAAGACCCTCAGCAATTTTCAAGTAGTCCGTGAAAAAAAAGTATGAAAACCACTGGACTAGATTACCTAATCAGAATTTTCATTCTCTATGATTTAAAAACATAAGAATGGCCATACTAGATCAGACCAAAGGTCCATCCAGCCCAGTATCCTGTCTGCCAACAGTGGCCAATGCCAGGTGCCCCAGAGGGAGTGAACCTAACAGGTAATGATCAAGTGATCTCTCTCCTGCCATCCATCTCCACCCTCTGACAAACAGAGGCTAGGGACACCATTCCTCACCCATCCTGGCTAATAGCCATGAATGGACTTAACCTCCATATATTTATCCTGTTCTCTTTTAAACCTTGTTATAGTCCTAGCCTTCACAACCTCCTCAGGCAAGGAATTCCACTCATTGACTGTGTGCTGTGTGAAGAAGAACTTCCTTTTGTTTTAAACCTGCTGCCCATTAATTTTATTTGGTGGCCCCTAGTTCTTATATTATGGGAACAATACCTTTTTCTTATTCACTTTCTCCACACCACTCACGATTTTATATACCTCTATCATATCTCCCCCCCGGTCTCCTCTTTTCCAAGCTGAAAAGTCCGAGTCTCTTTAATCTCTCCTCACATGGGACCCCTTCCAAACTCCTAATCATTATCCGATGAAGTGAGCTGTAGCTCATGAAAGCTTATGCTCAAATAAATTTGTTAGTCTCTAAGGTGCCACAAGTACTCCTTTTCTTTTTGCGAATACAGACTAACACGGCTGCTACTCTGAAACTAATCATTTTAGTTGCCTTTTCTGAACCTTTTCTCATGCCAGTATATCTTTTTTGAGATGAGGAGACCACATCTATATGCAGTATTCAAGATGTGGGCATACCATGGATTTATATAAGGGAAATAAAATATTCTCTGTCTTATTCTCTATCCCTTTTTTAATGATTCCTAACACCCTGTTTGCTTTTCTGACTGCTGCTGCACACTGCGTGGACGTCTTCAGAGAACTATCCATGATGACTCCAAGATCTCTTTCCTGATTAGTTATAGTTAAATTAGCCCCCATCATATTGTATGTATAGTCGGGGTTATTTTTTCCAATGGGCATTACATTATCCACATGAAATTTCATTTGCCATTTTGTTGCCAGTCTCTTAGTTTTGTTAGATTTTTTTTTGAAGTTCTTCACAGTCTGTTTTGGTCTTAACTATCTTCAGCAGTTTAGCATTGTCTGCAACCTTTGCCACCTCACTGTTTACCCCTTTCTCCAAATCATTTATGAGTAAGTTGAATAGGATTGGTCCTAGGACTGACCCTTAGGGAACACCACTAGTTATCCTTCTCCATTCTGAAAATTTACCATTTATTCCTACCCATTGTTCCCTGTCTTTTAACCAGTTCTCAATCCATAGAAGGATCTTCCCTCTTATCCCATGACAACTTAATTTACGTAAGAGCCTTTGGTGAGGGACCTTGTCAAAGGCTTTCTGGAAATCTAAGTACACTATGTCCACTGGATCCCCCTTGTCCACGTTTGTTGACCCCTTCAAAGAACTCTCATAGATTAGTAAGACATGATTTCCCTTTACAGAAACCATGTTGACTTTTGCCCAACTATTTATGTTCTTCTATGTTTAAGTAATAGGGACTCCAGGTGACCCTAATAATAGGACCACTGGGAAACTAGTATTTTAAAATAATGCTCGTTCTTCATTCACAAATCCATATACAAGACTACTAATATACATTTAACAACCAGATAATAGAAACAGCCAACAGTTTTAATCTGATATTCAGATTATTTTTTTTTCCCGTTTTATGCACAGTTTGTTGTTGCCCAGGCAATAAGTAGGTGTTTCAGAGCTACTTTGTCCGGGAATTTTATTACTTAATATCTCTACTAAATAATGTTGGTGAGGAGACCCAGCCCGCTTGAACATGCCTAAAGGAAAACTAGGCATGCAAGCAAGATATTTTTGACTTCAAAGTCTTCTGCAATCAGTAGCCCCAAGAAGAAGCTACTTCGTAAGAGAGGCTGTTATCCAAACTGAACAGTCTGCTACAAGATATAGGTACTGCATTCCATGGAAAATTAGATATCCTCACAACCAATTCAGAACACACTAAACTGGAGGCATATCACTTAGTGAACTCTGGGCTCTCCTAAAATAATACATTTAGAACACTGGAATACTGCAAATCCATCAGTAACCCAGGTGATTTTTCATTAAGGAGTTGTTATCAAGCTTCTGTGCCCCACAAGGATCTACTGCAAGAAACTGTATTATATTCCTTACCATGTGTGTTATATCAGTTTGCTGGATTTTTTTTTAAATTAAGCAGAACATTGTCTCCAATCCAAGATGTTCAAAGACATTACTTAAAAAAACAAATTAATCAATCATGAATTTACTGCAAAGCAGAACTGAACTAATTTGCAGTACTGAGTGGAAGTCATTAGGAGTTCATGCAATTCATAAATTAACAAATAAGATCTCAATTCTGCAGCTTGCTCAAGACAGGAGAACCCCTGCACTTATGTGGGCCCCAAATAACATGCGTAAGTGCACAGATCCTTTCATATAGAACAAGTTGCAGAGCTGGGACTTAAGTGAACCAAAATAACCATTACAAAATGTACGGTTTAATTTTACAAATTTAGTTTAAGTATATGGGACACAACTTGAAATAATGATTTTTTTAAACTGAGTTAAAAGTAGTTTTAGATATTTCAACTTCCCCTGAGTCTGGCCACCAGATTTTGTTTTTACAATTACATTTTATTTTTTTCCCCTCTCACTGTTGTGTTAAGAGAGCCAAAAAAACATCAATAGGAAAATGACTGACTACATGGAAGAAAGAGTTAAACTGACAATATACAGGATACTGGCAAATGCACAAAACACAAGCCAAAAAGGTTAAGAATATTTTCCTCTAACCTTTTAATTACAACTCTTGGGAGTTATAAGTTGATGATATCTCTTTATTTAAGATAACACTTCACAGTTATAAAAGTTCAGAAGTAATACATTTTCTAAATAAGCTAGGTCAGAACATTGACCCAAAGTTTTCCCCTATTCTCCTTCTCCTAAGGATTCAACTTGTAGGAAAAATGTGGAAAGGGAGGCCAGGGAGCCTAAGTTCAAGTAGAAGCAAAAGATACAGAAGATTGGTTGAGAGAAAAAATACTAACGATGGGAGTTTCTTGAAACAGTGCGCACGCGCCCGCACACACACACACACACACACACACACACACACACACACACGTACCTCACTTACTGGCAATGTTTTCAAGAGTTAGCTCTTTCCCTCAGGAGGGAGGCATGATTCCTGCTATCTTAGGGCAATGAATGCCATAGGGTACTAGGACCATAGTAGATAAAAGTACCCTCTGCTACTAATCATAAATGATCTGGAGGATGGTGTGGATTGCACTCTCAGCAAATTTGCGGATGATACTAAACTGGGAGGAGTGGTAGATACGCTGGAGGGGAGGGATAGGATACAGAAGGACCTAGACAAATTGGAAGATTGGGCCAAAAGAAATCTAATGAGGTTCAATAAGGATAAGTGCAGGGTCCTGCACTTAGGATGGAAGAATCCAATGCACCGCTACAGACTAGGGACCGAATGGCTCGGCAGCAGTTCTGCGGAAAAGGACCTAGGGGTGACAGTGGACGAGAAGCTGGATATGAGTCAGCAGTGTGCCCTTGTTGCCAAGAAGGCCAATGGCATTTTGGGATGTATAAGTAGGGGCATAGCGAGCAGATCGAGGGACGTGATCGTTCCCCTCTATTCGACACTGGTGAGGCCTCATCTGGAGTACTGTGTCCAGTTTTGGGCCCCACACTACAAGAAGGATGTGGATAAATTGGAAAGAGTACAGCAAAGGGCAACAAAAATGATTAGGGGTCTAGAGCACATGACTTATGAGGAGAGGCTGAGGGAGCTGGGATTGTTTAGTCTGCAGAAGAGAAGAATGAGGGGGGATTTGATAGCTGCTTTCAACTACCTGAAAGGGGGTTTCAATGAGGATGGCTCTAGACTGTTCTCAATGGTAGCAGATGACAGAACGAGGAGTAATGGTCTCAAGTTGCAATGGGGGAGGTTTAGATTGGATATTAGGAAAAACTTTTTCACTAAGAGGGTGGTGAAACACTGGAATGCGTTACCTAGGGAGGTGGTAGAATCTCCTTCCTTAGAGGTTTTTAAGGTCAGGCTTGACAAAGCCCTGGCTAGGATGATTTAACTGGGACTTGGTCCTGCTTTGAGCAGGGGGTTGGACTAGATGACCTTCTGGGGTCCCTTCCAACCCTGATATTCTATGATTCTATGATTCTATGATTCTATAATCAAATTACAAGTGCTTCTTCACACAGCTTGAATAGACTTCTCTTCAAATAGCCTCCTACTACTAGATTGTCAGTTCCTATATCACCCTCAAACCATTCATGTGCTCTCCTTGGCCTGCAAGCCCCTCTTCTTCTTCCCCTAGCTAGATCTTAAGGGGAAGGAGGAGTTCACTCATTGCAGCGTCTCAGTCTAATACCTAGCATGCTTTATCACTGCCTTAGACATGTTCTGCTGGGTACAGCAGAGTGACCTCAAGTCCCTTACTTCAATCAGGAAGAGAAGGAAAAGGACGGAAACAAAAAATACAATATAAAATTAAGGGTAAGAAGTTACTGTTTATCAAAAGAAGGTTAACTGTTAGCAATTACAGCACACTTCATCTTTAAATTCTCTATGCCGATTAGTTAATCATTAGATACTGTAATCACAGAAATCTACAGTATGAGTTGTGGGAGGAAAGTACTAATAATTTGAAAACAGATAATATAATAAACCATCATAATACTAAGATTGTGCATGCCAAATTTCAGCCTGGAATTGATTAAAGTACTAAGTGAAATCCATTCAAGGATTGTCTAGAAATCCTCAGCTAGGAGAGCGATAACTGATACCGAGTTAACAAACAGGGCTCTAAAATTCACTAGCCCATTCACCAGGGGTAACAAAAACGGTCTTTGGCAAGTAGGTAAAAAATCAGCAGCTGCAGAGTAAAACTAACTCCATTGACCTTGGGAAATGAACAGTCTTCTCCGTTTCACTTTGCAGCTATTGCTCAACAGTTCCTTGGAAGAACTGGACCCTCCCCTCCCCAAAGAAGATCTCATCTCCAGCAACTCCGGACTGAGTATTTGCTTTGATTGCTGCCAATAGAATTCCAGAAAACAGCAGAAGGAAACTGACTAAACTCCAGTCAGTCACACTGCTGCTAGTAACAACTGGACGGCAATTAAGTTGACCAGAACTATGTACATTTCACTCTGTTACTGCCTGGAAAGAGTATCTTTCATAACTGGCCTCTGTTTACGTAGTTTAGGCCTCTGGGTATTATGACACTAAAGGATTGGCTGACAGCATGGTATTTTGGGTAAGATCCAAACTAATACTGACCTAGTAACGTGGCTGACCCTTTGGGGTCAGAAGAACATTTTGTATAGAGAGCAGAGTTTTTTAAATAACTTCTGAATCTATGTGCTGATCGGGAGCCAGAGAACTGGAATGCAATGAAGGGGGCTGTGTAATTTTTTTTATTTGTTTTTATTTTTTTTTGGTGCTTCTTGATAACCAGTGGGAGGAATCAGAAGCACTGTTTGTGACTGGCTGGTGAGTTTAACTTCAGTGTTAACCACCAGTTTTGCAACTATCTACTCTCCGTTTTGCAGCCTGCCCTGACCTTGACATTTTCAGTGAGGGCTGCCCCAGGCACACCAGGTCACAGTCCTCCTATGGAAATTTATTTTGTTACTGGTTTCAGAGTAGCAGCCGTGTTAGTCTGTAGTCGCAAAAAGAAAAGGAGTACTTGTGGCACGTCTCTAAGGTGCCACAAGTACTCCTTTTATATTTTGTTACTGTACACTTGGTTACCCCTTTAATACCTATGGATAGTAACATAAGGTATACATTTTTTTAGAAATGATGAAGTCTTTTCTAGTGCTTCAGTGCATTAATAAATGTTTATGCTTTTTAACCTTTCCTTTAAGACTCTTCCTAGTCTCCTTCCAGCAATGTAATTGCCATTACTTCATAACAAACTGGGACAGAATTTTTGGTTGTCGCCAAAGCCAGTGGTATTGTTACTCCACTGATCTACTAGCAATGTTTCAGTGCGCGTAATATACACAGAATGTCACATCCAGAGCCCATGTAGATAACATCCCTCATAAGATGAAGGGAATTATACATGAGATAAAAGGTGTTATAAACTAATGAACGCACTTGTTCCAGGAAGAGGTCTATTCAGAATGATCAAGTTATCATGACATTGAATTGAAGACATAGTTCAAATCACAGACCTTACGTCAAAATCTTGGAATAGGGTTGGCTTTATTACTCTTTGTGTAGTGCTTTGAGATTGTCAAAAACAATAACTGCAAAGTATTAATATAATAAACAGACATGTACTGATCTACCGTAGCACTCTATGTACACGCATAAACATTTGGATATGTTAAAAAGTAATGATGTTCTCAATAAAAAGGTAATTTACCAGTGATTTTGTTAAGACGAGCTCTCTTTGCCTGAAATGAGTTGCCTAGATTACTTTTCCTCTTGTGCGATAATGTATTCTCTGCCCGCACAAACGCCATCTTTGGAACGTCTACTACTGGGAATCCTACTTTTAAAAGAACAGACATGGAAGAGTTCATCTACAAATTCACATTTCATAAACATTTCTTATCAACTGTAAATATTTCAATGCAAAATATATTCTAAAATGAATGAATAGGCTTTTATGTGCCATAACGGGCAGTTTAAAAGATTTACAATTAACAATATACAGAAAAATATTACCTTGAAATTTTAAGTTATAAGTTAACAGATATTAACTTTGTTGAAGTGATCAGGATTTACTGATTCAGAGGTAAAATCTAGATGACCCTTAAAACATGAAGGCATATGTATTACATTGTCTTCAAAAATATCTAGAAATCTCCATTATAACCATGAATCTTTAGAATTTTAGTTTTTAAAAACTCATAAGGGAAAATGAAATAAGAGATCTAGAAAAACAAACTTTTGATCTCTTCTGAACCACTTAGGAAGCAGAAATTTGCACATAAATCTAAATGATTAACACTGTTGCAGACCTCAGTATTGAAGTCTACTAGGATACAAACACCATCTTCCTATAGTTTAGAACCATTGGCAGTACCATTTTGCAACATGAACAAAAGAGATTCTGAGGCCAATAGTAACTGGGCAGGCAGGAAAAACAGCATTTGCAGCCTTTAGAAAAATAAGCACTAGAATATAGTTTGTACCGAACGTTTCATTCGATGTAGGCTCCTCTTCCTTTTTCTGGACTTCCTGTATGATCGTAGAGGTTGAGGTTTCTTCCTTCTTTGAAGGTACTTTAAACCATTTTCTCTCCTCTTTATCTTTATTGCTGTTTGCACTGGTCCGTGGTTTACTTCCTGCTTTGTTCTTGGCTGCTGCTGCTGCTGCAGCTTTGACCAAAGCTATCCAATCCTCCAAAAAGAAAACAAAGGTGGAGGAGCATTAGTAGCTGTTTGCGACATTCAAACAGAATCCATTTACAAATAGTGACCAATCTCATCCAGAACTGACAAGACCATTTATGTTTAGTTTTATGACTATTGCCCGTGATGCAGTAAAATGTACTTTCCAAATTGTCTACATATTCTAACTAGAATCTACCTCGTGGATTTAAAAAAAATAACAAAAACACTGCATATGGAAATTAATCTCTATGATTAGCCTTTCAAGCACTATTGTGCCCTAATAACTAATCTGTATGCTATAAGAGTTACAGAAATACAGGAACTGTCATACTGGAACAGACCATTAACTCCATTATCCTGTCTCTAGTTGTGGCCTACACTAATCTAGCTATTTCAAATGGAAGACCAATCCCTCTGTGCCCCATATATGTCTATCAAACTACACAATCCATGGGCAGGAGAATTCTTTCTAACCTAAGCCGAGGATCAGGTAATGACCTGAAACAATGGTAACTCTGGTACAATAATTTCTAGAGTAACTGCAAATACTGCTCCTACTGTATTCAATTTTCAAGCTTCATCCAATAATCTCAAATGGCTCTACAAACAGCAATTAACTGTCACAATCCACCTACAAGGTAGGAAGAGATTATTACCATTTTAGAGATGGGTAGGTAAACTGGCACACAGGGAATTCAAATGACTTGCCCTTGGCCACACAGTGCACCTAGGTGTCTTGACCCAGATCCCCTCTTCTAACAACTTGACAACTCTACCACAGTAAGCCAATTGTCTTAACATCTTGCAGCAGTGTTTTCCATAGAAAAATTTTGTTATATGAAAACAATTTTATTCATCAACTGAATATATTTTTAAACTTTTTGAAAGAAAAGATTTATTGACCATCTGACTGTTGATCTCATTAATGTTTTGTATCTGTATGTACATATGTTATGTTTAAATTGTACTGTGTGTGCATATGCATGTGTGTGAAATATGGATTATAAATATCCCTAGAGCAAAGATCAAATTTTCTTCTCTGTTTGGTGGAGACAGCACTCAGTAAGTAATAAAATATTTCCTTTATTCATTTAAAATGTGCTGAATTTAATCTGGATTATTTCCTTGTTCCTTGTTACTGTATTATAGAATATATTAAAAAACAATACCTGATTGGCTTTCACTCTTCCAATCATACTTGACTGATTTCTAAACTAAACTAATCCTTTTAATCTCTTTACATATGGAAGCCTCTACATCCAATACCTCTACCATTTTTTCCAATTACCATTCAGTGGACCTTTTCTATTTTCTGTGCCCCCTTTAAGGTGTCATGAGGACATACCTTCAGTTAAAATCTTTTCCTGCATTATTCTCTATCCCTTCTTCATACAGCCCAACTGTTAATTTACATTTCTACCACTGTTCTGCACTGAATATGCATCTCCACTGTGTAATCAACTACACATTTTGTGACAGTGATAGTTTCAACACATCAATAGTAAGCAAGGTCCCTTTTTCAGGAATTAGACAGTGATGCAAGAAGATAAGATAACTTTCCTGTGACGTTAACTGTTTCTTCTCTATGACATTACACCTCTACCCCGATATAATGCTGTCCTTGGGAGCCAAAAAAAAAAATCTTACCGCGTTATAGGTGAAACCGCGTTATATCAAACTTGCTTTTGATCAGAGCACGCAGCCCCGCCCCCCTCGGAGCACTGCTTTACCGTGTTATATCCAAATTTGTGTTATATCAGGTCATGTTACATCAGGTCGCATTATATTGGGATAGAGGTACATTTGCTTCACATTCTCCCCTTATCCTGCGGTCCCCCAGGATAAAGTTAGTTATGTATGTGTCTGAATATCACTAACTTAGAATTCACCTCCACAGATTTAGATACCAACAACTACGCATATTAAAAAGACAAAGCCCCTGCCCCAAAGAGTCTCCAGTATGAATCTCTTCTGAGCTAACCTATGATACTAACTGTAAAAATGTAGACATGTGGATCTTCAACAACGTATACTATACTCATTTGTGCCCGGTCACAAGATTGAAAAAAAATCTTTCACTTGGTGCTTCATACAGTAGCATTATTATTTATACAGCACCAGAGATATGGATGGTACCTTATAGATGGGAAAGAAAAGACAATTCTAGTAACAAAGAGCTTACAATACAAGAGACACAACATAGGAAAACAATAGTAAAAAGGAGAAAGGGAGAGATAATGTCATGAAGACACTTGTATGTATACGTATGCTGGTAGACCCCCTTCTGCAATTTATATTTAAATTTGTATTTACTTAGTGCAGTTTAGGTAAACCAGTTGATAGATGTGAGCACGTGATGGAATGTACAGATCCTTCGGTGCCCCATAGGTGGCACTGCCCGAGTGATGTCCATAAGTGGGGGTCCTGCTGAGTCACACAGTGGCATGGTGATTTGGGGGTTAAATCCCAGCAAGGTTTCTAAGGTCAGGCTTTCAAATTCCCATATGAAAGTGCCACCCTGAGAGGAGGGTGACTGGGGCTTGGTTTCTACCTTTAGTTGTACACGTGCTTTTTTTAAGCCCGGGCCATTCAAGCTTTTGGAGGTGCAGGTAGGGAGGAACCACAGAGAGACTGCATGACTAGAAGCCAAGACAGGAAGATCTGGAGACAGAACTGTCCTATTTATATTGTTCTGTGTTTAAAGACTGTTATACACAATGAAGGAAACTGTCCAGAGACTTTGCTAGTCTATTTTTATTTTGGTTGAGTGCCCTATGACAGAACATTTCATGTGTAAGAAACTAAGGGATGTATTCTTCTCTCGATAAGCACAGAAATTCCTGTTCAGAAAGAACCCATCTTCAAATGTAAGCTCAGAGTTTATTTATAACCTTTTATAAAACTTGTATAAGGAAAAATAAAGAGAAGAAGAAGAAAGGTGGACTCTAAATCTGAATGAGTTTGAAATCTTTCTTGAATTGGGATTGTTACCAGGTTTCTAACTAACAGCCAGCCACAATACTGAGATGTAGCCAGACTCAATAACCTGTCATTCAAATAATTTTAGTCACATCAGTAACAGCAGCATTTTTGGCATGCACTGTATATACAAATCCCAAGATCCAGTTATTACCAAGTTAGAACAGAGCAATCTCAAGTACAGTTCTCCTGAAATAAGTTCATCCCCAGTGCTCTGAGTAGCCATTATAAATCACTTTGTTCTGATTACCCATTGCCTTCAGAATTCCCTATGATCAAACCGCAGCAAACATGGCGGCCTCCACTTCTGAGCCACAATGTTCACCCCAAATGACCTTTTTTTCCCCTTCAGTATTTCCTCCTTGCCACTTAAGAAAGGCTTAGTTCCTTTCTTTCTCCTCCTATCCCCACTACAAACATCTTTTTAATTAACCTGTCCAGGGCTATATGGGATAACAGAGTAATAGGAAGCAGTCAGAAGATAAAGCAGCAGTTCTGGTTTTGGACAAATGGATGGAATTCTGAGAAAAGTCAAAGCAAAAAGATTTTCATAATAACTTATCATTAAGGAAATTACTGCGCTCTAATTGGTTAAAAACGGCCCTTGCTAGAGTTCAGGGACTGGCATACTGCATGACTGTATAGCAAACCATAGTCATTACAAAAATCAGATCAACTAAGCCAAACTTCAGGAAACTGCATAATAAAGAAATAATTTAGCAGGAACCATCCAGCATACCTATAAATTGACTGGCTAGAACAACTGCATTTTAATAATCATATAACTGCAACAGTGGGAAGGCAAAAAGCAGTAGCATTTCTAAAATCCATCCCTTCTGCCAACACTTGGATTTATGTCCTGACACCTCTGTCTTCAGCTATCACAACTACCACCTCTTTACTTCTCTAGCTTCCTCTTCTGGCACTCCTACCACATTACCCCTCCCACCATGCACATCCACACCCACGCACCCCTTTCTAGTTCACCGGCTGTTTCTAAATCAAGACTGGATTCCTTGCTTTCACATTCAACACCCGATACAGCTCTGCCCTACCTACGTCTCAGCTCTTGTTTTCTCCTATCATCTCTTCTTTGTCTCTGTCCCAATTGTGCCTTTTTTCCTCAGCTTCCTCTTCTTATGTACCAAGTTCCCTCCCTCTCCTTCAAATCCCTCCTCAAAACTCACTTCTTTTGGTTCGATTTCCGTCACTAATCTCAGCTCCGGCGCTATCTGCTCCCTCTCGCGCGCCTAATTATATTGAAGATAAAACAAAAAAACATGAAACAGAACAAATAAGTTATCTGAATTATTTGTAAGTGCTCCCCAAGGGCAGTTTTTATTCTCCCCCTTTTCCATTTCTTCTCTTCCCCACCTCAGTTGCATTTCTGTCTAAATTTTAAAACATAGCTAATCCAAGTAGGAACCTCTCCATATAAATAAGAATACAAAAATGTTTGTATAGTTTTTGTTTTTGCCTTTCCACCCTCACAGCTGAAACTTTTGAATACACACAAATACTGTAGTATTAAAAAAAATTACTTAGCATGTTACAAGTTCTACAGTATCACTCACTTTAAAGAGACAATGTGAACTTGAAATCACATTTCTATCTGAAAATATTACACCTATTTTTGTTACAAATAACTCCAAAGATTATTGGAGTAAAAAAATCAAAGAATAGTCTCTTCTTCAATTTACTCAATTTGTGCATTTGACAGTACTTTGGGTATAACCACTTTCACTGTTCTAATGGTCACTTTCATCACTCATGCACTGCTCTTAGGTACACACAAGAGACGACACAAATAACAAGGGGAGCAGAAAAAACTAACAAAAATGTTAATGAATGTTATATTTTATATGGACTCACTATTTTAAAGGTGATAGAAAATGAATTTGTTGGCAACTTTTAGTGAATTAAAAATATCAAAATGTTGCCTCTATAATTCTCACATCAGTTTGCACACTAATGGACAAAATTATTTTTGCACACATTCAACATTTTCAGAAAAAAATGTTGCATGTTAATACCTTACTGTTATTTTAAAAGTAATACAATTTTAAACCTAAATGCCAACTCTCTCAGGGTGGGGTTTCTATACAAGTATTTGGGGGGAGTGGGGGGAGGGCAGGAGGGGGAGAAATCACAACAGGAAAAAAGTTCTGGGTCTGAATTTAACAAATAGTATCACAGGTTCATCTGATGCATGACTTTCATATCAAATTATGTTGGGGGGGTATTCTTTGAGAAATCATACAAAAACCTATGCCTGTCCAATAATTCCTGGTAAGTGCCTTTTTTTAGAATAAAAGAACAGTTTTAGTTTGAAACAAAGCTTAATCTTAGATAACTTTGACCTTCAAACCAATCTTAGGTTGTATTTTTATTTTTACAACACAAATACTTCTGAAATAAAGATAAATATTTTTTGCCATAGCAGAATAGATTTACCTAGCCTCCTGTCCAGCAGTTATATTACTACTTAAAAAATGAAACCCAGAGCCTGCTTTGAGACCAAGAGATTTGTACTCCTGCCTCTGATTTTGGGGACTTAGAAATGTCAACTTTAATCTCATCTTTCATTTTAAATGTGAATGTTTTCTAGCCCGTGTAGAAATCAAAATTAATTGCCAAAAATACAAGTTTGTCCCAAGTGATTATTCCTCAAGATCTCCACTATAGCCACTCAGGTTTGGCCTCAGACACATGAAATCCAACACCACAAGTGTCTCAATATTTGAAGAAAAGAAGAATAATTTATTGTGTTTATAAGAGTGCCATTTGTGCTGCCATATATAGCACTAGCACTCCTACAAACTTCCTCCCAGTTATTGGCTGGTTGTTTCAACTGAGTTTTTGTTTCTCTGCTGAGAAGCCAAAGTGGTCTTTAGCTACAGAGTAGTATCTCAATAGTGCAACAGACAACATGATTTAGTGGAACAAGCAAAGGATTGAGAGCAAGGAACTTCGGAACTCTAATCCAAGCTCACTATTCTTCTTTATTCAAGTCGCAACTTCCCTGTCTAAGTTTCCCTATTTGTAAAATCAAAGAAAATAATATTTAACGTCTTACCTCATTGGGTTATACACAATTAATGTTTGTACAGAAACTCAACAGAATGCACATAACCATCCAGCAAGAGGCTGATGGTAATGTGAGTAGGGATTTCTGTGCTTAAATATTAAAAAAAAATAAAAAAAAGGATTCAAGTCTGAAGGTGCCCCAAATAATCCATTGCCTGTCCGTCTCCAAAGTCCTAACATTCTTTGCGTGATTGTCATATCATGATTTAAAGCTATCAGTTACACAGAAGCATGAACAAATTATTGTTTAAAAGGCCCTCCCATTTCTCCATTTGCAAATAGTCGTATAAAAACCAAACCCAGTAATTTATTCATTTTTATAAGTCATTTTCCAGAGCAAATTAGACATTTGAATTCTGCTCTTCTAAGTAAAAGAACAATTTCTTGAAAAATTGGGGACTATAACTATTTGCGTTTTATCAATTTACTCGTTTCTTTTTAGCAACTTTCGACAATCATTTCATTTTTTTTTTTAAATAGCAAAAATTTCTCATTACCAGCACAATTACTTTAAAAAGATTAGGAGGACTTGTGGCACCTTAGAGACTAACAAACTTATTTGAGCATAAGCTTTTGTGAGCTACAGCTCACTTCAAAGCAGGCTTCATACAAACTTGAAGACTGGATAAAACTTGGATAAAATTCCTAAGTATTTAAGTTAAAATCCTGCTATTTATCTTAGATTGTATCTCTGTATCTCATAACCTGTCTCTCTTCCTGGTTGGGTGCTACTCTCTTCTGTGACGGCATTGAGACTGTCACAGATAAAGGATTCAGAGTAGCAGCCATGTTAGTCTGTATTCGCAAAAAGAAAAGGAGTACTTGTGGCACCTTAGAGACTAACAAATTTATTTGAGCATAAGCTTTTGTGAGCTACAGCTCACTTCATCGGATGCATTCGGTGGAAAATATAGTGGGGAGATTTATATAAATATAGATATAAATTTATACAGATAAAGGAATATCTGCCCACCTCCAAAAGGTTTGGCATAGGGAGATAAAAAAAATGAACTAACTCTGAATTAATAGAAGAAGGTGGTGGAAATCTGACATTGTAACAAATCCACCAGCAGCAGCCCACTGATGGGCTATGGCCTCTTCTAAAGGGTCATAAAGACCAAGAAGGAGAGAACCTGTTAGCCCCTATGTGGTCCTGGGTTGGGACCATTGGAAAGAGAATGGTCAGGGAACAGATGAGCCAGTGAGGAGAGCATACTGCACTCAGAGGTTTCAAAATTGAGATGACATCACTAGCACAGCACATGCTAGGGCATCCCCTGCAGTTAAGAACTGGTGAACCAACATACTGAGGGACCTAAAGAGAAGGCAGCAGCAAGTTTAAAATCATCTGTGTTACATGACCCTTCCTGCACTGGGCATTCAGCAGATAATTTGTTCTCAGGTCACTGTTAATATCACATGCCCTGTTTAATAGTCAACACAAACAAGCAAGAAAAGACGCCTAATATCCTCACCTGCCCTTTGGCATCCTCGGGCATAGATTTGATATGCATCCTTTTTAGACATCGAATAACTCCATCATAGAACTGTACCGTGAAGGTTCCTAAAACAGGATTGATGCAATCACTATGAGTAGTTAGAAACATACGTACCTTACTTCTTCCCTAAAATGCTACAAATACACAGTCATTTCAGACCCGGTCCTGCATGTGACATCAGTGAGTACTTTGGCTCTGCAAATACTATAGGACTGAACATCTATTTAAAATTCTTCCCTTTATAGTTACAGTCACATATCCTCCTTGAATCACATCAAGATTAAAAAGGGACACAATCAGACAGAGGCGCTTAAAAAAACCCCTATTTACTCACAATGAAAAACTCAGTGCTGAGTTCTATGGGACTATGTGACAAGACAAGTGCATAAAGTTACTGAGATAAGTGTTTGTGGTTTCAGGACCTTGGACAGTTGAACTAAAACTATAAAACCTATTTTATAGGATTACATTTCTCACAGCTTGGACAATAAGTAGTGCTTCATTTTTGTTTATAATTTTCCAATTTATTAATCCAATGATGCCATGTATTATCAGTACATTTAAACCCACACCCAAACACAATTTTCATTCATTTTTAAATGCAATAAAAACATTGCAATAGATTTAAAAACAAAACAAAGCAAACGTCAAACTACTTTAAATTTTATGCCTAAGCTAGCTGGCATTTTCCTTTTAATATTGCATTTACTTTATCTTATTTCACTGATTACCAAAGCTCAAAAATGAGATTTTGAATGTTTTCTAGAAGAATTGAGGTACTGTAAGCATATAAATATAAACCTAAACCAACAGTACTGTGAAGGGTTCTATAATATTGAGGCAAGGATGTTCATCTCATTACTATAAATGAAAGTTACATTACTACTGAGTGGAGGAGGTACCCCAAGTTTTTTAATTTCATAGAATTAAAAGATGGTAAATGCTCACTAGATCAAACCCATTCCTCCCCGCATAGAATAGCAATGCTTCCAACAGTATGTTTAACGTAGTGAATAAAACTGTATGTAAACACGTTTTGATTTTAAACAGATTATAGCAGTGTTCCTGGTAAACAAACAGAAGTACTTACAGATGCATTGTATTTATATACATACCCTCCTTGTTAATTGCTTCAATCTTAGCAGGGTAATATCGACAGTCTGTCCAACGAGCTAGCACCTCTTCTCCAGGTTTAAAATCCTATTTTAAACAATTTTAACTGTTAATATCTTGCCCTGCAAATCTTTCCTAAACAAACTTAAGCTTTATAACTTAGCGATATTTACCTTGAAAAAAAAAATTAATACCATTAGGTTTGAAATTCAATTTTTACTTTTTATAAAACTTTGACAGATAATATTGATCTTTATTTTTAAGCATTTTTAAAATGCTTATTGATCAAAATTTTGACAATTCTTGGAAGTGGGGGGGGGGTCAGAATTATTTATGACAGTAGCTGCTGACATTCATAAAAGTTAAAGCTTTATAGCTGTTAAAACACAAATTACCTACATCACATGTCAAAATATACAAATTAAAATTTACAAAGTAAATATCCTTAAGTTCTCAAGCAGCATTTTTCTTTTTTCCTTTTTTTTTTTTTTAAACTTTGCCTATGTGTAAATTTTGATCTTAGGGCTGTCAAGCAATTAATCACTGTTAAACAATAATAGAATACCATTTATCCAAAAATATTTAAATGTTTTCTACATTTTCAAATATATTGGATTTCAATTACAACACAAAATACAAATATGAATCTTTAGCGCACCTGGCACGTAAATACTTTGCAATGCCAGCTACAAAAGTGCCATGCAAATACCTGTTCTCACTTTCTAGTGACATTGTAAATAAGAAGAGGGCAGCATTATCTCCTGTAAATGTAAACAAACTTGTTTGTCTTAGCAATTAGCTGAAGGAGACGTAGGACTGAATGGACCTGTAGGTTCTGAAGTTTTACTTTGTTTTGGTTTTGAGTGTAGTTATGTAACCAATAAATTTTTTTTGTTAAAAAAAAAAAAATCTATATTTGTAAGTTGCACTTTCGCGACAACGGATTGCACTACAGTACTTGTTTGAGGTGAATTGAAAAATACTTTATGATTTTTATAGGGCAAATATTTGTAATCAAAAATAATATACACTTTGATTTCAGTTACAACACAGAATACAATATGTATGAATATGTACAAAAACATCCAAACTATTTAATAAATTTCAATTGGTGTTCTATTGTTTAACAGTGTGATTAAAACTGCAATTAATCGTGATTAATTTTTTTTAGTTAATCACGTGAGATAACTCGATTAATCAACAGCCCTAATTATCATTGATGGAAATATTTTTTCATCTGTTTGTGTTTTTATGGTGAAATCGATGTTTACAAGCATTAACTGAAAAAAATCTAACCCTTCCAAGCCTAAATAAAATAATTTTCACAAGGAGTCAGAAAAAAAAATTATCTTGCTACTTACAACAAATTCATCATCATCTTTTAGCCCTTCTTTCCTTAGTGCTGGTCGTTCCAGGGGCCGTAATCTATTGCTGTCCCAATAAATCCACTCATCATAGCGATGACTCCAACGTTCAAAATGGACCAACATCTTTCCCTCTTCATAGTCTATTTTCTCAATGCGAGATGGATACCTTGAACAACAACAAAAGGAAAGGTGTCAATTGTGTCATAAAGACGTATTCATGTAACAGTTTAAGCTACTTTGGTTGTGTTAGCTGCACCAACATTTTGTACTAAGCATTAGTTTGGATTTGAAAGAAGTTTTAAACATGTAAAATTGTTGATATGACAATACCTAGCTGCAAAACCTCTACATACATTAAAAGTGGGTGTGAAAATTCAGATTTAAGGATCAAACTGCTAGGTAATGTTAAGATGGATGCCTTATTTGGGTTAAATATTGGAAGTTTCATGCTTTATATTCATAATTTTGTTGATTAAAGCAAGGAAAGAAGGGTTTGTTTCTTTTGCTGGAGAGATAGAGGGTGGTGAATTGGCTTTAAAAAAAATTAATTCATTACTCTTAATCTGCATAATAAATGTTCCACATACTTGCTTCATTGATTTCAGACAAATCCAAGCTGCTGACTAATCAAAAACAATTGGAGTTGACAGAACATCCCTTTTGAATCGAAGTGGCTGGCTAATTTGCAGATCAGCACCACGGACTTGTCGCTACTGAATCTAATGCAGAGTCATTTTTCAATATTAATATTTTTTAAATTGCACATTTATTAAAACAAGAACACCAGTCTTAATTAAGGACTGTAGGTTCTAATTGCCCCTCAGACTTTACATATAATCAGTCGAACCAACTACATGTGGCCCTCAGTCAGAACATCTCTTCATCATCAGAAGTTAGAACTTAACATGGATTTTAATTACCCCCTACTTTGGGATCTGTATAACCAAAATGATTAAGTTTGGCAAAAAGACTTCCCATTTTTCAAATCTTGAGCATCTGTGGAAATAAATAACGATCAGGGTGGTGCATTTAGATTCCACAGGAATCCAAGCCACATTATTTAGTTTTGAATTTCTAAGGGCTATTTTGGCTTTAGGAAGCCACTAGTTGGGCAGAAGAAATAAGGAAGTATCTAGTCTTCTCACAGAACGTCCACCATCGATATAACCGGATTACATTATTTCAGTTCCATAAAGTGCATACAAGGTTGGTGTGCTGAAATTCATCTGATTTTTTTTTTTTTTGGTAAATAAAAGAGAATATATAAATAGATCTGAAAACACAAAGAACCTTCTAAAACTATCTGGTGGATTTTTTTAAGTTTAAGAAATTTCCTCCCAAGTTAATATTTTGGGAATCCAGGTTAACCTAAAAACAATTTCTTGGGAAGTTCTACACTTCCAAAAAACAGGAGTGACAATGGAACAGAAGAGGACAGAGATCCTGGAGCTACTGAAACATTTATGAAAAAGAAATGTTACAGTGAAAGTAGGGCTGTCTATTTCCAAAGCAGGAGATTCAATCTACATTCTGCAACAATGACAATGTTCCCTCAACATTAAAGGGTGGCAGCTGCTGCAGTCATTTTCTATTCCTACTGCATATTCCCTTACCCTGAAGCACTGTGCTACCTGATATTGAAAGAGATACTATCAACTTTTTTATTTTCAAAATTCTGACAGAGCAACCTTTAAATAGTAAATCCTGGATTTAAAAAACAAACAAAAAGCTTTCTTTGAAGTTTAGGGATTTTCTTCTTCCCTGCTGCTTACCAAATTATTTTTCAGCAAGAGTGAGCAGACAGACACCGCAATACATGCCTGGGCCTGTCTCAATTCCCTCCTCTCTCTGTGCTCATTCCCGTCTACCTTTTCTTCAACATCAGCAACTAAAGGTCTCCCAATATCTAAACTCCAGACCTGCAGAATGATTCCAGGGTGTGAAGAACTCCCATCTCACTTGCAATTACCTGATTCTATTTTCCAGATTCCTGTTGTTCCCTAGTCCCAGGAAGGTCTCTAGGAAAGGAAGAAAGTCTTCCCAGATCTCAAATTTATATCACTTCCTGATCTCATGTGGGAAGGAAACAGAGCTTTCCATTCCCAAAGCAGACAGTGTGTGTCCTCATCTAGACGTTGTTCTTATACAGTGCCCCTTCCCTATTTTGTATTGTTCTGTGGCTGGTAGATTTAGTTCTCTAGCTACTAGCTGTCTTGTAAAATTTCCAAGCCCTACTGGGGGTGCATATATTGGTCTGAGCAGAACAGAGGGAGGGAGGGATAAACTGGTGAAATACAGAAGTGACCATGCTTTTGGGAGAAATGGAAAACAATAGGAAAGGCAGAAATTGTAAATGAGGCAGTAGAGAACACAGTATATGGAAAAAAAAGGCGAGAGGAAGATGACACTAAAGACAACTTAGTAAAAGGTGCACCAGTATCTAATACAGAACAAAAAAAAAGGGAAGACTGAAGCCAGAGATATAACAAAAAATAAGATGCTGTAAGTAGGATTGGTTGAGTATTATTCAGAAAATCTATTACTTGAACAAAACCAGTGATGTTTGTTGAGTATCATCTTCAACAAAAATATTTTTCTGCTGGTTAATCAGCTTTAGCTGTAGGATACATTTTAACAAGTTATTAGCTAGAAAACTGACTGACAGTATTCTTATTGTTAATATCTTATACTGAAATAAATGTTACATTTAAACATAATGCTGTGAATTTATAAGGAATACCATTCCTATGGGGTCAGAGGAGTGTAGCTGGCTACATTCCTCTGGGGTCAGAGGCGTGCAGCTGGCTGATTAGCCCTGCCCACACCTGAGAAGAGAGCTGGAACTTAGTTACAGTATAAAAGAGTACAGCAGGAAATGCAGGGGCAGGGGAGCACCCTGGGCTGCCTTGGTCTCTCTTTATAGGCTTATTGAAACAAATTTCAGTTAGAGTCATTCCTTAATGGGGCACGCCCCCAGGAGGTAGCTCAACAGCTCCAGGCCTTAGCTACCCAATGGCTATACCTGGAAGCCAAGATGGTGGTGAAGCTCATGGACAATATTGTCTTGGAACAATACCTGCACATTCTCCCTATGGCAGTTCAAACACATCTGCTGTGGAGGAAGTGGAGACAACTGAAAGGTTCTCGGAGGCAGAACTGCCTAGGAGTTAGAAGGGCAGTCTAACTGTGAGCCAGCCACACTTAGAATGGCAGTAAGAGATGATAACCTACCAACCCAGCTAGATTCACAGTACTGGTCTCTCTCAAGCAACAAAACTTTACCCCCCAATATGAGCCTCCGAAGTCCCAGACTTTCAAGGGACCACCACTGCCCACTCATGAAGGGCAAGTGGTATGTTATCACTGTGGCTAACCCAGGCACATACAATGGGAATGCCCTATGATGGAAAGCACTATTTGACCAAGCAGGGGAGAATCCAAACCAACCAATAGAATGGACTCCGAGGTCCTTCATGATCCCAATAAAAATAGGACCAAACATGGTGGAGGGGTATGGACAAACTCTACTTCAACAGGACTTAGTCTGACCCAAAGTCATGGATCCAGAGTGGTCAGTCCAGATTTCCTACATCCATGGAGAAATCCGTATGTACCCAACAGCATCCACCATTTTGCAGGCAGCACACCAGGCAGGGCACCTTCAGAAAGGATCACCTACCCTGGCCAGTGATCCTGGGGTGCAACTGCACATATCTTCGGACCCTCCTGGGAAGAGAATCTGTTCCCTCCACCCCAGACATCCTTCAGATGCAAGAAAAGCCCCCCACTCTCAGATGTCTAGGACCTATTCCCCATTGCTCACTCTGATCTTTTTGAAGTCTCATGGAGTTCCCAAGGCTCACAGAAATAGCCAAAGTCATCTCAAGGGTACCAGAAGGGAGGACGAGCCTAAGTCTGTGGCAGAGGTGACACCATGGAGCCTGGAGAAGAACCTTCCCAAAGGATAGGCCCTGGAGAAGAAACATCCCAACAGTCTGTAGGTTATCCCCTACCCACAAGGCAGAGCTCCTTCCCATCCTAGACTACAGCATCCTGAGTTACACCTTTGACATTGTGGCAACTCAACATGATGACCAGAAACTCTGGGAACGTTTTAACCAGCACAGTCAACAAGATGGTCACCTCTGAACACATACATCACCAGTTGCCCCGCTTTGAATTCCATGAGACCTGTCCAAATTAAAGGACCCAGATATCAACTCCTAGTCCTCAAGCCTGATCAGTGGGAGCTCTATGGCTAGCCCATACTCTTCTCATGGTCAGACACCTAGGTAAGGTGAACACCCAAGGAAGACTGTTGGCCGGATTCTTTTGGACAGCGAGTTATAAAGAGGTAGTCGATTTCTGGTTACTGTGCCCCAATTGTCAAAAAGTAACCCCAAAAGGTTGGGGCTGGGTCCCTTTCATGCCCCTTTGGAATGGATAGGGATTGATATAATAGGCCCAGTCACTTTTGGTACTTGTGGACAATGCCACTTGATATCCAGAGGCAATGCCCCCATGAAACACCTCTGCCTCCACCATAGCACAATAGCTGAGCTCCAAGTGTTTTCCCAGGTTGCCCTTCCATTGGAAGTCATCACAGATCAAGGAACAAATTTCACGTCCCAGGTGCTCCAGTAAGTTTAGGCACCATTGAAAGTATGACCTCTCCAGACCACAATCTACCATTCCCAGATGGATGGTCTGGTGGAGCAGTTCAGTAAGACCCTCAAAAATACATTAAAGGTTTACAGAAACAGAGGCCAAAGACTGGAACCAGCTGCTCCCCTACATTTTGTTTCCCGTGTGAGAGGTACCACAAGCCTGAACGGGCTTCCACCCTTTCAAGCTTCTTGATGGGAAACAGCCTTGAAGAGTGTCAGACTTGGTTAGAGTGTCTTGATAAACTAAACCCACCCACTCTACCACTGTCCTTCAATGTCTCGTTCAAATGAGGGAAAGGTTAGAATGCTTGAGACCCACTTTTCCAAAACTAACCTCTTTCAGGCCAAACAGACCCCAATGTGACAATGTAGTAAAGGGTCTAGAGCCAGAAGACCAAGTGCTCCTATTCCTTCCCAGCAAGCTCCTGGCCAAATGGCATGGCCCGTAGGAAGTGTTCCACTGGGTAGAACCAGTAGATTACAAAATTCATTGTCCAGAAAAGAGAAAACAAAGGCAGATTTATCATGTAAATCTGTTAAAACCCTGGAAGGTCCAGGAAAGCCTCTTCATCCATCTGGAGGAAGGAGAAGAGGTTCTGGGGCCTCAGCTTCCTAAACTGGCCAAAACAGGGAGTGAGGAGGTGCTGAGGAAGAGCTGCCTAATAAGCAGAAAAAGCAAACAAAACACCCTCCCAAGAGCTTACGAGGTAGTGTTCTTCCCCACTAACAGAACAAACCACCTTGATGACTCTCCACATCTGCATAGGGCCAGGAGCCAAGTCTATTAGAAAGTCCTATCAAATCCCAGAAAGCGTGAAACCTGTTAGTTCAGGAAGTAAAGGAATTGTTAAGATTTGGTGTAACTGAGGAATCTCATGGCCTCTGGCATAGTCCAGGGATTTTGGTACCAAAGCCGGATGTGACCATCCAATTCTGTGTAGATTTCCATCACATAAATGTCATTTCTGACTATGATGCATATTCGATGCCCTGAGCTGATGAACTGCTGAATCCACTTGGTCAAGCCTACTTTAATCACAACATTAAATCTAACTAAGGGCTATTAGCAAATTCCCCTTACTATCAACTCCTAGGGGAAAAAAAGCCTTTTGTACTTCAGTGGACCTATTCCAATTTGTTGCCATGTCCTTTGGTTTGCGTGGGGGTCCAGCCACTTTTCAAAGGCTGATGGACCAAGTGTTATTGCCCCACCTTCATCATGCTGCAGCCTACCTAGATTATGTGACGGTCTACAATCAGGACTGGCCCATCCACCTCCAGAACCTAGCAGCCGTTCTTCAAGCCCTAGGAGATGCCCATTTGACAGTAAACCTAAAGAAGTCCAGGGTGAGAAAACAGGATATGAAATATTTGAGGAATCTAGTGCGGAACAGTAAGGTATAACCCCTAATGGACAAACTTGAGGTGCTAACAAACATCTCCATACCAAAAACTAAAAAGCAGGTCTGGGCCTTCCTAGGTCTATAAAGGTACTATAGAAGATCTATGCCTGACTTGCCTTATTAGCAACTTACTGACCTTGTGGAAAAAAATCAGTCCCTCAACAAGTCACGTGGTCACCCCAGTGTGATTAAGCATTTCAGAAAATTAATCTGATTCTATGCAACAGGCCAGTATTGCACAAACCTGATTTCTCTTGAGAATGCATTCTACAAAGAGACATCTACCATCGCAGGTGCAGTGCTATTCTAAACCTTCCATGGATAAGAGCACTCTAATCATTTACTTAGGGGAACCCCAGTATTATGTCATCAAGAAAGAATGCCTGACCATACAATGGGCCATAAAGCCATTCAGACACAACTTGTGTTTGGAACACCCTTTGTCTGGGTCACTGACATGTGGCACTGAAGTGGCTCCAAACAATGAAAGACCTGCATGACACCCTGGTACTTAGCCCTACAGCCCTTTCAAATTTCAAATAAGAGTATCAGTCTGGATAGGACCATAGGAATGCTTCTTTTCAAGAACTGAAAAAGACTGGGTGCTTGGCAGTGACAGACCCAAAACTCCCACTCAAGAGGGGAGGGGGAAAATATGGGAAGGTATAAGGGATACCATTCCTCTGGAGTCAGAGGAATGTAACTGGCTGATTAGCCCCTCCTACTACACCTGAGAAGAGAACTGGAACTTAATTAGCTGATCCTTACAAAAGACAGCAGCAGAAAATGGAAGGAGGGACTGCAACACCCTCCAGAAAGCTAAGGAACAAGGGCTGTGCTCCCAATAGACTGCTGCTATTGGAGTGACAGCAGAGAGAAATTGCTCCAGAAACCAAATGGACAGAAGTTGCAACTGTGTGAAGTGCTTTGTTACGGAGACTCTGAGGTAAGCGCCAGGAAGTTTTAGGTTGCTGAGGTTTCTAGCATGAGGGGGAGATTTGGGAGACGGGACTACTTGGCCTGCACAGACTTTGAGGAAAGAGTCTATGAGGTTTTGATTTGTTTTGTTAGGATGTCTTAAAATAAAACAATGAACCCTACTGGAAATTGCTTCCCTGGATTCTCTGGGAGAGCTCAGATAGAACTAACCCAGGGAGTGAGCTGGCTCAGCAAGAATAAATCCTGGTCCAGTAGGAGGAGGCAGCTATAAGATAAGCCTCAATCCTTTACAAATACACAGTGGTATTTCCATTAAACAATATTTCTCAAGCATAGATTTGTAGGCAGGCCAGAATGATGAGTTGCAATACAAAAAAAACTGGAACTTACTATTAGCTAGAGACAAAGGCTAACAAGAAAACTCAAATACATTAGAAGCAAGAGGAAGACCAAAGACAGGGTAGGTCTGTTACTCTATGGGGGAAAAATAACAGAAAATGTGGAAATGGCAGAGGTGCTTAATGACTTTTGTTTCAGTTTTCACCAAGAAGGTTGGTAGTGATTGGACGTTTAACATAGTGAACGCCAGTAAAAATGAGGTAGGCTCAGAAGAGGCTAAAATAGGGAAAAAATTACTTAGACAAGTTTTTTTTTTAAAAAAAAGGAGTACTTGTGGCAGCTTAGAGACTAACAAATTTATTTGAGCATAAGCTTACGTGAGCTACAGCTCACTTCATCAGATGCATCCAATGAAGTGAGCTGTAGCTCACAAAAGTTTATGCTCAAATAAATTTGTTAGTCTCTAAGCTGCCACAAGTACTCCTTTTCTTTTTGCGGATACAGACTAACATGGCTGCTACTCTGAAACTTAGACAAGTTAGATGTCTTCAAGTCTCCAGGGCCCGATAAAATGCATCACAGAGTACTCAAGGAGCTGACTGAAGAGATATTTGAGCCATTAGCGATTATCTTTGAAAAGTCATGGAAGACAGGAGAGATTCCAGAAGACTGGAAAAGGGAAAATATAGTGCCAATCTATAAAGAGAGAAATAAGGACAACCCAGGGAATTACAGACCAGTCAGCTTAACTTCTGTATCCAGAAAGATAATGCAACAAATAATTAAGCAATCCATTTGCAAACATTTAGAAGATAATAAGGTGATACGTAACAGTCAGCATGGATATGTCAAGAACAAATCATGTCAAACCAACCTGATAGCTTTTTTTTGACACGGTAATAAGTCTTGTGGATGGGGGGAAGCAGTAGATGTGTTATATCTTTACTTTAGTAAACCCTTTGAGACTGTCTCGCATGACCTTCTCATAAACATACTAGGGAAATGCAATCTAGATGGAGCTGCTATAAAGTGGGTGCAAAACTGTTTGTTTGGAAAACCATTCCCAGAGTGTAGTTATCAGTGATTCACAGTCATGCTGGAACGGCATAACAAGGGGAGTCCCGCAGGGATGAGTTCTGGGTCCAGTTCTGTTCAATATCTTCATCAGTGATTTAAATAATGGTATAGGAGTATACTTATAAAGTTTGTAGATGATACCAAGCTGGAAGGGGTAACAAGTGCTTTGGAGGACAGGATTTAAAATTCAAAATGATCTGGACAAATGGTCTGAAGTAAACAGGCTGAAACTCAATCAGGACAAATGCAAAGTACTCCATTTAGGAAGGAACAATCAGTTGCACACATACAAAATGGGAAATGACTGCCAAGGAAGGAGTACTGTGGAAAGGAATCTAGGGGTCATAGTGGATCACAAGCTAAATATCAGTCAACAGTGTAACGCTGTTGCAAAAAAAGCAAACATCATTCTGGGATGTATTAGCAGGAGTGTCGTAAGCAAGACACGAGAAGTAATTCTTCCGCTCTACTTCATGGTGATTAGGCCTCAACTGGAGTATTGTTTCCAGTTCTGGCAGCCACATTTCAGGAAGGATGTGAACAAATTAGAGAGAGTCCAGAGAAGAGCAACAAAAAACGATTAAAGGTCTAGAAAACATGACTGAGGGAAGATTGAAAAAAATTGGCTTTGGTTAGTCTGGAAAAGAGAAGACTGAGATGGAACATAAGTTTTTCAAGTACGTAAAAAGTTGTTAGAAGGAGAAGGGAGGAAAAAATGTTGTTCCTAACCTCTGAGGACAGGACAAGAAGCAATGGGCTTAAATTACAGCAAAGGAGGTTTGGGTTGGACATTAGGAAAAGCTTCCTGTCAGGGTGGTTAAGCACTGGAATAAATTGCCTACGGAGACTGTGGAATCTCCATCATTGGAGATTTTTTAAGAGAGAGTTAGAAAAACACCTGTCAGGAATGGTCTAGATTATACTTAGTCCTGCCATGAGTGCAGGGAACAGGACTAGCTGACCTCTAGAGGTCCCTTCCAGTATTATGATTAAGTCTAAATCCCAGTCTTTAGAGATGAGACTATTAATCCACTGAACCACAGTGTCTATAAAATGACTGCCTGCCAAATTCAACTAAGAATAACTTTGCATGGATCCAGCAAACAAGACCAAAAATATTGTGATTGAATCTGCTATTTTAAGACCATTTGCCCTGAAAGTCCACACATTGTAACATTTTAGATCCTACATCTTCAAGCTAGGGACGTTTGAACGGTTGTCAGTATGTATTTGCCAAGAAGGCCAATGGCATTTTGGGATGTATAAGTAGGGGCATAGCGAGCAGATCGAGGGACGTGATCGTTCCCCTCTATTCGACACTGGTGAGGCCTCATCTGGAGTACTGTGTCCAGTTTTGGGCCCCACACTACAGGAAGGATGTGGATAAATTGGAAAGAGTACAGCGAAGGGCAACAAAAATGATTAGGGGTCTAGAGCACATGACTTATGAGGAGAGGCTGAGGGAGCTGGGATTGTTTAGTCTGCAGAAGAGAAGAATGAGGGGGGATTTGATAGCTGCTTTCAACTACCTGAAAGGGGGTTTCAAAGAGGATGGCTCTAGACTGTTCTCAATGGTAGCAGATGACAGAACGAGGAGTAATGGTCTCAAGTTGCAATGGGGGAGGTTTAGATTGGATATTAGGAAAAACTTTTTCACTAAGAGGGTGGTGAAACACTGGAATGCGTTACCTAGGGAGGTGGTAGAATCTCCTTCCTTAGAGGTTTTTAAGGTCAGGCTTGACAAAGCCCTGGCTAGGATGATTTAACTGGGACTTGGTCCTGCTTTGAGCAGGGGGTTGGACTAGATGACCTTCTGGGGTCCCTTCCAACCCTGATATTCTATGATTCTATGATTCTATGTAAATAGGTATGCCAAAATTCACTGCTGGAAAGAAGGAAAAGTGTTGCTTCTGCAATATGTTTTTTAAAAAAAAATCGTAATTGAGTACACAAATGTGACTATTCTAACTTTTTTTTTTTTTTTCCTTGATTGGATAGCTCACTTCTCAATATCTCACTAAAGTTCCCAGGTCCAAAATTTGCTGCCCTAGAATTGCTATAGTGTAATCTGAAACCTTACAGTAGTTCCCCTGCTGGTTTTCAAGCAATAATTAACAAACATTCTACCCAGAGCTGTGCTGACAAATGTTGATGAGTCACATAACATAAGCAAAAGCTTTGTCAATAAGAGCCACGTTAACTTCCATTTCATTTAAAAGAATTAATAGAAAAATTATGTCTGCTATATAGAATAAAAACACATGAAGTTCCCTCAAACATAACAGACTATTATAAATGGAAATTATAAAATTACCATATCTTGATGATCAATGGTAGGTGTTTTTGAATGTATACTTTCCAATCCAGTCACAATTTCCATTTGACTAAATGTTCGTTTTTAAATTAGAGTTTAAAATAGATTGTCCAAGAGTTTTCTTTACTACAGCACAAACAGAAAAGACATTATACAGATGAAGTTCTGAAATAATGAATAAACCTGTTTTCCTTAAAAAGAGAGAGTATTTGTGGCACCTTAGATACTAACAAATGTATTTGCTCAAATAAATTGGTTAGTCTCTAAGGTGCCGCAAGTACTCCTTTTCTTTTTGTGGATACAGACTAACATGGCTGCTACTCTGAAACCTGTTTTCCTTAAGCTGTTTGCATGAAAACAGTCTACTTCTGCTTGATAACACACAATTGTTGTTCAAAAACAAAAAATCCTCATTTGGTAGCTTTCAATAATTAACTCAACAGGTTGCAAACATATTTAAAACAGTATTCACTAAACCCAAAAAGGCTCACATGACATTTTGATTAAAAAAACTAGTGATATAAAATTAACATGGCACACATTAAATGGATTAAAAATGGGCTACCTGATAGGTCTCAAAATATAACAGTAAATGAGGAGTCATCATTGAGTGGTTATGTTTCTAATGGGGTCCCACAGGGATCGGTTCTTAGCCCTACACTATTTATCATTTTTATCTATGACCTGGAGGAAAAAGTCATTACTGATAAAGTTTACAGATGATACAAACTGGGGGAGTGGTAAATAATTAAGAGGCCAGGCCACTGATAGAGCGATTTGGATCGTTTGAGAAATTGGGTTGAGGCAAACAAATACGTGTTTTAATATGGATAAATGTATACATCTCAGAACAAAGAATCTAGACCATACTTACAGGATGGGGGACTCCATCCTCAGAAGCAGTGACTCAAAAATATTTGGGGGAGGATGGTGGATAATCAGCTGAACATGAGCTCCAGTGTGCTATTGTGGCCTAAAGAGCTAATGTAATCTTTGAATGCATAAACAGGGGAATCTTGAGTAGGACTAGAGAGATTTTACTTCTCTATTTGGCACTAGTACGACCATTCCTGGAATACTGTGTCCAGTTTTGGTGCCTACAATTAAAGAAAGATGTTGATAAATTTGAGAGCTCAGAGAAGAGTGACGAGAATGATTAAAGGATTAGAAAATATGCCTTATAATAATTTCAAAGAGCTCAATCTATTTAATTTAACAAAGAGAAGGTTAAGGGGTGACTTGATTACAGTCTACAAGTATCTACTGGGGAACAAATATTTAATGATGGGCTCTTGAACCTAGCAGAGACAGGTATAACATGATCCAATGACTGGAAGTTGAAGCTAGACAAATGCAGGCTGGAAATAAGGTGTAAATTTTTAACAGCAAGAGTAATTAACCTTTGAAACAATTTACCAAAGCGGATTCTCCATCACAATTTTTAAATCAGGATTTTTTTTTTTAATAAAAGATATTCTAAGCATTATTTTGGGGAAGTTCTATGGCTTGTGTTATAGAGGATTCAGACTATATGATAACAATGGTTCCTTCTGGCACTGGAATCTGTACATTTATATTATCCAAACGTCACACTGTTTTACAGAACTGGACTACTACTGCTGGATAATGACATCTGCCAGTTTTACATATTATTCACTTCTCTCTCTCTCATTCTAACACTTACATCCCATATGAATTACAGAAATTGTAAGGTAAAATTGGTAAGGACAAGTTTTAGTTACATGATTTAAATCTTAAACAATGGCTCAAAGTTTTTCTTCCAACCTTAATATTCACTTTAAAGTTTACATATTAACACACTTAATTTTCAGTGTAATAATTCATACAGGGCCTTTTTCTTCAATATAGCCATTTTTCCAGTATACGGTATTCTTTATGTAAGAATAAAACAAACTCAAATATAAGACACTGTAGAGATACAAAGTATTCGACAAACAGTCTTTTCCCCCTAGTGAGGTGGAAAGGGGCTCCATTTTACAGATGGGAAAACTCATGTACAGAGAGGTTGAGTGACTTCTTTAAAGTCACATTGAAGTCCAAGGAAGATGCAGAAATAGACCCAGACTCCTGACTCCCAGTCCTATGCACTGAATACAAGCCTATCCTTCCTTCCTTACCCATAGGGCATATAATCCTATATCTGTTCCATGGAGAGACCTCCTTCATGGACAGACTTTCACCCCCTCCATTGAGTTAATTAGCCCAGTACTAGATTTCCCCCCCACACACATACACCCCTTCTTCCATTCTAGACCTTCCACCAAACAGAGACAATCAGGTCTCCTAGTCTGCTAAAACTGAAAGAAGACTACAGAACTACTTCCTATTTGTTGCTGTCACTCCAAATCTTACAGAAAAAAATCCTTTGTATCTCTACCCTGTGAGGAAATAAAAATCAACCCAGACAATCTAGTCTCTTCAGTCAGTTCTGTTAACAAAAGATAACCTTCTTCATCCGATGAAATGAGCTGTAGCTCACGAAAGTTTATGCTCAAATAAATGTTAGTCTCTAAGGTGCCACAAGTACTCCTTTTCATTCTTCTAACAGGCACACACTGGCAAACTTTTTCCACCTGGCATCTACTACATAGGCCAACTGTCCTTTTTCTGTCTCCTTCAGTACACACTTTTCCTGGATTTGCATCCTGTCATTATTTGTACTACCATAGCACACAGAAGCCCTAGTCATGGACCCAGATCCCCCTGTGATAGGCGCTGTACAAACACAGAACAAAATGATAGCCCCTGCCCAAGGAGCATACAATCTTAGTATGAAACAACAGGTGATATGGACAGACAGAAGAGAGATCAGGCATTAGCAAGTTGCTCATGGGAGAAATAATGGATCCACAGGATCACAAAACAAGAACAGAAAGGAAGGAGAGGTCACATGAGTTTTATAGCACCAATGTGTAAGCCATGTCTCCTATGCCAGAAAGCTTACAGTCTAAGGCCTGATCCTGTAAACATTTAAGTGCCTGCAGAATCTGGTCCTGAATGGACACCATTGCAAACAAAAGCAGAACCAAAAAAAGGACTTTTTAAAAACTTCAAGACCAATATGTACTTTTTTTTTAAAGCATTCCATTTTAAGCTATTTATACACCCATTTCTTTATTTGATTACCTTTACCTATTTGTTTTGTTCTTAATATTCCTATTAAACCTTCCTAGATGGCTTTTATCTATTTCCAAATGCTTAAGTGGACTTTGGATAGAGTTGAATTTATGACTAATTTTTAGTTGAGTTTAAAACTAAAGAAATTGTAAGAATTGTATCTGTTCAGACAACAGCCTTGTGTAACTGCATATCATACATGTATTTCATGAAAGTTTCTGTGTAACTGAATACATCATGTCTGTCTACAAAGTGGTAAACCCATGCAAGCAACAAACAAGTTTAAATATTCTCACTGACTTCCTTGTCCTACAACAGTTGTAGGACAGTATTTGATCATTATGATCAGGGATATCTAACATGGCTTCAGCCACTGAGTAGACAAGGCCTACAATAATTTATGAAAATGAATGGCCTCACCAAAAAAAACCACAAAACCACATTTCATGAGATGAGCTGTAAATAACTCAATTACACTGATAAAAGTTTAAGATCTGGTGTAGTAAGTCTCATAAAGCAGGTGGAAACTTTCCTAGAAACTCCTAATTATTTATTTGAACTGTACACCTGCTATTATTAAGCTCAGAAGAATTAGACTATATTGGTAAATGTTGGAAAAGGTCTTTCACTGTACACACACAACCCAATGAAAAAATATTTCATGCAATAATGGAAATTTACAAATAAGCAAAGTAAAAATGTCACTTGAAAACTTAGGAGTTTAAGACTAGCTACTTTGTATATCTTGACATGTGACGCTGACACTTTATGTTAATAGTTACAAAGCTTTAACTTTTTAAAAATCAATGTCATTAAAAAATTGACACCACCCATAATTTTCTGCAAATATGAAAATCAATAAAAAAAATTTAAAATGTTTACAAATAAACATTGATATTATGTGTCTCAATTAAAAAAACTTAATTCTGTAAAGCCTAGTTGTAGTTAAAGTTGGATCAATTTAAAAACCGGTGTAAGGCTTAAAACGTATGTATACGTTCAAAGGATGATAAATCTATTTTTGAGCAACTGAGTGTTGACAAAATAGAAAGATTTAAATTGAACCCTAATCTGACATGGTTTTTTGTTCCCTTCAAGAAACAATTTTTGTTAGACAGAAATGCAGTAGATAAATGACTTGTGCAAGTTGCATAATTTTTAAAGTATGCTCAGTACAATTTCTCTGTATATAGCCGAGATGGATGCATTTTAGTTGGAAAACAGGCAAATTTTAAAGTCAGCAGGGCCCCTTAAGTGACAACTGAGCAAATTAGGTGTAAAAACATATGGACTACTAAAATAAATCGTACCTTGGGGTGAAACTATCTTCACAGAAGGACAAAATTTTCTCTAACAAGCTCCCTGGTTATTGATACAAATTCATTTTTTGAAAAAAGAACGTACATCTTCTAGTTTCCAGTGTTTTAGCTGCACAATTTTAATATTTATTCCTGTTGCTATGTGTAAAGTTGTTACAAAATTTGACTTATTTATATAACTATGTGCTAGATATGGTGAACCCTGTTTAGATATTAAATTGACACAATTCTGTTTTTAGCTCCTGTACATACTGGCATATGTCTATCATGACAGTCTGTATCATCTTTTGTGTCAAATATTCTTAAATGACTATTTGTTAGTTTTACAGCACTATGTTGGCAGTCTCAACCTTTTTTACATTCTTTGAACATAATGTGCTAATTTTATGGAGAACAATTTATTTTAACTTGCCATATCTCTGTAGCACTAACTAAGAAGAGTAATGTACCATGGAATGTGGTTCAAAAATCAGTTCTATTTTCTTTTCAACATACACTGATTATTTCGAAGAAAAGGATTTGTTTGAACAAAGTACTGCTGGTAAAATGTGCTAACTTGACAGCCCTGGAAATGTAAACCCTCTTTAGGTACATACTCATGCAGTATTTCCTCTGTAGACAATTCAACCCACGGAACTCACTGACATACAATATTATTGAGGGCAACAGGATTAGACATTTGTGAATAAGAACATCCACGGTTATATCAGAAAAAATGAAAATATGCAAGGGATTTTGACCCTTATGACCAATGGCATCAACCACTTACTAACTCATAGGAGTCAAGAATAAACTTCTTCTGAAGCATAGAGCACTAAACACTGTTAGAGACAGGAAGAGACAGACTATTAGTCTTATCCACTATAGCAATAACTCCTTCAAACTGACAGACAGTATTTCCAAACAAACAAGATTGCGTTACTAAATTTTGATTAAATCTGACTTTTCTCTCTGAGTAAACAAATAGTGCAAGACTGAGCCCTGGTCTACCCTACAGAATTACTTTGGTATAACTGCGTTGCTCAGACGCTGTGAATAATCCACACCCCTGAGCGACATAGTTATACCAACCTAAGCACCGGTGTAGGTGGTGCTAAGTCGGCAGGAGAGCTTCTCCAGCTGACATAGCTACTGCCTCTCTCAGAGGTGAATTAACTAAGCTGAAAGAGCAACTCTCTCCCGTCGGCTTAGAGCATCTTCATTAAAGCACTAAAAAGGCTGAGGCAGCATTTTAAGCAAGTGTTGATCTGTTCTTCCAATCCTATTTTACTTCTAATCCTAGCTCTAACAGAGTTGGCGTGGCCAAGTCATAACTTTGCTTCCGTTTCTCCACTGTCAAATGTAGTTACCTACCTCAGTGTACAGTAAATTAATTTTAATGCTCATGAAGTTTTATTACTGAATGTTACATCAAGTTTTCACTTTTAATTTTAAGGTGTAAGCAGATTTCACAAATTTTAAAACAAAACTGAATCCTTGAGTTATTACTGGAGTTACACAAGTGTACTTGACCATCTTGCATGTGACACTGCATGCCAGAGTATTCTGAATAAGTTTTTCATGTAATACCACAGTTAATAAATATTTTAGCAGATACAGACTGTCATGATAGAAATATGCCAGTACCAAAGAGAACAAACTAATATCTAGAAAAAGGATCATGACTAGAAATACAAGATAGCCATGCAAGAAGAAAAATAACATTTTCTTTCAATTTGATTTTTTGGAGGGATGGTTTCCTGAAATTTTATAATTGCTTTAGTTTCCTTTAAAATAAGGATATTCATCAAATTAGTATATGGACTGATTGGATTGTATTAAAAATTAATGTATCAAACAACTGAAGCTAAAGACAGATCACAGTACAGATGAAATAAATTTGACCTAATTAAACATTGCATTATGTCTTCCTTACCATTTTTGTAAGTAGTCCAGTGCTTCCAAACGAGCACCAATCTCGAACGTGATCCCTGGACGACTTGGAGGCTTTTTACTCATCTTGATAACTTCTATTTTCTCTTCTCCCTACTTTCAGAGAAAAATATTTTTTATATTACAAAGCAGAAAGCACCATTAATTAAAAATACAGATAGCATTCCAAATTAATATATTTTAACCACGTGAAGAGAGATAAATCATAGCACTTATCACTATAGGATCTAGTGGTGCACTAAAATTGGAAATGTTTAGACTGTTGTGCATAATATAAAAAGTATATACAAATAGTATTCCTTAATCCCCCTCCCACACAAACAGCTACACCATCAACCTGCAATCTATTTACTTTGAAAAACTGAGATACAAACGTGTTCTAATAATACACGTGGCCCTCATTCCCCATCAGCTTTAGTGATAATCACATTTTCCTAGTTTTAAAATGTCCCCCTCCCTCCCCACCCTGTTGCTATACTAAAGGCCACACAAACAAAAGGGGAAAGTGACTGACTATACAGAGGAAAGAATAACTATAGAAATGTACTTGCTAATGAACAACGTAAACTGACAAATATTTTCCTATGTATTTTTTCCTATAAGCTTTCTGTCAATCTTGAATCTTACGTGCAATGATAGCAGGTAAAAAGAAAAGGAGGACTTGTGGCACCTTAGAATAACAAATTTATCTGAACATAAGCTTTCGTGAGCTACCGCTCACTTCATCAGATGCATGCAGTGGAAAATACGGTAGGGAGATTTTATATACACAGAACGTGAAACAATGGGTGTTACCACACATACACACTGTAACATGAGTGATCAGGTAAGGTGAGCTATTACCAGCAGGAAAGGGAAAAAACCTTTTGTAGTGATGATCAAGGTGGGCCAGTTCCAGCAGTTGACAAGAACATGTGAGGAACAGTAGTGGGGAAATAAACATGGAGAAATAGTTTTACTTTGTGTAATGACACATCCACTCCCAGTCTTTATTCAAGCCTAAATTAATTGTATCCAGTTTGCAAATTAATTCCAATTCAGCAATCTCACATTGGAGTCTGTTTTTTGAAGTGTTTTTTGTTGACTTGCCACTTTTAGGGCTGTAATCGAATGACCAGAGAGATTTAAGTGTTCTCCAACTGGTTTTTGAATGTTATAATGTTAATTCTTGACATCTGATTTGTTTCCATTTATTCTTTTACGTAGACTGTCCGGTTTGGCCAATGATATATGCCATCATGTGCCAGCAATGCCCCTCTGCCATGTACATTGGCCAAACTGGACAGTCTCTACATTCCACTGTTCCTCACATGTTCTTGTCAACTGCTGGAAATAGCCCCCCCCGATTATCACTACAAAAAAATTTCTCTCCTTACCTGATCATTCTCCTTAGTGTGTACGGTAACACCCATTGTTTCATGTTCTGTGTGTATATAAAATCTCCCCATTGTATTTTCCACTGCATGCATCTGATGAAGTGAGCTGTAGCTCAAGAAAGCTTATGCTCAAATAAATTTGTTAGTCTCTGAGGTGCCACAAGTCCTCCTTCTCTTTTTGCGAATACAGACTAACATGACTGCTACTCTGATAGCAGGCAAGAGCATTTCATCCAAAAGGACCAGTTTTAAGTTGACAATGTCACTATTTAAAGTCTTACGGTGCATAAAGGGCCCCCTAAGGGGCTTGGCTGGTCTGTTGTCCATCTGGGTTCGGGGTGCTGGAGAGAGCGCCCCAGGAGCTGGGCCATTCCGTTTATCTGGGTTGGGGAGGATGTAGGGGATCCCTCAAGCCCTGGTCTGTGGGGGTGACTTTCTGGGGAGGTGGGAGTGTGTAGGGAAAACGCCCAGCCCCTGGGCCAATGTGCCTGTCTGGGTTGGGGAAAGGTGGGCTGTAGGGGATGCCCTGGACCCATCTGTTCCTGTTGGGGGTGGAGGATCCCCTGGGTCGCTCTGTCTCTGGAGGGGAGCTGCCAGGCCGCTCTGAGTCCCGGGGGGAGCCGAAGGAGTCCCCAGACATCAGCCACCTCTGGGGCACAGGGAGGTTTAAAACCCCCGGCCTCGGCCCCGCAGGGGAAGCTCCCCAGGGACCGGCCCAGAGGAAGCCTCAGGGCCACGGTTCTGCCTGCGCCGGCGCAGGGGAAGCGGGAGACGCCCGGGGCCCGGGTTCGGCTGGGGGGAGAGAGAGGCCCGGGAGCCCGGCCCGTACCCCGCTGCCCCGGACTCCTTACCGCCTCTCGGGACAGCAGCTGGGCCTGTCGCGGCCCCGAGCCCGATCCCGATCCCGGCCCGGAGCCCGAGCCGCAAGCCCAGCCGGCTCCGCAGGCCGCGGCGCCTCCCGCTCCGACCGGGGACGGTGGGTGAGCAGCTCGGTGCGGCGGGGTGCACCTCCCTCAGAGCCCCATCGTCCCCTCTGCCTGCGCCCCGCCCCGCCCCTCGCGCCCCAGCGCCCAGCCGCCCCGTCACCTCCCCGCGACAGCCCGAGGCGGGACAGGGCGCCGCCATCACCCCCTCACGTGACCAGGGAGCTGCGGCGCGACAGCCGCTTTACGGCGGGGCGGGCGGCAGGAGCCGGAAGAGCGCGGGAGGGGGCGAGGGGGAATGGGGGGGGGGGCTAGGCTCGGTGCTGTGTGGGGCGGGGTGGCAGTTATTAGTGGGGGATGCGGGGGGAGGTAAGAGCTATGCTGGGGCGGTTTGGGTTGAAGCTTTTCGGGGGGATGAGGCTAGTGTTATGGGCCTGGGGTACGGCGGTTTGGGGATGAGGTCGGTGTAATGGGGAGGGGGCGGTTTGGGGTTTAAGGGAGCAGTGGGGGGATGAGGTCGGTGTAATGGGGAGGGGGCGGTTTGGGGTATAAGGGAGCAGTGGGGGGATGAGGTCGGTGTAATGCGAGGGGGCGGTTTGGGGTATAAGGGGGCAGTGGGGGGATGAGGTCGGTGTAATGGGGAGGGGGCGGTTGGGTATAAGGGAGCAGTGGGGGGATGAGGTCGGTGTAATGGGGAGGGGGCGGTTTGGGGTATAAGGGGGCAGTGGGGGGATGAGGTCGGTGTAATGGGGAGGGGGCGGTTTGGGGTATAAGGGAGCAGTGGGGGGATGAGGTCGGTGTAATGGGGTGGGGCGGTTTGGGGTATAAGGGAGCAGTGGGGGGATGAGGTCGGTGTAATGGGGAGGGGGCGGTTTGGGGTATAAGGGGGCAGTGGGGGGATGAGGTCGGTGTAATGGGGAGGGGGCGGTTTGGGGTATAAGGGGGCAGTGGGGGGATGAGGTCGGTGTAATGGGGAGGGGGCGGTTTGGGGTATAAGGGGGCAGTGGGGGGATGAGGTCGGTGTAATGGGGAGGGGGCGGTTTGGGGTATAAGGGGGCAGTGGGGGGATGAGGTCGGTGTAATGGGGAGGGGGCGGTTTGGGGTATAAGGGGGCAGTGGGGGGATGAGGTCGGTGTAATGGGGAGGGGGCGGTTTGGGGTTTAAGGGGGCGGTTTGGGAATGAGGTCGGTGTAATGGGGAGGGGGCGGTTTGGGGTATAAGGGAGCAGTGGGGGGATGAGGTCGGTGTAATGGGGAGGGGGCGGTTTGGGGTATAAGGGAGCAGTGGGGGGATGAGGTCGGTGTAATGCGAGGGGGGCGGTTTGGGGTATAAGGGAGCAGTGGGGGGATGAGGTCGGTGTAATGGGGAGGGGGCGGTTTGGGTATAAGGGAGCAGTGGGGGATGAGGTCGGTGTAATGCGAGGGGGCGGTTTGGGGTATAAGGGAGCAGTGGGGGGATGAGGTCGGTGTAATGGGGAGGGGGCGGTTTGGGGTATAAGGGAGCAGTGGGGGGATGAGGTCGGTGTAATGCGAGGGGGCGGTTTGGGGTATAAGGGAGCAGTGGGGGGATGAGGTCGGTGTAATGGGGAGGGGGCGGTTTGGGGTATAAGGGAGCAGTGGGGGGATGAGGTCGGTGTAATGGGGAGGGGGCGGTTTGGGGTATAAGGGAGCAGTGGGGGGAAGAGGTCACTTGTGGTGGAGTGGGAGGAGAGGTGGTTTGGGGGTCCAAGTTAGCTGTGGGGGGATGAGGGTTAGTGTTACAGGGGTGGGGCAGGTAATGGCTGGGATGAGTAAGGAGAGAAATAATTATTAGTGGGGTGAGAGTCAGTGTTATGAAGGGGTAGAGAGAGGTGAGGGGGGTGGGATTACCCCTGGCTTTTTTGTGTAAAGGAAGGTAAAGTGTTGCCATTTGTAGGAGAGGTTAGGGGTTAAGCTTGTTGAAATCTTTTGCTGGAGAGATAGTGAGGGAAGGGTGCATGCAGTAGTGATGCTAAGCTTACACAGACTAAGGCCTGGTCTACACTGTTGGGGGTGGGGGAATCGATCTAAGTTATGCAACTTCAGCTACGTTAATAACGTAGCTGAAGTTGACGTACTTAGATCCACTTACCGCAACAGTAAGTCGACAGCTGTCACTCCCCCGTCAACTCCACCTGTACCTCTTGTCCTGGTGGAGTACAGGAGTCGACAGGAGAGCGCTCAGCAGTCGATTTATTGTGTCTAGACGGACGCAATAAATCGACCTCTGCTGGATCGATCACTACTCATCGATCCAGCAGGTAATGTAGACAAGCCCTAAGCAATTGCTTAAGGCCCTTAGCAGGTCATGGGGGTCCTGATTTAGTATTACCCCCAAAATACCACTAATCTTATTTAACATGGAATGTTGAACAAGTGTATTAGTATGTGTTGGTATATTGTTAGGTTTGTGGAAATAAAAATTACTTATTGCATTTGGGGGGGTGAGAGGTAAAGAGTACACCTCCAATGGGCCAGCACTGCCTCTGAGTACATGGTCTATCCTTGGGGACTGGTATTTTTTTCTGTGAAACATTATTATGTTTTATTGGTGTCTGTTTCAAAGGACCCCACCCCCATGAAGTACTTTGGGGTACTGGGTGTTTGATTTCTCTCCCACTTCCCTGCCCTGCCCCCGCCTTCCTTGGGAAAAGGAGGAGAAAAATGGAGGAGGAAGAAGCGCAAAAAAAAAAACCTTTCAAATCAATTTTTTTTTTTTCAAAATAATACTTGTGGAGAATATGGACTGAACAGAAAATTGCACCTTTTAGAAATCTGCAGAATGAAAGTGATTTTTAATTTTTTCATAAAAGGACTTTACCATTTTTGACCAGTCCTAGCTCAGAGGGAACTGGGTCTGGTATTAGGATTGTTGTATAGCAGTGATAGAATTGCACGTATCTGAGAAGGTAGCTTCAGTGTTTAGAGGAAGGGATGCTTATGATATGAGTGGAGGTGAGGACGGTGCTGGGGAAAGGGGGTCAGGGTTTAATGTTCTTGGGTGGTTGATGAAGAGGGGAGCAGGGAGAAACTCTGGGTTTTGTACTCTTGGTGTCTGGGGTTAGGCTTGCATGAGATGAGGAAGGGGCTGGGGATCAGTTTAGGGTTTAATATTGTGAGGGACACTGGAGGAGTGAATTGTTGGTTGGCTCACAGCAGGTTATAGCAGGTTTACAATAGTAGGATGACAGCTCGTAATGGGAGTTTTCTAGATGCTGAACTCGGGCGAAGAAGGAGCACAACATTTTTTTTTTTTTTTTAGGTGCTGCTGTCATCACCTTGGAAATAGCAGTAGGAGAAAGTCTGACGTGTTTCATCTGATACTGATATGGTAGCTTTCATTCCTAAACAAATCTACACAGACACACCCCCAGACCCTCGACCAGACGTATTCTATCTGCTACCCAAGATCCATAAACCTGGAAACCTTGGACACCCCATGATCTCAGGCATCGGCACTCTTACAGCAGGATTATCTAGCTATTTGGACTTTCTCCTCTGACCCTATGCTACCAGCACTCCTAGCTATCTTTGGGTCACCACCGACTCTCTGAGGAAACTACAATGCAGTGGTAATCTTCCTAAAAAACACCATCCTGGCCACTGTGGATGTAGAAGCTCTTTATACCAATATTCCACATGAGGATGGACTACAAGCTGTCAAGAACAGTATCCCTGACGAGGCCATGGCACACCTGGTGGCTGAGCTTTGTGACTTTGTCCTCACCCACAACCATTTCAGATTTGGGGATTTATACCTTCAAGTCAAGGGCACTGCTATGGGTACCTGCATGGCCCCACAATATGCCAACATATTTATGGCTGACTTAAAACAATACTTCCTCAGCTCTTGTCCCCTAGTGCCCCTCCTCTACTTGCGCTACATTAATGACATCATCATATGGACCCATGGGAAGGAGGCCCTTGAAGAATTCCTCTTAGATTGGGGGGGAGGGATAGCTCAGTGGTTTGAGCATTGGCCCGCTAAACCTAGGGTTGTGAGTTCAGTCCTTGAGGGGGCTGTTTAGGGATCTGGGGCAAAAATTGGGGATTGGTCCTGCTTTAAGCAGGGGGTTGGACTAGATGACCTCCTGAGGTCCCTTCCAACCTTGATATTCTATGCTTATCTAGTGTGTTAAGCTCAGTTTGCAGTTTTGTTTATTTACTATCACTTGTAATCACTTAACATCTATTTTTTTGTAGTTAATAAACTTATTTTTGTCTTAAAACCAGTATGTGGAAATAACTTGGGGCAGAAAGCTGTTGCAGGTCTCTCTCCACATTGAGGGAGGGGGTAAATTTTATGAGATTACACTGTACAGTTCCCTGTGCAGCACAAGACGATATAATTTTAGGTTTACCTTCCAAAGGGAGGTGTGCACTTTAGCAACTGGGAGGTGCCTTAGCTGAGCCTTCCCATGCAGAGCTGATCTCAGCAGCTGTGTGTATGCTGAGTATGTGTATCGGTGTGTATGCTGGTGAAAGAGCAAGCTTGGAGAGTGTGGCAATTTATCACAGCACCACAGTGTGAAAGGGAGCCCAGGCTGGTAGGTTAGGTGGGCTCAGTGGTACCCCAGTTCCAACTGGCACCGCAGGGAGAACCCATCACACTCTATATTATCAAATATTTGTTCCTCATGTAGGCACTTATAGACTGTAATCAAATCACCCCTTTTGTTTAAGTGAGATGTGGCCAGATCCCAACAGATGAATGACACCCCATGTTGCAGAGGAAGGTGAAAAATTCCTAAGGGCCCAATCAATCTGACCTGGGGAGAAAATCCTTCCTAACCCCAAGTCAGGTGACCAGTAAGACCTTCAGCATGTGAACAAGGCACACCAGTCAGGCATCTAGAAAGAGGATTCTTTGTACCCGTTCAGAGCCCTCTTGGGTGCCCTGTGGCCAATCTTTGATGCTTCATAGGAAGATGGGAGAAACAAAACAAAATATATCTAGTTAGTTGTGCAGTGAAGGAAAAATTCCTTCCTGACCACTGCTGGTGACCAGCTATAACCCTGAAGCATGAGATTAGATTAGTCATCTTTATGCAGAGTTGCAGATGTTAGCATATTGAGTGCTATGTAGGCAAACCCATGAAAGAAGGGGTTGAATGGGAATCATAGATTCACAGATTCCAAGGCCAGAATGGCCTATCAGAACCATTCAGCATGAGCTCCCCCACATACTCTGCAGAATTGTACAAGTGCTTCTAGACCAAGTCTAGAATTGTTCAGCTATATAATTGAGATGGAAAACTCTCAACAATTTAACTAGTCTGTCTTTTATACCTGATAAAGATCTAGTGATATGTACATTATAGATCAATCTCCTTGTTGAGTAAGCATTACAAAATTTTCATGAGAACTACAGGTTTAAGGCTTGAGAAAGTATTAATGAAAATTCTCAATTTAGATGAGAGTTTTTATAGCAGGGAAGAAATTATTAGATGACACTAAGTCTAGTTGAACAACAATGAACAAGAGCTGTCAAATTTAAACAGTCAGGAGGTCTTTGATAGAGTAGAGTGGGGTTTTTCTTTCTAACAGTTGAAAAAAATCGGATTTGGATTTTTTTAAACATTTTCTTCATATAGTTGCATACATGCAATTATTAAGATCCGAGCCAATATGATGTTCCTGAACTCCAATTATAAGTTGGTTTTACACAGTTGCAGACTCTTCAAAAGCAAATATAAATGGCAAAAATCCAGACAACTGGGACACTGACCAAAGCATCTCAAAGGCTATGAAATGGAGCTGTCAGTTTGATATCTAATAATTCTAAAAGAGGAGCTGAAAGGAGTTTCAACTAACCCTGTCATTGAGTCCTGTTCTGGGGCCAATTTCTGTGATGATCCAATTCTGTTTTCCAATATTTCAAGATATTTTTAATTTCCTGATGCAGTGTAACAGCTCTGTACAAATTACAGGGGGAAGGGCTAGATCCACAAAAGTATTTAGCCTGTTAGCTGTGGGGTGGCATTAGCACTTAAGCGGGTTAACTAGTAGGCCTGCTAGTGGTAACTTTGGCACCTATGGGGTTAGATGGCAGGTGAGCAATTGTTTTGATAATGTCCCTAAAGAAGCAGTTAGGTGCCTAAATACCTTTGTGGATCTAGCTCTAAGGGCTTGCTTCAACATCCATCAAAGTCAATAGAAAATCTCTCACTGAGTTCAGTGGGCTTCGGATCAGGCCCTAGCTGACTTTGCAGAGAAGAAGGGCTATACAGTGAAACTAACTATACACAAAGCACAGTATATACACAAAAACAACAAGGAGTCTGCTGGCACCTTAAAGACTAACGTTAATTTGGGCAAAAAGAAAAGGAGTACTTGTGGCACCTTAGAGACTAACATTTATTTGAGCATCAGCTTTCGTGAGCTACAGCTCACTTCAATCGGATGTAGCTCACGAAAGCTGATGCTCAAATAAATTTGTTAGTCTCTAAGATGCCACAAGTACTCCTTTTCTTTTTGCGAATACAGACTAACACGGCTGCTACTCTGAAACCTGTCATTTATTTGGGCATAAGCTTTCATGGGTAAAACACCACTTCAGATGCATGGAGTGAAAATTACAGATGCAGGCATTATATAATGACACACGAAGGGAAGGGAGTTACCTCACAAGTGGAGAACCAGTCTCGACAGGTCCAATTTGATCAGGGTGGATGTAGTCCACTCCCAATAATAGATGAGGAGGTATCAATTCCAGGAGAGGCAAAGCTGCTTCTGTAATGAGCTAGCCACTCCCAGTCCCTATTCAAGCCCAAATTAATGGTGTTAAATTTGCAAATTAATTTTAGTTCTGCTGTTTCTCTTTGAACAAAAAAACTTCAGAAACAGATTTCAAGTATAGCTACTTTTAAAACTGTTATAGAATGTCCAGGAAGATTGAAGTGTTCTCCCACTGGCTTTTGTATGTTACCATTCCTGATGTCCGATTTGTGTCCATATATTCTTTTACATAGGGACTGTCCATTTTGGCCAATGTACATGGCAGAGGGGCATTGTTGGCACATGATGGCATATAAAACATTAGTAGACGTGCAGGTGAATGAACCCCTGATGATGAGGCTGATGTGGTTGGGTCCTCTGATGGTGTCCCTAGAGTAGATACAGGGACAGAGTAGGCAACAAGGTTTGCCACAGGGATCGGTTCCTGGGTTAGTGTTTCTGTGGTGTGGTGTGTAGTTGCTGGTAAGTATTAGCTTCTGGTTGGGGGGCTCTCTGTAAACAAGGTCTGGCCTGTCTCTCAAGATCTGTGAGAGTGAAGGATAATTTTCCAGGATAGGTTGTAGACAGTGGCGGCTCTACCAATTTTGCCGCCCCAAACAGCTGCCGCCGAATTGCCGCCGTGCCCGGAAGAGTGGCAGAGCTGCCGCCCAAAAGCTGCCGCGGCAGGAAAAGCGGTGGGGCTGCCACCAAATTGCTGCCGCAGAACACGGACTGCTGTCCCATTCTGAATGCCACCCCAAGCATCTGCTTGGAAAGCTGGTGCCTGGAGCCGGCCCTGGCTGTAGATCGTTGATAATGTGCTGGAGAGGTTTTAACTGGGGGCTTTATGTGATGGCCAGTGGTGTTCTGTTGTTTTCCTTGTGGGGCCTGTCCTGTAGTATGTGATTTCTGGGTACCCGTCTTGCTCTGTCAATCTGTTTCCTCACTTTCCCCAGGTGGAGGAGTTTCTGTGTCGAGACAGGGTAACTTGGTAAAGCGAGTGATGGGCAGCTGACATTGCAAGGGGGACATAGTTATGGCTGCCGCGCATGGTCTCCGATGTACAGCTCTTTTGGCAACAATAAAGTGTGTGTCTGTGGGATGAGTACAGGATATGTACTATTAGGTTTCATTTTCTTGCTTTTGTGGTTTTGTGTCAGATATGCTATGTGTGTAGAGCCTTGCTACTGCTTCATAACAAAGCTTTTTGCATACTAATTTCCTATTTTTTTATTGTTTAAACGAAGAGTGGGCCTTTCAAGTGTGAGGTGGCTTGGGGGCAAACTGAGGAGTAAAAATGCAGCTGTACATAAACCTTCTTCTATTCTGTGTATCTGCTCATGAAACTTTTTTTTTTGTGCTTGAAATGGAACATAAAATCCTTCCCATTTGTAGTATAAAATCTGACAGAAAAGCATGACTTCTGAAGTTCTGAGGAAGAAGGGCTTAGACATGATCCAGCGCACAAAGTTTATGCGTCAGCAATCCTTGGCACATTGATTATAACTGAAAGTTAAAGGCTAATGTTGACCCTAAATCCAGATTATTTCTTTTCAAAAACTACCCATTGCACCAGACCTAGTAAGGATGCACATCTACCAAAGTTTGTGCAGATAGACAATATTTTTTTTTAAAGATATAGGCTGTCAGGGTTCCTCCCCACTCTGAACTCTAGGGTACAGATGTGGGGACCCGCATGAAAACTCCCCTAAGCTTATTTTTACCAGCTTAGGTTAAAAACTTTTGCAGGGCACAAATTTCGCCTTGTCTTTGAACAGTATGCTGCCACCACCAAGTGATTTAGACAAAGAAAAGGGAAAGGACCACTTGGAGTTCCTATTTCCCCAGAATATCCCCTCAAGCCCTTACACCCTCTTTCCTGGAGAGGCTTGAGAATAAACAAGATGAGCACAAACCAGCCTTGGATTTTTAAGACCCAAAAAACCCAATCTGATTCTTAAAAAACAGAACTTTATTAAAAGAACAAAAAAACAAGAGAACAACTCTGTAAGATCAGAATGGAAGATAATCTTACAGGAAGTAAGATTCAAAACATAGAGGATCCCTCTAGGCAAAACCTTAAGTTACAAAAAGACACAAACAGGAATACACATTTCCTCCTGCACAGCGAATTTCACAAGTGAAAACAAAGAAAACCTAATGCATTTTCTCGCTAGATTACTTACTAACTTTACAGGAGTTGGAGGGCTTGCATCCATGATCTGTTCCCGGCAAAGGTATCACACAGACAGACCAAAGCCTTTCTCCCTCCCCCCTCCAGATTTAAAAGTATCTTGTCCACTCATTGGTCATTTTGGGTCAGGTGCCAGCCAGGTTACCTGAGCTTCTTACTCCTTTACAGGTAAAAGGACTTTGCCTCTGGCCAGGAGGGATTTTATAGCACTGTATACAGAAAGGTGGTTACCCTTCCCTTTATATTTATGACATCGGCCAACAATGAAAGGTCAGATTACCCAGGAAATAAATCAGTCAGAGCACATTTTCAGAGACTTCCTATTGAAAATGTATGAAGGGGAAAAAAAATAAAACAAAAACTACACAGAAAATTCAGAGCATAGAAAACATATCTACAGGCCACCTATTTTTAGAGAGAAACAGGAATTTATGCCCTATTTTAGAACTCAATCTAACTGTAGGGACACTACCATGAGTTACCACAATAAATATAAAACATTTTCAGATAGGAACTTGATTTTTTTTTAGAAGTTGATGATGCACCTTTAATATAGACAGATGTGTATTTTTTTATATATGTGTGCTTAGTAAAATTACAGTAAAGGCATATTTTTCTAGAACACAAGACATTCGGATCAAAACATATAATGGTTTCCTTCGTCTTTGTTCCACTATACAAAGACTTCATGCTGCTGGTGGTTTTATTCAGACTGTTGCAAAGTTCATGCGACCATGGAAGCATTACTCATTTGGGGCTAAATTTAACCCTTGGGGTAAATGCACTGAAGTCAAGGAAGTTCCACCAAGGATGAATTTGGCCCTCAGTTTTCAGTCTGGAGTGGAAGGACCTTAAGTGAAACATTTCAGATGGGTGAGGTAATACTGAAATGTTTTGCAATAACCTGTGTCAGATTACTGCTGGTTATTTTTTTTTAACTCAGCAGATTGTTTTCATTTATTGTGACTATATCAACAGAAGGAATTTTTTTCACTTTCTTCAGGAAGAAAATGAAGTCAGATATTACTTATTTGTTTTTATAGTACTACTCATCTATTACCCTTCTGTCTGACATACATAAAGTCATAGCAGTCAGAGATAGAAAATATTTATCAGGTCATTTTATTCCTCTGCCTGAATAGGATTGGTCCCTACAACAGTGTAATTTTAAATGACCCAAGTGATGGGGTTTTTCCATTTCCTTTTGGAGACTGTTCTACAATCCAGTAATTCTGCTTGTTAGAACTAGTCATTCAGACTAAATTTATTTCAATTGGAATTAGTGGTATTCTTTCTTCTGTTGTTTTATTCATCATTGAAGTGTAGTGGCTATGGCTTTGTTTATAAATGTTTCCCTGGCCATATTTATTTCATCTTCCAATGTACTTTTACCTAACATTTGCATAATTCTGTTAGGATCAGCCACGGTGTGGTTGTTGAAAACCAACTGAACTGCTACTGAACTATGAAATATTAACTGATGTTTCTTCTGTACAACAGTGCTCTTGGATGGGATTTTGTTAACATTCAGGGATTTTGGGGGGTAAAATAAGATTATTTTAGGCATACTAATACAATCAAAACCTTCAAGTCTCACAACATTAGTGTTGTACTAAGTGATATGACTACCTGACTGTAAAGTATACTGAGTCCTAACTGTATCAGATTTATAAATAAAAGATATGGTAAAAAGTTGTATCAGTTGTTTTTACAAGCATCACAGACAAGATGCTGGTTTTGTGCATCACGATATAAATAGAATAGACCGTTATTTAAAGCTGGCATATCTTGCATTTTGCAACACCCTGCAGGGTTGTTCACTTGCCTAATCTTAATCTTAATCTTCAAAATGAATGCTTGTGATGTGAGGCTACTTAACAGGAAGAATGACCTCATTCTGCCTCTTTGCTTCTGATTGCACAATCTGTTTTTGAAAGGAAACAAGGGGCTTTATAGACCTGCCTTTTCAAAGACCTCAGAGCTATTCTGTTCCAGGAAGCAGCATAAAGAGCACCCTACAGTTGCATTCCAGAGACTCTTTTTGATGGAAAAACTTCTTGCATATGTTTGTTAATAGTGAAATGGCTTTTTCAGGTTTGGAAGATTTTACACATGTTGATGTTTTTTATTACGTTGATCAACGGAGGAATAACTGAGCCCTGGATTTCTCCATTTACAGTCAGCTCTTCAAGAAGCTTTACATTTCGGTGAATGCTTTCATCATTACCAGTAAAGAGAATAGACTAAAATACCCTTCAAACAGTGACGTGTATGAACAAATAAAATTATTTCTCATAGACATTTACTGTATTTCAAAAGATGAGAGCAATATTTGTTATCTGAATAGGTTAAATATTTGGGCTTAAATAATTTTAACTGCTAATTATGTGTGTTGATACATATTGATGTAAATATTTACAGTGTAGAGTGCAACATGCGCAAGGGATTGGCTAGTTACCAACTGAGGGTATCATTGTTTTAAGGACCAGTTTGATTATCACCAAGGAAAGTGATTAAAGTAAATTGTTTTCTACATTCAGAGTAGAAAGACAGAAGCTTTCATGCTTACATTTTAGTGATTTAAATTTCAGAATTGGGCAGTGTTGTAAACTCAATAAACTTTGATTTGAATGATTGCCATAAAATGTTGCTGACTTGCCTTTAGCTTTGTTTCATTTTCAGTTAGGTTGTTCATATTTGGCCTTTCGTCATATGTTCGTTTCAAAGATATTTGTTGAACTACAGGCCTCTTTTGACGTGTTGTGGGTCACATATATTACTTACTTAAAGTAATTGCAAAGTGGAAATTGATATGCTTTGTTCTGATTTGGTTACATTGTAATGGTAGCTTATGATACTATCAGAACATAGAAACTTACTTTAAGTCATGAATAATTGCATGGCAAAATTAGATTTTTTTTTTTAATTTTGATGGATAAATCAATGTTTATTTTACAGACAAGGTGGGTGAGGTCGTATCTTTTATCAGATCAACTTCTGTTTGGTGAGAGAGACAAGCTTGGTCTGATAAAACAGACCAAACAGAAGTTGGTCCGATAAAAGATACCACTTGACACACCTTGTCTGTCTAATATCCTGGGACCGACATGGCTACAACTACACTGCATACAGGTATTTATTTTAAGCATTTTTTAGAATTTTTGTCTATTTACACTTTCACAGTTGTGTGAAATTATGGTTTAAGCATTTTTTTTTCTATTTTTAGTTATTTAAATTTTCAGTTGTGGGAAATTATAGGTGGAATCACATAATGGGGGGCAAACAATTATTTAAACGATAGTAGACATTGAGATTCTATAGGATAAAGCTTTATAACCATTAAAACACAAAATATCAACATCACATTTCAAAATATACAAAGTAAATATCCTGAAATCAAACGTTAATAAATTCTCAAGTGGCATTTTTCTTACTTCGCCTATCTGTAAATTTGGGATTATTATGAGTGAAAATATTTTTTCATTGGTGTGTGTACGTGTGTACAGTGAAGTCAACGTTGACTGACTTTTACAGACAAAAACCTAATCCTTTCAAGCCAACAATAAATAAAAGTGGGGCTGTGTAAAGTACTGGTTGCAAAATGAAGTGAACATTCTTTCTCCAGTGTTTTCAAGACTCTGGGAAAGCAATTCTGTGTAAAATCATTGCACAGAAAAACATTGCTTTGTAAATCACAAGTGTTCTTAAACTGTTCTTGAAGTTGTGTATAACTGGGAGAAATACACCACATTCCCACTAATCTGCATATGGAGATGCATTTCTCCCTCGCATCTTAGCCTAAACGGATTTGTAGTGTTGCTACATTCTGTTAAACAGCTGTTATGTTTCCCCTCAAGTTGTCCTGCCTCTCAGTGGTGGGTGATGTGATCCCTACATATAAACCATGGTCACTTGAGTAACTTTAATGAGACTACTCACAGATCTAAGTATTTGCAGGGTAGAAACCATAGATTGTATACCAGTTTGTAAAGTGCACTGTGATATTCTCTCATGCAAGGCACTAGAGACATGTAAGATATTGTATGTAAAACTTTATTTCTCATTCAGCGCTTTTTATTTTTCAAAACGGTGATTCAAAAGTATATTATTGAAAAAATAAAGTAAATACTGTAGTGCATGTGTAAGCCTATCTATACTGTACATCATGGATTTAAATATTAGGAAAGAGATCACAGTTGCAGATTGCAAAGGGACTGCAATTGACCAAATAGAGTTTGAGCCTGGGCCTGCAGGCCCTATTTGAACAAATTTTGCTCTTGAAATCAGTGAGGAAGTATAGCAGGATCAGACTCGCATCTAATGGAATACAGCATTAGGAATTAGTAATGTAATGTCCCTTCCTGATTATACCTTGCAGCTCTCTCTTTTCAATAAATACCAACTTTCCTTTAAAATTTCTTGCAGATAATCTGTGATGCATGTAGCTCCAGAGTGTGTGCAACAGACCTTCTCAAGATGTATCGAATATCCCAACTAATGTCAACACCAGCAGCAAGTAAATGTATGGGCATTTCTCTGGGCTTTCTTAACTGAGATTTTGCCATTTTGGGTTTATACTGGAATCTAATAACCACCTGTCAGGGATTGTGTCCTTACATGAGGGATTGCCTTCTAAAGTGAATATGAATTTCTTACTTTGGATGTAATGTTTTCCCATTGATTGAAAAGTTAAGATTTTACAGAGGTTTTTGTATAAAATTGTAACGAAGAGAATATATCAGCAGACTCTAATGTATATAAAATACAAATCTGTAATATGTAAAGAATCAATCATTGAGTGAACTGTTCATGATGTGAATCAGACAATGCCATTAAGAGTACTGGACCTATTCCCTTGTATGTGCCTGGATTTACTTCCCACAAGACACTAAGCTGTGCAGTACATTGGCAACTTGGATTTATTGACTGTAATCAGCTTTGATTCATGCTACTCTTTTTGGAATGATGCTATATAAGTCTAAATTATGAGGTTTCATTTTATCTACCCACCATCACTCTGTTTTCTTTCCTTTAGTCTCTTTTCCTTTCCTAATTTTCTTCTCCTTTTTTCTTCTTTCAATTTCATCAAGGCATATTGTTAGTGAAAACCAGTCAGCTGGTTCTATTGTCGCTTGAAATGCCTGTGTGGTGAGCTGATGCTGGGGCGTCTCCTTATCTGGTCTTTGTCTCAACAGGTTTTTCAGTGTTTGATAAAGAGCCCAGGCAAAGTCTGTCCCCTGAACATATTTTGCCGAGGTATGAAGTAAAACTATCCTTTGTTTCATTTTATTTTTCCTTTGTGTTTGAAAAACATTTCTAAAATTCCTATTTAAACTATTTATGATTAGGGTGCTATTACCACACTAAAGCATGGCCACATTGCATTTCACAGATATCATTGCTGCAAATCCATGGCCACTTGAAACTTCAAAGCTACAGTGGGGATAGAATTCAGATACTCCTGCTTGAAAAAACACAAGCCCCAACCACTTGACCTAAGGTAGAATCCCCATAAAGTGACTGTAGCATATGGTATATGACACAGTTGTTCATTTCAGATTCTGTCCAACAGAGGGCAGTGGTGCATGCCCACCCCTAGCCCTTGCATTACAATACTGTCATCTCTTGTCCCTGGTAGAGATCTTTGTACAATTATCTATTACTCACCTCTTGCCAGTTTTCAAGAACTTGATGAGTTTCCCATTATCTCTGTTTGCTGAAAGATCAATACCTGCTTGTACCGATACTGACAAATGTATATCGGTATTCGTGCCTGACCCTGCAAAGTGCTGGGCACCCTTAAATCCCAATGAAGTCACTCAGAGTTGTGGGTACTCAGCATCTCGCAGGATTGGGGTCCAATTCCAAAATCAGGAACGTACGTTATGCCTACCTAACAGTCCCCTTGTGTTCCAGTGGGAAAAGTTACCCACATCTGTCTTAAATACTTGTCTGGTGTGTGTTATTCAGCAGTTGCTACATTTAACTCCGGAGATGGCTGCATTTCAGTAGCAGGTGAAGTGATCTCTGTGTATAGTTTGTATATCATTTTGTTACAGCTTGTGAGTGAGTGAGCCTCCTCCATCCTTGTGACCTCAGGGTGGCCCTACAAGCAGCCCCTTGCCTCAGTTTCCCCCTTCAAGGGGCTTCTTAGATAAACTCCACACAGGCTTTCATGAATCCAATAATAACGGCCAACCTTAGGGGCTGATTTTGTTCACAAATAAACAGACATCTTCCACTCCAGTCTTAAGCTGGGAACAGCCCCTCCTCCTGAGAGCTATGTCTTTTTTTTTCTCTCTCTGAGCAGCTGGAGAAGATGCAAGGCCTGGCCTGCCTTCTTTGCTTTCTTCTCGTGAGAAAACAAATCTTCCAGCCGGGCTTTCTACCCAGCCATAACTCCCAAAGTACCCAGCTGGAGAAGGGAGTACAGCCAGAGACTCACTTCCTGCAGCTTCTTCCCTCTGTCTGTTTCTCCCTGAGCATTCACCTCTTCTCTGAAGCTTCCTGTTGCCCTTTATAGGGCAATCAGGCGAGCCTTGCTCCCATGTGCCTCCTTAGTCATTGGGGCTGGCTGTCTCCAGGCTTCTAACCCATAAGGGCAAGTCACCCTGTTACACAACTCTATAGTGTTCTGGGAACTATTAAAATGAAAAGTGATGTGTAATCTAAAAACATTATCATTCAATCGTGTTTGAACATTTATGGCCCTGTGCTAAATAAACATATACTAACTTAGAGGGTTTTATTTCTTTCCTTTTCAGTTACACTTATGCCTTTCTGGATAGTGACACCTCCTATGAATGTTGTTCCATAAATCCTTTGACAGGGTCTCTTTTCACATGTCGCCGTAGTCCTCGGCTTCTTACTAATGGCTATTACATTTTGACGGAAGACAGTTTTGTGTCTGATGAAGATGGTAATGTAACACTGACCCCATCACAGACAAGTGTTATCTATAAGGAGAAATTAGTTAGGTAAGTGAGTCACATACATTTTACTTAATATTGGATGTTGGCTTTTTAACTCTGGACTTAACTTGGAGATTTCTGGTTGGCTGTAAGAGTATGATTATAATGCTCAGTACATGCAGGGGACTGGACTAGATGACCTCTCGAGGTCCCTTCCAGTCCCATGAGTTTGTCTAGCTCCTTCCGTTATTTCTATATCTGGATTCCTTTTCCTAATAGCAATGGAACATACCAAGTAGTATAATTCAGAGAGACTGCAGTGGTTAAAATCACTTGGTCTTCAGAGTCATGCCTTATAACATTATCTCAAAAGTTTTAAGCACACAGATGTTACTGTGATGGGAGCTCTCTGCAGTAAATATAAAAGAGAGGTACAGTTACTCAGAAATTTGTGGCTTTTCACCTGTTGCTGAAATATTTAGTGTTCTAAAAGGGTGACTTCAATTCTTCTAAGTATAAAAGAAGGATAAGAGCAAATCCAAAAGTAGGTATAACAAACATTTTAAGGAAATTCAAGATTTTTTGTTTCTCACCTTCAAACTATCATAATTTTCAAAATATAGCAAATGTGTAATTTTCAGTGGGCCATTAGGAGGTTTGCCTGATTGAGGACTGAGCAAAAACTGAATTGTGCTTTAAGATTTTGTCCAATAAATTCATGCTATATTACATATGGAAGGCTCCAAATTGTATTTGCTATAAAACATGTTTTATTTGATATGGAAATTACTCTGGATTTTAAATATCAACTTTTATTTTTGTAATTTCATCATTCACTTGCCCAGAATTAAAAAAAATTGAGGGTAGTGGTTGATCCATTTTGTTATGGCCATAACCCAATACATTTGTGATGTGTCTCCTGATGCTCATCGGCAGCTCAAAACTAACCAGCACTGTTTCTATGTGTGGATGCCTTTCTCGAGAGTTAATCAATAATGGGACATGAGCAGAACAGTAAACCTAAAGCTGCAGTTTTTAGAAACACAGCAAAACAAATGGTTTGCCCAAGGAAGAGGGACACTCTGCAGAAAAAGAAGTGTTACTGTCCTGCTCCCAAGAGGGTATTACCATGACGGAAAATAAAAAAGAAAATTAAAAGAACAGATTCTGTCCTGCAATCCTTATTCAGGCAAAACTCCCACATGACTTCAATAGTGGTGTTACCTGAGGAAGGATTGTAAAATTTGGCCCTATAATGTTACACTGTCTAGTGGTTTTTCACCTAAGGAGCTCAGGGTTGTTTGGAAACTATTAAACCACAAAAAGAAAAGGAGTACCGGTGGCACCTTAGAGACTAACAAATTTATTCGAGCATAAGCTTTCGTGAGCTACAGCTCACTTCATCGAATGCATTTGGTGGAAAAAACAGAGGAGAGATTTATATACACACCACAGAGAACATGAAACAATGGGTTTATCATACACACTGTAAGGAGAGTGATCACTTAAGATAAGCCATCACCAGCAGCAGGGGGGGGAAAGGAGGAAAACCTTTCATGGTGACAAGCAAGGTAGGCTAATTCCAGCAGTTAACAAGAATATCAGAGGAACAGTGGGGGGTGGGGTGGGAGGGAGAAATACCATGGGGAAATAGTTTTACTTTGTGTAATGACTCATCCATTCCCAGTCTCTATTCAAGCCTAAGTTAATTGTATCCAGTTTGCAAATTAATTCCAATTCAGCAGTCTCTCGTTGGAGTCTGTTTTTGAAGCTTTTTTGTTGAAGTATAGCCACTCTTAGGTCTGTGATCGAGTGACCAGAGAGATTGAAGTGTTCTCCAACTGGTTTTTGAATGTTATAATTCTTGACGTCTGATTTATGTCCATTCATTCTTTTACGTAGAGACTGTCCAGTTTGGCCAATGTACATGGCAGAGGGGCATTGCTGGCACATGATGGCATATATCACATTGGTAGATGCGCAGGTGAACGAGCCTCTGATAGTGTGGCTGATGTGATTAGGCCCTATGATGGTATCCCCTGAATAGATATGTGGACAGAGTTGGCAACGGGCTTTGTTGCAAGGATAGGTTCCTGGATTAGTGGTTCTGTTGTGTGGTGTGTGGTTGCTGGTGAGTATTTGCTTCAGATTGGGGGGCTGTCTGTAAGCAAGGACTGGTCTGTCTCCCAAGATCTGTGAGAGTGATGGCTCGTCCTTCAGGATAGGTTGTAGATCCTTGATGATGCGTTGGAGAGGTTTTAGTTGGGGGCTGAAGGTGATGGCTAGTGGCGTTCTGTTGTTTTCTTTGTTGGGCCTGTCCTGTAGTAGGTGACTTCTGGGTACTCTTCTGGCTCTGTCAATCTGTTTCTTCACTTCAGCAGGTGGCTATTGTAGTTGTAGGAATGCATGATAGAGATCTTGTAGGTGTTTGTCTCTGTCTGAGGGGTTGGAGCAAATGCGGTTATATCGTAGCGCTTGGCTGTAGACAATGGATCGAGTGGTATGATCTGGATGAAAGCTAGAGGCATGTAGGTAGGAATAGTGGTCAGTAGGTTTCCGATATAGGGTGGTGGTTATGTGACCATCGCTTATTAGCACCGTAGTGTCCAGGAAGTGGATCTCTTGTGTGGACTGGTCCAGGCTGAGGTTGATGGTGGGATGGAAATTGTTGAAATCATGGTGGAATTCCTCAAGAGCTTCTTTTCCATGGGTCCAGATGATGAAGATGTCATCAATGTAGCGCAAGTAGAGTAGGGGCATTAGGGGACGAGAGCTGAGGAAGCGTTGTTCTAAGTCAGCCATAAAAATGTTGGCATACTGTGGGGCCATGCGGGTACCCATCGCAGTGCCGCTGATTTGAAGGTATACATTGTCACCAAATGTGAAATAGTTATGGGTCAGGACAAAGTCACAAAGTTCAGCCACCAGGTTAGCCGTGACAGTATCGGGGATACTGTTCCTGACGGCTCGTAGTCCATCTTTGTGTGGAATGTTGGTGTAGAGGGCTTCTACATCCATAGTGGCTAGGATGGTGTTTTTAGGAAGATCACCAATGGACTGTAGTTTCCTCAGGAAATCGGTGGTGTCTCGAAGATAGCTGGGAGTGCTGGTAACGAAGGGCCTGAGGAGGGAGTCTACATAGCCAGACAATCCTGCTGTCAGGGTGCCAATGCCTGAGATGATGGGGCGTCCAGGATTTCCAGGTTTATGGATCTTGGGTAGCAGATAGAATACCCCAGGTCGGGGCTCCAGGGGTGTGTCTGTGCGGATTTGTTCTTGTGCTTTTTCAGGGAGTTTCTTGAGCAAATGCTGTAGTTTCTTTTGGTAACTCTCAGTGGGATCAGAGGGTAATGGCTTGTAGAAAGTGGTGTTGGAGAGCTGCCTAGTAGCCTCTTGTTCATACTCCGACCTATTCATGATGACGACAGCACCTCCTTTGTCAGCCTTTTTGATTATGATGTCAGAGTTGTTTCTGAGGCTGTGGATGGCACTGTGTTCTGCATGGCTGAGGTTATGGGGTAAGCGATGCTGCTTTTCCACAATTTCAGCTCGTGCACGTCGGCGGAAGCAGTCTATGTAGAAATCCAGGCTGCTGTTTCGACCTTCAGGAGGAGTCCACCCAGAATCCTTCTTTTTGTAGTGTTGGCAGGAAGGTCTCTGTGGGTTAATATGTTGGTCAGAGGTGTGTTGTAAATATTCCTTGAGTCTGAGACGTCGAAAATAGGATTCTAGGTCACCACAGAACTGTATCATGTTCGTGGGGGTGGAGGGGCAAAAGGAGAGGCCCCGAGATAGGACAGATTCTTCAGCTGGGCTAAGAGTATAGTTGGATAGATTAACAATATTGCTGGGTGGGTTACGGGAACCATTGTTGTGGCCCCTTGTGGCATATAGTAGTTTAGATAGCTTAGTGTCCTTTTTCTTTTGTAGAGAAGCAAAGTGTGTTTTGTAAATGCCTGGATTTCACCTGGTGGCAGAACTTTGTGACTTTGTCCTGACCCATAACTATTTCACATTTGGTGACAATGTATACCTTCAAATCAGCGGCACTGTGATGGGTACCCGCATGGCCCCACAGTATGCCAACATTTTTATGGCTGACTTAGAACAACGCTTCCTCAGCTCTCGTTCCCTAATGCCCCTACTCTACTTGCGCTACATTGATGACATCTTCATCATCTGGACCCATGGAAAAGAAGCTCTTGAGGAATTCCACCATGATTTCAACAATTTCCATCCCACCATCAACCTCAGCCTGGACCAGTCCACACAAGAGTCCACTTCCTGGACACTACGGTGCTAATAAGCGATGGTCACATAAACACCACCCTATATCGGAAACCTACTGACCGCTATTCCTACCTACATGCCTCTAGCTTTCATCCAGATCATACCACTCGATCCATTGTCTACAGCCAAGCGCTACGATATAACCGCATTTGCTCCAACCCCTCAGACAGAGACAAACACCTACAAGATCTCTATCATGCATTCCTACAACTACAGTACCCACCTGCTGAAGTGAAGAAACAGATTGACAGAGCCAGAAGAGTACCCAGAAGTCACCTACTACAGGACAGGCCCAACAAAGAAAACAACAGAACGCCACTAGCCATCACCTTCAGCCCCCAACTAAAACCCCTCCAACGCATCATCAAGGATCTACAACCTATCCTGAAGGACGAGCCATCGCTCTCTCAGATCTTGGGAGACAGACCAGTCCTTGCTTACAGACAGCCCCCCAATCTGAAGCAAATACTCACCAGCAACCACACACCACACAACAGAACCACTAACCCAGGAACCTATCCTTGCAACAAAGCCCGTTGCCAACTCTGTCCACATATCTATTCAGGGGATACCATCATAGGGCCTAATCACATCAGCCACACTATCAGAGGCTCGTTCACCTGCGCATCTACCAATGTGATATATGCCATCATGTGCCAGCAATGCCCCTCTGCCATGTACATTGGCCAAACTGGACAGTCTCTACGTAAAAGAATGAATGGACACAAATCAGACGTCAAGAATTATAACATTCAAAAACCAGTTGGAGAACACTTCAATCTCTCTGGTCACTCGATCACAGACCTAAGAGTGGCTATACTTCAACAAAAAAGCTTCAAAAACAGACTCCAACGAGAGACTGCTGAATTGGAATTAATTTGCAAACTGGATACAATTAACTTAGGCTTGAATAGAGACTGGGAATGGATGAGTCATTACACAAAGTAAAACTATTTCCCCATGGTATTTCTCCCTCCCACCCCACCCCCCACTGTTCCTCTGATATTCTGGTTAACTGCTGGAATTAGCCTACCTGCTTGTCACCATGGAAGGTTTTCCTCCTTTTCCCCCCCCTGCTGTTGGTGATGGCTTATCTTAAGTGATCACTCTCCTTACAGTGTGTATGATAAACCCATTGTTTCATGTTCTCTGTGTGTGTGTATATAAATCTCTCCTCTGTTTTTTCCACCAAATGCATCCGATGAAGTGAGCTGTAGCTCACGAAAGCTTATGCTCTAATAAATTTGTTAGTCTCTAAGGTGCCACAAGTACTCCTTTTCTTTTTGCGAATACAGACTAACACGGCTGCTACTCTGAAACCTACCTTGCTTGTCACCATGAAAGGTTTTCCTCCTTTCCCCCCCCTGCTGCTGGTGATGGCTTATCTTAAGTGATCACTCTCCTTACAGTGTGTATGATAAACCCATTGTTTCATGTTCTCTGTGTGTGTGTATATAAATCTCTCCTCTGTTTTTTCCACCAAATGCATCCGATGAAGTGAGCTGTAGCTCACGAAAGCTTATGCTCGAATAAATTTGTTAGTCTCTAAGGTGCCACCGGTACTCCTTTTCTTTTTGCGAATACAGACTAACACAGCTGCTACTCTGAAACCTGTTGTTAAACCACAGAACACCCTGATAAAAGAAGTAAACATTGTTAGACCCATTTTACAGATGCCGAAACAATGGCATTGAGAAATTTAATGACAAGCCCAAGAGTGAACCTGTGGCAGAGCAAGGAACAGACCGCAGGATGCCTGAGTCGTAGGCCTGTACTCTAACCTCTAGACCATGTTTTTGTTTGTTTCAGGATGCTGGCTGAGAAGCTCTTAATCAGTTCCTGCCACTCCAGCCCCAATCAAGGGAAATGGATTGGGAATGGGTGAATAGCCCTGTGCCTGCCTGGTAGCTGGACGCACCCGCCAGTCTTATTAGTGCAGAGCTATAAAGGCTCAGAGGAAGCCACAGAAGGGGGGAAGGGAAAAGGTCAGGGTCCGGGTCCGGGTCCGGGTCCGGGTCCGGGTCCAGATCCAGGTCCAGCACAGCACAGAAGGAAGTGGGAGCCTCCTAGTCTGTTGTACGCAAAGTAGTTGTGAAGCCTGTATATAGTTGGGAATTGGTGGTGGGAAACCTTTTGAGAATAAAGAGCACGGGTGTTGCACCAGACTGAAGTGTCCCTGACTCATTGAAGGGGGAGGCGCAGGGGCTAAATACTCAGGGGCGTAACATGAACCCTGTTACACTGTATTATAAATAAAAGTAGTTTGCCTCATCCCTTTAAAACATAGTTATTTCTTTCCTTTCTAGAATATTCAGGAGACGGAAGAAAATCCGTCGCTCTCTTGCTAGTCTGTTCAGTCTCAGTGCCTCGGATTCATGGCTGAACAGCAACGTCCTTAGCAATATGGATTCTCCTCGTGTAGAGGAGATTTGGAATGATGGAGATAATAAACTAGATGCCAATCCACACTATGGCAATGGTAAGCTCACAGTAACATCGCTAGTATGTGCTGTATTTAGTTAGGCTTGTCTGTTAATGATGGGATCACTGTAGGTGGATAACTATTTCCTTGGTTTTGCGAGGGGACTCTGCTCAAATCAGCATTTAGAACAGTGGTTTTCAAACTTTTTTTCTGGCGACCCAGATGAAGAAAATTTTTTGACGTCTGCGACCTAACGGAGCTGGAGATGAGGAGGTTCGGTGTGGGAGGAGCCTCAGGGTTGGGGCAGAGGGTTGGGGTGCAGGGGTCAGGGCTGCAGAGTGGAACTGGGAATGAGGGGTTCAGGGTGTGGGAGGGGGCTCTGGGCTAAGGCGGGGGTTGGGGTGTGGGAGGGGGTCAGGGCTCTGGGCTGGAGGTTCAGGTTCTGGGGTGGGGCCAGGAATGAGGGGTTTGGGGTGCAGGAGGGGGCTCTGGGTTTGGGGGGGTTCTGGGCTGGAGCAGGGGTTGTGGTGTGGGAAGGGGTCAGGGCTCTGGGCTCGGGGTTCAGGCTCTGGGCTGGGGATGAAGGGGTTGGAGTGCAGGAGGGACTCTGGGTTTGTGGGGGGGCTCAGGCGGAGGCAGGGGATTGGGGCATGGGGTTGGGGTGCAGGCTTACCTCCAGAGGCTCCCGGTCAGCGGCGCAGCGGGGTGCAGAGGCAGGCTTCCCGCCTATTCCCGCCCCGGAAGCGGCCAGCAGGTCTGGCTCCTTGGTGGAGGCACACAAGCGACTCTGCGCAACTCTCGCCCGGTTCCTGGCCAATGGGAGTGTGGATCCGGTGCTCAGGGCGGGGCAGCATGCGGAGCCCCATGGGCCCCCTGCGTACGAGCTGGACCTGCTGCTGGCCGCTTCTGGGGCGCAGCACGGTGTCAGAACAGATAGGGACTTCTAATTTTTAGTGGCTGGCCGCCAGGGTCCCTGGGTGCTGAGCAAGGAGACAGTGCCTTGCATTCTGCGACCCAGTACTGAGTTGTGACCCGAACTTTGAAAACCACTGATTTAGAGGACAGATCAGAGACAGGTTTCAGAGTAGCAGCCGTGTTAGCCTGTATTCGCAAAAAGAAAAGGAATACTTGTGGCACCTTAGAGACTAACAAATTTATTTGAGCATAAGCTTTCGTGAGCTACAGCTCACTTCATCCGATGAATCCGATGAAGTGAGCTGTAGCTCATGAAAGCTTATGCTCAAATAAATTTGTTGGTCTTTAAGGTGCCACAAGTACTCCTTTTCTTGGATCAGAGACAGAGTTTTGCAGAGCAAATTGAGCCAGTAACATGAGATGGTAACAGTGTTTGAATCCATGGGGATCTTTATAACCTAGGAGGGCCTTTTGAAACTGACTTTGGATAGGAAGCTAGTGAAAATGAGATACTTCTGTATTAAATCTGATCATTTGGCCCATTGCTGTTTTCAGTTTGAGCTTTTTATATCCTCACTGTGTTAAAATTTATGAAGCTTTGTCTTTAATCTGCTTCTTTCCCTCTGCATTTTCCTACATATAATGGGTCTGTGCCAATTCCATATCACTAACAATTCAGAGAAATCCTTGTGATTAGTCATTTCTTATCTTAAAAATCTGTCAGCACAGATTCTCCACCCCTTTCCATTACTGTGAGCTAGAAAAGTTGCACATGTGCCTCTTGCAGATGACCCTGAATTTTCTTCTGAATGCAAAACCTGGATGTCACAAAACAAACACTAGCAGCTAATGATTCCTCTTTTTCTAAAGATGTGTTCATTCAGTCAAGAAAACAGTTCAGTGATTCCTCTCCTTGCTCCCAGTTTATGGTAGATGGGTATTTCCATGAAGAGACTTTGGATCATTCAAGTGAGTTATGTTCTTTCCTTTTCAGTTTATTTTTAGAGCTGGTTGACCTTTTTCAAATGGAAAAACATGGTATTGAAAAATGGCCTTTTTTGAAACTGGAGATTTTTACAATATTTTAATTTGGAAAAAGAATCAATTTTTTTATACTAATAAATTAATAATAATATATAGGGGCCTTAACTGCTCATTGGACATGGTTGTATTGAGATTTTCACTTTAGATTTAATGCCTGTTTTAAGATTATACTGTTCTATTAACTATAGTAAATCTTCCACAAATTTCTGGCACGTTGGCTGAAATTTTGGCTCTGCCAAAGTTAATGGCAAAACTCCAATTGGCGTCAATGGAGCTAGAATTTCATCCTGGTCTTTGAATGTAAAAATATTTTTTGAGAATTTAAAAATAAAATCTGTGAATAAAAATAAAAATCCTGTTAATTTGTTTGAATTATGGACATTTTAAAAAGACCCATTGACATTTAAGCTTTTCTTGGTCCCTTTAGCAAATAAATTCCCAGATTTTGAGATTTGTAAATTTACACTGTTCTAGTTATTGCAAAATCTAAAAAACAAATTATATTTTAAATTTGTTAAGGTGATTATTTTGCATTTATGAATACTTCTCATGGCCATTTCCATGTACATCCTTATGTCCATTGTCAAAAATATTTGTCCAATTAAGGTAAGGAAGATTTTGTGGGAGAATATATTTTTATATGACACTTAGAATTCGATTCAGCAGACTTTACAGCTTTAAAAAAAGAGAATGCAGATGTATAGTCTGTCTATATGGAGAATAGAATAATTGGGTTTGCCTCTAGTGGGTTTGATTTTAACCCCCCCCCCCCCCCCCCACTGAAGACTCCCATTGACTTCTGTGGAGCTCACCCGTGGTGAATATCATAGTAAAGTTTTTGGTAAAGCATCTTTTTTTATCACAAATACTTCTTCCTTCACTGAATTTCAGGTTCATAGTTTCAGAGGAGGGCAGCTGGAAGGAAGGAGCTGCTTCTTGTATTCTAGTATGTCCAGAAAAAATAATTATTATTCCTAATTTGTTTCCTTTTTTTATTAGAATCCAATGCAGTGAGAAATGTCATTTATCAAATGATTATGCTGTCCATGTGTTTAATCATTTCAGTGTGTGCAAGGTAATTTTGATTTTATCTTCATTATAATCATGCTTTATTTATTTATATAAAATGCCAACTGATGAATAAAACATGACATTTACGGCCTGCTTTTCAAAGTTAGACATGCACTATTTCAAAGATGTATTTGCAAGCAAATATTTGATGTGTGTACACATATTAGGTGTTTGGATACAGATATGACACCTAACTGGCTCTGTGCAAATGCAGGATATGTATGCACAAATCTGCTCTTAGCCTGCATAAATTTAGGTGTACAAATATATATTCCAAATTGTGCACAATAATTTAGCATGTCTGGTATATGAGTTATGCAATTAATTATATAGGAAATACTACCATTTTCAATTTTTTTTTTTAGTTGTATTAAGTTGTAACGTACTTCTTTCAAATTTTACAAGTAAATATCCTCTAAGAACTAAACTGTCTAGTTAGGCTAACTTTCCCTTTTGATGTTAATCAAGTCTAATAAAATTAAGTGTAATTTTATGTATCTAATTTTAAAATTTAGAAAACAATGAACCCAAAAGACAAAGATGATCTTTGAGAGCTATTCACTGCACATATTACAGATTTTTATTTCTTTGACTTGATGCGTAACCAAACATCCCAATTAGCAAGGTTTCTGTAAGCTGAACAAAAGAGAACTGGTGCTTCGGGAAATCCATTCTTGCTTCCTTTTCCATTCTTTGGTGCTAATTTGCTGTCTGTGGTCTGTATGGTTTAGTTTTATTATTATAGGTGGAACATAGAGCACTGCTTATAATTAAGATTGTCTAAGCTATTTCATTCTAATGGGTCATTTTCACATACTTATAGTTTTGTCAAGCCATTATCTTTCAGGCTGAATTTTTGCATATTTATTCATAATTTAGGAACACTTTTTTGTTATTTGGAAGTTTGAGGGGAAAAAAAGAGTTTAACTGTTTTCAAGGCCACATGGAGAGACACCCCTGGACCTCTCCTTCCCCCGCCCCCCGGACCTATACACACACTTCTGGGATTATGAACCTGTTTTGCGTTGTTGTTGTTTTAAAGTAATCGCTATAAGGGCCTGATTTTGGTGGGCTTTGGATCATACCCTAGTGAGCTCAGTTGGGTCTGGAACTCTGAGTTTGAGTCACTGGGAAAAGGTTAGTTTCAATGTCAGTGATGGGAATAGAAGAAATCCATTGAAACTGGTATCACTTGTAATGCCGACAGATTCCTGGTGGCCAGGATCAAACTTGGGAACTCTGGAGCTTACTGCATGAGCTAAAAGATACATCTCTCTTAGCTAAGGCTATAGTAGATTCATCAGTCTCCAGCTGGTCTAGGCACTAGAGGGGACAGAGTGCCACACTGAGCAGGCATGTGTTACACTGGAGAGGAAAATTTCAAAACCTAGTACTATATATTCCTTGGCATTTGTTTTTTCTTAATTCATACTAGCCCAGATTCAGTATATAAGAATATTGTCATATGCAATAAAAAAGGAATGCACTTGTGAATGCAGAAGTGATCAGCATCATAATGGAATTTTTGAGATACCTGGCTGCAGACAGGTGCCAAGTTTGAAATTATAGTCATGGCTCACCTGATTCTCAAAAAACACAAATTTCCCTATCTCCTGTGACTTTCATCTATTTTCCCAGGATTCTGTATATTCAATACAACTTGCATTAGCATCGGGATGCTTTTTTGGGTTGTGCAAGACATATATTTGGACAAGATATTTGAAAGTTTGAGAAGGGTAACAAAGGCCAACAAACTAATGTTCGAGACCTTGTATCAGGTCTTCAGCCTAGACTCTGGGCCCCATTGTCCTCCCTTGCTTTCCTTGTCCCCTTCTCTGGCCTCATGCTACCATACAAGTGGCTGGTAGGGGAACCTGGGGCCTCCCACTACATTGAAGTCCAGCCCAAGACCCTATAACCAGCTGCCAGAGTCTGCTTAGTCCAACTCCTTGCCGCTGGTCCCCTTGGTTTCTTCCTACCATGGCCTTTCTCAGGCCCATATTAACCCTTTCCTGGCCTGTGTGAGGTAAACATTCCATCACATTTCATGACACTGGTCCCTTCCCAGCCCCCGCCTCCCATTACCAGTCTGGGAATATTGAGGTCCTTAACTGAAGGATCAGAATGGTAGCTGACTGAAGGCTGATCTTGAAATGTGTCCAGTTATTTTATTGTGTTGACCCAATGTCTGTCCATCGTACAATCTAAAAACTAGGGTATTTGTTATGATTTCAGATGCTTTCTGGGAGGATGCTTTGCCACTTTGTTGGCCTTTTTGCTGCTGATAATTTTAGTTTGTAAGTAGAGACTTTCTTTATACTTGACATACAATATTTTAATGGGTTAGATTCAAGGGCCAAATTCTGTCACAAATTAGATGTGTGTGTACAATTCTCCTTGGTTCAATGAAAGCTACATGTGTGCATTTGAGGGCAGCATTTTCCCTTTAATCACCTGTAGAATCATACATTTAAAATTGACTGTTCTTTTGCTCCAAAGATGCTGCCAAGTCATCTTTTATCAATCTTGTCACATCTTCCAAAACCACCAGATTACGGTAAGCAGTGCAAGAGTATTTCAATATACTTTAGATGAAGAGATTCTATCAATACTCCTTCTGGTCAAAAGATGACAATGAGTGATCAGTAGGTATTGCAAGAGGCTTTGGCTATTCTTGCTACTTTTGTGGTCATGAAAATATCTTTGTGTTTGAATGTTGCCTTTTCATGATTAGCAGTAAATGCAGCAAAAAAGAAAAATGTAACCTATTAAACCATCATCTAGTGGGTCAGCATGAATGGCATAGAAGGAAGTGGTAAATTAGCCTGAGGAGTGGAATAAAGTCTGTTTCTTCATTTCTAAATGCATTTCTAAATGCGGCTCTGTTTTAAATTGATTTAATTCAAAGTTTTGTCTATGATTAAAACTTCTCAGCAGGCGCGCCAACAGCAATTCCGGCCCCTGGGCAGAACAGTTAGTTGGCATGGCCTGGGCTTCCACATGCCCACCCAGCTGCCTTTGCCAATGCCAGTACCACTCTGCATGCACCTAGGAGCCCTACAGTAGTGGCGGCCGGAGGCCCTCGGGCCGTTTTAAATCTCCCGGGCCCCATGGCAATTGCCCCCTTTGCCATCCCTGTCATTGGGCCTGCTTCTCAGTACAGTAAGTGGAAAGGTTAATGTGTAATAAAGTCCTGAATGATATGAGACCAGCACAGATATAGGCCCCAATCCTGTAATCACTTCTACACATGCTGGACTTTACAAAAGGTAATTCCACTGTCCTTCCACACAACAGAAGTCTGTTCTTAGTTTGTGAAGACCATTTATAGGTGCTGCTGAGGCTAAAAGTATTTGGGAGCCTCTGGATTTCAATGTGTCGCAAGAGGGGGGATCAAAAGGGCAATATTTCTTTTTCTCAATCAGGGGTAGGCTTTCAAGAGTGCAGTGTAACCTGAGGGAACAGGAGAAGACAGGCAGAAGTTTTGTCTTTTGGAATCACAGATCAGTATGTTGGAAGCAGAGCAGTGGAAATGGAATATAAAGATTGGAGATCAGTGTTGAAATAGTAGATGCTGATATTGTGGGAGGCCAAGATTTTCTTAAGAATGGTAATTTGTGCACACTTTATACAGGTAGGGACAGATTATGTCACTTTTCCTCACAATGAGTAAGTAGAAAATTCCAATAAATCTACTGGCACTATTCACAGAGCAAGTTACTAGTCAACATGAGTAAGGTTGACAGTATCTGGCCCTTAGGGTTCTCCTGATTCTCCTCTCAGTTTGACGCTGATGTAACTCCACTGAAGTCAGGCTCTCCCCAGAGATTTCAGGCTTTCAGACCTGCCTACAACCCTGTCTGTTTTATTGGCTGTCCTTCCCCATTCCCCATCTCCTAAGGAAAAGAAGATATTTGGGGCACCCACATGCTAATGGGCTTCCTCCTTCCTCTGCACAAGGAGCAGGCAAAGCCTCCTCCTCTTCCTCTTTTAAAGGGCCAGAAGCGCTTTTGAAGGCCTCTTTAGCACCCAGCACTGTGCCCCTCCCTAGGATGAGATGGGGATGGAGAAGGGAACTAAAGAGACTCCCTCCAGGCTTCCTCTCTCCTGGGAGTGAGAGACTGGCTGTTCCAGCCCCTCCTGGACTTCATCCTGCACCACAAGAAGAATGAGGAAGCAGAGCAGCTGAAGGAAGAAGGGAAACCCAGCCCTAAGGAGAGGAATGGGGCTGGGAGTAGCAGCAGAATCTGAAGGAGGCATGTTCGGAGGGCATGACTGATGGTGGGACTGTGAAAGGGCTGAATAACTCTTTGGAGGTCACTGTGTGAGGGCAGAGCAATGAACTGGGAGGTGGAATTAGAGCAATTGGCAATGGGGCTTGTGGTTCTTCTCCTATGGTTGCGTATGGACCTCAAAAGTATAGGGAATGCATTGCAGCTCCTCTCCCAGTGGGCTAAGGGCAATCATCAGCAATATCTAGACTGGGTATTTGCTCCAACTACAGCCAACAGTGTAGCTGCCAGCAATCAATGCCACCGTTTACACAGTGGTGTTTACCTGTTTGAAACACCAGGGTCACCACCATTGATACAAATAATGTCTTTGCCTTTCTACACTAGAGATTGCATTAGTGTAGCTACACCAATGCATGTAATTAAGGATAGTAGTGTAATCAAGGCCTGATTCAATTTGTCAATTTATGCACATGTATGATCTACTGTTTTAATTAGTAGATATGTTACTCATTATACCGTGTAAATTAGAAGAGAAGCAGAGCCTTAAACTAGATTGAAATCTTACTAATTTTTCTTCTGCTGTGACTAGGTCATGAACAACCGTGTACTACAAAGAAAGAAAATAACCTTAAACCACAAATGGCCTCTAATGAGACTTTTCAGTTTGCTACATACAATTAGAAGATTAGAGTCTTCTTTTGCCCGAATTCATATTGAATAGTACCTTACTCACATGAGTAATTCTGTGGAGTAAAATGATACAATTTGTGTGAGAAAGGTACTACTCCACATGAGTAAAGATGGCAGAATCGGACACTCTTTTTGTATATTGGTTGGCACAAAGCACTGTGAATCCCCATGTTAATTCCCTTCCTTCATGGACTATTGAGAAAAGAAGAAGCTCTGAATTGCCCTCAACATGTCCACAACACTTGTGCCTCTGAATTAAAATGATGATTATCATCTAAGCTCATGCTTCAGGGCTTCAGCTACACACCTGTAGGGATCAGGGATGAATTTTTCTCTCAGTGCACAATTGGCCAGATGTTTTCGGATGCAGGTTCACCTTTCTCTGAAGCATCAGAGATTGGCGACAGCTGGAGAGGGGACACTAGACAAGGCTGACCAGTATTCTGAGGTAGTACAGAGAAATCTTTTTTTTTTTTTTAGATGCCTGATTGGTTGGTCTTACTCATATGCTTAGGGTAAAACTGGTCACTAGATATGGGTTTCGGAAAGAATTTCCCCCCATGTCAGATTTTCAGACATATCGGGGGTTTTTCGTCTTCCTCTTAGATGGGGTGTGGATTGTCTGCTAGGATCATCTGGGAATATCTCACCCAATTAATTTTCTGCCATTGCAGAGGCCTCGGATATTGGTAGCACCTCACTTTGTCCTGCTTTCTGACTGTGGAACACAACAGTTTACTCTCCTGAGAAATGAAATGCTTTGGTCTACCTAAAGTCACTGGGCTCAATCTAGGAATATCTGGATGAAATTTAATGGCCCGAGATATGCAGGAGGCCAGACTACATTGTCTAGTGGTCCCTGTTGGCTTTAAACTCTATAAAAACTGTTGGAATCAGGACATACAAAAATGTACACATTAATTTTGACATTTTCTTGCAGGAAATAATTGAAAGACTGACTCGGTAAGTAGAATGCTATAAAGGATTGTAGGGTACGGGGGAAAAATACTCCAGAGAAGAGTGAACCATTCATTCAGATAACCAAGTCTGCAGACTCACCAGCTCAGCTGTGACTGTCAGATTTTTATGAGCTAATTCTGGTTAGACTTGCTCAGTACTGGAATGGAAGACCTTCAAAGAAGAACCAGGTGCTTAGGAAGAGGATTGGGTGATTCAATAGATTGCAATCTTGACTCTTAAGTTTGCATTGTGTTAATACGCTGCTGAGGGTGCTGTCTGTAGGATGAGCTGTACAACTAAAGTATTGTCCATTTGTGCTGAAAAGATCCCATGGAGCTTTTCACCAGTAATGGATTTTAGCCCTACTATCCTCATCAGATTTCGGTATAACTAATTCCATCTAAACCTCCTTTCTGGTTTCATTTGGATAAAGTATTCTTCATTTTCTGCCCTAACTACTGAATAGTTGGGCTGTTAAACAATTGCTGTGTCTCAGCCCAGAGGTGGTTGCATTTCAATTTGCTGGATTTAGACACAGAGATGCAGGGCCAGGTCCTGAGCTGCTGTACATTAATGTGGCTCCAGTGAATGAATAGAATTACATTATTTACACCAGCTGAATATTTGGGGCCTAATAGCTTACACAGCCCTCAGAGATCTTATCCACTCTAACTTCTCTCCTTCAAGTGCCATCCCCAATCCTGTGCCTTATTTCCAGCTCCCAGTTCTGCAGCACTCCTAATGCTTAGCTCATTGTAGATCCAGGATCCTGAAACCAGTTTCCCTATGCTAAGGGGAGATAAACTGGCCCTTGCAGTGCAGCCCTCTTGCTCTGCAGTGGAAAGAGATAAGAAGGGATGGTGCTAATTTCAAGATACCCTCTAGTACTCCCTCCTCCTCCCATTTGTCTAGTGAGGAGCAGGAGGAAGAGTGGGGCTGTGGTCTGATCTATGTTCCTTCAGTACCTGGAGGTAACAGCCCTGTTTTAGGCTCCCTTGTTGAGCCCAGTTGAGGAACTGAACTGCGGCTGCATACTTGCAGATCCCACTTGGAGAACCGTGAGTTAACATATATAAAAGGACTTGCACCCTGAGAAAGAAGTATCTGAGAATTTCACAGAAAAATTTGACTATTCTTTCAGGTTTCGTCAAGGCTGGGAATTAAAATTTGCATCCCAGTCATCAAGTGTGCCAATTAGTTTACAGCATCCCTTGTTGGAAATTAGATTGTAAACATCATCCTGCAAACATTGTCCCTTGCTTTTCATAGACACATAACAGCAGACAAATTCTCAATGTAATTTTCAGTATTTAATTAACAAATTTCACTCTTCCCTCCTCACCAAATCTAGGTTTGCCAGCATGTACAGATCACTTATCTGGAGCCATTTTCTTTTGGCAGTGAAAAAACAATCAGAAGTTTCAGAGTGCTTTCCTCGCAAGAACACAAAGTCATTTTATTTGGACTGTACTTGGATCCTTTCACAGTTTAGTGTAAAGCCTGGCTTCTTAGCAGTCTTTTTTGCACCCAATCTGTAGCAGACCCATGCAGACAGACCCCTATGCCCACATAGAACGCCCTTGATGCCAGGTGGGTCTCTGCATAGGCAGGGGGTCACCCAAGCTTTGTAACTTGCAGAATTTGGGGTCTTGGAGACTAAGATGGTGGGGGAAAAATGTCTAGCGAGCCCTACAAATCAATCTTTTGTTGATGTTTAAACCGTTTTCACTAATGTTGCTACTCTGGCCATAGAACATGCATTACAGTCTTGAAATAACTTCTTGTCAAACTGTTTAAAATTTGGGAATGCTTCCGGATAGTGGTGAATTGGATAATATTCTTTTGGCCTTTATTTCTATTCTGGATTCTTTCCCAGTGATTTTGAAGACAGAAAAATTAGTGTTAGAAACACAAGAAAAGAGAGTGGAAATTAATTGTGCCAAAATAGTGTTTCCTGTTAGAGAGCAGAAGTGCTACCTTCAGAAAAGTCAGGAAGTCAGAGGGTTGGACGAGCAGCTGGAGACGCCAGAATCATATGGTTAACATAACAAATAGAGTCCTTTATTTTTCAAGCATGGATCCTTATTTTCCTGATATTGGATTTAAGAGACAATGCTAAACATTAATCTCCTTGAGTGACCAGTGATCACTGATCTGCGACTACACTGTTTCGTAACTAGTTTGTTATACCTACCAAGTATGCCAATTTAGCTAACACAGTGTAAAATTTCATCTCCCCGTGCTATAAAATGATGAAAATGTGATCGCGTAGTATTATCTATAAAAATTCTATTCTGCCATCACTGCTTCTGGTCTGCTTATCCCCCATTGTGCTACAACTGGTACCAGTGGAGCCACAGTGTGTTAAATCTGACCCATAATGCTGCCTGTGGAAGGTCAACTCTGGCAGGTGGGATGCGAACAGGTTGGCAGGCATAGTAGAAGTGTCCTGTAAATTTCTGTAAAAAATTAATTTTTAAAAAATTGAAGGTTCTGATGAAGGAAAAAAGGAAATGATAAATCACTGTTCAGCTAACTGTATTTTATCATTACTCACTTTTATGGCCATCCTCAAACAGGATACATTTGTGTTTGTGAGAGAGAATCCCTGGAGATGTGGGGAAATGAAGGAAGGCATAGTTGCAATTATTTAAAGTGAACATGCCAACCTTTCAAGGGGTAAATATTATTTTGCTTTGATTTTGAATGTAAGACTCAGCACCAAAAACTCAAGGCGGGGAAACAGCCATGTTATCTATTTTTATATTAAAATACTGTTGCTGAGTATGTTAAATATTTCCCTGATAAAAATAAACCAGGTGAGAAACTAAGAGTCCAGTATTTGTAATTTAAATAAAGACACCATGGTGTACTTCAGGCAGAGAATCCTGAAGTAAAGGAAAATTGCTTCACATAATAATAATAATAATAATAATAATAATAATAATAATATAATATAATAAATACAATTATAATAGTAAATAAAAACATTGAGAGGCTCCTCACAACTCCATATTTTTCTTGTAGTACAGATGATACGCTTGAATAATTATATGAATATTACATAATTCAGCTTCTTTATTCACTTTGACTCTAGAGTCTACTCCAAATTGACTGATTACTGTGTGGTATTTATATATATTTTGTTACTTATGATATGCTTGTTATAATGGGCCCTCTTTTAAATGTACTTTTTATCGCAATGAGGAGAATTGTTTATTTTTAAAATAATTTCTAGGAGTTCCTCATGAAAATAGAATCAAACTTTTTATTGCCTTGCTAGAATGAAACACTGGGTCACAGTTAATCAAGGTTGATGAAAGAGTAAAACCAACATTTTGTAACAGGGAAGCCTAAATCCATATTTAGGCTCCTAAGTAAAAGTAGATTGACTTTTGAAGTGCTGAGCATCTGCAGCTTCTATTGATTAGGAGAATCAGGCTCTCAGGGTATTTTAAACAGTATCTCTAGTGAAGTATAAACACTTATTGACTATGGGTTAGTGTGACATTTTGTGTACTATGAGATGGCTACTGTAATCTAAAGTCTCTACCTTTAGTAACGGACCTCTTGTTCAATTTTAATGTATTACATTAATTAAAATACAAATCCAATGAGGAATTTTCAAGATGCACATGTAACAATAAACTTATCACCTTTTGCTATTGTAATCCTTGTTCACCATGCCCTGATCTTTTGTTTGGTCATTCCTTGCTGTGTAAAATCAAATTTCAGGCCCAATCCTGCAAACACTTGATACCAGACATATTGCTTACTCTAGTGAGGAGGCTGGGTTCTCGACAATAGCAAGCATTATGCCCAGCAGTGTTTGTAGGAGCCCTTAGATTGTAAGCTCTTTGGAGCAGGGACAAATCCATTATTATCCATCTGTGGAGCACCCTATACACCTGTGGAACTATACTAACAATAACAGTAGCCCTCAGAACTGAAGGATGTGGTAAAAAAGAGTACCAGTACATAAAATAGGAAAAGACTTTTGGCCCAGTTCTTTGGGATCTGGCCCTTCACTTGTCCTATACCTTTATTTTATAATATGCTTATATATTAGAAATTGAGAACAATTACTTGTGCGGGTATTAATAAAGAATCTTGCTAAGCATTGCACACATTTGTCACCTCAGTGTGCTTGTTATATCTTGTTTAGATTGTAAACTTTCTGGGGCAGGGAATGTTATTCATTCTGTGTTTGGACAGCAGCTAGCACAAGAGAGCCTAATTTGGTTGAGGCCTTTAGAAATGCTAAATAGTAATTAAAAGTCATATAGAGATTTGATGAAAAGAGAGAGATGCATATCATAAATTGGCATAAACCAGCACGTGGCCATCACCTAAGGTTCTGACCCATAGTGTTTTAGCAACTGAGGATTGCAGAGCCACATCAAATGCTATAGGGCTCAATCATGTAGTTCTTACTCAGATGAACAGTCTCATAATGGAACCCAATATATATTCAAAATATTTCTCATGAAGAGTTACATTAATGGTATAAAGCTTATTTTGTCATGCTTCCGTAGACACTTTATGTTGCAGTCTATCATTTGTTTTAACAAATAAACTTTTTAATATATTAAAATGACAGAGTGAATTTATTCAGTTAGTATACCCCTATCATGAGCAACCAGGACCATATCGCTGTATAACCCCCATCTGCTGTCTATTGTTTGTCATGCTGCTCGTTGTGTCATCACTGACATCTAGATTTTAGGAGCAAGGACTATGTTGTTCTAAGTCTTGTGTGCAGGTTCTAGCACATTTTAGGGGTGGTCACCCGCTCCTGCCTTAAAAGGCTTAAAGCAGTCTGGGGAGAGGGCTGTGGCAGGGAAGGAAAAGCAGGGCTGATTGGGAGAAGCAGCCCCAACTGGGGGCCATGCCCCAATCAGGCCATGGCTGGCTTAATCAGGGCCCAGCTGGCCCTTATAAGAGGGCAGTGGGCCAGGAGCACACAGAGTCTCCTCTAGCTGTGGAGGGAAATGGGCCTGGCTACTCCGGTGTGTACTGGGGTACCTGAGGTGAAGCAGGGCTGGGGAAGGCCAGAGGAGCTGGGAGGCTCCAGACTGGAAAAGCTCTAGACTGCAGGCCTGGCAGACGGCCTAAGACAGGGTACTGTGGTTGCACAAGAGCAGCCCGAGGGTAGGTGGAGGCAGCAGGTCCAAACCCCCCTTGCCTATGATGACTGGCTTATACAGACTGCAGTTGGCCCCAGTGAAAGGGGGCTAGTTGGTGACTGGCAGTAGTCCATAGGTTGAGGCAAGGTGGGGATAGAGGGTGGGGGGTTCCCTGGGGAGGGGAGACCCAGATCTGTGGGGTATTGCCTGGAGGGGCAGCATTCCAGGTAAAAGGGCACTGGGTCCGGGAAGGACAGAATAAGCTATATTATTATATTATGCTAATGTCTAAGAGCCCATAACAAAATCAGGGCCCTGTTGTCCTAGGCATTCTACATATACATAGGTACAGAAAGTCCCTATGCTGAAGGATTTACTATCTAAATAAGGTTCCAGCCACTGGCAGCATTTTCCCCACTATGCTGTCTAGTCTTGCTCTGAGCAGGGTTAGATGATACAGTGGTAAAAATGCCAGGGTCCTGTCTACACAAGCACTCCCACCAGGAGAGTTGCACCAGTGGGGTAACAGTAGGAAACTTTGAGGGGGAAAAAAATGTAGTGTAAAGACAGCCTTAACAAAAAAGAGGGAGAACTTCTGTAATTTCACTTACCTAGAAGATGCACCTCTCTCTCAGAAGTTTCTGACCCTGATTCCCTCTGTTTTGATCCTGGTGACTGAATGATCCTGTGGTCTGAAATAGTGTTAGGGCATCTGTCCCACCATCTCTGCTACTATCTCTCACTCTCACAGCATGCTCTCTGGAACATCTATTAGCAAGCCGTCTTTTATGTCCCCTGCATACCAAGCAAAATTCTGTCTCAAGTTACGTCTCCCATTTCATAGGCTGATATGCGCCTCGGTGAGCCTTAGAGTCCCCCAAAGTCATGAGAAACGTAGACAGCTGAACTCGGAGCACCTCCTGCTGAAGAAGAATGCCTTGATGTCACTTTGCTGACTCTAAGACTATTCACAGGAAATAATTGTACAGAGAATTTGTGTGAGGCTTGGCCCCACTGAAGTTAAAGGGATTTTTGCCATTGACTTCAACGGGACCAGAGTTTTACTTCATGGTTGATTTAATTCCTGCATTTCTGTTCATTCGCACCAATTAGCCACTCACCACCTAAGAAGCAAAATTTGACATCTCATTTTTGCCTAATCTGGAACATCAACATGGGCACTGAGCAAACCTTATGCTTCTAGGCATAAATCTCCTTCAGGGAAATCAGGAAGGAAATGTGTCCTTTCCTGCATTGTAAATTAGCCAGATTCGTTATGGATTTTCTTTTTCTTTCTTTTGAAGCATCAGATAGAATGCCTGCAGAAGGTTGGATACTGGCCTGGATGAACCAATGATCTGGTCTGGTGAGATAATTTAGAAGATTTTGTATAAAATTTACATTTTCAACAATGTAGTCAAAAACATTTAAAACATGCTGCTTTTAATCTTCTCTTTCTGAGTGGTGTGGAATAGCCATCAAAGAGAAGAGAGAGAACCCTATTGCTTGGGAGACTGAAACAAGACTGGACAAAATCCTATTAATTAGTATTATTTATTGTATTATGTGAGCACCAAAAGGCCCTGTTGTGCTAGGTCCCATACAAACAGACACACATTGAATCCCTGCCCCTAAGAGCTTACAATCAAACTTGAAACAAAACACAACAAGTGGGTATGACAAACAGTAGGAGACAAAGACAGAAGTAAAGTATATTGCACAGGCAGGGCATGGTCTAGGCTCTTGCCATCTCTATGGCTCTGTAAAGTGCACCTTGAACCACCAGATGGTGCCATATAACTATATATTTCTTTGTCCTTTATAAAAAAAGGAGGACTTGTGGCACCTTAGAGACTAACGAATTTATCTGAGCATAAGCTATCGTGAGTTACAGCTCACTTCATCGGATGCATTCGGTGGAAAATACAGTGGGGAGATTTCAAAAATGAGATATCAAATTTTGCTGCTTAGGTGGTGAGTGGCTAATTGATGCGAATGAACAGAAGTGCAGGAATTAAATCAACCATGAAGTAAATAAATTTGTTAGTCTCTAAGGTGCCACAAGTACTCCTTTTCTTTTTTGCGAAAACAGACTAACACGGCTGCTACTCTGAAACTTTGTCCTTTTATGTGGTTTTATTAGTTGTGGGCCAGATAGACAAGGAGAACCAAGGAAGTTAAACTACATATGTGTAATGGACTGCCATCCTCCTTATATCTCATTAGCTGTGCAAAAACATAGAACATTTAAATCAGTGACCCCTTTTTTCTTATCCACCTATGTGGTTATATAAATAAAATGTAAAATTAGAAAGCTGCCTAGCTGCCAAGTTTTGTACTCCATGTTTGGCATGATATGCAAATGATTTAGTGAGTGAATTTGCATATCTGCAAATAAATTGCCTATAATTTTACGGCAGTTTACAAAAGCTGTGTGGATTTATTGCTAGTGAAAGTGTTTACCTGGCCACCCGGAAATCCTCAGTTTACAAGGCAGCAACAGGCAGTTTTCCCACATACGCTGTTCTGCCAGCACATCTCAAGAAACAGGAGCCGTTCAGTCTCCACAGTTGATAAAAATCTTGGCTTCTGTGGTAAATCCGTCAATAGCATAAAGCTTGGTGATTATTTTGCAAGGTAGATAGTCAGATACTATGGTGATGAATGCACTATAAGTACAGAAAAGGAGCTGAAACTGAGACCCACAAGCATATCTCATTTAGGGGCCACCAAACATCCATTAGGTGGCAACAATTTTTAATACCTAGTGAGTTGGACTAGATTTAACCTGGTGAAAGGCTCTATAGCTCTTTAGCAATATCTTGAGGTATCCAGTCCCCAAGTAAGTGCTAATGCGTTCTTCAAAAATGAGTCTTGCTTTCTTGAAAGGTACATTTATTAAACCAAGTTCTGACATTTTTGGAAATGGCACAGGCAGTGTTTCCACTCTCTGTACACACAAGCAAAATCTCCAGCCACTGTCCTCAGTCTTCTAGAAACACACTTTACAATCAATTGCCCCACCATGTTCTTAAAAAGGACAGCGTCCATTAATCAAAGCACAAACAATAAAGATACAACAATAAAATAAATATTAATGCAACATCCAAATCCGTGCCTGAACACAAGATTTTGCGATTTAAAATCATTTCAACAATGACAATTATTCCCCGGGGCCTCAAAGAAACCTATATTCATATACAGTTTTGTGTACTTTTAAAATATATCTAAATAAAAAACTTTAAAGTTGCAACATCAAGAATTCAGAAGACAGTAAATGCCAGAGTTATGATTACCCAGGCAACCTTAATACTACAGATTCAGATAAAAAAGGATGCAAGCTTCAGTTGCATGAACACATGCAGTTTCCCCCATCTGAGTAGTTAGTAAGGTGTCAGAGTAGCAGCCGTGTTAGTCTGTATTCGCAAAAAGAAAAGGAGTACTTGTGGCACCTTAGAGACTAACAAATTTATTAGAGCATAAGCTTTCATGAGCTACAGCGATGAAGTGAGCTGTAGCTCACGAAAGCTTATGCTCTAATAAATTTGTTAGTCTCTAAGGTGCCACAAGTCCTCCTTTTCTTTTTGTTAGTAAGGTGTGAACCCAGAACCTTCAAATCTGCAGCATAGACCGTTACCAGGGGGGTTGCAGAATTAGGATGTTATTTTGTGTGTGTACAGTGGGTGGACCAATTTGTGAAAGAGGACATATGATCAAATGTGTCACTGGGACTGAGCTCACACACGGAGGGGTGCTTTGGTGAGGGGTGACGTTTGGCAGTCCTGGCTGAGGTGAGGTGAGCTGCAGAGCCTGGATTTTAAAGTAATTCCCCTTCATGCGTTTAGAAAGACAACAGGAGCATGAAACCCGCCCCCGCCCCCCCGTTGCCGAGCTGGAGACTCTCCGGGGCCCCGGGGGAGAGGTTCGCACCGGAGGCTCTGCCCCGGGCTCCGGGCAGCCGGCGGGCTCCGCTTGGGGGAGGGGGAGAGGTTCGAAGGCTCTGAGATCGCCCCGCAGCCGCCGGCCCAGCCGCGGGGGGAGGGAGGCAGATCGGCCCCGCCCCGCGCCGCTCTAGGGCCCGCCCAGCCCCGTTGCTATGGCTGCGCCGCGTGGCATCCGGTAACGGCGGCGGCGCGAGGGCCCTGAAGCTCCCGGGCGGGCCGGGCCGGGCCGGGCCGGGCCATGGTGCGGAGTGAGTGTCCCCGGCGCCGCCCCGCCGACTGGCAGCCGGGCCGGCCCCTCCCAGCCGCCTCATCCCCCCCCCCGCCCCGGCTGCCCCCCCACCCCGCCCATCGCCTCCCCATCTCCCCCCCTTCCCCCGCCCCCCACCGGCTGCCTCATCACCCCTCCCCCTCCCCCTGCCCCCCCACCCCGCCCATCTCCCCCCCTTCCCCCGCCCCCCACCGGCTGCCTCATCACCCCTCCCCCTGCCCCCCCACCCCGCCCATCTCCCCCCCTTCCCCCGCCCCCCACCGGCTGCCTCATCACCCCTCCCCCTCCCCCTGCCCCCCTCACCCCGCCCATCTCCCCCCCTTCCCCCGCCCCCCACCGGCTGCCTCATCACCCCTCCCCCTCCCCCCCCACCCCGCCCATCTCCCCCCCTCCCCCCGCCCCCCAGCGGCTGCCTCATCACCCCTCCCCCTCCCCCCTTCCCCCGCCCCCCACCGGCTGCCTCATCACCCCGCCCATCTCCCCCCTTCCCCCGCCCCCCACCGGCTGCCTCATCACCCCTCCCCCCCACCCCACCCATCTCCCCCCCTTCCCCCGCCCCCCACCGGCTGCCTCATCACCCCTCCCCCTCCCCTGCCCCCAACCCCGCCCATCTCCCCCCCTTCCCCGCCCCCCACCGGCTGCCTCATCACCCCTCCCCCTGCCCCCCCACCCCGCCCATCTCCCCCCCTTCCCCCGCCCCCCCACCGGCTGCCTCACTACCCCTCCCCCTGCCCCCCCACCCCGCCCATCTCCCCCCCTTCCCCCGCCCCCCCCACCGGCTGCCTCATCACCCCTCCCCTCCCCCTGCCCCCCCCCACCCCGCCCATCTCCCCCCCTTCCCCCCGCCCCCCCACCGGCTGCCTCACTACCCCTCCCCCTCCCCCTGCTCCCCCTTCCCCCGCCCCCCATCGGCTGCCCCATCACCCCTTCCCCTGCCCCCCCTCAACCCCGCCCATCGCCTGCCCCATCTCCCCCCCCGCCCCCCACCACCGGCTGCCCCATCACCCCTCCCCCTGCCCCCCCTCAACCCCGCCCATCGCCGGCTCCATCTCCCTCCCTTCCCCCGCCACCGCCCATCGGCTGCCCCATCACCCCTCCCCCTGGCCCCCACCTCAACCCCACCCATCGCCTGCCCCATCACCCCCCGTTCACCCCGCCCACGCCCCCACCACCCTGCTGCCTCATCACCCCCCCTTCTCCCCGCCTCCACCACCCTGCTGCCCCATCACCCCTCCCCCTGCCCCCCTCAACCCCACCCATCATCTCCCCCTTCTCCCCCCTTCCCCCGCCCCCCCCACCTGCTGCCCCACCACCCTTCTCCCTGCCCCCCACCTCAACCCCACCCATCCCCTGCCCCATCTCCCCTGCCCCCCCATCAGCTGCCCCATCACCCCTCCCCCTGCCCCCCCCTCCACCCTGCCCATCGCCTGCCCCATCTCCTCCCTTCCCCCGCCCCCCCACCGGCTGCCCCCCCACCCCTCCCCCTGCCCCCCACCTCAACCCCACCCATCCCCTGCCCCATCTCCCCCCGCCCCCGCCCCCCCACCAGCTGCCTCATCACCCTTCCCCCTGCCCCCCACCTCAACCCCGCTCATCGCCTGCCCCATCTCCCCCCCTTCTCCCGCTCCTACCACCGGCTGCCCCATCACCCCTCCCTCTGCCCCCCCTCAACCCCGCCCATCGCCTGCCCTATCTCCCCCCTTCCCCCGCCCCGCTTCCCACCGGCTGCCCCGTCACCTCTCCCCCTGCCCCCCACCTCAACCCCGCCCATCGCCTGCCCCATCTCCCCCCCTTCCCCCGCCACCGCCCATCGGCTGCCCCATCACCCCACCCCCTCCCCCCCACCTCAACCCCACCCATCGCCTGCCCCATCACCCCCCGTTCCCCCTGCCCCTGCTCCCACCACCCGGCGTCCCCATAACCCCCCCTTCCTCCCACCCCCCCACCTCAACCCCACCCATCGGCTCCCCCATCTCCCCCCCTTCCCCACAGCCACTTCCATCTCCCCAGCCACCACCCATCAGCTCCCTCATCTCCCTCCCCTTTCCCAGCCACTATCCATCTCCCTAGCCACCACCCATCACCTCCCCATCTCCGTCCCCTACCTTCCCGTCCCCCGCCACTACCCATCGGCTCCCCCATCTCCCTCCCCAGCCACTACCCAGCTCTCCAGCCTTCTCCCCCATCTCCCCAACCTCGCTTTCCCTCCTGCAGCCTTCCGTACCCCTTAATTCCCAACCTCCTTTTCCCCCTCTCATCCCCAGCCACTACCCATCCCCAGACTCCCCTCCCTGCCCCTCCATCCCCAGCCACTACCCATCCCCAAGCTTTCCTCCCCTTCATTACCAGCTTCTCCCCTTCCCCCTCCACCATCCCCAGGCTCTCCCTCCCCCCCCCATCTCCAGGCTCCACCAGACTCCCATCCCCTCATCTCATCCCCAAACTTTCCTCCCCTTCCCCCTTCTCTATCCCCATCCACTACCCATCCCCAGGCTTCCCCATCTCCCCTCCCGCCCTCCTCATCCCTAACTACTACACATCTCCAGGCTCCCCCAGAGCCTGGGGAATCCTACTTGGAACATAATTGTGTACTGCTCGATGGAGGGAGTTTCCCTTTTTAGCATTTTTTTCCCTATTGTTCAGCAAAAGTGGTCAGTTTCAGAAAATCAAACATTGTCTCCCCAAGGACATTTGCTAATGGAAGAACTTCAGTGTAGGGGAGAATGTACATGTTGTGGCCTAAAGATATGATACTGACTTTATAAACGTCTCTTTTTCTTCTTCCAAACCAAAAATAGACAGCACTACGTCATAATTACAAATCTTAAATAAAAGTGGAGAAAGTAAACTGTTATCATTAATTCATGGAAATAATCCAAAATAGGTTCCAGTCCATGTATTTAATGGCATTCAAAGTAACTGACATTAAAAGTGACTCTGTGTTATGAGATCATGATTTTGAGGGGTAAAATGGTGCACTCTGAAAGGTGGTATCTGATTACTCCTGAGGGAATTCTGCACCAAAAATTTAAAAATTATGAACACAATATTTTAAAATTCTGCAAATTTTATTTGTCAATAAATAAATGTGGCTCCAGTATGGCAGTGGGAAGCACAGGCCACTGACTGCATTGAATTGGGAGATCACCCTGAAGCCCCCACCTCCCCCAGTACAGGGACTCGGCAGTGGGTCTGTCCCAGAAACACCCTGGGGCCCTGCCCCTCTGTGCCAGGTGCACCAGGTGTAGCTGGGCAGGCTCAGACCAGTAGGATTCAAGTGTGGGAGGATCGAGGTGTGGGGTGTGAGGTTTCTGTGGGGGGCAATCTGGGTGCAGGTGACTCGGGGGGAGATCTGGATGCACAAGGGCCCGTGGGGTTCAGAGTACAGGGGCAGTGGGACTCTGCAGGGGATGTTGTGCTCAGTGGGGGGTGGGTCTGGGTGTGGGGAGATGGGGCTTGTTGGGGGGGGTCTGGGTGCAGGGGCTCAGTTTGTGTGTAGGGTGCTGGGGGAGTGCAGCTTGATGGGGTGGGGGTCCAGGTGCAGCTGGTTGGGGCTTAGTGGGGTTGGGGGTCTGGGTGCGGGGAGTTTGTCGGAGGGGTCCAGGTGTCGGGGGCTAGGGCCATTTTCTGCAGGGAACCACAGGAATTCTGCTAGGCGGGGGGGCATTTTCTGCAGGTGCGCAGTCCTGCAGAATTCCCCCCGGAGTAACTTGATCTAGACCAATTAGGAACAGGGACACTGGGAGATTCTAGACTTCATGGCTTTCCCTTACTCTATGATTTTCCACTTTCTCTTAATCTATTTTAATTGTATATTGCCACTGCTGTTATGCTGCCAGTCCCCTGCTGGGCTAAACTAGTGCTTTGGAAATCAACATCTCAGTGTGAAGTTGGCATATGCATGCTGAAACAAGACGTTGCTGTGTGAAGTAGCGTGGCGTCATTATCTGAACCTGTGGTATTTTCAGTCTTAAAATAATGTTTGAAAAGTTTACTGCTGCCTTAACTCCAGGTTTCCAATTGTCTTTTGATTTACCTGCACCCCAGCACCTGCTTCGATTTCTTTTGGCTTTCTCACAGCACTCCCTGATGTCTTCTCCTCCATGAATGAAAGCATCTCATTACTGGAACCCCACTCTCAACCACCTACAGGATAAATTGTCACCTGTTGTCACCAGTTGACATAATCACTCACTAGCTCCAATGGATCTTTGTCAGGTGTCAATAAAACCCTCACTTCCTAACTACCTTCCAGTTTCCAATCCTCTGACATTATTAAAGTTCTGAGGGAAATGTTTCTGATCACTACTTTTACTGGTTTCAGTTGACTTGTAACTTTTTCACAATACTGAGACTGCTTTTTCCTGGGATGTTAGTGCACTAATTGCCTCTGGACAGAAGTCTCTCTCTTTTTGATTTCAGGGTGATTTTTGACATTATCAATCTCTTCAAGCAAAATCAGGAAGCCAATAGGCCCAGTTCTTCATTGACTTGCACTTTGCGTAGTCATGTACACTTGTGCAGTGAGTGTAAAATGCTACCAAGTTAAGAGTAACTATAAAATGTACAAGGCAGTGGAGAAACAGACTCTGTATCTCCAGCATTCCCCTCTCTTGGTACCAATCTTTCTTTCTCGTTTTTTATTTCTAAAAGAGGCTTTATATCTTTCCCCTTTCTTAATTTGACCATACCTCTGCAGATATCTTTATCTGTGCCATAATCTTCTGATCTTGGCTATTATATTGCCTTTCCTTGGTTTTTCCAAATGTATACCCTTTAATCTTCAGCGTATCCTGTATGCCAGTGGTTCTCAAGGTGTGGTCTGCAGACCCCAACTGCTCTGCAGACTATGTCTAAGGCAGGGGTTCTCAAACTTCATTGCATCATGAGCCCCTTCTGACAACAAAAATTACTATATGACCCCAGGAGCGGGGACCAAAGCCTGAGCCTACCCGAGTCCCACCACCCTGAGTGTGTGTGTGTGGGGGGGGGGGGCAAAGCCCAAGCCCCACTGCCCTGGGCGGGGGTGAGGGGGAAGCCAAAGCCCGAGGGCTTCAGCCCAAGGCACGGGGCCTGTAACCTGAGCCCCAACGCCCATGGCTGAAGCCCTTGGGCTTCAGTTTCGGTCCCAGATAGTGGGACTCGGGCTTCAGCTTCAACTCGGTGGGACTTGGGCTTCAGCAAGTCTAAGCTAGCCCTGGTGACCCCATTAAAATGGGGTCGTGACCCACTTTGGGGTCTCTATCCACAGTTTGAGAACTACTGGTCTAAGGGGACCATGAAAGGTTGTCATTACCATAAAACAGTGGTTTTCAATCTGTGGTCCACAGACACTATGCCTAAGATTTCCAAAGGGGTCCCCACCTCCATTTGAAAATGTTTAGAGGTCAACAAATGAAAAATGATTGAGACCCACTGCTGAATGCTACCGCCAGCATTCCACTCTTACTATAGGAATTGGACCCATATTGCCCTCCTCTTCTGTCATCTTCACTGGTTTTCTAACCATGTCCAAACCCAATTCAAAATTACCCTACAAGTATTCAAATCTCAATTAGTTTGGTCTATCCTATCTCATGTCTACCTGCTGCCCTACGCAGTCTTCTCCAGTTTTGACCTCCTCTATGTTAGACTCAACATTATTATTTATTTATTTGTATTACAGTAGTTTCTAGAAAGAAAAGGAGTATTTGTGGCACCTTAGAGACTGACAAATTTATTAGAGCCTAAGCTTTCGTGAGCTACAGCTCACTTCATCGGAAAGCTTATGCTCTAATAAATTTGTTAGTCTCTAAGGTGCCACAAGTACTCGTTTTCTTTTTGCGAACACAGACTAACACAGCTGCTACTCTGAAAAGTAGTTTCTAGGAGTCCCAGTCATGAACAAAAGCCCATTGTTCTAGGTGCTGTACAAACACAGAACAAAAAGATGGTCCCTGCCCCAAAGGGTTTACAATCTTTAAGACAAGAGACAACAGATGGATACAGACAGTTGGTGGAGTACAAGGAAACAATGAGACACTATTGGTCAGCATGGTAGGCAGTGGTCTCAGCACACTAGTAGACTAATCTTTATCAAGTTTTTTTCAGGAACCATGGAAAAAAAGAGTTTTATAACGTGTTAGTTTTGCAGATGTTCATGGGGAGCACCTCCCAAGTGTAAGGGGTAGCGAGGTAGAAAGCACAAAGGTGCTTGTTTGAAAATGTAACAAGTGGATGATGGAGACTGACATCTCAATAGTGAATGAGAGATGATTGGTAAGGTGAGCAGAGGCCATGGTGGGCCTTGAAAGTGAAATCAAGTAGCTTATATTTGATGCAATAGAGAGGGGTGAGCCAGTGGAGGGATATGTAACCCTTAGTTTCTCAGCTTTCAGTGTGAAAGTCTGACAAATGTTCCTTTAACATGTCACTCCCCTTTCCCTCCATTGCACCCCACTCACAGTTGCTGTACTTGGTCAGCGAAGACCAAGAGTTCAGAGCAACCATACAACACCCCATTCCTCCTTTGTACCGCTGCACAAATCAGCCCATAATCTAGCCTATATTGAAGACAATAGGACTTGTACCAGTTTATGGCAGGATCAAATTTTGTCCCCAGGAAAGACCGCCAACTTCATTATTTCTCTTGTGTCAAAAATAATGTCAATTTGATTCATACAGTGATAGCTATCATGGCAGAATGTGCTGAGGCATCATGTCTCTTGCTAATTTTGTAGTGGTAGGTATTATTATTGGTGTTTGTGTTGAATGTCTGTTTATTAAGGACAAAGAAAAGATTTAATTAACTTCCTTAGTAGATTACAAGTAGATTACCAGAAAATTCCCTCCATAAAATCAGTTTCCATTAAATGGTAATGTGTCTTGCAGTCACTGAAGAACTTCTTAGACAACGTGCAGAGCATAACAACCGTGAACTTTTTTCACTGGAAGAAATCTCCTTGCACCAGCAGGAAATAGAAAAACTAGAATACATTGACAAATTGTGTCGAGATTTAAAAATCCTCTATCTTCAAAATAACCTAATTCCAAAAATAGGTAGGTGTTTTATTCATTGTTGTTTTTTAAACTGAGTTACATGCATGTATTTGAGGTCAAGAAAATGGCTGCAAGATTTTGAGTTTAAGGGAGTGGAAAGAAATGAGCAACAAGGGAGCAACAGTAAATATCCCAATCCTGAAAGATTCTGAGCACCCTCAACTCCTATTGACTTAAGTGGGAGTTAAGGTGCTCAGCATCTCAGAGGATTGGGTCCTAATAGCTGAAAGAGAGAACATACAGTTAAGAATTATCAGCAGTATATAGGTCTAAAATGTTCTTATTTAAAAAAAATTGATAGATAAAAAGGCATGGATCAGTTAATTTATTTTTCTAAAAATTTATTTTTTACATCTTTCTTGGAATGAATAAAGCAAACATTTTGATACACAGAATGAATTATGTTATCAGGGAACTAGCACACTCTATACCAGAGGTGGGCAAACTACGGCCCCGTGGGCCACATCCGGCCAGCGGGACAGTCCTGCCTGAGCCCTGAGCTCCCAGCCGGGGAGGCTAGACCCCGGCCCCTCCCCTGCTGTCCCCCTTCCCCTGTAGCTACACCGCCACACGGGCAGCGCAGCTGACTCCGTCTGGGCGGCAGGGCTGCGAGCTCCTGATACTCTGAGCAGCATGGTAAGGGGGCAGGGAGAGGGGTGGAGGGTTGGATAAGGGGCAGGGGTTCTGGGGGGCCGTCGGGGACAGGGAGCAGGGGGCGGTTGGATAGGGGTGGAGTCCTGGGGGGCCAGTCAGGGCAGGGGTGTGGATATGGGTCGGGGGGGCAGTCAGGGGACAGGGAGCATGGGGGGTTGGATGGGGGTGGGGTCCCAGGGGGGCAGTTTGGGGCATGAGGTCCCAGGAGGGAGCGGTCAGGGGACAAGGAGTAGGGAGGGTTGGATGAGTTGGAGGTTCTGAGGGGGGCAGCCAGGGGGCAGATAGGGAGCGGGGGCCAGACTGTTTGGGGAGGCACAGCCTTCCCTATCCAGCCCTCCATCCAGTTTTGTATTCTGATGTGGCCCTCGGGCCAAAAAGTTTGCCCACCTCTGCTCTATACTGATGCCAAGAAATCCTCCAGCTCAAGTACAATCCTAAAAAGAATTGGTTTGACCCCACTTGTTTCTTCCCTAACTCATAAGAGACATCAGAGGATGCTGATACCTAAAGGTGTACAAAAAGTTCACTTTTAGCATGTGTGAGTGAAAAATGTTATTTCATAAGTTCTTATAAGAATTCCTTTATGTTTTATAATGAAACTCACATTCATCAAGAAAAACAACTCTGCAAATGAGTGGCAAAATATTGCCCATAAGCATCCCACAGATGGATATGAAACTACTCTAGGCCTGGGCTTTGTAGACCTGGACCTACTTAGAATCTGTTGTAACTGAAATAGCTTCAAATGTTTACCAGGCCCTTTACAGCCAAATATAAGACAAAGTTCTTGGCTAAAAAAACTTAGAATCCAAAGAGAAGGTATATTGGTGAAGGATGAGGGATAGGAAGCAACAAAAGGAAGTCATTAATTAGAGGTGATTAGCATGTATCTTGTAAGTTTGTTTTTTTTTAAATGAGGAAACAGCTCAAGATTACTTTAAGACAGACAGCATCATGCCCTCCTGATCCTGGGCTGCTCTGAGGGCTAGAGAGGCCCCCAGAGTAATTTGAACAGACCTGGGGGCCTAAATTACAGTAGCTTTCCCAGGCTGCCCTGTGGGCTGCAGCACTGCATGAGATTTCTGCTGTGCTGTGTATTGTGGCCCTGCACCTGATACTCCCTTCCCACCCTCATCCCCCCAACCCTTAGCACATCCCCATGGGGTCTTCAGAGGGCCCTTTATGTGATTGTGTCTTTAGAGAGCATCCTTACAACTATCTTCTGCAGCACTTATGCTTGGATAATAATCCCCTAGTCAGAATCAGGCCTTTTAGGGCTCTGTTATATTGCTTTAGTGCATCAAAGGGCCAGAGCAGGGATAGTGAGGATCTCATCCTGGTTGTTGCTGTGTCCAACTCCTACAAGGATTTATCTTGTCCTTCTGATGGGCCTCATATTTCAGGTAGGCTAGTGTGGGGTATCACAGTGCTCTTTCAATTAATTAACTTACAGAACATCAGTTGCACAACAGCTCCTTGCATCTGATCTCATTTTTAATAAGATGCACATTTATTCTTTAATTAGCTTAATGTAGACCAATAGTAGATGGGAGTGCATGTGATTTCCAGATAGAGTTTGCACTACTGTGCAATTGATTCCCAAGAAAATCACATTGTTGGCAATGGTGGCTATCCCTTGATACAAGGATGATGTCTGCTAGGAGGAAAAAAGTCATTGATGAGACTTAAGATGGCTGAGGAGTCCAATTTACTTTACAGATTTTTCCACATATCTGACAGGTGGTTGCTTGGAGAAAGCACAACTGCTGGCCAGGATGCTGTACAATTCCCTTCCTCCTCTGCCATTTCTCAGCTTCTTGAGCAAGGTGATTTTCTTCAAAACGGGCTGAGGCTTGATGTATGATGCAACAGCATTGCAGTCTATTGACAGCCAGCTCTTCTCAATTCATGGGGTCAATACCTCCCTTAAGATATACTTTCAGGGTGTCGTTGTAGTATTTCCTCTCTCCCCTGCGAGTCCTCTTACCATTATTAAGTAGAGAAAAGAGGAATTGCTTCGGAAGACAAGTATCAGTCATCCACACACAGTGGCCAGCCCAGTGAAGTTGATGTTTCATAATCTTCACCTCAATGCTGGTGATATTAGCTGCAAAGAGAGCAGTGGCATTGGTGTGATGATCTTCCCATCTGATAAGGAGAATTTTCCTAAGGCAGCCTGGTGGTATCACTCTAGATGCTTAAGATGACTTCAGTATGTCATCCATGTCACACACCCATAAAGAAGAGTGGGGATGACTACTACATTGTAGACCAGGATCTTAGTTTCCTTCCACAGATCCACAACAAAACAACTTTCCGGAGGATGCGCTGGCACAATGGATCCTATGTTCAATGTCCACATTAAGATTGGCTGTCTGGGAGAGGTGGCTAAGGGAAATGCTCAACATTTTCCAGGACTTCACTACTGATGACAATTTGAGGGTGAAGGAGGGCAACTTGTGCTGGAGCAGGCTGGTGGAGCACCTTAGTCTTCCCAATGTTGAGGGAAAGTCCCAGGCTATGATAGGTGCCTGAGAAAAGATCTAGGGTGGATTGCAAGTCAGCCTCAGTGTGCGTGAGGATAGCACAGTTGTCAGCATACTGAAGGTTGGTAATAACAGTCCTGGTGACCTTAGTTTTAGAATGAAGATGCTGAAGAGCTGCCCGTCCATACAATACTCAGTCCCAATTCCAGAAGAAAGGTAGTCAATAATAAGAATCAAGATCACAGCAAGATAAAAAGGATTGGGGCAATAACACAGCCCTGCTTAACACCAGTACAGCTGGTGAATGGATCTGTCTCCAACCCATTACAGAGGACGGTGGTGGTCACCCCATCATGAACTAGCCTGAGAATGTGAACGAACATCAATGAATAATTGAACCTAGACAGCACTACCATAACACTTCATAATTGAAGGAATCAAAGACCTTAGGTCAATAAATGCCATAAACAATGGCTGGTGTTGTTCTCTACACTTCAGTTGGATCTGACATGTAACAAAAATCATGTCAGTGGTGCCACAAGACAGTCAGAAACCACTCTGGGATTCCAGAAGGATGTCTTTGGCAAGAGGGAGGAGACTGTTCAAAAGGATGTGAATAAGAATCTTCCTGGCAATGGAGAGGTGGGCAATGCCTTGATAATTCCTGTATATTGACTTGTCTCCTTTCTTAGAAATGGTCACAATATTGGCATTCTTTAGGTCGGGTAGAATTTCCTCATTAATCCAAATTCTAACAAGAAGTTGATGAAGTTTTTGCATGAGTGCTATTCCACCAGCTTTGAAGACCTCCATAGGGATGCCATCTGGGCCTGGTGCCTTGTTGTTTCTAGTCTGAGTGATGACATGCCAAACTTCCTCAGAAGATGGGGAGTCAACAAGAGGTTCTTTTACTGGATGCTAAGGAATGGACTCGGTGGCAGCTGAGACTTCAGATTCATGGTTCAATAGAGTCTCAAAGTGGTCCTTCCAATGTTGCTTGAGGGCTACATTGTCTTTAAGAAGGCTGGATCTTTCCTGAGATTGCAGAACGGTTGTGATGCTTGAGCTTGGCCCGTATATGGCTTTTGTCGCTTGAAAAAAGCTTCTCATATCATGTTGATCAGCAAAGCTCTGGATCTCCATGCTTTTGCATGCCAACACTACTTCTTGATGTCATGCAGCCTCCTTTGAACTACAGCTTTAAGCCTTACTTACCTAGCACATGAAAGAGGTGAAACATCCACGTGATTATGGACCAAAATCATCAGAGACACAACCTCTCCAGCACTGCAAAACATATCTAGTTGTTTCTCAAGAAACCAATGCTCTTGGCCAGTGAACTTGTCAGCTACCATACTGTTTCAAACCTCCCTTTCCTCAGTGAAAATCACCAATGTGGTGATGAGTAAACTCTAATACCTGTCCTTGCTAACATTCTGGACTCATCTCAGGGTTGGTTTACAATACAGAGTTAGTTGCCTTACTTTGATCTAACTCTGTAAATGTCTATACTACAATGTTACTCCCACCTGTGTAAGTTGCCCACTACATTGACCTAATAACTTCACCTCAATAAGAGGCATAGCACTTAGGTCGATGTAGTTAGGGTGACACAGTGTCTGTGCAGACACTGCGTTACTTACATTGCCTATTGGCTGTCAGCTCTGCTAGTGGGGATGGATAGCCAGGGCTGTCAGCCCTGGAGAAGCAGAGGTGCTCTCCAGCTGTTAGTGCTCCAAAATGCCCCACACAGTTAAATCAGTGAAAGCGCTCCTGGTAAGAGAGGACCACTGTGGAGGGGATGTAGTGTGGATGTGAACCACCGTAGTAATTACTGCAGTGGCTGTACATTGACCTAACTTAGGTCAATTTAATTTTTAGTGTAGACAAGGCCTAAGTTAGGCTTTAGAACAAGACATGAAGATAGCTGTGGTAGAGTTCATGAATAATTGTTTGACGGCTATGGACGTAACCTTATTGCTTATACTGTTAGATCCATCTTCAACTTTAAGGAGAGTAAGGTGATAATGAGCAGCATGAAAGACATAATAGGATTGGTGGTGCAACTGGCCAACGATTCAGTGCTTCATGGAACAGTCTTGTTTCTCTTGTCTTCAAAACATATATATGGAAGAGTTCATGAGATGCCATGGGCTCCAACACCATTAATATGTTGATTACACCCAACTTCACATTTTCTCAGCAGATGCAATTAGCGCCATCACATAAATGTCTCAGTGCCTGAAAGACATAAGCAGCAGGCTGAAGCTGTAGGAGAAGGGAATTACTTTAAGAAGTAGCTGAAAAATTATCCTCATCCACTATGAATGGCATCTGAAATCACAACAAAGTAGGGTCTTCACAGGGTCCTATTAGACCTATTACTTCCTCAGCAGGGAAAATATGTATGACAATTAAATGGTTCAGCTTACATACATTTTTAGACATTACAGGGTGGATTTTATGACTTAATTGGGTGCAACTTTCAGCCAGAGGTGCTCAAGATGTTATAGACCTATGATACGTATGACATATATATTAAAAATCCATGGCTTTTGCCTTTTTCTTTCCCTCTTTCTGGGATTGTTGTGGTAAAGTTTATTTGCTGTTCTGTTTCTTTTCCTCTTTCCCTCTCTTGTATCGGAAATTATCACTATTATTTTCCACAAGTAAGGATTGCCAGACAGTCTCATAGGACAAAGATGTATTTGGCTTACCTAAATGCATCCGACGAAGTGAGCTGTAGCTCACGAAAGCTTATGCTCTAATAAATTTGTTAGTCTCTAAGGTGCCACAAGTACTCCTTTTCTTTTTGCGAATACAGACTAACACAGCTGCTACTCTGAAACCTCCTAATTGCAGTTGTTTGTGGAGAAAAGAACCATTTTCTGGGATTCAGGTTGTTGTTTTATCTTGATTAGTTATCTTGGAAGCTCATTTGGGGAATGCCCAGCAAGGGAGGAAAGGACTTATGGGATACTCTTTTGCTTGACTGGCTGTCTGTACTATCTTTGGATTTGCTCAGCTGGTGGAACAACACATGAGTGGCAAAATTGCTGAATCTACTGAGTTAAATTAATCCCTGTTGTAACTGTTTTTTCCAGCAGAATTACACCTGGGATAAATTTGGCTTAGTATCTTGGAAAAAAATAAATTAGAAAAAGTTATCCATTTCTGCCACATTGTCACAATCTATCAGGGATGATTCTTGGACACCATGTCCATGAAGTTTGTTTTTTGCCTCAAAGGAAACAACATAACACCTTCTCCTGTGCCCTTTGCACTATATAGGTTTAATAATCTTTCTGTCTAATGCACTTCTTTGTAGGATTATTTTACAAAAAACCTCTCTGCTCCATTCTCTTCTGTGAACTCAAACAGAATCTCTCTCCTGCACATAGTGTGCTCAGTGAAATGCAGTACTCTGCAGTTTGAAAAGGACATGCTAGGTAATACAAATGACCTACAGAGATTACACAGTACTTTGCTGCAGAAAATGTCTCTAGAGTCTAGAGGGCTGTTACAATTTCTCTCACCTAAATGGGACTTCATTTGGAGTCAAGGAAAAATTCTCAGATATGGCCTTGAAATCTTGTTCAATATAAAACACACAGCAGGATGTGAACACTTTTGACACAAAGAATGATCATCTCCAGGTCAGCAGGATGCTATAATTCTAACTCCTCCCTAGTTCTTCAGCATTTATACTTAAACTCATAAAGCTAAACTTCTTTCTGAGCACCATCTGTCTGGGCATGTGCTAGGAATCTATTGCCATCAGCATTACAAGTCTGAGCTCCTTTCTCCACTTCCTGGATAGCATCTCAGCTTCCTGAATCATGATCACATCAAACCGTTCTAGAAGTACTTATTCAGACTAGTTCTGCTATAGATTCGAGTAGAAACATTAGAATGAAATTTCTTCGTCTTGTTACTCCATGGAAGGTCCCCATATAATGTGTGAAATAAGCTGTCCTATTTCAAACTAGTTTTGCTAAATTACCTGAGAAGGTTTTAAAGCTAAATCTGCAACCACACAAGCATCCTGCATTATAAAAGCCAGCTAATGTACTGTGAGATGTAGAATTTTCTGTGGATAAACAATTAACTTACTTCAATACATATTATATCAAATGATCAAGTACAGCAACTACAAAACACATTAGTGAAAAGACTAGACATTTTGCTTACAAAATGACTGTGCTTTTTGCAGGTTTAGTTTTCAGTCTCATGGAGGATAAGCAGTCTATTTTGAAAATAATTGCTGCTGTGTTCACCGTTACTATTTTTAGCAAAATTGTATGTTCTTGTGACTGATTTGTTTCCAGGACATTGGTACATTCACAAAAGGAAATGGCCATTAGGTGTTTGTGAGTATCTATAAATGGTCACTACTGTTTAGTTATGTACATTAACTTAATCCCAAGAGAAAATCTCATTCCATGATTCCTAACTTCCTCACCCATAGCCCACAGCATCACAGATCTAAATAAAGAGCTTTGGAAGCATCAAATGTAGCCAGTTTGGAAAGTTGAGATGCCACAAAAGAAATGGCAAAAGGCAGCTTCCCAGACCAGTTTCTTAGTAGTCTGTTGTCATGACATTTTATGAACAAAACCTAAATGGAAGGTAATCATGGTTACATGGGGCAGGCCTAGGAATTATTTACAAACAATCATAATTCTCTGGGTCTGGTATAATATGGACTTCTGTATTCCCAAAGTGGGTTATATTAATCTTTCAAAAACCTACAAACAAGAAACATCCTGAAAAGTATATACATATAGGTTAAAGGGGCCACTCTTGTGCCCATGGAAGTCAATGACAAAACTCCCACTAATTTCAGAGAGTAGGAGTGGGCAGTATGGGCCTGATCCATAGTTTATTGAAGTACGTGGGAATCTTTCCATTGCTTCAGTCGGCCTTTGGACCAAGCCTTTAATCTTTGAATGATTAAATAGCTGAATAGATGTCTGTGTTCATTGTCTTTACTATTTGATTTTTATTATACTCTCCAGGATAAATGTTTTGTTTTCTGTCCAAAGGAATTACTTTCTGTGCATTAAAATGTTAATATTTGCTATATTTTTATATTTATTCTGTTGTGAATCTCCCACTTTGCACATAATTTAATTTCTTTCAGAAATAAATTAAACAATCAGAGTAAAAAATGTTATGCCTTTCCTTGCAGATAGAATTGAAATAAAATATATATGTTTATTGCAGAAAATGTAAGCAAACTAAAGAAGCTTGAATATTTAAATTTAGCTTTGAACAACATTGAAAGAATTGAAAATTTGGAAGGTATGTTTTTTTTAATACAGTTTTTTTCTTTTCATATTGAAGTATATCTGTGGAGTATGAAAGTAAAGGAAAATGTAGATGATCAAATATACCCACCAACTAAGGGAATTTGTAGTTACTCAGACGTGCATTTTGTGTATGTTATTACAAGTAGTTATATCAAGGAATGAGAGCCAATGCCCTGTGACTTTTGTAATCAGTCTCAAGCAACCCATCTCTAAATGTGAGTCTGAATAAATATACCACAAAAAGATTTAATAGTAATCCAACTAGCAATACTTTTTTATAGTTTTTTTTTCATGAATTGTGAATTTTACTGCAACTTAGGCCATTTCACACACATTTAAAACATTTGTTTTTAAAAAAAAACGAAATGAAATATGAAAGAAACTAATGTAGACAAATCAAAATGATTAGTTATGAATTATTCTCCCAAATCGGGTTCTGAGAAGCAACATATGGTGTATCTATTTGTGTAAATGAGATAGAGGTAACAAGTTTGTGCCCAAGTGTGTATGTGTATGATATGCAAGGTGAATAAGAATATATTTTTCCATACAGGATGTGAAGAACTGCAGAAACTTGACTTGACAGCAAATTTCATTGGAGAACTATCCAGTATTGAAATCCTAAAACACAACATACATCTTAAAGAACTCTTTCTGGTGGGGAATCCATGCACTGAGTTTGAGGGTTACAGACAGTTTGTGGTGGCAACTCTTCATCAATTAAAAGTATGGGTTTTTAAAAGTATGGATTTTTTAAGATCCAAATGAGTATCTAAAAGTGATACATTCCTCCTTAATGCTTCGAGTCAGAATTGTTCACTGAACACACTAATACAAAACAAAATTATTGCTTGCGATAGGAATGCCCTACTTTTTTTCCATAGGAAATTATAGATTCATAGATACTAAGGTCAGAAGGGACCATTCTGATCATCTAGTCTGACCTCCTGCACAACGCAGGCCACAGAATCTCACCCACCCATTCCTATGAAAAACCTCACCTATGTCTGAGCTATTGAAGTCCTCAAATTGTGGTTTAAAGATTTCAAGGAGCAGAGAATCCTCCCTCAAGTGACCCGTGCCCCATGCTACAGAGGAAGGCGAAAAATCTCCAGGGCCTCTTCCAATCTGCCCTGGAGGAAAATTCCTTCCTGATCCCAAATATGGCGATTAGCTAAACCCTGGGCAAGATTCACCAGCAAGATACTACAGAAAATTCTTTCCTGGGTAACTCAGATCCCATCCATCTAATATCCCATCTCAGGGGATTAGGCCTATTTACCCATAATATTTAAAGATCAATTAATTACCAAAATCATGTTATCCCATCATATCATCTCCTCCATAAACTTATCAAGTTTAATCTTAAAGCCAGATAGATCTTTTGCCCCCACTGCTTCCCTTGGAAGGCTATTCCAAAACTTCACTCCTCTGATGGTTAGAAACCTTCATCTAATTTCAAGTCTAAACTTCCTGGTGGCCAGTTTATACCCATTTGTTCTTGTGTCCACATTGGTGCTGAGCTGAAATAATTCCTCTCCCTCTCCTGTATTTATCCCTTTGATATATTTAGAGAGAGCAATCATATCTCCCCTCAACCTTCTTTTAGTTAGGCTAAACAAGCCAAGCTCCTTAAGTCTCCTTTCATAAGACAAGTTTTCCATTCCTCGGATCATCCTAGTAGCCCTTCTCTGTACCTGCTCCAGTTTGAATTCATCCTTTTTAAACATGGGAGACCAGAACTGCACACAGTATTCCAGGTGAGGTCTACACCAGTGCCTTGTATAATGGTACTAAAACCTCCTTATCCCTACTGGAAATACCTCGCCTGATGCATCCCAAAACCGCATTAGCTTTTTTTCAATTAAATTCTCCCATAAAGGAGAACTGATACTGATAAATAACACAGTTATGATAATGGCTTACCCAAAATATATTTTGGCTATCTTTTATGTTTTTATCAAAGATCTTTGAATGAAGTCCTGGTTTTTCTTTTCAAAGAATTCCAACTCTGAGGAGGGAAAATATACTAAAGAGGTTCTAATTTTTGTATAAAAAAACCAGTATATTTTTACAGGTTTCAGAGTAGCAGCCGTGTTAGTCTGTATTCTCAAAAAGAAAAGGAGTACTTGTGGCACCTTAGAGACTAACAAATTTATTAGAGCATAAGCTTTCGTGAGCTACAGCTCACTTCATCGGATGCATTTGGTGGAAAAAACAGAGTAGAGATTTATATACACACACACAGAGAACATGAAACAATGGGTTTATCATACACACTGTAAGGAGAGTGATCACTTAAGATAAGCCATCACCAACAGCAGGGGGGGGAAGGAGGAAAACCTTTCATGGTGACAAGCAGGTAGGCTAATTCCAGCAGTTAACAAGAATATCAGAGGAACAGTGGGGGGTGGGGTGGGAGGGAGAAATACCATGGGGAAATAGTTTTACTTTGTGTAATGACTCATCCATTCCCAGTCTCTATTCAAGCCTAAGTTAATTGTATCCAGTTTGCAAATTAATTCCAATTCAGCAGTCTCTCGTTGGAGTCTGTTTTGAAGCTTTTTTGTTGAAGTATAGCCACTCTTAGGTCTGTGATCGAGTGACCAGAGAGATTGAAGTGTTCTCCAACTGGTTTTTGAATGTTATAATTCTTGACGTCTGATTTGTGTCCATTCATTCTTTTACGTAGAGACTGTCCAGTTTGGCCAATGTACATGGCAGAGGGGCATTGCTGGCACATGATGGCATATATCACATTGGTAGATGCGCAGGTGAAGGAGCCTCTGATAGTGTGGCTGATGTGATTAGGCCCTATGATGGTATCCCCTGAATAGATATGTGGACAGAGGTTGGCAACGGGCTTTGTTGCAAGGATAGGTTCCTGGGTCAGTGGTTCTGTTGTGTGGTGTGTGGTTGCTGGTGAGTATTTGCTTCAGATTGGGGGGCTGTCTGTAAGCAAGGACTGGTCTGTCTCCCAAGATCTGAGAGAGCGATGGCTCGTCCTTCAGGATAGGTTGTAGATCCTTGATGATGCGTTGGAGGGGTTTTAGTTGGGGGCTGAAGGTGATGGCTAGTGGCGTTCTGTTGTTTTCTTTGTTGGGCCTGTCCTGTAGTAGGTGACTTCTGGGTACTCTTCTGGCTCTGTCAATCTGTTTCTTCACTTCAGCAGGTGGGTATTGTAGTTGTAGGAATGCATGATAGAGATCTTGTAGGTGTTTGTCTCTGTCTGAGGGGTTGGAGCAAATGCGGTTATATCGTAGCGCTTGGCTGTAGACAATGGATCGAGTGGTATGATCTGGATGAAAGCTAGAGGCATGTAGGTAGGAATAGCGGTCAGTAGGTTTCCGATATAGGGTGGTGTTTATGTGACAAGCCGTCAGGAACAGTATCCCCGATACTGTCACGGCTAACCTGGTGGCAGAACTTTGTGACTTTGTCCTGACCCATAACTATTTCACATTTGGTGACAATGTATACCTTCAAACCAGCGGCACTGCGATGGGTACCCGCATGGCCCCACAGTATGCCAACATTTTTATGGCTGACTTAGAACAACGCTTCCTCAGCTCTCGTTCCCTAATGCCCCTACTCTACTTGCGCTACATTGATGACATCTTCATCATCTGGACCCATGGAAAAGAAGCTCTTGAGGAATTCCACCATGATTTCAACAATTTCCATCCCACCATCAACCTCAGCCTGGACCAGTCCACACAGAGATCCACTTCCTGGACACTACGGTGCTAATAAGCGATGGTCACATAAACACCACCCTATATCGGAAACCTACTGACCGCTATTCCTACCTACATGCCTCTAGCTTTCATCCAGATCATACCACTCGATCCATTGTCTACAGCCAAGCGCTACGATATAACCGCATTTGCTCCAACCCCTCAGACAGAGACAAACACCTACAAGATCTCTATCATGCATTCCTACACAACAATACCCACCTGCTGAAGTGAAGAAACAGATTGACAGAGCCAGAAGAGTACCCAGAAGTCACCTACTACAGGACAGGCCCAACAAAGAAAACAACAGAACGCCACTAGCCATCACCTTCAGCCCCCAACTAAACCCCTCCAACGCATCATCAAGGATCTACAACCTATCCTGAAGGACGAGCCATCGCTCTCTCAGATCTTGGGAGACAGACCAGTCCTTGCTTACAGACAGCCCCCAATCTGAAGCAAATACTCACCAGCAACCACACACCACACAACAGAACCACTAACCCAGGAACCTATCCTTGCAACAAAGCCCGTTGCCAACTCTGTCCACATATCTATTCAGGGGATACCATCATAGGGCCTAATCACATCAGCCACACTATCAGAGGCTCCTTCACTCTGCGCATCTACCAATGTGATATATGCCATCATGTGCCAGCAATGCCCCTCTGCCATGTACATTGGCCAAACTGGACAGTCTCTACGTAAAAGAATGAATGGACACAAATCAGACGTCAAGAATTATAACATTCAAAAACCAGTTGGAGAACACTTCAATCTCTCTGGTCACTCGATCACAGACCTAAGAGTGGCTATACTTCAACAAAAAAGCTTCAAAAACAGACTCCAACGAGAGACTGCTGAATTGGAATTAATTTGCAAACTGGATACAATTAACTTAGGCTTGAATAGAGACTGGGAATGGATGAGTCATTACACAAAGTAAAACTATTTCCCCATGGTATTTCTCCCTCCCACCCCACCCCCCACTGTTCCTCTGATATTCTTGTTAACTGCTGGAATTAGCCTACCTGCTTGTCACCATGAAAGGTTTTCCTCCTTCCCCCCCCTGCTGTTGGTGATGGCTTATCTTAAGTGATCACTCTCCTTACAGTGTGTATGATAAACCCATTGTTTCATGTTCTCTGTGTGTGTGTATATAAATCTCTACTCTGTTTTTTCCACCAAATGCATCCGATGAAGTGAGCTGTAGCTCACGAAAGCTTATGCTCTAATAAATTTGTTAGTCTCTAAGGTGCCACAAGTACTCCTTTTCTTTTTGAGTATATTTTTAGCTGATTTTCATGCATGAGAAAAGTATGGGATTGATAGTACCAGAAAATAACACTTCTGTAAAACCCTTCTGAAGTCAATAGAAAGATTATAACTGATGTAAACGGGAATTGGATCACACCATATATGAGATGGGTACTCTAAGCAACAGCAGAAATTACAGTATAGACTCCCAGATAGGATAACGTAAATATAAGCAGACCTCCCTACCCACAACCACAGTTTCAGGGAGAAATGTCATTACAATCCACATATAAGCTCAGGATATTATCCACAAAAATACACAGTACCAGAAGACTTGCAGCAATCGGATGCTGGTCCCTTGTAATGTTTCTAGCTAACTCCCTAGGTGGCTGAAGATGAAACTCATTCAGGCTTAAACTCTATGACTGCAGAACTTGAGCACTTTTCAGGAACCCTAGAGGACCAGCATCTCTGGGGGCAATTCCCTTTTACAACATGGGGTTTGGGCACTCCAGGCCATACTGAATCATATATAAGTGGAGCCTTTAACCCTTCCTAAAATGTCAGAAATGGTCAGCACATATACAAGTGTTTACAGTATTTTCAGTAGTATGCTACAAACGTTGATCCAGTTTAAGGTAGTCTGATAGCATGAACAATTTATTAATTACAATCTTAAATATTTCTGCTGTAGCCTAATTTACATAATACTAAGAAGTTACTGGAAGTCTTCTAAAGTCTCCATTTGTATATTAAGATGATATAATCAAAATTAACCCAATCCTTGATGGATTTATTGATTTGTGTGTGAGATTTTCAATTTTTGCCAATTGTATATTTTTTTATTTGTTTTTTTGCTCTTTTGAGAAGTGGTTGGATAGTAAAGAAATAGAACGTTCTGAGAGGATTCAGGCATTGCAGAACTATCGACAGGTAGAGAAGCAAATTAGAGACCAGGAACAGGTTTACCTTCTCAAAAGGGCCAGAGAAAAAGAAGAGGCCCTAAAAAAAATACAAGAAAAGCAGGAGAAGAAGAAAGAAAAACAAAAAGAACCTAAACCTGGATTTGATAGACGTTGGTACACAGACATCAACAACATCAAGTATGTAAATTGATATCAGTACTCTTCTTTTTCCTGTGTTTGGTAAGAGAATTTCTTTTCCTGAGAAAATAATAATTACCTGGTACCAGGGCCGGATTTCCCATTGGGCACAGTAGGCACGTGCCTAGGGGTGTCAGCATTCTAGGAGTGCCTAAAAATTCATATTTTGCCACTTCCGGGTCCCGGCAGGGGCAGAGCTGGCTGAGGGGGAGACGGCTCCACGCAGCCCTGCTGGAGCACTTCTTGCTCAGCCCAGTTAACAGAGTGACCTCCCAGCTGGGCCGGTGAATGCAGCCAGGGGTCAGGGCTTGGGAGAGTGGGTTTCTGGGGGCATTTGTGGGGGGGGGGGTTCTGGGCAGTGGGGGTTTGTGGGGAGTATTGGGGGGTAGGGGAGGTGTATGTGTGTAGGGGCACTGGGCAGGGTAGGATCTGTGTGGGGGCACTGGGAAGTTGTGGTGGGGGTCGCAGGGCAGTGGGGAGTCTGTGGACGGAGGGGTGCTGGGTGGTGGGATGCCTAAAAGTTAAAAGTGGCGGGGTACCTCCACCGCCCACAGTGATTAGGAGCTCTGAGCTGCTACAGGTGGTGGGGGTACCCCACAGCTCCTGGCTGCCTCCGGGCGGCGGGGGGTACCCAACAGCTCCCGGCCACTGCAAGCAGCGGGGTGAAAGCTCCGAGCTGCCATGGGTGGCTGAGGCACCCTGCAGCTTCCAGCCGCTGCGGGGGATGGGGGGCTCTGAGCCTCTGCACCTAGGGGCGCCCAAGGTGGAAATCCTGTCCTGCTTGGTACATTACTTTTTTACATTCTGATTTTAAAATTGTGTATGTTTATCTTCATTGCTGATCTCACTTCTAATAGTTTAGCCTCTTCAGGCACAATAGGAGAGCATAATCCATCAGAGAACAGAACAGAGGATTTGTGAATCTTTTTACTGGGAAACCCTGTAGATTTTTGTTTCCTGAACCCAGTCTACTTTGTGGCTCTAAACTTATTTGCACTGTGGAAGGAGTTTTCTTTGATTAGATGGATCCAGATGGTGGAATACCTGTTTAGAGTGAGAAACATTATAAAAGAACATTTGCAGTCCAGTTGCCATTCTTGTTTATGGATAGTAATGTAGTATCTTGTGTTCCATGGAGACAGTATTATGGACATTTGGGCTCATAAATGATAATTCAGTCAAAACTTCAATGCTCACCAGTCATAGATCCAAAAGTCCTGAAGGTTGTAGTGGTTTAGGCTCTAGAGAAGATTATCACTGCTGAAGCCATAATAGATTGCTTGGCTAAAGTTGCTATTCAGTAACTGGTCAGGTCTTGGAAGCATTATGGCTTCATTTTGCAAGTATTTGCTTTCCAGGAACACTTCCTGTCTCATACAATATCTCTATTTCTTCATATTGTTTTTATTCACAGTTCCCCTCCCACTTTCATTTTCCTAACTTTATTTTGAGTCTTCTCATGTGTCTTATGTATCTTCTCATGTGTCTCATTATCCTTCGGTGTCACACATAACACACACCCTTTCTTCTTATATTTACACATACTTCTCACCCCTCTCCTCAGACAACTGTTATTAGTAGGCTATCTAGGTTTTTATAGGTTTCAGAGTAGCAGCTGTGTTAGTCTGTATTCGCAAAAAGAAAAGGAGTACTTGTGGCACCTTAGAGACTAACAAATTTATTAGAGCATAAGCTTTCGTGAGCTACAGCTCACTTCATCGGATGCATTTGGTGGAAAAAACAGAGGAGAGATTTATATACACACACACAGAGAACATGAAACAATGGGTTTATCATACACACTGTAAGGAGAGTGATCACTTAAGATAAGCCATCACCAACAGCAGGAGGGGGAAAGGAGGAAAACCTTTCATGGTGACAAGCAGGATTGACAGAGCCAGAAGAGTACCCAGAAGTCACCTACTACAGGACAGGCCCAACAAAGAAACAACAGAACGCCACTAGCCATCACCTTCAGCCCCCAACTAAAACCTCTCCAACGCATCATCAAGGATCTACAACCTATCCTGAAGGACGAGCCATCACTCTCTCAGATCTTGGGAGACAGACCAGTCCTTGCTTACAGACAGCCCCCCAATCTGAAGCAAATACTCACCAGCAACCACACACCACACAACAGAACCACTAACCCAGGAACCTATCCTTGCAACAAAGCCCGTTGCCAACTCTGTCCACATATCTATTCAGGGGATACCATCATAGGGCCTAATCACATCAGCCACACTATCAGAGGCTCATTCACCTGCGCATCTACCAATGTGATATATGCCATCATGTGCCAGCATTGCCCCTCTGCCATGTACATTGCCAAACTGGACAGTCTCTACGTAAAAGAATGAATGGACACAAATCAGACGTCAAGAATTATAACATTCAAAAAACCAGTTGGAGAACACTTCAATCTCTCTGGTCACTCGATCACAGACCTAAGAGTGGCTATACTTCAACAAAAAAGCTTCAAAAACAGACTCCAACGAGAGACTGCTGAATTGGAATTAATTTGCAAACTGGATACAATTAATTTAGGCTTGAATAGAGACTGGGAATGGATGAGTCATTACACAAAGTAAAACTATTTCCCCATGGTATTTCTCCCTCCCACCCCACCCCCCACTGTTCCTCTGATATTCTGGTTAACTGCTGGAATTAGCCTACCTGCATTGTCACCATGAAAGGTTTTCCTCCTTTCCCCCCCCCTGCTGTTGGTGATGGCTTATCTTAAGTGATCACTCTCCTTACAGTGTGTATGATAAACCCATTGTTTCATGTTCTCTGTGTGTGTGTATATAATCTCTCCTCTGTTTTTTCACCAAATGCATCCGATGAAGTGAGCTGTAGCTCACGAAAGCTTATGCTCTAATAAATTTGTTAGTCTCTAAGGTGCCACAAGTACTCCTTTTCTTTTTAGGTTTTTATAAGGTCAGTGTGGAATCTGGGTGACTACTTCTTTCTTGATGAATGAGACATATTCTAGCTGAGGATTTGCATTCCCAATGGAAATTTCCTGCTCTTCATTCTTTCTTTTGAGCTCTTCTATTGTTTTAGCACTTTAATAAAGTTCTCTGCTTTTTTTTTTGTACTGAAGAATTATGCTCCTCCAAGGTTAACTTTGCTGTAATGTCACATTTGTAGCTAACTGATGTAAATAGGGTTTGAAGATGGATATGGTTCAGGCTAGTGAGTCATTGACTCTCATCCAATAAATCAGTCAACAAGACCCATTCAATGAATTACGAATGCAATATAGGGTGCTTATAGTTGTGTGATGTTTGTCTTTGACTTAATCGGTATCTGTGCATATGTTGGCATTGTCATGCAGAAGAATTGAAGGAAATCTGAAGATCTAATGGTTTAAGCACAGGACTGCATGTTAAGAAAGCTGTGTTTTATTCCTTGGTCTGACATAGACTTGCTGTGTGGTCATGGGCAAAAGTCAAGATGACAAGAAGGAACCACATATTGTCATTATTGAGTCCAGCTACTTCAAAGAAAATTAACAAGAAAGTAATGAAACATTAAGGGAAAAACAGAACAGTTAAATAGCTACCCTGAGTCTTATGGAATATTCTGGTATTGGTAGAGTGATAATTAATACTACTATAATTAATAATATTTAATTAATTAATAATAATTATTAATAATAAAATCAATAAATAAAATTAATAATACAAATAATTGATTTATACTACTATATAAATTGGTGTGAGGACAAAATTGCTGCAGGATCCATTGCCAAGCCCTGCTACTCTTTCCACATTTCAAGGAATACCATTCTGTGTACTCTTTTCTAGCCCAGATCCTCTAGAAGACAAAGAAAACAACCAGCAGAAAGAAACAGAAAAGGAATACCAAGAATGGAAAATAGATGAAGATGATGAAGAGGACAGAGCTTTTTGGGAGGAGCCCACACCTTATACTCCAGAGTCTAGATTAGAAGCTCACAGACATCTTGAAGAAAAACGGAGAGTTAAAGAAAATATTAGGTATCTTGATTTTTACATAAGCCCTAAATTGGTTAAGGGGTAGATTTTCAAAGGCATAAAGTCCAGGTAGTCACCCAAATCCTATTGAAAGTCCAGTGAAAGTTGGGTGCTTAATTCCCACTTGTGCCAAAATGAAATGCTGTCTACTCTGTTCATTGTTCACTTTTGTTTTTTTTGTATTATTCATGATACCTGATACTGTTTTTCTCCGAATAGGTTTTTTTTAAATTTTAATTGGTTGTTTCTTTATTCAGCTCCAGTTTATGTTTTAGAAAGTTCAGTGTTCAGTTATCTAAATGCTATCTTCATTGCATTTGAGTGCTTACTTCTGCTATTAAAAGCATTTAATATGAGGGCATGCAACAGAATTCTACAGAATTTTTTCAGAAGCAGCACTTCATGTACCTTTTCCATATGACTTACAAAATTCCATGCATGTCTCAACATGAAAATTGGTTCTCGAGTAACAAGATCCTGCATGTTGTATGTGCTGTTTGGGTCAGGAGAACAGTCTTAATGTATAATCCCTGAAAAGTCATCTAAGGCCTGGTCTACACTATGGGGGGAGATCGACCTAAGATGCGCAACTTCAGCTATGAGAATAGCGTAGCTGAAGTCGAGGTCTCTTAGGTCAACTCACCTCACGTCCTCACGGCGCGGGGGTTGACTGCCACTGCTCCCTCGTCAACTCCGCTTCTGCCTCTCGCCGCGGTGGAGTACAGGAGTCAATGGCTGAGCAATCGGGGATCAATTTATCGTGTCTACACTAGACGTGATAAATCGATCCCCAGTAGATCGATCACTGCCTGCCAATCCAGCGGGTAGTGTAGACATACCCTAAGTTTTTGTTTGTTTGTTTTTTAGGATTCCACTGGAACTCCACATAAACTGAAACCAATGCATGGATATTTTACTAGATTTTTTTTTATAGCTATAGCCCGACATTTCAAAGATGGTGGATGCCCAAAGTTAGGGTCTTAAATTCATATTTAGGTACCTGAATAAAAGTGACCTACTTCTCAAATGAGCTGAGCACTTTAAGCTCCCTGTGATTTCTCCCTGTGAACCCTGTGGGTACTTAGCTGTTCTGAAAATCGGGCCACTTATTTAGGTGTCTGTAAATGAATTTAGGAATCAAACTTAGTCATCCAGGTTTGAAATGTCAGCTACAGTATTTACACTAATATTCATTGAAAGATATCATAATCACTTATTTAAGACTTGAAACTATGCTACGTTGGGTTATGATTCCATCACATCTAAAACGCTAAAGATGTTTGGGTTTAGTCAGTACTAGGGAGATCTCCAAGGAAAATTACAAAAAGAAAAGGAGTACTTGTGGCACCTTAGAGACTAACAAATTTATTAGAGCATAAGCTTTCGTGAGCTACAGCTCACTTCATCGGATGCATATGCTCTAATAAATTTGTTAGTCTCTAAGGTGCCACAAGTACTCCTTTTCTTTTTGCGAATACAGACTAACACGGCTACTACTCTGAAACCAAGGAAAATTTAGATTCTGTAGAAAGTGGTGTTGATGTTCATTAGATAATACTTTTCCTACTGCGCCAATATTAAATCAATGCCCCAAGATAATGTTAGAAGCACTCTTCTGGTACTTTAAGTACTGTCTTTGGGATGAGTAGTAATAAGTTCTGACCACTTCTCATTAAAAATCCACTGGCATTTTTGACTATTAACTCCAGTGTCTAGTCCAAATTCCAGTTTGAATAATTATATTCTGCCTTTCTTAATTTCTCATGGAATTTCAATGAGATGATGAATCCTTCCTCTCCTAAACTAATGTTATGTTTCATTTCACTAGTGGCTAGAGTCACTCATATATACACTGTAAGTGGAGATTCTTATAGCCAGGGAATATTGGGGGATATATTTCAGAGTAGCAGCCATGTTAGTCTGTATTCGCAAAAAGAAAAGGAGTACTTGTGGCACCTTAGAGACTAACAAATTTATAGAGCATAAGCTTTCGTGAGCTACAGCTCACTTCATCGGATGCATTTGGTGGAAAAAACAGAGGAGAGATTTATATACACACACACAGAGAACATGAAACAATGGGTTTATCATACACACTGTAAGGAGAGTGATCACTTAAGATAAGCCATCACCAACAGCGGGGGGGGAAAGGAGGAAAACCTTCCATGGTGACAAGCAGGTAGGCTAATTCCAGCAGTTAACCAGAATATCAGAGGAACAGTGGGGGGTGGGGTGGGAGGGAGAAATACCATGGGGAAATAGTTTTACTTTGTGTAATGACTCATCCATTCCCAGTCTCTATTCAAGCCTAAGTTAATTGTATCCAGTTTGCAAATTAATTCCAATCAGCAGTCTCTCGTTGGAGTCTGTTTTTGAAGCTTTTTTGTTGAAGTATAGCCACTCTTAGGTCTGTGATCGAGTGACCAGAGAGATTGAAGTGTTCTCCAACTGGTTTTTGAATGTTATAATTCTTGACGTCTGATTTGTGTCCATTCATTCTTTTAGGTAGAGACTGTCCAGTTTGGCCAATGTACATGGCAGAGGGGCATTGCTGGCACATGATGGCATATATCACATTGGTAGATGCGCAGGTGAACGAGCCTCTGATAGTGTGGCTGATGTGATTAGGCCCTATGATGGTATCCCCTGAATAGATATGTGGACAGAGTTGGCAACGGGCTTTGTTGCAAGGATAGGTTCCTGGGTTAGTGGTTCTGTTGTGTGGTGTGTGGTTGCTGGTGAGTATTTGCTTCAGATTGGGGGGCTGTCTGTAAGCAAGGACTGGTCTGTCTCCCAAGATCTGTGAGAGCGATGGCTCGTCCTTCAGGATAGGTTGTAGATCCTTGATGATGCGTTGGAGAGGTTTTAGTTGGGGGCTGAAGGTGATGGCTAGTGGCGTTCTGTTGTTTTCTTTGTTGGGCCTGTCCTGTAGTAGGTGACTTCTGGGTACTCTTCTGGCTCTGTCAATCTGTTTCTTCACTTCAGCAGGTGGGTATTGTAGTTGTAGGAATGCATGATAGAGATCTTGTAGGTGTTTGTCTCTGTCTGAGGGGTTGGAGCAAATGCGGTTATATCGTAGCGCTTGGCTGTAGACAATGGATCGAGTGGTATGATCTGGATGAAAGCTAGAGGCATGTAGGTAGGAATAGCGGTCAGTAGGTTTCCGATATAGGGTGGTGTTTATGTGACCATCGCTTATTAGCACCGTAGTGTCCAGGAAGTGGATCTCTTGTGTGGACTGGTCCAGGCTGAGGTTGATGGTGGGATGGAAATTGTTGAAATCATGGTGGAATTCCTCAAGAGCTTCTTTTCCATGGGTCCAGATGATGAAGATGTCATCAATGTAGCGCAAGTAGAGTAGGGGCATTAGGGGATGAGAGCTGAGGAAGCGTTGTTCTAAGTCAGCCATAAAAATGTTGGCATACTGTGGGGCCATGTGGGTACCCATCGCAGTGCCGCTGATTTGAAGGTATACATTGTCACCAAATGTGAAATAGTTATGGGTCAGGACAAAGTCACAAAGTTCTGCCACCAGGTTAGCCGTGACAGTATCGGGGATACTGTTCCTGACGGCTTGTAGTCCATCTTTGTGTGGAATGTTGGTGTAGAAGGCTTCTACATCCATAGTGGCTAGGATGGTGTTTTTAGGAAGATCACCAATGGACTGTAGTTTCCTCAGGAAATCGGTGGTGTCTCGAAGATAGCTGGGAGTGCTGGTAACGAAGGGCCTGAGGAGGGAGTCTACATAGCCAGACAATCCTGCTGTCAGGGTGCCAATGCCTGAGATGATGGGGCGTCCAGGATTTCCAGGTTTATGGATCTTGGGTAGCAGATAGAATACCCCAGGTCGGGGCTCCAGGGGTGTGTCTGTGCGGATTTGTTCTTGTGCTTTTTCAGGGAGTTTCTTGAGCAAATGCTGTAGTTTCTTTTGGTAACTCTCAGTGGGATCAGAGGGTAATGGCTTGTAGAAAGTGGTGTTGGAGAGCTGCCTAGTAGCCTCTTGTTCATACTCCGACCTATTCATGATGACGACAGCACCTCATTCCACACAAAGATGGACTACAAGCCGTCAGGAACAGTATCCCCGATACTGTCACGGCTAACCTGGTGGCAGAACTTTGTGACTTTGTCCTGACCCATAACTATTTCACATTTGGTGACAATGTATACCTTCAAATCAGCGGCACTGCGATGGGTACCCGCATGGCCCCACAGTATGCCAACATTTTTATGGCTGACTTAGAACAACGCTTCCTCAGCTCTCGTCCCCTAATGCCCCTACTCTACTTGCGCTACATTGATGACATCTTCATCATCTGGACCCATGGAAAAGAAGCTCTTGAGGAATTCCACCATGATTTCAACAATTTCCATCCCACCATCAACCTCAGCCTGGACCAGTCCACACAAGAGATCCACTTCCTGGACACTACGGTGCTAATAAGCGATGGTCACATAAACACCACCCTATATCGGAAACCTACTGACCGCTATTCCTACCTACATGCCTCTAGCTTTCATCCAGATCATACCACTCGATCCATTGTCTACAGCCAAGCGCTACGATATAACCGCATTTGCTCCAACCCCTCAGACAGAGACAAACACCTACAAGATCTCTATCATGCATTCCTACAACTACAATACCCACCTGCTGAAATGAAGAAACAGATTGACAGAGCCAGAAGAGTACCCAGAAGTCACCTACTACAGGACAGGCCCAACAAAGAAAACAACAGAACGCCACTAGCCATCACCTTCAGCCCCCAACTAAAACCTCTCCAACGCATCATCAAGGATCTACAACCTATCCTGAAGGACGAGCCATCGCTCTCTCAGATCTTGGGAGATAGACCAGTCCTTGCTTACAGACAGCCCCCCAATCTGAAGCAAATACTCACCAGCAACCACACACCACACAACAGAACCACTAACCCAGGAACCTATCCTTGCAACAAAGCCCGTTGCCAACTCTGTCCACATATCTATTCAGGGGATACCATCATAGGGCCTAATCACATCAGCCACACAATCAGAGGCTCGTTCACCTGCGCATCTACCAATGTGATATATGCCATCATGTGCCAGCAATGCCCCTCTGCCATGTACATTGGCCAAACTGGACAGTCTCTACCTAAAAGAATGAATGGACACAAATCAGACGTCAAGAATTATAACATTCAAAAACCAGTTGGAGAACACTTCAATCTCTCTGGTCACTCGATCACAGACCTATGAGTGGCTATACTTCAACAAAAAAGCTTCAAAAACAGACTCCAAGGAGAGACTGCTGAATTGGAATTAATTTGCAAACTGGATACAATTAACTTAGGCTTGAATAGAGACTGGGAATGGATGAGTCATTACACAAAGTAAAACTATTTCCCCATGGTATTTCTCCCCCCACCCCACCCCCCACTGTTCCTCTGATATTCTTGTTAACTGCTGGAATTAGCCTACCTGCTTGTCACCATGGAAGGTTTTCCTCCTTTCCCCCCCCTGCTGTTGGTGATGGCTTATCTTAAGTGATCACTCTCCTTACAGTGTGTATGATAAACCCATTGTTTCATGTTCTCTGTGTGTGTGTATATAAATCTCTCCTCTGTTTTTTCCACCAAATGCATCCGATGAAGTGAGCTGTAGCTCACGAAAGCTTATGCTCTAATAAATTTGTTAGTCTCTAAGGTGCCACAAGTACTCCTTTTCTTTTTGGGGGATATAGTGACTTCAAGGTATCTGGAAGCAGTTTAAACAACTTCCTATTTTCTTTTGGATTTTTACAAATGCATTACATTTTATGTGTAAACCACATCAACTAGGTGAATATTGACAAATTGTGCACTAAGAGAAAAAATGTGATATTTACAACATGATATTTTTAAAAAAAAATCTAGTTAGTTTTTTTCCATTAGAGAGAAGCAAATTCTTCTGTCGTATGACTAAGGTTTCTAGCTGAAAGCAATAAAAATATCCATTAAATATGTAGGCATCTTAAATTATCAAGCAAAATACTAATGATGGAGATCTGGACTCTTTTAGGATGAATTGGTTTGGTCAAAAGTACTCAAGGGGTGGCTTGTTCATTGCACTAATCAAAAGGCTAGGTGCAGTTTCAGTACTACTATGTGGGATTGGGAAGGGAAGGTTGTAGGAGACCTGATTTTATCATAGATTTATCGTATTATTATGATAACTTTGAAGGAAGAGGAGAACAGTACACATGTGCCAAAAATACCCCAAACACAAACACCAGATAATTGTTCAAATATTTACATGGATTCACTTTGGTCATACTCGTGCCCTTTTTATGTTTACTTCCTGCAAACATTTGAATAGTCAAGTATGACTATCACAAAATATTCCCAGGAAGCATATTTCAAAGGTTCATGCATAAGTATTTGGGGAAACCAATTTTAAATTTACACACACTATTATTTGCATCAGAAATGCCTGCTGATAATAGTAATGAGACCACATGATTTATGTGAAAAATCATAACTAGCAGCGCACCTTACATTTCAAATATTTGAAATCCATCCATTAATTAAATTTTGGGGAAAATATATATACATGTCAGACAAAGCTGAGGAAATTGCAAGCTGCTCACAGATACTCTGTGAAAAGAAAAAGAAGTTAAGCTCAATGAATAAAGAAAGTGTTTGCTGAATATTTGCTCATCTTTACTGGCAAGTTAAAATAACTTTTCTAGAGCAAAAGACAACATTGTATAACCTGTGTTGTTATTGGAAGAGCTTGTAATTTTAAAATCAAAAACTAAATCACATTGAACTTGCTGCCATATTTCTCTTCATTTTTTCTTTGCTGCTTCACAAAAGGATAAGAATGTGATAATAAACCTTTGTTTCCTTTTCTTTCTCTCTTTTTTTTTAATTAAAGAGGGCAAAAAGTGAAAGAGAAGCCACCTAGGACTTTAATCACTGCAGAAGGAAAAGTTCTGAATATGAACGAGCCAAAGTATGTGAGGAAAAATAATAACTTTAAATGAGTGAACTAGTACTTTGCTTTTTATAATAGGTTTGTTGAAGATATTAATGTAACAGGTCTGACAAATCCTAAAATCCAGTGCTGTATTTTGTTTCTGTTAAGGACGCAATGTTAATTATAGCAATATCTTGAAGTTAGGGAACTAATGAATTATCAATCCACTCAAAAATATTTAGCCACTTGCTCTTTAACATTTACAGATCTATTTATCTATAAAGACTTCAGATATTTTACTATTTTCCCTTCTAAGGTGTAGGGATCTTGCTAATTGTGGAAATGGGTTAATTATGTTTGACCATTGAAGGTAATTGTATGAACAGGTACTTTAAATGTAGAAAAATACATCAGAGTAATGTTTCTGGACCAAATATTTGCTTCCACTTGTAGGTGGGATGGAAACCTGGCCGATCTAGGTGATGGAAACCCCCTCTATTGGAATCGGGTTCAATAGCAGGGGAGAGAATGGAGCTGGGGGAAAACTCACCTACATTTTATTGCTGACATAGTTATTATGTGATATTGAAACTTTTCTCAAAAAGAAAAGAAGTACTTGTGGCACCTTAGAGACTAACAAATTTATTTGAGCATAAGCTTTCGTGAGCTACTGCTCATTTCATCGGATGCATTTGGTGAAAGTGAGCTGTAGCTCACAAAAGCTTATGCTCTAATAAATTTGTTAGTCTCTAAGGTGCCACAAGTACTCCTTTTCTTTTTGCGAATACAGACTAACATGGCTGCTACTCTGAAACCTGAAACTTTTCTGGAAGATGTTTCCAGAAACATCAGCTAGGTGGGGAGCCAGCAGCATGGTTCCATTGGAGCTGGGCTGCCTTTTCTTTGGGAGGGGGTAAGAAATAGAGTGGCGGCACAGAAGTTCCCTACAGATTGCCTTTGTCCCCAGCAGCTCCCATAAGATAGCAAGCATCTCTTTCTCCTCTCCTGCTGGAGGGAATGAAGAAGCCCTGTGAAGGAAACCTCATGATGTTTCCTGATCCCTAGACAAGTTTTTCTCATGTAGGGGGTGAAATGACAAGGTGTCTTTTTCCTAAGACCAGGTCAGCTGCAAAAAGCAAAGCTAACATAGCTTTTGATGATTAGTGTGGAGAGAATGTTGTTACATCTTTGGAAGGACAATCTAAAGCCATGCACATTTAAGGGCCTTGGAAACTGGCATTTTGATTTTGAGTGGTATGAATGGAATGAAGAGCAGTGGCAGAAGTTTTGGTGTTTATTCCAAGTACATCAGAAGAAGCTCACCCTTGTACTGATGTCTTCACTTTATTATAAAAATGTGTTGACAGCAATACAAAAAAGAGTAATTTTCTGTGCAAAGACAAAGTCTATAATAGCTTAAAATTTTGTGTTAACAGTACTGAATTATGGTTCTGAGAGGTACAGACATTTAGAATAAAGCTCTAGCACTATTTCTTTAGAAATAATGTTGCCCAGAGTTTTGCGTTGTCAGTAGTTACTAGTGGTATACTATTCATACAGGTCTTCTGCATTGGAATTTATTCAGTGGATTTATGTATATAGGGCCAGATTATGATAGACAGTTGCACAGGTGGGTGGGAAGCACACAAAGAGCTTCCACCCCCAAATTTCATGGTTTACACCAGGGCCTGTGACAGTTCCGGTGCTCATTGCACCCCTGGTAGTGAATGGAACCCAAAAGAGAACATAGGAGATGCATTCACAACAGGCACTTGGAAGGCACATTCCCTCCCCAGCATGGCTTCCACATTGCATTGCAGAAGCCTAGTAGAGCAAAGTCAGACTTCCCTCAGTGTTGTCTTTGACTGTCTACCAGAAAAATAGCTACATCCTGCATAGAAAGGAAGGATATTTCTTTGCTAGATAGACTGCTATCAAGAGAATGTTGCACTTCCTTTTTCAGCTCTCCATGTGTTGGGGGAATCTGCCTTATAGGAAAGAGACCTGGAAACATCTCTAGTGCTCATGGGGGAAAAAAGGCATGGAGATTTGGAATCATTCTTTTGTAGTCGTCTTCTCTGCACCTTCCCTTCAAAAACACTCCTAATCTAGACGGCTCACTGCTTCATAAAGCCTCCTCAGTCTGACTGTATTGAAATAGAGAAGACTAAAAAGTAACAAACATTACTGGCACATACATTTTATAGTGGAGAGACCCATTTATTAAAACTTTTAAGAGCTGAATTTTTCCCATCAATGATGTGAAACCCCATGTATCCGAGCTAGCGTGAGTCTAAACAGCAGCGTAGCCACAGCAGCATGGCTACTGGCAACAGAGGCACAGCTTAGTTGTGCCATGTATGTGCCCAACAGTTTCACGTGGGTTTGTGCTCAGCCTCTGCTGCCACTACCCATGCCACCGTGTCAACACTGCCATCGAACTAGTGCAAGCATGTGTACCGGAGCAGAGGAATTACACTCCTAGCTAATAGTGTTGATGAAGCCACAGATATACCCACGTTTTCTACACCCACTAGAAAAGTTTTCACCAGCAGATGTCTCTGTTCCTACAGGTTTCAGAGTAGCAGCCGTGTTAGTCTGTATTCGCAAAAAGAAAAGGAGGACTTGTGGCACCTTAGAGACTAACAAATTTATTTGAGCATAAGCTTTCGTGAGCTACAGCTCACTTCATCGGATGCATTTGGTGGAAAATACAGTGGGGAGATATACACCTATTTATATATTTATATATAAATATTTATATATTTATCTCCCCACTGTATTTTCCACCAAATGCATCCGATGAAGTGAGCTGTAGCTCACGAAAGTTTATGCTCAAATAAATTTGTTAGTCTCTAAGGTGCCACAAGTACTCCTTTTCAGTTCCTACAGTGACAGCTGGATTTTAATGAAACTGACCTTGTACTCTACTTTTAATTAGGTTTTCAGTCAAGAAGAAAAAAACCCGAAAAATAAAACAGAACCCCAGTTCAAACATCAGTAGTGTATACATTCATGTTGTGAAGCTGTAGATGATTCTAAAAAGACCATATGAAGTATTTTCAAAATTATGTTGGTATTAATCTAAAAAATGCTAGAAATTGAATGTAAAGTTATGGAATTATATGCTCACACAAATCAGTTGTATTTATTCTGAAGATTTTTTTTTAATCATTGTTACTAGGCTTCATTTCTTTTTGAAAGATGATGAAGAAAACAACCAGTTCATCCTGGATCTTGCTGTTTATAGGTCAGAATTATTTATTATCCTGATATTTGGGAGCAATTGTCACTGCTGTCATACACTGATATGCAGTATTCAAAATTCACCCTTCCCCACACACTGGGACTTTGTGAATGGAACAAAGCATGGTGGGAATGGAAGGAATGGAATCCACCCCCAAACCTGTGGGCAGGTGATGGGGTCCTTCATGTCTTGAATAGCCATTGTCTTGTATGCTTCTTTTATAGGCATTCTATATTGTTGGATCCATGTAAGCCCAGTTGCAATGGGCCTTTCCTGAGTTCACAACAGGGGTTCCTTCAGCACCAACCTATTTAGAGTTATGCAAAATCTCTTCTGCCTTCCTCACCCCTGCAAAAACCCCACTCTTTAACTCTTCTATTCACAATCGCTACCCTCTGCACTGCAGTGGAAGAATTTTGCCCCATTTGAGCACCTGGTAGAGTAAAGCTTGTGCAGTTATTAGTTATAAAACATGAACCAAGATATGCTTCAGGAATTATTTTGAGGAAGTACTCTGGTCTGTGTTTTATAGGAGGTCAGACTAGATGATCACAGTGGTCCCTTCTGGCATTTGAATCTATAAAATACTCTTGTTGTGTTGGAGGACTTTTTTTCCTTATACTCCGGTATTTCTGAGTTATCAGAATACAACTTTGTTTTAAGCTGTGGAAACGCTGTTCAAGTGTTGACGACAATAAGACTTTGAAGCTGGTATGTAGTAGTATGTGCTCTTCAGTGAGGATTGCAAACTTTACAAAATTTGAAAAAGTTAACCAAGAAGTAAAGAAGTTATAATAGAAGGAAGAAGAGAAAGTGATACATTGTACCGTCAGTGATGGGCTGAAGAGTATATAGATTGCTCAGTCAATAGCAGATATTAATCAAAGTGGATTCTTTACAGCTTAGAAACCTTATTTAACAATATTGAAATGCAAAAATGCTGACTCTTGTGTTGGTGTAGGCCATTACAGTTCATTGAGTTCCTGAAAATTGAATGGAAAAAGTTATTCTTCATAAGGGAGTCAGTGTAGCCTAGTGGATAGAGGACTAGACTAGGACTCGAGAGACATGGGTTGTATTGTGAGCTTGGCCACTGGCTTGCTGGGTGACTTTAGGCAAATCACTTCACTTCCCAGTGCCTCAGTTTCCCAATCTGTAAAATGGGGATAATGATATTAACCTTGTTTGTAAAGCACTTCGAGATCTGCTCATGAATAGCGCTTCATAAGAGCTAGATATTAATAATAATAATTATATTACTAGCTTACAAATTAAACTTCTATAAAGGAGAGTGGCAAGATGGAAGATTTTCATTTGCAAATTAACCAACATCTATTAGGCATGAAACAGGGATAAAAAATATGAGATTAATACAAAAATCATTCCCACTTTTCATTGTAATTTCCCCAATTATTGTTTATTATTTGTATTGCTATAACAATCCAATGTCCAAATAATAATCTGGGCCCCATTATGCTGGCCACTGTAAAAAACGCAGTCCCAGTCCCAGAGAGTTTAAATTCTAAGATTCTCTCTAGGGCTGCCAATTAATCGCAGTTAACTCACGCGATTAACTCAAAAAAATTAATCGTGATTAATTGCAGTTTTAATCACACTGTTAAACAATCAAATACCAATTGAAATGTATTAAATATTTTGGATGTTTTTCTACATTTTTAAATTTTTTATTTCAATTTACAACACAGAATACAAAGTGTACAGTGCTCGCTTTATATTATTATTTTTTATTATAAATATTTGCACTGTAAAAATGATAAAAGAAATAGTGACAGGTTTCAGAGTGGTAGCCGTGTTAGCCTGTATCTGCAAAAACAACAAGAAGTACTTGTGGCACCTTATACACTTACAGTATTTTTCAGTTCACCTCATACAAGTACTGCAGTGCAATCTCTATCATGAAAGTGCAACTTACAAATGTAGATTTTTTCATTACATAACTGCACTCAAAAACAAAACAATGTAAAACTTTAGCGCCTACAAGTCCACTCAGTCCTACTTCTTGTTCAGCCAATGGCTAAGAGAATCAAGTTTGTTTACATTTACGGGAGATAATGCTGCCCACTTCTTATTTACAATGTCACCTGAAAATGAGAATGAGTGTTTGCATGGAACTGTTGTAGTGCCGTTGCAAGATATTTACATGCCAGGTGTGCTAAAGTTTCATATGCCTCTTCATGCTTCGTCCATTGTTCCAGAGGATGTGCTTCAATGCTGATGACGCTTGTTAAAAAATAATGCATTAATTAAATTTGTGACTGAACTCCTTGGGAGGGGATTTTATGTCTCCTGCTCTGTATTCTGCCATATATTTCATGTTATGGTAGTCTCAGATGATGACCCAGCACATGTTGTTCAATTTAAGAACATTTTCACTGCAGATTTGACAAAATGCAAAAAAGATGCCAATGTGAGATTTCTAAAGATAACTACAGCACTTGATCCAAGGTTTAAGAATCTGAAGTGCCTTCCAAAATCTGTGTGGGATAAGGTGTGGAACATGTTTTCAGAAGTCTTAAAAGAGCAACACTCTGATGCGGAAACTACAGAACCTGAACCACCAAATAAGAAAATCAACCTTCTGCTGGTGGTATCTTACTCAGATGATGAAAATGAATGTGCGTCGGTCTGCTCTGCTTTGGATCGTTATTGAGCAGACCCCATCATCAGCATGGACACATGTCCTCTGGAATGGTGATTGAAACATGAAGGGATATATGAATCTTTAGCACATCTGGCTTGTAAATATCTTGCTGTGCTGGCTACAACAGTGCCATGTGAATGCCAGTTCTCACTTTCAGATGATATTGTAAATAAGAAGCGGGCAGCATTATCTCCTGCAAATGTAAACAAACTTGTTTGTCTGAGCGATTGGCTGAACAAGAAGTAGGACTGAGTGGACTTGTTTTATTTTTGAATGCAGGTTTTTTTTGTACATAATTCTACATTTGTAAGTTCAACTTTCAGGATAGAGATTGCAGTTCAGTACTTGTATTAGGTAAATTGAAAAATACTATTTTTTTTCTTTTTTACATGCAAATATTTGTAATAAAAATAAATATAAAGTGTGCACTGTACACTTCGTATTCTGTGTTGTAATTGAAAATCAGTATATTTGAAAATGTAGAAAAATATCCAAAAATAGTTAAGTAAAAGGTATTCTATTATTGTTTAACAGAGTGATTAATCACGATTAATTTTTTAAATCTCATGACAGCCCTAATTCTCTCACATAACTTAATTACATTAGAGGAATCAAATGGAATTTTTTCAAATAGCAAACTCATTAATTATGAGTTGGATAGTCTTAACTGCTTTCCCCTGAATGACGATGGTAACTTACTGAAACTAAATTCACTTTTATTTCATTCTGAAGACATCTGGACAGCTCTCTAATTGATGTTGATGTCCAGCCAACTTACCTCCGTGTTATGGTGAAGGATAAGGTTCGTATTTTCTTGTTACTTTCATTTAAAATTGAGAATTCTACTTTTCACGTCTGTTGTTACACATTTTCTGGGTTTACTTTTGGCTACTGTAGGGCCTAAATCTTTTCCCATTGAAATCATGACAGGGCTCTTTCTTACATCAATAGAAGCAAGACTAAACTCTTAGGAACTGATCCAGTGCTTGGTAAAGTTTATTGGAATCCTGCCATTGACTTCAATGGGCATTCAGATCCTCAAAGGTATTTAGGTGCCTAACTCCCATTGAAATCAATCAGTTAATTTCAATGGAACTTAGGCACCTAAATACCTTTGAGGATTTGGGCCTTACTGGCTTGTAACTTCAGTTAGACCAAAAAAAAAAAAGGCATAGGTCTAACTGATTGGTAACCATATAGGTCTGAATAGAAATCAATAGTGTCATTAGGTTAGGAAATAAACATAAAAGTTCAAAAGTACTCAAAAACCCTTTTTAAAATGTATTACTCCAAGTGGTGTGTAATCACACAGAAAAAAGCCACTTTCCACACTGATGCTATTTGTGACTAAGACGTGAACTGGGGAGGTATGAACAGTGAAATATACTGGATTCTCCTCTCACAACTTTTTTACACCAGAATAACTTCACTGTTATTCAAGTAGAGATACTGCTTGTTTATACCAGGTAAAGTGAGACTAGAATTAACCTACAATCTGTAATTTACAGTGGACAGAGGAAACTAGATGTATATTCTGCTGAAAGTCCCTCTTAAGAGACCTTCCATTTTCTGTCTTTTTTGGTGATTTTTTTGTTTGTGTTTTTCAATTTAAATTGAAAACCAGAATCCCTATTTATAATTAAACCAATTGCACAAGCACAAATTTAAAAATTACTTAGACTAACAATCCATTTCAGATATTCTCATTTAATTGTTAGTATAACTCAAACATGATTTCATATCTTTCTTTAAAAGTGTTACTTTTCTATTACAGCAATTCAGGTATGCATAGTATATATATTATGCACACACATATATTGTAAAGGAAGGTTGTTTAACATGCAAATCAGTCATTTGGAATAGTATTAATATATATTACATGAGAGGATTCAGAGCTATCCTACCCTTCAGATCAAAGCATATGTTAATGGTATTTCTGTATGTTTTCTGTCTGGGTAAACAAATATTTTAATACGATATATTCTATCCTATTTTCCTTTAGCCATTTCAACTTGTGCTTCCTGCAGAGGTGAAGCCAGATAGCAGCTCTGCTAAAAGATCTCAGACAACTGGACATTTAGTTATCAGCATGCCAAAGGTATGTAAACAGTACTTTGAGACATTTATAGATTGTACCTGAAATATGTTACTAGCTAATGGAATAAGGTCAACATTTACTGTCAGAACTCATATCTATTAGAAAGAGCTTTACATACAGACAGAATAAATCATGTGGTTGAGACCTAAGATTTTCTTTCTTTCTTTCTTTCTTAGTTTTCAAAAAAATAATCCTATTAGAACTGTTTATTATTCATTTAAAACAAAAACTGCAGTATCTAGTATTTAAATATTTCATGAATAATTTGCAATCCAAACAGAGAAGAGTTGTGATAGCTCATGAGAACCAGAAAATTAAAAAAACAACAATGAGGAGTCCTTGTGGCACCTTAGAGACTAACCAATTTATTTGGGCATAAGCCCATAAGTTTATGCCCAAATAAATTTGTTAGTCTCTAAGGTGCCACAAGGATTCCTCGTTTTTGCTGATAAAGACTAACACAGCTACCACTCAGAAAATTTAAACTGACTATAGATAGACAAGTCTACTTTCTACTCTAAGCTGAGTGAAATGAGAAAAATACTTCAAATATATATGATGCAGACTACATTATGGCCCAAGTATGCTGGTCCAGCCAACGTTTGTTTGGCACAGGACTGCTGGGGAGGGGCAGAGTTACCTTTGTGCTTCCCTATCGTTTTAGCATAAATTAGACAATCCCCTGAAGCTGCTGTGACTTACCATAGTCAGGATTGAAGGATGACTGGAGAATTAGGTGCTCTGGCCACACCCCTTGCATCATATGAAATGCTCTTATGCTGTGCAGCCAGTAAAAGGTGGTGTTTGAACTGGCTATGCCAGCTATTCACTGTCCTGGGCATCCTCTTACACAAAAGGAATCCCCAGCTGCCCAACTAGGGCAGTTTTCCCTTTCCCTTTGCACCATGATTCATTGCTAAGGGGATGCAACTAGGGGTTGAGGATCTGGCCCTATATTTAAAATTCTTTTAGGGACCATAAGCTATGGTGGTAGCCGTAAGATAAGAACTGTATTTTTTTTAAATGTCTTTTATTCTAACAAAGTCCTTCTTAAATTTTTATTTCTCTTACTCTAGTTCCATGTCTTAGATCTAGTCTGTTTCCCTCAAGTTGCACACCATCTGTCCTCCCCTACCTGGAGAGCCCCTCATTAACTCATATACTGTAGCTCTAACAACAAGCTTGCAGCTTCACCAATAGCTGGAAGTATGCCTATGATTTCACTCCCTTGATCAAGATTCACATCTTGGTAATGTTCAAAATGCACTTAGATGAAAGCCTGATAAATTTGTGCTTTTCTTAAATTGATTTCTTTGAAACTTGGGCTCTGACATTAAGCATCTTGGTTGATGAACCTTCTGAATGTTTGTTTGAACAGTATGAATTTTGCATAGATATTCACTTATCCTTTCAATTTTTTAAAATACTAATACATGCCTATCCTATGCCCTTGGTGTCCTTACAATATATTAAAAGGTACAATATCCCAGATAGTCTCTAAATATATTCAAATATACTGTCTAAAATTACCTGCCAAGAAAGCCAGTCCTACATATTGTGACAGGGTCGGGCCAGATGGCTACAGGAGAGTAATAGAAGGCAGGTATATTAGCCCCAGGTTAAGTAGGTCCCTTTTCCCTGGGTAAGGTAACAGGGAAGGTTCCAGAACAATCAGGAACCTTCTGGAGACAGTTAAGACAGGCTGATTAAAACACCTGCAGCCAATAAAGAAGCTGCTAGAATCAATTAAGGCAGGCTAATCAGGGCACCTGGGTTTTAAAAAGGAGCTCACTTCAGTTTGTGGTGTGTGTGTGAGGAGCTGGGAGCAAGAGGCACTAGGAGCTGAGAGTGAGAATGTGGACTGTTGGAGGACTGAGCATTATGTACAAGCATTATCAGACACCAGGAGGAAGGTCCTGTGGTGAGGATAAAGAAGATGTTGGGAGGAGGCCATTGGGAAGTAGCCCAGGGAGTTGTAGCTGTTGCACAGCTGTTCCAGGAGGCACTCTAGACAGCTGCATTCCACGGGGCCCTAGGCTGGAACCCAGAGTAGAGGTGGGCCCGGGTTCCCCCCAAATGCTCCCAACTCGTGGTCAGACACAGGAGGCGTCAACCTGGACTGTGAGTTCCGAAAAACAGCCAAGCTGAGAGCTGCCGTGAAGCTCCAAGGCGAGCAAATCCACCAATAAACGCAAGACCCACCAAGGTAGAGCAGGAACTTTGTCACAATATGCTATGTGAATATTCCCTCTTTAATATTACAATTTGGATTGTATTTACCCTATGATTCACTTTGTGTTTTAGCAAAGTTATTTAGATGAGGGTTTGGAATTACTAAGTGCCTTGGTCATTAAGGGTGAAATCCAAGCTGCCAGATCACAGCAGAATCACGAAGAATGGGGAAGTCTGCTGAATAGAGGGCCAGAGAACAGGGATGCTGCACGGCCCCCTCCACATTTCTGTGCCATGCTTATGCATTTGTCCACTCCACACGTGTATGTGAGACAGGAGCAGGATGCTGTAAGGCATGCTGACCGCTGTTGCCGGTCCAGTGGGTCCAGAAACTGCATAGATCCACTGGCCTGAAAATGCATGTATGATAGGAGCAGCTTCTCCTGCCCATACCTTGCAGCAGTGGTGGCTCAGCAGATACACATTGGCTACTCTCTGTTGCAGTGACAGATTTCATTCTTCATCCTATGCACATGTGGCAAAGCACATAGCTTGTTTAGCTGGGATGTAGACTATTTTCCAGAATTGCAGGTGCCCTACTGATACTATGGAGACATACCCCAGGAAGGCGTCTCTAGGCTTTTTCAGGTGTTTTAAAAGCATAATTAATAAAGGTTAGCAATACTATGGAGAACACCAGCTAGGCTCATTTAGGCTAGTATAGCTGAGATCATAAGCATTACTTGTGAGTATTCATTTGGTAATATCTAGCTTAATATGTATTCCCAGAGTAAAGATGATTGAGAGTTCATGCAGAGTTCTCTCAGGATGTGTCAGTGATAAGGCAAGCCTAATAATTATCCTGCACTATGTTTAACCTTTGTATTCTAGATTTATAATTATTTCCAAAAGAAAATGATTTGCAAATAGATAAATGAGCTAGCAAATTATTTACATTACTGAAACTTAAAACATATTATATAATCTAAGTAAATAGGCTTCCTCCCTGTAGGCTTTCTGTAACACTCTGGAAAGGCCAATCACTTCTCAGTAGTGATCTGATCCAAAGCCATTTAAGTCAATAAGAATCTCTTCATTGTCTTCAATGGGCTTTGAATCAGGCCCTAACACCATTCAACACTCATCATCCTCCATTCTGTTCATAGCTTTCAGTTCTTTTAAAAGCAAAAATAAACGAGCCATTGTCTTGCTCTTCTGTGACCTTGGTGTAACTCGGATTCTGGAGAAAATAAATTCCACATGAAGTAAAAGAAAGAATTTCATGTTTCTAGTCACATTGCTGTTAATTCTGAGAATTATTATCCTTGCTTCTCTTTCAGCAAGGATAATAATTTTCAGTATATTTTCAGCTTGTACTTAGCAGTTCCTTTTCTACATCCCTCTGAACAATTATATTAAAATAGCTCTCTTTTCTATTCTCTTGCAAAGTCCTCTGGCTGTTTGAATAGTCCAAATAGCAATAGCAATTAACAGAAATCTCCTTTTGCAGAATCAATGTTGATAAAGTACAATAGTTACGAATTAATTTTTAAAATTTGTATGTGATTATTTACAAACATCATAATATTTTTCCTCAAGTGATTGTCCACATGTATTCCATAACTGGTGCACGTGCGCCACATGCATGTAAGATTGGATTGTTTTCAAATAACAGCATCCGGTGGGGCCATGCCTTTGTTTTGAATACTCTCACTCTTCATAGCTGAGGGCATAGAGGACTGAGTTGCTGGACTGCCCTCCAAGTCTTTCTTACCACCTGTGGCAGTGAAACAGAACCCTTACGGAGACCGCATCTCTGCCCAATGTGTGATTATTTATGTTTTCTGGTTGTTAGGAGTGTTCCATAGTAAAGTTAGTTTAGTTTAATTAAGCTAGTTGGCCGAAAAGAAGACTAAATCTTCAACTTTGGGGGTGCCTTTTATACCTGACCCTGGTGGACATGGCAGAGACGAAACCCCCCAGCATTCAAATCCTGTCCCTCTTGTGAGTCAGCTATTCCCATTGATGATGAATGCTCAAAGTTCCTCTTCTCTCTCAGTGAAGCACATATTCCAGATAAGTGCTTGATATGTGCTTTTTTCAAAAAGGGAACATAAAGCGAGGGAATCCTGCCTAAAATTATTCCACTTGGAGAGATTCATGCGGTCATCCTCTGAGCCCAAGGGGAAGAAGACTGACAAACAGGCCCCGACCATCTCTGTGAGTGCTTTGGTAAACCCTGGGTCCACTCTGATCTTCAGGGCTCATTTCTCATGAAGAGAATCCCACCTATTTCAACCCTATCTTCTAAGAAGAGAGAAAAGAAAAATCACTTCTCCTAGTGTGTCCATCCACTTCAGACTCACCCAAAGATATCAGTCATAACATGCTCAAACTCATGGGTCATCTGGCCTCCTGCAACTATGGGAAGCAGTTTGCCCAATTTTACCTATGATGCATGCAAGGATGGTTGAGATCAGTGTATCTACCCAACAGACACCACATAGACATGATGGTTGTGGTTCTATATGAAGTCCTCTCTTAGTTAAACTGCTAAAAGGATACTCTACACTTGTGCAGTGGAGTACCATTCTCCCCACCCCTACCTACCAAGCTGTTGGTGACAGACACTTCCTCTCTCAAATGGGGAACTCATCTGGACTACCTTCCGAATCAAAGCCTGTGGTCCTCCCAGGACATACATCTCCATGTAAGTTCCTGGAGCTCAGAGCCTCAGAGCTTGATTACAATGCACGGTGTATCGGCCCATGCTTCAAGGACCTGCAGCAATGTAGTATATCTACAAGTAGGGAGGGCATGGACATCACCATTCTGCCAACAAGCAGTCTGTCTATGGAAATAGTAGATTCATCATCGCATCACACCAGTGGCTCTGCAACTCTCAGGCTTACAAAACTCCCTAGCCAAGAAGCTCAGCAGGCAATACTCAGACAATGACAGGTGTCCTGCAGAACATCTTTTGCAAGTGGATATCCAAGAATAGCCTTATTTGTCATGAACCAGAACAACAAGTGTCAGATGTTCTGCTACTGAGGGGGTCCAACCCAGGCTCACTGTTGGATGCCTTCCTCATTCCTTGGGCATCAGACTTCATTGTATACATACCCACCTATTCCACTAATACTGAGGGTCTTGAGGAAGGTCAGACATGCTGCAACATGATGATACTGGTAGCTCCTGCATGACCCACACAGTTTTGATATTCAAACATGATGAATCTATCAACACAGCCCCCAGCCACATTTCCAGAGCCACCTGATGTGATAATGCAAAGCAAAGGCCAGATTCTGTACTTGGTTGCTGGCTGGCTGACAGCCATGGACAGATCCTGCTCCATGGATGTCCATATCCATTCTTGTTTGTACTAGAAAAGATTCCACTAGACTGACTTGTATAGCAAAATAGGAAAAGTTCTCTATTTGGGAACACAAAAACACGTACTCCAACTAGAAACCTCAGTACCAGCTAGTTTGGATTAAAGTCTTAAAGCATCTGAGACTTTCCATCCATTCCAGAAGAGTCCAGTCCATTTGGCAGCTATTTGTGCTCATCCTCTTCCTATTGAAGGTCACACAGTCTTCTCATACCCCACAGTTGCTACATCTCTTAATTGTCTAATTCATGTCTTTCTTTCAATCAGAGAGACTCCACCCTTCTGGAACTTCAACACTGTGTTATTGGCATTCATGTCAGCCATCTTTTGATCCTAAGACAACCTGTTCTTTGTCACCTGTCTGTGAAACCCACCCTCTTAGTGGATATCTCTTCAGCCCAAAGAATAGGAGAGACCCAAACCCTCATGGCAGGACTTCCTTGTACAGTATTACAGAAGGACAAGGTGACACAAAAGCCTCACCTGAAGTTCTTGCCTAAAGTTGTCTCTGACTTTTTCACCTGAATCAAGACAGCCATCTGCCAGTTTTCTTTCCCAAGCCTCATACTAGTCAAGGGGAGGCGAAGCTTCACATTTTGGATGTTGTCCAGTCCTCTTATTATCTGGACAGGACAAAACTATTCAGGAGTTCCCTAGACTGTTTCTGGCCTTTGCTGACAGGATGAAAGGTCAGTCAGTATCTATCCAAGACTATCTAAATGGGTTTCCAACTGAATCAGAACTTGTTATGTGATAGTTCACTTGGAACCACCGTAGATTAGAACCCACTTTTGCTCAAGCAGCCTCTGCAGCTTCCTAAGGGGCATTTCACCTTAGAGATTTGTAGAGCAGCTACTTGGAATTCAAGTCAGACCTTCATCCAGCACTACTCCTTGGTAGGTGGCTCCAAATCCAATGCTCAGTTTGGCAGAGCTGTCTTTATTTCAGTAGATTCTGAGCGCTCGCTTCCAGACAGAGGTCACTGCTTGTGAGCCACCAGAAAGTGAAATACACATGGGCAATCACTCAAAGAAGAAAGAATGGATTACTTACTCTACAGTAACTCTAGTCTCTAAGGTGCCACAAGTACTCCTTTTCTTTCTACAGTAACTGTAGTTCTTATAGAGGTGTATTGTCTACATTTATTCCATGACCTGCCCTCCTTCTCTGCTCTTATAGATCCTAGATCATCTGGATTCCATTTTGGTGAAGGAATTGGTTCAAATGTAATCACGTTGTTAAAAGCTCAAGACAGTCAGAAAAATATTACATAAAATGTTCGTGTTTCCACAGTTCTTTATTTAAAAGATTGTTTAAATGCTTTTGCGCATAAATCCCAGGATATGTTGTGACAGCTATGGTTATGTATTTTTATTTCAGGTTCAAGAAATAATTATGGCTAACCGAAAAACACCCACTTTGGTCAAACCTTCTGACAGCAACAAACTGCAGACAAATATAAAAAGGTAACTTTGTTTTTTTTCTTTACAGCCTATATGTTTTTGCACATTAGTTATTTACTCATCAGACTATTGCTGCCAAATGAGTATATAATCGTTCAAAGTATGAAAATATTGATTTGTACAAAGTAACACTTTACATAAAAGCTTTAGACTAATGGCCTGTCCAGTACTGTTTATAAAGTGATCTGTTCCAAAAGCAGAGCCAAAAAAGAGCTTATTACTACAGAGCAGTTGTGTTCCATCAACTGTCATTCAGACTATTAAGATAGAATGCAGTAAAACCAAAATCTTTTCTCAAGAATTGCCTCTATAGATCCTCTACTCTGCAGCACAAGTCCTAGAACTACCCAGAAAGCAATTACTTTTGGGACTGTATCACGAATCCAAATGAACAGTGGAAAATCATGGAGGCACTACAGTTGAACTACTGCACCAATCTCCACGTTTTTTCCCCTCCATCACCATAGGAAGTGGTTCTGGGAACCAATGCATCATACCAGCCCATTCTATAAATAAAAGCAGTGTTTGGTAGCAGTTTAAAAGTTCATTTTTAAGATTAAAAATAACTTGTTAGTTTATAGTAGATGTTGTTTTAAGTTTAATTCCGCTATTGCTTGGTTTCATTCTGTTCTAACATGGTACATCCAGATAAAAAGTCTAGGGGCAAATAGTGTCTGTCATGATAATAGGATGTCTATCATGGACCTGCACACTCAGGTTTCTGAATAGTCTAAGGTAGGGGCATTCCCTATGATAATCTCATTTTGCACTGGATTTACCCCTTGGCTTGTATTACTGCTGATAATGGGGGAAACCTTTAGTACCCAGCTATCTTTCTTCTGTTCAAATTATCTCAACGGAATGAACTCCCTCCCAAACTGGGACAGCTGTGCTCTAGAATCCAAGAAGCCAGTGCTCTTACCTAGAAACCCAAGGGTTCAAATTTACTAGCAAAGCCAATTAACAGAGCTTCTGTTCTAAATTCTTATGAAAAAGCAGCAGCATGGATCCTGGGCACTCCTCTTGAGCCCAGCGTATAGAACCAGTGGCCAAATAGTACTGTAAGGTCAATGAATTTTTAACTGTCAAGTAGTAGTGGTGAGGTACAGCTGCAAAGACGCATCTTTTTTTAGATTACATGCATAACGAGCAGAAGATAGAATCTTTACAGAGAAGCTAAATACGTCTAGATGTTCCTTGTGAGCTGCAAGCAATGCACTTAGCAATCAAACAATAGTGTGGCAGTGGCTAGGACAATCTGTTAGCATTGATGACTGAGGACTTCTAATCTCTTTCAGGAGGTCCATACCAAAGTGTATTGGACTTCCCTTTTTAGAAGCAATAGATCTTTTCAGTAGAAAGACAAATGAGACCCTAGAGACACTCAAGGAGCCCAGTCAACAGCCCAGTTTCTTCTTCAGGAAGAAATATACCATCCTTCTTTAGACACCTGCTAGCACAGTCATTTCAGTTCCGAGTGTTTCAGACCAGTCTTCCCAATCACCATGTGAGCTTTCAACAGGTGGGTGATCCTCTTTAGCTCCTTTGGTTCCACCTGCATAGTAGAGCATTAGACAACAGTTAAACTGGACATCTCTGAGGGCCTGCACTAAATCTGGGTACAGAATCCAGCCATTTTTCATTTGGAAACCATCTTTCTTTTTTCCTCACAGCATTAAGTGAAAGAAGGCTCGTCGGAGGTATGGGAAGGAGGCATATAGTGTGGTCTTTCTATAATTTCTGATACCTGATGATCCAAAAATACTCCATGCCACAAGGATAACAAGTTGTGCCCACAAAAAAGGAATCTGGGACTCAATCCAATTGATAATATTCTCCTAAATCCCCACAATACTTTTTGTAAACATGCCTTTTCTGAGTGCAGATATTGATTTACTTTGTTGGAGGCAAACTACACATTTACAATCAAAACAGAAATAGGAAAGAGATACTTTGAATGTACAGAGCTTATCAAGCAAAGAAAAAGTTTTGACCTCTGTAGCTGACAAGTAGCTACAGTAACTATACAGACATTTAAGAAATCCTGAATAGCTGTCTCTTAGATTACAGGAGAGCATTCATTACAACAATTACACTTGAGGGTTATAGAATTCTTAGCTAAATTCTTCCTCACACATACAATCTGTTAGACCAGTGTTTGAAAACCTCTTTAACTCCGCTATCTTGAATACATGATTATACAGTCATCACTTCTGCTACCTACACAAGATCTATTCTGAGATTTTATACAAAACTACTATTTTTAAAGGGAACATAACATTTTCAGCAATTAAAGAGACAACTTTTCCTTTTTGGTGGGAGGAGTCAGAGGGTCAGGTTGGAGGTAAGGCAAAAATAAGTTTTTAACTCCCCTCTCTCCCCAAAAAACACCTTTGAACATACAAGCATGCACCCTTGAATCTCCTTCAATATCCCGCGGGAGGATTTATTTAGCTTGTTTCCGCTGGAATTCAGGAAAATCCTGAGACTGTTTCTATTGGACTTTGGGTCAGTAATATTTTGCTTTTAAACATCCAAAATCCTTAATTTGGGGCCACATTTGACATGCTACCATCTCTTTAATCAGAAGAGCAGATTGGGCAGGGAAACTATAAAATGCTGCTTCAGCACAAGAATTCCTTGGGGCAGAAAGCTTGCAGATGAGGCCTCACAGTAGCAGAGGAGCTGTGCATCACCAGCCACTTACTGAGTATTTGGAGAGATGTATTTCAGTCCAAGTGTGTTTGTTCCAGCTTCAACTGTGGAATGGTAAAGACTCCTAGAGCTGGGTCAGGGCCTTTAAACAACAGGGTTACTGTTACAAAGTGATTATTTACCAGGTATATGAATTTGGACTCCTGGAGCGCCGGACGGGCAGAGTGGGGCAAGCCCCTATGCCCCGATCCTGCTCCCCAGGTGGAGCAGAGCAAGCCCCTGTGTCCTGACCGTGCTCCCCGACTGGAGCACCTGGCAGGCAGGCGGAGCAGGGCAAGCCCCTGCGCCCTAATCCCGCTCCTCAGCTGGAGCGCCGGGCAGGTGGGCAAAGTGTGGCAAACCCTGTGCCCTGACCCTGCTCCCTGGCAGGAGCATCGGGCAGAGCGGGATGGGGCACTAGGGCACCTAAATTTGCTGGGGCTATTGGGCACAGGCCCCATTCGTCCAGTGGCTAATCCGCTACTGATCTCTGAAGGACTATATTAGAAGAAAATGGTTTATGAATCATCTGACAAAATATGGACATACCATGCTTTGTTGAGTGGGACAATGAGAAGCCAATAAGACTCAATGGTATAGAGTTGGTTTGTGCAACAATTTAAATACCTTGGTTCATTGTTGAGCCATGATGGGAATGTGGATGCAGATGTTAGGGGCCGCTTTGAAGAGCGCTTGGTATAAATGTAGGGAATTGACAGAATAAGAGTATGCCGAGTAAACTAAGGAACAAAGTGTATAAAGTCACAATAAGGCCAATCATGACATGTGGGTTGGAATTCTGGCCAGTGAGGAACAGAGAAGAACAACTATTTCACACAGACAAACTGAGAATGCTCAAGTGGACGCTGACTAAGATTAGAGTTGAGAGGCTGCACAATGAAATGGTATGAGCTATGATTCAGTAGCCCCCCCTCCCCCCCATCACAGAGAAGCTGAGGGAGTAATGACGGAGATGGCTAGGTCATGTGAGACAATGAGGTGTGGGATATGTTGGCCAGAGACTACACGAACTAGTAGTCATGGGACAAAAACCACAAGGAGGATCTAGAAAAAGGTGGTTTAAGATGCTGAAGGAGGACCTGAAGAAGGTTGGTGTCAGCTTTGAAGACACACTTGGCAAGAACACTTGGAGATGAAGTACACAGAGCCTCTGATGGGACTAGGTGAAGAAGAATCAATCACAAATTACTGGGAATGGGTTAGAGTTTTTCTGTTTTTTCTAACTGAGGGTGCCCCCTGCTCCCTCTAGCCCTCCCACACAGGAGGCATCCAGAATGTAGATGTAGTGCTTCTTTAAAGTTATAATAGGAATTAATTTACATCACACATCTTCTAAACATTTTCAGATGATTAATCCATAAAATAGTCATCTTCTTAACCAATGTGCTCCAGTCCACTGATGTTTATTCAAAGGAAGAGATTTATTTCTATGCATGCCAACAAATTAGCTGTTTAATTTAATTAATTATTTTTAAAATGCTAGGTCTAAATACTACACTGCAGAAAGTATAAGAACACTTAATCTCTACTGATGGAGTGATAATGATATCAATGTATTCATTAAGAAAACAACAAATTATGCTAAGCGTTATTTCAAAAACATCCCTAACATGGATTGAATTAATATATTATGCATTCTAGTTTTTACTGTGCTTTGAATAATTGCTTGCTATAAAGTTCCAATACTGTCAAAAATAGTTAAGAATCATATTGTCAGAAATAAGCACCAGACATACACAGAACACTCAGTTTAAATATAATGTATTTGCTTGCTAAAAAAATGTTCTGTTCATTTCTGCTTTCCAGGGACTGCATTCCTGATCTGTTCCTGGCAAAAGCATCACACAGACAGACGAACCCTTTGTTCCCCCTCTCCCGATTTGAAAGTATCTTGTTTCCTCATTGGTCATTTTGATCAGGTGGCAGCCAAGTTATCTTAGCTTCTTAACCCTTTACAGTTGAAAAGGTTTTGCCTCTGGCCAGGAGGGATTTTATAGCACTGTATACAGAAAGGTGGTTACCCTACCCTTTATTTTTATGACAGGTACCAATGTCTCTTCTGGTACCTGAACAGCTGGTGTGGTCAAGATCTATGTCCTCTCAGCACTGCCAGTGGCACTGAGCTGGTTGGCACCACCGGATTTCCAGTACTCAAAGGACGTCTGCGTAACTGATGTTCTGGAATCTCCTCTACTCAGTACCAGGACCTCTACACCTAGTCTCCGCCCAGCACAGGAGTCTTTCCTGCTTCCTTGCCATGCTCCCCCAGTCTCCAGTTCAGACTCGGATAGTGAACCAGAGAACAGGATATCACAGTACTCCTCCCAAGCCCTTTATGGTGCCCGATTCCAGCAGGGGCCCCGGGCATATCTTCAGATGGCCCCAATGCTGCTGTCCTGGTATGGCCATCCATGGGCACCACCACCAGGCTCCATGCCATACTAGGAGCCCTGGCCTGTATACTGCACCCAGGCCTCTCAGGCTTCTAGTCCCACCCATGAGTCCATGAGACACATTTCCTTGACCCCAGCAACCAAGGCTTTGGAGTCCCTAGAAGGAATCTTGGAGAAGTGTGAGGGTGATGTTCATAATGAGAGGAACCCAAAAACTATATCCTCCTCTTCCCCAGATGAGGCTGTCATGCCTCTTCCACCATCCCTCTTCCACCATTCCTCTTCAAAAGTAGCCCTCCCTATGAATGAAGCCCTTCTTGATCCTGTGAGAACAATATGGCAGACCCCAGCATCGGTCGCACCGACTTACAAGCAAACAGACAAAAAGTACTATGTCCCAGTGAAGGAAACAGAGTTCCTCTTCTCCCACCCTCCACCCAACTCCATCATGGTGGATGCTGTAAATTCTTGTGGCCATCAACACCACATGAGGTCCACTCCCTACAATAGGTGCTGGAAGCATCTGGACCTATTTGGTAAGAGGGCGTAACTCCTCGGCCACACTTCAGTTTCAAATTGCCAACTGCCAGGCACTTACGGTGAAATACCATTATATGAATTACTCGAAATAGAACAACTTTATTGAGCAGCTGCCCAAGACACATCGCAAACAATTTAACACCATCATCCAAGAAGGGCAGCTAGTAGCAAAGACAATGCCACAGTCTGCCCTCAACATGGCTGATACTGCAGCCAGATCCATCTCCACGGTAGTGGTGATGTGACCTACCTCTTGGCTCCAACTGTCAAGTTGCCCAAAGGAGGTGCAGGCAACCGTCAAAGATCTTCTTCTCTTTGAGGACACTAAGCTTTTTGCGGAGAAAACTGATGTTTCCCTTCACACTTTTTGAAGGATTCTCAGGCCACTTGCCATTCGCTGGGCATCTACAGGACAAAAGAGAAAATTTAGTCTGTAGCCCCAGCGTAAGCCCCACACTTCCCAATATCCAGCTCAACAATACTACAAGCCATGGAGAAAGAAAACTAAATTCTCCAGATGTAAACCATCTGGCTAGCAATCCTCCTCGTCCCAGCCTTCCACATCTAAACACCAGTTTTGACGCATCGGTCGAATGCTGATAGACCACTCCCCACAACTGCTACAACCGACCATCACTATCCACCCATTTGGCCACTGTCTGGCAGTGTTCTGCGGCACCTGGGAGCATATAACATCAGACCAATGGCTCCTAGAGATCATTTGCCATGGATACTCTATCCATTTTACCTCCCTACATTCTCTACAACACCCTTCCCCGTCCCTCTTCAGGGAGCCTTCTCACGAGAGTTTACTATGTCAAGAGGAAGACTGTCTCCTCCAGTTAGAACCATAGAACCAGTACCTCAATACCTATAAAGCAAAGAGTTCTACTCTAATACCCAGGAAGGAGGAAGGCTGGAGACTCATATTAGACCGTAGCGCTCTCAACAAGTTTGTCAAAGCTTAGAAATTCAGGATGGTCACTTTAGCAACGATCATTCCAGCGCTGGAACAGGGAGACTGGTTTTTGGCCCTTGACTTCCAGGACGCGTATTTTCACATCTCAGTCTTATCAACTCTCAGACGATTTCTCAGATTCACCCTGGGACAAGATCACTACCAGTACAGGGCATTCCCCTTCAGGTTATCTTCGGCCCCGAGAGTATTTTCCAAAGTTCTCTCAGTAGTGGCGACCCACTTACGCTCACAAGGGATCATGATTTTCCCTTACCTGGACGATTGCCTCAGCCCTCCAGAGGGGACACTGCTCGGGAGTCACCTACAGTGAAGCATCCATAAGGACATTACTCAAAGAAGAACCCCCGCCCCCAGTGGAGACAGTGCTATGTCAATGGGAAGGCTTCTCCCATTGACATAGCTACTACCTCTCAAGGAGGTGGAGTACCTATGCCAAGGGGAGAAGCTCTCTCTTCAACATAGATAGTGTCTTCACTAAGCACTACAGCAGCGCAGCTTCACCAGTGCACGTGTGCTGCTGCAGTGCTGTAAGCATACACAAGCTCTGAGACTCCCTTTTGAATGAACAATCAATTCACAATAGTGAAATTTCTTAATCCTCCTCAAAACTCCTGGTGACTTCTATGGGAATTTGGGAAGCAGTCCCAAATTTCTGTTGCTACATGTGATGTTGAAATGAAGTTTTATTTATAACCATCTGATCTCCTTTGTTACAGAGAGCGAGCTGAGAAACTAGAAGTGGATCCCAGCAAATATTCATTCCCTGATGTGGCAAACATAATCCAAGAAAAGGAGCGAATTGGTCAAGGACCTATTAATCTGCAGCAACAAAAGGTTATAGACACTGAGAATAGTTGTGTTGACTTTGAAGATAACCAAGATGTTCCACCCTTAATATGAAATGTTACTGTAGGGTTCCATTGTTTGTTACCCATGTGACCCACAGATTACGTGAACAGTTTTCTTGACTCAAATTTTGCAGCAGCATCTTCTGAAGTTACAAAATATTATTTCAGCTCTTACTGTAAACTGACTTTTGTTATACTTGTGCTTTATTTTGCTGCTGCCTTTTGTTATATCAGGAACAACATGCCTTTAATAAACTGAATTTTCCAATTATTTATTTATATAGTGGTATGGCTCAAACGCCCCAATCAGTATTGGGGTCCCATTACATTTGGCACTGTGCAAACCCTCAGTCCAACTTCAGATGAGATGTCAAATGAGCGTGACAATCAGTGAGAAGAAAGAGGAGGGTAACAGTAATAAGATCATCATAGGCTGAGCCACAGGGTGCTTAGAAGTCCCCAAGTGTTCTTCCACTTTCTTCCCTCTTGTGCAGAGAAGCAGCAAAGAAAATCCATCAGTTGGCTATGAAGCATATTCCCTGATGTCCCTACATTCTGGGGCTGAGAAAAGGTTGCCAGGGCCTGCCCTTTCTCATTAATCCCCCATTTGCCATACCACATTCACCCATCAGACAAGATAGTTTCAATAGAGACAGGGAAGTGTTAGTACCATTAAAGGCACTGGCGAGACCTTATCTGGAATATTGTGTGCAGTTCTGGTCTCCCATGTTTAGGAAAGATTAATTCAGTCTGGCACAGGTGCAGAGAAAGGCTACTAGGAGGATCAGAGGAATGGAAAACCTGCCTTATGAAAGGACACTCAAAGAGCTTGGCTTGTTTAGCCTAACAAAAAGAAGACTGACAGGAGATACGATTGCTCTCTACAAATACATCAGAGGGATAAATACCAGGGAGGGAGAGGAGTTATTTAAGTTAAGCTCCAACGTTGATACGAGAATAAATAGATATAAACTGGCCAATAAGTTTAGGCTTTAAACTAGACAAAGGTTTCTAACCATCAGAGGAGTGATGTTCTGGAACAGTCTTCCAAGGGGAGTAGAATGGGCAAAAAAACCCGAACTGGCTTCAAGACTGCACTTGATAAGTTTATGGAAAGGATGGTTTTGACATGCCACAGGGTACAATCTGGACTGTGGAGCCATTGTGCCCCTTTTAACTTTCCTCCAGGCTGTCTCCTACACTGATATGCTAGTGAACAGCAAACCCTTCTGGATCTGGATCCAGGATCTGTTACTCAGCCATCAGCATGCAGAGGCACACCCAGCAAAGTTAAGTGAACGCTCTCCCAAGCCGCTCATGAACTGCATACAAGGAAACCCCAGCAAATTCCCCCAGCCCCAGTCTTGCACCCCAGTGCCGTCTTACCCTGCTCAAGACCTTCTTGATCAATGCAAGCACATTAATTAGTTCACCACTCCTTCAAAGGGTAGTGGACATGCACCAGCCTCTGTAATCTGAGCAGACCCCCCTCCAAGCACTTTAATCTAAACCAGTTAGTTTGTCTAAACCTCAAAATAAGTTTATTAACTAGAGAAAGATAGATTTTACATGATTATAAGTGGTAGGCATAAAGGTCAGAGTTGGTTACATAAGAAATAAAGCAAACACTCATTCTAAATCCTAAATTTTATCAGACTAAGCAAGATTTGAATCAACCAGTTTCTTTCATCCTACTGGACATTGCAGACACTTTTCAGTTCAGTTTATACTAACTAGAAAGCATTCTAGTTAGGATCATCCCTTCACCCCAGTTCAAAGAGACTTCTGTTTGTTTTCCAAACAATCTTGCTTCCAGGTGCGGGAGGAGAGAGAGGCCCTGTGGTGATGTCACTGTCCCTCATTTATACTTTTCACCAGGTGCTGGAAAAATCCATACTGTGTCATGGGCTTAGGCAATACCCAGGGTAAAAGGGAGCTGCTGACCATCCTTCATTATGAATGTTAAATTTTTGCTTGTAGCTTTTGTCTACGTGAGGTTTGGCATGTAAGGCCTCTGTGTTCGCAGTTTCTTTGTCCTCTCTGAGGGGCTAGTCTGTGGTCGTTTCCTGGACTCACAACATGTTTCAGTAACTGTGATATTCTATACCTGGGGGAATGTCCTGTAACCCCCATATTCCTCATTTTCATATAATCGTGGTCTTACATATAAAGCATGCCTTGTAAGGTATCAGGGGAAAGGTTATGATCTGCTGAAAGTTATTTCTCTATCCATATATGTATATCATTAATGCATATGAAATTATAAGAATTGTGTTGTTTGGTTGTCACTAAAACATGCTCTAAGTTGGGGAATTAGCCAGATAGTAGTTCCCCAGAGGCAACAGAAAGTAACCAACACCCGGGTGGGGTGTCAAACAACCCATCAAAAAACATTGTCCAGCAAGGGAGCTTCAAATCAATGACTCACCTGCATGAGGCCACGCCAGAGAAGTTGCTCAACCTGGCCTGGAGCCTCAGCAATGTCCCCAGATGTGCCTGGACTTGTGCTCCCTGAGCACATGGGACTGAGGTTATAAAACAGAACACAATGGCCACATCTTTCTCCTGCCTCCATCTATGCTGCAAGCAACAAAGACACTGAGAAGAGAAGACTCCAACAGAGGGATTGGCTCAGGTTTAAGGGACAGATCTGTATATTAAGGACTGCAATCTCCAGTGGGGTGAGAAAAATTGCTTAATCTAGATGTTGCCCAGTCTAATAGGATTGAGAGTTTAGACTGTGTGCTTATATTTTATTTTATTTTGGTAACTAACTCTGACTTTTCCCCCTGTCACTTAATATCACTTAAAATCTATCTTTTGTAGTCAATAAATTTGTTTAAATGTTTATCTTTACCAGTGAGTTCTCCACATGCGGTTGTGCTGAGTGATCATAGCGGCTGGAGGGGTTTGCTGCTGGTCACTAGCAAGGCATTGTGAGAGACAGCCCAGGCTGGAGAGAGTTAAGGGGGCACAGAGGTCCCACAGTCTAGGCTGCACCCTGGGGATCCTGTCACAGTAATAAACATAGAAAAATGTCATAACTTCATATACAATGGTGATACATAAATTTCAACAAAAAGAAAAGGACACCTTAGAGACTAACAAATTTATTTGAGCATAAGCTTTCGTGAGCTACAGCTCACTTCATCGGATGCATTTGGTGGAAAATACACTGGGGAGATTTATATACACACACAGAGAACATGAAACAATGGGTTTTATCATACACACTGTAAGGAGAGTGATCACTTAAGATGAGCCATCACCAGCAGCGGGGGGGGGGCGGAAAGGGGGAAAACCTTTCATGGTGACAAGCAAGGTAGGCCATTTCCAGCAGTTAACAAGAACATCTGAGGAATAGTGGGGGGTGGGGTTAATTGTGCTACATTGATGACATTTTCATCATCTGGACCCATGGAAAAGAAGCCCTTGAGGAATTCCACCATGATTTCAACAATTTCCATTCCACTATCAACCTCAGCCTGGACCAGTCCACACAAGAGATCCACTTTCTGGACACTACGGTGCTAATACGTGATGGTCACATAAACACCACCCTATATCGGAAACCTACTGACCGCTATTCCTACCTACATGCCTCTAGCTTTCATCCAGATCATACCACACGATCCATTGTCTACAGCCAAGCTCTACGATATAACCGCATTTGCTCCAACCCCTCAGACAGAGACAAACACTTACAAGATCTCTATCATGCATTCTTACAACTGCAATACCCACCTGCTGAAGTGAAGAAACAGATTAACAGAGCCAGAAGAGTACCCAGAAGTCACCTACTACAGGACAGGCCCAACAAAGAAAATAATAGAACGCCACTAGCCATCACCTTCAGCCCCCAACTAAAACCTCTCCAACGCATCATCAAGGATCTACAACCTATCCTGAAGGACGACCCATCACTCTCACAGATTTTGGGAGACAGGCCAGTCCTTGCTTACAGACAGCCCCCCAACCTGAAGCAAATACTCACCAGCAACCACACACCACACAACAGAACCACTAACCCAGGAACCTATCCTTGCAACAAAGCCCGTTGCCAACTCTGTCCACATATCTATTCAGGGGACACCATCATAGGGCCTAATCACATCAGCCACACTATCAGAAGCTCATTCACCTGCGCATCTACCAATGTGATATATGCCATCATGTGCCAGCAATGCCCCTCTGCCATGTACATTGGTCAAACTGGACAGTCTCTACGTTAAAGAATAAATGGACACAAATCAGACGTCAAGAATTATAACATTCAAAAAACAGCCGGAGAACACTTCAATCTCTCCGGTCACTTGATTACAGACCTCAGAGTGGCTATCCTTCAACAAAAAAAACTTCAAAAACAGACTTCAATGAGAGACTGCTTAATTGGAATTAATTTGCAAACTGGATACAATTAACTTAGGTTTGAATAGAGACTGGGAATGGATGAGTCATTACACAAAGTAAAACCATTTCCCCATGTTATTTCTCCCCACCCCCTCTGATAAAAAAGGTTCTGATAAAAAAAAAATGCATTCTAACCTCCATAAAGTGCTTTCTAGTTTTCCATAGACTGTAGATAAATTATGGATGGATGGTCTTTCTCAAATTGCTGTTTATCAACGCGAAACTGCGAGACTGTCCAGTCATCTTGGTTTGTTGGATGTAAATTGATTTTTTTTTTTCAGTTATAGTTTGAAATGGATATAGGATGTAAGAAAAGGAGTTTTATACTTGTGCTCTGTACGCTATTAGCTGAAAAGGAAATATAAGGACCACAAAGACGTTGAGCCAAATTATTGGTGGTGTCAGTCCCTGGCCTATAACCAGCCTTGAATTTGCACACCATATAATCTATTGCAGTCTCCTTTAGGATTTTTCCATTTCAGCCCTTAATTGACTTGATTTTTTCCAACATCATCTTCACTTCTGTTCTAATATTCTCCCAGTTATGGTTCTTCTGTAGTTCTCGACAATCCGGGGCCTTGGGTTTGGGGCTGTCTTCCTGGTTTGCTGTGTCTCACCCCCTGGGGTCTGGAACAGTTCATGGGCTGCCAGCTGTCTTTCCACGAGGGAGACCAACTCATCATAGGTAGAGGGGTCATTCTGGCCAACCCAAGCCTGAAGGCCGGTGGTAGCCCCCTCATGTACTGGTCCAGTACCAGGACCTCCATCATTTTTTCAGAGCTGAGGGCCGCAGGGCGCAGCCATTTCTGGGTCAGGTGGATCAGGTCAAACAATTGCGATCGGAGTGTCTTGTACTCTGTATTCTGCCATTCATAAAACCTCTGGGCTCGCAATGCCGTGGTTACTCCAGATCTGGCCAGGATCTCTGCCTTCAGGTGGGGGTAATCTTCCCCAGTCTCTGCAGCCATATCGTAGTAGACCTTCTGGGCTTCTCCACACAGGAACGGGATGAGGATACCAGACCACTGATCTCGGGGCCTGGCCTCCCGCAGGGCTGTTCTCTCAAATGCCAGGAGGTACACCTCTACAACATCCTCCGGTGTCATTTTCTTTCGGCAGTGGCTGGCCCGTATAGTCCGGGTTTCGTCACAATTGTGGTTCTGCTCCATAAGGGCCTTCATCTGATTTGCCAGCTCCTGTAGCAGAGCTCGGTCCTAGGCAGCCTGATTCATCAACAGCCGATTAGTTTCTTGCTGCACGCGAGTCGTCTCCTATTGGGCAGTTGCTTGGATTCGGGTAGCCTCCGGCTGGGCCACAGTGGCTTGTATTAGAGCCTTGACCACGTTGTCCATCTTGGGGATGGGATGGTTTTGGTTAACCCTGGTTTAAGTCCCCAGTGCGGAGATCCCACCTCTAACACCACATGTGGCAAATTGCCGGTACAATTATGATGGGTCCCGTGCTTCCTCTTCTTGTGGGGGGGGGTTAGGGTGCAGTTTCGTGCCCCTGAACTAGGGTATTTACTGTCCCACTAGTAACCCAGAGAAGGGTAGGGGAGAGGGAGGGACCTGGGCCCACCCTCTACTCCGGGTCCCAGCCCAGGGGCCCTAAGGATAGTGGTAAACCACTTGAACTAGTGCTTCCTTCCCCAGGCTACTTCCCTCTCCTGCTCTTCAGCTTGTGGGGCTTCCTGCCCTCTCTCTCTGCACAAGCCGGGTGTTTCTTTACCTAGGGTCTTGGTCTTCTAACTAGCCACAGCACTTCTCCAAACTCTCCTCTACTTCAACTCCTTCAAACTGCTCTCTGCTCCAGCTCCTTCCTCTGGCTGATTGAAGCAGGGGGTTTTTATCAGGTGACTAGCTTCAGGTGCTCTAATTGGCTTCAGGTGCTCTGTGATGTTATTGACTTGAACTGCAACCGTATAGAACATTGTTGCAACCAAGGTCCCGTAGTGACACAAAATCTTGTATAAAGGGGGTCAAATAAAGTATCTAAGACAAGGTTATGGGTTGCTGGATAGGATTATGCTATCTTTTTGCATGTATCATTTTTGTATTTAAAGATATAAGTATTGGCTCTATACTGTCTGTATTCCAAACTTATGCTTTGCTTCTGGGTAACACTCCAGACAAGTTGGTGTCAGCTCTGCCTAACCTGCTTGATGGCCAATTAAGGACCATCAGCTATACAAGTGACCCACTGAGAGAAGGCAGACATGCCTTGGGACTCAGCAAGGTGTGCAGGGACCTGCCTATGGACAGAACTCTGAGGTTTTTCCAGGCCATGTGATGGACAGCTTGTCTTTGGAACAAAGAAAGACAGACCACATGGCAAGAGAATATAAAAAGCTGCTGCAGCTCCTCCATCTTGTCTTCAATCCTGCTTCTTACCTCTGGAGGGACTTTGCGACACTGAAGCTTTGAACCAAGGACTGAATGACCCATCCCAGCCGTGGATGTACTCTAGAGACTTGATTTGAACCTGCAGTTTATTCCATCACTGCTGCAAGCCTGAACCAAGAACTTTGCTATTACTGTATGTAATTGATTCCATTTAACCAATTCTGGCTCTCATCTTTTTCCTTTTATGAATAAACCTTTAGATTTTAGATTCTAAAGGATTGGCAACAGCGTGATTTGTGAGTAAGATCTGATTTGTATATTGACCTGGTCTGTGGCTTGGTCCTTTGGGGTCGAGAGAACATTTTTTCTTTTACTGGGGTATTGGTTTTCATAACCATTTGTCCCCATAACGAGTGGCACTGGTGGGGATACTGGGAAACTGGAGTGTCTAAGGGAATTGCTTGTATGACTTGTCGTTAGCCAGAGGGGTAAAACCAAAATCTTCTCTGTTTGGCTGGTTTGATTTGCCTTGGTGTGCACAGAAACCCCAGCCTTGGGCTGTAACTGCCCTGCTTTAAGCAATTTGTCCTGAACTGGCACTCTCAGTTGGGTCCCACCAGAACCAGCCTTGTTACATGCTCTAATTGGCTTCAGGTGCTTTTAATTAATCCATAGAAACCTTTCTTCCCTCTACAGGGAATAAGGCTTCTCCTCATCCTGGGACTTGCATATCTCTCCTATATCACTCTCCTGCTGCCTTCTGGCCATGCTGTATCACAGTATATACTAAAATATCAATTGACCTATTAAAATTTTCTGTTGTCTGTAGTCTTAGAAATTAGGCCATTGCATCACTGAATCTATTTTAGGACACAAGATGTCTGCTCATCTGTTTGTTTCTGACATGGCTTTCCTCAGGAACAAGCCTGTCAATAGCAAACAACTTTTTGTTGGTTAATGAATTGTAAAAAGAAGCCTCAAGGTATTCAGACCATTCCTCTTTGTCGGAACACCCGCTGAAGATCAGCTGTTCGCTTTCAAACTATGCCGGGTTTGAAACTATAATCTCACTTCTACATTCCTGTTTACCCAAAACTTTTCTATTGATGTTTTCAAAGAGCAGTGTTTAGCACTTTCTAAGTTTTGGACAGACCCTTCCAGGTTCTTTTTCTTATATGCTGCTTTATCGATATCATGCTCTGCTCAGAGATCTGAAGTCTAGTGTGTGTGAAGCAAGTCACCAAAATAAAATCACCAAGATTGCTGTAATCCCAACTGAATCACAATGAGGGCCAAAGTCTGGCTTCCCAACCAGAGGCGAGCAGGAGGAGGAGGTGGCAGTTGCAATGTAGTGCTTGTGTGGTGGTGATCAGAAGTGCTTGGCCTGGACAGAGCAAATGCAGTCAAACTACTTTGGGTGCTGAATGGAGCATGCTGAGCAGTAGAAACATTTCACAGAACTGTGCAGCATGAGTTTGGCCACCAGCAGGTGCATAGGTGCACTGACCCCGGGCCACCAATCTAATTAGCTGCCCCCCTTTGCAAAGAGGAGAATTGCTATGTGTATCAACTGGCCATAGATCCTCAAATTCAAGACCACTGGGTCTGTATTCTGGAGTTCTCCTGTGTGAGTGGGCTAGGAGTGGGGACTTGAGGAGAGCTGAATATCTGGGCCTTACAGAGGGTGGGTAGTCGGTTCACTAGTTAGGATGTAGAGGTTACTGTATCTTCCCCCGCTCAATCCTCCGAACACACACACACACAGAGGGCCAGTCATTATTTATCCATAAATGATTTGGAAGTAAATGGATTTCTTCCTGTATTGCATCATCTCATGCACATTGGGCCTGATTATTTCCTCATTCTCACTGGCTGTACAGTGGTGCTTTAGTCTTATTTATCATTGCATGCTTCCAGGACCAAGATACTCGGTCACTGTTAAACCACAGTGAAGTAAAAACCAGCAAAACATAGTATAAATTATTAAATGTGACCTCATTTTAAAAAATGTAGGCAAGGACCTACACAGAGACTGACAGAATAGAACTGGAAATATATACTATATATGTTTCAAATGGGGAGAGAATGAGATAAGCTTTTTTTTATTATTTGTAATAGAGCACGTAGGAGCCCTAGTCATGGACCAGGACCCCATTATACTAGGTGCTGTACAAACACCAAGCAAAATGACAGTCCCTGCCCCAGAGATCTTACAGTCTAAGTATAAAACCATGAGACATTAGATAGATACAAACAGACGGGGAACTATCAGAAAACAACTGACAAAGTTGTTGTCTCAGCATATCAGCAGACTAACAGTTGTCAAGTTTTTTGTAGGCATTACGGCAAAGGAGAGTTATAAGGAGGGATTTCAAGGAAGATAATGCATTAATTTTGCAGACGTTTTCAGGGAGCTTCTCCCAAACATGAGGAACAGCATGTGATAAAGCCCAAAGGTGTTTGTTTGAAAATTTAGCAAGTTGCTGAAAGAGGGTAGCATTGTGGGGCTGATCGGAGGTGTGAGTCGACATTTCAGTAGGGACTCGTAGTGTATAATTGAATGATTGGTAGGGTGGGGATAGGCCCTGAGAGTGAAGAGAAGCAGATTATGTTTGTTTTATACAATAGGGAAGAGGGGTCCAGGGAGGGATGCAAAGAAAGGGATGATATAGTCAAAGTGATGGGTTAGGAAAATGACCTTTGCAGCTACATTATGAATGGATATCAGCAAGGCAAGATTTCATTTCTTGAGGGCAGAGAAAAAGATTTAACTGAGATGTGAGAGGATGAGAGCCCGAATGAGAGTTTTAGGTGTGTGGATGGGCAGGAGAAGTTGCATCTTACAGATATTATGCACAAAGAATCAATATTAGATATAGCCTGGATGTAAAGACCTAGAGAGATGTTTAAATCAAAGATTACGCTCAGATTATGGGTCTGAATAGCACTGTTCACAGTGATCAAGAAAGGATGTAGCAGGGAGGATTTGGGAGAGAAGATTAAGAGTTCTGTTTTAGCCATGTTGCGCATGAGCTGACGTCTACATATCCACAAGGAGAGGTTAGAGGGACAAGCCAAGATTTTGATTTGGACAGAAGGACAGGTCTGGAGTAGAGAGGTAGATCTGTGAGTCATCAACGTAAGAACATAAGAACAGCCATATAGGGTCAGAGCAGTAGTCCATCTATCCCAGTATCCTGTCTTCGAATAGTGGCCAATGCCAGGTACTTTGGAAGGAATTAACAGACTAGGCAATCATCGAGTGATCCATCCCCGGCCGTCCACTCCTAGCTTCTGGCAATCAGAGGCTAGGGGCACCCAGAGCATGGGGTGTATCCCTGACCATCTTTGCTAATAGCCATTGATGGACCTATCCTCCATGAATGTATCTAGTTCTTTTTTGAACCCAGTTATACTTTTGGCCTTTCCAACATTCCCTGGCAACGAGTTCTCCAGGTTGACTGTGTGTTGTGTGAAGAAGTACTTCCTTTTGTTTGTTTTAAACATGCTGCCTATTAATTTCATTGGGTAACCCCTGCTTCTTGTATTATGGGAAGAGGAAATAACACTTCCTATTTCACTTTCTCCACACCATTCATGATTTTATAGACCTCTATCATATCCCCTCTTAGTCGTCTCTTTTCCAAGCTAAAAAGTCCCAGTCTTTTTAATTTCTCCTCATATGGAAGCTGTTCCATACCCTTAATCATTTTTGTTGCCCTTCTCTATACCTTTTCCAATTCTAATATATCATCTTTTTTGAGATGGGGTGGCCAGAACTGCATGCAGTATTCAAGGTATGGCTGTACCAGGGATTTAACCCTGATCTACACTAGGCATTGAGGTCGAATTTAGCAGCGTTAAATCGATGTAACCCTGCACCCGTCCAATGACAAAGCCCTTTTTTTTTTACTTAAAGGGCTCTTAAAATCAATTTCCTTACTCCACCCCCGACAAGGGGATTAGCGCTGAAATCGGTTTTGCTGTGTCAAATTTGGGGTACTGTGGACGCAATTAGATGGTATTGGCCTCCGGGAGCTATCCCAGAGTGCTCCATTGTGACCGCTCTGGACAGCACTCTCAACTCAGATGCACCAGGTAGACAGGAAAAGGCCCGCGAACTTTTGAATTTCAATTTCCTGTTTGGCCAGTGAGGCAAGCTGCAGGTGACCAAGCAGAGCTCATCGGCAGAGGTGACCATGCAGAGCTCATCAGCAGAGGTGACCATGATGGAGTCCCAGAATCGCAAAAGAGCTCCAGCATGCACCGAACGGGAGGTACGGGATCTGATCGCTGTATGGGGAGAGGAATCTGTGCTATCAGAATTACGTTCCAGTTTTCGAAATGCCAAAACATTTGTGAAAATCTCCCAGGGCATGAAGGACAGGGGCCATAACAGGGACCCGAAGCAGTGCCACATAAAACTTAAGGAGCTGAGGCAAGCCTACCAGAAAACCAGAGAGGCGAACGGCCGCTCCAGGTCAGAGCCCCAAACATGCCGCTTCTATGATGAGCTGCATGCCATTTTAGGGGGTTCAGCCACCATTACCCCAGCCATGTTGTTTGACTCCTTCAGTGGAGATGGAGGAAATACAGAAGCAGGTTTTGGGGATGAGGGAGGCGATGATGATGAGGTAGATAGCTCACAGAAAACAAGCGGAGAAACCGGTTTTCCCAACAGCCAGGAACTGTTTCTCTCCCTGGACCTGGAGCCAGAACCCCCCGAACCCACCCAAGGCTGCCTCCCGGACCCGCCAGGCGGAGAAGGGACCTCTGGTGAGTGTACCTTTTAAAATACTATACAAGATTTAAAAGCCAGCATGTTTAATAATTAATTTGCCCTGGCATTCGTGGCTCTCCTGGATATACTCCCAAAGCCTTTACAAAAGGTTTCTGGGGAGGGCAGCCTTATTCCATCCACCATGGTAGGACACTTTACCACTCCAGCCAGTAGCACGTACTCAAGAATCATTGTAGAACAAAGCATTGCTGTGTATGTTTGCTGGCGTTCAAACAACATCCATTCTTTATCTCTCTGTGTTATCCTCAGGAGAGTGACATCATTCATGGTCACCTGGTTAAAATAGGGTGGTTTTCTTAAGGGGACATTCAGAGGTGCCCTTTCCTGCTGAGCTGTTTGCCTATGGCTGAACAGAAATGTTCCCCACTGTTAGCCACGCGATGGGGGGGAGGCAAAATGCGACCTTGTAATGAAAGCACATGTGCTATGTATGTAATGTTAACAGCAAGGTTTACCGTGAAAGAGTGTACCCATTGTTCTATAAAATATGTCTTTTTAAATACCACTGTCCCTTTTTTTTTCTCCAGCTGCATGTGTTTCAAGGATCACAGGATCTTCTCCTTCCCAGAGGCTAGCAAAGATTGGAAGGCGAAAAAAATGCACTCGTGATGAAATGTTCTCTGAGCTCATGCTGTCCTTCCACACTGACAGAGCACAGACGAATGCATGGAGGCAGACAATGTCAGAGTGCAGGAAAGCACAAAATGACCAGGAGGAGAGGTGGCGGGCTGAAGAGAGTAAGTGGCAGCTGAAGAGAGGGCTGAAGCTGAAAGGTGGCAGCAGTGTGGTGAGCGGAGGCAGGATTCAATGCTGAGGCTGCTGGAGGATCAAACTAATATGCTCCAGCATACGGTTGAGCTGCAGGAAAGGCAGCAGGAGCACAGACCGCCGCTACAGCTCCTGTGTAACCAACCGCCATCCTCCCCAAGTTCCATAACCTCTTCACCCAGATGCCCAAGAACATGGTGGGGGGGCCTCCAGCCACCCAGCCACTCCATCCCAGTGGATTGCCCAAGTAACAGAAGGCTGGCATTCAATAAGTTTTAAACTTTTAAAGTGCTGTGTGGCCTTGTCCTTCCCTCCTCCACCAACCCTCCTGGGCTACCTTGGTAATTATCCCCCTATTTGTGTGATGAATTAATAAAGAATGCATGAATGTGAAGCAACAATGACTTTATTGCCTCTGCAAGTGGTGATCGAAGGGAAGAGGGTAGGGTGGTTAGCTTACAGGGAAGTAGAGTGAACCAAGGGGCGGGGGGTTTCAGCAAGGAGAAACAAACAGAACTTTCACACCGTAGCCTAGCCAGTCATGAAACTGGTTTTCAAAGCTTTTCTGATGAGCACTGCAACCTCCTGTGCTCTTCTAACAGCCCTGGTGTCTGGCTGTGTGTAACCAGCAGCCAGGTGATTTGCCTCAACCTCCCACCCCACCATAAACATCTCCCCCTTACTCTCACAGATATTGTGAAGCACACAGCAAGCAGTAATAACAGTGGGAATATTGGTTTTGCTGAGGTCTAACCGAGTCAGTAAACTGCGCCAGCGCACTTTTAAATGTCCAAATGCACATTCTATCATCATTCTGCACTTGCTCAGCCTGTAGTTGAACAGCTCCTGACTACTCTCCAGGCTGCCTATGTATGGCTTCATGAGCCATGGTATTAAAGGGTAGGCTGGGTCCCCAAGGATAACTATAGGCATTTCAACATCCCCAACGATTATTTTATGATCTGGGAAGAAAGTCCCTTCCTGCAGCTTTTGAAACAGACCAGAGTTCCTGAAGATGCGAGTATCATGTACCTTTCCTGGCCATCCCACGTTGATGTTGGTGAAACATCCCTTGTGATCCACCAGTGCTTGCAGCACTATTGAAAAGTACCCCTTGCGGTTTATGTACTCACTGGCTTGGTGCTCCGGTGCCAAGATAGGGATATGGGTTCTGTCTATGGCCCCACCACAGTTAGGGAATCCCATAGCAGCAAAGCCATCCACTATGACCTGCACATTTCCCAGGGTCACTACCCTTAATATCAGCAGATCTTTGATTGCATTGGCTACTTGCATCACAGCAGCCCCCACAGTAGATTTTCCCACTCCAAATTGATTTCTGACAGACCGGTAACTGTCTGGCGTTGCAAGCTTCCACAGGGCTATTGCCACTCACTTCTCAACTGTGAGGGCTCCTCTCATCTTGGTATGCTTGCACCTCAGGGCAGGGGAAAGCAAGTCACAAAGTTCCATGAAAGTGCCCTTACGCATGCGAAAGTTTCGCAGCCACTGGGAATTGTCCCAGACCTGCAACACTATGTGGTCCCACCAGTCTGTGCTTGTTTCCTGGGCCCAGAGTCCGCATTCCACCGCATGAGTCTGACCCATTAGCACCATGATGCCCACATTGCCAGGGCACGTGCTTTGAGAGAAGTCTGTGTCCATGTCCTCATCACTCTCGTCACCGCGCTGACATCACCTACTCGCCCGGTTTCGCTTTGCCAGGTTCTGATGCTGCATATACTGCTGAATAATGCGTGTGATGTTTAATGTGCTCATAATTGCGAAAGTGATCTGAGCGGGCTCCATGCTTACTGTGGTATGGTGTCTGCACAAAAAAAAAGGCGCGGAACGATTGTCTACTGTTGCCCTGATGGAGGGAGGGGCGACTGACGACATGGCTTACAGGGAATTAAAATCAATAAAGGGGGTGGCTTTGTGAGAAACTGAATGGCTGCCTTAAGGATAGAACTCAAAACTGGGTTTAGCAGGCCGTCGATTTTACAGAGGGAGGGAGGAGAAAATGAATACAAAACAAATCTGTTCTATTTCTTGTTTTGAGCCACTTCATCTATCTTTATACATCTTGCTAGCAGCAGACTGTGCAGTACAACCGCTAGCCATCGTCACCTCCTGGGTGCTTGGCAGAAGATGGTGCAGTATGACTGCTAGCCATCATCTTCTGCTGGCTGCAGATTAAAAGACAGTGCACTGCTGGTAGGACTCAATCACCATGAGACAAAACAGGGGAAATGACCTGGCTGAGTCACTCCCATGTTTGCCCAGGCACCCGGTTAAAAGAGCACCCAGGACTACATCAATGACAGCTACCAATCATACTGCACTGTTTGCTGCCAAAAGGCAATAAACTGCTGCTGTGTAGCAATGCAGTACACGTCCACCAGCACCCAGGAGACATACGGTGACGGTTAACTGAGCGGGCTCCATGCTTGCCGTGGTATGGCGTCTGCACAGGTAACTCAAGAAAAAAGGCGCAAAACGATTGTCTGCCCTTGCTTTTACGGAGGGAGGGAGGGAACGGGGGCCTGACGATATGTACCCAGAACCACCCACAACAATGTTTTAGCCCCATCAGGTACTGGGATTTCTACCCAGAATTCAAATGGGCTGTGGAGAACTGTGGGATAGCTACCCACAGTGCAAAGCTCCGGAAGTCAACAGTTGCCTCGGTACTGTGGACACAGTCTGCCGACTACATGCACTTAGAGCATTTGTGTGGGGACACACACACTCAACTGTATAAAAACACTTTCTACAAAACTGACTTCTATAAATTCGACCTAATTTCATACTATAGACATACCCCTTTAGAGTGGAATTATGATATTTTCTGTCTTATCATCTATCCCTTTTGTAATGGTTCCTAATATTCTCTTGGCTTTTTTGACTCCCGCTGCACATTGATCAGATGTTTTCAGAGAACTATCCATAACTCCAAGATCTCTTTCTTGTGGCAACAGCTAATTTAGATTCTATCATTTTATATGCTTTGTTGGGATTATGTTTTCCAGTGTGTATTACTTTGCATTTATCAACATAGAATTTCATCTGCCATTTTGTTGCCCAGTCATTCAGTTTAGTGAAATCACCTTGCTAACTCTTCACAGTCTGCTTTGGACTTAACTATCTTGAGTAACTTTGTATCATCTTCAAATTTTGCAACCTTACTTTTTATCCCCTTTCCCAGATCATTTATGAGTATTATGAACAGCACTGGTCCCAGTACAGATTCCTGGGGCACACCACTAGAGATGACAGCTGAATTTGTGTATGCAAATGAGATTACACAGAGATAAGGTGCAGAGGGTGAGGAGAAGAGGACCAATGACAGAGCCCTGTGGAACTCCCACGGAAAGTTGGAGAGAGGATGAGAAGGTCCCTCCAAAAGACATGTTCAGTGAGCAATTAGAGACATAGGAGAAGAACCAGCAAGGCTGGAGTCATCAAAGACAAGAGAGGACAAGATTTCAAGAAGAGCAGAGTATTGAAGGAGGCTGACAGTGTCCAAGGATGATGAAGATTGAGTAATGGTTCTGAGTTTTGGCTAGGAAGCATTCATTAGAGATTTTGGCAAAAGTAATTTCAATGGAGGGCAAGGGGCAGAAGCTGGAATGGAGAAGGTCTAAAATGGAACTGGAGGAGAGGAACTCCAGACAATGTTTGCAGATAGTGCATTCATTGAGCAGAGATTTGTAAGTGAGATGAGGAAGTAGTTGGAGGAGCAAATGGGGTCAAAGGTGGGTTTATTTAATATTGAATCAATGGAAGTTACAAGCCTAACTACCTTTGTGGATCTGAACCTCAGACAGTACAGCGGTGAGGATTGTATAATACCTAACAGAATAGATGTCTGTCAACTGATTTTCAAAAGTTTCAGCAGAAATCATCACTGAGTGTTAACCTTGACCTTCATTTTAAGAAAAACTAGGAAATGCCTCCAGCATCAAGGGTCTTGTGGGATTTTCCCAGAGGGATGATAGAAGTTTATCTCCCATAATTCCTCTGAACTCCCAGAAGGCCTGTCAAAATATCCCAGAAGCCAGTGCTTCAGGGAACTGTGGTATAAATACCTAGAGTATAACAGTTATAGTGTATACACAAGGTAAAACGTGAACTAACCTACACCCTAAACAGCATGTCTAGTGTATACATTTAGCATAATTGGTGCTTACAGTGGGGTTAATTTGCCAGTTCAAAGGACAATGGTTTAGTTCTTTAGTGATTGAGTCACTCTCACTTTTCTCACATGAGGCCTGTCTAGAAGGGGGAAATTCCCCCAGAATTCTAACCAGATTTAAAACCAAGTTGGAGCTATAGCATGCACCAAGCTAAAGGTGGCCTGAGAACCTTTTACTGACCTGGTTTGAAAACCACCAGAACTGTCATAAAAATGGTTCCAGCCACCCAAAGTTGGTCTGTGCTACAACTCCAAATTTAACTGAACTGGTTTTAAAACCAGTTCAAATTTTGGAGAAAATTTCCCTACTGTTGACCTAGCCCTTATAGATACTTTGTTCTCCCCTGCCCCACACCCACCTGAAGTAAAAGTCAACCAGATTAAAATCACACATTGCTCTTAGACATCAATCTACACACACATTTTTGTGCCAATATAAATATTTTGTTGAGGATGTGACTTTTTAAAATCAAAATAGCTGTATCAGTACAGCACCTAGCGTGGACAGGTTACACTGGTATAAAGGTACCTTACAGCAGGCACAACGTAAGTTACATACTGCTCAGTAGTTCACTGTAAGGTCACCAGTGTGCTGTAAAGAGACCCAGTTGCTAGGTCTCATGTGCTTTCAAGCCAACTGGGTCTGGGTAGAGTCTAGTAACTGTTTCTAGCTCTGAGTATATAGGGCGTACTCCCAAGCACAGACCTCTTTGTCCTTGCCTTTCCTTGGAACATGGGACGATGACACCCAGCTGCCCTTGATCCTGAAACCAGTGTCTGAACTTCACCATGTCCCCTAGTCATTTACACATGTTCTTTCAGTATCTCACCAATGCTGTGGGTGCTCTGGGCTTCTAGATTAACCCAGCTGGAGACAACATGACAGGCACAGAAGGCACACAGGTTTAGCAAAAGAATTTCTTAACAACAGTCACTTTACTCCTAAAGCACTCAAGAGTGACAGACCTTTGAAAAATAACAGAAGTCCTGAGGCACCCCCTCCCCCACTCTGAGCTCATCCCTTTTGCGAGTCTGTGGTCCGTCAACGTTTCAGGCTGGGCACATTCCCTCCTGCCCTTGCTCTTTCCAGCATTCCCTGCTTACATGGGGCAATGGTGATCCCCTGCACCGAGCAGAGCCCCACTTTGAAATAGAGCCTCCCTCTCTGTGTCATGTGCTCACCCTGAGAAACTTCATATCTACCAGTAATACTTGTCCTGCCCTTGGGGTCCCTGTGTAGAAGGACCATTGCTCCAAGGGAGTGGGCCAATAGTAGAGAGTCATTCAAAGCTGATAGCCCCAGATTATTCTTAATAATGGTCCTTCAATGAAATAATAAAAACTCCTTTCCCAGGTAGGGCAGCTGTCTGGCCTGCAGGCCAATCAGCTGCCCTTGGGCCAAGCTAGACTTGTGGAGTCATGGTGCCAACATTTCCATATGTAGTATCATACAGAGGCCATAGTGATACAGACAGATCCCACTCTGTCGCTGATCATTTCCCCTTCTGTATGGGAATAGCTATACTAGTATAAAGCACCTTAATTCCAATATAACTGATTCCACACTAGGGGGGCTTGTACTGTTTTACCAATATAGTTTAATTTTCTAATATAGACAAGGCCTTAGTGTATGGAAAAACATGTTATAGTTATACTGTACACATTCTAGGAAGGGAAAGCTCCATGATTTTGAGTTGTCAGTGTCTATCCCCTTGGAAGCTTCCTTTAAAAAGTAAAAGTCTTTGTAGAACATTTGGTTAGAAAAATCTGAACTCTGCCTGTGGTTTGACTCTCTGTTTAATTGCTCCTCTAGCTAACATTGTGTGATACCACCTACAGTATAATTACAGTGACCATAAATTGGTCTTGGCACCTCCAGTGCTGCAACCATGCAAAGTCAGTCATCTGACTCTTTAATTAAGGTTTTCACTAAGATTGGTAAGAACTTTCTAATATTCCTCCTTATTTCAGAGAAAATGTATCAGATCTAAAAACTTTTACAGGGGAAAAGATCAAGGAGTGTTTTACACAACCATCCATACTGCACACTCAGAAACAAACCGATAGGTTAACCAAGAAATAATAGCAACCAAGTTTTCCAGATTTGTACCCTGAGCTTCATTCTACAATGGGAAATACTTTAAATGAATGTCAATACCAGTTCATTTTATTCAACTATGCATTTCACTCCCATTCCCATGACTCTGCGGCCATATTTTTAAAGGTATTTAGGTACCTAACGCTGCTGATAGAGGTACAGTGGGATTTCCAAAAGAGCTACGGGTGCAAGCCATGAAGCAACTTAGGTTGCTTCAGTCTCTTAAGTCACATGTGGGGCCCAATCCCCCACCCCCTCTCTGTCAGAGCAGGAGAAAAGATTTGAACAGGGGGTCTCCCACCTCTCAGGACTGGCAGTATTTATCCATAATGGAACAGCCATGGTGCCAGAGAGAGAGAGTGTGAGAATGATTCTGTAGCCTGGTGGTTCATGCACCCTCCAGAAAGGAGGGAGACACCTTGTTGAGATCCTTTCTCCTCCTCTGACAGAAAGGGGAGGAATTAAACCTGGGTCTCCCGTATCCTAGATGAGTGCTCTAACCACTGGGCTAAAAGTTATAAGGCCAGTGGCACCACCATCTCCTCTGGCCTTTTTGTTTGGAGCGAGGCAGGTGCCAAAGTCATTCCCACAACAAGTGGTTTAGGCATCTAAGCCATCTGCTTTCTTTTCATGTATTGCTAGCAGAAAAAGGCCCCTTCCTGCAGCCTAGGCTTAGGGATCTGTCTCCTAGAGAGGGGTGGGGCTTAGCACATTGGCTAGCTGAGGCAGGTCCCCATCTAGCATGCTAGCTTCTGAGGAGCCTATTTTTCTACATTCAGTTTATAGGAATGTAAGTGCCTGACTCAGGCTTTGTGGCTCGGACTGTTGTTTCTGTGGTTGTCTAGATGCCTAAGAGTTTGGGGCTGTGACGTGCAGCTTTGCAATGTCCAAGTCCCTTTGTGGATCCCATCCAAGGTGCTTAACTCCCAATGGACACCTATCTACATCTTTAGGTGCCTAAATACTTTTATATCTGCCCCCTTGTCTTTAGTAAAAAGTTGTACTGGTTTAACTAAAATTTATTTTAACTCAGTCTTGTTAACCGCCTAATGTACACACACATCAGTTTAAACTTTGTGTATACAATGTAAGAACTTAAGAACAGCCATACTGAATCAGACCAAAGGTCTATCTAGCCAAATATCCTGTCTTCCAACAGTGGCCAATGCCAGGGGCCCCAGAGAGAATGAACAGAACAGTTAATAATCAAGTGATCCATCCCGTCACCCATTCTCAACTTAATCTGCTACTTTACAAATGAAGCTAAATTGGTATAGGCAAGTTTTTAACTGTTTTAAGTCTGTCTACATTAGGAGGTCATAAGAGTGGCCATACTAGTTCTGATCAATGGTCCATCTAGCCCAGTATGCTGTTTTCTGACAGTGGACTGTGCCAGACGCTTCAGAGGGCATGAACTGAACAGAACAGGGCAATTTTGAGTGATCCATCCCCTTCGTCCAGTCTCAGCTTCTGGAAGTTGGTGGTTTAGGGACACCTAGAGCATGGAGTTGCATCACTGACCATCTTGGCTAATAACCGTTGATGGACCTATCCTGCATGCACTTATCTAATTCTTTTTTGATCCCACTTATTTTTTAGCCTCTACAATATCCCATGGCAACAAGTTCCACAGCTTGACCGTGTGTTGTGTGAAGAAATACATCCTTATGTTTGTTTTAAACCTGCTGTCTATTAATTTCATCAGGTGTCCTCTAGTTCTTGTGTTATATGAAGGATGTATATTATACTTCTCTATTCACTTTCTCCACACCATTCATGATTTTATAGACCTCTATCATACACACTGTGATCTCTTGTCTAAGATACACAGTCCCCATCTTTTCAATTTCTCCTCACATGAAAGCTGTTCCATGCCCCTAATCATTTTTGTTGCCCTTCTCTGGACCTTTTTCAATTCTAATATGTCTTGCATGCAGTATTCAAGGTGTGGGCATCCCATGGATTTATATAATGGCATTGTGATATTTTCTGTCTCATTATCTATCTCTTTTCTAATGGTTCCGAACATTCTGTTCACTTTTTTGACTGCCATTTCACATTGAGCAGATGGTTTCAGAGAACTATCCACACTGACTCTAAGATCTTTATTGAGTGGCAAAAGCTAATGTAGACCCCTTCATTTTGTATGTACACTTGGGATTATTTTTTTCAATGTGCATTACTTTGCACTTAACATTGAATTTCATCTGCCATTTTGTTGCAGTCACTCAGTTTAGCAAGATCCCTTTGTAACTCTTCACAGTCAGCTTTAACTACCTTGAGTAATTTTTTATCATCTGAAAACTTTGCCACCTCACAGTTTACCCCTTTTTCTAGTTCATTTATGAATATGTTGAACAGCACTGGGCCCAGTATAGATCTGTGGGGGGCGCTGCTATTTACCTCTTTCCATTGTGAAAATTGACCATTTATTCCTACCGTTTGTTTCCTGTCTTTTAACCAGTTGCTGATCCATAAGAGCACCTTTTCTCTTATACTATGATTGCTTATTTTGCTTAAGAACCTTTAGCCTTGTCAAAGGCTTTCTGAAAGTCCAAGTACACTAAATCATTCTTGTCCACATGCTTGTAGACCCTCTTAAAGAATTCTAATAGATTGGTGAGGCATGATTTCCCTTTACAAAATCCATGTTGACTCTTCCCCAACAAATTATGTTCAGCTATGTGTCTGACAATTTTATTTTTTACTATAGTTTCAACCAGCTTGCCCGGTACTGTTTTAGTTAGATTAAACTGGTGCAATTTTCCAGTGTAGCCAGTGCAAGAGACAGGATTTGAATGCTCCTGAAGTGCTAGAGAGGTGTGAAAGGCTCCTGAATATAGTTAATTTCTATCTTGTAGATGTGACTCTAATACTGGATTACTACCTGCTAACTGCATTCAAGTGACTGCCGTGCTGCTGAGGGTAATATCTCAGACTTTATCAGCTCTGATGAGGTGCTATTACCACCTCTATGATATGAAAGGCAAATTCTCCTTCCTTATCAGTGTTTGACAGTGGACACTTACCAAAACCAGATTATGCTATCAGAATTAATGAGAATTAATTGAAAAATCTGAATGACTAATGGAATCTTATTATGTAGGAGTTATTTAATTGAATAGTTGCCAGAGGTAGTAGAGAAAAATGTAGTACTATTGTTATAGTTATTCATTTGGGTGGTTTTCTCTGGCTTGAGTCCACTGTGGTACTTTGTACAATGGGGTTTACAAACCACACACTGGCCAAGAAAGGATTAACGAACTGCTACAGGCTCAATCTGCCCCTCCCTGATACATCTGGAGTAGGTGTGAGGCTTGGAGGATGGAGTTAAAAGAGGGAGAACACGAGTCAGTTGGGGGCTGACCGGGAAAGAGATTAGATCTCTAGTGCTCAATCTGAGAGAGAGGTTTGACTGGGCTAGTTTGAGGACTGCTGATGGCTAGAGCCTCCCAGAGGGAAGGTAGGCCTGATGTGGGACTATTGTCTGGTTTGTCACCAGTGACCTACCTGCTGGTAGGTCTGATCGATAGGTAGTGTCCTTCCTGAAAGGGGTGACAGCTGAATAAAAGATCTATTTTCTTATGTAAGCAGAGTCAGGATGAGCTCCACCCTGACATCTGGTGGTGAGTTGTGGCAAGTTGTGGAAAAGAACTTCAGGGGTTGATTTCATTTGCATAGGCACACCCACCCCAGTTAGCATGAGCCCATAGCTGCCCAAATGGTCACTTTGGCTGCTGTGGGATCCCCAGTTTCTCTGTTATTGGGGCAGAAAGAATAAATTGTTATTATCCTGATTATGTGAATCAAGGACAGTGGAACGTACTTGGCCTTTTGTTATGATGGAGGGACTCGCCATCAACTAAGTAGCACTCGCTAGGCAAGAGACATGGGTTCCAAAATACAGTTAATTGAGAGAGGTTGAGGACATGTATTAATACCTGATAGTATGGACCCCCTGGTGAGGGCCCTACATGCTGATTGCATCTCCTTTTCCCTCCACTGTGGAATGTCAGAGCTAATTTTGATTCTATTAAGAGTCTAGTTACAGGCTGCTGAGCTGAATTCACTTTGGGCCAATAGTGCACCAGCACTGAGTCTCCCCTACTACAAGCTGAAATCACAAAAGAGCTAAAATTACTAAGAGCTGAAATCACTGAGTGTTGTGCTAAGTAGTGGGGCAGCCTGAAAATATATTGAGGAGCAGTTTGTAGGACAGCTGGAGTGGCTCATGGAATGGCTAGTAGAGCAGAGCAGAGCCTCATAGAGAGGTGGGGCAATCGGCTTCAGACCATATAAGGTATCCCTTAACCCTCCCATCTCTGCCCAGGTTGGGAGATAAAACTTTGCAGATTAATTTTTGAACTCTGGGGCTGCACTGACCAGGGACAGAGACTTTTGGGTTATTGGACTTTTAGGACTTTGGGTGACTTTTGGGTTGCTGGACTCAAGAACCAAAGGGAAAGGACACGGCCCAATTTTCTTGGGATGGGTTTTTGCTCATGGGTTGTGTTATGAATCCTGTTGGTGGTGTTCCCCCAACATAATGCCACATTGTTTCTCTCTGTTATTAAAAGGCTTTTGCTACACTCAGACTCTGTGCTTGCCAGAGGGGAAGTATTTCCTCTTAGAGGCGCCCAGTGGGGGTGGTATATATTTGTCCCAGATCACTAGGTGGGGGCTTGAGCCGGTTTTGCATTGTGTTATTGGAATGGAACCCCTAGATACTGAACCCGACCCTTGTTGCTGCCAACTCTGATGGGCAGAAGGGTTACATTTATAACTGACTGGGGACCTGGCAGTAGTTTGTCCTGAGCTCAGAAGTGACCTGGCCACACCTGGCTGTTGAATAACTTAGATTGCCTGTTCTTTTAGTTAGACACAAGCTTTTCCTCCGCCCCAAAGCGTGTACATCTATTCCAGGCTGTTGGGTGATACTGGGATTCTAGAATGGCTGTAGATACCAGCCACATTAATCAGGTTGGAAATCAAGTGGGAGGAAGTTGGAAAGAGAAAACAGTATTCAGTGTGATTATAATATCTGACGTCTTGTGAATTGCCAGAGCTAGAATTAACTGGTATACGCCATTGGAAAATGGGGATTTCTGCCTTCATATAGCATAGAGCATTTGTTTCAGTCACTGGTGGTTCTTGAGATATCAGACCTAAAATTTGTCATTGGTTACTTGGATCATGGGGAAAAAGAACATGATTGTTACTGGATGGGTCAGGAGTCCAGTCTCTCCACTTTCTAAATAAACATTTTATGCCACATCAGTTGTCTGTGGTCTTTTGCCAGGAAGACCTGTTTAGGTTTCGGGGGAATAGGCCATCTTTCCCCACCCCCTATTCTCCAGGCCCAGGAGCAGCGGCTGCGAATCAACCAGAAGCTGGCTAACTGAGCCCACACCTTGCCTTGCAGGTCTTAGACAGAGCCCTCAGTGACAAAGGCCAACAGCTGAGGAATTGACTTCAGCCAATGATTGGCCTGAGCCTGAGTGTAACGACCTTCTGAACATTGTCTCTTTGGGTAGGTGTTTTCATAACAATTAGGCCTCACTCCTTTGAGAGTAGGACTTTTTGTAACTGTTGGCCTGGCTTTTCTCAGAGCAGGATTTTTCCCAGTTAAAGGTCCTGTGGTGGGTGGAAGGAGAGAAGAACTGCATGGATTTCATGGATTTGTTGTAAGTAGTAATATCTGTAGAGAGGCTATGAGATTTAGTGCAGAGGGCACAAAAGTGGGAGCCAGAAGATCTGAGTTCTATTCTTGTCTCGGCCATTAATTATGGACATTATTATGAAAGAGCCCCAGATACTATAGTAATGGCTGCTTTAGAAATGTATACATATTCATTGATACTGTTACACTCTGAGGAGAAAGGATTTAAATATATAGTGTAGATTTACCCAGTATCAGGTGATAGTAAAGGCTTGTTCATTTACTTCCCAACATATGGCTATGTGCCATTGGTTCTGCCAGTCATATTTCTAGCTGTCAGTTTCCCTACAATGTTGGTGTTCCTGTGTCATAGTTGTACCTTTCCACCTCCTCAGTGCTGATTTTAGGCTCATTGTAACTGCAGGAAATTAATTCCATTAACTTCTGTCAAAGGAGGGAAATAGATGAGTAAACAGCTCTGTAGAAAAGCGAGACTCACCAGTGCAGTGCCTCTTGCTAGTCGTTTTGGGAGTTAGCTCAACTGTAGATACAGAGCGCCCTCTGCTGGCGGGTATCTCACCTGCCTTAGGGCCTCATGTCCCTTCCAGTGCCCCTTTACCTCAAGGTTCTGCCCCAGTAGTACCCCCACTCTCTGGGTCTCCCAATCTAGGGGAACCCCCAATCCTCTATCCCCACCTTGCCTGAGAGGCTACTGCCAGTCATCATCTAACCCTCACTCACTGGGGCAGACTGAAGTCTGTAGCGGCCAGTCATCATTGGCAAGGGGTTAGGACCTTCTGCCTCAGCCTATTCCCAGGCTACACCACTGTAGCCCCAGTACCTTTCCTGGCCTTTAGCAATGCCTGCAGCCTGGGGGTTTACCAGGCTGGAGCTCCCCAGCACTGCTGTGTACAGCTTCAGGTACCTTACTCCCAGGCAGCTAGCCCTTCCCACTCCAGAACTAGAGTGAAACTCCTCTGTCTCCTGGCCTACAGCCCTTTTATCAGGGCCAGCTGGGCCCGAATTGAGCTGGCCACACCTGTGGCTGCTTCCCCAATCAGACTAGCTTGGCTGCTTTTAACCTGTTATCCAGGAGTGCAGCAGCCACCCCACTACAAGCTCCCATACAAAATAGCTCCTGAACTCCATGTGTGTGGCTTTACTGGGAGAAACCAGGCTGAAATGAGTTGCTCAGAGTAAATATGCTGCCTTCCAGAAAGAAATCTGCAGTTGGTCTCAGATCTGCTTGTGTGTCCTTTCAAACCCCCATATGTTGGAAAAATTCAGGCATATTTCTATGGCTATTCAAAAGGTTCTTGGTCAGGACTGAGCTCCAATAGTTCTTCCTGTTTGGAGAGAGAAGTGGTAGACCTTCTGCACACAGGTGAATTCTATCTCTAGCGAGGAAAAATCATCCACCACATGAGTTCAAACCCTTCTTGACTTCTCATGGGCTGGGACTGTGTTATTCTTATCTTACACATGTGCAAACTGAGGCCCAGAGAGATTAAGTGACCTGCCCCAGATCACCTAGTAAGGCAATGGCAGAGAAAGGAATAGAATCCAGAGGTCTCTTTATCTAATAACTAGGCTACAAAAGTGGTTTCTGGAAACTTTGGGCTGAATATGTGAATCTATATTATAAGATTTCAAGAATATCACTCTGAAGCCTAAAATATTTGTCAGTGTGAAGCGATGGAAGCATCTACAAACATGGCTGAGGGCTCATTTTGCTCAGAATATCAGGTTGAATGATCACTGGATTACATGATCTGTTACCATCCATTTTTAAGTTCTTAACCATTTTTCTTTGCCATGTGACAGCAAGGCATGTATCTATGCCATGCCAAGAGTCCTAGACCATTGTGATATCTGAGGTAACTCAGTCACTCAGTTGCTCAACTGCGAATCTGCATGCAACAGTTTCATTGTTTGTGTGAGGGAGTCTACACAGATACTTGGCCAAACTGCCACAGTTCTTCAAAACCATTCACACCACAAACACAACAAGTACACACAATAACCCCAAACACACAGCCCCTCATTTGCCACCTGCACAAGGCAACATAAAATCTTCCAGGACTGTCACTTTGAAGCCCAGAATGCATGTGTCTGTGTGAAGCAATGGAAATGGTTACAAGCATGGCTGAGGGCTCTCTTTGTTTAGGATATCACCAGGTTTGATCATCACTAGGCCCTGTGAGACCCATATGCATGCTGAAGTCTAAAGGTTCGGTGGCAGTTGGACTGTGACAGTTGATTAGAGAAGGTGGGAGTAACAGTTGTGTGGAGTAGCAAAGAGGTGGTTGCTCTGTGCACAGACTTTGGGGAACATGTACAAGCAACAACATTGTTCATTACAGCACAGTGCATGGAAACATGCGCTGCTCCCCCCCCATTTGCCTTTTTTATATGCATGACTTTATGAATGACACACATGAGAGACAGCTGGGCTTTCAGGTACTAATGGATACATAAAGCTGTGTAATGTAGTAGGAAGTCTGATTATGCTTAGGACTGTAGGAACTTTCCCGTCAATCTTTAAGGAACAGATTTCCAAGTTTTTCATTTTTTAAAAAGGTAATTGTAACAGGGTGCTCATCTCAAGTGCCTTCTAGCGGCTGGATGTGGTACTGAAATCTATTTCCTTCTGTAGGTTGCTGACCTCACTCTTCAGTAGTTCAGCCCTCCAGCCAAGTCACACAGTCACACACACAAAGGGACCCTTCCAGTGTAGCAGAGAGACTGGTAGCAGACCAAACTGTCTGCCCTCACTGAAGTTTTCATCCCTGTCTCTGGGCCCTTTAAATTCAGCCCTTCACTCAGCTTCTGAAGGAACCTTGTCCCCTTCACAGGGCTGAGACCACTTTGCCAGTGGGGGAATCCAGAACCACCCATATGCCGTGTTCCAGCCAAGGGACCCTATAAACAGCAACCATGTACTGCTGCCTTTAATTAGTTGCTGCTGCCTTCCCTGGGCTTCTGCCCACATGATTTCTTTACCTTTGCCTGTTAGGGTTACTATTATCAGGGCCTTGTTCTGCCAGGGCCAATAAATGCAGCCAGTCAAGCACCTTTTGATCAGAACAGAGCACCTTTCCTCACTCTTCTACTCCCAGCCAGGAAATGGCCTGCTCTGGCCCTGCAAGTTCTTTTATCCGAGCCAGCTGGCCTCTGATTGGCTGCTTCCAGCCTTTTTAGGCAGGCCAGGAGAACCCACCTTTGCAGCTCCTTTCCTGGGGGCAAGGTGAGTAGTACCACAGGGGCCCATGAAGGGCCGATATACCCCATCACAGTAATGCACAGATCATCCACACAAGAGGTTAGGAAGAACCTAGCATTCTCTTGAATTCTGTCCCTTTTGGAGTATTAAGAACATGACATCTAGATTCTTTCCCTGCAGAAGTCTTATGAGTGACAATTTTCATGTTGAGCTAGCATGTAGGTCATTTGCATGTATCTGATTCTGTGACAAGTGAGTATATGTCTGATGTCTTTTAGAGGAAGTTGTAACAGGTCAGTGAGACTTTACCACATTAATCAAAACGTTAATTGACACTTGTGGGAGAAGAAAATTACAATCTTCCCATTAGATTCATTACTGTAGTTGTCAGATGACTTAGAGGGTGACAGTTTGCCCTTGACAACTCTGAAAGGATAACATAGAAATACTGTGTGTCAAAAAAACCCAGGAGCTTTTTAGTGTGTGTTCAAGAAACTCAATGTGGTTTTTATTTTAAAGATTTAAAAAAAAATTAAGTATGACTGCAAATACTAAAAATAACCTTTTAATGTCTCTGGAGTGTTTGTCAATGTTCCTAGTGAGGACTATAAGCAAGAGGAAGAGGAGTGGACTGAATATGAGATTTGGAAGCAAATGCTAATCCCAACTCTGTTGGTTTCTCTGACCTTAGAACATTTTTCCATCAGAAAATGCTGATTTGTCAAAAGCTAAATGTTTTTTACATACCATTTGTACTGAAATTTGATTTAGAATAAAAATTGGAATAGGTAGCATTCCAATATGATCAAAAGGCTCCATTTTGATTTTCTGAATGGAACATTTTGACTTCCTGTTTCAAAACAACTTTTTGTTTCAATTTTTTATTTTATACCATATAATTGAAGTAGAGAACAAAACACCGCTTGTTGAATGACCTGTAATTTTGGGGGAGGATATCATTTCCAGGAAATCTTGAAAGTTTTTGTTCTCGTTCCATTTTGGAATGGAAAAATATTCAAAATCATGGAATTTCCCACAAAATAGAATAGCCCGTTCCTGTCTGGTTTTAGTCACAATCCCTGGTGGTGTCACAAAAGGTAATCAAAGTCTAAGAGGCACTGAACATTTTATTAAAATCTAAAGAAAAAAAAAATCTCACTTCCCTCACTCGCCAGACACCAACACTTTAAGGTTAATTGTCCTATCTTGAAACGTACACAGATAACAGAGATAAGCTGATGTAATTTATCTTTTATACATTTTTTTACTCTTGCTCTTTTAATATGTTAAGAGGGTCACAAAAAGGTCCCTGTGAATAAGGAGTCACCAATCTGAAAATGTTGAAACCAGTGCACTAAAGAAGTTAATAGGTGTCCAGCCTGTGTCATGGGAGGTAAAAATCCCCAGCTGAGGGTGAAAGAACCTCTCATTTGAAATGTATAGGACTCTCATTTGATTTACAGATTTAACATATTAGATCTTGAATGAGTACCGAAGATTTGCTCTGTACCAATTTACAGGAACAGAGCCCAGACTTGATAAATTAATTTGTTCTTTATGCAGACAAGCAGATAAAGCCTTGCTGCAATGGTTTGAGTTCAACACTGCACCCCAAATGCTGGTGCAAATCAAGGGGAAAATTCTCAGCAAATGGGGTATTATATTCTGAAAATGGCTGTCCTTTACTTCCATGCTCCAGGGATCTATCCAATGTTTCTGACAAACAAAGCCTTTGCTGGGAATAATTAATCCGTTAATTATATTTGAATGGGTTCACGCATTACCAATCCAGTGATTAATTTAATCCTTAAGAGGGACTGGGAGGGATCTGACTTTTTTTCTTTGATCTTTCTGTCAGGCAGGGCATCTGTCTCCCTGAAAATCTCAGAGCATGTACAGCATACATAAAACAGGTGAAGCTCTGTGGTCTGTGCTATGCAAGAAGTCAGACTAGAAAATCTAGATGGTCCCTTCTGGCCTTAATATCTATTAATCAAATTAGGAGGGCAAACACCACAACTCTGTGGGGATCAGGCTTAGAAATGGGCAAGATCTATTGGGTCTCTGGATTAGTCCTCTAGCAAGAGCACAATATAGTCCCCCAGATTCAGGACGTGTTAGATACTAGCATGTTGCTTTAGCCTTCTGTAAAGTTTTAAATACATTTAGTGCTGAGGTGGGGTTCCAGCCTGACATCTCCACGGACTGGAAATCTTAGGCAAGGTAAGTCATGGACAATAGCACTGCAATAGCTTCCATTGCACCATCTCAAATCCCATCTCCCCAAAACTCATCTTTCCTCCTAACCCCACTTCTCCCTCCATTGGGAACTCCACTCTCCATCCTCTCCCCATAGCTCCACACCCTCTTTCTCACTGATTAATGTATCCAGACACTTGCTACATCCTGCTGATTCTTCCAACTTCCAAATGGTCTCCACTAATAAAACCTTTATCTGTGCATTGCCTTCTCTGTCCTTGACTGGGCGGGGGGAGGCGCACTCTGCCTCTCGCCGCCTTAATCTGTGTAACTGCTGCTGCCTAAGGCCTCAGTTCTGCAATTAAGACCGCAGTTATACCACCAGACCAGCTGGTATTTCTGCTCTTTGCTCTTTGACACTAGGGACTACTAGAGTCTAGGCAAGTTGCTCATACAAAATGGTAACTGTGCATGCAGAACGAACCATTGCAAATATGAAAGATGTTGATTGCCACGCAGAATGGTAAGTGTGCATGCTCAGTTTACATGGAATTAAAAAAAAATATCTTGGGGGGGGATTGCTTTAAATTCCAGTTTTGTCACCTTTTTTTAAACAAAATCATGTGATTTATGTGAAACCTCTTTGTGATGGTGAAGGGCCAAAATCCCAATAATATGTAGGTAAGATCTTGACCACAGTCTCTGTTAAGATCACATAGGCCCAAATTCCACGGCTTGGTCTGAGGCATAAGGCCTAGTTAACAATGGACAATATATGGCTAAAGAAAGCTAGAATAAGCAGGTGACAACCTTGCTTGTTTCAACTATACATAAAATATGCTAAAGCAGCATAACTCCAGGCAGAGCGCAGTAATTGGGAGGTTTATCAGGAATTATAGGCACATACTCCCTGAAAGAAGCCTTAAAGTCTGCTCCCTGGTTCAGGAAGAAATAACGGTACATACTCCCCAAATGCTGAACAGGTTCAGGGAGAGGCCTAACATAATAGCATGAGTTATGGCATCCTCCTTCATGGATGCCAGTCCTAGTTCACAGAAATGCAGTGGTAAGCCACACACAATTGTCATTGCTATGTATTGTTTACTGTTCTTTTTGCTTTAAACCCTCCAGGAATGTACCCGTGGGCCAACGTGACTGGAAAGAGCCACCGTCATTTCTATGGACCCGAAATCAGGATTTAACTTACACATTGCAAAAGAAGAATTTTAAGAACTAACACCTGTGTATTAGCAAACATATTAACCTGAGCCATGGGCGGAGCCATTATGTAATCTTTTAGACTATTGGTTTATTGTGCTAATTTTGTCTTGCTGCTAAAACCTATCCAGGGACTCGGGAACTCCCACCCCGTCACTTCTCTCTACCCATTGGCACCCTATATAATCTATTGTAATCAATTGTTTAGCAGTGTCTCACTGAGCTTAATAAGCGAAGTGACACTCCGTCAGCGCTGTGCTTAATAAACCCTCGTGCTTAACACTACACGGTGTTGAACTTTTGTTCCTTCAGATGGGTTCCCCCTAGGGTGCCACATGGAACTGGGGTACCACTGAGACCTCTGACCCACCAGCCTGGGCTCCCTCTCACACTGTGCTGCTGTGACAAGCTGCAAAGCCCTCCAGCCTGCACTTTCACCAGCATTCACACAGCTAGGGACACACGCAGCTGCAGTTAAATGCAGGCTCTCTAACCACCAGCTTCCCAGCCTTGGACCCCAGAAGAGTACCGTCCTGCCCTGGTCAAATCTGGCCAGTATATGAGTTTAATACCCAGTCTACCTCTCCCTCAATATGAAGAGAACAATGCACACTGGTGGTAACCAAGCAGAGATTTTCCCCAAGCTCTCCAGTCAAAGCTCACTTGTTTGAATTAAAACATAAAATACATTTATTAACTACAAAAAGATAGATTTTAAGTGATTATAAGGGATAACAAACAGATCAAAGCAGGTTACCTAGCAAATAAACAAAGCACAAACTAAGCTTAATATACTAGATAGATTGATGAATAGCAGATTCTCACCCTAACTGATGGTACAGGCAGACTTGTAGATTCTTAAGGAACAAGTTGCATTGGCTTTACAGCTTGGGTTCTTCATGCACAGGCTAAAAATCTCTTTAGTCTGGGTCCAGCACTTCCACCTGTTCAGTCTTTGTTCATCAGGTGTTTCCAGGAGTCATCTTGTGTGGAAAGTGAAGAACCTCAGATGATGTCACTCCCTGCCTTATATAGCTTTAGAATATGGCGGGAACCCTTTGTTTCAAAGCTTGGTTCTCAGATCAATTTGTGGAAAAATACTGACATCCCAAGATGGAGTCCAGAATCATGTGGCTTGGTCACATGTCCTTGTAGACTCATAGTAGCCATTACTTACATTGTCTGGAGTATTCTCAGGAAGGCTCACCCAGTGGGGGATAAGCTTCTCCTAAAGCCTATTGTTCTTTCTAATGGCCCATTACCCTGAATAGACCCTTTACAACCAGCTATTTAGACTAGTGGGTGTTACCCAGTTGTGACTACATGTGAAATGCAGATACATAGTCAATATTCATAACTTCAGATAAAAAATGATACATACAAATAGGATAATTATGTTCAGCAAATCATAACTTTTCCAAAGACACCTCGCATGACCTGTCTTGTACAAAATGCATCATAATTATGCTATGATCATATCATAATAATATCACTGTGAATAGTATGGGGTGCAGTGTCACACTCTTAATATTAACACGTGCCTGACTGTCATACAAAATATCTCCCTGAAACTGAGCTTTCTGGAATATATAATACTCAAGATACATTTCCTCTGGCCTTGTAATGGGAATAAGCTATGCAATTCGTTCAGTGAACAGTGACTTTTTTAATAGCTCAGCATATTTAGTTGCTGAATAAACAGAAGTCTTTATTTTTACTGTCCTCCAGGGTGCAACTGTCCATGCTCTGATAGCAATGGATTTCAGTATTAACATCTCACTATTTTATGACTGCATCCAAGTCTGGCCAACAACAGCTATGATCAGCACAGATCCCCATTGCTAATTCAGAGTCCAAATCTGTGAGATGAAAGCGTGCAATCATTTTATTTTAACGGAAGCCCCACACTTTTAAATACAGCTTCCCAGTTTTGCTTCGTTGTACTTACATGAAATGCAGTCTCAACAACCAGCTCTTCACATACCGGCGAGTCTGTCTTACCACCTGCACTGTGCATTAAAAATGTACAGCTCTCGGGTACAAGCGGTTTATCCCATGTCCCTTAGGACATCTTGCATGATCTTTTCAGCTGTACATTCATCCAGTGTACCAAGTGTCTCTCTTCTGATTATCGACAACTGGAAGATCAAATTAATATCTTAAAACTAGACCATGGACCAAGAAAATTAAAAGTAACAAAATTAAAGAAATTAATGCAACATTAAGCTTGAAACATCAAGCAATCAAAAGTCAAGGGATGCTGAAAGTTAGGGCAATAAGGTTAACTCATTCCCATTGCACATGTCTAATATTTTCTATTATTCATATAACAAACTATTGTTAATATATACCATTAAAGTGATAAGATGTGCAACATGGCTGAATTTAGGTGGAAGAAGCCCTCTTTACTCTAGTTTACTCAAGTTTTATGCACTTGTCATATCATCCTTGAATTAATACTAGCTTTTAAAAAAATTAATTTGAAAGATAGCTTAAACTCGAACAATACCATGGAAAAAGTAACAGCCAGTTATCTGCCTAGTGTTTGACATCTAGAAGAAACAGAAAAGAAGCCATTGAAACTAACTATGGACTGTGCCAAGGCTCCAAATACCATCTCTAAAAACTAATTAAATCATGGTATATGGAGCCCCTGGCACAACTGTTCCAATAAAAATGAAGGACAAGAAAAAAATAATTTGCTGTATTTAAAAAAATAACTTACAGAGCAAAACTCCTTGGTCTCATGCTGTTTGCAAGCTGTTAATATAAAGCATAGAAGGGAATTTCCTAATTTAGCACGGACTATCTTCCAAGGACTATCAATGTTTTTAGAAGCTATACAAAGAAAAAGGAAGCACTACTGTCCAGGACAACAGAATAGGAATTGCTTTTGTCAGCCTCCAGTGAGTACCAGGAAATTACTCACAAAAATTAAAAGTTAAGCAGACATTCCTTTTTCAGAGTCTTAATATCTATGGTGATATCCTGGCCTCATTGACATCAATGGGAGCTTTGCTATTGATTTCACTGGAGCCAGGATTTTAACACTAGGCCCTAATTCAGAAGTCATCCACACTCAGGAAGGGTGCTCAAGTACCTTCTTAACTTTAAGCATGTGCTTAACTCCCATTCACTTCAAATCAGGGCCTGAATACTGGAAATATTACCTTCTGACACTTTTAATTAACAGTACATAAGACTGTTTGTTATGTATGTAATTTTTCTGCTATAAAAATAGTTAAAGTTATGAGATTATCCATATCTATGAGATGAATCATATATAACAAATGGAATATGGGGAAGTTGACAGTAATTGAAATAAATGAGAAGTTAGATAGGTTAGCAAATTGATCAGGGAAGCTAAAGGACACAAGGAGAAATGTATGGCCAGCAGAGTTAGACAATAAGGAGGTTTTTTTCAAGTATATTTGGAACAAATGAAACTGTCAATAATGCAGAAAAAGCAGAGGTATTAAATAAATATTTCTGTTCTATATTCAGGGAAAAAGCCAGATGACTTAGTTACATTATATGATGATGACTGATGATGATAATACACTTTCCATTCCAACAGTAATTAAGAAGGATGTTAAACAGCAGCTACTAAAGGCAGACATTTTGAAACCAGCAGATCCAGATAACTTGCATCCAAGAGTTTAAAAAGAGCTGGCAGAAGAGCTGTCTGGACCATTAATGTTGATTTTTCAATTAGTCTTGGAGCAGTGGGGACATTCCAGAGTACTGGAAGAAAGCTAATGTAGTGCCAATATTTTTAAAGGGTAAATGAGAGGACCCAGGTAATCATGGGCTTGTCAGCCTGGCATCGATACCAGGCATAATAATGGAAGAGCTGACACAGGACTCGATTAATAAAGAATTAGAGGAGGGTAATGCAATTCACGCCAGTCAAAATTGGTTTACACAAAATAGATCTTGTCAAACTAACTTGATATCTTTGAGATAACAAATTTGTTCAGTAAAGATAATAGTTAAGGCCCTGTGAAAATCACAATTTCATGGACTGCATAGAAATTGTGAAATTAGCCCAATACCACGATATTTCCAACACCAGTCAGTCAAAAGCAGGCATTCACATGTGCTGGTCTCATGCTCCATGTCGTCATGCTGGATCATCAGTTCTAGGGGGCAACTCAGCTTGGAACACATGTTATGAGCCACACTGAGCACAAGCTTGGTATGCATGGATGCCTACTTCTGCCTCCCCGCTGAGGCCACAGCTGCTCACATTCCAAGCAATGGTAGCAGCACTGGCTACTGCCCCTCAAATAAAAGCAGCTGGAGAATACACCTCTCCCTCCTCAAAAAACCCTGCTGCTCTGACATGACACTGCCATGGTTCTTGCTTCTGCCTCCCCAGGGTTGGAAAAATTGCAGCACTAAGGGTGGGTGGGGTGGGGAGGGGAAGGGGGGACTCAACAGCTGGTTTGATGCAAAGGAATGCAGCAGTGACCTTTCACTGACTACATTCCATCCATACATTGTTAAATTCATGTTAAATTAAATTCATTGTTAAATTAAATTTATCCATGACACTGCAGTGAATTTTCTAAAACAAATTTGTGATTTTCACAGGGCCTTAGTAATAGAGTTGTAACATACCTGGACTTTTGTAAGGCATTTGACTTGCTAACACGTCATTTTGATTAACAAACTAGAATGGTACAAAATTAACATGACCCACATTATAAATGGTTTTAAAATCCAGCTAACTGATAGGTCTTAAAATGTAACTAAATGGGGAAGCATCATAAAGCGGGAGTGTTTCTAGTGGAGTCCTTCAGGGATCAGATCTTGGTCACAAGCTATTTAAAGTTTTCATTAGTGATCTTGAAGAAAACATAAAATCATCACTGACAAAATTTGCAGATGACACAAAAATTGGACGGGGGTGATAAATAACGAAGAGGACACATCACCAATATAGAGCAACCTGGATGCAAGCAGACAAATGAACTTTCATACAGCCAAATATAAATGCATGCATCTAGGAACAAGAAGTGTGGGCCATGGAGGCTCTCTCCTGTGAAATCTTTAAATCAAAATTGGAAGTTTTTCTAAAAGATCTGCTGTAGTTCAAACAGGAATGAATCCAGAGTAGTCCTATGGCCTGTGTTATACAGGAGGTCAGACTACATGGCCATAGTGCTCCCTTCTGACTTTATAATAGATGAAATCTCAGGACTAACCCAGGGATCAGAAAATACCATCTCCTTGCGTTAAAACACAAGAGCTAGGACTGAAATTTGATAGAATTCCAATTACCGTAAGTTATCATATTACCCAGACAAATGCAAAATCCATATCCCAAGTTCAGTACATCACAGCCAACCGTACAATCCCATTGGGGGACACAGTGTAACTGAGAGCAAAAAGGTCCATTCTGGCCTTAAAATAAAATTCAGATATAAAATTGAACTGCTTGTGAACAATCTTCAGACCCAGAATTATTTGAAGAAATTCTTTGGTGAATAATTCTGAACAATGGATACATTTAAACAAATCAAAAGCAGCTCATAGACAATACGTGAACAGGGAAAAAGTCTGCATTCACTGTATAAATTATTTCCTACAAACTATTTGCTCAGCTCGATGTAAAAATATAATTAGTATTTCACTGCAATGCCTTTGAAACCATTTGACATCTTCCAGCCAATGTATTCCTCAGGTAAAAACAGAGTTGTCTCACAGACAGTGACCTGACGCATCTTTGCTCCTGATATCCATCAAAGTGACTAGCACCCGCATACTACATTCTGTAGTTGTAACAGCTACTTACATAATATTAATGCAGAAACTAGACTTATCTTAGGGAATGCCTGACGCTGAGATCTCCATGGGAGTAGGAAGCTGAGACCTTTCTCTTTGCATAGTGACAGGGGCTGGGCTTGCCAGGTTCATGCTCCTCTCTCAACATGGATGAAACTAGTTTACTACCTCTGCAGCTGGCACCATACGTGCTGAGTTTCATGAGATGACTAGGTTGCTAGCTATCAAATGTGTTATTCTTCAGTCTCTATCCATCTCCATATTTTGGTGGCTTTTAAATAGAGCTGGTTGTCATCCATTTATGATCTGGGCTGGTCTTTATTCCCTGCAACCTGATTCTCCCACCAGAGGGTAAAAGCGATTCCTGTTGAAGTCCGTGGGCTCCGGGGTAGGCTCTTATGTTGCTGGTAAGGCAATCCCCCTTGCTCCCCTGCAGGGTTTGCCCACATTGCTGGAGCCTAAGCAGCAGAGAGTGTGGCTGCTGCTAAGCTTCTACTCCCCATCCCACCAGGTGGGTAGGGAGTGGCAGGCGCAGGCAAGGAAATGGCACCTTGTTCCCCCATCAACATGCCAGCTTGCAACCCAGAGCCAGCCCGGAGGAAGCACCTGCAGAAAGCTGGCATAGCTTACTTCCCCCCGGGAGCAAGAGTGCAGCACCAGATAGTGTCCCCTGGGGTCAACATATAGTGCCTGCCCTACTCCTGGGGCAGCAATGGTATGTTCTGCCTCTTCCTCTGGCTGGATTGCCAGGTGAGAGAGCTGCTTCCACCCTGAGGAGGGAGAATGAGGAGCCTGGAGGTCAAGGCTTCCATCTCATACTAAAGACTCCCCTGAGCTATCGAGTCTCCCAAGGGAACTCTCTCATAGTTCACCCACCTCTGGTGATAGAGCCCAGTGACCATGGCACAGTGCGGTTCCTCCGGAGCTGGATTGGTGGCCTTGTAGGGATTGCAGTCTGTAACTCTTGCTTACCAGCCACCACAAAGCCCTTCCCAGGAGTCCTCACCACCGCTCCAAGGGCTTGGAGCCCACTCCATAGGGTGTGAAATGAAAACACAGGCAATTGAGGAGAGTAATCTCGAGGTGATGATTACGTGTATCTGGGATAGGAAGCTGTAAAGGAGCACACATGATATCATGTGGCAGGAGTCGCATCATGGAGCTGGGAATTAAATAATAGCAGTTCAGAGATACTGCAGGTCCAACAATGAAGTCCTAATTTGCCAGCAATATAAGGGGGGGGAATCCTTTCTCCTCCATGTATAGAGTGTGACAGAGGCTTTTACCTCCCCTTAGCCTGCCTGCCAGTAAAATCCAGGTATGTAAGTCAGCCTCCACTATTTACGGCTCGGGCCTTTGCCAAGGAGGAAATGCTGTACTATGGAGAGGAGAAACAAAAACACAGTTTGAAATAATGTCTGATTTAGATGAGAGACTGCAGCCTTATGCTGTGATCGTCTTGAATCGTGACTTCTCAGCTCCCACCAGGGAAAGCCGGCTGTGGAGCTGGGATTCAGTAGATGGTGCTTTTCACTCTGAGTCATGGTGCCAGAGGTTGCGGGCAGTGCTGTCTTTCTGAGACCTATCTATGGATGAAAAGTGCTATGTAGGAGTTTAAATAAAAGATGATTATTTCAACAAAATGGTTGGAATATCTAACTCAGGGAACAGCCCCTGGGGTACCTTATTAAAGAAGCCATAATGAACGTGACCATCTCTGGCCAGGGTGACTAACTTGAAATGATTAGAGTCAGAGACAGTTGTGCACCCACAGGATGATTATTTTCTCTGATACTGTCCTTTGAATCCTGGTGTCAGATGTAAAAGTCTTTTAATAAATCTTTTCATATAATCCATTAAAAACATAGCTGCATCTCGTGGTCTTCAAGCATGGATCTCTAGTGTCTATGCCTTAATGTAGCCCTGGCCTTGCTCCCTTTAAAGGAGAAAGAAACAAGGACCCCTCTTAAAGGGGCCTACAGATGATCCGAGCAGGATCTTACTATGACTTTCTTACTGAAAATATGAGAATGAAATCTGTTTGGGGATTAATTTCATTAATTAGAATCATAGAAACATAGGGCTAAAAGGGTCATCTCATCTAATCCCCTACCAAGATGCAGGAATGAAACAATACATACTCTGTGTGTATATGTGGAATATACCTGGGGGACATGAAGAATAAGAAACAAATGTCAGGAATGGATGCTTACACTTTATGATACCTGAACAGCTTCAGTCAGAGGGAAGTCAAGATGTTTCCAAACTCTGGATGAGGAGCAATGCATTGAAATGTGAACTGCGAAACTGCCAGTATAGCGCAAAGAGAGCACACTGAGAAGGTGTCAGTGTTGTTATAATGGTCCACTACAGACTATAAGCATATAGACTTGAATTAAACATGCTCAATAGGTATCTGTGTTTTAAAAGCATTTTGATCCAGCAATTCTACATTCATTGCACACAGCTTAGCAAATATTACGAGAGCAAGTGCAAATACCAGGGAGGTTTGAGAAAGAAAGCACAAGAAGATTTAGGTCTGGCCTGCTAAACCCAGGGTTGTGAGTTCAATCCTTGAGGGGGCCATTTAGGGATCTGGGGCAAAAATTGGGGATTGGTCCTGCTTTGAGCAGGGGGCTGGACTAGATGACCTCCTGAGGTCCCTTCCAACCCTAATATTCTATGATTCTATGAAAATGGGATTCAAACTGGGAAATGCAAGTGAATATGCAGCCCACATACGTTATGCTGCAGCATTGTCTGTGTTTCTCCTGGGGAGGGAGAGAGAAGCAGTGGGAGGAGACAGGGATCTTAGTTGGATTCTCTGAGTTGCTGCTCAGGTGCAGAGAGCAGGGGAGAGCAACTCAGTTAGAAAGACCCAGAAACTTCCAGTTCCAGAACAGGATGTGGTAATTACCAGACATGCCTTGTTGTTGGTCTAAGGCTATATAGATGTTTTCACTGTGTGTAACCCTAGAGATGCCAACTTTCTATTTGCAGAAAACCCAACACCCTTGCCCCACCCCGCCCCGCCCCTTTTCTGAGGCCATGCCCCTGCTCACTCCACCCCCCTCCCTTCAATACTTGCTCTCCCCCACCCTAGCTCACTTGCTCATTTTCAGCGGTCTGGAGCAAGGGGTTGGGATGTAGGAGGGAGGCCTCCAGGCTGAGGCAGGAGGTTGGGGGTGTGGGAGGAGATATGGGCTTTGGGCTGGGCATGTGGGCTCCAGGGTGGAGACAGAAATGAGCTGTTCAAGGTGCAGGAGAGAGATCCAGGCTGGACCAGGGGTTGGGGTGCAGGGGAGTGAGGGCTCTGCCTGGGGTGTGGGCTTTGGGGTGGGGCCAGGATTTAGGGTGCAGGAGGGGACTCCAGGCTGGGGCAGAGGTTTGGGGGTTCAGAGTGCGGGCTCTGGGTGGTGCTTACCTCAAGCAGCTCCCGAGAAGCTGTTGGCATCTCCCTCCAGCTCCTAAGCGAGGGCGTGACCATGTGGCTCTCCGCGTTGCCTGCACCTGCAGGCACCGCCCCCTCAGCTCCCATTGGCCATGGTTCCTGGCCAATGGGAGCAGCTGAGCTGGCGCAAGGCCTGTAACTAGATGAGTTAAAACAGTGCTATGGACCCAGGGATTGATTAATACAGGAAAGATTTGTGTTTGCTGGGTACCAATGCCTGTACCATTTTGGATACAGGTGAGTTCTAGTCCAGCTTTCTTTACTAAGGAAGCCCTTCTTTAGGATAATGTTTGGTCCATTGTCGTGTGTGTTACTGACCTAGAGGGAGACCTGGGGTGTGGGGCGGGGTGGGGAGGAGCATTTGTTTCCCCTAGAGGTTGCAGTGCCTGTGGAACTTATATTTAGCTATGAGATCATTGCTGTAAGCTCCCATTCAGTCTGAGAGAGAGAGAATGGGGCAGCACTTAGTGAGGTGAGGTTTGTGAATTCTTGCTTGACTTAGCTGGGCTTATGGGGAGAAGATGGTGCCCAGTAGAGCAAGAGCCTTGTAAAGATCCAGGAAATGGATATTTTATGTGCTGATCCCAATCCCTCTACCACTTCGGATACAGGCTATTGACTTCTGTTTCATCAGGGGTTGAAAGGACCAGTGAGCTACTGACCCAAGGGCTGGAATGCTGCTGGCCAAGGGTGCCACAACAGGCCTGGCCCGTCCACTTTTCAACATGGGCCTGGCCCCCTGCCCCTCCTCTTCCCCCTGAGACCCCACCCCCAAGCCAGGCCGGAAGCTGGAGCCCGGCCCAGGTAAGAACTGCCCAGACAGCTGTGGGGAGCTGTGGACCCTCCCACTTGACCGGGGGGAGGGGAGCCGAGAGCAGTCCCCGGCCCATGTCCCAGCCCCACAGAGTCCCCCTGCAGGGCAGATGAAGGGTTCACAGTTCCCCACAGCTGCCCAGGTGGCTTTTACCATGGCCCAGCTGCAGCTCTTGGGCCCCCAAAGCCCTGCCCCCAGGCCACATTATGCACACTGAGCAATCATCTCTGCGAGAAGAGCAGAGGGGACGTGTTTTGATGTGTTGTAAAGTACAGAAAATGTTATACTGGAAACTTATATTTGCATATATCAGAGGTGAAAGTGGGCCGGTACGGCATACCAGTAAGAAGTGGCTGCCAGCCCGTATACAGCCAATGTTTAACATCGCTGCCCTTTTTGTCACCCCCCCCCCAGGGCCGGCAAAAGGGGCAGCTGCCCTGGAGCTTGGCGATTAAAAGGGGAGTTGCCCTGAGTCCTTTAAATCGCTGTCGGAGCCCCAGGCACCACAGGCCGGGCATCGTGGAAGAGCTGGCTGGGGGAGGCTGACCCCCCAAGCCCTGCCCCTTCTGCCCAAAGCCCTGCCCCTTCCGGGGGCCCAGAGCTGGACCCCCATACTGGTAAGTCTTTTATATTACTTTCACCCCTGCATATACATAACAGAAACACAAGGGGGAAGTCTGTATAAGGAACACCAGTAGATTTACTGCCTAATAGCTTTTGTTTAAAAGTTATTCATACTATTCCAAACACTATTTACAATGTTTTATGCTACTTGCAATGTGATTGTGTACATTATGTGTCTGTTTTACTAAAAATAGGTGTATGGTACTCTCTCTGAAAACAACAGGGAGCTAATAATATCTGTTGGTCAGGAGTTCATGTACAGTAGCCCTGAGATTTAACTTGGTGTTAAGCTGTGATGGAGTGGGAATTTTTCGTAATATTTTATATGAATGTTGTGCATGCCTCGGTTTCCCTTATGTGGTGCATGGTTACCTAGGTGGTGGGAAAAGGTTGTTTACTCTTTGCAAAGACCAAGAGATCTGGATGTGACTGATGACTAGCTGCCTGGGGCCTGGGCCCCATGCCCATGGAGAGTCCAAGAAGACAATGGCCATTCCAATTGCCTGGACATTTGGCACCTAGCAACTAACCACCAGGGATGGCCCACTTGCCTTAGGAAGCCAGCCACTGTGACCATCTGGAGGACAAAGGACTGAGGAGGAGGCAGGTGAGATTGTTAAGTGTGGGCTGCTGGAAGTCGGAGAGGCTCCTGGCCTGGGACGAAGGAGAGATCAGAGGGCTCTGTGCTTGGGGACTGACCAAGATGGATTATGCTGTAATCTTCTGTTCTCTGTGTTAACTTTCTACACTGTGTTCCAGACATCTAATTAATCCTTGTGTTTTACAACACTGGTTGAGAGTCAGTCCAATTTAAGGAAGTTGAGGGTGCATTGTGCCTTTTGTGTGTACAAGTCTCTCTCAGGTGTCCAACTCAGATTGACTCACTGAAGGGAACTCCTAGTGTGAACCAGGGGTCCTGAAAGCTCCAAGGTTCAGTCCCAGGAGGTGGTGAAACCAAGTGGCTGATCCTAGTGAAAGAGTGTCATCCCAAAGGGGCTGGCACAGTGAGGGGATCCTCCCTGGGATGGTTCCAGAGTTGTTCAAGAGCACCGGCCCAGTGGATCCATGACATGCTTTCTGAAAAGTCCTGAAAGAAGAACTTTGGCCTGTGCTCTAGCAAAGAGTTAATCTGAGCTGCAGGAAGAAGGGGAGTGTGATAGTTACACAGAATACTGGAGTTCAGTCTCCATGCCATTCGATCACTGGCCCCACCCAGGCCCTGTCAACAAAGGGGCTACTTGTGCTGGTGGTCTTGTAACATGGACACCTGCTCATGAGAAACTGGACAGAGACACCAACTCATTTCATCTGAACCATTGAACAACTCACTATTTAGGGCAGGAACAAGCACTGTCTGACCCATGTGCATAACCTGTCTCGTTCAAGTCCCCATCTCTGCCACACCCTGGTAAAGCCAAGGCCTCATATGACTTTGCAAAGTGCTCTTGGGTTTTTCAGGTGAAAGGCCCCTTATAAATTATCTTGCCAATAATGGCAGAACAGCACATGCAGGGTTATGGCGCTGACACAAATGATTGTGGCCAACTTCCAACAGGGATTATAACGAATCAAAATTTGATAAGGGTGTTCCTAAAACAGTGACTTATTTCATAGAGACAAAGAGGGTGAGGTAATGTCTTTTATTATACCAACTTCTTATTTTATAGATACAGTATTATAAAAATCTCTTTAGCGGAGTCTCCTCTTCTTAAAAATGAGTATTTCATGTAATTTAGATGAGAACATCCTACCTACCACAGCTGATGGAGTCTGGTGTTTATATTTGTACTAGAAATGCTTCAAAAATGGTACTGTGTTTAAAATGGCAAGGTATATTCCTATGTATAGCTTGGATCTAATGGAGACAATAGGTCTAGGATATGTCCTTTGGGACACAGTAGGAAATACATACCTGTGATTACTCAACCAGCCACTGAGTGTCATCTTTGCTCCAATGCATCTGATGAAGTGAGCTGTAGCTCACAAAAGCTTATGCTCAAATAAATTTGTTAGTCTCTAAGGTGCCACCGGTACTCCTTATCTTTGCTCCACTGTCCTGGCTGAAAGAGCACCTGTAAAACAGAAAAAACGGTTTTGACCCTTAGAGAAAGCTTGGATATAACAACTGCCAGGTGTTAGGAATGTAGTTGTAGCTGTGTCTGTCCCAGGATATTAGAGAGACCAGCAGGGGTCCAGTAAAAGTCATGAGTTAGGCACATTCCTAGCTGCAAGTCAGATGGCTCTAACTCCATCACTTGACCATCTATGGCACAGCCTCTCTGACCTGCAGATTACCCCCGACACAAAATAGGTATCCAAACCTGAACAGTTGAGAACATACTATTCCTGGATATTTAAAGGGCTAAATTAATCTCTGATGTGACTCCATTAACATCAATAATGTTACATTAGGGCTGGATTTGACACAAGAGCAGACAGAGCTGGTATGAAACCAGATGGTCTTATTTCCCCTCCCCCACACCTGCTTATTTAACTGCTGCCTCAGAAACAGTAGTTGGTCCATTTCTTCTCCCAGTAATTGATTCAATATGTTAATTACCAAGTAAAGGGATTCCAGCTATGCTAATTTAAAGCGCTTTGGTTCACAGCCCTTTGTGCTCGCAGCTGACACAGTATCAGATAGCATTACTGTCTTATTTTCCAACGAGTGCTGACCTATTTTCTTGAGCTTTTCTCTGCCAAAGCCAGATCATAGGCCATACTGGGCTATTGATTTTTTAGGCAGAATTCCCATTAAACTCAGTGGCACAACAGGGCCCTGGAGAGCTGTGGAGCACCCCATGAATATCGCATTGACTTGAGTGGGAATTTGCATCCTCAGCACCTCTTAGATTTTGGCCATATCGCCTTCCGATACAGGAAGGAACATGAACACATGCCTACATTCAATGCTACGGGTAGTCCCATTGACTTTAATGCCTTCTCTGGAACTACTCAAATGCTTACGTACCTTCCTGATTTGGAGCTTCAGTAAACAGAGGTTTCCCCTAGGATTTTAGGTCAAGCAAGAGTGCTGGGATGTGGACTTACTGTGATTGGCTGATGCGGATTAGATTCTTACATTGTTTAATTTGACAATGCTTTAAGCCGGAGTGCTCCCAGGAAAGAAACAGAAAGATCTCCAAAGACTTTGTGTGGACTTTCCCATCTTGTAGGGTGCTAGAGCACAGGTTGCAGCCTGAACCCAAACATCTTCACTGCAGTTAAACAGTCCCTTAGCCCAAGCCCCACAAATCTCAGTCAGCTGGCACGAGCCAGCTGTGGGGTGTTTTTAATTGCAGTGTAGACGTAATTTGAGTGTCTCTTTAAAGCATCCCAGTTAACTCCCACTCTCTCTCTAGAACAGCCTTGTGTCTTTTACCCTTTAGACAGCAGAACTAGTATGAAAAAGCCACACTGTATGGAAGGGTCCAAATAACCACGTTTACAAAATATATACAGGATGCAAACCTGGTGAGAAATTGGGCAGTGTTTTACAGTGTTATTTAGGAGTCTGTAACTCATTTAAACACCAACCAAGAACCAATATATATGTTTTACACTGATTGTCCTTCATCAACGTGAAATCTGAGAACCTCATCAGTCCCTGTATTGGGTTATTTTTGTGTTTACCAGGCTTTCCACTGGATTTTCCTTGCTTTAAAGTACCACAACGGACATGGGCAGCTCTCTCACATACACTATTATCTTCCTTTCATCCCTTGATGATATTTGCCAAGTTACAGATACTCTCCCGGGTGTTGCTGGGTTAAGAAATATTGAGGAGATAATGGAGGAATTGAAAACATGAAGTGCTGAAGGACCAGGAAAAACAGAAAGAATTAATGTTGTTATACTGAAAGGTGCTACTGGGCTGCCATCAGGAGAATCCAAACACAGAGTTCATCTGAGCCACTGGGTGTGTGGAGCACTCTTTCAGGCACAACGGAAGGAGCAATCAAGCCCCTTTATGTAGTAAAAACAGCTGCAGATAATGGTAGCGGCCACCCAAAGCAATAGCCTTCATGGCATGCCTGAGCTAACTCAGATTAAAATGGATTTTCCTTGTTGCAAAGGCAAGTGGTAAGATATTGGTGGGAGCTGCTTGCTTGTATGTCTGCACTGCAGTTGGAAGATGTGATTGCAGCACATGTAGATGGACATAGCTGAGCTACTTAGATCTCATCAGATCAAACTTGAGTAACAATCGCAGTGAAACCTTGGCAGCACAGGCTAGCTAGCCCCACCCAACACCCTAGGTACATGCTCAAGCAGCTAGCCAGAGCTGCCACAACTTAACTACTATTGTTCCTCAAGTTAGTGTCGATCTAGCTACATTGAAGCTAGCTCAGGTATGTCTATATGTATTGCAATCACACCTCCCGACAGCAGTGAAGATAAACCCTGTGTGTGCTGGAGGCAGAAAGCCAAGAGAAGCAGCTAGAAAAGGAGGATTTGTGGCACCTTAGAGACTAACAAATTTATTTGAGCATAAGCTTTCGTGAGCTACTGTGAGAGTGACCCTGAGAGGAAGCAGAGGGACAGAGCTTCTTGGGCACAGAGGATGCTGAAAAGGCAGACTTAAGGATTTCTGACCAGGGAAACTGCTTGCTATTGTTTGTTGCTACTATATTCAGAAAACAATTTCCAGGGTTTTGGGGGAAGAGGGTTGTAAATAAGATTACACTGAGAATACATTTGACTTGTACCATCAATTTCTTTTCCGCATGGGAACAACCCTACAAGGCCCCAAAGGCTGCACAGGGAAGAGTTTCTGAGCTCAGGGGCTCCCCTGGCCATACACCTCCTGACCACCTATCAGCAAGTGTGCGGCCACCACCCATGCCCACAGGAAGGAGGAACCTAGAGGCTGGCCCTCTGGCTCTGCAGGTGCAAGCCCTCCTGCCTGCGCCTTCCTGCCAGGCTGGCAGCTCCAGGCAGCATTGCCCGTCTCCCACCTGGCTGGTCAGGGGCTCCAGCCCCCAGCTCACCCACACTCCCTCCGCTCTGGCAGCCAGAGCCCACCAGCTTGCAGCACTCAGAAGTTGATCCCCTGACCACAGCACCCTGGGCGGTTACCCACATTGCCCACCTGTAAGGCTGGCCCTAGCTCAGGCCAAAGGGGCAACAATAAGCATTCAAAACATGCATATTCTAGAATATTCTAGAGAAAAAGCGCATGTGTGAGTGTGCGTGGGCAGTCTTGTCACCAGTTGACCATCTTCCATATACTGCCATCACAGGAAGTTTTACTTTGTATATATGTGAGTCAGGAGTGGGAACCCATACATGGCATTCTGCAGCCATGGAGATAAGACATTTGTCTCTCTTATTTTAGAATCAGTCAGAAATACAGAAACCTTCAAAATTTTTGTAACCCAGCATCCATAGAGCTGGGTTTTCTATGTAATGTCAATGGATAGATGGCTTGTGTCACTGTGAGAACTATAGCAGTATCACTAAATACAATCCCACTTCTTAATTATAATACTGAACAAAACTAAATACTAGTTCTTCTCAAATCATAAATACTATATAGACATGTTGGATTTTCTTATTGTTTGGACTCAAGCTAATTTATGTTGTATGTATTTTTCCCTCATTCTTAACTTCACTTGAGTTGGCAAGAATTTCTTTGCTCATGTATTTGCTGTACTTGTTCTCATGCAGCAGAGATAGAAATCATTAGGTTTATGCTTGTAAAAATACTGAAGTGAAGCAGTTTTAACCCCATGAGCCAAAAGCTTGGATTTCATGACAGTGCCCTAATGAAAAGTGCATTAGCATGTCCAGCAAGAGCTTTGAATGTATAGGCACCAAAGCCCAGATCTTCAATGGTATTTAACGAGGAGTGTGGTGGCACCTTAAAGACTAATAAATATATTTGGGCATAAGCTTTTGCAGGTAAAAAACCCCACTTCTTCAGATGCATGGAGTGAAAATTACAAATGCAGGCATAAATATACTGACACATGAAGAGAAGGGAGTTATTTTACAAGTAAAGAACCAGTGTTGACAAGGCAATGGTATTTAGGCCTCTAACTCCCATTGAAATTAGTGGGAGTTTGACACTTAAATACCATTGAGGATCTGGACCCAAAGGACTACAAGAAAAAGTACAAATCCTTCTCGTTGTCTTATCAATAGAAATAGCGAGAGGGTATTTTTCAAAAGTTCAGTGGTTTATATTCTATAGAGCCCAATCCTGCTCCCACTGAAATCAGAATTTTTCCAGAGACTTAATTGAAACCAGTACCAGGCTACTAATGAGCACATGAGAGTCTTTCCATTGACTTCCATGGGCTTTGGATCAGGTTCAAAGCATGTATTTCTCTGGTGAAAATAGAACTGGCTATAATTTGGCTCAACGTTTGAGAGGAACTTTTGAATGCATGGAAGGAACAGCAGGAGGAAGGGGATTAGGAGTAAATGAGACTTGGATGCCTTCATCATTTAGGTATCAAAGGGGTAGCCATGTTAGTCTAGACCTGTAAAAGCGGCAGAGAGTCCTGGGGCACCTTTTAGACTAACAGACGTATTGGAGCATACACTTTCGTGGGTGAATACCCGCTTCGTCGGATGCATGTAGTGGAAATTTCCAGGGGCAGGTATGCTCCAATACATCTGTTAGTCTATAAAGTGCCACAGGACTCTTTGCTACTTGTACATCATTCAGAAATTTCCTAAGGGGCTTTTCCCCTTCATTTGGGGGCTGAGGAACTGGTATCATAAGCAATAGTCTGTCCTTGCTCAGCGCACAAATTTGCCTTGGATGTCAATGGGAGTTCTGAGCATCTATCATAGGTAGGTGCAGCGTATCCAGTATTTTCTGACCAGGAGTCAGAGCCAAAGGCCATTGAAGTCCATCAATGGAAAGATTCCCACTGATTTCAATGGGTTTTGGATTAGGCCTTTGGCCTGTTAATGTCATATATTACCATAGCTGTATCATAAAAACTCAAGTTAATACACTGTGGCCTATTATTCAGGTTTGCCCTGGAGAAACGTCAAATGGAGGATAATTTACAAACACTGGCTCATCCATCCACTGTCACTTACACTGCAGTCAATAGTCTCAGACATTTGTGAGAGTCACAAACACTTTGGGACAGCATGGTTCCAGTCCATTCTCACTAATGGCACTGTAGATGCACTTTGCACCCATTCTATATACAAAATATTGTAGTTGTCCTATTCAAGTCATTTGTCAGTTTCTGCTTTGCCTTTCAAGTGTTTCAAAAGCACAAGATATATGATCAGCAGAAGGTCAGGTTTTAGTCAGACAAATTTGTGAGCTGTATTTATTCTTTTTTTTAAAAAAAGAAACCCCTAACTACACTAAAGTCCAATTTCTATTCAGGTTTATCCCTGACATAAATGGGGTCACACGGGGTGGGAAGCCAGGGAACAATTAGACCCTAATACACTAGATACTTCATGCAAAAATCAGAGACTTTGATCCCTGAATCCCCAGATGTGTATTTTTCAAAACTTATTATTGGTGCACTTAAAAACAGAACAGAAACATCTTTACTTTCCACACAGCAGCAGCAAGATAAAAACAAGAACAGTCTGCAAGTTAATATGGCAAATAAATCTATTGTTTTTTTGTTGAAATACAATACTGATGTCCAGGTCTTTACAGATATCTTTTTTTAGTGTTGTGTGGTAGGCAAGGTGCTTCAGGGAACTGGTCCTCTTCCCCAAAGATATTTTGTTGAAGGCTTATGTGACAGGGTGTACCAGACCCTTTGAGGCCCTCGGGAAGACTCTGTGGCCCTGCCACACTCAGTCCCAGAGAGGAGCAGAAGAGAAGTCCTCCAAGTGGCCTAGGCTGGTTGCAGGATAGCTGCCAATGAGGGAGGCCACAAAGAGCAGCCAATCAGGCCCAGAGTGGCGAATCAGCCTTAACACCCCTTATGTAGACCGGGACTTCTGGACCACAGGGGATGATTGATGACCATCCGTGTTTACTGCACTGGAAAAGTGCATGATGCCAGGATTGTCTGATAATTAGGAGTCTACGTTCCTGGGCAGGCTGGGGCACTAATCACGTGTGATGTCACAATTAGTTACTGTCCCCACTGTTATTCTGGGGGACCCTTCATACCCCCTTTTGCCTTGACTTATGAAACCATACCCAGATCAGTGAGGCCCTGGCAAAAGAAAGTTTAATTACACTCCCAGCCGGGTAGCATGGGGGTTGAATGGGCATTTGGCAGATAGAAATCCTGTTGGCAATGTCTACAGACCTGTCTGGATTCCAATATGATAATGCTGTCCTCAGTACTGTGGCTTGCTGTGCTGTTCATAATCTCTGTGAAGCCAGAGGTGAGCCATTTCCCCGAATGGGCCTATGACAGCGAGGGGCTGCTGAACCAGTCCATTCAGCCAGAAAGTGCACCTGCCACAGGTGGAGCTGGATGCACCCAGGCAACAGAAATCAGGGATGCTCTGTGCTCCCACATTATGGACTTGCATGGCCAATGGAAAAGGAAAAATAGTGCCTTTATGAATGTGCTTGTATGTCGGGGGGAGGAAAAATTGCAATTGTTGATTGCTTGGGGGCTGTGTCTGCAGTGCAAAATGATAAGGATTGAACCCTGGGTTCCACCTTGACTCAGGCTTGGACCCTCCACCCTCGCAAGGTCCTAGAACTCTGGGTCTAAGAGATTTGTGTATAGATGGAAGTGAGGTGTAGGGCTTGAGTCCGAGTCTGGTGGCATTCTATATGGCTAAACCTCCTAGTTGGATTTGAAAATCACAACCCGGGGAAGGGGCATTTTGAAAATCCCCTAAGTAGGTCCCAAAAGTCAATGGGACTCATGCTCCTACATCACTTACACATGCACATTTATAAATTCTGGTCTAAATGCCAGCGTGCCCAGTGCCACACTGTAAGGGCAGTGGGATTAGAACTCAGGAATTCCAGGTTCTGAGCCCTATGCTCAATCCATTACGCTTGCAGTCAATGCAGTTTGCAGCTACTCTACTTCAGCATCATTATGCTGCAGATGGAAACTATGAAGCACAACTGAAGCAATTAGGACTAGCTCAAGTTTCTCTGACTTGCATATAAATGTGAAATGTGGCCCATTAAGAGTTTTACATTAATGCTCATGCAGTTTCATGATTAGAACAATTTATTGTGCAGACATTCCACTTTTAATGAATAGTGGTGGTTATAAAGAATGAAGGCTTAATAGGGAGAGAGATGGAAATCTTTTTTTAAAAAAGTCTAGTACAGTCAAATGAGCTGCTCTGAGAGTATCTTTAAACTGCCCTGCCACTTACCTCCATGATGAATTGCTGGGAGCACCATATTTAGGTCCAGAATTATTTTAGACTGATGGCTCAGTCCCTTGAGGCCTTATGCTAAATTATGGGCAGTAGTTCAGAGGCTGTCTATGCTGTGATAAAGTACCCGCAAGGCCAAATCTCAGAGTCCAGGTCAATTGACTTGGGCTCAGGCTGCAGGGCTAACAATAGCAGTGTAGATGATCCTGCTCAAGCTGGAGCCTGGGCTCTGAGATCCTCTCCCCGCCTTGCCGGCTCTCAGAGCCTGGGCTCCAGTCCAGGCAGGCATGTCCACACTGCTATTTTTAGCCCCACAGTCTATGCCTTGCAAGCCCAAGTCATTTGACCCTGGCTCTGAGACTCGGCACCATGGGTCTCAAAAACACTGCCCCTAACTTGACTGCAGGGTTTTCTTTGCTGTGTAGACACCCATGGAGGCTGGACCAACTAGTGCTTGAGTTTAAAGCCATTTCACTTGTGAATTCATGATGGCCTCAGAGGACTAAGAGCACCCATTCAGCAAAGGGAATAAGTCACAGAAGAATCAGAGTATCAGGGTTGTAAGAGACCTCAGGTGGTCATCTAATCCAACCCTCTGCTCAAGGCAGGACCAACCCCAACTAAATCAAAAGTCCTATTGAAGTTAGTGGGATTTAAGCATGTGCTTCCGTGATCTGCTGAACTGGCATCCAAAATCTCATTTTGCTCTACAGCAAAACATCTGGGCTTGGGATCTGGCTTCCAGTCTGGTCCAGAAAGGCAAAGATTTTATCCTGGAGGGGGTCATAGTGTAATTTAAACAACCTCTGTCTGAGATAACATGGAGTTAAAGAGCTTTAAAGAAAATGATTTTAAAGATGACCCACAAATATCTTTCGAAATGAACTAAATATATATTTTAGCTGCAGAATGTCCCAAGTGGTCAAGGACATGAGGGAGCATCCAATATCTACATGGGTTTAAAGTTTACCTGCTCGCTTTCATTTCAAGTGCTATCAAAGCTTCAGTCAGCTAACCCCTGCTTCACTGTGAAGTCCCAGCATGGATCAAGATTTTTATAAGTATTGTAGATCCCAAAGACCTAAATTGTTACGGCTCACCAGATTCTCTGGTCTATCAAGGCTGTTGTCTGCGCTCAGCAGCCTTAAAGCCATTTGAACTGGCCAGTGGAGCTTTCTTCCTTTTTTAATGAACCCTCTGTTAGCATAGGGCAGCCATAATGGTTCCCATGCCACTCACCCAGAGTAGGGGTGCAGACAGAGAAAAGAGGCATGGCCAGGGCAAACCTATGCCCTCAGTGTTCTCTGGCTGTGAGAATGGTCCTTTGGGACCTTAGGAAGTCGAGCAGAAGGTAGGGCAGCCCAGGGTTGTTCTACTTTATGCTGCAGGATGGCCCAGGAGCCGGATGGGCTCCAAAATCAGGGGCCTGCAAGAAAATCGGGGGCTAAAGGAAATCAGATCTTCAAAAGTGCACCATATACTTAAAAATAAAGCAAACAAACAAAAACCGGGTCAATTCCTTGACTGTTGTGGCTATGGAGCCCCCTAGATCATGTGCTGGTCTAGAGGCAAAGTCATAGCATGGTGCATGCAGCAACTGCAGCCCCCAAAGAATTGCGGAGTCCCATCTGTGGGGGATGTGAAAAGGCGGGGGGGGGGGGGGAAGGTTGATTTTAAAATCCTTCATATCAATTTGATCAAATCAATAAATGTCAAATCCTTCCCCCAGGTATATCTCCTCTCCCTTTCAGCAGCAGATATTCAGCAGCCAAAAGATGTATTTAGTTCATTTAAAAATATTTAAGTCCTGCCCCTTACCACTTAACTATATAGGAAAGCTGTATTTTTCCCATACCCTTTATAAAGAGAGAAGAACAAGGAATCAACAGCAGCTGTTCAATAAAGCGGTATGTGATCACTGCATTGAATCGGCTGCAGCAAAGAAATTAAACTAATAATTTTATTGTAATAAAATAGTGGATGTGGGATGAGGAAGGATCATTGGCTACTGCAGCTGTACCCAATGCAGTACCATTAACAGGAGCTCTGGAGAGATTCCTGAACAGCCCTGCCGCTAATAGTGCTTTGAAGAATGGAGAACAATGAAGAAACAAGGGCTTCTTGTTTCTCCTCTGCTGAGCGTGGATACGGTAGAGCTGCTACCTGTAGTACAGTGCCATCTAATGGAAACTTTGTATAACTGCAATGTGACCTCAAGCAAACTCAAAAGGAGGCTAGGTAGGGGCTTTGGAATCCCATAGGAGCCCTAGTATTGTTTGAAACTTGGTCTACCCTTAAAACTTACACCAGGGTAACTTTGTCAGTCAGGAGTATGAAAAGCCACACCCCTGCTTGACACAGCTTTGCTGACAACGCCCCCATCCCCATCCCGTAGATGCAACTATGCTGACAGAGGCAGGCTTAGGGTTTAATATAAAAGGTACTTGCACAGACGTGGGACCGTCGTCTTTGTCAGAAAACCAGCAGGCTGCCTCTTCCATCACTTCATTGTCAGAAAGCGTTACCAGAATTTGCTGGAAAGCTTTACGCCTGGAATTAGTTAAAAAGCAAGCCTGGAAAGGAAGATGTTAGCTCTTGGTAATCGGAGCTCTGCTACTTAAGCTTTTTGTACTGAAGATTCCACTGAAAAGTCTAGGCGCTCATCCCCACAGTGTGATAAAAATGTGCTAAGATGGCAATGGAGGCTCAGGACATGAAGAACGTGCTAAAACAAGGACTTGGGTACACTGGAGTATAGAACCAGCTGTGCCCTGAACATTTCAGAAGCCAAAAGGAGAAAGTTCATCTTCAGCTGATGGCTATTGTAGAAAATAAGATTCCTTCCTGCTGAATCAGTGTGTCAAGGATGATGCTGTATAAGATGAAAGACCAGGCTGGGGGGAAAAATAAGCAGTGGTACTCCCTCAAACTTCACCCACAACCCAAGCTCTGGTCACAAACAAAGCTCTATCTTCTCTCGTTGGCAAAATGAGATGGCACTCACAGCAAATTGAACAGATGTTCATCATGGTTGTCCCAGTCCTTTGATCAGCAGTTAATGGCAGTGATGTTTAACTTGTCATACGCTGCAGAGGTAATGTCCCATTCAAATGAATGGAGGGATTTCACTCTGCTCTGAGCTGAGTTTCAGAGTGACTGCAGACTTTGTCATCAGGTGTCACTGTATCAGTTTACATTTCAGTGATGTTTTAAAATTCATCTGAACAGCTATAAAGGTTAGATTTTATTTTTTAGTGAAAGAAAGTGTAGCTTTTGAAGCACCAAGATGGAAGCCCTCTAGGAGAAAGCACCTGCTTGCCACTCTTTGCCGTGAATTATCTTAACCTAGCTCTGCAAAAGAGCCTTCCAGAGTCTGCAAAACACCTGCACCAGTTCTGCTGCCAGAGGTACTGTGATTGTTAGAGCTGATTGAAAAATGCCACACAATTTTTTTTTAAAAGTCCCACAATTTTTTTGAAAACTGAAAATTTCAGTTTTTGAAAATTCAAAAAATTCTTTCCAGCATATTTATATACACACAAAGTTGAGGGTCTCAGTTTGTTTGTTTGTTTTTTTTATTGAAAACCCAGAAAAAATCAGAGCAGAAAGAAAATCCTTTTTGACCAAAAAGCCATTTTCGGGGATAGGGGGGATGTTTTGGTAGAAAAAATTTCTCAAGCATCTCTAGTAATTGTTGTTCATATTAATTCTCATTTTAAGTGTAGTCTATGGGCAGCAACAGTCTCGCGCATGATATGCTACAAAGGCTCCTGCCTTTTTAAAACTTCCTTCCCACCACACACAGTCCTAGCTGGACTATACCAATGTGAATCCTTCAACTCTGCTGAGGAGGAAAACATTGAAACCCTGACATTTTAAGGGTATGTCTACACTGCAACATAAGCCCAAGGCCAGTGGGACTTGAGCCCACTGACTCAGTGTTTGTAAACCTGGGCCTGAGCATCCACACTGAATATTGATTCCAAACTTCTTATTTCAGAATCTGGGTCTCTCAGGTGTCTACACTGCATTGCACAGACAAGAGTCAAACCAGCCTATCCCAAGTTTCCTTGCACCCTCGCCAGCTGTAGCTGCTCTACTTCTGTGTGCTGCAGTGTGGGAAAACTTGACTGTCTGCCCCGCACGCTTCAGAAAGTTGTTTCAGCCAACCAATGCATTCTGCTGAGCCATCTTTTGGGTCTGCATGCTCCTGGCAACCAGAGACAGCAACATGGGGGAGTTAATATATGAAGAACTTGTCTTGCTTGGGCTTTCACTCCTGTCTTAGGAAATGGGCAGAGCACCCATGAGAACATTTCAGCAGCATTTTCTGACCTACTGAAGTCCTGGAGAAAGAGGAGGACAATGATACAGACAATGGCAGACTCGCATTGGCTGATGCAGCTCACAACTCTCGGTATATCCACTGATGCCCCCTATGTAGACCGGCACTTTGGGAGCAAGACCGCAGGCATGGACTGGTGGGATCATGTCATCATGAGGACTTGGGGTGACCAGCAGTGGGTCCAGAACTTTCACAAGAAGAACACTACATTTCTGTTCTGGAGCTCTGTGAGCAGCTTTCCCTGACCCTCCAGTGTCATGACACACCCATGAGGGTGGTCCAGAAGCAGGTTGCTGTAACCATCTGGAAGCTGGCTACTTCAGACTGCTACAGGTTGCTAACCATTTTGCTGTTGGAAAGTCAACTGAGTAAAGTGGTGGTGGAGGTATCTGAGGCAGGCAGGCAGACATGTGGTTTACCCAAAGGTGGTGGGGATACACAAGATCCCTTAAGTAATTGCTGGTTTTGAGACAATGGAGTTTCCAAACTGTGTCAGGGACCATTGATGGGACTCATGTGCCCAAGGAGCCCATGAGTACATAAACTGCATTGTTATGCAGGCTCTTGTGGACAGAGGCCAATGTATGAATGCCTGTGTGAGATTGTAGCAGGTCAAGCACTCACAGCCACAGTGCCTCCTGCTGGTCATTCCGGGAATTAGCTCTTTCCCGGCTTGGAGCACCTACTGCTGGCCAGCGTCTCCCCTGCCGCAAGCCCCGTGTCCCTCCCCGACCCTGGTGCCCTTTTCTTTTGGGGTTCTGCCCACAGCAGTGCCCCCACACTCTGGGTCTCTCCTCCCAGGGGAACCCAAACCCCTATGTTCACCTTGTCTCAGTGGTTACTGCCAGTCATCATCTAGCCCCCTTTCTCTGGGGCAGACTGCAGTCTGTAATGGCCACTCATTGGTGAGGGGGTTGGACCAGCTACCTCTGCAGCCCTAGTACCTCCTTAAGCCTTTAACAAGGCCTCAGCTTGGGGTGTTGCTAGGCTGGAACACCCCCGCTCCTCTTGCCCTTCCCCAGCACTGCTCTGCTCCAGGTACCCTGTGCTCCCAGGCAGCCAGGTCCTTCCCACTCCAAGGCTGGAGTGAGACTGACCCAGCTCCTCCTCTAGCCCCTATATCTGGGCCAGGTGTAGCCTGATTGGTTGGGGAGGCAGCCACAGTTGTGGCCACAATCCGCCTACCCTTTTCCCTAGGAGTAAGGTAACTTTCCTGCTAAAGGGATGAACCGAACAATTCAAGACACCAGGATTTTCTGCTGATCAGGAGTCTACCTTCATGGGTAGGCCAGGACACTATTCCCACCCAATGACATTATCATAAATGGAGTACCTGTCCCCACTGTTGTTCTAGGGGACCTTCTGTACAAACTTTTGCCGTGGCTTATAGACCCATAGCTTCATCTCAGAGGCCCTGGCAAAAGGTGGTTTAATTATGATCTCCATAGGTGCAGAATGCTAATCGAATGTGCATTAGGCAGATTAAAATCCCCCTAGTGCTATTTACAGAATCATTTGGAGTCCAGTTTAATCAAAGCTGTCCACACTACCATAGCTTGCTGTGCTCTTCACAACCTTTGTGCAGCCAGAGGTGAGCCATTGGCTCCTGAATAAACCTATGGCAACAATGGATTGCTGAACTGGTACACTTAGCCAGTCAGTGCCCATGTGACAGCTGGAGCAGGGTGCACACATGCAACAGAAATCAGTCTGTGCTACCACATTCTGGCCTTGTGTGGACCTATGGATGAACATGAATACATTTATGAATGTGTTTTTACAGCAATGATAATAGTAAGTGAGGAGCTCTCTCTGTATGCAATTATGGATGAGATGACTGAGTTTTGAAATGGGGGGTGGGTCGCTGTTGGACAAGACCTGTGGCGTTTCATTATTGATGAAAGTAGATGTACTGAAAAATTATATTTGCAGACGCTCCTCAGTTGTGCTTTATGTGTTTATCTTTATTTAAAAAACACACATGAAATGATGCATTGATGGTGTAACAGGGTTCACCCCCCACTCTGGCACCTCCTGCTGACTGTCTTGGGAATTAGCTCTGCATCTTAGTGCACCTTCTTTGAGTGGTGCTTCACCACCCTCACTGCTGCTCTAGGACCCACATTTCTCCAAGAACCACTGTCCTCATCAGCAACACAGCCCTCCATCCATGCCACATGTTGTGCTCCCCCTTCTGGCCACTTGCTTCAGTGGCCAACACAGTCTGTTTAGCCACTTCCCCAGTGACGAGAAGCTGGGGGCATGGGACCCTGTAGGTAGCAGCCACTTGCTGCATCCCCTCCAGCCACTCAGTAGATCTCCCTGGACCACTGCCCTGTGGCCCCAGCACCCTCTTTGCCCAGGCGTCAGTATGCAAACTTCAGCAGCCAACCAGGAGCTGTCTTTCACTCTCCAGTACCTGCTAGGAGCACTGCTCTGTCCAGGTTGCCAGCGGTTTTCCTCAGCCCTCCAGAGACACAGATCTTCCTCCCTGGACTCCCAGCAGAGAACTGCCTTCCTCTGTCCTGCAGCTCCCTTTTTATATGGGCCTGCTTGGTCCTGATTGGCTGCTCCCGTCAGCTCTTCTCTGATTGGCTGCCTCCTGCACAGCCTCCCTAGGGCTCTATTAACCCCTTATGGGCCAGTGTAGGGCAGACACCCCATCACAGATGTTAATAAATGTTCTTAATAAAATAAAAGCCTCTAGTTGTGAAAATGGCTAAATTACAAAAACCAATATAAAGCATTGCCAGACAGATCAACTGCCATGACAACACCAAAACATCAGTAACAAACCAACTCCAAAACCAGTAATAAAACATAGGGCATAAACCAAACATTGAATAGTGTAAACAATCAGACCATGGCCAATACATAGGTTCCCTGCTTTTAACTATTGTCTGGCCTCCTATTCTCCTTTTCCTTTGTGCGTTTAGCATGCAATTGGCTCCATAGCACAGGGATGGAGGTCTGCAGAGAGGGTGGTGGCCCACACGAGTATGGAGGACTACAGGGAGCATATTAACACTAGCTGGACAGGGCAAAGTCCCAATTGCATGGGCCACACACTATGGAATTGACCAATGAGTTCCTGGTCTGCAGCACATTGTACCATGGAGGGGTCTCAGGATTTGGTGTGGGTGCGTGAACTCTTGCAGCTATGAGTGCATGCAGCCTCTCAAACAGGTCTTTATTTTGCACTATATCTTCCTCCTTCAAGCAACATTCCTGCTCCCAAAGCTGCTCTGCCAGTCCGTCCTCATAAACTGCAATTCTGTCCTTATAGTCTGGAGCCTCTCTGTGCCTTTCCACTTCCCATGAATCGTTTTCCCTTTCTATTGCACCTGTGTGCTGGCTCGGTCCAGAATGTCCACCATACGTTCACAGAAGTGCTTCCTCTTGGACTGCTCCATGACAGTTCAAAATCCCAGCCTCCTGCTGGAGTGTGGCTGAGCTGCTGAGATTAAAGGATCAAACAGCACATTATTGTCTCACTACTTCAAAAAAAGATTCAGTGCATCTGTGGAGAAAAGTGCTGGTGGAACGAAGTTCCTGTTAAGCTGAGCAGCAGCCTATTAAGTGCCACGCAGGCACTCAGGGAACCCCAGCCTGGCACCCCTCCCCGGGCCCGAACCCAGACCACTGCCACTGGGGGCTAGGTGCCCCTGCCCCAGCCTGAACCTAGTCTGGCTCCCGTCTGCTGCGGCCAGGGGACAGGCGCCTATTCCACAGTCCTAGCCCTGCAGCTGCTGTGGTGGGGAGAGGCACTTCTCTCCCCCACCCCTCCAGTCCACATGCTGCTGTTGGGGGAGAGAGAGCTGGGGGGAGTTTTGTCTCCTTGCCATAGCCCTGGGGTAGCCTGCACCCCAAACCCCTCATCCATGGCCCCACACCAGAGCCTGCACCCCCAGCTGGAGCCTTCACACCCCTGCACCCCAACCCTCTGCCCCACCCTTGAGTCCCTCAGCCCCACCCCGGAGCCCTTCCCCCTACCCCCGCCCCAACCCTCTGCCCCACCTCTGAGAGCCCTCCCACACTCCAATCTCCTCAGCCCCAGCCCCACCACATGAGTTTTGTTAGGTACACCAATATGGAAGTGATGTGTCAAAGGTCACCTCCATATTGGTGCACATAACAAAATTCATTCCGTACGTGTGTGGGAAAAATTAAAGGGAACAGTGCTCTGGAATCAAAATATGACACTTTGTAAACACCGCGTCAGTATGTTGTCAGAGGAACTCTTTTGGAAGCTCCGTGGACACAACTGAGTTACTCAGCGTGAAAGAGAGTACAAAAAATGGTCAGGGAAAATTTGGACATGCTGTATGTTTAAAAATTACAGACCACTGTAGGCTTTGGGGTGGAGGGTATGGCTTACTACTTAAGCCTTCTTTCTCCTTTCAGGCATTCCATATTCTGGAGGACATAACAGTCCTGAGGTTGCTGAGTGAAAAAAGGACATTTTATTCCAAGATGCTGGTGGCAAGCCAGCCATGTGTGTCACAGAGGTTTTCAAACTTTTGGTGACTGAGCAGCATATGTGAGCTATAGAGGTGCCTAGAAAAAAGGCCTTCTCTAAAATGTGACTACCTATCTGAAGTTCCTACCACAGGAAAAGTTTGTGGCTATCAGCACCCGGGATTGGGTCAAAATTCACAGGATGCTGCTTTAGCAACCACATGGATTACTACTGCCCTGCAGCTTTTGATATAGCCTGCTCTGACTAGAGCTGATTACATCTACCACTGGACTTCATGCAAACACACGCAGTAATACTGACTCTCAAAGATCTACATAGCCATCCCCTCCACCCTGGCACATTTCTGGACTGCATACAAACCCACAGCTATAATTCGGACACTGATTTTGTTCCCATGGACTACATTTCACTCTCCCCCTGTACAATTTACCGTGTACAGGGTGCTCGTTACGTTGTGAAATGGCCGATTTGTCTGGAGTGGTGTACTAAAAGGGAAGGCAATGTAAGGTTGTCACCCCAGCATGCCTGTGTAAGACCATATGAGCTAAGTATCAAATAAAAATTCAAATTTAAATGCTACTTTTACAGTTGTTTGCACTTCCCAGGGTCCACTTTGAATTCCATGTGGTAGTAGCGGGGGGTGACTCCCAAGCACTGGTGTACATCCTGCCATTAGCAGATACGTGCTGCTACTCCCAGCTTGTAATAACTTGTGCATTGGGTTATACACCAGAAACCCTGCCCCTTAGTATATTAATAACAAACATGGAGCCAGAAACATACCTGGCTCCAGGGCGACTTCTACTTCTGCTGCTGGTTCTGCGGTGAGCTAGTCCTCTGGAGGGGGGAAGGGTCATCAGAAGGTTCCTCCGAGTATGGACCCAGGACATGATGCAGTTCTGCCAGCAGCAAAGCCTCCCTAGGGACCGGTGTGAGCACCAGAGTCACTTCATTGCCTGAACTGGTGCCTGCTGGCTCCCCTCTGATTCTATACTAGATCCTTAGGTCAGAAGGTCGCCATCCTGGCTGACCAGGCTATTGTGAACTGCTGGGGCACAGTGCTCAGCGCAGTACCCAGCACCTGGTCAAACTCCTCATAAAAGAGGCAGGATGACAGGGAGTTCTTAGAGGTACAGGTAGCTGTGAAGAGCTCATTGCAGGACTGAGATCTAAATTGGCAAGACAAACACCTAAACAGGTAAGACAGATGGGGAGCAGAGAGATGAAATGACTTTCCCAAGGTCACATGGAATCGGTGGCAGAGGTAGGAACTACAGGTGGAAAGTCTGGTTGAGTTTAGGAAGGGGTTTGAGCAGATGATGGAGCAAAGATATGAGGTATCTGAAGGGAAAAGCTCAGACTCACAGATGGAACCAGGGCTGGGGAATTTTGAGGAGAGACTGGATGAGGAAAGTGGTCAGTGGAAACATGTGACTCAAAGAACCAGGCAGAGAAAAAGACGGGCTAGTGAAGGAGAAATAGAGCTTAGGAACAGGTTTGCAGAGTTGGAAAATGAAGAAGGGGCTCAGCAGGTACTTGTTGAAGGTGGAAGGGTAAGGAAGAAGAGAAGAGAGGCTAGCCCTATAGAAAAAGGGGAAGAGTCAAGGGAGACTACACCAAATATGAGCCCCAGGAGGATACAGGATGGGTTGAAGAAGATTGTAAGCGAAAATAGGAATGGAAAGAACTTGCAGCCAGAGAGAACAGGGGAGACACTGGAGAATAGCACTGTCACCAGGAAAAGGCAGGTCTATGTGATCGGGGACTCTTTATTGAGAAGAAAAGACAGGCCTGTAACTAGAGCTGATCCTGAGAATAGAAGGGTGTGCTGTCTTCCGGGTGCTAAGATACGGGATGTAGACCTGAGGTTGAAAAGGATCCTAAAGGGAGCGGGAAAGAATCCCCTAATTATCCTTCATGTGGGAACAAATGATACGGCTAGATTCTCGCTGGAAAGTATTAAGGGAGACTATGCTAGGCTGGGGAAGACGCTTAAGGAAATTGAGGCTCAGGTGATCTTTAGCGGGATCCTTCCTGTTCCTAGAGAAGGGCAACAAAGGTCTGACAAGATTATGACTGTCAACAGATGGCTTAGGCAGTGGTGCTATAAGGAGGGCTTTGGGATGTATGACCACTGGGAGGCATTCATGGACAGAGGTCAGTTCTCTCGGGATGGACTTCATCTCAGTAGGGAAGGAAATAGACTTCTAGGATCGAGGCTGGCACAACTGATAAAGAGAGCTTTAAACTAGGAATTGGGGGGAGATGGATGGGAGATGTCCAGAAAATCTCCACGCCAGATTTTAGCATTGAGAGGGAAGAAGATGAAGTAAGAATGGATACAGCCGTGGGTAGGAGAATGTATATAAGGAGTGAGGGCGGTGTGGATACTAGTCTAATAGGTTATACTGGATGTAGAATGACTGTGCCTAATAGGGTACAAAATGTGAGCGAGGCCAAACAGCAAAAATTAAGATGTTTGTACACCAATGCGAGGAGTCTAGGTAACAAAATGGAGGAACTAGAGCTACTGGTGCAGGAAGTGAAACCAGATATCATAGGGATAACAGAAACATGGTGGAATTGTAGTCATGACTGGACTACAGGTATTGAAGGGTATGTGCTCTTTAGGAAAGACAGAAACAAAGGTAAAGGGGGTGGAGTAGCATTGTATATCAATGATGAGGTAGAATGTAAAGAAATAAGAAGCGATGCAATGGATAAGACAGAGTCTGTCTGGACAAAAATTACTTTGGGGAAGAAAACTAGTAAAGCCTCTCCTACGATAGTGCTTGGGGTGTGCTATAGACCTCCGGGATCTAATTTGGATATGGATAGAGCCCTTTTTAATGTCTTTAATAAAGTAAATACTAATGGAAACTGCGTGATCATGGGAGACTTTAACTTCCCAGATATAGACTGGAGGACCCGTGCTAGTAATAATAATAGGGCTCAGATTTTCCTAGATGCGATAGCTGATGGATTCCTTCATCAAGTAGTTGCTGAACCGACTAGAGGGGATGCCATTTTAGATTTAATTTTGGTGAGTAGCGAGGACCTCATAGAAGAAATGGTTGTAGGGGACAATCTTGGCTCAAGTGATCATGAGCTAATTCAGTTCAAACTAAATGGAAGGATTAACAAAAATAAATCTGCAACTAGGGTTTTTGATTTCAAAAGGGCTGACTTTCAAAAATTAAGGAAATTAGTTAGGGAAGTGGATTGGACTGAAGAACTTATGGATCTAAAGGTAGAGGAGGCCTGGGATTACTTTAAATCAAAACTGCAGAAGCTATCGGAAGCCTGTATCCCAAGAAAGGGGAAAAAATTCATAGGAAGGAGTTGTAGACCAAGCTGGATGAGCAAGCATCTTAGAGAGGTGATTAAGAAGAAGCAGAAAGCATACAGGGAGTGGAAGATGGGAGGGATCAGCAAGGAAAGCTACCTAATTGAGGTCAGAACATGTAGGGATAAAGTGAGACAGGCTAAAAGTCGAGTAGAGTTGGACCTTGCAAAGGGAATTAAAACCAATAGTAAAAGGTTCTATAGCCATATAAATAAGAAGAAAACTAAGAAGGAAGAAGTGGGGCCGCTTAACACTGAGGATGGAGTGGAGGTTAAAGATAATCTAGGCATGGCCCAATATCTAAACAAATACTTTGCCTCAGTCTTTAATAAGGCTAAAGAGGATCTTGGGGATAATGGTAGCATGACAAATGGGAAGGAGGATATAGAGGTAGATATTACCATATCAGAGGTAGAAGCGAAACTGAAACAGCTTAATGGGACTAAATCGGGGGGCCCAGATAATCTTCATCCAAGAATATTAAAGGAATTGGCACCTGAAATTGCAAGCCCATTAGCAAGAATTTTTAATGAATCTGTAAACTCAGGAATAGTACCGAATGATTGGAGAATTGCTAATATAGTTCCTATTTTTAAGAAAGGAAAAAAAAGTGATCCGGGTAACTACAGGCCAGTTAGTTTGACATCTGTAGTATGCAAGGTCCTGGAAAAAATTTTGAAGGAGAAATTAGTTAAGGACATTGAAGTCAATGGTAAATGGGACAAAATACAACATGGTTTTACAAAAGGTAGATCGTGCCAAACCAACCTAATCTCCTTTTTTGAAAAAGTAACAGATTTTTTAGATAAAGGAAATGCAGTGGATCTAATTTACCTAGATTTCAGTAAGGCATTTGATACTGTGCCACATGGGGAATTATTCGTTAAATTGGAGAAGATGGGGATCAATATGAACATCAAAAGGTGGATAAGGAATTGGTTAAAGGGGAGACTGCAACGGGTCCTACTGAAAGGCGAACTGTCAGGTTGGAGGGAGGTCACCAGTGGAGTTCCTCAGGGATCGGTTTTGGGACCAATCTTATTTAATCTTTTTATTACTGACCTTGGCACAAAAAGTGGGAGTGTGCTAATAAAGTTTGCAGATGATACAAAGCTGGGAGGTATTGCCAATTCGGAGAAGGATCGGGATATTATACAGGAGGATCTGGATTACCTTGTAAACTGGAGTAATAGTAATAGGATGAAATTTAATAGTGAGAAGTGTAAGGTTATGCATTTAGGGATTAATAACAAGAATTTTAGCTATAAGTTGGGGACGCACCAATTAGAAGTAACGGAAGAGGAGAAGGACCTTGGAGTATTGGTTGATCATAGGATGACTATGAGCTGCCAATGTGATATGGCTGTGAAAAAAGCTAATGCGGTTTTGGGATGCATCAGGAGAGGCATTTCCAGTAGGGATAAGGAGGTTTTAGTACCGTTATACAAGGCACTGGTGAGACCTCACCTAGAATACTGTGTGCAGTTCTGGTCTCCCATGTTTAAAAAGGATGAATTCAAACTGGAGCAGGTGCAGAGAAGGGCTACTAGGATGATCCGAGGAATGGAAAACTTGTCTTATGAAAGGAGACTTAAGGAGCTTGTCTTGTTTAGCCTAACTAAAAGAAGGTTGAGTGGAGATATGATTGCTCTCTCTAAATATATCAGAGGGATAAATACAGGAGAGGGAGAGGAATTATTTCAGCTCAGCACCAATGTGGACACAAGAACAAATGGGTATAAACTGGCCACCAGGAAGTTTAGACTTGAAATCAGACGAAGGTTTTTAACCATCAGAGGAGTGAAGTTTTGGAATAGCCTTCCAAGGGAAGCAGTGGGGGCAAAAGATCTATCTGGCTTTAAGATTCTACTCGATAAGTTTATGGAGGAGATGGTATGATGGGATAATGGGATTTTGGTAAGTAATTGATCTTTAAATATTCAGGGTAAATAGGCCAAATCCCCTGAGATGGGATATTAGATGGATGGGATCTGAGTTACTATAGAAAATTCTTTCCTGGGTATCTGGCTGGTGAATCTTGCCCATATGCTCAGGGTTTAGCTGATTGCCATATTTGGGGTCGGGAAGGAATTTTCCTCCAGGGCAGATTGGAAGAGGCCCTGGAGGTTTTTCGCCTTCCTCTGTAGCATGGGGCATGGTTGACTTGAGGGAGGCTTCTCTGCTCCTTGAAGTCTTTGAACCATGATTTAAGGACTTCAATAGCTCAGACATGGGTGAGGTTTTTCATAGGAGTGGGTGGGTGAGATTCTGTGGCCTGCGCTGTGCAGGAGGTCGGACTAGATGATCAGAATGGTCCCTTCTGACCTTAGTATCTATGAATCTATGAATCTATAACTACAACCAGATCACCTGAGTCTCAATCCAGTGCCTTAATTACAAGTCCCTCTTACCTTCCCAGTAAATGATACACAGATTATTCCTTCCCTCCATATTTCCTAGACGCCTGCTCTTGTAGGATAGGGAGAGAGAGCCTGGAGCACTGGGCCTGATGCAAGACCTGAGGCTTGAACCAGAGGCCATGTATTAAAGTAGATGTTTACAAATTTACTGTCCAATATATGACCTTGGCAAAAGTCATGCTAGTGTTGTTAAAACACAGAGACTCCTAACAAGCAACAGATACTGGGTAGGTGTGAGAACACACTCTGGAAAGATGAGCCCAGGAACATCCTGACCTAACACCACATAAGAGGATGTTTGTCTGAGACACCCGGAGTGTGATATAAGGGGAAGTAACAAGCAGATGTCATGAAACATGTAAGGTGGTACGTAAGTTTTGTCTCTCTATAAATGTCAGGGCTTTGTGTGGCCGAGGGAACACCAGAGACTCCTGCTGCTGACTGAGCTGCTCCTTGCCACAGGGCACTCATGTATTAGGGTACTTGTAACCATAGAGTCAGAGCACTAGGACTGTCTTGAGGGCAATAAACCTGGCCTAGTGCCTTTGTCACCAGACTGAGTCTGTGGTCTTTCTAGGTACGATTATCGAGGTCTGCTGAGCCAGCTATCTGTGCAGGGCTGGAACAGCATATGAAGAGAGCACACACCACCTACCTGGCAACAGCTCGCTGTTCCTTTCTTACTGAATGCTTCATTTATCATTCTGCGATGCAGACAATTAACAACCCTGACTGAATTGTACAAGTGTGAATTGAATTGTAATTTGCTGTGTAATGATTAGAAGCTAAAGGAAGCAGAGGGTACAAGCACATCAGTATTTAACTGGAAATGTGATACTTCAAAACAATAAAACCCATCCCTCTAGAAAGCCACCAGAAAGGTGTGTGGAGAGAAAATTCACTCTGCCTGAAAAGCTACAATCAAAGGGCAAAAACTCAGCTCTTAGAGCCTCCAGCCCTAGTTCACCTTAGCTATTTTTAAGAGAGGTTACATCAGTAGGAGATCCACACATGGAAAAGAAGGAGAATATCTGAGCTGTGATAAAACATGTGGAACTGAGAGTAGAGCTTTGACCTAAAAAGGCTGGATGGTGTCAGTATTAAGCTACAGTGTTTAGAAAAAGCCATGTGCAGAGGTGCTTGTAGTGCATGGATTCGGACAACAGGTGAGGTCTGTGACAGACCTCAAACAGCATTAGAGAGAGAATTTGTTTTCTGAATGGAGGATAAAGAAAAGGAGTACTTGTGGCACCTTAGAGACTAACAAATTTATTAGAGCATAAGCTTTCGTGAGCTACAGCTCACTTCATCGGATGCATTTCAGGACAAGGCTGGAGTTATGCTGTAAAAAGCTTTTAAACCAGGTATGAAAAAGCATCAAATCATACCTCAACCCTACTTATCTGAAACCCCAAATATATAAGTAATCAGGGAATGTCTAAGAAGACGAGCTTAGGGGTTATTTCTTTTATTTCTTATTGGCTTGTGGACTTCTCTGTGGTAACCCCAGATGCTTTTGTTTTGCTTGTAACCTTTAAGCTGAACCTCAAGAGAGCTATCTTCATGCTTAATGAAGTGAGCTGTAGCTCACGAAAGCTTATGCTCTAATAAATTTGTTAGTCTCTAAGGTGCCACAAATACTCCTTTTCTTTTTGCGAATACAGACTAACACGGCTGCTACTCTGAAACCTGAATGGAGGATAGTGGTTCTCTTTATTTACCACCAGCCCGTGGTCTTCCTGGTCTTGCACTATGTGGGACCTGACTGATGCTTCCAGACCACATAAGCCCAAGGAGACGTGAAGGAGTTTGAGACACAAACTCAGGGGATTAACTAGCTAGCACCACAATGGATTTTTGCATAAGGTTCATTAGGCTGTTCAGAGCTCATGTACAGAGCTTGTGCGACTCATATGGGCCACATCCTATCACACAACTAGCTCCCACTGCAAAGAGATTAGGTGAAGAGATCCCTTCCCCAGTTACACTTAGAGTATGTCTACTCTTCACTGTAAACTCAGGCTCAGACTCAAGCCCAGAGCATAAGGACCTATGTCCTAGAACACGGGTCTGTAAAGCCTGGGATGGCTGATGTTTCCACAATGCCACCAGGAGGGTATGCAGTATACTCTCCAGGGCCATTCTGTGTGTGTGGTTGGGGGAAGGGGGTGTAGGTCCTTTTTATGGACACTCAGCCAGCCAGTTAGCTATAAAGTCCCTCTTGGTGGCTGTTCTCTGCTTGTTTTACCTGTAAAGGATTAAAAAGGTAAAGGAAAGGGTGTGGGCACCTGACCAAAAAAACCAATGGGAAGGCTAGAACTTTTTAAATTGAGAAAAAAATAACTTCCCTTTGTCTGTTGTTGTTGTTCTCCAGAGAGAGGGGACAGAGCAGGACAGGGTTGGAGTTATGCTGTAAAAAGCTTTTAAACCAGGTATGAAAAAGCATCAAATCATACCTCAACCCTACTTATCTGAAACCCCAAATATATAAGTAATCAGGGAATGTCTAAGAAGACAAGCTTAGGGGTTATTTCTTTTATTTCTTATTGGCTTGTGGACTTCTCTGTGGTAACCCCAGATGCTTTTGTTTTGCTTGTAACCTTTAAGCTGAACCTCAAGAGAGCTATCTTCATGCTTAATTTCTGTAATGGTTTCTTTTAAGATCTAGCAAAAGCCTAAATTCCAAATGTATTTCCTTTCTTTTTTGTTTTCAATAAAATTTACCTTTTTTAATAACAGAATTGGATTTTTGGTGTCCTAAGAGGTTTGTGCACATGTTGTTTAGTTAGCTGGTGGCAACAGCTAATTTCCTTTGTTTTCTTTCTCAGCTCTTCCCTGGAGGTGGGGTGTGTGTGTGGGAAAGGCTTGAGGGTATCCAACAGGAAGGAATTCCCAAGTATGCCTTCTTGGGTTCCAAAAAGGGATTTTGCATTTGGGTGGTAGCAGCATTTACCAAGCTAAGGTCAGAAAAAGCTGTAATCTTGGGAGTTTAATACAAGCCTGAAGTGGCCAGTATTAATTTTTTGAATCCTTGCGGGCCCCACCTTCTGCACTCAAAGTGCGAGAGTGGGGAATCAGCCTTGACAGCAGCTCACTCGGTTCGCAGAGTGCACCTTCTCATGCATTTGCAGTAGCCGTCTTTGTTGAGCTCACTGCTACGGCTGGGATCATAGCCAGAGTGTGGTAATTCTCTGGTGTGAGATAAGCAAGACATTCAACTTCAGTAAGAGTACCAGGAATGATCAGGCATCTTAGTAACTTTAGGCTGTGCCTTTTCATCACTGAATCCATAACATGATCAGATTTCCTGTACTGATGCTTCAATTTATTATCCTGGTGTTACGGGAAGGGAAATGAATAAGAACATAAGAATGGCCATGCTGGCTCAGACCAAAGGTCCATCTAGCCCAGTATCCTGTCTTCTGATGATCGCCAATGCCAGGTGTTCCAGAGGGAATGAACAGAAGAGGTAATCATCAATTGATGCATCCCCTGTTGTCCATTCCCAGCTTCTGGCAAACAGAGGCTAGGAACACCATCCCTGCCCATCCTGGCTAATAGCCATTGATGGATCTATCCTCCATGAATTTATCTAGGTTTTTTTTAACCTTGTTATAGTTTTGGCCTTCACAACATCCTCTGGCAAAGAGTTCCACAGGTTGACTGTGCATTGTGTGAAGAAATATTTCCTTTTGTTTGTTTTAAACCTGATGCCTATTAATTTCATTTGGTAACCCCCTAGATCATGTGTTATGAGGAGTAAATAACACTTCCTTTTTTACTTTCTCCACATCAGTCATGATTTTATAGACCTCTATCATATCCCCCTTTAGTCATCTCTTTTCCAAGCTGAAAAGTGCCAATCTTATTAATCTCTCCTCATATGGAAGCCATTCCATGCCCCTAATCATTTTTGGTGCCCTTTTCTGAACCTTTTCCAATTCCAATATATCTTTTTTGAGATGGACACAGTATTCAAAATGTGGGCGTACCATAGATTTATACAGAGGCACTATAATATTTTCTGTCTTATTATCTATCCGTTTCTTAATGATTCCCAACATACTGTTCATTTTTTTGACTGCTGCTGCACATTGAAGGGTTGTTTTCAGAGAACTATCCACAATGACTCCAAGATCTTTCTTGAGTGGTAACAGCTAATTTTGACCCCATAATTTTATATGTATGGTTGGGATTATGTTTTCCAATGTGCATTATTTTGCATTTATCAACATTGAATTTCATCTGCCATTTTGTTGCCCAGTCACCTAGTTCTGAGACATCATTTTGTAGCTCTTCGCAGTCTGCCTGGGTCTAAACTATCTTGAGTACTTTTGTATCATCTGCAAATTTTGCCACCTCACTGTTTACCCCTTTATCAAGATCATTTATGAATATGTTGATTAGGACTGGTCCCAGTACAGACCCCTGGGGGATACCACTATTTACCTCTCTCCACTCTGAAACCTGGCCATTTATTCCTACCCTTTGTTTCTTGTGGGTTAGAATGATGTACTGACTCCAGTCAGAAAGCTGACCCTTTGCTCTGCCACACTAAGAACCACTCAGCAGCTTCAAAAGTGGTTGATAATGTGTGGAAAATCATTCTGTGTAGAAACAATTCTGCTACATGTTCTTCCCTTCCTTAGTGTTATCAACGATTGCAAGTTGATCATAAGTTTTGTGACATTAAGAGTTGGGATTTTTTAAAGCTGTAACTTCTAGGATCAAACTAGTGCATGAGCATCTCAGCTTGAGTTATTTATTTTAAAAGTAAGTTTCCAACTTCTTAGTTGCTGACAAAATTTTTAAAAAGTGAAGCAAGTGCATCTTAAAAGTTCAGAAACGAAAGGACAAAAAACCCTCCCCAAAATTATTCATTTTAAAATGTCTTAATTTAAAGGCAGTCGTCTGGTTTTTGAATATTTGAGGCAGGCAATACTGCTTCTAATCACTGGGGAAGTTTGCCTGAATATGGCCTTGTGACAAGGTAGACACAACAGCCTGGAAAAAGTCAAGTTTCCTGTATATCACATGGCTGGTCAGCATATATATAAGGAAAAGGAAGCTAGGTCCAAGGAGGTTACAGGTGGTGGGTATGTGGTTGAGCCTTGGAAAAGCCTCTTGGGAATATGACCAACACTTGCAGTTAAGGTGTTGTATTTAGTGTTGTTTGTGGCCTTTTTGTTGTAGCAACCAGGCAAAGTACTAACAAACTTCAACAGGACTTTATTTTGAAAGTAGAAACCTCTTTACCAAGCTGCTGCTGCAACCTCAGTAGCTCTCACTCCGCCTCCTCAACTTTCCCCCTCCTTCCTGTTTCCTGTCCTTCCAGACTCCCAATAGCCAGTGCTCCTAGTTCTAATCATTACAAGCAGCATCTAAATACCACATTCTCTCCTCTCTTAAGAAACTCTCCCAATTAAAATAAACATTGTTGTTCTAACCACAGGAACAAAAATGAAACAAGACACTATACTGTTGGCAGAAATATTACACTGAAAACACTATAGATACTATACAACATAGTCTCTAGTCCAGACAGTTGGTCGTCTGGGTCTGACAGGCCATCTCTCAAGCCCCTGTTCCAGTGCAATGACTTGTTGTGTTGGTACTACGGTGAAGCCATCCAATGCAGAGTGGGTGTTAGCATAATCTCCTCTTGGTGCATAGGCAGGTGCAAGATAAGAAGCATTCCATACCTGCCCATCAGAAAGTTGATAGCTGTAAGGTCCCTTCTTTTCTATGATTTTAAGAGGAGCTGTGAATTTATGGTCCCCTTTGCGTAAAATTCCATGTTTTCGTATTCTAACAAAGGAACCACACTCAAACTTTGGTTCCTTAGCACCCCGCCGCTTGTCTGTGAAAGCCTTAGACTTTGCTTGCTTCTGTTCAACTGTTTTTCTCACATCATCTTCATTTGGGGCATCAGGTCTTGCCTTTAACAATCCAGCAATGTTCAGTTTAGTATTCATGTTTCCCATGCAGTAACTCTGCGGGCAATCATGTAGCCTGGTATGCTTGCAAGATATCAGTAGTGAAGGTTATCCACAATTGCCCTTCCAGTTTCTCCATTTGCAAACTCTCTTTCAAACTTCTGTTAAACTGTTCGATTTCCCCATTGGCTTGAGGGTAATATAGGGATGACTTTCTGTGTATAATATTCCTCTGTGCTAGAAAAGTTTCAAACTCCAGAGAAGTAAATTGACTACCATTAGCTGAAACCAGTTCTTTGGGGTTACCTTCCCTGCTAAAAACTGAAGAGAGGGACATAATTACAGAAGAGATTTGTGACGTAAATGCTACCTCAGGCCATTTACTGAACTAGTCTATTAAAGTGATGGCATAATGGCAGTCACTTGGAGCAGTATCAAAGGGTCCTACAATGTCAATCACCACTTTTTCCCATGCAGATTCAGGAAGAGGAACAGGCTGTAATGGAGGGGTACACGTCACTGCTGTCTTATCATGCATTTGGTAAGAGACACACGATATTAGTCCAGCCTGTGAAATTGTATGCCCCAGAAAGAGAGTTCAGTTTGTCTAAATTTGCATTTGGACCTATTGAGCTGGAGGCCTGCTTTGCTGATGCAGTTTAGTACAGACTGCAGGTTATTGTCATGCTCCTCAGAAGTATTTCCAAACACGATAATATCATCCAGATAGCATTGAACTCCATGTTGATTCTTCAGAATCAATGACATCATTTTTTGGAAGGCACTTGGGGCAGATGTGAGATTGTAAGGAACATGTTTAAACAAAATAGTCCCTCATATGTAATAAATGTTTTGAAGTCTTTGCTATCTTCATGCAACACAACCTGGTGGTATGCGGTCTGAAAATCAAGAGTAGAAAACATCTTTGCTCCACGGAGTTCTGCAAATGCTTCTTCTATGTGAGGAAGAGGATGGCTGTCAATCACAATAGCTTGATTCAGCTCCCTTAAGTCCATACAAAGGTGAATGCCTCCACCCTTCTTCTGTGTCACTACTATAGGTGAAACCCATTCCAAGGAGTCGATCTCTTCAATAATGTCCTTTTGAAGAAGTTTTCTAAGTTCCTCTGAAACAGCTTCCCTGACTGAAAATGGTAAGCACCGTAACTTTTGTTGTACAGGCATCACATCATTCCGCATTTTAACTTTATGCAGAAGCCCATAAACACAGCCGAGTTTCTCCTCAACCTGGTGTTGGGTCCCAGCTGAAACTGGTGTGTGTACAGTAAGAGTGCTTTGCTGAGGAAGATCAATTCATCCATTAACTACCCTGAGATTTAAAGCAGCCAATAAATCTCTGCCAAGGATAGGAGTGCCTTTGTGGACAATGTAGCACTCTGCAGTTACACAGCAATCAACAAAAGTAACTATTACTGGCAAGCAGCCATGTACTGGAATATGGTTCTTCAAATAGCACACCACGTGAAGTTTGGGTTCAGTAACAGGGACATCCTTAAAGTAATGCAAATAGATGGAATCAGGTAGTATAGATACTGCTGAGCCCGTGTCCAACAGTAGCTGAATAGAGTGTGATTTGCCTGAGGGTATGGTGGAAATGTTTACAGTGCATTTTATTTGTTCTGGAATATGTGCAGTAGTGATTTTGTCTACGCTCAGCACAGTAACATCTGGTATTGTAACTGCATGCACCTGTTGATTGAACTGGCTGCTGCGACATACTTTAGCAAAATGTCCAATCTTTTTGCAATGATTGCACTGAGCTACTTTTGTCAGACATCCTGTGTAGCTTGCAAGGTGTTCTGGGGATCCAAGCACAAGCATGCTGCTTTTACTGTATTTTGAATTTGCTGATTCAGTGGGTTTTCATTAATTTTCCTTTCATAATCATTTGTCTGCAGCTATAATGAACTTTTCTGCAAAGGAGTCACAGCCTGGACTGTGCCCCCTGTATCCATGCTCATTATTTTGGCTTTAGCTATAGCTGACTCAATCTGAGCAGCAATGGTTATTGCTTTTTCTAGTGTAAGTTGTGGTTCTAGAAATAAGCATTCTCTTACACGAAGCATGGTTGTTTTCTCAATGAGCTGGTCTCTAATCATCTCATCTGCTATATTCCCAAAGTTACAAATTACAATCAGACTCCTCAGGGAAGCAATATACTAAATTATAGTCTCCCCTGCTTTCTGCTCACACTGGCGAAATCTGTAGCGATTAGCTACTACATTCACTTTTGGCACAAAAAAATTCTTTAATGCAGGGAGTGCAGTCTCATGTTTATCATCTGCAAGGAGAAAAGTGTAAAATATATGCTGCCCTTCTGCTCCAAGGCAGTGGATTAGCAGAGCATGCTTTCTTACTTCAGAAATCTCTGTAGCACTGTTTGCAAGCAGATAAGTCTCAAACATAGGGATCCAGGCAATAAAAGCAATTGGAGGCTCACCTGGGCTTTGCAGAAAGGGTGCAGGTGGGTTCAGAGGCAGAAGATTCATCCTCGTCACCAAACTGTTGTAGTAACCAGGCAAGGTACTAACAAACGTCAACAGGACTTTATTTTTAAAGTGGAAACCTCTTTACCAAGCTGTTGCTGCACTCTTGGTAACTCTCATTCTGCCTCCTCAACATACCCCCCTTCCTGTTTACTGTCCTTTCAGACTCCCAACAGCTAGTGCTCCCAGTTCTAATAATTACAAGCAGCATCTAAACACCACACCTTTGTTGCAGCCAACACACAATGCCCTAGAGCAGTGTTTCCCAAACTTGGGACTCTGCTTGTTCAGGGAAAGCCCCTGTCCGGCCCGGCTGGTTTGTTTACCTGCCGCGTCCACAGGTTCTGCCAATTGCGGCTCCCACTAGCTGCGATTCGCTGTGCCCGGCTAATGGGGGCTGCGGGAAGTGGCGCAGGCCGAGGGACATACTCGTTATCACTTCCCACAGCCCCCATCGGCCTGGAGCGGCAAACTGTGGGCAGTGGGAGCCGCAATCGGCCAAACCTGCGGACACAGCAGGTAAACAAACTGGTCGGGCCTGCCAGGGGCTTTCCCTGAACAAGCAGCATCCGAAGTTTGGGAAACACTGCCCTAAACAAAAAGCCTCAAAAAGGACATGAGCATCATGTGCACATCTCTTTCCTGGTTGGTGAAACAGCCCACTAGCCAATGGGCATCTTTGTTTGATAAGAGGTCAGCAGTAGAGCTGGGCAAAATTTTTGGGGCAAAGCCCTCTTTTGGCTGAAAAATGCAGATTTAGGTCAACTGAAACAATTTGGGTAAATTTTGGTGAATGGTTTTGGTAAAAAAAAGACAGCAATTTTTGAAATGTCGGAACGGTTAATTTTGTTTCACCTTTTTGTTTGGAAAGATGTTTGTTTGGAATTGCCCTCAATGTTATTTACAAATCATTTAGAAAAAGTAAAAAAAAAAATTAAAATATTTTGTTTGACCCAAAATGACATTTTTTTCCACGTTTTTTGGTTTGCTGAAAATAGATTTTTTTTGTTTCAGGTTGACCCAAAACAATTTCTTTTATTTGGCCAGTGAACTGAAAAACTGAGGATCTGCACAGCTCTAGTCAGCAGTTTCTGTTTCATATTCCCCATCTGAAGTCATGATTCTCTGTGATACCCTAGCTATTTCTGCATTATGGTCCAAATTACCTGAATCCACTGGAGTCATGGATTAATTTGGCCCATGACTTCCAGTTGCTTATTCTCTATCTGATCACAAACTCCTAAGAGTCAAGGATGTTCTTGTAATGCAGATATCCCTAATAATAAAAAACAAGGGAAGACGAATGATGAGGGAGGAGTTTTTAAACTGTAGACTATTTGTCAATTATTTCCAAGTGGCATCAATAGCTCTTAAAAAAAATCTGCCACTCCATTGTTGGTATACAGGGACATTAGTACAGGAAAAGAGATGTGTCAGTAAAATGCAAGAATATTCTTTAAGCTTTAGTGATCAAGGTTACAAGAGGGAACTGAATAGGGCTAGAGAAAGTGTAATAAATTACAGCAGGAAGAAATTAAAAGGAACAAAGACTTTTTCAATTTCCTTCAAATAAGTATGAGCCCTTCTCACATGAAATGAATGCCATTAAACTGAGATACTAGTTAATTGTAGCCACCTGTGAGGAACTGGGCCTGAATTCACATTCTTCAATGAAGTCTTAATGTGAGAGACGCTTTAGAACATTTGTGATTCTTGCAGATGGAACATTGTACACCATTCCATTTGCATCACATTCCTGGTAACTTCCTTTGCGTCAGCTCTGCTCAGCGTAATAACATCTAAAAGAACCAGAAAAACATGGGGACAGGGATATGACATCATGATTGGCACAGTCTTGTTTCTAAACTGTCTTATACTGTTTTTTTTAATTTAGTTACCACAATTAAGATTACAAAAATAATATGTAAAACTAACCCCAACAATCCTAGGGGCAGAGCTAAGGTGGTCGTGTTGAAGTATGTGTTTCTTCATTTGGGGAAAGAATAATGGTGTTTGTTTGTTATGTAGCACTGTAATATTTATGATGTCATTAGCTGTTCTGGTACCTGATGTGATAGGTAACTACACTGAAGATAACTACACGGTCACTCAGCAACTTTAACTTCTATTTTTAAACAAGGTCTAGAGTGATATATAGTAGAACCTCAGAGTTACGAACACCAGAGTTATTAACTGACCCAGTCAACCACACATCTCATTTGGAACCGGAAGTACACAATCAGGCAGCAGTAGAGAAAAAAAAGCAAATACAGTACAGTATTGTGTTAAATGTAAAATACTACCAAATAAAGAGAAAACAGCATTTTTCTTCTTCATAGTAAAGTTTCAAAGTTGTATAAAGTCATTGTTCAGTTGAAAACTTTTGAAAGAACAACCATAACATTTTGTTCAGAGTTACGAATATTTCAGAGTTACTAACAACCTCTGTCCTCCTCCCACTGCGCCAGAGACTTCTGTATCACAGGGCTCTCCAAAACCGCAGCAGCAAAAGGAACAGAATGTGGGGTCACTGTGCGCTGCTGTACTGGCCCCAACCCTGTCCTTCAGTGGGGCTGCTGTACAGACCCCAGACAGGAGACACAGCTGCATGAAAGGGCTGGAGGCAGGACTTGGGGTAGTACAGTTGTGCCAGAGGAGCTGTCGGGGTGGGGCCGCCTGGTGGCCCCATGTTCTGCTCCTTCTGTGTCTTTCCAGAACGGAGTACCAGCTATAAATATCTTACTGGTAAGGCACATCATACCATACCACTGTACTTGCACCACTGTCCACGGGCCAGGGTGCTATCTCCCATCATCGGTCACAGTCAGAGCAAGGAGAGCCCACTGAATGGGCCAGGCCTCATTGTCATTGTAGCTCCATGACAGCTGTGGGCATTTTGTTGAACATACAGTAACAGTCTGAGTTTGGGGGCCATACATTGCAATCGACTTTGTTAGAAAATACAAGGACAAAACATCTGCCCTAAATGTGCTTGGGACTGCGACTGCTGTCAGGCTCAGCTGGAAAAGGGAGTCTGCCCAGAACTCTAGGAAGGCAAGAGAGGGAGAAAAGGCTGCTGCTTGCTGTTGGAAGTGTCTTTGTGGTGGGGAGGACTCTGTCAAAAGTCCTAGATTCCACTGATCGGTTGCTGCTGTCGACACCTGGCAGAAGGGTTACACAAATGAAAGCTGGGAGTCTCTTCCGAGGATCCACAGTCCTCTTTATTTACATGGGGCTCACATGACTCCCATCCCCAGCTCACTTGTGGTAGCTACTAATAAATTCAGCCTATGCTATGTGCAGCTCCCATTGACCTCAAGGACTGCAGGATGGGGCGCGGGGCAAGCGCTATGCAGAATGGCTGTGCAAGGCTGAGAACGCACAAGCTCAGTACATGGTGTGCCACAACAGTCTGTGGATCCGGTCAGGTAAGCAGGACTGAATTATTGAGGATCCTCTGACTGGTTCATGGTGATCTTTTAATGACATTGAGATTTTATGTAGAGGTTAAGATTTATTTTCCCTTCTGTTCCTAAAGGAGCTTGAAAACAGGGAGCCAGCACAATCTGGCAGTAGATATCCCAGCCTTACTGATAGCATGATGTGGGAGGATCACCCTTGTGCATGGAGAGGATCCTGTGATGGATTAAACCTGGCATAGAGGCTCTTATGCCACCTCCACCTTTGCTGGTGGAGGGCAAGTTAGGGATTCCAAATTTTCTGCCAGTCCCTGGTTGCTGCTGGCAACTAGCATACATTAAAGCAGCCTTCAGCCTGTGCCCAGGATAACAGTAATAGAGTGAGCTTTATGCCAGCCACTTTTGCACTGTGTGTTCATCAAATAGAGTCAAGAATCTGACCTAGTAGTTCTTTGCCTTCAAGTAGAGTCTTTTTCTATTTGGCAAATGAGCTATTTCTTGTGTTTTTGAGTAACCTCAAATTAACATGGCTATTCTTGCTCTGCATTAACAGGAAGATCTCCAGCTTTCAGTATATAGGCCTGCAGGCACCTGTCCTGCTTATAAAAGAGCATAGGGCCAAAAACCAATCCCTACAGGACCCCAGTAGAAACATACTCATTCAATGGATTCCTCATTTACAATTACATTTTGAGACCTATCAGTTATCCAGCTTTTAATTCACTTAATGTGTGCCATGTTCATTTTATAGAGACAAGGTGGGTGAAGTAATATCTTTTATTGGACCAACTTCTGTTGGTGAGAGAGATAAGCTTTCCAGCTTACATAGAGCTCTTCTTCACATCAAATGCCTTCCAGAAGTCTATTACATCCACACTATTACCTTTATCAGAAAATTTGAATCTCATCCAAAAAAGAGACCAAGTTAGTTTGACCGGATCTATTTCTCATAAACTCATGTTGATAGGCATTAATTATATTACCCTCCTTTAATTCATCAAGTCCCATACCAGCCACTCCATTATCTTGCCCTGGATCAATGTCAAACTGACAGGTTTATGATTACTCAGGTCATCCCATTTACCCTCTTTAAGTGTTGGCACAATATTCAGATAATCTAGTCTGACCTCCTCCATAACCTAGACCATAACTTCTGGTTAAACTAGAGCATATCTTTCAGAAAGACATGCAACCTTGATGTAAAGACTTGAAGTATTGTAGAATCTATCACATCCCTTGGTAGATTGTTCCAGTGATAGATTACCTTCACTTTTTAAAAATGGCATCATTATTTTCTGTTTGAAGTTGTCTAGATTCCACCTCCTGACATTGGATCTTGTTTACACCTTTCTGTGCTAGGTTAAAGACCTCTCTAGTATCAAATCTTCTTCCTGTCTGTGAATCATTCTTGTGGCTCTTCACCATAATTTCAGCAGCACTTTTTAAAGTGTGGACACTGGAAATGGATGCAGCATTTCAGTGCTGGTCTCAATACAGTTAATGCCACCTCCCTACTCCTCAATATTCCTCTGTTTATTCATCCAAGGATCACACTTAGTCCTCCTAGCTACAGCATCACACTGGGAGCTCATGTCCAGTTATTTGTCTGCTATGGCCCCTAAATCCTTTCCTGAGTATGGTGTTTAGATGTTGCTTGTAATTATTAGAATTGGGAGCACTGGCTGTTGGGAGTCTGAAAGGACAGGAAACAGGAAGGAGGGAGAGGAGTTAAGAGGCTGAGAGAGAGAGCTACCGAGGGTGCAGCAGCAGCTGGGTAAAGAGGTTTCCCCTTTGAAAATAAAGTCCTGTTGAAGCTTGTTAGTACCTTTCCTGGTTGATACAACATTTTGGCAATGAGGATGGATCTTCTGCCTCTGAACCCACCTACACCCTTTCTGCAAAGCCCAGGTGAGCCTCCAGTTACTTTTACTACCTGGATCCATATGTTTGAGACTTATCAGCTTGCAATCAGTGCTACAGAGATTTCTGAAGTAAGAAAGCATGCTCTGCTAATCCACTGCCTTGGAGCAGAAGGGCAGCATATATTTTACACTTTTCCCCTTGCAGACGATAAATATGAGACTGCACTCACTGCATTAAAGAATTTTTTTGTGCCAAAAAGTGAATGTAGTAGCTAATCGCTACAGATTTCGCCAGTGTGAGCAGAAAGCAGGGGAGACTATAATGCAGTATATTGCTTCCCTGAGGAGTCTGATTGTAACTTGTGACTTTGGGAATATAGCAGATGAGATGATTAGAGACCAGCTCATTGAGAAAACAACCATGCTTCGTGTAAGAGAATGCTTATTTCTAGAACCACAACTTACATTAGAAAAAATAATAACCACTGCTGCTCAGATTGAGTCAGCTACAGCTGAAGCCAAAATAATGAGCACGGATACAGGAGGCACAGTCTATGCTGTGATTCCTTTGCAAAAAAGTTCATTATAGCTGCAGACAAATGATTACAAAATGAAAACTAATGAAAACCCACTGAATCAGCAAATTCAAAATACAGTAAAAGCAGCATGCTTATGCTGTGGATCCCCAGAACACCTTGCAAGCTACACAGGATGTCTGACAAAAGTAGCTCAGTGCAATCATTGCAAAAAGATTGGATATTTTGCTAAAGTATGTCGCAGCAGCCAGTTCAATCAACAGGTGCATGCAGTTACAATACCAGATGTTACTGTGCTGAGCGTAGACAAAAACACTACTGCACATATTCCAGAACAAATAAAATGCACTGTAAACGTTTCCGCCATACCCTCAGGCAAATCACACTCTATTCAGCTACTGTTGGACACTGGCTCAGCAATATTTATACTACCTGATTCATCCATCTATATTACTTTAAAGATGTGCCTCTTACTGAACCCAAACTTCACGTGGTGTGCAATTTGAAGAACCATATTCCAGTACATGGCTGCCTGCCAGTAACAGTTACTTTGGTGCTTGCTGTGTAACTGCAGAGTTCTACATTGTCCACAAAGGCACTCCTATCCTTGACAGAGATTTATTGGCTGCTTTAAATCTCAGGGTAGTTAATATACAAATTGATCTTCCTCAGCACTCTTGCGGTACACACACCAGTTTCAGCTGGGACCCAATACCAGGTTGAGGAGAAACTCGGCTGTGCTTATGGGCTTCTGCATAAAGTTAAAATGCGGAATAATGTGATTCTTGTACGACAGAAGTTACGGCGCTTACCATTTTCAGTCAGGAAAGCTGTCAAGGTTCCTTCCCCACTATGAACTCTAGGGTACAGATGCGGGGACCTGCATGAAAACCTCCTAAGCTTACTTTTACCAGCTTAGGTTAAAACTTTCCCAAGGTACAAACTAGTTTACCTTTTGCCCTTGGACATCCACTGCCACCACCAAACGTCTAACCGGGTTTATTTTTGAGAAAGCGTTGTTTGGAAACGTCTTTCCCGCCCAAATCTTCACCAAAACCTTGCACCCCCCTTCCTGGGGAAGGTTTGATAAAAATCCTCACCAATATGCATAGGTGACCACAGACCCAAAACCTTGGATCTTAAGAACAATGAAAAAAGCATTCAGTTTCTTACCAGAAGAATTTTAATAGAAGAAACAGTAAAAAGAATCACCTCTGTAAAATCAGGATGGTAAATACCTTACAGGGTAATTAGATTCAAAACACAGAGAATCCTTTTAGGCAAAACCTTAAGTTACAAAAAGATACAAAGACAGGAATATCCATTCTATTCAGCACAGTTTATTTTCTTAGCCATTTAAAGAAATCATAATCTAACACTTATCTAGCTAGATTACTTACTAAATTCTAAAACTCCATTCCTGTTCTGTCCCTGGCAAAAGCATCACCCAGACAGACACAGACCCTTTGTTCCCTTCCCCCCGACCCCAGCTTTGAAAGTATCTTGTCTCCTCATTGGTCATTGTGGTCAGGTGCCAGCGAGGTTATCCTAGCTTCTTAACCCTTTACAGGTGCAAGGGTTTTTCCTCTGGCCAGGAGGGATTTTAAAGGTGTTTACCCTTCCCTTTATATTTATGACACGCCCCCCAAATCACAGATAGGGTGAAATGCTGGCTGGGATTTCTTCCTGGAGCTCTAGGAAAAAACAGAGTTAATAAGACACATGGCACCTTTAGATATACTACCAAGTATATAAAGACTAACAATATTTTCCACATCTCAAGGACGATTTTAACCATTTGATTCTGGGAAACTTTCACGGGATAGTGCATCAGCCACTTTGTTAGAAGCTCCTGAGATATGTTGGATGTCGAAATCAAAATCTTGGAGAGCTAAACTCCACTGAATTAGTTTTTTGTTATTTCCCGTGGCAGTATGAAGCCACTGTAGTGCAACATGGTCGGTTTGCAGGTGGAAATGCCATCCCCAAACATATGGGCGTAGCTTTTCCAGAGCGTAGACAATGGCATAACATTCTTTTTCACTGACGGACCAGTTGCTTTCCCTCTAAGACAGTTTTTTGCTGAGAAACGCGACAGGGTGGAATTCTTGATCCAGTCCTTCCTGCATTAAAACTGCTCCTACACCACGCTCAGATGCATCTGTGGTTATTAGGAATGGTTTGTCAAAATCTGGGGTCCTTAGTACAGGGTCAGGCATGAGTGTCGCTTTAAGATGGTTAAAGGCCTTCTGACACTCTTCGGTCCACTGAACGGCATTTGGCTGTTTCTTTTTGGTTAGGTCTGTCAGTGGGGCGGCAATTTGGCTGTATTGCGGTAGAAATCGTCTGTAATAACCAGCCAAGTCTAAGAAGGATTGAACCTGTTTCTTTGACTTTGGGACAGGCCACTTTTGGATAGCATCCACTTTGGCCAGTAGGGGGTTGATAGCTCCTTGACCCACATGGTGTCCAAGGTAAGTCACTCTCTTTCGGCCTATTTGACACTTCTTAGCCTTAACAGTTAGTCCTTCCTACCTTATGCTCTCGAAGACTTTTTGTAAATGTTTCAGGTGTTCTGCCCAGGAATCCGAAAATATGGCCACATAGTCAAGGTAGGCAATTGCATATTCTCTTAAACCCGCTAGAAGACCATCTACAAGTCTTTGGAAGGTGGTGGGTGCATTCCGCAGCCCGAAAGGAAGTACATTAAATTCATACAGCCCGACATGGGTGGTGAAGGCTGACCTTTTCTTGGTCGATTCCTCTAGCGGTACCTGCCAGTACCACTTGGTTAAGTCCAAGGTAGAGATGAACTGGGCCCGTCCCAGTTTCTCTAATAGTTCATCTGTGCATGGCATTGAATAGTTGTCTGGACAAGTTACAGCATTTAGCTTACGGTAGTCCACGCAAAAACGTATCTCCCCATCTGGTTTGGGAACTAGAACCACTGGAGATGCCCATGCACTGCCAGAGGGGTGGATTACACCCATCTGTAACATATCCTGGATCTCTCGTTCTATAGCAGTTTTAGCTTGAGGAGACACCCGTTAAGGTTGGACTTTAATTGGGTGAGCATTACCTGTGTCAATGGAGTGGTATGCCCGTTCAGTCAGTCCTGTGGGTGGCTGAGAATGTCGGCGCGTAGCTCCTGGATTTTCTGTCGCTGCATATGCCCAAGAGTCATGGAGAGATTCACTTCTTTCACGCCACCAGCACTTTTCCCTTCATAGTAGACACCTTCAGGCCACTCAGTGTCATCTCCTTCCTGGACTGTAAACTGACAAACTTTTAATTCTCTGGAATAAAAGGGCTTTAGAGAATTAATATGGTACACTTTAGGCTTTTGGTTGGAGGTGGGGAATGCTATGAGATAATTAACAGCTCCCAGGCACTCCTGGACCATGAATGTCCCTTCCCACGACGCTTTCATTTTATGGGCCTGGAGCACCTTTAAGACCGTGACCTGGTCTCCTACTTTGAAGGAACGCTCTCTGGCATGTTTATCATACCAGGCTTTTGCTCTTTTTGAGCATCCTGTAGGTTGTCTTTAGCAAGGGCTAGAGAGTTTTGGAAGGTGTTTTTGGTTACAAAGTCCAGAATGTTAGTTCCTGGAGAAGGTGTAAATCCCTCCTATTGCTGCTTAACCAACTATAATGGTCCCTTAACCTCACGGCCATATACAAGTTCAAATGGTGAAAACTCTAAACTAGGATGTGGTACAGCTCTGTGGGCAAAGAGCAACTGCTGCAACACTAGGTCCCAATCATTGGAGTGCTCATTTAGGAATTTACGTATCATGGCCCCCAAAGTTCCATTAAACTTCTCCACCAGGCCATTTGTTTGATGATGATAAGGGGTGGCAACCAAGTGATTCACCCCATGAGCTTCCCAAAGGCTTTCCATAGTTCCTGCCAGGAAATTAGTTCCTGCATCTGTGAGGATGTCGGAGAGCCAACCTACCCTGGCAAAAATGTCTGCTAGTGCCTGGCACACACTTTTAGCCCTGGTGTTGCTTAGAGCTACTGCTTCCGGCCATCGGGTGGCAAAATCCATGAACGTCAGTATGTACTGCTTTCCTCTGGTGTCTTTTTCGGAAAAGGACCCAGAATATCCACAGCTATTCGCTGAAATGGAACTTCAATGATGGGGAGTGGCTGGAGAGGGGCTTTGACCTGGTCTTGGGCTTTCCCACTCTTTGGCATACCTCACAAGACCGGACATAGGTAGAAACATCCTTGCCCATTCCCTCCCAGTGGAATGACCTCCCCAAACGGTCTTTGGTCCTGTTCACCCCAGCATGGCCACTAGGATGATCGTGGGCTAAGCTCAAGAGCTTGATCCAGTACTTATTTGGAGCTACCAACTGTCTCTGAGTATGCCAGTCTTCCTGGTGTCCACCAGAAAGAGTTTTCTTCTATAAAAGTCCTCTTTCTACAACAAACCTGGATCGATTAGAAGAGCTGAGAGGTGGTGGGTTGCTCTGTGCTGCTGTCCAAGCTCTCTGGAGGCTTTAATCTACTTCCTGTTCAGTTTGGAACTGTTCTGTTGATGCTGAGACATCAGTTCCTCATTGGATTGTGGACCTAGGCTTGGTCCCTCTGGAAGCGATGTAGGGGATGGGGCTGTTTTCGTTGACTGTGAACTGCTTTCCGCTAGTGCACTATGTTGGGGTTCAGGCTCCAGCTGAGCCTCTTGTGTAGGGTTATCGGCTGCTGCCAGTTCAGGTTCGGTGGGGCCCTCTGGGGTTGGGGTTGCAAGTACTGGATTCAGTGCTGGCAATGGGTCTGGTGCTGGTTGTTCCGCTGGTTCCGGTTCTGGGACTGGCTCTGTCTGGGTCTCTGGGACTGGATCCACTACTGCTGTTGCAGACATTGGCCTGGGGTCCGGGTCCATCCCCTCTGACCGGGTCCTGGTAGACCGGGTTTGGAACGGAGCTGGGCATGACGGCTTGTTTAGCCTGGCTACAGGTGACCCATCCCACCCTCTTGGCTGACTTCATACGATTGGCCAAGTCTTCCCCCAACAGCATGGGGATGGGATAATCGTCATAGACTGCAAAAGTCCACGTTCCTGACCAGCTCTTGTACTGGACAGGCAACTTGGCTGCAGGCAAATTGAAAGAGTTGGACTTGAAGGGTTGAATCATCACTTGGATCTCTGGGTTGATTAAATTGGGGTCCACTAAGGAAGCATGGATAGCCGAGACTTGTACTCCGGTGTCCCTCCATGTGGTGACCTTCTTCCCACCCACACTCACAATTTCCCTCCGCTCCAAGGATATCTGGGAGATATCTGGCCTGAGGACCTCTGGTGTGATTCCAGTGCAATGAACTGTAATCAGTTGGGGTTCTTGGGGCAGTTGATCTTTACATGCCCCGGCTTGTTGCATTTAAAACATCATCCAACTGACGGGTCACTGGGGCAAGGTGGGTTTCTGGAGAATGGTGTGGCAGGACGATAAGGTGGCTGGAGGGTTTCTTGGGGAGTGGGTGGGGCCTTGGGCGGCCCCCGGTAGTATGGTGTGGTCTGAGATTGTCCCTTCTGGTATCCGCTCCAACTGCGATCAGTTTTTTTCTTCTCTGCCACCTCCACCCATTTGGCTCCAATCTCTCCCGCCTCGATTACAGTTTTGGGCTTCCCATCTAGGATGTATTTTTCTATTTCCTCAGGAACACCCGCTAAGATCTGCATTAGGAAGCCAAATCTGCTGGAGATTTAACACTTGTTCCTGATATCCAGGCATCCCAATGTTTCACAATGTGGTAGGCATGTCGGGTAAATGAAACGTCTGGTTTCCACCTTAGGGCTCTGAACCGCTGACAGGAATGCTCGGGTGTTAGCCCCATTCTGACTCTCGCCTTGGTTTTAAACAGTACATACTTGTTCATGTGTTCCTTAGGCATTTCAGCCGCCACCTCAGCTAAGGGTCCACTGAGCTGCGGCCTCAGCTCTACCATGTATTGGTCTATAGAGATGCTGTACCCAAGGCAGGCCCTTTCGAAGTTTTCTAAAAAGGCCTCAGTATCATCGCCTGCCTTGTAGGTGGGGAACTTTCTGGGATGGGAAGTGGTACCTGAAGAAGGATTGCTAGGGTTGGTTGGTGTATTCTGCAGAGCCTTTGCCTTCTCCATCTCCAGTGCATGCTTCCTCTCTTTTTCCTTCTCCTCCTCCAAGTGCTTCCTCTCTTTTTCCTTCTCCTCCAGTTCTTTGGCCCTTGCCTCCATTTCTTTGTTCTTGGCCTCCATTGCTGTCCTGTGGGCAGCCGCTTGGTGTTGTTCCGCCTCTTTTGCTGCCTCCCTTTCTTTGTCCTTTGCCTCCATTTCTCTCCTGTGGGCAGCTTCTAGGGCTTTTCCTGCTTCTTTCCCTGCCTCCAGTCATTTCGATGGCGTGGGTTTGAATCCCACCGCTCTGCCACCATATCAGGGTTCCTTCCCCACTCTGAACTCTAGGGTACAGATGTGGGGACCTGCATAAAAACCTCTAAGCTTACTTTTACCAGCTTAGGTTAAAACTTCCCCAAGGTACAAACTAGTTTACCTTTTGCCCTTGGACTTCCACAGCCACCACCAAACGTCTAACCGGGTTTATTTTGAGAAAGCATTGTTTGGAAATGTCTTTCCCCCAAAAATCTTCACCAAAACCTTGCACCCCCCTTTCTGAGGAAGGTTTGATAAAAATCCTCACCAATATGCATAGGTGACCACAGACCCAAAGCCTTGGATCTTAAGAACAATGAAAAAAACATTCAGTTTCTTACCAGAAGAATTTTAATAGAAGAAACAGTAAAAAGAATCACCTCTGTAAAATCAGGATGGTAAATACCTTACAGGGTAATTAGATTCAAAACATAGAGAATCCTTTTAGGCAAAATCTTAAGTTACAAAAAGATACAAAGACAGGAATATCCATTCTATTCAGCACAGTTTATTTTCTCAGACATTTAAAGAAATCATAATCTAACACATATCTAGCTAGATTACTTACTAAATTCTCAGACTCCATTCCTGTTCTGTCCCCGGCAAAAGCATCACCCAGACAGACACAGACCCTTTGTTCCCCCCCTCCTCCAGCTTTGAAAGTATCTTGTCTCCTCATTGGTCATTTTGGTCAGGTGCCAACAAGGTTATCCTAGCTTCTTAATCCTTTACAGGTGCAAGGGTTTTTCCTCTGGCCAGGAGGGATTTTAAAGGTGTTTACCCTTCCCTTTATATTTATGACAGAAGCTGTTTCAGAGGAACTTAGAAAACTTGTTCAAAAGGATATTATTGAAGAGATCGACTCCTCGGAATGGGTTTCACCTATAGTAGTGACGCAGAAGAAGGGTGGAGGCATTCACCTTTGTGTGGACTTAAGGGAGCCAAATAAAGCTATTGTGATTGACAACCATCCTCTTCCTCACATAGAAGAAGTATTTGCAGAACTCCGTGGAGCAAATATGTTTTCTACTCTTGATTTGCAGAGCACATATCACCAGGTTATGTTGCATGAAGATAGCATTTATAACACATGAAGAACTATTTCGTTTTAAACGTGTTCCTTACAGTCTCGCATCTGCCCCAAGTGCCTTTAAAAATGATGTCATTGATTCTGAAGAATCAACAGGGAGTTCAGCGCTGTCTGGATGATATTGTCGTGTTTGGAAGTACTTTGGAAGAGCATGGCAATAACCTGCAGTCTGTACTAAACTGCATCAGCACAGCAGGCCTCCAGCTCAATAGGTCCAAATGCAAATTTAGACAAACTGAACTCTCCTTTCTGGGGTATACAACTTCACAGGCTGGACTAAAACCTGATCCAGATCATATCCTGGCAATGTCAAATGCTCCTCCTTCAACAGATTTGCAAACCTTACCTTCCTTCTTGGTTCTTACCTCCTGGTATGCAAAATTCATTCCCAATTATGCTTCTGTCATTGAACCATTATGGGAATTATTCGGAGAAGTTCAACCTTAGTGTGGACAACGGATGCACAAGCTAGTTTTGAAACGGTGAAAGACTTGATTGTACATAGTCCAGTACTTGCACTATTCAGTCCTGCACTGCCCACAATTGTAACTACTGATGCTTCTGATTATGGACTCGGGGCTGTCCTCACACAGCTTCATGAGGACAACACAAAGAGGACTGTTGCATTTGCTTCAAGGACACTAAGTAATGCTGTGAGAAAATATTCTACAGTCCAAAAAGAAGCACTTGCTTGTGTCTGGGCTACTGAAAAATGGAGAACTTACCTGTGGGGCCGCACGTTCAAGTTGCGCACAGACCATAGCCCTTTGATGATGTTGCTCACCATGAAAAGACTGGTAAGAACGGGATATCGTATTGCTTGATGGTCTGCAAGACTACTCTCTTTCAATTATGAACTGGAATATAAGCCTGGAAACCAAAATGTGGTCATAGATTGCTTTTCTTGCCTGCCTTTGCCTTCACCAGATAGTCCACCGGAGGATGAGGATGTAGTGATTGCGCTTATTAGAAGCACTCTCACTGCAGTTACAAGAGAACAATTTCAAGCTGCTTGTTCAGCGTGTCCAAATCAACAAAAACTATGGGAATTTCTGACAAAGAGATGGCCCAGTCACCTAAAAACCTTGACTCAGTTTTGCTGCCTTATTTTAGAGTTCGGGATGAACTTTCTTTGTTTGATGGCTGTGTGCTACGAGGTACACACTGGCTCCTTGTGCCAGAAGAATTACAGTCAAAATTCATACACCTGGCACACGATATTTATCAAGGAATTGTCCGAAACAAACAATGACTATGGGATCTGTATTGGTGGCCAGGGACGGACTCTCACACTGAAGCACTCATAAAATCCTGTGTCACTTGCCAAATGCATGATAAGACAGCAGTGATATGTACCCCTCCATTACAGCCTGTTCCTCTTCCTGAATCTGCATGGGAAAAAGTGGTGATTGACATTGTAGGACCCTTTGATACTGCTCCAAGTGACTGCCATTATGCTATCACTTTGATAGACTAGTTCAGTAAATGGCCTGAGGTAGCGTTTACATTGCAAATCTCTTCTCCTCTCTTCAGTTTTTAGCAGGGAAGGTAACCCCAAAGAACTGGTTTCAGCTAATGGTAGTCAATTTACTTCTCTGGAGTTTGAAACTTTTCAGCACAGAGGAACATTATACACAGAAGGTCATCCCTATATTACCCTCAAGCCAATGGGGAAATCGAACAGTTTAACAGAAGTTTGAAAGAGAGTTTGCAAATGGCTAAACTGGAAGGGCGATTGTGGATAACCTTCACTACTGATTTCTTGCAAGCATACCAGGCTACATGATTGCCCGCAGAGTTACTGCCTGGGAAACAGATGAATACTAAACTGAACATTGCTGGATTGTTAAAGGCATGACCTGATGCCCCAAATGAGGATGATGTGAGAAAAACAGTTGAACAGAAGCAAGCAAAGTCTAAGGCTTTCACAGACAAGTGGTGGGGTGCTAAGGAACCAAAGATTGAGTGTGGTTCCTTTGTTAGAATACGAAAACATGGAATTTTACGCAAAGGGGACCATAAATTCACAGCTCCTCTTAAAATCATAGAGAAGAAGGGATCTTACAGTTGTCGACTTGCTGATGGGCGGATATGGAATGCTTCTTATCTTGCACCTGCCTATGCACCAAGAGGAGATTATGCTAACACCCAGTCTGCATTGGATGGCTTCACCGTAGTACCAACACAACAAGACATTGCACTGGAACCAGGGCTTGAGAGATGGCCTGTCAGACCCAGATGACCACCTATCTGGACTAAAGACTATGTTATGTATTATCTACGGTGTTTTCAGTGTAATATTTCTGCCAACAGTGTAGTGTCTTGTTTCATATTTGTTCCTGTGGTTAGAACAATAATGTTTATTTTAATTGGGAGAGTTTCTTAAGAGAGGAGGGAATGTGGTGTTCAGATGTTGCTTGAAATTATTAGAATTGGGAGCACTGGCTGTTGGGAGTCTGAAAGGACAGGAAACAGGAAGGAGGGGGGAGGAGTTGAGAGGCTGGGAGAGAGCTACCGAGGGTGCAGCAGCAGCTTGGTAAAGAGGTTTCCACTTTGAAAACAAAGTCCTGTTGAAGCTTGTTAGTACCTCGCTTGGTTAATACAACACTGAGTCACTGTTTTTTCAAGGTGCAGTCCCCCATCCTGTAAGCATGACCTGCATTCTGTGTTCCTAAATGTATGGCCTTTCATTTGACTCTACTAAAATGCATGTTGTTTGTTTGTGTACAGTTTTCCAAGTGATCCAGAGTGCTCTATGGTTGATTTGTCCTCACCGTTATTTACCACTCCACCAAACTGTGTGTACTCTGCAAACTTTACCAGCAATGATTTTATCTTTTCTTTCAGATCATTGATAATACACAGCTTCTCTGTAGTCAAAGTCCTTCTTCAAAACCCACTTCTGCCAGGCTAACCACAAGGAATCTGGAAGATTTGTAATGACTAGCCCAAGATGCAGCCAAGCATCATCTCGACCTACTTAAGTCATATGCCTTTCCCTTAACCTCTGACTGTTCCTCAGCCTGACTTTAGAGTGTAAGCTCCTTACAATCCTTATTTCTGTTTGGAAAGAGCATGGTGTAACTCACTGGTCAGTGCATGGCACATGTCCCTCTCTGTGCCTAATCCACAGAGGACATGAATCTGTTACAGCCCCCCAGCTACAAAGCCTGGCTCTGTAGCTTCAGCTGTAGAAACATATGTATTTGATTCTGGAAATCCCCATTGTCAGCCAAAGTGCTAGCTGTTACGCTAGCATGCGTTAGGTGCTGCCAGAAACACATAATAAATAATAATGATGGAGCATAATGCCTCATCAGGACAAAACACATAATAGCGCTTACCCTGGAGTGCTGCATCAGGCAAACTTCCCCCTAACATCAAACGAGTTTTGCCAGAAGATATACTGAAGGATCAGACCTTTTGCATCAGCATCATCAGAAGAATAGCACAGTTCCGTTGGGCCTGATACAAAGCCTGCTGAAATCAGAGGATTACCCTCTTTGCTACCTAACTGCTTCACAGTGAGCACAAATGAGTGTTTGTGGCAGTTCCCACACAGTAATGACTCCATGTGTACATGCATGTGTTATACCAATAAAATAAAAACCAGAAGGATCTTATTAAAGGGGAAAAGTCAAAATGCCACATTTATTGTGAATACAGAAAAAATCATAGTAAGCAATTAGTTATAGTTATAACTTTCCATTCAATTTCATATTTATTCACACATTCATTCATACACACACACACCGATTCTGCAAGGTTGTTATCATAGTTACCAGCCTTACAGTTGCTCATGCCAAGCCACTGGTCAGGTGGCTTGGACATGAGGAGGGAGCAGGGCCTTGTCAGATGCTCATCTGATGCTCCTGGAAGTTGGTTTGCAGAATCAGATCCCACAGTTCTCACTTTCTAGAGTCCATTTTTATAGGAATTGATTCCTATGCCAGTCTATGGGAATTGCTTCATCATGCTGTTGCTGAATCAATCAGCAGATGGCACATTCCTGATAGGTTTCAGAGTAGCAGTCGTGTTAGTCTGTATTCGCAAAAAGAAAAGGAGTACTTGTGGCACCCTAGAGACTAACAAATTTATTAGAGCATAAGCTTTCGTGAGCTACAGCTCACTTCATCGGATGCATCCGATGAAGTGAGCTGTAGCTCACGAAAGCTTATGCTCTAATAAATTTGTTAGTCTCTAGGGTGCCACAAGTACTCCTTTTCTTTTTGCACATTCCTGATGGCTCCGTGCTGCCAGATGTTATCTTGTTCTTTGGTTCTCCCATTCTTGAGGCTGTTGGGTGGATTCCAGTCTGCTCTCCGGGGGTCCTCTGGTTGTTTCCACTTGACACCTTCTTCAGCCGATGGACACAGGATTCTTAGGCTGGCACCTCCCTGATCATTCAGTTATTATCCACACCAAGCATCCATCCACATACATCCTCTATCTCTATTTTAATCACAATTGTTAACAAAGCAAGATGAATACAACAAAAGGGCGGGGAGTCTCTGGGTGCTGTTTCTGTTGTTACAGAGTATTGCTTTGAGTCTCTCTCTGTGTGAGCAGTTGTTGTTACAAAGAATTGCTTTGAGAACAGACTCTGTCTTAGAATGTACTAACACAATTAGCAGCTTGCAAGTTTCACACAGAGAGGGAGAGAAACAGTACCAAAACCCAAGAGACTTCTTAATTAATAATACCCTGGAATTTAAACTATGGGGAATCAAACTCATTTGTGATTTTAATACAGAACTTCTTTAATATGATCCAACACATGCAGCAGGGCAATTCTAAACGTTTTTTTATGAACACAGTGATGGTTTTTTAAACTGGATAATGAGAATCTGGAAGTTAGTACTGGTCAGGATTAGGGCTTAAACTGCTTGAGCAGTTGTAACTGAAATGAAATTATTAATTTCTCTCCCTATTGTATTGGGTAGAAAAACCAAAGGAGCTGGTACACTTGACTATCATCCATTGTTATTTGACATTTGCACATCCATTTGACAGTAGGGTGAGTGGAGAGCAAGATTACATTTTTTTTCGGGGTGATTGTGGTTATAGATGCTTACATAAGACAAAACCCCTAATATCAGGATGGTCCCCAATAGTATCAAGATGTCTGGTCACCCTATTTAGCAGAGAAAGATAAGTTAGCATCCCTATCTGCATCTGGGTTTGAACATCCACTGTCGCAATTTTAAATTGTAATGAACTGTTCATTTTTCTCCACTTCCTATGTAAGGATGTGATGCACATTCAGATTTAGCACTTAGGGTTTTGACAGTGTGGGCTATGTACACTGTACAGATTTAGCTAATCCTGAGATTAGGATTTAGAAGCACATCTTGATGCAAAACAGGAATTAGGGCAGTGGAAACACTTCCTAGGCCACAGCCAAGTTTGGCTTGGTGGAACCAATATGTGGCTGGACAGAACATCTTTAGGGGGAAATCATGTATGGAGACAGTAGCAGCAGCCCCTAGTTCAGAACTGGGTCTGGGCTGGGGGGCAGGCATCAGCAACAGGGACAGAACCGGGTCTGGGGGAGGGGGCAGGCACCTCCTCCTACAGACACAAAAGCAGGTTTGGCCTGGGGTGGGGAGATCTGAGGGGGTGGGAGGCAGGCACCTCCTCATACTGAGACAGAACCGGGTCTGGCCCGGGGTGGGGGGACTGGAGGGGGTCAGGCACCTCCTGGTGCAGGGACAGAACCGGGTCCGGCCCGGGGTGGAGGGACTGGAGGGGGGCAGACACCTCCTGGTGCAGGGACAGAACCAGGTCCGGCCCGGGGTGGGGGGATTGGAGAGGGGGGGCAGGCACGTCCTCATACTGAGATAGAACCGGGTCCGGCCCAGGGTGGAGGGACTGGAGGGGGGCAGGCACCTCCTGGTGCAGGGACAGAACCGGGTCTGGCCCGGGGTGGGGGGATTGGAGAGGGGGGCAGGCACCTCCTGGTGCAGGGACAGAACCGGGTCAGGCCCGGGGTGGGGGGACTGGAGGGGGGCAGGCACCTCCTGGTGCAGGGACAGAACCGGGTCTGGCCCGGGATGGGGGGATTGGAGAGGGCAGGCAGGCACCTCCTCATACTGAGACAGAACCGGGTCAGGCCCGGGGTGGGGGGACTGGAGGGGAGCAGGCACCTCCTGGTCCAGGGACAGAACCGGGTCTGGCCCGGGGTAGGGGGACTGGGGGAGGCAGACACCTCCTGGTGCAAGGACAGAACCGGGTCCGGCCCGGGGTGGGGGGATTGGAGAGGGGGGGCAGGCACCTCCTCATACTGAGACAGAACCGGGTCCGGCCCGGGGTAGGGGGATTGGGGGGGGCCGACACCTCCTGGTGCAGGGACAGGACCGGCTGTGGGCTCAGGGCAGGCATCGGCTACGGGGGCAGAAGCGGGTCGGGCCCGTGGCGCTGGGGTGTTTAGCCGCCTGCCTGCGCCGGGGGCTGGGCCCACCTCCCCCGAGCAGCCTCTGCGGGAGGCAGGCAGCGCCCGGGCCCCTCCTCTCCCGCCATCCTTCCTTCCCCTCCTCCCCTCGCCGTCCTGCGCCCCCGGCCCCGGCCGCAGCGCCAGACCCTGCCCAGGCTGCCCGGGGCGGGGCGGGGCGGGCGGAATCCCCCGCCGCGGCTGCAGGGGCAGGCGGCTGACGCTGCTGGGGGGGGGGGGGATCCCAGGCGGGGTCTTCCCCGTGGCGGGCGCGGGGGGTCTCCCTGGCCAGCCGCCGTGAGCGCCCCGAGCCCGGCCTTTGCCTGGGCAGTTAGGGCTCGCTTTGCAAAGGGTGGGGCCGGGGGAATTAACCCCCCCCCGCCGAATGACTAGACACCCCGGGGCTGGGGCTGCGGGGAGACACAGGCGCGCTGCTATTTGCTGGGGACATACAATGGGCCCCTCCCTAGCGTGCGGCGGAGGGGGAGGGGGCTGCTCGCAGGGCATCGGGCCGGCGCTGGAGGGGCGGGCAGGAGACGGGACTCCGGCCTCAGGCTAGTCCATAGACTCGGCGCTGGTGGCATTCCCCCGCCGGGCCAGGTGCTGCGGCCGCCCGCCTCTCTCCGGCCGTCGGTTGCTTTCGCCCCGGCTGCGGCTCCTCTGCAGCGAGGATGGCCTGACCGCGCCGTGATTCCCTCCCCCCACCCGTCTTGCTTTTTCTTTCTTTTTTTTTTTTTTTTTTTCCTTTTTTCCGGAGGGGGGGCTCGGATCATGGCCTTGGGGCTCCGCAGGCTGCTGCTGCTGCTGCTTACCTCCAGCTGCGCCTTTAAGGACCAGCGGGGAAGATGGGACTCAAGTCCAGGAAGGCAGCAGCTGCGGGGACCGCCGGCGGCCGGGAGCGAGACGAGAAGAAAGTAGGACTCGCGCCGGGGGATCCGGAGCAAGGGTCTTTGGCCGTGGGAGCTGGAGCGGATAAAGACGGGACCCTGCTGCTGGAAGGAGCCGGGAAGGAAGAGGGGGGGAAGAGGAATCCGCAAGGGATTGGGCTTTTGGCCAAAACACCTCTGAGCAGACCTGTCAAGAGGAACAATGCCAAGTGCAGGAGGATCCAAACTTTAATCTACGATGCCCTGGAGAGACCCAGAGGTTGGGCGCTGCTGTATCATGCCTTCGTGTGAGTATCTGGGATTATCGTGGCGGTTTTCCGCGGGGGCAGGGCAGGGGGGGAGAAGATGGGTTGGGTTGTCATTCCGGTGTGGTTGTCTTTTGCGTCGCTCTTCTAATACCTGGGGGAGGTTTGATCGAAGGGCCAAGAGGTGCCCCACTCTGGTGTCCTGCAGCCTGGAAAGTCCAGTTGATCTAGTTGGAAGCTTTGGTAGGTCGCCACCAGAACAGACGCGTGCAAAACAGCCCGTTGCAAGAGCAGTCGATTGCAGCGGTGAGGATACATGGAGAGCTCTGAAAAACAGGTGCTGAATGGGGTTGGCTTTGTCTTGGGGCTGGTAACTAGCATATTCGTAGGGAGACTGGCCCCGTAGAAGAGAATACAAAGTCATCCAGCCAGTGCACATGTGAGTTAACATAATTTTAACGGCTAAAAACCCTGAAAGGGGTGTCGGAGTTTCTCATCGAAGATGCATATTATGCCACTGTTTTGCTTTATCATTGTTGGCATAATGCTCATTGGAACTTGTTCTGAACAAGGAGAAAATTACCAAGATCTCAGTATGGGTTAAAAATATGCCTTTATTTTATTTTATTTTATTTTTTTTTTTTGCTATCATCAAGATTTCTAAAATGAGAGGCTGTTTTATTTAAAAAGCTTTCTCATGTCTTTGTACAAATATATTCTCTTGAATACACATATTGAAAACTATTTTATGAAAGCTGGTGAAAAGAGATGGAACAAGGACTAATTATGATAGATTTTAAGGATCAAAGTGCTTAAAGGGACACTGTCAGTGTAAATCTAGCCCAAAATGTTAAATGTGGTAATAAACAAGCTTTTAAAAAAACAAAGTCCCAATAGAAATGTTTGCACATTTTTAAAAAAATCCATTAAAACAGTAGTTTTAAAAACAAATAAACATCCACCTGCAGTGTATGAAATCCAGCCATAGTATCACTAAAGGCTTGAAAGTGAAACTGATTTCACTTGTCCAAAATGAGAGAACTGCAAAAAGGACAGCATAAAGACTGACCCGCATGCTGGATTTCTAAAATTCTTGTATGTTAAAATAATGTAAGATGTTATTAGTATCATAGACAAATAAATTTGTTTGCAACATATGATTTTTAAGTTGACAGTGTCCCACTAAAATCAATTTGTTTTAGAATGTTGCATGGATGCGGTTGCAAAGCAGTGTTGGATATGGGATATCACTGGTTTTTAAAAATGCTGTAAAGCATAGTGTACAAAATGTCTGTGCAGGAAGCCTGAGGAGTTATTGCTGGAGTTGGTTGTTTTATCAGAGACAAGTAAAGTCCTCAAGTCTGTGTAGATTGTGGATCCGTGGCCTGAGCCTGCCAACTCTTAGCATACAAATAGCGTTTATTCACATGAGTAGAGCCATGGAGCTTAAGGCTCTGATCCTGCCATTGGACAAGTCTCCCACTGTAGTTCATGAGAGTTTTGATTAAGTTAGGAGTGCAAAATCAGGTTCATTATTGAGATGAGTTTTTGTGTAGTGGTATAATACTGATTTACTGCTAAACCTTCCCTCCCACTCATTTAATTTAGATTGTTCTTTTCATGATGTATGTCATATGAAACAGGACATTGTTTTTCTGTTTTGCTTTGTTTAAATTATCAAGGTTGAACTACTTGAAAAACTAAGCTCTAGATAATGTGGCGTTTTTCCAGTCCAGTTCGGCAGCTGGTTTGAACTGGGTTTGTGATTTAGGAAAGCTTATGACAACTGATAGAGAATTCATTAGGTATATATTAGCTCTGGGAAGACTTCTTTGATGCAGGTTACAACCTGTATCTCTTGCTCTGTATTTTATAATTGATTGATTTGTTGTTTTCTGATTTTAAGACAAGAGACTTTTGAGAGAAGAGACTTGAGAAGTCCATGTGCAGCCTTCTCTCACAATCACTTCCATCTTCTTCTAGGCCGGGGTTCTCAAACTTCATTGCACCACGACCCCCTTCTGACAACAAAAATTACTACACGACCCCGGGAGGATGGACTGAAGCCTGAACCCAAGGGCTTCAGCCCCATGCAGGCAGCCTGTAACCTGAGCCCTGCCACCCAGAGCTGAAGCCCTCAGGATTCAACTTTGGCCCCGAGTGGCAGGGCTTGAGCTTCAGCTTCAGCCCCAGACCCCAGCAAGTCTAACACCAGCCCTGGCAACCCCATTAAAAAGGGATCGTGACCCACTTTGGTTCTAGGCAATCCTATATGTTGGAATGAACTTCCAAAATCTATTTGTCTATGCTCCACTCTGCCTCATTTATACCACCCTTTAAAATCCTATTTTCACAGCATTGTAACTGTACTCGGTTTTGTAGGCATTCAAAAATTAAACAAAATCTCAAAACCCCTTCTCCTACAAGACTCCCCTCCTCTGTAAAACTAACCCATGTACGAGCCATCACACTGATCACTTTGTATATGATATCATTTTCTTCCACCCATCATTTGCTCTTTGTTTCTTTGTACATTGGAAGCTTTTGGGGGCAGGAATGTGTCTTAGTATTTGAAAAGCATCTAGCATCTTTTGAGCCTGTGATACACACTTATTATGTATAACTTGTGCAAACAGTTCCTATATTGGAAGAAGTATCCAAAATAACTTGTTAGGTGCTCAGACACCATGGGGATGAGCTCCATATAAGAATAGCATCTACCAGTTACCAGACACACATGATGGGCCAAATGCTGATATGACTACAGTCCCTTCCGTGAATAATGAGTGCTCAACATTTCTCAGGATCTGGTTTGTTCATTTCAATGGGAATTTTATATGAGTAAGGACTGAGGGCCTGAGCACTTTCTGTGAGGTGGAAACTCAGTACCTTTCAGGCCTGGGACCTGATTACCCATGGACATTGACCTGAATGGGAGTAGGATCAGTCCCCAAGTTAACTAAAGAAGACTTCTAGGGTCTCTTATTTCTAAAGTAAATAAAATAGCTTTTTATAGTTCAATGGCCTTGCATTTGTCACCAGTTACTCAAGTTGTTTTGTTGAGCACCTTTTTATGGCCCAATTTGTAGCCCACAGGGCTAGCTTTACTATATCACTGCCTTGCCTTCATTATATTTAACTGCTTTTATTATATTCAGCCATAATGCATGAAACCTACAGGCCTGTATCCTGTAAGATATTAGCTGAAGCATAAGTTAGCATAGTGTGATTAAGTAGGCTGTAACCCTTGGCATAGATTAACGGTTACCTTTAGATTTTGGGAATTAAAAAGAGCTTGCTCAGTGGTAGGAGGTAGAATGTTCCTGTAAGTGAGACCGCAAGGAACATGGGAAGTAATAACCACAAATCTGCTTAAGCAGGAGGAGACAAGTATGATCATGAGCTGAAATGGTAGTTACACATATCAATGTACTAAACTATAGAAGAAGGACACCTCAGCATTAGTAGGATGAGGAAATACAAATAAGGAAAAGAGGAAAACCCCCTACTGAATATACATTATATATATATAGTGGTGTCAGCGTAACATATTATCAAAGTTGCATCCCAGCCTGTGGGCAGTAGGAGAGAGAGATGTAGCCCTTGGGAGGTGCCAGAATGATGACCACTGGTGATGTGGCGGAAGCTAACGGTGATGAGGAAGATAATGGCTAACCTTTCCGGTTGTCTTGCAAGGGATGGTGCTAGTATACGGATGGAAAGATGGATGGATACATTCTGAAGTCGCTTTATTTACCTTACTGAGTTAGAGTGTTTGTGACTGGGCTAAATGTATTAATAAACTATTTGTGAAAATAGTAGAGTTCCTATCGTGTGAGTGTTGCAGCTGTGCATATCGGGGTTCACAATTATATAACAATTTGAATAATACTGGGCCTGATCTTGGGACAAGGACCTGACAACCCTCAAAGTGATAACTGGGGATTCTTAAGTAATCAGTATAATTAATACATAATTGATAGATCAGGCTACAAATCCTATGCTCATTGACTTCAGTGGGAATTGGATTGGGCCCTTACTTAGGAACCCAAACACATTAAGGGCAAAACCCTTTCTGTGCTGTACGAACCCCACAGGTGCATGATGGGTATAGAGTAGGGTTGGTTGTGAAGCTGATCCCAGGGCAGGGTGTTTTGGCTCAAGAGGGCCTAAGGGGAATGGACTGTTCCACATCTTGCTGCTCCTTTAAAAAGAGGCAGAGTGCTCTTTCATCTGGAGCCTGCTGCTGAAAGCAGTGCATGTGTAATGGGAGGGGGCATGACCATGTTCCCAACACAGCAAAGCACACTCTTGAGACTTGGCACATTGGTGGATGCCCTGGCTGCTCCCCAGCCTACCACCCACGAGAGTGCTTTGTCTGGATCCTGCCCACTCATCCCCCATCTCTTTCAGTACTCCAGAATCTGGGCTTGTGTGAAGCTGAGTGCAATTGAATTCTGTGGGCATTCAACACTTACTTATTATTTAATTATTTGTATTACCGTATCTTCTTGGAGCCCTAGTCATGCCTAGAACCACACTGTGCAAGGTGCTGTACAAACACAGAACCAAAAAAATTTACAATCTATGTAGCATGTCATAGGATCAGACCCTACAAAAGCAAAACTCTAAAAATTAAAGAAATGAAAGATTGTTTGGAAATCTCTTAGTGACTTGCAGAGCTTTGCTCTTCTCACAGAAAGAGACAGAAAGAGGAGAACGGCTCAGACTGAGCCTTGCCAGAGACACAAATAGCTGTTTACATTTTATTTGGGGTGTGTAGGTGGGTGATAGGATCCAAAACATTTCAACAAGTGCCTATTTGTTGTGATTTTTATCATTTAAAAAAAATATGTATTTTAATGAAGTGTTACTGCTTGGTCAGTAAAGTGGACTAGAGTCTTTGGGTAGCCTCACAATCCAAAAAAAGATTAAAAATTAAAAAGGAAATTGCAATATGTGCAAATCTATTGCCCAAGAACAACTTAAAGGCCTGGCGCTTGCTTACTACCAGAAATAGTGCTGATAAACCTGAGCTAAAGTCCAATGCAATCAATATAAAGACTCACATTACCTTCAAAGGGTCCTGGAGCAGGTCCGTAATGTTTATTACAGTTCTACTTCTAATGAAGTTGGTCAATGAAACTTCCCAAGGCAGTAAACACTGCACATGACAGTGTTTGCAGGCTCAGGTATTAATTTGGGTGAGGGGCATATTTCTTGATGTGGTACATTGGTTTGTGGTCTTCACAGGGAACAATGAGTCAAGGAAACAGATGTTATTACATATGTGTGTTTTCTTGTGAATCTCCTCTCTTGTTCTGCACATGTGCATGTGTGTGCACTCACACTTACACTGAGTGGAGTGGAGAACTGGGTCCAAAGAAATTGACGCCATCTTTCCTTCTGAAAATATTTAGCATCTTCTCAGTGTCTATCAGAACTCGAGTCCACCTAGCATCTGACAAGTTCCTCAGTGACCTAGGCCAAGCTTTCTCAAACCTCCTCACAGTGTATCTATATCTTAATAATACAGCTGGTTGGAAAAGTAGGGGTTTTTTTTTTTCCACATGGAAAATTTAAGCTTTTCAGTGATAAATAGAAACCTGAAGATTCTTGTCCGAAAACTTTCAATTCAAAATCCCAAAAGGTACAATTCTACACTGCCTCATGGGAGTTGTAATTCAGATGATTGATTGCCCTCATTCTCCTCTATGGGCCAGACTACATTTCCCTTGGTGCACCGTGGTCTTCCCTCTTGCTGAACATCATAGGAGTCCCTGGCCCTGGTGTCTCATGAGAGATGTAGTCTGGCTGAGGAATCCATCCCAGAGAGGAGAAAGGAGGTATGAATCATAAACTATAACTCCCATGGGGCAGCGCAGGGTCATTTCCAAATTGTAATTTTTTGGTAGTTGGGGTGAGGTGTGTGTGGGTATATGTATAGGTGCGTGTGCATATGTATGTGTACATAAGAACAGCCATACGGGTCAGATCAAAGGTCCATCTAGTCCAATGTCCTGTCTTCTCACAGTGGCTGACGCCAGATGCTTCAGAGGGAATGAAAAATGGAAATTTATTGAGTGATCCATCCCATGTCATCAAATCCCAGTTTCTGGCAGTCAGAGGTTTAGGGACAACCAGAGCATGAGGTTGCATCCCTGACCATCTGCGCTAACAGCCATTGATGGACCTATCCTCCATGAATGTATCTTATTCTTTTTTGAACTGAATTATATTTTTGGCCTTCACAACGTCATCTGGCAAAGAGTTCCACAGGCTGACTGTGCGTTGTGTGAAGAAGTACTTCCTTTTTTTTGGGTTCTAAACCTTCTGCCTATTAATTTAATAGGATGACCCCTGGTTCTTCTGTTATGTGAAGGGGTAAATAACACTTCCCTAGTCACTTTCTCCACCCCAGTCATGATTTCATAGCCCTCTCTCATATCCCCCCCTTAGTCATCTCTTTTCCAAGCTGAACGGTCCCAGTCTTTTAATCTCTCCTCATATGGAAGCTGTTCCGTACCCCTCATCATTTACATTGCCCTTCTCTGTACTTTTTCCAATTATAGTATTTCTTGAGATGGGGAGACTAGAACTGCACGCAGTGTTCAAGGTGTGGGCATACCAAGGATTTGCATTGTAGCATTATGATATCTTCTGTCTTATTATTTATTCCTTTCCTGAGGGTTCCCAACTTTCTAGCTTTTTTGACGGCTGCTGCACATTGAGTGGATGTTTTCAGAGAACTATCCACAATGACTCCAAGATCTCTTTTTTGAGCGGTAGCTGCTAATTTAGGTACATACAGTTGGGGTTATGTTTTCGAATGTGCACTACTTTGCACTTATGAACACTGAAGTACATCTGCCATTTTGTTGCCCAGTCATACAGTTTGGTAAGATCTCTTTGTAACTCTTTGCAGTCAGCTTTGGACTTGTTTATCTTGAATAATTTTATATTGTCTGCAAACTTTGCCATCTCATTATTTATTCCCTTTTCAAGATCATTTATGAATATGTTGAGCAGCACTGGTTCCAGTACAGATCCTTGATACTGCTATTTACCTTTTCCTACAGTGAGAACTCACCATTTACTCCTACTCTTCGTTTCTATCTTTTAACCAGTTACTGATCCATGAGAGGACCTTCCCTCTTATCCCATGACTGCGTACTTTACTTAAGAGCTTTTGGTGAGGGACTTTATCAAAGGCTTCCTGAAAGTTTAAGTGCACTATATCTATATGTATTTACACTATCTCTTTCTCTTTATGAAACATTGACATTTTCCGTAGAAAGCAGACACTTTTTGCAAACATTTTTTGTTTAGTTGAAAACCCAATTTTCCATTGAAATTTGTGGACATTTTTCAACCAACCCCTCAATAGAGAGAGTATCTTCCAGACACCTCCCCTCCTATTTGCAATTTTGTAACATTCCTGTGGGAACTACAGCAATTGCTTCCATGGAATAGGTCAAGTAGGAAAGTATTTTAGGGTGTGATTATTCAAAAGAGCTCAATGTTGGCCTAATTCTTCTCCCACAGAAGCCAGTGGCAAAGCTCCCATCAGCATCAATGGGAGCACAGTTAGGCTGTGCTGAGTATTGTTGAAATAAGCTTCTTTTAATGCCACTTAGCTGTTGGAAACAAAAAGGAGCCAGCATCATGTGACCAGTCAGCCATATCTTTGTAGACCACCAGCAAGTACCTCATCAACCTCTGATCACAGTTCAGTAGTCCTTGTTATAGTGGTCCCATTGAGGTTGTGCTGGTGGCCTATGGATCAGTTGCCTGCCCATGGCTGACTGTGTAATGCAAGTTTGCTACAACTCTGATCAGCCAATAGATACTGCTCATCAAAGGGGGGGAAACAATCTGCTAGTGGAATATGTGCAGTTGCATTTTCAAACAACAGAGGTGTGTGAGGTCCAAGTTATCAATGGGTATAAACTCTGCCATTGAGAAGGAAAAGGTTAAAAATGGGAAATAATATCTTATTCTGAAATGTCTGTCCATAGCTTTGAGTTAATCATGTACTCAAGGCTCCCACTTAAAAACACAAACATTTTTTTGTTTTGTTTTTACATTATTAAAACCAATAAACCTAGATAATTGTAAAACCCAACAAAACCCCTGTCAAGGTTCCTTCCCCACTCTGAACTCTAGGGTACAGATGTGGGGACCTGCATGAAAGACCCCCTTATTCTTACCAGCTTAGGTTAAAAACTTCCTCAAGGTACAAACTTTGCCTTGTCCTTGAACAGTATGCTGCCACCACCAAGCATTTTAAACAAAGAACAGGGAAAGAGACCACTTGGAGACATCTTCCCCCAAAATATCCCCCCAAGCCCTACACCCCCTTTCCTAGGGAAGGCTTGATAATAATCCTTACCAATTTGAACAGGTGAACACAGACCCAAACCCTTGAATCTTAAGAACAATGAAAAATCAATCAGATTCTTAAAAGAAGAATTTTAAATAAAGAAAAAGTAAAAGAATCACCTCTGTAAAATCAGGATGGTAAATACCTTACAGGGTAATCGGATTCAAAACGTAGAGAATCCCTCTAGACAAAAGCTTAAATTACAAAAAGACACAAAAACAGGAATACACATTCCCTCAAGCACAGCTTATTTTACAAGCTATTAAACAAAAAGAAAATCTAATGCATTTTCTAGCTAGATTACTTACTAACTTTACAGGAGTTGTAAGTCTTGCATTCCTGATCTGTTCCCGGCAAAAGCATCACACGGACAGCCCAAACCATTTGTTCCCTCCCCACCCTGCAGATTTGAAAGAATCTTGTCCTCTCATTGGCCATTTTGGGTCAGGTGCCAATGGGGTTACCTTAGCTTCTTATCCCTTTACAGATTGAAAGGGTTTTGCCTCTGGCCAGGAGGGATTTTATAGCACTGTATACAGAATGGTGGTTACCCTTCCCTTTATATTTATGACAACCCCAAATTAGGGTGCAATGCCTTGTACTCATTTAAATAACTGTTTAATTAGATGCACTGTTGAATATTGTAAAAACACAGACATACGCCTTAAAGAAATTACAGATTCTGTATTCCCAACCCAAACCACATATATATATAAAGCAAGATTCAGGCCCCCAAAATTATGCATTTTTTTTAAAAAGTAGGATATTCTGGGTTCTTTTTATTTGCTTTTAGAGTACACTTGGGTCCCATTTTCAAGTTTTTCTTGGCAATTAGGATTGAAACTTACTTAAAAAAGAAAGCTGAGATGCTCAGCTGATCACATGACTCCAAGAGCTGTGGATTTAAGAAAAATAATACATATTGCAAGAGCTAGCAGGACAGATTTCAAGCTGCATTTGATCTTCAGTAGAAAGCAAAGGATGACTCATCTGAGTAAAGCATTGCAGGATCGGACCTTTAGCGAACAAGTGGCTGATCCTGTACTCCATGAAGTCAATGCTAGTTTTGTCACTGAGTTCTATGGCATTTGTGCCGAAGGGGATGGGTGAGTACATGGAACCTCTCCAAGCAGCAGAACTGGTGTGGTTCTGCTGTGCAATGGGAGGGGCTGGGTGCAGATGTGCTCAACATGGAGATCAGCTGTTTAGGGGGCAGCCCTGGAGTGGCAGCATACGGGGCTGGACAGGCTGAGGTGTGGCTTGAGGTTCTGCAACTGTATGGATCTTCCCATTCTTTCCCCCTGCCACATCAGGGCTTTTGGGTGTTTAGCCATTAGGCTGCAGTAGCCTTCTTGGAGTGGCTTTGTAGCTGCACTGGGGTCGGAGTGGGGGAAGAAACCCTTATTCCTGCTCATTTGCTTAGTGGTTGGCCCAGCTAATCAGCTTGGATTTGCCTCCAAGTGAATCAACACAATTAAAAAGCAGGGTTGTTCCATTAGGGAATGCTCTTTACTCATTTATTTTGACAATTCTAGTCCAGTTTTAATTATTTATGCTAATACTTTATAATGTACCAATAAATATTCTGTAGTATACTTTGTAAAAATAATGAAGTCTCAGTAACTGGAGACCTCACCACATACTTCTGCTAATACATCTCTGCTGAGACTTGGGGAAATAGCTAGAGTTTTGTGTATGGATTAATAAGGTTCAACCATATTCTGGCAGCTGTAAGCAGGCATCGTTATGGTTCAGTCTTTGGCTATAGAAAGCTGGTATGTCATTGACATGAATGAGAAAAGAAAGCAGCCCTAGGAGGATAGTAATAAGACTATCAGTAAAATTTACAAAAGTGCCTAGGTCCCATTTTCAAAAAGGCTCTTAGCCTCTTAGCAGCCTAACGTACGTAGGCACGTTTGAAAAAATTACCCTCCCACTAATGTAAATGAAGTTTTATTGACTGTAGCCACACTATTATGTGCTACGTAAGCAGTGATCTGCAGCCTTCTAATCAGATGGTGCGGTGGTGGGGTATACAAACCCCACTGAGCCTGAAGGGGTTAAAAGGCAATACTGGGCCCAGGTAGCTCCATACCTCTGGATCTTCCGAGCATGTTCCAATGGGTGGAGTGGCTTAAATGGGATCTCAGCAGCCTGGGTAGAGGGTGGTGGACAGGTTGCTGGAGAGAGGGAGCTGGACAGGAGCTGAGAGGGGACCACAGAGCAAGCAAAGCCCACAGAAAGAGCCTTCTCCGACCACCACTCTTTTTTGGAACCAGCAGTTACTGCAGGGCCCTGTTCATACGGACTCTTTTTTGTTGATGAGTGACAATTGGACAGAGGGGCCATGCCCCAAGCTGAAGGGACTTATAGGTAGGAAATAGCCCATGGCAGTGGACTTAGGCTTGCTGTAGGGAGGACCCTGCTGGTGTTGCTTCACACAGGGCCCTGGGCTGGGACCTGGTGGAGATAGCGGGCCTGCATCACCTTATCTCAGCCCCTTAAGGGCCAAGGCCTAGATCTGGGTGGAAAGCTGAAGATTCCCAGCCTAAGGTCAGGAACAGGCGCTTCTACTGTCCTGACAGAGATGCAAAGGGCCAGGAGTCGGGTGCACTAATCACAAGACTGCTTGCCCCCCGAATCCTATCACAGATGGGTAATGACATCAGCCACTTACTTCAATCAGAGTGATAGGCATTGCCTTGGAGGGAATAAATGAAGACCTGGAATACTAAAAATTGCAAATAGAATAGAGTTTTTGGTAGAAAGCGTACATCTTCCGGTACTAGGTATCCCTAAGGAATGAGTTACTACCCCATAATACAGCACAGCAAACTACCCCATGTACTGCATCACAGTTTAGGGTTTAGATAACAGCCTGTATCCTGGGATTGTATTCTAGGATCCATTGGTGAGACTTGAGCTATGGTGAAGAGTTACCACCTTTATAATTGCTGGTAACTGGACCACGAGGCTCCACCGCTGCCCCACCTCTTCCCCCAAGGCTCCACCCCATCCTGCCTCTTCCCCCAGGCTATGCCCCTTCTCCGCCTCTTCTCCCTAAGGTTCCACCCCTGACACTAGCTCCTCACCCTTGTCACCTGCTGGATTGTCTCAAGGAGCCTGCCTGCAAGAAGGAGACGGCCCCGGCTGAGCAGGAGCTGGTGCGGGTTAATGACTTGGCACCTCCCCCCACCCTGTGGTAACTGAACTTTTGGTTCAGGTGCCATTTAGTGTTGCCAGATCCCCTTTTCAACTGGACTTTCCGGTCAAAAACCAGGCATTTGGCAACCCTAAATGGGACCTGGACACAGAAGCCAAAAAACGGACTGTCCAGTAAAACCTGGACAGGTGGTAACCCTAATGGTAAAATGACCATCAAGATTTTGTTGGGCTACTCAGACTATCATTAGATTCTTCTGGTTTGTAATGAGACCTGAATTTTCATGGGTGCAGCAGCTTTGGTTAGGAGGGTGTGGGGTGCTTTCATACCCTGCATATGTATGTTTTCTCCGTAAGTGAACCTACAGAGTGTTTACAGATGGATCTGTGAATTCTAGCATAATATTAAAACCAAATCGAACACAAAAATAGAGAGTTAGAGGCAGTTTATTATAGTCTGATTTCACTCTTTACTAATAGTTGAATTTTTAAAAAAATCACTGATCTATCTATATACACACATACTCCTATTGTGTGTGTGTGTGTATTGCTGAAGCCAAATTCTGCACTAGGATGGATGTGCAAAGCTCCCATAAAGGTCATTTGATGTCATATACATATCTGTGGACAATTTGGCCTTAAGTAATTTTGAATCTAATTTAGCAACCATAAGGATTCGTTTTTAATCAGAGGGTTGAGTGTTTGCAAAAATTCTTTGTGTTCTGGCCTGAAGTGAAATAGGTCAGGATCTTTGAGATATAGCTACACTGCTGGGGATGGTCAGATACTATAATGATATGCTTTGTAGAAACACTTATAAATAAATAATAGTGTTTATTCTTTTAGTTAACGTGCTATATATACTGTTTTGCATAGCACTTTACAGAGATTATGAAGGCATGGAGGCATTGCTACTTCAATTGCTTCTGACACATACAGTATTAAAAGGGATAATGTAAATACGAATAGCTTTATACAGAATATGGTCCAAGAACCACTAAATATGTGCTGGCTTCCGTCTCATTTTAAAATGATCTTTCAGAGGCTTATCCATTTGTGCCTGGGAAAAATATTTTTAGTCTCAAATTGACCTACTTTCACAATGGCTACCTTTTGAAGGAACATTTGGACTGGGAGTGCTTGTGAGTTACCTTCTCTGGCCTAATCCTACTTATGCATGTGCTTACTTTTAAGCATGTCCATAGTCCCGTCAAAATTGGTGTAAACAGAGCAACTAATTGGATTCAATGTAGTTTGAATCCAATAGCAAAAGAATTTTAATCCAAACTTTGACAGAATATTGTAGCACCTTTTTGGCCTGAGCAGTTAGCCAATATTTAGTGCATAAGAATATAAGAATGGCCATACTAGGTGCATACCAATAGTCCATCTAGTCAATATCGTGTCTTCTGACAGTGGTCACTGCCAGAAGCTTCTAATGGAATGATCAGAATAGGGAAATTTTCAGTGATTCATCCCCTGTCATCCAGTCTCGGCTTCTGTCAGTCAGAGACTTAGGGACATTCGGAGCATGCAGGACCGGCTCTAGGCACCAGCAAAGCAAGCACATGTTTGGGGCGGCACAATTCCAGGGGCATTCTGGCCATCTTTTTTTTTTTTTTTTGCTTGGGCAGTTGTGCTCTTGGAGCAGCAAATTTTTTGCGTGGGGCTGCAAAAAACCTAGAGCTGGCCCTGAGAGCATGGGCTTGCATCCCTGACCATCTTGGCTAATAGCCATTAATTGACATGTCCTTTAGGAACTTATCAAAGTCTTTTTCGAACCCAGTTATACTTTTGGCTTCACAACATCCCATGGCAATAAGTTTCACAGGTCGACTGTGTGTTGTTTAGAAACCCTTAGGTCTATCACTCCAGTGAGTCCTTTGCCAAAGAAGATCTGTCTCTCATATAGGCGCCAACTCAATGGGTGCTCCAGGGCTGAAACACCCATGGAGAAAAATAGTGGGTGCTCAGCACCCACTGGCAGCCCCGCGGATCAGTGCCTCCCATTCCCCTCAGCTTCTCCCATGCGCCACGGATCAGTTCCGCGGTGTGCAGGAGGCACTGGGGAGGAGCGAGGGTGGGGTGAGATCGGGGGAGGGGGTGGAAATAGGCGGAGTAGGGCTGGGGTCTTGGGGGAAAATATGGAGTGGGGGCAGGGCCTGGGATGGAGCCGGGGGAGCACCCCCGGCACATTAGAAAGTTGGCACCTATGTTCTCTGATATCTTTCAGAGTATTCTCACACCTTTCTCTCTGGCTTTCTTCAGGAGCTTGTCTACAATTATAATTGTACAGTTATATAAGTATAGTTAAACTGCTGTTGTTGTAACTTCCTGTATGGACATTCTCTTCTGGAATAGGAGTGGCATTTTTGTGTAGTTTAATTTCCTTCTAAAGCAACATAAATTGAACTGGAAAAGGCATACAAACTGGAATAAGTGTTCACACAGGGACTGGTAACATTGCAGTGGGTTAAAGTCACACCTTAGCTTCCACACACATAGCTTTCCTGTGTAGACAAGCCTCAGCACACATGGCCTGCACACCAACATCCTAGCCCTTGTGTTTATAACCAGGGAAGTCCCCATTAATCTACTTTGGTTAGTTCTGCTCAGGTCTTGCCATGCAGCTTAGTGCCTCAGGTGACACCTTCCATTGTCTGCAGCTATTGCACTACGAAAATGGGCTACATTGCTCCTTCTTTATTTGAGCATAAGCTTAAATAAATTTGTCAGTCTCTAAGGTGCCACAAGTTCTCCTTTTCTTTTGCGGATACAGACTAACACGGCTGCTACTCTGAAACCTGTCATTGCCCTTCTGTTGAGCCTGAAATAGGTTGGCTGGGACCCAATGGCTTCAATGAGGTCTATTATTGTCTTTGGTTCTAAGACTCCTTGTGGCAGCTATTGACAACTTTCAGCATAACAGTAATGTTAATGCTGAGTGTTTGCGTGGTTTTCAAAATTAGGAACATGCAGTTACTTGTCTATATGTGTCAGTGGCTATTTGCACAGTTATTGGAATTGTGCATGCAACCGAATAATTTATGCATGCAGATTAGCACACAATTGCAAGTACATTTTTGCTTGTGAAACTTCATTACCTTTTTTTTTTTTCTTTGAAAATCAGGCCTTTTGCAGTTTTGGAACTGTGTTTAAAAGATTAACCTTTTTTTTTTTTTTTTTAATGTTGGAAGGGACCATTGTGATCAAATCACTGGCAAAAAAGACCTCACTCAATAATTTCTGCAAATGTAGTGGTGTGGTGATAATTCTTGTCAGGGTCATAAAAGTGTTTGAGTAAGTGGAGAATAATAATGTGCCAAATGCTGAAATGGTTCATTCCAAGAGTTATTTCTCTCAGTCTTTCTTTCTTTGAATGTCTTTTACTGACCCTACTTGCCTGGGCTAACATAAAAAGTGCTCCTCAGTAGTACAAAGGCACATCTTCCATCTGAAAGTCTTTCTCTCAGAGCATAGCTGTGTGAAAGGAGGACAGGGGGTGGAGATGAAGGAGTTTACAAACTGGCATGGCCAAAGACATCAAAGTGCAGACAGAGGAAAATGGAGGTATCTTAATTGGTTCAGTGCATGGGTATGAAAGGGAATTTCCCAGGTGATGAAAAGAAGCCTGACTCTGCTATGGTGAGTCTAGTGCTGGGGTTCTTAGGACAAATTTTTTGGTGGCTTCAGAGTGCGGCCACCAACTCTTGCTGGCAGCTGCTCTCACACTTTTTCCTAAAATACTTAATTAGCTTTAGGAAAAACAAATAAATATGGACACGTACACGTCCCAATCATTGTAATGTATTTATTGCTAGCTAGTAAGTCTGCTGTGAAAAGTTATATTAACAAACATACAAGTGTGACCGGGGTCCTAGTGCGGGCCAGCTATAGTCACTCAATTAGGGTGAACTGCAAAGAATGGGGCAGCCAAACCCCAAAACGCTGGTGAATATTCCAATACTTAGATTTACCAAGCCAGCATAAAACAGCTTCTTTATTACCTTACTGATTATTCAGAAGTTCAAACAACACAGTTCCCTTAAAGTGATCCAGCCTCAGGCTTCCATCCAGGTACCCACGTCAAATATTGTGAAAATTTCTGTAAATCTTATTTCATCATATAAAAGAAAAGGTTCTACCAATCCCAAAGGACCGGACACATTATCTCCCAGGTTAATGAATGTTTCAGATCTTACCCAAAGACACGCCACAGTCAATTCTTATTAACTAAACTAAAATTAATTAAAAAACAAAAGAGAGAGCATGGTTAAAATATCAATATACATACAGACATGAGTTCAATTCATTGAATTGAGGTGCAGATTCATAGCAGAGATGGTGAGCTTCGTAGTTGCAAAGAGTTCCTTGAGAATTCAGCCCATAGGTCATAGTCCAATGTCCAAATCTCATATTCAGGGCATACCAGCATAACTGGGACCTCACTCTTGTGACTCAAACTTCCCCTGATGAAGTCTAAGCAGAGGTGAGATGCCTGAATCAGGAGCCAAGGACCTTTTATACAATTTCATGTTTTCTGATAAGTTGGAATTCCTCAGGGAACAATAGGTAATTAGGATGACTTTGAAGGAGGTCCATCACCGGTACATAGCTATAAGGTACTTAGCTCCACCATTCACAGTAGATTTTAAAGAGAGATGAATATTGAGATATCCTGTGTTTACAATTCATTTACATGATAGGATGTTCTTTTGACCTCTGAATTATCAGAATACAGCATAGACAGGGACTGTTGATTACATTGTCCACCCTACTCATACATACACCTCTACCCCGATATAATACGGCCCGATATAACACGAATTCGGATATAACATGGTAAAGCAGCGCTCTGGGGGGGCGGAACTGCGCGCTCCGGTGGATCAGTGCAGCAGTGTGTCTGGCTCTGACACGCTGCTCTGAGCGGCATGTTAAGGGTGCTGGGCCAGGGCCGAGGGGCTGGATAAGGGGCAGAGGGTCTTGGCGGGTGGTCAGGTGACAGGGAGCGGGGGGTGTTGGATGGTTTGGAGGTTCTGGGGGTGGGGCGGTCAGGGGACAGTGAATGGGGGCATTGGATAGGGTGTTGGAGTCCCGGGGGGCCTGTCAGGGGGGCGGGTGTGTGGATGGGGTGGGGCAGTCAGGGTACAGGGAGCAGGGTGTTTGGTAGGGGTTGGGGTCCTGGGGGTGATTAGGGATGGGGGAGTCTCTGGAGGGGGTGGTCAGGGGACAAGGAGCAGGGGGGCTTAGATAGGGGGTGGGGTCTTGGGAGGGGTGGTTGGGGTGGGGGTCTCTGGAAGGGGTAGTCAGGGGACAAGAAGTGGCGGGGGGATTGGATGGGTCAGGAGTTCTGAGGGGTCAGACAGGGCAGGAAGTGACTATTAATAATGGAAATGCTGGAGGCCAAAGCAAGGTTGATATTACGCGGTTTCACCTATAATGCAGTAAGATTTTTTGGCTCCCGAGGACCGCGTTATATCGAGGTATAGGTGTATCTAAATACACAAAAACACAAACATTATCTCCCTATGTGTCTTTTGAGGGTTTTTTTTTGGCAGGATGTTTAACCCTTTCTAGCCATGCGTCACAACAAGTATCACTTTTCACAGCAGACTTACTCAGCCCAAGCACGCCTGGGGACAAATTAAGCCCTGGATGGGGGTGGGGGAGGCAGCGGGGACAGGGATGATGGGAGTGAGGCAGGGAGGCAGCAGGGGGCTGGAGCCTGAAGCCTCACAGTCAGAGTCCGAAGGCCCATGGCCTGGGGTTGGAACCTGGAACCATGCAACCAGAGCCTGGGGTCTGCTGTTGTGCAGCCGGAGCCTGGGGCTGGAGCCCGAAGCCCCACAACCAAAGCCTGCCACCCGGCCACCCCATGGTTGAAGCCCAAAGCTGGAGCCCCACTGCCCCGGGAAAGTGGGGAACCCACCGGCTCCCTGCTCCTCCAGGTGTCTCCAGAGTGGGGCAGGGCCCAATGTTAGGATATAGATATTCAGGCCTGCCTGTAAAGGCCTATACTTTAAGTAGGTATATGTTTATCATTTAGCTAGTGTCATAAATATAAAGGGAAGGGTAAACACCTTCAAAATCCCTCCTGGCCAGAGGAAAAACCCTTTCACCTGTGAGGGGTTAAGAAGCTAGGATAACCTCGCTGGCACCTGACCACAATGACCAATGAGGAGACAAGATACTTTCAAAGCTGGAGGGGGGAGAGAAACAGCCTCTCTGTCTGTGTGTTGCTTTTGCCGGGAACAGAACAGGAATGGAGTCTTAGAACTTAGTAAGTCATCTAGCTAGATATGCGTTAGATTCTGATTTCTTTAAATGGCTGATAAAATAAGCTGTGCTGAATAGAATGGATATTCCTCTTTTCGTGTCTTTTTGTAACTTAAGCTTTTGCCTAGAGGGATTCTCTATGTTTTGAATCTAATTACCCTGTAAGGTATTTACCACCCTGATTTTACAGAGGTGATTCTTTTTACTTTTTCTTCTATTAAAATTCTTCTTTTAAGAATCTGATTGTTTTTTCATTGTTCTTAAGAGTCAAGGCTTTGAGTCTGTGTTCACCTATGCAAATTGGTGAGGATTTGTTGTCAAACCTTCTCCAGGAAAGGGGGTGTAGGATTTTGGGAGGAAAGACGTTTCCAAACGGGCTCTTTCCCAGTTATATACCTGTTAAACATTTGTTGGTGGCAGCGATAAAGTACAAGGGCAAAAGGTAAAATAGTTTGTACCTTGGGGAAGTTTTAACCTAAACTGGTAAAAGAAAGCTTAGGAGGTTTTCATGCAGGTCCCCACATCTGTACCCTAGAGTTCGGAGTGGGGAAGGAACCTTGACATGGTGGCAGAGCAGTGGGATTAACTTGAAATCATTTTGAGATCAATTTGAGATTTTTGAACCAGAAGCACAGATTTGAAAAAGAAATATATTTATTTTCCTTGGGGCTACTGGAAAGCAAGTTTTAAGCTGAAAGCAGTTAGAGTTTTTTTTTCCTCTGCTTGGGGGCCAGAGCAGAGACAAAAGGGAATTGTCTTTTGTGAGCTGGAGTTTTCTCTACCTAAAGGCAGGATAGTTAACCTCCTGCAGGGAAATTCACAAGTCTTCACAGACCTGAAGAAGTTTTTTTTTTTTTTTAACCTAACAGCAATTGGAGGGGTTTTCTGCCTATTTGCCTGGAGACAAAGGTGTTAGGGTTTTTTTTTTTTTTTTTAGGATTTTTCTGTAGGCTGACACCTATATTCTCTGTTAGTGATTATCATATTACAGCACAGCAACATTTTACAAGTCAAGTTTTTTGTTTGTTTGTTTTATTTCTAACTCTTGGGTGTAAAGTTAGTTAAAAACAGAGAGGCAAAGATGACAGAAACCAAGACACAACACAAATTGCAGTAAGCCAGACTGGAGGCAGCAAAAGAGGCAGAAAAAGCCCTAGAAGCTGCCCACAGGAGAGAAATGGAGGCAAAGGACAAAGAAATGGAGGCAGCGAAAGAGGCAGAAAAAAACCAAGAGGCTGCCCACAAGAGAGCTATGGAGGTAGAAAAGAACCAAGAGGCTGCTCACAGGAGAGCTATGGAGGCAAGGGCCAAAGAACTGGAGGAGAAGGAAAAAGAGAGGAAGCATGCACTGGAGATGGAGAAGGCAAAGACTCTGCAGAATATACCAACAAACCCTAGCAATCCTTCTCCAGGTACCACTTCCCATCCCAGAAAGTTCCCCAACTACAAGGCAGGCGATGATACTGAGGCCTTCTTAGAAAACTTCGAAAGGGCCTGCCTTGGGTACAGCATCTCTACAGACCAATACATGGTAGAGCTGAGGCTGCAGCTCAGTGGACCCTTAGCTGCGGTGGCGGCTGAAATGCCTAAGGAACACATGAACAAGTATGAACTGTTTAATATCAAGGCGAAAGTCAGAATGGGGCTAACACCTGAGCATTCCCGTTGGTGGTTCAGAGCCCTAAGGTGGAAACCAGACGTGTCATTTACCCGACATGCCTACCACATTGTGAAACATTGGGATGCCTGGATATCAGGAGCAAGTGTTAAATCTCCAGCAGATTTGCCCTTCCCAATGCAGATGGAACAGTTCTTAGAGGGTGTTCCTGAGGAAATAGAAAAATACATCCTAGATGGGAAGCCCAAAACTGTAATCGAGGTGGGAGAGATTGGAGCCAAATGGGTGGAGGTGAAGAAAAAGAGAAGAGAGGAAAAAAACTGGTCGCAGTTGGAGCGGATACCAGAAGGGACAACTTCAGACCACACCCTATTACCGGGGGAAGCCCGAGGCCCTACCTACTCCCCAAGGAACCCAGTGACCTGTCAGCTGAACGATGTTTTAAATGTAACAAGCTGGGGCATGTAAAGGCCAACTTCCCCAAGAACCCCAACCGATTACAGTTCATTGCACCGGAATCACACCAGAGGTCCTCAGGCCCAGATATCTCCCAGATACCCTTGGAGCAGAGGGAAACTGAGTGTGGGCGGGAAGAAGGTCACCACAGGGAGGGACACCGGAGCACAAGTGTCGGCAATCCACGCTTCCTTAGTGGACCCCAATTTAATCAACCCAGAGATCCAAGTGACGATTCAACCCTTAAAGTCCAACTCTTTCAATTTGTCTACAGCCAAGTTGCTTGTCTAATACAAGAGCTGGTCAGGAACGTGGACTTTTCAGTCTATGATGATTATCCCATCCCCATGCTGTTGGGGGAAGAGTTGGCCAATAGTGTGAATGTATCCAAGAGGTTGGGAATGGTCACCCGCAGCCAGGCTAAACCAGCCATCACGCCTAGCTCTGTTCTGGAAACTTCTACCATGACCCGGTCAGAAGGGATGGATCTGGACCCCAGGCCAGTGTCTGCAACAGCAGTAGTGGATCCAGTCCCAGAGACCCAGACAGAGCCAGTCCCAGAACTGGAACCGGCAGAACAACTAGCACCAGACCCATTGCCAGCACTGAATCCAGTACTTGCAACCCCAACCCCAGAGGGCCCCACCGAACCTGAACTGGCAGCAGCCGATAACCCTACACAAGAGGCTCAGCCGGAGCCTGAACCCCAACATAGTGCACCAGTGGAGAGCGGTTCACAGTCAACGGAAACAACCCCATCCCCTACATTGCTTCCAGAGGGACCAAGCTAGGTCCACAATCCAGTGAGGAACTGATGTCTCCAGCATCAAGGAAACAGTTCCAGACTGAACAGGAAGCAGGTGAAAGCCTCCAGAGAGCTTGGACGGTGGCACAGAGCAACCCACTGCCCCTCAGCTCTTCTAATCGATCCAGGTTTGTTGTAGAAAGAGGACTCTTATAGAAGAAAACTCTTTCTGGTGGACACCAGGAAGACTGGCATACTCAGAGACAGTTGGTAGCTCCAAATAAGTACTGGATCAAGCTCTTGAGCTTAGCCCACGATCATCCTAGTGGCCATGCTGGGGTGAACAGGACCAAAGACCGTTTGGGGAGGTCATTCCACTGGGAGGGAATGGGCAAGGATGTTTCTACCTATGTCCGGTCTTGTGAGGTATGCCAAAGAGTGGGAAAGCCCAAGACCAGGTCAAAGCCCCTCTCCAGCCACTCCCCATCATTGAAGTTCCATTTCAGCGAATAGCTGTGGATATTCTGGGTCCTTTTCCGAAAAAGACACCAGAGGAAAGCAGTACATACTGACGTTCATGGATTTTGCCACCCGATGGCCGGAAGCAGTAGCTCTAAGCAACACCAGGGCTAAAAGTGTGTGCCAGGCACTAGCAGACATTTTTGCCAGGGTAGGTTGGCTCTCCGACATCCTCACAGATGCAGGAACTAATTTCCTGGCAGGAACTATGGAAAGCCTTTGGGAAGCTCATAGGGTGAATCACTTGGTTGCCACCCCTTATCATCATCAAACAAATGGCCTGGTGGAGAAGTTTAATGGGACTTTGGGGGCCATGATACATAAATTTGTAAATGAGCACTCCAATGATTGGGACCTAGTGTTGCAGCAGTTGCTCTTTGCCCACAGAGCTGTACCACATCCTAGTTTAGGGTTTTCACCATTTGAACTTGTATATGGCCGTGAGGTTAAGGGACCATTATAGTTGGTTAAGCAGCAATAGGAGGGATTTACACCTTCTCCAGGAACTAAAATTCTGGACTTTGTAACCAAAAACACCTTCCAAAACTCTCTAGCCCTTGCTAAAGACAACCTACAGGATGCTCAAAAAGAGCAAAAGCCTGGTATGATAAACATGCCAGAGAGTGTTCCTTCAAAGTAGGGGACCAGGTCATGGTCTTAAAGGCGCTCCAGGCCCATAAAATGGAAGCGTCGTGGGAAGGGCCATTCATGGTCTAGGCGCGCCTGGGAGCTCTTAATTATCTCATAGCATTCCCCACCTCCAACTGAAAGTCTAAAGTATATCATATTAATTCTCTAAAGCCCTTTTATTCCAGAGAATTAAAGGTTTGTCAGTTTACAGTCCAGGGAGGAGATGACACTGAGTGGCCTGAAGGTGTCTACTACGAAGGGAAAAGTGATGGTGGCGTGGAAGAAGTGAACCTCTCCATGACCCTTGGGTGTATGCAGTGACAGCAGATCAAGGAGCTGTGCACTAGCTACGTGCTGACGTTCTCAGCCACCCCAGGACTGACTGAACCGGCATACCACTCCATTGTCACAGGAAATGCTCACCCAATTAAAGTCCAACCTTACCGGGTGTCTCCTGAAGCTAAAACTGCTATTGAACAGGAGATCCAGGATATGTTACGGATAGGTGTAATCCGCCCCTCTGGCAGTGCATGGGCATTCCAGTGGTTCTAGTTCCCAAACCAGATGGAGAGATACGTTTTTGCATGGACTATTGTAAGCTAAATGCTGTAACTCGCCGAGACAACTATCCAATGCCACACACAGATGAACTATTAGAGAAACTGGGATGAGCCCAGTTCATCTCTACTTGGACTTAACCAAGGGGTACTGGCAGGTACCGCTAGATGAATCGACCAAGAAAAGGATTCACCACCCATGTCGGGCTGTATGAATTTAATGTACTTCCTTTCGGGCTGCGGAATGCACCCGCCACCTTCCAAAGACTTGTAGATAGTCTCCTAGCGGGATTAAGAGAATATGCAGTCGCCTACCTTGACGATGTGGCCATATTTTCGGATTCTAGGGCAGAACACCTGGAACATCTACAAAAAGCCTTTAAGCGCATAAGGGAGGAAGGACTAACTGTTAAGGCTAAGAAGTGTCAAATAGGCCGAAACAGAGTGACTTACGTTGGACACCATGTGGGTCAAGGAACTATCAACCCCCTACTGGCCAAAGTGGATGCTATCCAAAAGTGGCCTGTCCCAAAGTCAAAGAAACAGGTTCAATCCTTCTTAGACTTGGCCCGTTATTATAGGTGATTTGTACCGCAATATAGCCAAATCACTGCCCCACTGACAGACCTAAGCAAAAAGAAACAGCCAAATGCTGTTCAATGGACCAAAGAGTATCTGAAGGCCTTTAACCAGTTTAAAGCGACACTCATGTCTGGCCCTGTACTATGGGCTCCAGACTTTGACAAACCGTTCCTAGTAACCACAGATACGTCCGAGCACGGTGTGGGAGCAGTTTTAATGCAGGAAGGACCAGATCAAGTATTCCACCCTGTAGTGTTTCTCAGCAAGAAGCTGTCTTAGAGGGAAAGCAACTGGTCCGTCAGTGAAAAAGAATGTTACGCCATTGTCTACGTTCTGGAAAAGCTACGCCCATATGTTTGGGGATGGTGTTTCCACCTGCAAACTGACCATGCTGAATTACAGTGGCTTCATACCGCCACGGGAAATAGCAAAAAACTAATTCGGTGGAGTTTAGCTCTCCAAGATTTTGATTTCGACATCCAACACATCTCAGGAGCTTCTAATAAAGTGGCTGATGCACTCTCCCGTGAAAGTTTCCCGGAATCAACTGGTTAAAATCATCCTTGAGATGTGGAAACTATTGTTAGTCTTTATATTCTTGGTAGTATATCTAAAGGTGCCATGTGTCTTATTAACTCTGTTTTCTCCTAGAGCTCCAGGAAGAAATCCCAGCCAGAGTTTCACCCTATCTGTGATTTGGGGGGCGTGTCATAAATATAAAGGGAAGGGTAAACACCTTTTAAAATCCCTCCTGACCAGAGGAAAATCCCTTTCACCTGTAAGGGTTTAAGAAGCTAGGAAAACCTCGCTGGCACCTGACCAGAATGACCAATGAGGAGACAAGATACTTTTAAAAGCTGGAGGAGGGGGAAAACAAAGGCTCTCTGTCTGTGTGATGCTTTTGCCAGGGACAGAACAGGAATGGAGTCTTAGAATTTCGGAAGTAATCTAGCTAGATATGCATTAGATTCTGTTTTCTTTAAATGGCTGAGAAAATAAGCTGTGCTGAATGGAATGTATATTCCTGTTTTTGTATCTTTTTGTAACTTAAGGTTTTTCCTAGAAGGATTCTCTGTTTTGAATCTGATTACCCTGTAAGATATTTAGCATCCTGATTTTAAAGAGGTGATTCTTTTTACTTCTATTAAAATTCTTCTTTTAAGAATGTGATTGTTTTTTCATAGTTCTTAAGATTCAAGGGTTTGCGTCTGTGTTCACGTATGCAAATTGGTGAGGATTTTTTATTAAACCTTCCCCAGGAAAGGGGGTGTACGATTTTGGGGGGAAAGATGTTTCCAAACGGGCTCTTTCCCAGTTATATACCTGTTAGACATTTGTTGGTGGCAGCGATAAAGTACAAGGACAAAAGGTAAAATAGTTTGTACCTTGGGGAAGTTTTAACCTAAACTGGTAAAAGTAAGCGTAGAAGGTTTTCATGCAGGTCCCCAATCTCTACTCTAGAGTTCAGAGTGGGGAAGGAACCTTGACAGCTAGTAATAGAGGTATACAAGAAAGAATCTGTGTAAGGGCCTTCTCTCACTGTGGCAGTCTGAGGCTCTGTTCTTAGGCCAATGCCTTTGGCTAAGCAGCAGATGCAGTCATAAGCTAGGAAGGTACGGTCACATCCTCACATCCCAAACAAGTCAATATGGGGCTGTTTGGAAGATGATCCGATCTATCACCTCCAGAGAAAGGGAAGAGCCTAGAAGATGTAAAAGTAAATTTAATTTGATAGTTTTCTGTCTGGTAAAAACTCACTTATCAATAGACACAACTGGGAAACCCGTATGTCTTTATAGATGTAGTTGTGAAATCCTCACTTCTGTATTGTTTTGTCATTATAGTTCCCAATTTGCTATTGTTTATTTGCATGGTCTCTGTCTGGTTCTGTGATTGTTTTTGTCAGTTGTATGATTAATTTTGCTGGGTGTAAACTAATTAAGATGTTGCGATATAATTGGTTAGCTAATCATGTTACAATATGTTAGGATTGGTTAGGTAAATTGCAGTAGAATGATTGGTTAAGGTTTAGCTAAGAAAATTAGGTTTCAGAATAGCAGCCGTTAGTCTGTATTCGCAAAAAGAAAAGGAAGGTGCCACAAGTACTCCTTTTCTTTCTAAGAATATTACTCTATAAATTAGGGCAAACAGGAAGCAAGTTGGGATTCAAAAATAAGGAAAAAGGAACTTCGATTTAAGCTTGCTGGAAGTTCACCCCAATAAACATTGAATTATTTGCACCTTCAGACTTTGGGTATTGTTGCTCTCTGTTCATGAGAGAAGGACTAGGGAAGTGGGAGAGTGAAGGAATAAGCTCCCTAACACTCAACACCTGGGCTGGTGGCCCCAGCAACCCACACCAAGGTGGTGAATCCAGGAGCAACAGGGAGAGGGAGGGGCTGCTATTTTATCCCCCCACCCCCATCACGGTCCAGGAGGCTGTGATTGCAAGAAAAGCCCCTGGTGGCTACATGCGCTAGTGACCGAGGGCTTTAGCTCTGTGTAAACAGCACATAGATTTTCATATTCATAGATGGGGCATTTGTCTTCACATGTGGAGGAAGAATTTATCCATCAGCCTGGTGTGATATGATGTGATCGCCACATGCATGCCTGTGATTGCCACATACTGTACAATAAACTCGGGTTTGAAGAATTTACCAGGCACTGGAGGCCTGCACCTACTAACCAGAGGCTGATTGGGAAGTGGAGGCATTGGGCTCCACTAGTGACATCCATGACTTCCACCACTTATTGAAGGGGATTGTCTCTTGGACCCTTCATCATTTGTATCAGCCTCTGGCCAGTCTGACAAGTGTGAAAGCCATTAGGAAGAGGTAGGATCTTTGTCTCTCTTCCCGCTGTTCACCACAGAGCTTCCTGACTGTGTAGAGTTGAGAGAATTTCAGTACTCATGGCTCCCCCACCCTCCTCACTGCTGCTGCAAAGGGGGGAGAGCTCTATTATATTACATATTCCCCAGGCTCCTCAGTGGTATGGAGGCTCCATTATTCTGCCCTTCCCTCACCCTCCTGGATGCTACCATGGGAAGGGAGGCTCCCCTTCTCCACCACCTTCTGCTTTTGGGGTCCCCCCAGGAATAGCTCCATGGCCTGCTTCTGGTCCTTGCTTTCCCAAGTATCTCTTCTAATTATACCCTCCCTGGTATAATTGCTTGGCCTCCTTGGTGCTGCAACCCTTCCAACATTTATCGAATGGATTCTCTTTAGTTGTTGTAATTTAGCCAAGTGACACATACTTAATGCTGCTAGAGCTTGATCCTGGGAGGTGCTGAGCATCTGATTTCCACATCTCCCAGGATGACTCTTTCTCTCGTCCTGCAAAAGTCAGCCCCACCAGCTTCCTAACTGTTTCTGCTCCTCTTCTCTGAACTTCCTCCAGTTTGTCCATATGTTTCTATGCAATATTCTGGGGGCTGTAGCAGCAGAGCTATGCTGGGAATACCTCTCATTTGTAACATGATTTCTCTGCAGGTGTCGTACAAAATGGTCTCTGTAATTTTTGTTGTCATACTTGTTACCCTTTCATTTCTTTTGTGTCACTGTTTTCTAGGTTGCTGCCTACTGTTGAATTGACGTAGTTAGGTTTACTTTCCTACAGATGTATCGGCGTGCATTGGTGAAGTTGAATCTGACTGTTATTTTCCAGCCATGTTTCTAGTCTCTGAAAGTTCTGATTTTTTTTTATTTTTTTTTGTCCTCAGTGGTGTTTGCAGCTCTTCCCAGTTTGGTATCATCGCTAATCTCATCCATGTGCAGTTTGCTTCTTGTATAGATCGTTAATGAAGTATTTAATTAGACTAGACCGCAAACAAATCCCTGCAGCACTTTACTAGGTACCAGCCCTGTGTCAGATATGTTACCATTTACTATTATTCTGTTTATAATTCTGAAGCCAGTTTTTGAGTCGTATTACAGTGTTCCTATTCAAGATGACCTGCATTCATTTTAGGATAGGATTTCATGAGGCACAGTATCAAAGGGTTTACTAGAATCCAGACGTCAAATATCTGCTGGTTTCCTTTCCCTATGCAGAGCCCCTTTGATTTCAGTGGGGTGCCACACAGGTGCAGCAGACTGTCCATGTGAAACAATTTATAGGATTGGGGCCTTAATGTTGATAAAGGCTCCAAGAGTTTTATACAGGGATATTTAACTTAGGTGCAGTTACTATTCTACTCTGTGGATAAAATTCTGGCCCTGGCAAATAGCAAAGTCAGTAGCAAAACTGCCATTGCCTTTAAGGGGTCAGGATTTCACCCTATCTGTATGTCATGTAGCATGTCATATTTTCCATCTAAACTCCATTTTCTATGGTGATTTCTCAGAAAATTATCACTTTTTCCTCTCTAACATTCAGGCCCTGCTTATGTTGATCAGAGTTACATGCGAGCCCAAATTTCTCATCCCGTGCCTCAACAAATTAACTCTGACCAATAATGATCCATGTTAACAAGCTCAAGAGGGAAAGCCCCTCTGAATTAAAGATCCATAGCATGAATTATTGTCAAGCTTTTTACCATTCCATGTAAAAAGAGGAAATGGGTATTGCTAATTACACCATATCATGGTATATGGGCTTTTCCCCTTTAATTTATTTAATTCAGATTGTTGGGTTTTTTTGGCTACAGGGTTGCTTCCACCTGCATGCAATGAAGTTGTCACAGAAATCAGATATGGCAACTGAATGATCTGACAGAGGCCCATTGGTGGCTCACTATTCTGTGAGGCCCATTGGTGGTTCACTATTCTGTGTCAGCTCTAGTCAGGCCAGACATACTCACTACACCTCACATACTTTTATCAGAATATATATCTCAAAGGTGTCATCTACAAAGTGGTAAGATGCTTGTCCTGAAAATCATTGGGTGGTGTATGTATGGAGGGTGTACAAAGCATTATAAATGTGTGATAGAATTATATTCTTAAAGTGTGTTTGGCGAACAATGCATAAGCCCATAGACAAAGCAATGTGTATTTGCTTGTCTCACCATCCTGGTCATCGGGCAGAGACAATGAAGGTTTACATATAAGGTAAACAAAGCTATCAAGATAATAAATGGGGAGAAGACAGCATGGCATCTATACCTAGCAGGAGAGAGAAACTTTGTCTGGGCTTACTTTTCAAAGAATACATTTCAAAGGTTTACTGGACTATAAAAAGAAGGGGAGAGAACCCTGTAGTTGTCTGTGTGAACTGGAGGGATTCAAGACGCCGGAGCTCTTGAAATCACAGGATGTTGGGTCTTTCAACCAAGGGCTTGAAGTCTCTGGGAACTAAGTATAGGTAGGAAACCTGCTTAGGCAAAGATCGTAACTTGCTGAAATTAAGTTTTAGTCTTGGAAACATATTTTTACTTTTGTTTGCTTGTAACCATTTCTATTCCAATTCCTTCTACTTGGTATCACTTAAAACTATGACTGTTTTATAAATTTGTTTTACTGTAAACCAATTCAGTGCTGTGATTCAAATAAGAGTGTTTGTTAAACACCAGTAAAATTAATGAGCTGCCATGCACTGACTCTTTAAAGGAGCTATGAATTTAGTAACATCTGTGAATGTTCCAGGAGAGGACTGGACACTACAGACACAGTTTTGAGGAAATTTGAGAAGTATTGGGGGTCACTCTGCAAAAAGTAACTAAGTGGTGGAAGCCAGGATGTGACCTGCATGCTTGGCTGGTAATGTTCAGGCTGTGAGCCACATCAGCATAACGTTGAAGGCACCCAGAGTTGCAAGGCAAATGGTGATACATATGGATCCAAGAACGTCAGAGATGATTATTTGTGTTTGCTGTTGCCAGTGCAGGGTTTTACCCTATGTTTTTTATTTAATTTGTATCATGTCACAAATAAATACATCATCTCTCACCATATAGAATATTTCATATCACATGACACAGGACTTATCCCAGATAAAAAACAACTCATTTCCCTTCCCTGCCGAAAAAAAGGAAGTGTGGTGCTGGATTTGATATTCTAGTCATTTAGGAGATGAAGGCACAGGGAGGTGAAGTCACACATCAGGTCAGTGGCAGAGCAAGACCAGAACCCAGGGCTCCTAAGTCCCAGTCCAGTGCCAAGTCTTTGGTCCACGCTGTGTGTTCATTTCCTAGGCCTGCACCTCAAGGGGTGGGTGATGGGACTTTCCATTTTCTTGAAGATGAGAGAGAGGTGGTTCTTGCAGAATTATTGCTATTCTATTAGCAAAAATTATAAGCAAGCTGCTGGAGATGATGCTGTGATGACACCCAACTTCTTACGGAAGCTTAAACCAAACTGAAAGCAGCAAATATATGCTAATATGGATTCTGTGTATTTTCCTTCCTCCCCTCCCCCTGTTATGCAGACGAAACTATACAGGATCATTTCAGGGGACAAGACAAGATGTCACATTTATTATACCACAATTTGATTTATGACCAATAACTAATATCTAATACCTGTGTGTACGCGCACACACACACACACACACACACACACACACACACACACATATTAAATGTTCTGCAGCTGCTGTATAGTTACCAGTCCTGAATGTAGTTTGAGTTTGTGGCTTGGGTTCATAGCTTATGGCCAGGAAAGTCAGGCACAAGGAAGAGCTGGGTCTCTGTTGGGCATGCACCGATGCCCTTCCATGTTGGCAGCAGAATGTTACCCTCCAAAGTCTTCCACCTCACCCATCCTTTCTGTAGGCTTTAGTTTGAATCCAGAGTCTATAGGTCTTGTTGTGTCACTCTGCCTCTGGGTTCGGTGTGATTGATCACCCGTCAATTGCAGACATGACTTTCAGCCTGGGACCTGGCTTTGATGTTTCTTCAGTTGTACTTTTGTTCTTTTCTTTTTAGGGTGGACTCTTCTTGCTTTGTCAGGGCTGTTGGTGTTTACACTTTATTTCATCAGGACAGTCTGGGGCTGGAGGTTGATTCCATCATCCATACATACCTCATTCACACATCTAAACTAAGCTAATAAGATTACAGCAGGGTTTTGAAAAAATGAAGGTTGCAGCAAGCTTTTACAAAATGGAGTGAGCATTTAAAAATGGAGTTTGGGACAAGTTAAAATGGAGTTTGAGTTACAAAATGGACAAGTGTAAGGAATGGCAAACAGTGAACAGAAGTTACAATATAGACAAGTACAATGAATGACAAACAGTGAGCAGAAGTTACAATGTTGAAACAAAAAGAAAAGGAGTACTTGTGGCACCTTAGAGACTAGCAAATTTATTAGAGCATAAGCTTTCGTGAGCTACAGCTCACTTCATCGGATGCATTTGGTGGAAAAAAACATGTTGAAACAGTGTAAGTTTCAGCAATTTTAAGTAGCAATTGGATTGGAAGTGAAACTCAGTTAGCCAGTTATTGGGGTAACCGGTTTTATGAATGAATGTTGTTTCATTTGCGAAGATGGTTTATTAAGATTCTCACTTTCTGCACTTTTCAGAATAAGCTATGTTACGCATGGTTATTTTTAAATTCATTTCCCCTCCCCACTTCGTATTAGGGGATAATGGGCAAACTGACAGGCCCAGATCTGCAAAGTCAGCATTGCTACTAGCTGAGCATCAGGACCCATATGCTGGGGAGTTCAGCCATTGGAGTCCAACTATGGATGTAGCTGCTCCATTGAGAACCTCAAGTGTAGACAAAGCTGCGATTTGCATCCATAAACCTTACTCCTGCTTGAACCCAGTGTAACCTGCACCAGCATAAACTGTGCTTTATGGAGGGGTTGCCTACCTATGCCTGGTGAGTAGCTATCATTCTTGCTGGCTTCTGATGGCTGTAGCTGGGGCAAATTACCAGTGTCATGAACATGGTTGAAAAATAGGAACACATTTTGTGATGATCTTTGCAGAAATATATTTATTCTCCAGGTTTTTGTTGTTGCTGTCAACATTTTCTCTGAAATTTCATAATACCAAAAGATTCAACCAGGTCTAGTAGACAAGGTCTTAGTACAGTCCACAGCTGCTTCTGCCTGTTACGGCTTAGAGAATCCAGTCCACTTGTATGGCCCTCATCACCATAATATCTAAACTCACCCGCTGAATTGTTCCCTATATTGTTACTCAGTGAAAGCCGACAGCTCTCCTTGCTGCCCACTTGTCCTCCCTTCCCAGGAAGGGCTTCGCACTTGCAGGATTGGGGACTGACTGACTGACTTATATTTCATCTGGTATAATTGCTGATAACAGGGGAATGGGTAGGGTTTTTTTTTTTTATTACTAGTGTCTCTTACACAGAGATAAGACTCTTATTGGGTCATAAAATCCTTTATGGGCCTTTCTTAAAACTTAGCCAGGTTATAGCACTAAACTCAGTTGATCCTGCCCCCGGGGCTTAGCTGGGTGGTGCCCCTGACATCAATGGAGCTATTCACAAAAGGTTTGCAGGTCAGGCCCATAATGTCCTGAGGCTATGGGATAAAGAGAGCACCTGTTATTCCGTACCCTGTGTAGTCAGCTCAGAACTCGGCATTTATCGCTGGGTTACCACCTGCTTCATAAACACTAATGGTTTCCATTTGGATCTCCAGGATGCCTGATGCAGTTATGAGTTCAGTGTCAGATACTGCAGTATGGTTCTGACAGGACTAGGACTGTGACTTCAGGCACCACCCTGAGCAAGTGGCGTCATGTCAGTGATATACATGCTCGCTCTCGCATACTCTCCCCTGTGTCACCATTCGTCCCCTGCTTGCTCCTGGAGCGGGATAGTGAGTCACTGTTGACCTGTACCAGCAGTAGATTTCTACCCATCTTCGCACTGGCTTGGCTACCCTGGACAGTGAGTGGGGACCGAGGGGTGGTGTAAGCTGGCAAGTGACTCCCTGGCTTCTCACCCACTGCCAAGATCTGGGTAGCTGGAGTAAGGGTGTAAGGGAACCTGCTTCCCTGTGTGGGTGTGTTGTCTGTATGCCAGTCTAGTCCATAGAGTGAAACAGCATGTTACTGCTTGGGAAGTTTATTTATTTTCTTAAAAGCAAAATGTTACTAGATTCCAAAAGATTGTTCTCTGGAGCTAGAGTAATACCATGATAACCCTCTAGGATACATGTGAAGGGTGTAAACCCAGAGGAGGGAGGAATTGTTTAGGATACTAAGTGGATAAGGTGAAGAAAAGCAGACTTTAGGCTGATGGCAGTGCTAGCCACCTGCTCAGTAGGTGAAACTTCATATGGCCAATGGCGACTGGGATAGGTGCGGCTGAATGGGAGAGGAGAACAAATGCTGAGGGGATGCAAAGTTGCCTCCCCATTTCTGTGTCTCTAGGCACTCATTGGCTATTTTAGGGAGGAAGAGAGATGATTGATCCCTTGCCCTTCCCTTTTATTAATTTGAACCCTATACCAGGGGCAGTATGGAGCCTCTTTTTGCGCCGTTCCAGCAGCTCCACCCCTCCCACTCTGTACAGGTAGCCTCAGAGCTGTGCTTTACAGATAATGCAGGGCTGACCGATCGCCTGTTTTGAGGCCAGGAAGGAATTTTTTCTTCCTATAGGGGCCAAATTGGCAGAGATCTGGGGAGCTTTTCACCTTCCTCGGAGCATCCTGGAGGTGCAGTTAAGATAACTACGAGTAAGAGGGTTTAATAATTTGTGATCGCATTTGGTAAGCATGTTAATGTGTTGCAACTTGTGGCTGGTTTCCAGTGCGGTTGAAAGGAGTGCTTCCCGGAAATAAAAGACCTGGGATGTTACTGATGGGCCTTGTACTCACAGGATTGGGAAAGACCACGTGATCTTCATGGGCTGATGTTCCCCCAACCCAGTTTAGTAGCCTCTGTCCCCATCGCCAGCCGGGGGTGGTTGTAGGACAGAGAAGAGTGAGCTGAATCCTAGGAGCAGGCTGAGGAAAGTCTACCCCAAGTTATGAGTTAGGTGGCAGGAACCCTTTAACCCCTGCATTGGAACCATTTTAAAATGCCTGGTAGGTGAGAGTCTGGCTGACGGTGTGGATAGCGCCTCTTCTTGCTGCAGGTATAATAAAGTTGCAGTCTGCTGCTTAAAATCTATCCCCACTTTGGTCCTCATTTGGCGCTGGTTCTACATCAATCTGTCAGAGCTCAGTCTTCATTGGAATTATTGGGCCTTGAGTTAACTGATTGCCAGATAACTTGAGGTAATTGACATGTTTGTAAAGGCTAATCTAGACCCTCTCCAAACATTTTTATCCAAATTACCAACGCTTGTAATTTATCCTAGGCTAATCCCTAGGCAGTAATGGAGGGCTCTTTAATTGAGCAGACAAAAGTATAGTGATGGTTGAAAGCTGAAGCTAGATACATTCTGGCTAGAGCTAAGACACACATTTTTAACTGTTCAGGCAAGTAACCACTGGAACAGTTTACCAAGGCATAGAAGACGTCTTAAATCATGACTGAATCACTTTCTAGAAGATATTGCTTTAGCTAAGCCACAAACTGTGCGCTAGATGCAGGAAATTCTCTGTCCTGTATTATGCAGGGAGTCAGAGATTATCATAATAGTCCCTTCTGGCCTCAAAATCTATGACCATGTGATCTGTCCCATATGGTAGGTGTGTGAGGCTGTCTGTGACCCCACCTCTAGGAATGGATCTGTGGTAGGTGAACACACAATGCCCAAATCAGTATTACTAAACTGCTGCAACCTCAGAATCTCATGCTGCCATGGGCCCAAATCCTGCAAGATGCTCTGTGTGGGTTCACCCCTTGCTGGTTCAGAGCCCCATTGACATCATTGGTGGTCCGTGTGGGCTTGTGCGGACCAGCTTGCAGGATCAGGGTCAAGATGGTGGCTGGTTCTTTAAAGCATGTAGATCCTCCAACAGTCAGTAATTGCCAAAGCCAATTTCGGCTGGACAGGGTCCCTGAGTCAGTGTTCTCTTTCCTACACATTCCATATCTAGCCACAGCTCTGAGTTAAAAAGAAGTAAATATGATATAGTCATTCACATAAAGCTGTCTGCTCTGTGTAGGCAGATTAATTCTTAAATGAATTAATATTTTGGGGGGTAGAAGGGAGTCTGTTAAGTCTCCTGATTGCTGGAATTCAACACAGGACAGATAGGCTCTTCCAGCCTTTGCCTTCCCCAAAGGAAAATTTGTTTACAGCTCACCTGGTAACAAATAAATAAAATAATTGTCTATCAGACTGAGCAGGAATAGCAGTGGGGTGGAGAAGAAGCTGCAGCTGCGATTGCAGAGTCAGTGATAATAAGCGTCACGCTGGCTGGAGTGGTTCAAGAGCATGAGTACCAGCCTCAAGAAACAGGGAGCAAACCCCAAACAGGCTGTGAATTCTATACTTAGATTTCACCAACCAAGTATCGAGTGTGAACTCCTCAGGAACTGCAACAATCTTAACTTTCCATCACAGAGAGCCGCCTGGGATCCCCCAGTCTATCTTCCACCCAGGCAAGCCTGCCGTTGTGATAGATGGTCCTTTACACCACAAATCACTGGGAGTCTCAGTAGTGAATGAGGTGGTGGATTGGGTGGGGTAGGCCATGAAGGGCCTGGGAAGTGAAGGTAACTTGTTTATATTTTGATGATTGTGTTTGACTATGCACTCGCATAAGGGTGTAAAGAAGTGAGGCTCATCCACACCTAGACTCATGCTACCTGGCTCTTAGGTTCAGCTGTGAAAGAGTAAGTGGGCTTGGTGCCTGCTTATTCTGTCCCTTGAGCAGATGGGTGGGGAATGGAGGGATTCTTGGCTCCACCCTTCCTCCTTGCTGTCCAGCACAGCCGAGCCAACCTGGGAATGTGGGACAGAAGATGGGAGAGTAATTTACTGCTGATACAGGCCAGTGGTAAACTACTGTCCCTTCCCAGGAGCAAGGATGAAGCAGGAGAAGAGCTGTAACTCGAAGATGTGTCTGAGTCAGAATGCTTCCAGGGGTTGCACACAACCCCTTGCTCAGGGCTGTGCCTAGAGTCCTAGTATAGCCTTTAATCATTTATGGCAGGGGTAGCCAAACTTACTGACCTTCCGAACGGCATACAACAATCTTCAGAAGTTTAAGATCTGGCATGTGCCTGCCGGGGCTCAGGGCTTCAGTGTCATGGGGTGCGCCCCACATGGCTGAAGCCCTGAGACCTTCCTCCCTGCTAGGAAGAAGCCACAGGTGATGCATGGGGGGAGCACATGGGGGTCAGATACCCCCTCCCCCCCAGATTTTTGCCATGAAGAGAAGACCGGCAGGTTGATTGCCTTCCCCAGAGTTCAGGCTGGGGAAGGCAATAAAAATCCCTGACAGGAAGAATCTGCATCTTTATGCTGTTAGGTCTCTGAGGTGCAAGGATTACTAAGCATAAGCAAAAGATCCCCAGGCTTGCCCTAGATTAACCCTAAAGGACATATAAAGCTTGCTTATTATAGAAGCTTTTAGAACCTAAAACCATAATTCATTTGTGTATGTATGTTTACCTGCTTTAACCTTGTAAATAATTCTTATTTCTTTTCCTAGTTAATAAATCTTTACTTACTTTATCATAGAGTCGACTACAAATGTTGATTTGATGTGGGAACTGAGGTACAATTGACCTGAGGTAAATTCCTGTTCCTTTGGGACTGGGAATAATCAGAATATTGTTGTGATTTGTGGTGTAAAGGACCATCTATCACAAGGGCAGGCTTGCCTGGGTGGAAGATAGACAGGGGTACCCGAGGGGGCTCTCTGTGATGGAAAGTTAAGATTGTTGTAGTGCCTGAGGCATTCACACTTGATACTTGGTTGGTGAAATCTAAGTATAGAATTCACAGCCTGTTTGGGGTTTGCGCCCTGCTTCTTCTGTCCTGAGGCTGGTACTCATGCTCTTGAGCCACTCCAGCCAGTTTGACACTTATTATTACTGACTCTGCATTCACAGTTGCAGCTCCTTCTCCACCCCGCTGCTATTGGTCACATGGTGCTGCCTGGCCCCCTTCCTGCACAGCAGTTAGAGCCGGCAAGCTGGGAGCTGCGGCCAGCCATGAGGAGAGGCAGCGGCAAACAGCTGGGAGCCGCAGGGAGAGCCACTGCGGGTGGGGGGGGCATGCCTGAGGGAGCGTGATTCAAGCTGTTGGGAAACGGGGGGGGGGAACCTTTACATTGTGCCCTCCGACTCCCAGCAGGCACCAGTCGTCTCTGGCAGAAGCCCCTAGCCCCACCACCCTGCTGCAGGGCAGAAGCCCTGAGCTTTGCCTCCCCAGTCTGGTAGGCAGAGAAAGGGGTGTGGGAGGGGGGCTCTGCGAGCTGCACTTTACCTGTAAAAGAGCTGAATGCGGCTTGTGAGTCACGGTTTGGCCACCCCTGATTTATGATCATGCTTCCTAAGGGCACTGTAGCATATTTTGTCTCCATAGTGGGAGATGATCTTTGTCAAGAGGTGCAGAGAGATATTTTTTTATTGGTCTACAAAGAATGCAGTTCATTAACATGCCAATTAGTGAGGCTCTGCTGTATTTAATTGCAACTCAGGTTGCAAGATGCTCGATGAGTCTAAAACTAAAGTGTGTGTGTTTGACCATCGGTCTGAATGGATTTCTCTGATCGGATGGAGATGGGCTCATTAAGGAGAAGTCTACTCATCTGCCCCTTTAGACATTGTAGGCTATAGTTCGCAACCTGAATCAAGTGCACTTTGGAATTAGAAATTCTGAATAGCATTTTAGAGAGATCTCAATGAAAACATCAGCACTTTCATATGTTAGAGCCAGAGTCTGAAACTGGTTCGGTCACTTCTAATCAAGACAAGGCAGTAAATTGAGAAAGAAACTTATGGATAAAAGGGCCCTGTGCTGTATAAAGGCCAGTACGCGGCTACTGGTGAAGCGGTAGGTGATTTCAGCTATCCAGGTATTTTACTCCCTTGTTATCACTTCACACGTTCTTTGGTGCCATGATCTGATTGTTATAGTTAGAAATATATTGGCTGTGGAAGAATGGGTTGAGCATATTTTCCATAGAGACAATGCTGGGGCCAGAGCTCAACCTGAGCCAGAACGGGTTAGAACTTCTGGAGTCCCATAATTTTCTGTTGAACTTTTGCTGTTTAAAAACAAACAAACAAACAAAAACTCTAAAAGTTTCTAGGTCACTTTCTTGAATCGGCAGACAAACAATAGGTATGACACAACTGAGACCTGCCCAGTTTACTTGATATGTAACCGTTTAAATGGCAATGTTATAAAATCCTTCATCACTGATGGTTTCCACAAAAAATTATAGTTGGTGTTTAACCATGTGGTTGGAGATCATAGAAGTTAGAGATGTGAAAGATCTCACTTATAAATACATCAAAACTAATTTCATTAAAACAACTGTATTGTGGCACTCTGTACCTCAAAATAGCACCTTGGAACCCCCATATTCACCACTATGGTATCATTATGATATGCTTTGTACAAAATATACCTTGTGAGGTATCATTTTAAATCTGTTGAACATTAAGAACATAAGAACATAAGAATGGCTATACAGGGTCAGACCAAAGGTCCATCCAGCCCAGTATCCTGTCTACCGACAGTGGCCAATGCCAGGTGTCCAGAGGGAGTGAAGTTAAAAGGTGTTTAGTGATCTCTCTCTCCTGCCATCCATCTCCACCCTCTGACATACAGAGGCTAGGGACACCATTCCTTACCCATCGTGGCTAATAGCCATTAATGGACATAACCTCCATGAATTTATCCTGTTTTCTTTTAAACCCTGTTACAGTCTTAGCCTTCCCAACCTCCTTAGGCAAGGAGTTCCACAGGTTGACTGTGCGCTGAATGACGAAGAATTTCCTTTTATTTGTTTTAAGCCTGCTACCCATTAATTTCATTTGGTGGCCCCTAGTTCTTATATTATGGGAACAAGTAAATAACTTTTCCTTATTCATTTTCTCCACACCACTCATGATTTTATATACCTCTATCATATCCCCCCTTAGTCTCTTTTCCAAGCTGAAAAGTCCTAGCCTCTTTAATCTCTCCTCATATGGGACCCGTTCCAAACCCCTAATCATTTTAGTTGCCCTTTTCTGAACCTTTTCTAATGGCAGTATATCTTTTTTGAGATGAGGGGACCACATCTGTACGTAGTATTCTGTGGCTTACCACGGATTTATATAAGGGCAATAAGATATTCTCTGTCTTACTCTCTATCCTTTTTTAAATGATTCCTAACATCCCGTTTACTTTTCTGACTGCCGCTGCATGCTGCATGGATGTCTTCAGAGAACTATCCATGATGACTCCAAGATCTTTCTCCTGATTAGTAGTAGCTAAATTAGCCCCATCATATTGTATGTATAGTTCCTTACTTTACATTTATCCACATTAAATTTCATTTGTCATTTTGTTGTCCAATCACTTAGTTTTGTGAGATCTTTTTGAAGTTCTTCACAGTCTGCTTTGGTCTTAATTATCTTGAGCAGTTTAGTATCGTCTGCAAACTTTGCCACCTCACTGTTTACCCCTTTCTCCAGATCATTTATGAATAAGTTGAATAGGATTGGTCCTAGGACTGACCCTTGGGAACACCACTAGTTACCCCGCTCCATTCTGAAAATTTACCATTTATTCATTTATTTATTTACCCTTTGTTCCCTGTCTTTTAACCAGTTCTTAATCTATGAAAGGATCTTCCCTCTTATCGCATGACAACTTAATTTACGCAAGAGCCTTTGGTGAGGGACCTTGTCAGAGGCTTTCTGGAAATCTAAGTACACTATATCTACTAGATTCCCCTTGTCCACATCTTTGCTGAACACCTCAAAGAACTCTAGTAGATTAGTAAGACATGATCTCCCTTTACAGAAACCATGTTGACTTTTGCGCAACAATTTATGTTCTTCTATGTGTCTGACAATTTTATTCTTTCCTATTGTTTCAACTAATTTGCTTGGTATTGACGTTAGACTTACTGGTCTGTAATTACCAGGATCACCTCTAGAGACCGTCTTAAATATTGGCGTTACATTAGCTAACCTTAACATTAACATCCTGTTGGATTGTATGTGCTATCATTGTATGTGAAGTTATGAAGTATTGCTATGTGTATTACTGTGATGCTCTGTACCTTGGGGAACACCCAGCACCTCCACATTCATCCTTCTAAAATGATTCATCCAATGCAAAGTTTGTCATGTCAGGTGTCTGTGGAAGGCTCATGATGCACTAAGCATTGTTGTTATAGTAATGTAACAGTAATTTTATAGGTTATAATTTCATGTATGTAGTTATGAGGCTGAAAATGTGTCTTCATAGCTTAAAATAAGCCCAGGCAAAAACTCTCCAAGAGCAGAGAGGCAGTTCACACCTCATCAGAGCAGATATGGGACAAACCCAGCCCAGCCTCACAGGAACAAAGGACGCTGGCCTATGCAGAAACAAAAGGATTTATTGGGCTCTCGAGTGAGTCACCCCCCTCCCCCTTTGGCCAGTTTGGTACTGCGATGAGGTAATGCTCACCTGTCTCTGAAGGGCCGGGAGAGGGGGCAAAGCCAAGAGGCAAGAAAGAACATGATAAAAGGGAGAGATGTTTGCCATGTTCTCTTCTCTCTTCCACCTACCATCTGTTAGGGTGGGACACTGCTTGATTCAAATCCTGCTTAGTTTGTAGAGTTTAGACTGCAAATTTATTTTTATTTCTTAGGTAGCCAACGTTGATTTTTATGCCTGCTACTTATAATCACTTAAAATCTATCTTTCCGTAGTTAATACATCTACGTTTGTTTATATTTTACCTAAAATGGCGTGTTTTGATTGAAGTACTTGGGAAATCTCAGCTCAGATTAACAAGGGCTGTGGCACATCCACGACCCTTTTGTTGGAGTGGCAAACTAGGTAATGAGCTTACGCTGGCCAGACTTCTGACCAGTGCAAAACTATAGAGTTCTGGAGTGCAAGGCTGGGGAGCTGGGGGAAATTGGCTGAAGTTTCCCTATTGATGGTTCAAGAGTGGCTGGAAGATCGTTCATGTAACTCAACTGGGTGTGTCCCTGCCCATGGATGGCTGTGTGAGTGCAGTGCCTGTCAGAGGCTTGTAGCTTGACGTCAGCATCACAGTGCGAGAGGCAGCCCAAGTTAGAGCTTTTGGAGGGCTCAGCGGTCCCACAGCCCAGGTTTCACCCTGGGGACCCCCTCACATGCAAATCCTCAGCCAATGTGTCTCATAAAAACAGCAGATCCTCAACCAATCCTCAGCATTGCCTGTAGTGGAGTGTAATGTCATTGTCTAATATAGGGCCTAATCTGTCCAACAGATTCACGTGCATAGCATTTACTCACATGATAGTGTCACTGATATCAAGGGGATTGGACATTCGACTATAGGTTGTAGAATTGGGCCCTACTTTATTGGGCCTGAGAGAAAGTCTGAGAGATGCTGTGAGCACACCAAGGAGTTTAACGGAAGACGGTCATGGCCGTTGCATGAATAACAGAGTAATTGTCTGGGTGTAGGGATTGCAGATGGGTTTTGATTCATAAATGGCTTATGCCTCTAATCGGGGTGAATAAAAATCAATGATTTTAAAAAAATTTAAAATGGATTTTTTTAAATTTAAATCAGATTTTTTTGGGATGAAATCCTTTTTGAGGAAAAAACCCTATCTAAAGATAGTTTTAATTAGGATACTGTCAGGGTTCCTTCCCCACTCTGAACTCTAGGGTACAGATGTGGGGACCCTCAGGAAAGACCCCCCTAAGCTTATTCTTACCAGCTTAGGTTAAAAACTTCCCCAAGGTACAAACTTTGCCTTGTCCTTGAACTGTATGCTGCCACCACCAAGTGTTTTAAACAAAGAACAGGGAAAGAGACCACTTGGAGATGTCTTCCCCCCAAACCCTACACATCCCCTTTCCTGGGGAGGCTTGAGAATAATATCCTAACCAATTGGTTACAAAATCATCAAAGACCCAAATCCCTGGATCTTGGAACAATGGAAAAATCAGTCAGGTTCTTAAAAGAAGGATTTTATTAAAAAAAAAAAAAAGAAAGGTAAAAATCATCTCTGTAAAATCAGGATGGAAAATACTTTACAGGGTATTCAGATTGAAAACACATAGGATCCCGCTCTGGGCAAAACCTTAAAGTTACAGAAAACAGGCATAAACCTCCCACTGAACACAGGGAAAATTCACATAAAACAAAAGATAAACTAATCCGCCTTGCCTGGTTTACCTATACTGGTTGCAATATTGGAGACTTGGATTAGGATGGGTTGGAGAAGGTGGATTTCTGTCTGGCCCCTCTCAATCCCAAGAGAGAACAACCAAGTAAACAAAGAGCACAAACGAAAACCTTCCCCCCCCAAGACTTGAAAGCATCTTGTCCCCTTATAGGTCCTTTGGGTCAGGTGCCAGCCAGGTTAGCTGAGCTTCTTAACCCTTTACAGGTAACAGGATGTTGCCTCTGGCCAGGAGGGATTTTATGGCACTGTATACAGAAAGGTGGTTACCCTTCCCTTTATATTTATGACAGATACATTATAACTCAAAGATATCTCATAATGGAATAGGGATTATAATTTCTAATTCTACAGTATGAGACAATATATTCATGTAATGTTTACGAAAAGTTTTGTAAATGAGTTCCAATAGTTCATGAATTAGGTTTCCAGGGGCTTCTGTATAGATTATTTAGGTTATTCTTTCTGTCTGCATAATGGGACTCAGAACTCAGTCTAGAAGATACCATCAGAGATGCTTAGGTTTGCAGTTCTCAAACTGTGGATTTGTGTCTCTAGAGATAACATGCTTGTTAACAGCAAAAATGTTTTTAAATAAATAAATAAAATATAGAGGTGAGAAATAACAGACCTCAACCCTATTGTCCCTCTGCAAATTTGTGTACACAGAGTCAATCCCTTACCTCTCTCTAAAAGTGCAAAGTTTCAAAAAGTTCAATGAATAGAAGATTGTTGGTGGCGGAATAGATCTGGACAAGGAGAAGTCTGGAGATAAATGTGAGAAGGAAGGGACAGGCTGTAGAAACAAAAATGTAACTGTTTGAGCAGCATATTCCAGAAGTCTTGAGGTCTTTCTGAGTGTAGCCTTCATTGATTTGAGATCTACCATATCATTTTCTCACGAAAAAAAGGGAAAACCTATAATGGCAGCAGGCCGTAAAAGAAACCCAGTTTGGGAATAAGAACCATTCAAGAAATATATGTTTGCTGATGATGTTTTAAAGAAAGTCACACTAGAGAACTGGTGGACGTCACTTAAGCACTTGGATTCAGAGCTGTTGAAGTGATAATCTCACTTTTAACAGCAGTAGCTTCTTCTGCCAGTGTAGAAAGAATATTTTCTCCCTTTGGACTAATTAATTCTGAACTGAGAAATTGTTTGGGACCTGAAAAAGCAGGAAAGCTTGTTTTTCTTTTCCAGATTTATGAACAAACAGGAAAGTGAAGGTGAAGACGACTGAGTTAGCTGCAGAAGCCAATATTTTAAGTTTCTCATGTTGACCTGGTTTACGTAGTTGATTTAATTTGTTTTTTTTTTTTAATTTCATTTAACTATTTTAGTTAAAAAGAATTTTAAGAAAAACAAACCTGATTTTAAAAAACTTGAATGTTTAACTAAATTCAAAAATTCATATGCTTGTTTTGTTAAAATATTATGTTTGCTGTTGAAGAAAAAAATCCAGAATATGTAACGTTGTTGTTTTAGTTAAATAAAACAATTTAAATGTTTGTCTGGTGATGTTCTCCTCCTAATACAGCCTGGCAAGAAAATCCTCCAAATATTAATGATTAACCTGTTGAATTGGAGATATTTATGAAGTCATTGGGAGGTGAACTATCTGCCTCAATTACCTTTGGTAAATGAAATAACCAAACAACCATTCATTTTCTGATCTAGCTGTAAAACTAACCTAAAAAGTTTTCAAAATAAATCACTTTAAAAATGTATAGCGTGTACCTTCTACAGATGAACCCTACATCTATCGTTGAGTTGTGAAGAATATGCATTAAGGTTATAACAGCCAACAAGAATGCACTTTTATGTAGAAATCCATGATTAAATTGAGTCTTCCTGACCAGTGATTTAAATCATGATTTAAATCAAATCCACCCTGCCTCTAAGGGTATTTGTACATTGCAAGCCTTCCTGCCTGGGCAGACAGATCTGTGGCGACTGGGCTTGTCTAGCATGCTGAAAATGGCTGTGTGGATGAGGCAGCACTGGCAAAGGTGCAGGCTAGTCGCTGTAGCCCGGACCCAGAGGGCAGGTTGGGCTTGAGCTCAGGCAGCCGTGCCCACACAGCTGCTTTTAGCACTCCCATGCAAGCCCTGTTAGTGAGAGTCCATCTAGCTGCTGTACACTGGAGCTGGAGGTGTAACTTCCAGCTTGGGTTGGTGTACCCACACTAGCTTTGATTGAGCTAGAGGGCTAAAATTAGCAGTGTAGCCATGGCTGCCCAGCCAGTAGAATGGGTAGCTGTCCCAAGCACAATCCTTATGAAACCTGCACTCGGTATGTACTGGGGAATGGGGGGGGGGTGGGAACGGACACTAGCCTGTCCTACTGCCCATGTAGTTGTCGGTACATTGCTATTTTTAGCATGCTTGCTCCAGCAGAGCTAGCATGGGTCTGTCTACCTGAGCTGGAAATTGCACCTCCAGTGTAGACATCTCCTAACCGGAGGGCAAGGTGCAGTTTTGGGGAAACAGGAACTAATATATGAGCCAAGCATTGCACTTTCTTTTTATGCTCTTTGAATATTTAATCAATTGGGCTTTATGCAGCACTTATCACCTTGATGTTTGAGCACCTAAACCTGATGTTTTGGAGACTTTTTGACTGACCAAACATGCCCCTCCAACTGGGGAAGGACTGTGAAAAATGTAGTTGCCAGACAAGGCTGAGAGGAATACATTGTAACAGTGTACGTATCCCTTTCTGACATAAGCTCAGTGATTACTACCTATCTAGTAGCTGGAAACAAATGGCTATAATTGGTCTTTTGGGAATTTGGAAAAAAACCTTTAAAGGGATTAAAGAGCTTTTATTGAAAACCGATTTGGGCATCTTTTGCATGCAGGAACTTAACTATAACAACTTTCTCCCTGAGGTGCATAACGGCTGTTTTAAATGGTAATTATGATTCTGTGAAATGACTGCTTTCAGGAAGTAGTATTGGCATGGTGTGGTCTGCTGTTAGAACAGATTTACACAGCACAGAAGACATAAGCACTGGTCACTTTCTCTCCTTTAATAAACCACCTCTCTCTGTTGGGATATAAGGATCAGCGTTGGATTCTTCTTGTAAATAGAAAGTAAAGTTAGATGCTTTTGAAAATTGCACCTATTATGCCTAAGTGCCTTATTTGAAAATATTATCCAACTACAAAGCCTTCCTCAGGAATGTCCTGAAGGGCTACTAAAATGGGTAGAGGTGTAAGGGGATGGGTGGGGAACTCTGTACAAAGAGACTAAGGGCTATATCACTACAGTGGCATCATTTTCTATGGGGTAAGAGAGCTGTTGCCTCCCCCCCCCTCCAGTATTTTCATAGGTCTATATGCACAATTAGGTCTTCCAATGTATTTCCCCCTCAACTTTATATGTGATAATATTGTATCCTGCAATGCTCTATGTGCTGACACAATCCTTCCCTCCTGAATTTTTCTGAAATGATGCCCCTGTATAGCTGGGAAAGGTGCATATTAACTAGTGAAATGATAGAAGTATTTGAAATGATAAGCAGCATACAGAAGACCAGTTGGATATTCCTGTTTGTAGATGACACAAAGTTGGGAGGTACTGCCAATATGGAGGAGGACCGGAATATCATACAAAAAGATCTGGATGACCTTGTAAACTGCAGAAATAGAAATGGGATGAAATGTAATAGTGCAAAGTGTAAGATCATGCACTTAAGGACTAACAACAAGAAATTTTCCTATAAGCTGGAGATATATCAGTTGGAAGTGACAGAGGAGGAGAAAGACTTTGGTGTATTGGTTGATCATAGGATGACTATGAGCTACCCCTGTGATGCAGCTGTGAAAAAGGCTAATGCAGTCTTGGGATACATCAGGTGCAGGGCTGGCCTTTGACCAGGGCAAACAGTGCAATTGCCCAGGGCGATGAACTGATGGGGGTGCATTTGATACCTCCCATGTCACCTGCCCTGCCCACCATGAGCCAGCTGAGCTCAAGGAGGCAGTCAGCCTGGCCAGTGACAGGAAGATAAAAAACACACATGGTTGGAGAGGTTGGCCCCAAGCTGCAGCTTGACTAGGCACTCAGGTAACTCCTCTGGATGGAAAGAGAAAAGGAGGGCTTGTGGCCCCTTAGAGACTAACAAATTTATTTGAGCATAAGCTCTCGTGAGCTACAGCTCACTTCATCGGATGCATGCAGTGGAAAATACAGTGGGGAGATTTTATATACACAGAGAACATGAAACAATGGGTATTACCATACACACTGTAACGAGAGTGATCAGGTAAGGTGAGCTATTACCAGCAGGAGAGCGGGGTGGGGGGAGGGCGAGGGGAAAACTTTTGTAGTGATAATCAAGGTGGGCCATTTCCAGCAGTTGACAAGAATGTGTGAGGAACAGTAGGGGCGGGGAAATAAACATGGGGAAATAGTTTTACTTTGTGTAATGACCCATCCACTCCCAGTCTTTATTCAAGCCTAAGTTAATTGTATCCAGTTTGCAAATTAATTCCAGTTCAGCAGTCTCTCATTGGAGTCTGTTTTTGAAGTATCTTTGTTGAAGAATTGCCACTTTTAGGTCTACAATTGAGTGACCAAAGAGATTGAAGTGTTCTCTGGTTGGGTTTTGAATGTTATAATTCTTGATGTCCGATTTGTGTCCATTTATTCTTTTATGTAGAGACTGTCCAGTTTGGCCAATGTACATGGCAGAGGGGCATTGCTGGCACATGATGGCATTATCACATTGGTAGATGTGCAGGTGAATGAGCCTCTGATAGTGTGGCTGATGTGATTAGACCCTATGATGGTGTCCCCTGAATAGATATGTGGACAGAGTTGGCAACGGGCTTTGTTGCAAGGATAGGTTCCTGGGTTAGTGTTTTTGTTGTGTGGTGTGTGGTTGCTGGTAAGCATTTGCTTCAGGTTGGGGGGCTGTCTGTAGGCGAGGACTGGCCTGTTGCCCAAGGTCTGTGAGAGTGAGGGATCATCCTTCAGGACAAGTTGTAGATCCTTGATGATGCGTTGAATAGGTTTTAGTTGGGGGCTGAACCAGATGGCTAGTGGCGTTCTATTTTCTTTGTTGGGCCTGTCCTGTGGTAGGTAACTTCTGGGTACTCTTCTGGCTCTGTCAATCTGTTTCTTCACTTCAGCAGGTGAGTATTGTAGTTGTAAGAATGCTTGATAGAGATCTTGTAGGTGTTTGTCTCTGTCTGAGGGGTTGGAGCAAATGCGGTTGTATCATAGAGCTTGGCTGTAGACAATGGATTGCGTGGAGTGGTCTGAATGAAAGCTGGAGGCATGTAGGTAAGCATAGCGGTCAGTAGTTTTCCAATATAAGGTGGTGTTGTGACTATCGCTTATTAGCACCGTAGTGTCCAGGAAGTGGATCTCTTGTGTGGACTGGTCCAGGCTGAGGTTGATGGTGGGATGGAAATTGTTGAAATCATGGTGGAATTCCTCAAGAGCTTCTTTTCCATGGGTCCAGATGATGAAGATGTCATCGATGTAGCACAAGTAGAGTAGGAGCATTGGGGACGAGAGCTGAGGAAGCGTTGTTCTAAGTCAGCCATAAAAATGTTGGCATAGTGTGGGGTCATGCGGGTACCCATAGCAGTGCTGCTGATTTGAAAGTATACATTGTCGTCACCCATAACTATTTCACATTTGGGGACAAAGTCACAAAGTTCAGCCACCAGGTTTGTTATCGGGGATACTGTTCCTGACGGCTTGTAGTCCATCTTTGTGTGGAATGTTGGTGTAGAGGCTTCTACATCCATAGTGGCCAGGATGGTGTTTTCAGGAAGATCACCGATGGATTGTAGTTTCCTCAGGAAGTCAGTGATGTCTCGAAGATAACTGGGAGTGCTGGTAGCATAGGGCCTGAGGAGGGAGTCTACATAGCCAGACAATCCTGCTGTCAGGGTGCCAATGCCTGAGATGATGGGGTGTTCAGGATTTCCAGGTTTATGGATCTTGGGTAGCAGATAGAATACCCCAGGTTGGAGCTCCAGGGGTGTGTCTGTGCAGATTTGTTCTTGTGCTTTTTCAAGAAACTCCTCTGGGTGGGAGCAGCAGCAGGAGTGGGTTCCCAGGGCTTCCCACTCTGAGTGCCCTCTGCATTAGAAACCTTAGGGAGTGGGTGGGGCTGCACTGGAAGAGGCTCCCAATCTGATGTCTGGGATGGGTGGCTGACTGAGAAGGAGGAGGGATGCGTGTACCAGCAGCTTATCTCTGTCCCCCGGCTGGGGGCTTAGAGCAGCCTCTCTGCTGTCTAGTTTGTGTGTCAGTGCAGCAGGTCCACTCCCATCTTCCCCTAAGAGCCCCACTTGTCCAGGGAAGGGCTTGTTCTTCCCCCTGGCATTGCCGACAGGAGCACACACTGAGCTCCGCACAGGTGAGCACCACGCTAGCCAGGGGCACTGCTGCAGCCTGCTCCCATCCATCCCATCCCTCCCCTGCAGAGAGGTGATATGGGGGAGGGGCATGCAGGGTCATATAACCCCCCCCAGTTTTCTGCCAGGGTTTGCCTGCCAAGCTCTCCTCCTCTCCACCCTGCTTGCTGGAACCCCAGACCTGGAGAGGTAAACAAACAGCACATGCACCAAATAGTTGGGAGCAGTAGGGAAGGGCTGCTACTACAGCTCAGCAGGGAGAGGTAGGGGAGGAACAGCTGCTTTCCCATAGGGCAACTGAGGGTAAGAGGGAGGGCTGCCTGGGGAGAGGTGGTGTCAAGGCTGATTCCCCACTCTGGCACTTTGAGTGCAGAAGGTGAGGGCCCTCAAGGACTCTAAAATTTAATACTGGCCACTCTAGGCTTGCATTAAACTCCCAAGGTTACAGCTTTTCTCTGACCTTGGATTGGTAGATGCTGTCACCACCCAAGTGCAGAACCCCTTAGAGAGCCCAGGAAGGTGCACTTGGGAATTTCTTCCTGTGGGGTACCCTCAAGCCCTTTCACGCACACCCCTCCCGGGAAGAGCTGAGAAGAAAAACAAAGGAAATCAGCTGTTGCACCAGCTAATTAAACAACATGTGCACAAACCCCTTAGGACATAAAAATCCAATTTTGTTCTTACAAAAAGGTAAATTTTATTAAAAAAAAAAACAAAAGGAAGAAAATACATCTGGGAACTTAGGCTATTGCTAGATTTTAAAAGAGGAAATACAAGAATTAAGCATCAAGAACAGTTTCTCGACGTCCAGCTTAAAGGTTACAAGAAAAACAAAACCACCTGGGGTTAGCACAGAGTAGTCCACAAGCCATAAAGAAATAAAAGGGATAAACCGGACCACATCTTCCTCAACATTTTCTGATCTACTTACATATCTGGGGTTTCAAATGAGTAGTTTCTAGGTATCATACCAATGATTTTTCATACCCGGCCCAAGCTTCTTACAGCATAATTGCAGCCCTGTCTACCTCTCCCTAAGAACAACAGACAGACAGACAACAGGGGAGTCTTGTTTCAATTTTAAAAAGTTCTAGCCTTCCCATTGGCTCTTTTCCCAGGTGCCCACTCACTTCTTTTTACCTATGCATAGCAGTGACTTTTAACACTTTACAGGTAAAGCAAGTAGAGAACAGCTACTAAGAGGGATTTTATAGCCAACTGGCTGGTTGGATTCATAAAAGGGAGCTTTCCCCCGCTTCATTTATCATAGGAGGCATGACTCAAGCTGTTGGGGGAGAACCTTTAAATTGTGTTTAAAAAAAGAAAACCTGAGGGTATGGATAAGCAATCAGGGATTGAATGAAAGGTCAGTGGGTTTCAAGAAGGTCATAGCAGGTAGGCAGGCACCACCTACTTCATTTCTTTACTCCCATCTCTAACTTAATCCCATATCCTGCAATCTCGTTCATCCCCTGGAAATCGCTGGGGTTCCTGCTGTTAGTGTGAGGACATTGTGTGGATTGGCTTGGCCCCTGGAATCATGGTAAAAAGTCATCTCCCCCCCCCCCAACAAAATCTGAAATGGCACCCCCAGGAGCGGCCAGAGGGCTGAGGGAGGGCCATGGGTTCTGGCAAGATGCAGCCTGCGTGTGACAGCGCGAAGCCTGCCTTGAGCCACGTGCCAAGCACCAGGCACCACAAACCACAGCAGCAGTGTAGAAGTAAGGGTGGCAATACACCATATACCATGCCACCCTTACTTCTGCGCTGCTGGCTGCTGCTTGTAGTGGCATTGCCTTCAGAGCTGGGCTACCGGCTAGCACCCACTGGTGTCATGTCGCCCTGCCGGTGGTTAATTTGTGCCAGGGTTGAGCTCTCTCATCTCTTTCAATACAAATTAAACACTTGGGGAGGCAGCGGGGCCCAAAGGTGATGGGGTGGGAGAAGCCTAGGGAACCCGTGGGAGCCAGAGGTGATGGGGGGCAAAATACAAGTTCGCCCAGAGTGCCACTTTCCCTAAGGCTGGGCCTGATCAGGTGAGGTGTTTCCAGATGAGATAGGGAAGTGTTAGTACCATTATACAAGGCACTGGTGAGACTTCATCTGGAATACTGTGTGCAATATTGCATTTTTAAGAATGATAAATTCAAACTGGAACATGTGCAGAGAAGGGCTACTAGGATGATCAAAGGAATGGAAAACCTGCTTTATGAGGGGAGACTCAAAGAGCGTGGTTTCTTTAGCCTAACCAAAAGAAGGCTGAGGGGAGATCTGGTTGCTCTCTATAAATACATCAGAGGGATAATTACCGGGGAGGGAGAGGAGTTATTTAAGTTAAGCACCAGTGTGGACTCAAGAACAAGCAGATGTAAACAGGCCATCACGTAATTTATACTTGAAATTAGGCATTGTCCACCAATTACATCCCTGTAATTCCATAGAATTTAGGGGATACAGATTTAATTGAAATCAAAATTTAGCACTTCAGACATATTTCTACCAAGGGGATTTGTTTGCCCCTTTAATAATGACAACACACTATGTGCTTGTCAGAGATGCACATCTCCTGCCACCTTGAGTCTCTGTACAATAGAGGAGCTACTAGTCTGGATGTTTTCTACCCGTGTAAGTATTTTGGGTATAAACCTGATTTCTCTTCTTTGTCCATCTCTACCAGCCTCCTCCCTTGGCCTTGTGTTCAGTCTTGCAGCTGTTGGCATGAGAGCATTCTCTGCAGCTCCTTCCACTCCTCTGCCCCAATGCAATGTCACAGGGATCCTTTTTGGCAGTTTGGCCCTTTGCTTTGATTTCACATGAGCTCTGTATTTTTATCAAGTGCACATCCTGTAGTCTTAATGCTTCTCTTTGAACTTCTGGCCCCAGCCCCTTAGCATTCTTAATACTCCATTGATTTGTTGCTGACTCCAACAGAACAGGGTCACCTAATGAATCAATTCCTAAACTGGTATTTATCTGAAGTCTTGTTAATCACATAAAGAGTAATAGAGTTGTCCAGATCTTCAATTAGTAACTTTTCCTGCATGCTCTCAGAATGCCTGCAGCAGGTAGCTCTAATTTACTGCTGGGCTAACACTTTAGGACCAAAACAAGCACTGTTCACCCAGGCTCTGATGAACTGTCATAGTAATTGAAAGAGAGGTGTTAGAAGTCAGGGATACTGAAAGCTAGACACTAAACAGAGGGGCCTAAGCAATGTAGCTGCTATGAAGAATTCCCTTGACTCTTTGGTGTGGGGGCTGAAGGCCATTCATTAGGTGACTGGAGAAGGAGACAGTCTAATTAGGTTATGAAGCCTAGCAAGCAGCATTCAGGTGGTGGGTGGAGGATGTGTTCACTGACAAAAGGCTAATCCCACTTGGAGTGTCTTCCTGTAGCAGGAGAGGTGTCCCTGAGGCACTCTTCCCTCTTAGGTAACCCAAGGACTCCATGCCAGGCTGTCTTGCTTCCTTGGGGCCAGTTTATTATCAAAGCCATAGTGCAAATTACCCCCATCCGATGAAGTGAGCTGTAGCTCATGAAAGCTTATGCTCAAATAAATTTGTTAGTCTCTAAGGTGCCATAAGTACTCCTTTTCTTTTTTGCGAATACAGACTAACACGGCTGCTACTCTGAAAACTAAACAGATTCTCCAGATCAGATTCTTCTACACTGGTATAAATCTGAAATAACTCATTGCCTTCAGTGCCTTATTCCAGTGTCACTGAAAGACGACTCTGGCTCTCTACAGAGAAATTGCCATGGTCAATGTGTTATTGCCAGCATTTTCCATGGATCACTCTGTGCCTTTTTCTAGTGGGTTCCAAAGTATTCTGTTCTTTGGGCACCAGGATAGAAGAGATCCCAATTTTGGCAGGCCCCAAACCCTTTTCTGTCCAATGAGATGTAAATAATTATTACCCACGGGACAGGCTGCAGATTCGTATCTAACATCCTGCGTGCACTGGCTCAGTGACCTGTTTTGATTTTAGGCTGAAAAAGAAAACTGGCCTCTACCGCACTTTCCTTATAAACCCCGCTGATCAGCAGAAGGGAAAGGTGACCCTCCTTGCTGGTTTGCTGCTTTACTAAATGTCTCTGGTTCCACTCAGCCAGCTGTTCCCCATGATTTATTTTGTGGAGAAAGCACTTAGCTTCAAAAAGTTTCATTGTCCATTTTCACTGTGACAGTCACAGCCTCTATCCTCTTCTCCTACAATGTTCCAAAAGTGCTTTGGACTGGAGTGGCAGCAGCTCAATAGAACTCAAGACTCAGGATTGTCTACATGGAAAAAGTGAGGGGTTTTCTGGTTTAACTTTAGGGGTTTTTTCAGTTTAAACTTCCCTGCATCTTCACACATTGAAAAAAGAACTTGTATCTGGCATCTTTTCCTGCTTTAATTAATCTGCTTTGGAAACACCATAACTATTTCAGAATAAATTATACTAAAAGTTTGTGTGGATGCATCCCTGTTTTGGATTAATTATTGTGCTTCTGACAGTTCTCCTGCCTCTATGCTATGCTACATTGCTCCACATCTGCATCAGCTTGTCTGTTTACCTCTGTGCCCTCTACTGCTCTAGCCGTCACCTCTCCAGGCAGCCAGGTCTGCTCCTTTTGTGATTCCAGCTTCTGGCAAGTTCACATATCCAGAGTCACATACCAATTATAGTTGCCATGCCCAGTGCTTCTGCATGGTCCAATCTGGAGGTCCTAGACTTTCTTGGCCTCTGGAAGGCGGAGCATGGACAAGTTCCATCTTGGCATTCCAGTGAATACTGTTCACATTTGAGTGGCCAGAAGAACAAACGTGGGCGAAGGAGCAATGACTCAGTGATTCTTGCAGGAAATAGCTTAAGGCAGCATGAACAAAGCAGTGTGAATATGATCTTTCAGGATAGTTATACCTGTACAGTTATAGCAGAAGAAACATATACTGGCAAAACCTTTCCTATATAGACAAGTGCTGACAAGGGAGGCTGAAGCTGGGACCATGCCTTTAGGAAGGTAGCTGATACCAGCATCACTCCTTTTGGTGTGCCTCAGTGAGGTGAAGATGGAAGCCCTGCCTACTCAGAGAAGGTCTTGATGGATGATTGAGCAAGGTTGGGGGGATGACATGAGAACACCCTGGAAGACTGTGTTCTGTAGTGATACTTGTCAATGTGTCTATCAGTCCTATAGCCACTTCTCATGTCCTGGATCCCCTCCAGATTCCCAACAAGACTACAGAACTGCCAAAGGAGAAACTGCTGGACAGAAAAGCAACCCGCGGTATTACACAAGACAAGATGAGGCTTTGGGATTTGGGTCGGTACTCTCACAATGCAACAGGATCAATGGAGCTTATAGGAATGTACCTCCCTATTCTGTCCCAGTGCTTTGCTTTAATGAGCTCTCCGTAACTGGGGATATCATTTATTATGATAGCGCTGGAGGTCCCAAATAAGATTGGTTTCAGAGTAGCAGCCGTGTTAGTCTGTATTCGCAAAAAGAAAAGGAGTACTTGTGGCACCTTAGAGACTAACAAATTTATTAGAGCATAAGCTTTCGTGAGCTACAGCTCACTTCATCGGATGCATTTGGTGGAAACCCAAATGCATCCGATGAAGTGAGCTGTAGCTCACGAAAGCTTATGCTCTAATAAATTTGTTAGTCTCTAAGGTGCCACAAGTACTCCTTTTCTTTTTTCCAAATAAGATTGGAGCCCTGTGGTCCTGTTAGGATCCAGAAGGACACACACTAATGGACAGCCTCCGCCCCCAAAGAACTTGCAGTCTAAATAGGTGAGACAAAGGCCGTGAGAAAGCAAAAGTTTTTCTCCCCATTTTACGGATAGAGAACTGAGACACAGAGACTTGACTTGTGCAAAGTCATGCAGGGAATCTTCGGCAGAGCCAGGAAGGAGATGATTTAATCATAATTAAGGCTGCATGTCAGTCACGGAGGTCACAGATTCCATGACTTTGTGACTTCTGCAGTGGCTGGTGCTGGCTCAGGGGCTGCCCAAGCCGGTCAGTCCTTGGGCCAGCAGCAGCTTGGGTATGTGGGAGGGGACTAGGAATAGGGGTTGGGGTGGCGCTTACCTCCGGGTGGGGAGCCCCCGGGCTCCCACCGGCATGTCCCTGCAGCTCCTAGGCGGAGGGGTCGGGCTCCATGCACTGCCCGCACCTGCAGGCTACATCCTTGCAGCTTCCATTGGCTGCAGTTCCTGGCCAATGGGAGCTGCGGAGCTGGTGCTTGTGGCAGGAGCAGAGTGTGGAGCCTCCCTGGCCTTCCCTCGCCCTAGGAGCTGCAGGGACACAGTGAGCTGGGTAGGGAGCCTGTCAGCCTCACTAACCCCCCCTCCCAGCTCCAGCAGGGGTCCTGGGCTATCCCCCCAGCACCCGCAGTGCCCCTGGACTGCTGTTCCAGAGGACCTGGGGCCCCCCACCCAAGTTTTAGTTACGGTTATATAGTAAAAATCATGGACAGGTCACAGGCCATGATTTTTTGTTTACTGCCCATGACTTTTACTAAAAATACCCATGACTAAAATGTAGCCTTAATCATAATACATTTCCACCTGTAAATGGAATATGTTTGTTATGTTCGTGTCATACAAACAGAGGAGTTAAATAAAAACCATCATAGTCTTGCTAGAAGATTGCAATGTAACACTACTTGTTAGTCTTAGAATCCAGAACACACTAACAAGAGAGAGACAAAGCAGGCTGCTCCCTAAGGCAGAGAGGCACAACGTGCCCCACTTTGTTCTAGGCTGCTTCTTTCCATCCTGCCTGCTGCTCCCAGATTTCACACTTCACTACAGAGCCCCCTAGCTTGACTGCAAACTGGATCTGGAAACCTTCTTCCCCACACACCCTTAAAATGATGGCTTGCAATTCGAACACAGTCCTCCATACACCACAATTTCCTAGTTTCACACTGAACTGCTGTCCCATTTGGGATTTGGGCTGCTATCTGTGAAAGAAGATTTGCATGGATAGATAGCAACAAACATAGATGCCAAGTTGCTCCCTCCTTCAGGCTCTTTATTTCAGCTTCACTCTACCTGGCCTCTGTGCCCCCTTTACTTTATACTACCTTTAACATCCACATTACTTTCCATGTCTCTCTTTCTAGCCCACCCCTTCCAAGTAACACCCCCACCAAAATTGAAACAAACCAACCAATTCATGGCACTCATGTGATGTTTGCAGACCCTCACTCTGCTTGTGTCTCTTTCTTACTCCAGCCCTGTGTCCATCTTGTCTAAATAGATAAGTCCCTATTCTGAAGGATTTACTGTCTCTTATTTTATGTTTGTACAGTGCCTGGCATACGGGCATCAGATGGGGTTCTTAGGCACTAATGTAATACAAATAAATACATCATCATAATACAGCTTTTTAGTTTCATTATGTTTTAAAAAAATAAGGTTTTTAGTCCTAAAGAGTACATGGTCTAGACAGGAATTACTTCTGCCATTTTATAAATAATAGGTATGCTAAGATGTGGAGTCAACTGAGTAAATCACATACTTATACAAATTTTTGAGCATGCACTGTATTTCTCTGATCATAGAGAGGTATTTACATACTTACTTTCCTGGAACTAATGAATGTTCCACACCTTTCTATTTTACAGTATTTCCCCCCACCAATCTAATTCAATGGTCCAATCCTGCAAAGTGCTGAGTGTCTCCTGCAAGTGCTAAATTCCTTCAGCTCCCACTGAAACAAATACATGTGGACACCCTACACCTCTCAGGATCAAGCTCCAGGTCAGCATTGATAAAGCTGAGAAGCTGACTTGAACTAACACCCTTGTCCCCTGCCCCTCCCAATTCCCCAGTAGGATAGCACATAGAACTGACCTTAACTCTGAATTTCCTGCCACTTTTGTGGTTGTAGACAGTGGTGCCATTACAAAACCCAAATTTATAAATGCTTGAGGATAATTTTCCAGCATCAGTGGAAATTTGGATGCCAGCCCCCCCCCCCCCAAACCCTTATACTTCCCTACCCTGCTTGTCTCCTCCCTTCATTCCTCCCCCAAAACACACTGCTCCCAGGAGCCACCTAAACCACAGTCATTACAAACAACTACACTCAATGTAATCCAGAAGACAAGTGCACCACTGTTGTTATCTTCACTTAAACCCCATCCCTGCAAAGACTAAAGAACATGCTTAACTTTAAGCTCTGGAGGAGGATTCACTGAAGTCAATGAAATAAACATGTGGTTAAGTGCTTTACTGGATTAGGGCCAGCATGCTCAGCCCCTTGCAGTATCAAGCCCCTGATCAGTGATTCCATAAAGGAAATGGTTAAATGCTTGACCTTGGATAAGAAGCCCCTTCTAGCTGGATAAAACCCTCTATCATCTCATTTTGTCCCAAGGCTCAAAATACTATAAGCAAGAATTAAGGTCCTGATCCTGCAAAGACTTATGTACATGCTTAACTTGATTAAGATGGGACCACTCACAATGTGTAACTAAGTACATGCAAGGGCTTAAGACTGTCAGATGCTGAGGGTATGAGGTGCTCCTTGGGCAGTTGCGTGCACTTATGATCTGCAGTATCTAGATGAAGATTGATAACTTGTTTATTATCCTTCTATCAAAACACTTGCCAGGCCTGGAATTGCAAATGAACAGAAGACACGTCAGGTATCTCTTGGCCAAGTGAACTACAAATCACATTTTTCAGACACTGGAGTTGTTTGTAAAGTAGTATGTTGATCTTAGGGACAAATGAAAGATTCTGTCAGACCCTTTGTAAAGGGTCACACAGTTGGCTGGAAAGTGAGTTACACAAATGACCAACAAAATGCGTAAATACATTTTGTAGCACTAACAGCATCTTTGCTATAGATTCCATGTATCTAATGATTTTATGATCCCAGTTTTTTCAAGCTAAGCAAATTCTTTTATAGATCTTCCTGTTAATCCTAGTCATATTGGACAAACTGTAATGATACGACTGTGGCTGTGTTGTCCAAGCGTACGCCTCATTCACTCTGAAATCCATGGAAGCTTCATGCTGATCCCAAAACTTTTCCTGCTTGTTCATTTTCAGCATCTATTTAAATTCTTATTTTGCACTTTATAAGATATGCCTCTGTCAAGGTTCCTTCCCCACTCTGAACTCTAGGGTACAGATGTGGGGACCTGCATGAAAACCTCCTAAGCTTACTTTTACCAGCTTAGGTTAAAACTTCCCCAATGTACAAACTATTTTACCCTTGGACTTCCACTGCCACCACCAAACGTATCACCGGGTTTACTGGTAAAGAGTTGTTTGGAAATGTCTTTCCCCTTGCAAAATCCTCACCAAAACCTTGCACCCCCCTGCCTGGGGAAGGCTTGATAAAAATCCTCACCAATTTGCATAGGTGACCACAGACCCAAACCCTTGCATCTTAAGATCAATGAAAAAAGCATTCAGTTTCTTACAAGAAGAATTTTAATATAAGAAAAGGGAAAAAGAATCACCTCTGTAAAATCAGGATGGTAAATACCTTCCAGGGTAATTAGATTCAAAACATAGAGAATCTCTCTAGGCAAAACCTTAAGTTACAAAAAGACACAAAGACAGGAATATCCATTCTATTCAGCACAGCTTATTTCCTCAGCCATTTAAAGAAATCATAATCTAACACATATCTAGCTAGATTACTTACTAAGTTCTAAAACTCCATTCCTGTTCTGTCCCTAGCAAAAGCATCACACAAAAAGACAGACCCTTTGTTCCCCCCACCCTCCAGCTTTGAAAGTATCTTGTCTCCTCATTGGTCATTGTGGTCAGGTGCCAGCGAGGTTATCCTAGCTTCTTAACCCTTTACAGGTACAAGGGTTTTTCCTTTGGCCAGGAGGGATTTTAAAGGTGTTTACCCTTCCCTTTATTTTTATGACAGACTCTTATGAATTTATATATCAAAATTAGCAGTTTGTCTGGAAACAAATCAGAATTAGAATAGCTTCCCAGAGTGATGTCACAATAATAATTGCGAAGGCTTGACATTAGTACAGCACCTTCTCATCTGAGGATCTGTCTCTGGGTGGTCCCCGGCTGTCTCTTCCACCAAATGCATCCGATGAAGTGAGCTGTAGCTCACGAAAGCTTATGCTCAAATAAATTTGTTAGTCTCTAAGGTGCCACAAGTACTCCTTTTCTTTTTTCTAGCCTCAGTAACTGATTGCCACAATTCAGGTGTCCTTAACCACCACCTTGCTTTATTGTGTGCCTTCAGCAGGCCACAGGTAGGAGTGTTATTTACATACTATTTATAGCTCCCTCCACTTGTTTCTCTCCCTCCACAGCCATCCTGCCTTCCTCTGCTTGCCTTCAGGCAAGCCCTTCCTGTCTGCTAGGGGTTTCATCCAATTAGTCCCTCAGCTGTATCGCTGCTCAGTTAACTGGCACCCTCTGCCAACTTTCTGTCTTTCACTCAGGTTCAAACTCATGTATATTGGTGGGGATTTAAATTACAGGGGGCTGAATCAGCTGCTGACTCAGCACACCATGTTACAGGCTCTCCAACACTTTCCATAATAGATGTATATCTATTATCCCCATTTTACAGATGGGGGAAATTGAGGGACAGCTAAATAGAAGAGTAGGGAGGTGATATTACCTCTGTTTATGGCATTGGCCACAGCTGGAATAGTGTGTCCAGTTTTAATGCCAACACTTGAGGAAGGATGTTGAAAAATTGGGGAGGATGGAATTGGGGAGAATTGCTGCAAGAATTATCTTAACTCTGGAAAATATGGCTTAGACAGAACTCCTCTACATCAAGTTTATTTAAAGAACACTGAGAGGTAACTGGATCGCAGTTTACAGTCACCTAGGCAAGGAAGAGGCATGTGATAATCTAGCAGACAGAGACATAATAGGATACAGTGACTGGAAACTGACATCAGCAAAACTGAAACTGGAAATAAGGTGAAATTTTTAACCGCTGGAACAGATCACCAAGGGATGTAGTAAACATTCCATTACTAGGAATCTTTTGGTCAAGATTAGATAGTTTTTCTTAAAGATTTGCTATTGTTTAATCATAAATTATTGAGTTTGATGCAGGAGGATCTCTGAAATCAAATATATGCCTGTGCTATGTGGGAGGTTGGATGACATAAGCATAATGGCCCCCTTTGGCCTTAAAAATCAATGTATCTGACTTGCCTATGATAGCACAGTAAGACACTGGTAAATGGAATGGAATGGAATCTAGGTTTGTTAATTCCCACTCCCCTGTTCTAACTAGCAGATTGCTGCGCTTTGCACAGAACAAATCTGTCGGCAGTAGAACAAAGGCATATATCAGCGAGTCTGGCTCCTAGCATCATGCTATACCTTTCTGGCTGCACAGCCTTTGAAAGTCCAGGATGAGTTTTTCAAGATGAATAATTCACAGTGAGCATTTCTGACCTGATTTTCTCTGTGCATCTCCCAGTGAAAGGTGAAGATAGTCACTTATCATGGATGGCTTTAAATCCAGGGGGACCAGATGGAGTTTCCCTGTCCTGTGGCTTTACAGATAGCTTGGGCATGCAAAGCAAAACACCAGGAAAAAAATCAATAAAAACCTCTGAGGAAAGTGTTGCCACAGCTAAATTCTGTTTTTAAAATAAGAACAGTGCTAGTATTCATATGAGAGAGCTCAGCTCTTTTGTGAAATAAGGCTAGATTTAGATTAGAGGCAATGAATTATTTTAAGAAGTCAGTTTTTTATATTTACTCTGGGAAGGTTTTTTTTTAACCAGTTTAGTCCTTTAGCTGGTATGTATTGAAATGATGTACAGTATGTAATGGTGAGAAGGGAAAAGGCAAGATTTTCAAAAGCACCTAATGATTTTAGTTGCCTCACTTTTTGGGTGCCAAGGTTGAGACACCCAATGAAGTGAGCTGTAGCTCACGAAAGCTTATGCTCAAATAAATTGGTTAGTCTCTAAGGTACCACAAGTACTTCTTTTCTTTTTGCCAACAGAGCCTGATTTTCAGAGGGAAGGTCCTCAAGTTGGGCGCCCAACATCCCTAGTAATTTTTCTGAAACTCTGGCTACTCTTTTTTTTAATTGCTTGAGCAGAGGAATGGGATTCAGGACTCCTGGGCTCCTTTCTCAACTCTGCCATGGACCTTCAGAAGTCACTTAGGCTGTGCCGCAGTTTACTCATTTGTAAAATAAGTGTAATAGATCCCAGTATCTCAGTGGTTTTGTAGGTTTAATCTGTTGATGATGATTAACTAGGGGTGCAGCGGATTTTTCATGACTTGCAGTCCTTGAATCAGGACTGGATGTCTATTGAAAAAGATATGCTATAGCTTAAAAAGTAGATATGCAGAAGTTCTTGGGGGAGGCTGTTTGGTCTGTGTTATGCAGAAGGTCAGCCTAGATGATCATAATGGTCCTTTTGGGCCTTAAAGTTTATGTAATCTAGGTTTATAAAGTGCTTTGCAGTTACTTTTGTACACGTTTGGTGCAGAAGAAAATTCAGTTAATAGGCCTATACCCTTAGGGATTGTTGGGCAGCTGAGCTTCTGCTGTATTATCTTTGCTTTACTCTCTTTGCTCTACATCACTGGGTAGCCTGTGCAACCAAAATATGGATTCCTATGTATCGAACAGGTCAGGGCTTCACCTGTTGTGCAAATAGCAAAAGAGCAGAAAATTGCAGACGAGAAGCAAAATTTTACAAGGCTTTGACTCTTGAGTGTTTTCAGTTGTGCCTCAAGTTTAGGATTTTATATGAAGAGAGGTGAGCAGCGCTAGCATCTTGCATATTTTTCAAATACTGTAACCTTGAGGCAGCTTTATGTGTAGTATAGGACTTCTAACTGTTAGTGGCAGGAGGTAGCTCTCTGAATGCACAGCCTTGGAAAGGCTGAGATGAGCTTTTAAAGATGAATTATTTAGACTGAGCCTTGCCAGCCTCATAAGCATCTTCCAGCAAAGGTTGTTGATAAACTCGCTTGTCATGGATGAATGTAAATCCATGGTGAATGCAGGGGGGTTCCCTGTCACATGGCCCTGCAAATAGCTTGATGCTGCAGTAATATGCAACACAAATTGGAGGGAGCCTCAGGATGGGGAAAATACTCTTTCAAAGTGTTTGGATACAGTACTAATGCTAAAAATTAATGCTATGAGTAGAATCCTAGGCCCCTGGCATTTTTGTCATTGACTTCAGTAAGGCGAAGATTTTATCCAGTCTAATTGTCCAAGCACAGGAGTGAGGTCTATTGTGGCTTTGATTAGAGGCCATCTCTATACTACATAAGAGCTTCCATACTGAGTCAGAGCAATGGTCCATGTAGTGCAGCATCCTGTTTCTGACAATGGCCAATAACAGAGCTTTGGGGGAGTGTACAGAACAGGGTGATTTTTGGAGAGGTCCACCTTGTCTTCCCCACCTAGCTTCTGGCAAGTCAGATTTAGGGTCGCTCTGAACATGGGGTTACATCCCTGACCATATTCTTTTTGAGGCATCCACAGGAAAGGCTTAATGGGTGGGATGAATTTTTTCAATGGCCCATTGTGAGCTGAGTGTCCTTAATGGGCCATCAACAAATAGCTGTCTAGCCCTGATATAAATCTATCTGGAGGGTGTCACCCAGGAACAAAAGACATGTTGGAGATACAAATATATAATCAATATTCATAACTTTAGATACCAAGATGGTACATGGATTTAATCAGGATAATCATACTCGATAGATTGTAACTTTTCCCTTGATGCCTTACATGATACATTTCAGAGTAGCAGCCGTGTTAGTCTGTATTCACAAAAAGAAAAGGAGTACTTGTGGCACCTTAGAGACTAACAAATTTATTTGAGTATAAGCTTGCATCCGATGAAGTGAGCTGTAGCTCACGAAAGCTTATGCTCAAATAAATTTGTTAGTCTCTAAGGTGCCACAAGTACTCCTTTTCTTTTTACATGATACACTTTGTGCAAGACTTGTTGCATTTGTATAACCTTGGTAATATAAATGGTCGTCTTTAATCATGCAGCATCACAGTGGGTCTGAATCCAGGACGTTCACAGCTGAAAGCGTGAACTTCTACCACTTCAACTAAAGGACATAGACTCCCTATTCTTAGAGGGAGGGGAGTTTCCTTTAGGAATCTAGTATTTATCAAACATGAACCTCCAAGCAAACCTGGTTCCAGCCCTTACTAACCAAGTAGCAGGGCCAGTCCATGTAACCTGTTCAGGACCAATGCAGCACTCATACTGTAATACTTCACAGGTCTTTTCTGCCTAAAATTTCCGTGGGCCAACTCTGGAAGCCTTTACTCAGTCCTATCCACCGATTTAGTGGTAGTTTGAATAAGGATCTCAAGATTCGACTCTGAATTTATGATTCTGTTCTCATTTGCTGCCTCATATTCAAGCAACAGCTCAGTCTCTAGCAGTGATTATTCATGTAGTGCCCACAGCTCTGAGATCTTCCAAGAGTGCAGGGTTTGGGAATAGTTCATTAGCCAACATTAACAACCAAAACATTTTGGACAGTTCAAACAGAGAAACTTTGTTTGATAAGAGGCTTTGCTGTCTCCTTCCTGACTGAGTACCATGTTGTAATGAGATAAATGTAATGCCTACCTGGAGGGGAGATGTAGAAATGTAAATTTAATGATTGCAGTTTGTAAGGTTGGTAAATTATGATTTCTCCCCCCCCTAACTAAAGTGAAGGTATTCATTCTTGTTGCTTGGAACAAAAGAGGATCAAGGAAGACATTTGCATGCAACAGTTTTGGCAAAGGTTAAGAACTGTTTTAAAATGTTTGTCTTTTCAGCAGTGGGGCACAGGGATCGCAATCTGGGTGTGATGTTACACCCCATAAGGCTTTATGAAAATATGCTTATGAATGTATATATGACATAACTGGAATATATTTTATGCTACATATGCCATGTAACATATCTCTGTAAAGGTTATAATCTATTGAATCTATTCATCCTATATGTATGCATGTATAATTTTTGTATTCAAAGTTATGAATATTGACTGTGTACTTGCTTGATTTTAAGTAGCCTTAGTAAGGTATTTGGTCAGTTTCTTTGGAGAGGAATGTGCAAGTTAAGTGCTGTCAAGGTTCCTTCCCCACACTGAACTCTAGGGTACAGATGTGGGGACCTGCATGAAAACCCTCTAAGCTTATTTTTACCAGCTTAGGTTAAAACTTCCCCAAAGTACAAACTATTTTACCTTTTGCCTTTGGACTTTATTGCTGCCACCACCAAGCATCTAACAAATAAATATATAACGGGGAAAGAGCCTGCTTGGAAATGTCTTTCCCCCCCCAAAATCCTCCCCAAACCCTACACCCCCTTTCCTAGGGAAGGCTTGATAAAAATCCTCACCAATTTGCATAGGTGAACACAGACCCAAACCCTTGGATCTTAAGAACAATGAAAAACCAATCAGGTTCTTTAAAGAAGAATTTTAATTGAAGTAAAAGAATCACCTCTTTAAAATCAGGATGGTAAATACCTTACAGGGTAATCAGATTCAGAACATAGAGAATCCCTCTAGGTTAAACCTTAAATTACAAAAAGACACAAAAACAGGAATATACATTCCATTCAGCACAACTTATTTTATCAGCCATTTAAACAAAACAGAATCTAACACATATCTAACTAGATTGCTTACTAAGTTCTAAGACTCCATTCCTTTTCTGTTCCTGGCAGAAAACAACACACAGACAGAGAGAATCTTTCTTTCTCCCCCTCTCCAGCTTTGAAAGTATCTTGTCTTCTCATTGGTCATTTTGGTCAGGTGCCAGTGAGGTTATCCTAGCTTCTTAACCCTTTACAGGTGAAAGGGTTTTTACTCTGGCCAGGAGGGATTTAAAGGTGTTCTGTCTGTTACTACTTAGAACCACTTTAATCCTACTTTTTGTATTTAATAAAATCACTTATTATTTAACCCAGAGTATGTATCAATACCTGGGGATGGGGGGCAAACAGCTGTGCATATCTCTCTATCGGTGTTATAAAGGACGAACAATTTATGAGTTTACTTGTATAAGCTTTATACAAGGTAAAATGGATTTATTTGGGATTTGGACCCCATTGGGAGTTGGGCTTCTGAGTGTTAGAGACAGGAACACTTCTTAAAGTACTTTCAGTTAAGTCTGCAGTTTGTGGGACGTGGTTCAGACCTGGGTCTGTGTTTGTAACCAGCAAGCGTGTCTGGCACAACCAGGCAGGATTCTGAAGTCCCAGGCTGGCAGGGAAAGCAGGAGCAGAAGTAGTCTTGGCACATCAGTTGGCAGCCCCAAGGGGGTTTCTATGACCCAATCAATCACACTGGGGACAGTTCAGATTTTGTCTTTTGGTTAAAAGAAAAGGAGTACTTGTGGCACCTTAGAGACTAACAAATTTATTTGAGCATAAGCTTTCATGAGCTACAGCTCACTTCATCGGATGCATTCAGTGGAAAATACAGTGGGGAGATTTATATACACACACAGAGAACGTGAAACAATGGGTTTTATCATACACACTGTAAGGAGAGTGATCACTTAAGATGAGCTATTACCAGCAGGAGAGCGGGGGAAGGGGGGAACTTTTTGTAGTGATAATCAAGGTGGGCCATTTCCAGCAGTTGACAAGAACATCTGAGGAACAGTGTGTGTGTGTGTGGGGGGGGGGAATAAACATGGGGAAATAGTTTTACTTTGTGTAATGACCCATCCACTTCCTGTCTCTATTCTAGCCTAAGTTAATTGTATCCAATTTGCAAATTAATTCCAATTCAGCAGTCTCTCATTGGAGTCTGTTTTTGAAGTTTTTTTGTTGAAGAATTGCAACTTTTAGGTCTGTAATTGAGTGACCAAAGAGATTGAAGTGTTCTCTGACTGGTTTTTGAATGTTATAATTCTTGACGTCTGATTTGTGTCCATTTATTCTTTTACGTAGAGACTGTCCAGTTTGACCCCCAACCCTCACTGTTCCTCAGACGTTCTTGCCAACTGCTGGAAATGGCCCACTTTGATTATCAGTACAAAAGGTTCCTCCCTCCCCTCCGCTGGTAATAACTCATCTTAAGTGATTACTCTCCTTACAGTGTGTATGGTAACACCCATTGTTTCATGTTCTCTATGTAATGTATTTTGCGAATATAGACTAACATGGCTGCTACTCTGAAACCTGTCTTTTGTGATTGCTCTTTTTACTTTGTGAAATTATTGCTATTTATTTTTTATGTTATGGTAGCTCCAAGACGCCCCATTGCACACTGTACAAACATGTAGCTAGAGACGGTCCCTGCTTTGACAGCCTCATAGAGAAGACAAAGGGTGACAGAAAGGAAAATTGGTGGTGTCCCTAGGTTACAGATGGGGAATTAGAGCACAAAGAGATTAAGACCCCGATTCAGCAAAGCACCTAGCTTTAAACATGTGCTTAAGTCAGTCCCGATTCAGCAACTCATATAATGATGTGCTGAAGTCTTCTTCACTTTGATTTTCTACAGTACTTAAGGATATGTCCGTGCTGCATTTTAAAACCTGCAGCGGCGAGTCTGAATCTGGGTCTACAGACTCAGACTTGTACAACGCCACTAAAATCTGCCATGTAGACTTTCAGGCTCAGCCTGAAGCTTGGCCTCTGAAGCCCAGGGAGGCGGGTGGGTTTCCCAGCCCAAGCGCAGTCTGAGTTTTAGTGCCGTAGGGTGACCCGGGCTCTGAGACGCTGCTGCGGGTTTTAAAACACATGTAGATGTACCCTAAGTGTCCTAAGCGCACAGGCCTGCCTTGAAAAATTAATGGGGCTTGTACTCTTAAGTCATTTCAGTGCTTTTGAAAAGCCCTAACCATTGTGCTTAACTTTAAGCAAATGTTTAATAGTTGTGCTGAATTAGTGCCTATATGACTTCCCCAAGGTCACTATCTGTGCCAGAGCCAGGAACTTCACATGGATCTCCTGAATCCCAGTCCAGTGCCCCAAACCACAAGACCATCCTTCCTCATTGTATTATGTTCATTCTCTTCTGTATCATACTTATCGTACTTTCTGTTAGGTTGAGCATGTACAATTGAGTGATGAAATATATGGGTTAAATCATACCATCCTTATTCAGTCTTTACTTGAGCAAAGCTTCAGCGTTGTTGGAGTAATGGTTGAGGATTTCAGGATTCACCCCATATTGCTCTTCAAAAGAGTGGACTTAAACAACTGATCAGTTCCTGCTCCCATTGAGGTCACTGGCAAAACTCCCGTTAACTTCAATTATGTATTGTCATTTTAGTCATCTGTAAACCCTGGTGCAAGTCTTTATGTTAACACTGAATAACATGAATTCCATACATGGATTCACATGCAAGAGCTGTCTTTTATATTGTACTTATTTCCTGTAGTGAGCTAGAGCCTGATCCAAAAGCTACTGAGGGCCATGAAATCACTGCTGATGGCTTCAGTGGTCAAGCCTTGGCTCAGGCTCCCTAGCAAATACAGAAGGTGGGTGCAGAGGTTAACAAGTCACTGTTACCTTTTTTTTCCTAGATTAATAATCGTGGGCCTGATTCTGATCAAGAATAACACCGTGGAAATCAATGATGTTACATTGGTGTGAGAGGAGAACTGAATCAAACAGTTAGACTAGTACATGGAGTTGGTGTAAACTGGCAATCTGTGGAAGTCACAGCATGCCTTTGTGTAATTTACTCAAATGAGAGAACAGAGGGTTGGCTTCTTTGAATATATTTGTGATCCCATCACATTTTAAAAAAAAAATCTTTTCCTTGCTTCAGTTAGCATTTTGCTGGGAAATGCAAAATATTGCCTTTTTATTTTTTGTTCATATGATGTATAAAAGGGGAAACCTCCGCATTTCTTTTTTCCTATCAGCCCTTGAAGTTGGTTCCTGACTGCCGCAGATACAATTAATTCTCATCTTCTGGCTGTAAAGAATGCTATATTTGATTTGGTGGGGATGACGAGAAGCCCATTAACATACAGTTGAATGTCTGTTAGTTTGCTATGCATATCCATTTCTATTTAGTCTTACTGGATATAGTGCAGGGAGGAAAGGGAAAAAAAAGATTAGATGTGATTTCACTGCAATTAATTTTGATAAGGTGCTTGCTAAATACTATGAATTCATAAAATGCCTCTTTTCCTTTTAATCTGTATGATGATGTAATCACATGTATAATATGTATGAGAATAATAAGCCTCCCTTGGCCAAATTATTTCCAAAGTCTGTTGTAGGCTTCTCTTTAATCAGTAGTTAAGAAGATGAATTTGATCCTAGTGTGTAGAAGTAGGGGAAGGACTAGTAGGTGGAGGGACATGGAATAACCTCTGTATTTGTCATTGGTGAGAGATTACTGGAATCCTGTGTCCAGTTCTGGTATTCACACTTCAGAAAGGATGTTGAAATATTGGAAAGGCTTCCGAAAAGAAAAACTATTAAAAGTCAGTCTAGGAAACCTGCCTTACAGTGAGAGATTTAAGAACCTCAATCTATGTGGTTTATTCAAGGGAAGGTTGCATGGTGACTTGATTAGTCTACCAATACCTATATAGGGAAGAGATTCTTTTGATAGTAAGCAACTATTTAATCGAGCAGAAAAAGGTATAACAAGATCCAGTGGTTGGAAACTGAAGCTAGACAAATTCAGGGTAGAAATAAGGTGAACCTTTTCAGTGTAGACATAGTCTTACTGTCTACACACCACTGGTGGCACAGTGTAGTGTAGGTGTAACTACATGCCATTGTGGAAAAACAGGCTGCGTCCACACTGTGGTGACACTACAAGTGTTGGTGAAAGGCTCTTGCAGCGGGGAGGTGGGGGGAAAGTATATGTCTTTCCTCATTGCTTTCCTGCTGCCAGGGCCTTTTCCTGCTGCTGGAGTCTTTCCCTACGTGGGGACAAAGCAGAGCCTTTCACTGCTACAGGGCTCTAGCTGTGAGGATCTGGCAGTCTTTCTCCCCTTCTGGAGTCTTTCCCCTCGGCCACCTCAGTGCCAGAGTCTTTTCCTTTGGAGGGGAAAAGCTCCAGCAGTGGGGAGGCAGCGGAACATCACACTGCTTTAAAAAAAAAAAATCAGTGTAGATGGGGAGGCACAGCTTGGGCGAGTAGGGAGCCTTGTAGGGTATATGTAGCGGGGTCGTATTGGAAAAACCTGGGAAGTGGGTGTGCGCAAGCCCACCCACTGCTAAAGGCCCCTCCCCCAGCCTAGCGGGAGAGACCACTGGACTCAGGGACCAACTGATTGCGGGGGACAACTAATGAAAAACAGGGATTGGAGTGAAGGTCAAAGGTTCAAAATGAGGATACCGGATGGGGACACCGAGCAGAGAAACCCAGACAGCGCCCACTGCTCCTCAAAGCTGTTGAGGGAGCCAGCGGACTCTGCCCGGATACGTGACGCTAGGGAATAACGGAAATAGGCCCTGCAGTCACAGAGCACCCCCTCGACTAACATCCTCCTCCTGGTATTATAGATGGAAACTTTGGCCAGAGCCAGGAGGAGGTTGACGAGGAGGTCTCGTGACTTCATGGGGCCACGGATAGGGTGTGCAAAGAGGAACAAGTGTGGGGAGAAGTGCAGCCAGAACCTCAATAAAAGGTTCTGGAGGAGCTGGAATAGGGGCTGCAACCTGGTGTATTTGAGATAGGCATGTGCCAGGTTCTCCCTCACGCTGCAAAAGGGGCAGGCCTCAGGTGTAGGGGTGAACCGCGCCAGGTGCATGCCTGTGTTCACGGCTCCATGAAGGAGCCACCAACTAATGTCCCCGGCGGGCCATGGGACCAAGGTGGAATAAAGGCTAGCCCACCGGGGCTCCTCACCCTCTTTAGGTGGAAGATAGTCCCACCATTTGGTGTCGGGGTGGGACACGAGGGTGAGGAAATGCAATGTATGGAGCACGAGCGTGTACAGATGGTTTCTGGGTGCGGTTCGAAATCGGACCGGCTGCAGGGTACGCAGCCGGCTCAGAGTGTGGGAGCGGGGAGGCTGGGGGGGGCTCGCAGAACAGGGGCCCAAGAAAAATGTCCGGAGGGCCAGGGGTGAGGGGTGGGCGGGGAACGCCGTCTTGCAAGGCTCGCCGCAGGAAAGTGAGAGAATCGGGTGACAAGGCGGCTTTCAACTCCTGGAGTACGCGCCTAGGGGTCGGAAGGGTGGAAAGCCCCATGCGTCGTCCGAGCGTGCGGGGCTCCACCCAATCCCCCCGTCATAGTCCAGGAGGTCTCCGACTCTGGTGGTTTCTGCCAGGACCAACCTCCGACACACCAAGGGAGACTCCGCCACCTGCACACTGAGATCGAGGTTGTGTAGCAGGGGCTCTGTGAGGAGGTCCGCTCCCTCGGTGGCCACAAATGACCTGGTCACCGAAAAAAGCTTCTAGGTCCAGAGGAGGTCCTAGTAGAAGACCGGCAGCTTGGACAGGTCTCGCGTAAGGCCTCTCTGATGGAGAAAAAAGAGCTGCTGGTCATATCGGAGCCCTCGGAGGTGGCAGAGGAAGGCGTGTGCCAACGTGCTCCACGCCAGACTACCTGCACTGTAAAGGAGCCTCTGCAGGGCCTGTAGGTGGAAGACTTGGACCTGGCTGTGCAAGCAAACCATGCCCTGTCCTCCCTCCTCCAGGGGAAGACTCAGAGCCCCTGCAGAGATCCATTGCAGCCCCGGCCAGAAGAACTCCAGAGCCATCCTCTGGAGCCTGGCCAGGATCCTCGGGGCTGGGCTCAGGGTGTTGAGTTGGTGCCATAGCATGGACAGGACCAATTGGTTCAGCACCAGTGCCCTCCCTCGCAGGGAGAGACACCGGAACAGTCTTGTCCATCTCCGCAGCCGCTCATCCACCCTGGCCTCCAAATCCTGCCAGTTCTCCGGTGGAGAAGGATGCATGGCGGATAGATAAATGCCAAGATAGAGCAGCGGACCCGTGCTCCATGGGATGGCTTGAAGCGCATGTGGGAGGGAGCTTGCCTGCCACGGGTCCCCAACCACCAGACCAGAGCTCTTGACCCAGTTGACCTGGGCAGAAGAGGATGCCGAGTAAACAGCCTGGCAGGCCTCCACCTGCACCAGGTCATCCGGGTCCTGGACTATGAGGAGCACGTCGTCGGTGTATGCTGACAGAACCAGCCGCAGCTCCGGCTCCCAAAGCGCCAACTCTGTCAACCTCCGGCGGAGGAGATGGAGGAAGGGCTCGATCGCCAGAGCATACAGCTGGCCCGAGAGGGGGCACCCTTGCCGCACTTTCCAACCGAAGCTGACCGTCTCGGTCAGGGTCCAGTTGAGCCTGACCAGACATTCCGCGTCGGCGTACAGCATCTGGAGAAAGCCCACAAACTGGGGCCCGAAGCCGAATGCCTGCAGAGTGCCAAGGAGATACCCATGGTCCATCCTGCCAAATGCCTTCCAGGGACAGGAGGGCGAACGACAGACCATCCCTACGCCCCAGTTCCAAGAGGTTCCGGACCAAATACAAGTTGTCGAAGATGGTCCGGCCCAGGAAGGTGTAGGTCTGGTCGGAATGGACCATGTCCACCAGCACGGACCCCAGCTGCAGCAAGATGGCCTTCACTATGACCTTGTAGTCCATGCTGAGGAGCGAGACGGGATGCCAATTCCATAAGTCGCGGAGGTCCCCCTTCTTCGGCAATAAGGCGAGCACAGCTCGCCTGCACGAGAGAGGGAGGACCCCACTTTGCAAGGACTTGGCCCAGACGATGACAAGGTCCAGGCCGAGGATGTCCCAGAACACGCGGTAGAACTCCACGGTCAGCCCGTCCATGCCCAGAGATTTATTAGTGGGCATGCGATGAAGGGCTTCCAAGAGCTCGGCCAGAGAGAGGTAGCTCCAGCTAGTCTTGGTCGCCCACGCTGACCGTCAGGAATTCGGTCCAGAGCACCCTGCAGGCATCGGCGTCAGTCGGATCTGGGGAGAAAAGGTTAGCGTAGAAGGCCCTGGCCCTTCCACGCATCTCCTCTGGATCCGTGAGGGGGGTCCCGTCCTCTGCCAGGAGGCAGATAACATGCTTTTTGGCCCCCGTCCTTTTCTCCAGGGCATAGAAGAAGCGGGAGCCGCGATCCATCTCCCGAAGGAGGCGGATGCGAGATCAAACAAAAGCACCCTGGGCTCGATGGTCCTTCAGGGCCCGGAGCTGCTCCTGCTTCCTCAGTACACTGCGCGGAGGGGTGGATCCTCGGGGCCAGAGGCGAGATGCCTCTCTAGCTCTAAAACCTCCCGCTCCAACTGCCCTATCACTGCATCCCTCCGCCGGGTGGCGTCCCAGGTGTAGTCGCGGCAGAAGAGCCGTGCGTGCACCTTTCCCTCGGCGAGGCGGTGGTGGGATGTGGGGAAGGCACGCTGCTGCCCCCACCAGGCCAGCCAGAACTCCTGGAAGGACTCCACGAAGCCCATGTCCTCCAGAAAGCTGTTATTAAAATGCCAATAGGCCGGCCCTGGCCTCTCCGGACTGAGAGAGGCTGTCATGGTCACCAAGTGGTGACACCAAGTCACCAAGGCGTAGGCTCATGCCAGATGGAAACGTGAGATATAAATGTGGTCCAACCGGGAGTGATGCGACCGATCCCTTTCTACCCGGACATAAGTAAAGGTAACATCCTCGTCTGGGTGGTGGTCGGGCCAGACGTCCACCAGGGAGTGATGATCCATGACCTCCCTGAGGACGCCCGCAGCTGCCTGGGATGTCTCGAGTCCTGAGCGGTCCCGGTCCTCGAGGGTAGTGGTGAAGTCCCCGCCCAGGACCAGGCACTTGTGAGGATACAGAGTGCCGAGGAAGGCAGATGCCTGCCAATAGAAACACACTCATTCCGGGCCTGCGTTTGGGGCGTAAATGTTGACCAGGTTAAATCTCAGCCCCTCCACGCAGGCCCGGACGTGCAACAAGTGACCCGGCACGACCTCGGCTACCCCCAGCACCTCGGGCCGTAGCTCGGGGGAGAACAGGGTGCTGACCCCAGCCGAATGAGCGCCGAGGTGGCTAAAGTAAACCTCGTCCCTCCACTCCAGCCACCAGCTAGCCTCGACGGCTGGAGCCGTGTGGGTCTCTTGCAGGAAGATCACAGAGTACCCCCCATCCTGAAGGAAGGAGAGCACCTGGCTCCTGCGGAGACCCACCCTACAGCCCCTGGTGTTCAGTGTAGAAAAGATGGTATCCTTCGTAGGGAGGGCAGGGGAATCGACGGCCTCCAGCGGGCCCCGCAACAACTCATGTTCGACCCCAAAGGTCATCAGGGAGTCGTGGAACTTATGCGCCCACTGGTAGGCCGCGAGGCCCTGCCTCCCAGTCCCTCTCCCCTCCCCCAAAAGACCCTTCGCGGCCTAGAGGACGCGGTGGAAGTCCCCCCAGTGCTGGAGGGTGAGCTGCACCTTGCTCTTTGAGCCACGAGTGTCCAGCAGGAAACGGCGCAGCTCTTCCCTCAGCGCAGAGGGGGACGCGGCAGCCAACCCGCTGCCGTCCTCTGGTGAGGCCCCTAAAAGATCTTCACGGCCTGCAGAGACGGGCAGGCATGGAGCGGAACCCTGGCGCAATTGTGCCGGGCAGCCCGTCCCGATCCCCGGCACAGGAGGGGGCGGCGGAGGGAATAGTGCAGCCCCCATAATGTTGGGAAGAGAGGACATGAAAATGGCCCCCTGAGAATTGTCCGTAGACAGAGGAAATGAGACAACCTCGGGGGCGGCAATAACATGGGCCGTGGCGGGGAAGAGGGCGAGCAACTCATTGGGGACAGAAATAGGATCAGGGGCGAGGGTGGAGACGGGGCCAGGGATGAGGACAGAAGAAGGGACGGTAGCAGGGACAAGGGCTAATATTGGGACTGGGGCAGGAGCGGGGCCCGGAGCAGGGGTGGGAACAGGAGCGTGGACACTGATGGATTCACGGTCCCCGGCAGCCGGGCTATCGGGATGTGGCTTCTCTTGGCCAGGGGCGGGAGACAATGGGACAGGGATTAGAGAGAGGCCTTCACTGACGCCGGGCATGGGAGCTGTGTGAAACACGTCACCCGCAGTCACGGCGTCAGGCACTATGGAAACTTCAGTGGGGCCCCCCTCCAGAGGGGAAGCCAACCGCTCCGTCCGGGTGCTAGAGGGCACACACACAGGCTCAGGGCCCGACTGCTCGGCATCGGCTGTCACCTCTAGAGGCTCGGCGGCCTCAGGTGAGGTGCCATCCATGGCCGGGCAAATAGGGAGAGCCAGGGGCGCCCCCAGGACCAGAGCGGGGGCTACAGCTGGGAGTGAGGGGCAGGGAGAAGGAGGAGGGGGCGGTGGTACTGAGCCACTGCCCAGATCGAGGCCTGCTGGTGGGGGCGGGGGGGTTGTCCTCCCCCTGGGTGACCAGGGTCCGACCCAGGGCCTCGATCTCCTCGAACATGGAAGTAAATTCAGTCCCCGCAGCCCCAGAGTCCTCCCCGTCAGGAGCCGGGGCAGTAATAGCCCCGGTATCGACAGCGGCAGGGGGCACAGATGGCAAAGGGGCCGGGCGAACTCCTACAGAGGCCTCCTCGGGAGGGGACTTAACAAGGGGAGTGGTGACACCTCCGTCTACTGTCATGGCTTCCATAGCCGGCGTCTCTTGCTGGGCTCCATCCGGGGGCGCGGCAGAAGATGTAACATCATCAGCCCCCCGCAGCATTTTTTCGGGGGCCTCCTCTCCCTCTTCATCGGAGGGGAGGGATTGAGCCCGCGATTTACAGGTGCCGTGCTTCCCCCGGACGAGCACCCAGCCCTCCGAAGTGGAGGTGGAGGGCCGGTCAGCAGGGCCAGGACCAGGGGGCCTCCGGACATGCCCCGTCGCCCGGCACCTCCCCCGTTGAATAATGGACCCGATAATGGACCCCCTGATAGGGCACCAAAAAGGACCCCTCGAGCGCCACCCCTCCACGCATCGCCTGCGGCACTTGAATCTGCACCTGCCGGCGGAAGGACAGAACGTGGCGGAGGGTGGGGTCCTTGCAGCCCAGCAGGAGAGGGCTAATGATGGAGATGGTTTTCCCCAGGGTGGAGAGGGCAGGCAACAGGGCAGCATTGGGCGGGAAGGGCGGGACGGAGGTCAATACCACCTGTACGCCCAAGTCCTCCAGTGGTTCTAGGGGAACGAACATGCCCCCCCACCGCTATGCCCTTCTCTACCGCCTCCTGAGCGGCAGCCTCCGACGCTAGGAAGAACACAACCTTACCGTACATCTTGGAGGCCACCATGACGGCCGTGGGCCCTACCATCCTCGCCAGCGCCCACATGTACGTTTCAATGTGGGGCGAGGCGGACACCAGGAGGCAGCAGACGCCGTGCCTCCTGGTCGGTGAGGGGAAGGGGCCCCAGCCGCCAGGAATGGTACCGGAGGCGGCAGTCGGGGCAGATGGCGCAGTGGCATGCGGGGGGGGGGGCGACGGCCACCTGGGCGTACGCTCTGGGGGCTAGAGATGGAGCATCCCCAGAGCTGGCGGAGGGAGCGGCTGGGGAGGAAGGGGCCACAGCAGATGTCGGGGCCGCGGCAGGAAGGGCAGCCCCACCGATGGGAGGTTTTATTTTCCGGGTGGGGCCTTTGCCCTTTTTTATTCCCCTGGCCCTTTTTGCCGGTGGAAGGGGCAAGCCATGGCAGTGGCAGAGTCTTGGCTAGTGGTGGCTGAGAGGGTAGCCACTGGGACGGGCAAAGGTGGTGGCTAGGGGGGAACTAAGGCAGCAGCAGGGGCAGGGTCCTCCTCCATAGTGGAAAGAGGCAGGAGGAGGCCCTACAGTGGGGGTGGGACAATGGACAACTACTCCTCCCCCCTAGACGACAGTCAGGGGAGGAGGGTCCAGCAAACAGGATATTGGGAATAGGGAAGATGGGACAGGGCCAACCACTCCTCTCTGCTAGACTGTATGCAGGAAGGAGGGTACCAGAGTGGCCTGGGGGGGACTATAGGGGGGCACCGGGGGAAGGGAAGAAGCAACCACTCCTTCCCACTAGGCTGCAGGCAGGGGAGGAGGGTGCCAACAGCAGGAGGACACAGAGACAACAAAGGAGAGGGGACAATCACGGGCGCAGGGCGGGGCGCCGGCTCCTCCGGCTGCACTCGGACAGGGAAGGACTACACTTGCATCAGGGCAGGTGCAGTGATCAGGGTAAACAACTTAAAAAAGGGGGGGCACAAGCGCTCTGAAAGGGGACATGGGCACATCAAACTGCGGGTGGGTTGGGTGGGGCAGGGTTCAGAGAGTCAGGGGGAACAGCAAACAACTGAGGGCAGGGCAAGTAGAGCACAAGGGCGGGGGGAACCAAACTCCTGGGGAAGGGCAGGGCAGGCAAAGTAACAGACTTGCAAGGGCTGGGGTGGGGCAGGCACACTAACAAACCCAGGAACCTAGGATGGGATCAGGGTAGGACAGGCAAACAACCAGGGAAAAACCTTCCAGGGAACTATGGTAGGAAGGGTGGAAAAAAACTGGGGTGGGGGGTTACTGGGAGGCCCCCCCAATGCAACTGAGGGAGGGGGGCCAAGTCCAAACAAAAGAGGGGGGGAGTGCACCCACGAGCGCTTGTGGGGCTCACTCCAGTCCTTGCGCGCTGCTGGAAACAATCCCAGATGGTGGTGGGTGGAGGGGCGAGCAGCAGGTGTTGAGGGTCAGCTGGGTTGGTGGAGAGGGCGGTGGCAATAAGGGGGGTGGTGGTGGAGGAGGAAGATGTGGCGGGGGGCAGCAGGACTGGGGGTAGACAGAGGCAGCAGGTCCAAACCCCCTCGCCTGTGATGAGTAGCTCATACTCTGCAGTCTGCCCCGGGGAGTGGGGCAAAGCGATGACTGGCAGTAGCCAAGACTGAGGCGAGGTGGGGGTTTCCCAGGGAGGGGAGACCCTCAGGGATTGTTGGGGTTTACTGCCAAGGGGCAGCACCGCAGTGGGAGGAGGCACTGGGTCCTGGGAGGGACTGGAGCAAGCAGTAAGGTGGATCACCAGACAGCAGAGGGCGCTCCAGAGGCTGATGAGTTAATTCCCAAGGACAACCAGCAGGGAGGTACGCTGGGTGAGTCCGGCTCTATTACAGTATGTATTTGCATACCTACCCACATCCTTCAGGCATGTCTTTACTCTGCTTGCATAAGCCATGCCTCACCAGCTGCACTGCTATTTATACCCAGACTATAAGGATTGTGTAGTTATGCAATTTACATGCTGCTGCTGCTAGATGTTTGTAGTATACAGGTAGGCTGAGGGTAATTAAGCACTGGGAATACTTACCTGGGGATGTTGTAGATTCTCCATCACGTGAAGGCTTTAAATCAAGACTGGATGTCTTTCTAAAAGATATGCTACCACTAAAACAGAGGTTATGGTCTTGAAGCAGAGATTTCTGGATGAGGTTGTTTGACCTATATTAGGTAAGGCTAGATGACCATAATGGTTCCTTCTGGCTTTAGCATTTATGAGTCTATATTATGATATTGTTTTTACTGAAACATGAGACAATTCACCTTTCTTCAAAGGACTTTGCATTAATGCTGCCTCATTAGAAGTTCTGAGAAACCGAAACTTCCTTTTTTTCCTCCTGCATTTTCAGGAATGAATTGTACAAATATGGATTCACAGTATCACCAACCACAAGTGCTCAAATATCATCAGTCAAGCCTCAAGAAGATCATGAGATGTACTTAATATCATCAGATTAATAGTACGTTTGGGGTTCTTTTTATTTACTTTCTGTTTTTGAGCTTTTAGGGTATATTCACTTCCTCCACAATCAGGAGGGATGGAAAGTTACTATTTTTCTTAAATGAAAGACAAGATTTCCAGCCAATCCATTCATGCCAGAAACTGGGGCTTTAGGAGAAACACCAAATATTGCAAGTCAAACACTCTTTGGGTTTTCCTTTAGCTTTTGACCTTAGTGGAACTATGCTGAGTTACATCAACTGCGGTGGCTCCCCCATATACTCTTGTATACTTGTATTCTAAAAATCTTCAAATGCAATGCTAGAGCCCAATCCTGGCTCCCATTGACATAAATAGCAAAAATTCCACTGATTTCAGTGAAGGAGGACCAGGTGCTCAGACTGCAGTGCATAAATTCCAGAGGCACTTTTCTGTTTCATGAGTTTACTGCTGTTTATCATTTGGCAGTATGGTTTGGTGCCATTGCAACACCGAGGGCTGGTATTTTTGGAAGTGGCATAAGGAATTCCTGACCACGATGCATTTTGTGACTCAAAGGGCAGAGCTCAATATTCAACCCTGGCATCACATTTTGTCAGGAACAAGATATGTTTCAAAGCTTTTCGAACTGCAGATTACAACAGTAGCTTCCTGGAAGTTCACTGTGCAATACATGGAGCACTGAAAGTCTCTTAGAGAAAAATCCACATAGATGCACAATTCCTTCACACTGTCTTCTGCGCTACATACGCTTTGTGTTAAGGGTCTAGGTGGTGCAGAGGGCCTTGTGCTCAGGACGGTTGCACTGGTGTAGATTCACTCTTAACCTTTCTAATAAGATGATCATTCCATTTGGATCAGGGTGTGAGAACAGGAATTTTGAAAGCCACAAATAAAAAATTAGGATGTTTTCAGATGGTTAAATCCTTCATGAAGGAGGAGAATCTCCACTGACCACCCTCATGATGATTTCTGAGGTTTAAAGATTATTAATGAATGAATAAAGTTTCCCTGAAATAAGAAGAAAATGCAAAATCCCTGCTTGTCCTGTTCAGTAAGATAGAATCATCAACAGCAGAGCTGGTGAAAAAATGGAAATTCCAATATTTCAATCTGTATTTTTGTCCCAAGTTGGGATGGAAAGTGTGTGTGTGTGTGTGTGTGTGTGTGTGTGTGTGTGTAAACTTAATTTTGGAAACATTGAAATTAAAAAATTGACATTTTTGATCAAAATGTCAATTCAAAAAGGAATGTTTTGAAAATATCACTTCAGAAAAAGCTGTCCTCTGCAGCTGGACTTGTAACTCAGATCAGCTGCAGACCTCAGTCAGCTTCTGGCCAGCTGGCCCCTTCTCCTCACTCAGTTCTTTTACCCCTAGGCTAGCTTCTGTGGGAGATGCTCTCCTTTATGAGCACCCTCTGTGGTAACCTTTTATCAGGCCCAAATGCTCAGACAATTAGCTGCTAACCAGCTCCCTGGGTAGTTGCTGACAAGTGGGCTGAGATGGGCTTAAGGATGGCTGTTAGGATAGACTGGGTCCTAACTCCCCTTAAAGGGACCACCACTGTCTGACCACATTCTAGAGCCTGGCTAAATTATGCCTTACATGATTGCCCATGGACCATCAGATTCCAGCTCTTTCCTGTCATTGGAGTGGGCAAGTTCCATAGGTAAGTATGGAAGCCACATAACTGAATATTTTGTAATGATACAAATATTTCTAGCAGGTCTTACTGTTAATGACTATATGCTTCTTAAGGGTCTGATTTTCCATGTACTTTAATTAATTAATTTTAGAATCCACTCCTGACCTATTTTTATTCCCACTGAAGTTGATGGGGGGGGAGGGGGAGAACTGCCATTGACTTAAGTGGGAGCTGGAAAGGGCTCTGCAACTGTTAATGAACTGAATCTCTGTTGCTTTAAAAAAAAAAAGTCACACATTGTATTTTGAGGAGATTTCATCACTGCAAGTGGTAACAGAATGCAGCATTTATATGCAAGGATTTCTGGTTCGAGCTAGACATGAGCAGTTGGTAGGAGCATTACACTAACAACAATATCTCTGAATCTCCATCTCTCAGTTTTCATTTAAGATGTAAAATCCTTTCTAAAACTAGGGAGTCCTGGAGCTTTAAACTTTCACTTGTCCTCTGCCTTGCTCAATGCCTCAGTTTCTGCTATAAAACTAGGATTACAGGGGAGTTGAGAGGGTTGGTTGATTAGCGTGATTTTCAGAGGCGATGAATGTATAGAGGTCTGGATTATTTCAATTGGAGCTGTGTGTGTTAATGACAATTAGGCTCTGAATGTTTCCAAAGTGCTTCAAGCTCATTCAATGGCAGATACACTAGACATGCAAAAAGAAAAGGAGTACTTGTGGCACCTTAGAGACTAACAAATTTATTAGAGCATAAGCTTTCGTGAGCTACAGCTCACTTCATCGGATGCATCCGATGATGTAGGATGCTATTTTTTAGTTGCTAAACTTTAACTGTTTGGGTGGAAATTTCCCATGCCAGGTGAGTGCCTCAGGATGAATGACTTTTTAAAGCTTCAGCTAAAATGGTTCAGTCCTTTCCAAACATGACATTAGGGAAAAAATATTTTTGTCCATGGTTTAAAAAAAAAAAAAACTTCCAATTTTCATTGCAAAGCTCCAGCATCCATGGTTTGGAGCAGGGATTTGAAACTTGTCAGGAGTGTGCCTTTTGCTATTGCTGTGAAACAAGCACCTGGATTTTGCCAAGATAAGAGCCTCTTGAACTCTGTTAGCAGATGCTCAGTAGAGACTTGTTAGAGTTTAGCTGGTAAATTTTCTGAAGATTCTGACTGTATTGAGTATGCATCGGCCCATGGCTGCGGAGGCTGAGTAGCCAGAGATTACTGTGGCACCAGGACTGGCACTGAGAGCAGGGGGCCTCTCCTATGCTCTCCGTTCTCCTGCTGCCACTCCACCAGTGAGAAGGACCTGCCTGACTAGACTGCAGAGGGATCTGATTTGCAGAAGTGCTGAGTGCTCACAACTGCACCTGAAGACAACGGTAGCTGTGCTTCAGACAGATTTTTCTATTTTTATAGCACTTTAGAAGGCCTTAGGCATCTCAAATTAGGCACGGAAAATTAATGGACACTTTTGACCTTAATCTCTGTGCATCTGCTCCTTATCTGCAAAACGGGGATAATTCTATCCCCTCATCTCACAGGGGAATTTGTGAAGATAGATTAATGTTTGCGAAGCACTCAGGTACTACAGTGATGAGCACCATAGAGAAGCCCATGAGGAGACTGATTAACTTTGTTTCCAGAATGGGGCCACCCACTGAATGATAAGAGGAAATGTTGAAAACATTTCATGAATACAGTCCATCCTGTGCACTGAATGAAGTAGGGCATCCTGTTTAAAAAAAAAATAAAGTGATGAAAGACTGCATCATGATGCATACGCAAAAGTGGGCTGAATTAAGATTGCGTGGACAATCTTATTTTTGGGACTTTCTAACTTCTGAGTGCCTGACCTTGCAACCTTAATGTTCTTTTTAAAGTATTTTTGTGTGTATAATTATTAAATAATGGTAGGAATTTGTTAAATCAGTCCTAGAATCATGCTGTGGAAGTCAGTGATGGGAAAAGACCAATTCTGTCCATTCTCCTCCTGTGCAAGACTGGTCTTGTTTCCTACAGTATAATTAATTTTCCTTGTTCTTTGTCTAGTCTAGACTTGCTTCTATGTTTCATATTTCTTGGGTTAAGAAAGGAAATTCTGAAGTGATTCTAACCTCAGACTATGGTATGGTTTGTTTTTCTGGGAGACCCATCCCACAATTTATGCCCATTTAGATTAGTCTCAATCGTAAAAAGTCTCCTTGTTTTGGCTGCATAATGTTAAAGATTCCCCTCACATGTTCTCAGCACATGCAGGTCCTGTTTAACAATTGGCCCTTTCCACTTTCTAAAATCTCTTAGGAAGCTGGGAATATTTTCCAAACCGAAGATGTACCATTTTAATTTTGTTTCTACTCCTGCACTGAGAGTTGGTAACTGGATGAAAAACAAGACTGGAAACCCACCTGCATTGAAGTCAACAGAATTTTTTCCATTGACATCACTGAAGCCAGGATTTCACTGCAAGTGTAGTGAAGTTGTAAACATCATTTCATTTACCAATCTTCTGTTTTCTTCAGCTATATGTTTAAACTTTCACCTCCTGAAATTGGTGCTCTCCAGCTAAAGAATTTTCTTACCTTCCATCTCTTTCAGTAGACAAACCTGTGTAAGTGCTGTACAAATTGTGAGACTGAGCTAAATGATGAAGAGCAGCTTGACTTGGGGCAGCCATGAAACCTAGAAATGGAATATATTCATTCCAGGACCCATTTTGAAATCTGCATTCTAGAACACAGAGAGACGTTATGCAGCACACATGGTCAAATTCTGGTTCACTGCAGAAACGGCCCCCAAAACACATTGTCATGGCAGGCATCACCAGATGGTGCTGTTAGACATAGTTCTTTGTCTTAGTGTGTGAGCAAATGTTCTGTTTTGTTAAGAATGCTGTTATTGGTTTTTGGTTGTCAGACTTTGTGTAGAGGCAGTTTTTGGAGAGATGGAGCTGTGCAAGCAAGGTGGGGGGGTTGCTTTTTGCCTGAGCTCTGATTAAAATAAATTCTTGGGGCAGAATTGCTCCCTGGGAAATGGGTATTGCTGATGGGCTGAGACTCCTGGAAGAAAAGATTGCCATGCATGCTGTGAGTGAGACCTTCTCATTTCAGGACTGGTGTACATGTGTAAATAAAACAAGTCACACTTAGAACCTATCCAGACTGTATCACTGATTTCTCCTCCTCTGGGAGGCGGGGGGCATAGCTGGTGTCACAACAGGGCACTAGTGTCAGAAGATGGGACAGCAGTATGTAGGCTGGGATTTAAAAAGGAGCCTAAAGGTGTTGAAAATGAATAGTAGTTGGGCACCTAAGTCCCTGAGGCTTCTTTGAAAACCTCAGCCATGGAGCGTATGCTGCAAAATCAGCAGTGTTGTGTGCCCGTATTCTGACTGGCAGTTATCTTGTGCAAGACTCCTCTACCATGCAGAGATTTATTTGGAGCACAAATAACTTGTATTTCCCCATAATTACCATTGCTGAGTTACCAGTAGAGTCAGAGCTGAGCTATTGTGTGTCAATTGTCCCAGCCCCTCAGCCCTAAGCAAGAATTCCCCTTTGTAGCTGGTGCCAGAGAGGGTTTGCTGAGCAGTCTCCCCATTGGTTTGGGGAGTTTTAAGCCCATTAATTGGTGCTTACATAACACTGTGATAGATGCTTGAGACAACCCTAATACATAACATGAGAGAGAACAAGACTAACGTGGGAATTTGTTAGGTTTCCTTATAGAGGGTATAGCAAAAATGCTTTGTGTTGCCAGCAAATCAATCTGTTTTTTGCTTGTACAGAAGTCTTGGAGCTCAGGGTCATCTGGCTGAATCCTTGTAAGATACTTAAAGTGCTATGTTTTCTAGATTTCCCCCCCTCCCCATTGCCCTTCCTAGTTACTTTTCTTAAAGTAAAGACAGCAAATGCAGTGTAAGGGAGAAATTAAAATATTTATTTGCATGACCGACAGAATTGTTATGACTTGTATTAGGGAAGTGCATAGGAACCCATGTAAAGGATAAATATCCATTGTGCAAGGCACTGTGCAGACAAGTAACACAAAAGCTTCTCTGTCTGCCCCAAGGAGTTTACTAGCCCGTTGCCAGACAGGATGTGACTGGTGGACAAAACAGATGGATGAGGTGGGTAGAAGGATGATATAATAAAATGAACAGAATTTGGTGAGCTGTGAGTTCCACTACTTGTCTAATCAATGCCAGATAGGAGTGATTTGTAGGGATCACCTCAGAGGGAATTAAGGGGCCAATATTGTTGCATATATTTTGATGGGGATTTCCCCCCATGTGCAGGGGGCAGCTAATGTTGGGCTAAGTCGGAAGGCAGGTATTGTTTTGTGTGGCTAAATTAAATCATTAATAATAATAATGAATATAATAATTAAATAAAAAAGAACAGACAATGCAACCTACTTTGAGTCCACCCTTTGAGTTCCAAAAGTCCCAGCTCTAACCTAATAATAGAACATTGCATTACATGTTATTTATTTATATAGGTCCTTTGAGTCAAAGTAGCCTACAAAAAAAATAAAGCAGAATGAAAGAAGGAACATTAGGCAAAAAAACAAAGCCCTGATCCAGACATGGATCATCTGTACTGGAGTCATCAGGTTTATGGGCTCTGAGAGTATTCAGTATAATGTCCAAGATTTCATCCTGTATGGCTATAGATAGAAAACTCGTTAGAGAGAGGCTATTCCTAATCCTGCAAATAAATTTTATGCAGATAAAATCACTAATTTAAAAGTTTAAAAATATCGCAAGTTTTTTATGGTACCACTGATATTTTGATCATGATAATTTAGGCAGCAGGGTCATGAGTGGGTCAAGAATGGAAGGAGGGCTCCAAGTTACTACAGAGAATTCTTTCCCAGGTGTCCAGCTTGTGGGTCTTGTCCACATACTCAGGGTCTAACCAATCACATATTTGGGTCCAGGAAGAAATTTTCCCCCATGTCAGATTGGCAGGGACGCTGGGGTTTTTTTTGTTTGTTTGTTTGTTTTTACCTTCCTCTGCAGCATGGTGCATGGGTCACTTGCTGGTTTGAACTAGATTAAATGGTGGATTCTCTGTAACTTGAAGTCCTTAAATCAAGATTTGAGTATTTCTGTAACTCCGACAGAGGTTATGGGCCTTGTGACCGGTTCGGTCACAGAGACCCCCTTGGGACTGTCACCTGAAGCTAACTTTGAGCCCGTCTTCTTTGCTAGCTTGGGACTTCAGAACCCTGTCTTGTTGAGCCAGGCATGCTAGCCTGCTACAAACGCAGACCCAGGGTCTGAACCACGTCCCCAGAGCTGCAGACTTAATTGAAAACAGTTCAGCAAGTATTCCTGTCTCCAGCACCCAGTTCCCAATGGGATTCAAACCCTAAATACATTCGTTTTACTCTATATAAAGCTTATACAGGGTAAACTTATAAATTGTTCATCCTTTATAACACTGATAAAGAGAGATGCACAGCTGTTTGCTCCCCCAGGTATTAATCACTTACTCTGGCTTACTTAATAAACAAAAGTGATTTTATTAGGTATAAAAAGTAGGATTTAAGTGGTTCCCAGTCATAACAGACAGAACAAAGTAAGTTACCAAGCAAAATAAAACAAAACAAAATAAAACCAAGCAAGTCTAAGCCTAATACATTAAGAAACTGATTACAGATACAATCTCACCCTCAGAGATGTTCCAATAGTCTTCTTTCACAGACTAGACTCCTTCCTAGTCTGGCCCAATCCTTTCCCCAGTACAGTTCTTGTTATTTCAAGCTCAGGTGGTAACTAGGGATTTCTCATGACTTGCAGCCTCCTTTATTCTCTTCCACCCCCTTTTATATCTTTGGCACAAGGCAGGAATCCTTTGTCTCTCCCTGGGTTCCCACCTCTCCTTCAAAATGGAAAAGCACCGGGTTAAAGATGGATTCCAGTTCAGGGACATGATCACATGTCATTAAGACTTCCTTCTTTATTACTAGCTGGAAGACATGTACATAGGAAGGCTTGTAGCTAGACAAACCGATTTACAGTTCATTGATTCTGAAGCACCCTTAATGGATTTCACTTAACATGTTTACAGCAGTAATACAAGTTTATCTTATTCTCCTAACTCCAGACACAGAAATAATACATGCAAACAAATAGGATGAACACACTCAGTAGGTTATAAGCTTTGTAATGGTACCTTACAAGAGACCTTTTGCATGAAGCATATTCCAGTTACATTATATTCACACTTATTAGCATATTTCCATAGGACATATGGAACGCAACATCACAGGCCTAATACAGAAATTGGGGTGGGGGATGAGGTTCTGTGGCTTGCTGTGCACAGGATGTCAAACTAGGTCATCGTGCTGGTCCCTTCCGGTGTATGGATGTAACAGTACTGTGCTCCCTATTATGTACTCCTCTAACAGGCTATTGGGGTATGGGTGATTAGGCACTGTGGACTTATAAAGAGGGCCTGGACTGGAATTGGGAAGTCTAGGTACTGTTTCTGGTTCTGCCATTGGCTTACACATTATTTTAATTTATTATATATATTGCCATAGTGTCTAGAGGACCCAGTTAGGGTTCAGGGCCAAATTGTAGGCACACATAGCAAATAGACTGCCCATACCACAAAGATATTGCTGTTTGGAACATTTTTCCGGCAATACAAAACTTCTGAAATTTTGTCAAAAAAATACTTTTTTTAAGTCAAAAGCCCAAAACAATTTCAGCCCAAAATTGAAAAAAAAGAAAACCATCCAGGTTTTTGTTTTACCAATAAAAAAAAATCAAATATTTTTGAAAATAGCAATCCTTTTAGTTTAGTTGAAATTGCTAAATTTGCTATCTTAAAAAAGGTTTTGATGGACAATTTGTGATCACCCTTACTGACCCAAAGGCTGCACGTCTGACCTTCGAGCTGTGGGTGTGATTCCCAGCTCATGAAGACATGCTCATTTTACCTCTGATCGAGTTAGCAAACTAGAAATAGTGTGTAGCTGTGGCAGTGTGAATGGCAGGAGAGGGTAGCCATCCTGAATATGTGCCTATGATTTCAGATGGGCAGTCACTGAGGCTGCTAACTCCAGTCTCCTCAAGCTGGGAATCACACCCCAGCTCAAAGTATAGACATACCCTTTTTCAAGGCTGATTCCCCACTCTGGCACTTTGAGTGCAGAAAGTGGGGGCCCGCAAGGATTTTAAAAATTAATACTGGCAACTGTAGGCTTGTATTAAACCCCCAAAGTTACAGCTTTTTTCTGATCTTGGCTTGGTAAACGCTGCCACCACCAAAGTGAAAAACTGCCCTTTGCAAATCCTGGGAAAAACTCACTTGGGAAGTTTTCCCTGAGGCCCCTTGGCTTTTCCATCCCTCCCTCGAGGAAGCAAGCAAGAAAAAAAACCAAAAGGTAAACCCAGCTGTTGCCACCAGCTAATTAAAAAACACATGAACAGATCTTTTAAGACACAAAACCAACCAGGTTCTTAAAGATAAATTTTATTAAAAACAAAAAGAAAGAAAATACATCTGGAACTTAGGCTTTTGCTAGATTTTAAAAGAGCAATTCCAAAAATTAAGCACCCAAAATAGCTTTCTTGGGGGTTCAGCTTAAAGGTTACAAGCAAAACAAAAACATCTGGGGTTAGAACAGAGAGATAACGGGAAAGCTTTTTTTCCCCACTTTAAAAAGTTCTAGCCTTCCCATTGGCTCTTTTGGTCAGGTGCCCACTCCCTTTTCTTGACCTGGGGGACTTTTTAACCCTTTACAGGTAAAGCAAGCACTACCCAAGAGGGACTTTAGAGCTAACTGGCTGGGTGGGTGTCCATAAAAGGGAACTACCCTCATCCCCCTTTCATTTATGACACCTCAAGCCTCAGGCACTAGATGGATACAGCAAACAGATGACAAGATAACGGTGAGTTGTTATGGATCAGTGTATTAAGCAACAATCACAGCACTCCACTATGGTCCACTGTTTTGTAGGCCAAACTACTTATATGACCTCAAGGAAATTGTGTAATCTCTCTCTGCCTCAGTTTCTCTCCCTGTAAAGTAAGGCTGTTGATGGTTACCTACCATTTGCAAAGTGTTTTGAGGTGTATGGGGGTTGGGGAAGAGCTGTGTAAGTTCTAAGTATTCTTTATATTGTGTCATAGCTATTACTGTGTCTCATCAGATGGATTCAGGAAATCCATAGGTTTTGCACTGGGCTTGAGGATCTGGCCTACAAAGATTTGTAGTTTTGTTTTATTTCTACTGTTAAGAACCATTGGAGCAGAGACAGCTGATTATTTTCCAGTTACGTGTGTAATGAAGCCTCATGGGCATACAGGTTTTGCCAGACAGCTACATTGAATGACAGTATTATCCAATTCAGGATAAAATACTGGAGAGATACATTGGTACAAAATGTGTTTTGTGGCTTTTAAATTTAGTATAACATGGACTGAGCTCTGTCTCTGAGATTTAGAGTTGTTGCAGGACAGATTTGTGTAATCAGGTAGCTTGCTCTGTGGAGCCTGCAGGGTGGTTGAGAAAGAGCCCCAGAAAAGGGGAAGGATTTTGTTTGTGTTAAAGACATTTAGGGACTTCTAGTCTGGACTGTTGTCCAACCCTTTCAAGGTTACTTAAGATGGTGTCCTGGCCAGAGGGCTGAATCACTGACAGAGAAACTGCCACAGTGCCGGAGTGACCACTGGCAAGTGGGCTAACCAAGAAAGAGAGATGTTTTGCCACACCTGGCCATGAGGGGGCACCTAGCAGTGAGTGAACTTGTTTACACTTTGAATAACTGATCAGTCCATTGTTTGGTGTATATAGAGGTTCAGACACAATATTATTCTTGGGCTGCGTTGTCCTGCCATGACTTGTGTCTTTGCTTGGTGAAGATTTATATTAGTAATACTAAAACGCTGCCTCTCTTGTCAGGAGGATATCATGATCAGCAACCGCCATTCTCAATGCATCTGTTGCTTGGGAGAGTCCCATATCTCCTAAAAGTATCATATTTTTGTCTGGCTCTAGAATCTAGAGCATGGAAGAATTGAGAGACCAAATTGAAACTGATGGAGTGCTCAGGTCAGGAGACCTCTTTCCCCCCCACCCGCACATCTGTCTCTGGACAGACCTGTGCTCCTTCATCTTGGGCTAAGGCCTCTCCTAGGAAAGGGAAGACCTTGGAGGACTCGGGGAAGTCTCCGAAGATGACTCAGTCTCCCATCTCAAGGAGCCAGCTCCCAAGAAGCCCCGATCTTCCTCTAGGTGTACAATGTAGGAGGCCTTGACCTCTTGACTTGGTACTGTGGAGGCAAAAGACTCTTCCTTCGGTACCAGCATCTCTGTTAGGGTGGGGAGCACGTCATAATATCCTCACAACTCAGGGAATATTCTCACTTCAGGAAACCAGTCTCCATATCAACCTCTGGTACTTCAGGGCAGTCAAGAACACCTGTCTTCAATTCCTACCCCTCATTAAGGGCAAATCAATCAGGGTTATAACAGACAATGTGGCTTGCACGTTCTACATCAGTGGTCAGCAACTGGTCGATCCTGGAGACTCTCCCAGTCAATCACGATCTCCAGTGGTGCAGCAGGGCTGCCACTAAAGCAGGCTCCTTGCCTGCCCCCCAGGCCTGACGCAGCTCCCAGAAGGTGGTCAGCGCGGTCCCAGGGGGTTGGGGAGGACAGGGGTCTCCACACGCTGCTCCTGCCTTCAAGAACCACCCCCACAGCTCCCATTGGCCGGGAACAAGGAACTGTGGCCAATGGGAGTTGTGGAGGCACTGCCTGCAGAGAGGCAGCACCCCCACAGATGATTTAATTGGGGATTGGCCCTGCTTTGAGCAGGGGGTGGACTAGATGACCTCCTGAGGTCCTTTCTGTTAGGATATAGATATTCAGGCCTGTCTGTAAAGGCCTAAACTCTAAGAATTTAGGTGTATTCTTATCACTTAGCTAGTTCTAGAGGTATAAAAGAGAGAATCAAAATCGCTGTCTGCCGGTGTAAGGCCCTTCGCTTACTGTGACAGTCTCAGGCCCTGTTCTTAGGCTAAGATCTTTGGCTAAGCAGCAGAGGCAGCCATAAGCTGGGAAGCGACCGGTCACATCCTCACATTCCAACCTAGTCACATTGAAATAAGGTTCTATTGGGCTGTTAGGATACAATCCTGTCCTGATCATGCCTATCGCCTCCAGAGGAAGGGAAGTGCCTGGAAGATGTAAAAGGAAACTTAGTTTGATAGCATCCTGTCTGGCAAGAACTCACTTATCAATAGCTGAGATGTGAAATCCTCATTTCTGTGTTTGTTCTATCACTGTAGTCCCCATTTCCCTAGTGTTTGTCTGCATAATCTCTGTCTGGTTCTGTGATTGTTTCTGTCTGCTGTATAATTAATTTTGCTGGGTGTAAACTAATTAAGGTGGTGGGATATAATTGGTTACATAATCATGTTACAATATGTTCGGATTGGTTAGTTAAATTTCAGGAAAATGATTGGTTAAGGTATAGCTAAGCAGAACTCTGGTTTTACTATATAGTCTGCAGTCAATCAGGAAGTGTGTGGGTGGGGGGAAATGGGGGTGGGGAATTGGAATCATAATCATGTTTTGCTAAGGGGGGGGGAAATGGGAACAGGGATACAGGTAAGGCTCTGTGGTATCAGAGCAGGGAAGGGGGACACTAAGGAAGGAAACTGGAATCATGCTTGCTGGAAGTTCACCCCAATAAACATTGAATTGTTTGCATCTTTGGACTTCGGGTATTGTTGCTCTCTGTTCATGCGAGAAGGACCAGGGAAGTAAGTGAGTGAAGGAATAAGCCCCCTAACATCTTGGTGCTGGGACTCGGATGCATCGCATCGGATAGGTGAGTGGCAGCCTGCAAGTCCCCCTCAGCAACAGTCTGTGCAGCTATTTGGAGGGGGTATAGCGAACTCTTGTGATGGTAGTTGCAGATTCTGGCAAACCAGAGTAAAGGATTTTTTGGAAAAATGGATAAGGAAGAACCAGGGCCCATACCAGGTGCAAGGGTCAACCTGGGATGAGATTAACAAGGAAATGGAGGAAGTGTTAGGGGACCCAGAGGGATGAGGGGTGGCTGAGGAGTCCACCCTCCTTGGTATATGGGTAGTGGAAGAAGGTCCATTGCCCACTGGGACTGAATGCCTTCCAGGGAAAGGAGGCACTTCAGTCCACTTGTGAGAGGTTTGAAGTAAGGGCAACATTATGGGAAGCTGCCAGTACTCTTTCAAATTTGGTGCTGATTCAGCAAGGGCTGCTGAAGGGTTGTAAACTAGTTAGGGGTAGTTAAAAGATGATTTGGCACAACAGGGTTTAAAGTCAAAAGCAGAGTTAACAGACTACCTTTAGAGACTGGAGCTGGGACTTGGTCCTGGGGGAGTGGAGAGAAAGTAGGTGAAGGGGGGGGGGGAAGTTTCAAAATGCAAAATGGCAGAGTTTGCAGGAGCCGGTAACAATCCCCACTCTTCTCCCAGAGCCAGAATGAGAACCTGGGGATAAGGGTTCCCAGCTGTTTCAACCCAGGGAACTTACTCTTGGCTCAGAGCTAGCTATGTCCTTTTCTTCTTTTCCTTCTTCTTTTCCTCGGTTTACTTAATTTGCTGCTGGTAGTCTATATTTTAAACTGACCTGACAGGCTTAATTGGTTTCTTTCCACTTCTCCCCCTTGCCTTTTGTTTTTCTGAAGTTTTAATGGAGGGCACTTTAGATACTTATGTGGGATGTTTTTGTTTTTTTTTGGACAAAATATGAGGGAGGTCTGCTGTATTCCACTGGAATTTTTGGAGTAAAAGATCCATGGGCACCCATGGAGATAAATGTTTTACTGCCCCTTTGAACAGTCTCAAGGTAAAGACAGCATAGGTTAAGGCAGCTGTGTGGCAATAATTGTATTTGGTGGCTAAGTTGTTACAGACAAATTGCACTACCTTAAAGAACTAAATGTAGGAGTAAGTGATTTAAAGAAGTGAGTGAAAAGTTACAAATAGCTTTTGCAAAAATTGATAATATAGGGTTTGCAGGAAAGTAAACACTTGGGAGTTGTGGAAATGGTAAAAGATAACTGCGGTGAAGATGTTAAAAGAGTAACAGTTGTGGTGTTACAAGAAGGAACTTTTTGTTTAATGATCAAACACAGTTACATTTATATAACTGGATGTGCAACTCTGCAATCACATTGGATGGAAGCTTGGTAATTAAATTATCCAAGGGGGTCAGGTAGAGTGGCTACTACCACCACTATGCTTCTGTCCCCAGAAGCCTTTACAGCTATTCTGAGGGAAATGGTCCCTTTTCCCACAGAAATGGTCTATAAGGGACTGCTGCAGCCAGCAGGCGGAGAAATAATCTGATCAAAATTATATGACTATTGGGTAATGTAATCAAAATCAGTAAAGGAATGTAAGGGGTTTCTATTGGAATGTAACTTGGCTGCCCCTGGTTGTGTCTAGTTGTACAAGATGGGAGTGTAATCAGGTACAGTTGTGCAAGAGTAATCACAGTGCAAGGGATGTTAGGCAAAAGAGAAGTATGTGTGTGTACAGTGCTAAAATCTGAAGCTGTGTCTCAGCTATTACCTGAGAATAAACTTAAAGCTTGGTACAGCAAAGAAACTATTGCAAACATGGTCTGTTGTACAAGAGGGGAAACTGAGGTACACCACCTCATGAATTTCATAAATGACCAGTGAGTGGGGTAATTCACTAGCCTGACTATAGAACAAAATAAGGACAGCCTGGAGGTAATTCTTCTGTTTTTCCTGCAATTAGCGAGGAAATTTGTAAAAGAAAGTGTTATTATTATTATTAAGCAATAATCTGTCCCCACCAGGGGGATGGAAATTGTTTCTTTTGTTTTTCAGACACTCTACAAGCAAGCTGGCGCCAGTGGGAAAAATAACCCACAATACCATAGATCTGTGTTTTATGTTGTGTTTGTCTTGTTGCTAGCATTGTTGTTTTAATGAACAGAAAATCTCAAGATATGGGTGGGGATGGCTTCAAAAGGCTGACCTTGGGGGAAGGGGGGGAGATGTGTATGGGAATACAAAATGCTCAACTAGGAGGCCAGCACCTGTGTAATAGCTACTGTGGTACCTGGAAATGGAATGGCAACTAAGGGGGTCCCTACGAGCCTTATGGAAATAATGAGAAGGGGAAGAGCTCACTGGGAAGGGTGGTTTGCCTGTGCGGCCCTGCATATCCTCAGAGCACACCATGAGGTTGCATAGAGCAGATGAGCAGGTTGAATGGACGTTGCTCATGAAAAAATCTCTGATCAAGCGCTCAAGAAGTCCTTGCACATCCGAAGTGGAGCACCTGTCGGGGGATAGCTCTCGAAGAACCATTGTTACTGCAAAGTGAGCAAGCCTTTTTTATCTGTATTGCAAAGGGGAAGATCAATCCTCTGAAGTGAAATGTTTGTATGTAGAGTCTTTGTGTTGCCATCAGATTTTAAAAGTCTCTGTTGCACTGGATAAGCAGTGGTCAAGCATACAGCATTTCATTTCTTTTTATCTGTGCCAGCTAACTCTTGGTATGAACTTAATATAGAAACCATTCTCACTCTTAGGCTATTAAATAGGCACTCTTATAATGAAACAAGACAGTAAATAGGATGCAAAATTTTCCTCCATCTGCTTTGCTGTTTCTTAATAGGTGGCCTTCTACATTGAATTTTGTCTCAGGTGCATCGCTGGGTCTATTTCAGGAGTACTTTCCCATTTAAGGAAGTAATGAGGCACATCATGGCCTCTGGATGGCAATTTAACGTTTCTGGAAAAAGGACTCCATTTGTTCATGTTATTACCTGAACACACAAATGTACGGACAGTCTAGAAAACAATGGAGAGTGCAACGCTATTGTTTGCAGTGTTGTAGCCGTGTTGTGTGGTGGTTAGATGCTGCTTGTAATTATGAGAACTGGGAGCACTGGCTGTTGGGAACCTGAAAGGACAGAAAACAGGAAGGGGGGGGAAGTTGAGGAGGCAGAGTGAGAGCTACCGAGGTTGTAGCAGCTTGGTAAAGAGGTTCCCACTTTAAAAATAAAGTCCCGTTGAAGTTTGTGAGTACCTGCCTGGTTGCTACAACATGTTGGTGCCAGGATATGAATGAAATAGGTGAGGGTAACTTCTAGTAATAGGTACCAAAGGCTCTATTATAGGGCAAAACTAGTAATTCTATCAGAGGTGCCTTAAAACCACTGGGATGTGAGAATGTGGGCTTTCTAATAATCTGTAGCACATACGTGCCTCAAGATCACACGGGACATTTTGTAATACCTAGATATTGTGACATGAATTAAAAGTACCTTAGATGTGTTGGCCCGGAAAAACAGTCCTAGTTATCAGGATATGAATTTGGTGAGGGTGGATAGCTTCTGGAGTTGTTTCTTGTCATACTTGTGCACTTGCCCCTCTTCCAACTGGTTTAAGGGTAGGTCTCAGTTGGTTACTGTCTGATAAACAGTATTAACCAATAGAAAGCTGGAAGGTTTTGGGAAGAGATAAGGAACCTGCCCCTAGCATCACCAGTCCCCTAGGGGTGTTTTGTGAGTGTGGCTATTGTTGCTCCATGAGCTAATTCAATTTTTTTCTACCCTCTTTGTTTTGCATGTTTGGAAAGAACATCATTTTTGTTGATTATGAAATTTTTAGAGAAGTGAGTTTTTTTTTGTTTTTTTTTTTTAACTGAAAATGTTGGGGTTTGAAATTTTGGTTTTTCAGCCCCTCCCTCTTGCCCTTTTCCATTTTCCCCTCCTTCTCTTTCCTCCTCCCTTTTTATTTTTTTCCATTTTGTTACTAGAAAAGTGAAGTAAAAACAGAAAAAATCAAAGAACTGAGAAAACGGTTTGTTTGTTTTTCCAGGTTTTCTTGAAAAAAAAATTGAAATTCTTTTGGCAATTTTTTTTCTTGAAATCAGGCTGGGTTTTTTCATCCAAAAACATAATTCAGATTTTTTGACTAACTCTAGTGAACCCTTCTTAATTGTCAGCCTGCTTTGCCAGAAACATAAGGAGCAAAAATAAAGGTACCTCCTTAAAGCAGAAATAAACATATGTGAAGCTTACTGTGCTTAGGATGTAAATGGGAGACTTTGGCTGTTTTCTCCAACAGAAAAACCCTGGGTTAGATCCTCAGATGGGGTAAACTCTCCTACCGCCATTAACTTAAATGGACATATGACAACTTTACACCATCTGAGAATCTGCCCTCTAATGTCTGGCTGAGCTGGGAAATCCTCTCCCCCTCCCCCTTCTCCTCCCCAAATGAGGAGCAAGGAGACAGAATATTCTCAGCATACAATTAATGATGACTTCTAATCAATAAACAGTGACAGAAGTAAAAAAGAAACCAACTTCACGGACACCCCTCCCAGACTCTCAAAGGATGAGCCCCACATTAATAAAGGTATGGCATCATTATGTTGAAAGGAAGAAATGGCAGTTCTTACAAAAACACCTAGGGGCACACCCATAGATGCGGGGGTGTACCTCCCTCCCAGTGCTGATCCCAGAGATGGGCTGGGCTAGCTGAGGAAAGCCTGAAAGCCAGCAGCAGCCAGCATCTTCTCCTACTGCAGTCTGTGACAGACAAACAGAGCATAAAAATGATGTGTCAGGAGTCCACAGTAAAACATTCTTCCATAACACATTACAGTTTAAGTGTAATGGGGCAAATTTGCTGGCATATATTGGCTATCAGTATTTGCTGGTTAGCTGCTTAGTTAACTCCTTTCTCCTTGATAGTCTAGTTTTTGAAGTTATTTGCCTCAATCCTTGAATTGCCTCTATGTAAGGAGTTGCATCTACAGCCACTTTGCACAAGTGCAGATGACTACACAGGGTACACAGTTTTGAGTGGAGATTTGGATCTTCAGTCTCTAAAAGCACGATTAGGGGTCCAATCCTTCATTTCTTGCAAGACTTCCATTGATTTTGGGTGTATAATTAATGTGGGATTGGGCTCCATGTGTCTATCAAATTGAAACACATTTATGTCTTTACTAGATAAGTGAAAAGAGATTGAAACCGGTAGCGTACTCTCTCTAAAAACTCAAAAACATTCTTTAAACCAAAAATGGCAAAAAATTACATGACAGATGGAAAAACCTTAGGATTTCATAATATTGTAAACCTCTGACATTAGAGAGGGTCTGATTCTGATCTCCTTACACTGGTGTATCTCCACTGGTTACTCCTGGTTTATATTGGTGTGAGTTTAGAATCTGGCTCTAGGAGTTTATAATATAAATGCTGACCCAACCATTTCTGGGGGCTGCAATAAATATTGCATGAGACGACTGTAAATGCAAAAATCTTTCATGTCACATCATCTAAGTCTGTATTGTTGGGACATATAACTATTTTGTAACTGTTTAAATGATTAATCAGAAAACTGATTTCCTTTTGTTTGTTTTTTGTTTTTTAACACAATGCTGTGGTGCATTTGGAACCTGCAGATGCAAGGCGTGAGGTCTGGCATTGCTTCACCTCATGCTTGGCTTTTATTTTTATTTATATTTGTTTGTTTTTCTTTCTGTCCCTTTTCCTTCCCTTAAATTTTTCCCTGGAAATTTCCAGCCTAGGAAGGGGTTGTCTCCTGTCCTCCTCACACATGTTTACATAAAAAGTGTGTGTGTCCCTGATTTTTTGCTCCAGCAGCATTTTCAAGCTTCCAAAATCTGCAAGCTTTTACTGTCTATACTCAGTTTCACTTTCTTGTTTTCATATCTACCGTTCCAGTGCTTGAACAATTAGTTTCTAAATTGAAAAATTGTCAAAAGTTTCAGTGAAAACCTATTAAAAATATATCTGAAATCAGAGCTAAACTACTTGATCATAATCCCTATAAGAGTGTTCTACCTTTCCTATTAGTCGGTAGTACAAAGTGGTATATCTAACAGGCCTGACTGCAGAATGGTGGTATTAAGAATGGAATAGCATCTAGGTTATTGTCAGATCCTGTCTGAGCCTACTGTTGTACATACATACAAAAAATCTAGGGTCCTAATCATACAGACGTACATAGCTGATCTCTAGGGTTTGTTTCTTAGCCTTGCCGATGCTACATGGCTGGTTGTTGCAGCCCTGCTTCTTTGGGAGGGACTGAATCTCTCTGCCTTGAATACCGGCCCAGTAAATGCTCTTTGATGATGTGCTTGCTTTTCACAGCCAGAACAGCTGGCATGGCTCTCCAGTGAGCAGGTGTCTTCATTATGCTTTCATTTTACAGCAGAGCACCTTCTCTGGAATGAAATGATTCCAGGATTTATGGAAAGCAGAACTGTATTTATTGGAGAAAAGCACTGCTCAGGTATCAGGTTGCTTCTTCTCTTAAGATGGTTTTTAATTTTTGATGGAAAATGTTATGAAACAGAGAATTTGTGTGTGTGTGTGTGTGTGTATATAATAATCTTATCTTGTGAAGTAACTGCTCAGCAGATGTTTTCTTGTTTATTGAGGACCCCCATTGATGAGATAAATTGCATAATTAAAGTAACAGTCCGTGAATGCACCAAATTAGGAAACTTAAGAACTAACGGAATGAGAGGCTGGAGACTAGATCATTGAATAAAGTACTTAATATGCATCGCAGGGCTGATTCTCCTCTCATTCAGAGCCTGATCCTATGAGATGCCAAACAACTTTGCATCCCATGGCCTTTCAGCACCATGCGGGACTTGATGTAAATCAGAACAACTAGACCAGAAGGCCCGTGTCCCAGTGAAGACTGCATTGCCATTCTCCTTTCTGCTGCTGGAGGAGGCCAATGATTTGAAGATTTCAGTCAGCCAAGTCAGTTACCAGACACGTACGCTGAGACCCTGCTTGGATCTGAGCAAAGGTGAGAGGGTTGTTTGGGATCAGGATAAAGGAAGCACTGTAGCTATTGAAGACAGGATGGACTTGGTCTGGTTCTTATTGCGTCTGTACTGAATCCCCATCCTGTTTGTACAGCGCCTACCACGATAGGCTCCCGCTCTGTGAACTGGGGCTCCTAGACCCTATGGTAATACATATAATAAATATTAATACTGATGCATTATTCTTCCAGTCTGATTGAAATATAACTTGGTGAAGGGGGATGGAAAATGGTTCAATTCAGTTCGTTTCAAAGGAAAACAGCCAACCCTGGAAAGGTTTTGCTGTAAATATTCTATCTGTTAATGAGCTGAAGAGCAATTCCTGTGGTGGGCACCCTATGCAAGTTGAAGCGTAAACGCTGAGGCGGGGGAAGGATTATTTAGGACAGTGCTTGGCTGACGGGGTAAAGGGTTGTGATTATGAAAGGGAAAATGTAGATTAGCAGGGAACGATTCTGAACACTGACATGGACCAGTCTATGGAATAGTCTCCCGTTTAAAATGAAGCTCATTTCAGTGCTAGGAAGTATACTATAGGGAAGAGCTGTGCAATGGTAGAGAGAGTGTCTCTTATCTTTAAATTCTAAGGTTTGGATTCTGATCTCACATCACTGCAAATGAGATCAGAGAGCCAGATTCAGTATGCTATTTTATTAGCTGTAAATAACTATTCCATGCCTGGCACTATACTGCGCGGGCGCACGCGCGCACACACACACACACGAAATATAAAAATGTTCTGCCAAAGTCCATATTAACAAATAGATCTTATTTCCAGAGTTATTTTGCCATCCCTGATGGTGCTGGTACAAGCATTAGCAACAAACAGCAAAAACACAAAACAAAAACCACAACCGTTTATTGATTTTTTTTTTTCAAGCTATTAGAAAAAATCGCAATATTCACTAAATGGAAGTTGTTTGTTTACACAATGCTCCCATATTACAAAATACAGAAAAAAAAACAGGGTTCCCATCCAGAAGAGCATATATTAGGCCAAGTCTACTCAGGAAAATGTTCACTGGTATAGTTGTATGGGTAAACTCACCTAGTGTAGACATAGCTTATACCTGCAAAAATGTACTTTTGCCTGTATAGCCAGTTTCCTGAGCAAAATAAGCTTTACTGGTAAAGGCACTTTTATACTGGTATAACCACATCTACATTAGGGCTCTTGCCAGTATAGAAAAGTCACACGATGATCTCCCTCCCACCCCCAACAGACATTATTATACTGGCAAAAGTTTCTTGTGCAGACCTGAGAAATGATATAGTGTAAACTCTGATAAATATATGGTCTCGTTCAGGCAACTAGTGGGATGGCTAGAAGACTAGTGGGATGGCTACAGGCCAGTCAGCCTCACCTCAGTCCCTGGAAAAGTCATGGAGCAGGTCCTCAAGGAATCAATTCTGAAGCACTTAGAGGAGAGGAAAGTGATCAAGAACAGTCAGCATGGATTCACCAAGGGCAAGTGAATTGTCTAATTGCCTTCTATGACGAGATAACTGGTTCTGTGGATGAGGGGAAAGCAGTGGACATGTTGTTCCTTGACTTTATCAAAGCTTTTGACACAGTCTCCCACAGTATTCTTGCCAGCAAGTTAAAGTAGTATGGGCTGGATGAATGGACTATAAGATGGATAGAAAGCTGGCTAGATCTTCGGGCTCAATGGGTAGTGATCAATGGCTCCATGTCTAGTTGGCAGCCAGTATCAAGTGGAGTGCCCCAAGGGTCCTGCTTTGAGCCGGGGGTTGGACTAGATGACCTCCTGAGGTCCCTTCCAGCCCTGATAGCCCTTACAGTCTTCATAGAATATGTCCCAATGAGGTTATATCTAGTCCCTTCACCCTGCCTTTGTGCCCGTCCTCCCTCACACTCCCGGGCAGTGTTGTGGTAATCAGGGCTTAGGCTGGCCTACTTGACTTATGTGTTTAGCTGGTGAAAAGTGGGTAAAGATTCATGACTTGTCAGAATGACCCATTGTATAAAATTCTTTAATACTGAATTTAATTTAAACTGAGAGTCTACTGATACCATCCAAGGACTGTGTTAAGGTTATGACTGTTAAACAAGAGAAATGGGAGGCTAGAAATCAATGGACCAAAATTGGTGCCTTGTAAATTAGGCCAAATTGGTGGTCAAAATGAGTGGCTGGACTGTTCCACCTAGCACTCCCTTTTTGAGGGCCTTAAAAGGAAACTTGGGGGAAAGAAGGGGAAAGACTATTATTGCTGCAGTGGAAGAATTTTCATTGTCACATCCAGACCTTGGCACATCAGGGAGGACACCTGACCACTGCACCCGCAGGGACCCCAGCCTGATACATGTGAGATCCTGCTGGCTCTCCTCCTCCCTCATGTGTCCCTGTCTGTACTCCACTATCTTCTTCCTGTCCCCTCTCACTCTACTTTTCACCTGATCCTTAAATCCAGTTGTAGTGCACAGCACCAACCTGATAAAATAAGACAACCCATACAGGTCTGCTTGACCCAAGAAGATCATTGAAGGTCAGGGACCTGTCCAGATCAATCAGATGATGTCCCTAACTGGGGAGGCAAGTCAAGGTCCAGAGTAACAGCTGTCATGGCCAATCTGCCAGCCCAAATCATCCATCCATGACTGACTAGCCACCCTGTATCCTGAAAATATCAACAAAAGCCATATTTCCCCTATCTCTTACTGTCCTATCTCTTCTCTCCCATCTGTGTCTATCGACTTTGTAAAAAGCAGGAAAGTGATGATCATTCCCAACTCAAAACTGAGCAACAGAACTAACTTTTTTCTTCCCCACAATGAAGGATTGCTGCACAGAATAGAATCATAGAATCATAGAATATCAGGGTTGGAAGGGACCCCAGAAGGTCATCTAGTCCAACCCCCTGCTCAAAGCAGGACCAAGTCCCAGTTAAATCATCCTAGCCAGGGCTTTGTCAAGCCTGACCTTAAAAACCTCTAAGGAAGGAGATTCTACCACCTCCCTAGGTAACGCATTCCAGTGTTTCACCACCCTCTTAGTGAAAAAGTTTTTCCTAATATCCAATCTAAACCTCCCCCATTGCAACTTGAGACCATTACTCCTCGTTCTGTCATCTGCTACCATTGAGAACAGTCTAGAGCCATCCTCTTTGAAACCCCCTTTCAGGTAGTTGAAAGCAGCTATCAAATCCCCCCTCATTCTTCTCTTCTGCAGACTAAACAATCCTAGCTCCCTCAGCCTCTCCTCATAAGTCATGTGCTCTAGACCCCTAATCATTTTTGTTGCCCTTCGCTGTACTCTTTCCAATTTATCCACATCCTTCTTGTAGTGTGGGGCCCAAAACTGGACACAGTACTCCAGATGAGGCCTCACCAGTGTCGAATAGAGGGGAACGATCACGTCCCTCGATCTGCTCGCTATGCCCCTACTTATACATCCCAAAATGCCATTGACCTTCTTGGCAACAAGGGCACACTGCTGACTCATATCCAGCTTCTCGTCCACTGTCACCCCTAGGTCCTTTTCCGCAGAACTGCTGCCGAGCCATTCGGTCCCTAGTCTGTAGCGGTGCATTGGATTCTTCCATCCTAAGTGCAGGACCCTGCACTTATCCTTATTGAACCTCATTAGATTTCTTTTGGCCCAATCTTCCAATTTGTCTAGGTCCTTCTGTATCCTATCCCTCCCCTCCAGCGTATCTACCACTCCTCCCAGTTTAGTATCATCCGCAAATTTGCTGAGAGTGCAATCCACACCATCCTCCAGATCATTTATGAAGATATTGAACAAAACGGGCCCCAGGACCGACCCCTGGGGCACTCCACTTGACACCGGCTGCCAACTAGACATGGAGCCATTGATCACTACCCGTTGAGCCCGACAATCTAGCCAGCTTTCTACCCACCTTATAGTGCATTCATCCAGCCCATACTTCCTTAACTTGCTGACAAGAATGCTGTGGGAGACCGTGTCAAAAGCTTTGCTAAAGTCAAGAAACAATACATCCACTGCTTTCCCTTCATCCACAGAACCAGTAAACTCATCATAAAAGGCGATTAGATTAGTCAAGCATGACCTTCCCTTGGTGAATCCATGCTGACTGTTCCTGATCACTTTCCTCTCCTCTAAGTGCTTCAGGATTGATTCTTTGAGGACCTGCTCCATGATTTTTCCAGGGACTGAGGTGAGGCTGACCGGCCTGTAGTTCCCAGGATCCTCCTTCTTCCCTTTTTTAAAGATGGGCACTACATTAGCCTTTTTCCAGTCATCCGGGACTTCCCCCGTTCGCCACGAGTTTTCAAAGATAATGGCCAAGGGCTCTGCAATCACAGCCGCCAATTCCCTCAGCACTCTCGGATGCAATTCGTCCGGCCCCATGGACTTGTGCACGTCCAGCTTTTCTAAATAGTCCCTAACCACCTCTATCTCTACAGAGGGCTGGCCATCTCTTCCCCATTTTGTGATGCCCAGCACAGCAGTCTGGGAGCTGACCTTGTTAGTGAAAACAGAGGCAAAAAAAGCATTGAGTACATTAGCTTTTTCCACATCCTCTGTCACTAGCTTGCCTCCCTCATTCAGTAAGGGGCCCACACTTTCCTTGGCTTTCTTCTTGTTGCCAACATACCTGAAGAAACCCTTCTTGTTACTCTTGACATCTCTTGCTAGCTGCAGCTCCAGGTGCGATTTGGCCCTCCTGATATCTTTCCTACATGCCCGAGCAATATTTTTATACTCTTCCCTGGTCATATGTCCAACCTTCCACTTCTTGTAAGCTTCTTTTTTATGTTTAAGATCCGCTAGGATTTCACCATTAAGCCAAGCTGGTCGCCTGCCATATTTACTATTCTTTCGACTCATCGGGATGGTTTGTCCCTGTAACCTCAACAGGGATTCCTTGAAATACAGCCAGCTCTCCTGGACTCCCTTCCCTTTCATGTTAGTCCCCCAGGGGATCCTGGCCATCTGTTCCCTGAGGGAGTCAAAGTCTGCTTTCCTGAAGTCCAGGGTCCGTATCCTGCTGCTTACCTTTCTTCCCTGCGTCAGGATCCTGAACTCAACCAACTCATGGTCACTGCCTCCCAGATTCCCATCCACTTTTGCTTCCCCCACTAATTCTACCCGGTTTGTGAGCAGCAGGTCAAGAAAAGCGCTCCCCCTAGTTGGCTCCCCTAGCACTTGCACCAGGAAATTGTCCCCTACGCTTTCCAAAAACTTCCTGGATTGTCTATGCACCGCTGTATTGCTCTCCCAGCAGATATCAGGAAAATTAAAGTCACCCATGAGAATCAGGGCATGCGATCTAGTAGCTTCCGTGAGTTGCCGGAAGAAAGCCTCATCCACCTCATCCCCCTGGTCCGGTGGTCTATAGCAGACTCCCACCATGACATCACTCTTGTTGCACACACTTCTAAACTTAATCCAGAGACACTCAGGTTTTTCCACAGTTTCGTACCGGAGCTCTGAGCAGTCATACTGCTCCCTTACATACAGTGCTACCCCCCCACCTTTTCTGCCCTGCCTGTCCTTCCTGAACAGTTTATAACCATCCATGACTGTACTCCAGTCATGTGAGTTATCCCACCAAGTCTCTGTTATTCCAATCACGTCATAATTCCTTGACATCACCAGGACCTCCAGTTCTCCCTGCTTGTTTCCAAGGCTTTGTGCATTTGTATATAAGCACTTGAGATAACCTGTTGATCGCCCCTCATTCCCAGTATGAGGCAGGAGCCCTCCCCTCACAGACATTCCTGCCTGTGCTTCCTCCCGGTATCCCGCTTTCCCACTTACCTCAGGGCTTTGGTCTCCTTCCCCCGGTGAACCTAGTTTAAAGCCCTCCTCACTAGGTTAGCCAGCCTGCTGGCAAAGATGTTCTTCCCTCTCTTCGTAAGATGGAGCCCGTCTCTGCCCAGCACTCCTCCTTCATGGAACACCATCCCATGGTCAAAGAATCCAAAGCCTTCTCTCTGACACTCTGCTGTGCTGGGCATCACAAAAGGGGGAAGAGATGGTGCAATCACAGCCGCCAATTCCCTCAGCACTCTCGGATGCAATTCGTCCGGCCCCATGGACTTGTGCACGTCCAGCTTTTCTAAATAGTCCCTAACCACCTCTATCTCTGGAATAAGAAATTCTACCCAATATTCCCTCTCTCTAAAAAGAGATGTTGGTAGGTTCATCGTGATTTTTCGTTTGTGGTTTAGGATGGCTTAGTTTGATTTTGCTTAATCACCCAATTTCAGTCTTAATGCTTTTTGGTTTGTTTTGATTCTTTTCCTTTTCATGCATCTGTCAATACATTTCTAACCTTTGATATGCATTTCCTAGTGCGTTTGCCATGGTACTAAGCAAGCTGAGATTTCTGTACTCAGAACTCTGAACCTTTTTTTTAATTTTTTTAAATTGTTAATGCTGTACAATGACAGGGTCATGTTAACACCTTTTACTCTTTGGGCCCATATATTCCATCGAAATTAATAAAGAGATGGTCGGGATTGGACCCTTTATTTTTGCTAACAACACATATGTCCTGGGGAAATTCTGTTTATTCTGCCTGTGGAATGAACCTCTAAAGTGCTACAGTATTTTTAGAGGTAGCTGCAAAAAGTCATAGTTTGCATTTTTAGGCCTTGTATGCCATATTGGATTTGCATGTGTTGTCAGTAAAGAAACAAGGAAAGAGAGAGACAAGTAAGCATGTAGGACAGTCCCCATGTTTGTCTGTAGACCTGAGTTAAGACGATAGAAAATCAAGGGCCATATGCTGCTCTTATCCATGGTGTATCCACAGTCACTGTATTAAAAAAAAAAAAAAAAAAAAAAAAAAAAAAAAAGTTGAGTCACTCTGGATTTACACTGGAGTGACCGAGAGCAGGTCTGGTCCTGGGACTTTAAAATGCAATACAGATAGTAGCTAACAAATTCTTAATTCAGTAGTGATAGGCCTCTTTGTTTCTCAGAACAATTAGCTTGATGAATAAATAGCTGCCTACACGTAGAAAATTAAAATCTAATATGCAATTAAAATGAAAGATTTTTCCTTCTGAGGGTGTGAGGAGCTGTTAAATAAAATTATAGGAGGGCTAGATTTGAAAATCTAGCTGTTCCACATATTTAGAAATCAGGATAATTAAAAGAGGCTAAACCAATAGGAGTCTGTCTCAAAAGGAACCGGAAGTTGGCGGGAAACTATCGCTAAAATCCACGTCATTAGGAAAAACATATGGACTCGCTTACAAATTGTGGTGAATTGAAGACTAGTAAAATAATGAATGCTCATTAAACAGAGGAAGGGAATTTAGAGATCAGTCCTGCAGAGTTATCATTTTTCTATGACAATGGTGCATATAGGCCCCAGCTGAGACCAGGGAACCATAGCATTGGCACTATACAAACACAAAGTAAGAGACCAGTACCTATCCTGAGGAGCATGTAGTCTAAGCAACTTAGAAGTCAACACACTCTCCCCTGCCATTCTCTCTGGAGACTTAGACCCCAAACTTTGGCACAGACAGTCTTTACTCATGTGAATAATTGACTTCAAGAGAATAGTTACAGGAGTACAGATTTGCCAGTTCAAACCGTAGTCCAAGGTTCTCATTGGAACTGGGTGTGTACATCCAAGGGGAGGATTTAGGGGTAAGTTAATAAAGCTGTAGGGTGGCTTAGTAATGACAACTTCAATTTTGAACCAGGTAGATTTCCTGGGGGAAGAGGTTGGAATCCTGGCAGGGTCAAATCTCTTTGTAAGATAGATAAAGGTGAATATACTACAGCTTACTGTGTGCACTTTGGATGAGACTTTGAAATACGCAATGGCTTTCTTGTCTATGCTGTATGGATATTTAATGATCCCTTGGCACATCTGTAGCAGGTTTGGGTTTTTTCTTCAGAAGAAAGGGCTTGAAGGTCATGGTGAAAAAAACAAACCTCCTCCCTGATGGTTGCCAACCTTCCAGGATTGGCCTGGAGTCTCTAGGAAATAAAAATTAAGAATTTAATTAACGATTATGTCATGCTAAGAAACCTCCAGGAATATGTCCAACCAAAATTGGCAACCCTACCTCCCCTCCAACTTTGATTTAAGATTCATTTTAAAATTAATAGAGTCTGGGTTGGACGGTCTTTCACTTTCCTGAAATGTCCTCTGATCTTTTATAATACCACTAATTAATACCAAATCAAATAATATCACCAATTAATCACAACATATTGAGCCTACTGTAACTAAGATAAAAGGAATCCAAGGTATGTTAGTGTTGTCTTGTTAAACTGTTACTAGCTAGGTTGTAGCTGCATTTATTTTATGTACATTTTGCAGTAGTTTAGGAGCTATAGTCCCATGCAGAAGTGAATCTGTGGTTTAGGGAATGCCACAGATTCTGTTGCACTTGATGGATGAACTTGCTTTTAAATTACAAAGTGTATCTCCTGTAATTAATGTCTTTTGTTCAGGAAATAGTCCCTTTGAAAAGCCTTGAATAGTCCAAAGTTGGCAACTAGATGCAATATCAGTCTCTCTCATGATGGGAGGTCAATCTGCATGGAAACATGCAACCAACTAAAATAGGGAGTTGGATTCCAACAATCTCTGTAACTGACATGGAAGTGCACTGCTTTGAGATGGGTTTCACTTCATAGGCCGGCAGTTCACAAATGTTTTTTGAAAATGGCCACAAGGCATGCAATTGGATCTAACAAGAAACTGAACTGAAAGGCGCTTCAAGTCTGACAGTTCTCTCTGTTCCAGTATTTCCATCCCCAAGTGCTCACAAATCATAGATTCATAGATACTAAGGTCAGAAGGGACCATTCTGATCATCTAGTCCGACCTCCTGCACAGCGCAGGCCACAGAATGTCACCCACCCACTCCTATGAAAAACCTCACCCATGTCTGAGCTATTGAACTCATTAAATCATGGTTCAAAGACTTCAAGGAGCAGAGAAGCCTCCCTCAAGTCAACCATGCCCCATGCTACAGAGGAAGGCGAAAAACCTCCAGGGCCTCTCCAATCTGCCCTGGAGGAAAATTCCTTCCCGACCCCAATGAGTCATGAGTCTGTTGCTAAAAAAAAAATTGAGATTTTAAAAAAGTAATGTTGAGGTTTATTTGCCATCTGATTTCTGAGCCTTTAGGTTACACTCAGGTCACATTTTTAAGCTTTCTCCACAACCATGAGGGCTAGAAACTTACTTTTCTTTTTAAGTGAAAGCAGAAATTCACACATTCAGGAGCTGGGGGCTTTGTGGAGGACATCAAATATCATGAGACTTGCAATCAGACTTCACAAGCTGGCTTCTGATACCCTATCAGCTAGTAATGAATACTCTTATTAGACTGAGGAACTGCTGCTAAATAATACTGTGTCATGCATACAAGCAGGAGATCAAAAAATGTAACAAGTCTTATTTATTAAATGAATGGGTCCAGAAATGTAGCCCCTTTCCATAACTCTCTCTTAGAGCCCCATTCACCAAGATCGGCAGAAACTTCTGTATAAATTCTAAAGTAATACTGAGGCCAGCATTTTCAAGCTTTGATCTTTGTATCTAACCTAAATATAGATGGCCTGATATAAAGAGAGCTTGAACATTTCACAGCTCCTTGTGAAGTTGACAGGAGTTGTGGGTGCTTGGCACCTTTGAAAATCAGGCCATCTTTATTTAGTTACTGAAATATGGATAAAGAGGCCTGCCTTTAGGTACCTGAGCTTAAAAACAGGTTTCAGAGTAGCAGCCGTGTTAGTCTGTATTCGTAAAAAGAAAAGGAGTACTTGTGGCACCTTAGAGACTAACAAATTTATTTGAGCATAAGCTTTTGTGAGCTACAGCTCACTTAAGTTTGTCCTGGTTGATTTTCACTTGTATGCTATGATCATTTGAGGTCTAATCCATATGATTAAGCAATTAGGTCCAGTTTCTACTATAAGTGACTCTAGTTAATGAATCCACATTTGGTTGGTGCTACTGTCATTCCTGTGTGTGTTTTTGTATTGATTGACATGTCCTGATGATTGTCCTGTAATTGAGAAAGACTTATAAGCACTTTGTCTTTGATTTTTTTTTTCTGATTAGGACATTTAATACCTAAGAAGTGAAGTGCACAAAAATGCATCCATTGTATCTTGTGCAGTGAGCTCGTTACATATCCCAAACTAATTTGTGTTAGGCCATGTACGTCAGAACTTGGATGAGAGCTCTCCAAGGATAAATCCAGGGTACTGTAGTAAGTGAGACTGATTTAGTAGGTAGCATTCTTTTTTCTGAGTCAGTTCAGAGCCATTGCTCAGTGGGATGCTGCTGAGGATGCTATCTATCAGATGTGGTGGGAAACTCCAGTTCTGACCACTCGTGGCCATTAAATATCCCATGATGCATTTCAAAAAAAGTAGCGCTATTAAACCTCATGCCCTGCCAAATTCCAGTGGACTAATAAAATTCTGCTTATCTATGCTCTCCAGTTGCTTTAATTAGACACACTATGGATCTTAATGTCCAGATTGAAGTCCTGTAGGCGTGTGGCACTATTATAATGGTGGCCACATTTCTGCCCAGAGGTGACTGGAGAATGGTGATGGGCAAAGTGATTGTAGGACTCCATCCTGAACCCACTGAATTTAGTGGGGTGTGACTGGGGTCCTGGGGACGGGGGGCACACTGAGATTGCTCAGTCACGGCAAACTGCAAAGAATGGGGCAGACCGGTGGTTATTTCTAATAATTAGATTCACCAACTCAGCAACAAACAGTTTCTGCAATAGTTTACTGGTTACTCAGAAGCCAAAAACACAGCTACCTTAAAGCAATTCAACCTTGGGCTCCCACCCAGACAGCCAAGTCAAATATGATGAGGATTCTGAAAATCTTGTTAATCATATGTAAAATTCGACTAATCCCAGTGGATCGGACACTTTACCCACCAGGTCACTGCAAATTTCAGATCTTACCCAAATACACGCTTACAGCCAATTCTTATTAACTAAACTAAAATATATTGAAAAAGAAGAGAGAGTATAGGTTAAAAGATCATTTATACATATATAAATAGAGTTCTTAGGTCAGTTTCATAGTAGAAATGATGAGCTTCAGAGTTGCAAAAAGTTCCTTCAGAATTAGTTCCGTGGGTTAAAGTCCAATGTCCAATATCAGGGTGATCCATATTGGAGCTGGAGACCTCAATCTTGTGACTCAAACTTCCCCGATGAAGCTTAAGCAGATCTGAGATACAGGATTAGGGCCCTAGAGGTTTTTATAGATCTCTGGCAAGCCATCGTTAGCCTCTTGACAGCAGGTATTCCTTGGGTGAAGCACTGTCGCTTTGAAGTAAAACCTCCTATTTATGCACAAGTACCTAGTTGCATTCATTAGCGAAGGTAATCATCCATTAAGCAGTTCATAGACAGTTTACTACACACTTCAAAAAGAAATATAGATAATATATTATTCCACCCAAGTTCCATCATAATGTTAATAACCCCTTTTGATCACTGAAACAATAGAATATAGTAACAGACACGAACCGTTTGGTTCCATTGTTAACCTCTAACAAGATATAAGTAAACATAGACAAATATAGCCACTATCTTCTACTAATTCTCTTACAATACATGTTTGCATTTCAAAGCTCTAGTCTATCTAACATGCCTTTGTTAGATATTTGTAAAGAATGGCCCTAATTACCACTTATATACTTTTCTACTACGTTTTTAAAAGTTGAATTTGGGTCATTTAGTTGCTTAACCCTTTCTGGTTCAATATCACCCGGGGACATTGCTATTCATTTTGATGGATGTCAGATCAAGCCCGTAGTTTGTAATTCTGTTTAAAAAAAAAAAACCCAACCAAACCAAAAAAACCGTGTGATGTACAATTAATCAGTCATTAGAAAAGGCTCTGTGCACTAGATATATGGATATAACAGTAGGTGATCTTAGAGCAGTTTCCTACAGGATTTTTCTTTTTCTGTTCTCTTAGAAGAGTGAATCTTCTGAGCCGCTCTCTGTGTCTGTCGTTTAGCAGGAAAGATCAGTGATGTAGCCAAATGACTCAGCTGCTTGGCTTTCATCCATGAAGTTTTTAACTGCGTCATTCCATGGTTAGTTCCTGGATGAGAAGTGTGTGCAGGGTCTCCGAGTGTTTACCAGTCACTCTAAGTTTCTCTTTATGATCCTTCCTTTGGAAGCTGGGAGCAGTGTATTTATAAATGAATTGACAGGTTGTGTCATGGTGATTGTGTCCCTGAGGAGACCTGGGGTAAAATCCTGGTGAAATCAATGGTAAAACAATGACTGACATCAGTGTGGTCTGCATCCTACAGCAGTACTCTACAGTGAAACAAAATGGATATCCCTGCATCATCATCATCAGCACCTGAGTCTGATACTTCCCCCTCCCCTGTTACCTTGATTGATAAATGGAGATCTTCATTACCAAAACCTAACCACCTCTGCAATGAGTACTATACTAATCATATAGTACTAATGACATCCAGCACTTAAAAGGAGGGATAACTTGAAGTAATTGATGTCCTTGTTAGCAAACACAGCACTGCCATGGAAATTACTCTCCCCACCGGGGAGATAGCTCTTTCTAAATTAGGGCTGTTGGAAATTACTGTAGTACGCTGCTGCTGCTCTTGTTGTGTGGATGGAGGACTTCTTTCCGATATCCCTAGGGATTGGTTTCTCAGATCCAGGATGGTGTGTCTGCTCAGAGAGAGAGCTACCTCAGAATAGTGAACAGCATGCTGGTTGGGTCATTCTCACAAGTCCTTGCTCCACCTGATTTTTGAGCAGCAACTTGAACCTGGGTCTCCAGCATCCCACATGAATGCCTCACCACCAGACTGTTGAGGTTGGGTGGGGTGGGACGCTCTCATTCTCTCCCATTGTAGCCATACCACTCTGTATAAATTAACTATTCACTGGGACAGAGAGAGACTGACTCTATAACTTTGTGGGTAGGGCACTGAATCTAGCCAAGTAGGGACTTGAACCTGTGTCTCCCACCTCCCAAGGAGTGTATTAAACACCAGGCTATTCTGGGGTACATCTCTTGTTCTCTCTTTTTGATGGAAAATGTTTGAAAGGTCTTGGATGCTTTCCAGTGCAGAAAAAAAATGAAATCTTGATGGTTTTTGTGGAACAGTTTTTATTTTCTGGCTAGCCTTAGTGTGTAGTTCAAGTAAATGGGATGCCTTCAAAAATAAAGAACTTGCTAATTTGAGTTACACCAAGGCTGAACGGTTCACCCTTCTTACAAATACTAAAACAAAAAACAGTAAAAACAGAGAAAAATCCATAACAAAAATCAGGGAGCTTGCTAATTATTTGCCTACACTGGGTCCAGTCCCCAGCTGCAATAAACCATCAGTTTGCCACAGCTGAGACTCTGGCCCGGGATTGTTCTCTCACCTTGACTTGTCCATAAATTCCTTTCTCCAAGTCTTTGCATACATTTATATCTGTTTCACTGTAAGCTTTTTGCAAGCAAGGCTCTGTTTTATTTTCCTGTCTGTAGAGTAACTAGTGGCCTTTGTTGTCAACAAATATGAAAGACTTTAAAAAGATACCCCTGGAATTTTCCTCCCCTTAGCCAACATCCCACCCTGTAAGTTTCCAGAAAGGACAAGAGCTAGAAAATTGCACCATGTGAATTGCTGAATCCAAGAGATTGTCCCCTGTACCCCATTGTAAAGTAATTTGCTCTTTAAATGGTTTTAAATTTGCAGCTGTGTCTCTAACAAACGAACAGGATATGGTTGGTTTTGGGAAAGATATGATAATCTGTATTCCTTCTGACACGGACACAGTTTAATTCAATTTTTGTATTATGTCTGACATGATGAATTTGAGTCATGCAACTATTGAATAAGTGTTGGGGAAGATGGATCGAGATAGTTAAAAGTAATGTGTCATCAGATGATGAATTTCTTCTCCACCCCATCCTGAGGTCGGGGACACAAATGAACAGGTAAATTACTTTCATCTAATGTGCACATAGAATTATATTTCAGCATGTTACTCTGTCTTTTTCTCAACTAAATTCAGCCTTTCAAAAGAGAAATTTGGTACCTAGAAAATCTTTTCTAGAAGAAGAAAATCCAGAACTGTGGAGAATAGAGAGAGTGCAACCATCCCTGCCTCATCTGTTGTGATTTTAATGCTTTACTGAGGTCTTGTTTAATGAGATCCTCTAGTTTTTCCATTGATAATAAAGGCAATATGAGAGGAAGGATTGTACAGTGGTTAGGTGCTATCTTGGGACTTGCGAAACCTGGCTTCTAGTCACTGTTCTACCACAGATTGATTGTGGGCTGATCTCTTCGCTTCTGGGTGCCTCAGTTCCCTATCTATAAAATAGGGATAATAAAAACTGCCCTATCTCACAAGGGTGTTGTGAGGGTAAATGCATTAAAGCTTGTGAGACACTCGGATACTGTGGTAATGGGAGAATATTAAACTGAACATTTATTAGAAATGATGATCCTTTGTATAGCACTTTTTGTCCAGTAGAATCCTAAAATATTTTGTCAGTTGTGTGTGTATTGTGACGGGGCAAGGCCAGATGGCTATGGAAGACTAGTCTTATTGGGATCCGGGAAGTGGGCGGGCGAAGCCCGTCCACCACTAAAGGATCCCCCCCCCAGCCTAAAAGCGGGATCCACAGGACCTAGATACCCAAAAAATTCCGGGGGACAACTAATAAAATAACAGGGATAGGAGTGCGGTCAAAGGGTCAAACGAAGGGAACCGGACGGGGACACCGAGCAGAGAACCCCGGACACCGCCCACTGCTCCTCAAAGGCGTCAAGGGAGTCAGAGGACGCCGCCCAGAGGAACTCTGCCCAGATACGTGAACGGACCGAGGATCGGAAATAGGCCCTACAGTCACAGGAGACTCCATCGGCCAACCTCCTCACTCTGGTTTTGTAGATGGCCATTTTAGCTAGGGCGAGGAGGAGGTGGACCAGGAGATCCCGTGACTTTGTGGGGCCATGGATAGGGAGTGCATAAATGAGAAGGTGAGGGGAGAAGTGCAACCAAAAATGTAATAAAATATTGGTGAGGAGCCAGAATAGGGGCTGCAGCCTGGCACACTCCAGGTATATATGTGCCAGGGTATCCCTCACACCGCAAAAGGGGCAGGTGTCTGGGATTGAAGTGAACCGCGCCAAGTACACACCCATGCTCATGGCTCCATGAAGGAGCCGCCAACTGACATCCCTGGCGGGCCTTGGGACTAAGGTGGAATACAGGCTGGCCCACCGGGGCTCCTCACCCTCCAAAGGTGGCAGGAGGTCCCACCATTTTGTATCGGGGCGGGACACGAGGGTGCGGGCGTGAAGGGTGTGGAGCACGAGCATGTAGAGATGTTTGCTTGGCGCGGTTAGGAAGCAGACCGGCTGCATCTCGTGCAGCCGGCTTCTGGTGAAGGGGTCAGTTGGGTCCACGGGGCAGGGGTCCAATTAAAAGGTCTGGCGGGCCTGGGGTAACGGGTGGGCGAGGCGTCCCCTTGTGCAGGACCCGGTCGAGATGAACCCGAGCAGCAGGTGGCAAAGTGGCCTTCATCTCCTGAAATATGCGCCGGGGAGTACAAGGTCTGGAAAGCCCCATGCGCTGAGTGAGCGTCAAGGGATCCAGCCAGTCTCCCCGGTCATAGTCCAGGAGGTCTCCGACTCTTGTGACCTCTGCCAGGACCAAACTCTGGCGCACTGAGCGGGACTCGGCCGCCTGCAAACGGAGCTGGGGGTTGTGTAGCAGGGGCTCCGCGAGGAGATCTGCCCCCTCCGTGGCCGCCACGGACCTGCTCGTTGTAAAGAGTTTCCAGGTCCGGAGGAGGTCCTGGTAGAAGACCGGCAGCCCGGAAAGGTCTCGCGGAAGACCTCTCGGATGGAGAGGCTGCCGGTCGTATCGGAGCCCTCGGAAGCGGCACAGGAAGGCGTGCACCAGTATGCTCCACGCCGGACTACCTGCACCATATAGGAGCCTCTGCAGGGTCTGGAGGCGGAAGACATGGACCTGAGTGAGCAGACATTTTAGGCCCTGCCCTCCCTCCTCCAGAGGTAGATGAACCCCTGCAGGGACCCAGTGCAGTCCTGACCAAAAGAACTCCAGAATCAATGTCCGGAGGTTGGCCAGGAAACCCGAGGCCGGGACCAGGGTGTTGAGCCGGTACCAGAGCATGGACAGGACTAGTTGATTAAGCACTAACGCTCTCCCTCGAAGGGAGAGGCACCGGAGTAGTCCTGTCCATTTCCGGAGCCGCTCTATCACCCCGCCCTCTAAATTCTGCCAGTTCACCGGCGGAGAGGGATGCGTGGCAGAAAGGTAAACGCCCAGATAGAGCAGCGGACCCGTGCTCCACCGGATGGCCTGAAGCGCGGGTGGGAGGGAGCTCGCCTGCCGCCAGTCCCCTACCATCAAGTCAGAGCTCTTTACCCAGTTGACCCGCGTGGAGGAGGCTGCCGAATAGATGGCCTGGCAAGCCTCCACCCGCGCCTAATCACCCGGGTCCTGGACCACGAGGAGCACGTCATCAGCGTACGCCGACAGGACCAGCCTCAGCTCCGGCTCCCGCAGCACCAACCCTGTCAACCTCCTTCGGAGAACACAGAGGAAGGGCTCAATCGCCAGAGCGTACAGCTGGCCCGAGAGGGGGCACCCCTGCCGTACTCCTCGCCTGAAGCTGACCGGTTCGGTCAGGGTCCAGTTGAGCCTGACCAAACACTCTGCGGAGGCGTACAGCACCTGGAGAAAATTCACAAACCTGGGTCCGAAGCCAAACGCTTGCAGAGTGCTCAGGAGATACCCGTGATCCACCCTGTCGAACGCCTTCTCCTGATCTAAGGACAGGAGGGTGAACGAGAGACCATCCCTACACCCAAGTTCCAATAGGTCCCGGACCAGATATAGGTTGTCTAAGATGCTGCGGCCCGGGACGGTGTAGGTCTGGTCTGGGTGGACCACGTCCGCCAGCACGGACCCTAGCCGCAGCGAGATGGCTTTTGCCATGACTTTGTAGTCCGTGCTGAGGAGTGAGGCGGGACGCCAATTTCGTTAATTGCGGAGGTCCCCCTTCTTCGGCAATAAGGCGAGCACGGCTCGCCTGCACGAAAGAGGGAGGACCCCGCTCTGCAAAGACTCAGCCCAGACGGTGACTAGGTCTGGGCGCAGAACATCCCAGAACACGCGGTAGAACTCTACGGTCAGCCCGTCCGTGCCCGGAGATTTATTGGTGGGCATGTGACGGAGGGCTTCCGAGAACTCGGTCAGAGTGAGAGACAGCTCTAGCCCGTCTCGGTCGCCCGCGCTGACTGTCGGGAGCTCCTCCCACAGCACTCTGCAAGCCTTAGGATCGGTCAGATCCGGGGAGAAAAGGCTTGCGTAGAAGGCTCTCGCCCTCTCGCACATCTCCACCGGATCCATGAGGGGGGTGCCATCTTCTGCCAGTAGGCAGATGACATGTTTTTTAGCCCCCCTCTTTTTCTCCAGCGTGTAGAAGAAGCGGGAGCCGTGATCCATCTCCCGAAGGAGACGGATGCGGGATTGAACAAAGGCACCCCGGGCTCGATGGTCCTCGAGGGTCCGGAGCTCCTCCTGCTTCTCCCGGCACACTCCGCAGAGGGGTGGATCCTCGGGGCTGGCGGCCAGATGCCTCTCCAGCTCTAAGACCTCCCGTTCCAACTGCTCTATCGCCGCATCCCTCCGTCGGCTGGCGCCCCGGGTGTAGTCACGGCAGAAGAGCTGGGCACGCACCTTCCCTAAGTCCCACCACTGCCGCGCCGAGGGAAAGGCATGCCGCTGCCCTCGCCAGGCTAGCCAGAACTCCTGGAAGGATGCCACGAAGCCCGCATCCTCCAGCAAGCTGTTGTTAAAATGCCAATAGGCCGGTCCCGGCCTCTCGGCACAGAGGGAGGCTGTCACAGTGGCTATATGATGGTCAGAAAATGGGGCCGGCCGGATGCTGCAGGAGTGGGCACGTGAAAGATGAAAGCGTGATAAATAAATGCAGTCCAACCGGAGTGGTGCAACTGATGGGCCTCCACCTGGACAAAGGTGAACGTGGAAGTGTCATCCGGGTGGTGGTTGCGCCAGACGTCCACCAGGGAGTGGTGTTCGACTATCTCCTGGAGGACGGCGATGGTAGCCGGGTTCTGCTCGGTCCCCGAGCGTTCCCGCTCCTCGAGGGTGATGTTAAAGTCCCCTCCCAGGACCAGGCACTCCTGAGGATCCAAGGTGCCGAGGAAGGCGGATGCCTGCTGATAGAATTGCAGCCGCTCCAGGCTCGCTGCTGGGGCATAGATGTTGACGAGGTTGACTACCAGCCCCTCCATGCGGACCCGGAGGTGCAGCAGGCGGCCCGGCACAGCCTTGGCGACCCCCAGCACCTCGGGCCGTAGGTCGGGGGAGAACAGGGTCGCCCCTCCAGCCGTACGAACTGTGAGGTGGCTAAAGTAGACCCTGTCCCCCCAATCCAGCCGCCAGCTGTCTTCGGCGGTCGGATCCGTATGGGTCTCCTGCAGGAAAACCACAGCCTACCTCCCCTCCCGAAGGAAGGAAAGCATCTGGGACCTGCGGAGACCCATCCTACAGCCGCGGGTGTTCAATGTTGCAATGGTAAAGGGTGCCATGAGGAGGGCTGGGGGGGATCCTCGCCGGCAGGGATGCTCGTGGCTCCCGGCGGGCCGTGCAGCAGTCCGTGACCCACCCCATAGGTGAGTAAGGAGTCACGGAAGAGGCGGACCCGCTGGTAGGCCGCGGTGCCCTGCCTCCCGGTCCTTTTACCCTCCCCCATGATGGCCCTTGCGGCCCAGAGGATTTGATTACAGTCCCCCCATCGCTGGAGGGCAAGCTGGACTTTGTTGCGGGAGCCACGGACGTCTTCTAGAAACACCCGCAACTCCTCTCGCAGCACATGGGGGGCTGGGGTTACGGTCTGGTTACTCCCCGACGGGGCCCTTGCTACAGCCCCGTGGTCCAGCGAGACGGACAGACAGAGTGCGGACCCCCGACGGGGCTCCTGATGGGTTGACCTGAATGCTGGGGCTATAGGGGGCGGCGGAGGGAGGATAGCAGCCCCTGGTGGGTCGGGACGGGTAAACACAAAGGCCGCTCCCTGGGAGTCATCTGTTGGAAAGGGGAAGGAGACAGTCCCAGGGGCGGCAATAACAGCTCGGGAGGTGGACGGGATAAGGGCAGGGGCAGGGGTAGAGGTGAGAGTCTGGGCGGGGAGAGGGCTCTCAGTGATGCCGGGCACAAGCTCTCTGGTGGATTTGGCAGCCACGGCATCAGGAGGTGGACTCTCTTCTGTAGTGCTCTCTCCCGGGAAGGAGGTCGAATGCTCCTAACCAGTGAGGGGTGCCCCTGGTGGCTCAGGTTCCAGCCGCGTGGCACTGGCCGTCGCCTCAACTGGCTCGGTGGCTCTCAGTGGGGTGCCCTCTGCAGCCGGGTTGATGGAGGAGTCCAGGGGCTCCTCAGAGGTGGGAGTGGAAGCAACGGTTAGGTGGAGGGAACATGGGGAAAGGGGGGCTGGAAAGAAGTCGCCCAGATCGAGGCCCAGTGGCATAGGATCGTCCTCCCCCTGGGTGACTGGGGTCAGACCCAGGGCCTCGATCTCCTCATATATAGACGGGAAATTGTTTTCCGCTACCCCGGGATTCTCCGCGTCGGCACCTGACGCAACGATTGCTTCGGGGCACACTGGGGTTTCAGATGGTGCCTCGGGGGTCTTGGAGGGGAGGGACTCCCGTGGAGGGGAGATACTGCCTCCCAGTGCTGCCACATCTTCCCCAGCCAGCTCTGGTGGGTGGAACACACCCATGGGTAGAGCGGAAGGCTCTGCATCGGTGCCCCCCTTCCTGGTCTTCCGGGGGGCCTCCGCATCAGATGGGAGGAGCGGAGCTCGAGCTTTCTGCTTGCTCCGCTTCCCCTGGACTAGGGCCCAGCCCTCCATGGCATCAGCCAGGGGCTGGCTAGCAGGGGTTGTGTCAGGGGGCAGAAGCGATGGCTCAGGGACTCGAGGGGGTAACGGTGGGGCAGCACAAGGGAGGGAAGATTCCCCTTGGGGCGGGCCCTCTCCCATGCCCGGCAGTGTCCCTTCCGCACCCTCCTCCACAGGCCCCGCCAGATTGCAAGCAGCGGGGGCGGGGCTCTCCCACTCGTCTGGGCATAGTTGGGGAGGTGCCCCTTGGGCCCGAGCAGGAGCAATGGTGGACTGGGAAGGAGGAGGGGTGGTTTCGGGTGCCGGGCAGCCAGGGGTGCCGGCGATGACGGGGCCAGTGCCCTGCCGGGACTCGGGGATCCCGGATGCCCCTCCTTGCCGGGCCAAGGGGCAGTCCCTCCGGACGTGCCCCATCGCCCGGCAGAGGTAGCACCGGGCCTCCCCCGTGGAATAATGCACCCTGTAAGGGGTCCCCTGGTAGGGGACTAGGAATGACCCCTCGAGTGCCTCTCCGTCGCGCGCCGCCGGCGGCAGTTGAAGCTGCACTTGCCGGCGGAAGGAGAGGACGTGACGGAGGGCGGGGTCTTTGCAGCCCAACGGGAGAGGGCTGATGACAGAGATGGGCTTTCCCAAGGTAGAAAGGGCGGGTAACAGGGCGGCATTGGGGAGAAAGAGAGGGACGGAGGTCAGGACCAGGCAGACGCCCAGGTCCTCTAGCGGCTCTAAGGGGACGAACACGCCCCCCTCTGCCAGGCCCTTCTCCACCGCCTCCTGGGCGGCGGCCTCTGATGTTAAGAAGAAGACGACCTTGCCATACATTTTGGAGGCCGCCACAATGACCGTGGGCCCCACCACCCTCCCCAACGCCCGCACGTGGGGCGAGGCGGGCACCAGGAGGCAATGGACGCCGTGCTTCCTGGTCATGGTGGGAAAGGGGCCCCGGCCGCTATAGATGGTAGTGGAGGCAGTGGGCAGGAGAGATGACGTAGCGGCAGGCGGGGGGGGCTGCCGCCACCTGGGCATACGCCCTGGGGGCCGGGGGAGGGGCACCTGCAGAGCTAGTGGAGGGAACAGCGGAGAGGGACACCCCAGCCGGCGGTGGGGCCGGGGTATTGGGGACAGCCCCTGCCATGGAGGGCCTGGTCTTCTTAGCGGGGCCCTTCCCCGTCTTCTTCCCCTGGCCCTTCCTGCCGGCTGGGGGGGCTCCCCCCGAATCTGAGGGAGGGAGAGACGTGGCAGCAGTGGAGGTCACCCCAATGCCCGTCGCTGCTGGTGCCCCAGCGGAGGCGATGGCAGATGGTTCGGCAGCGGAGGTAGAAGCTTGGGGGGGTGACGGAGGGGTAGGCGGGGGAGGGGGAGCTCAGGTTGCTGGAGGGGTCTCACCCATCTCATCCCCCCCGCCATCATGAGCAAGGAGGGAAGGAGAGACACCAGAAGGAGGAGGGGAGAGGGGAAGCAGGTCGACCACTCCTCCCCGCTAGGCTGCAGGCAGGAGAGGAGGACGCCAAAAGGGGTGGGCTGGACGGGGGGCAATCAGGGGTTAGGGGTCAGTCACTGACACAAGGTGGAAATTCCGACTCCTTTTGGTGCACTAGGAGAGGGGGGGATACAACAACATTGGGGGTGCAGTGAAGAGGGTTGCAACTAAAATGGGGAATTGCACAAGTGCATGGGAGGGGGCATGGGCACACGGAGCGAGGGGCTAAGCGGTCTGGGGGTAGAACAGGGAAACCAAGGAGCTAGCTTCAGAGGCTGGGGTGGGGCAAACAAACAAAGGCTGCAGAAGAAAATGGGCAGGGCAGGCAAACAAACTGAAGCTAGTAAGGGGGTCTGGGACAAAAGGGAGGGCAAAGCTACAAGTGGCAAATGGGGCAGGTAGTAAAGGGCAAAGCTGGGGTGTAGGCAGTCCGGGGGGGGCACATGTGCCCACGTGCACTTGCACAAGTCTTTTTTAAGCTGGTTGCTGCTTCTGGCCCAAAGGGTGGAAATAGGGCGTGGCAAGCCAAGCAAGCAGCTGAGTCCAGAGGCAGGAGCTGAGGCAGATGGTATACCGCCAGTGGGGGTGGTGGAGGGGGTAGCGGTGGTGGTAGTAGTGGTGGGGGTTGGGGGGACACACAGATGGATTGGGGGGCAGCTCCACGCCACACCCCCTGTGTCCCTGGAAACACAGTCAAGACCCCCACCACAAGAGCACAGTTTGAAAATTACTCGGTCTTAGGCCCCCTCCACGGTGGTCTGCAAAGTCTCTAGGTGCTCCCCCACTGGCAGATGATCCTCTTCTTCTCCTCCTCGGGCTTCAGCAGCTCCAGGCAGCGGCCTCTGCAGCAGCAGCAGCTCCAGGAACTCCAGGTGGTGGTCCAGGCAGGCACAAAGGACCCCTCTCAGGTGGTGGTGTCCACAACAGCAGTGGCTGGGGTCCCTCACTCCTCCTCTCTGGGGAGTGGGCTAGCAGCCCCCCCCCGCCTCAGGGCTGCAGTTGGAGCAGCAGCAGCACCCGAGCGTGGGGTGTCCAGCAACCAGGTAGCAGAGAATGGGGGGGGGTGTCTGGCCCATCCAGGGGAGCAGCCGGAGCAGCAGGGAGAGCCCAGGGTCTAGCAGCAGGAGTAGCAGCCTCCCATCTCCCTCCAAGCTAGAAGGCTATGGGAGAGCAGTGGGATGGAGAGAGAGATTTGCTCCAGGCTAAACAAATCCCTGGGACCAGGATAAGTGAAATGGCAGCTGCTGCAGGTCAGTTAAACACCTGGGGCCAATTAAGAACTTTCCAGAAGGCAGGGAGAAGGCTAGGTTGATTGGGACACCTGAACCTAATCAGGGGCTGGCTGAAACTAGTTAAAAGCCTCCCAGTCAGTCAGGTGGGTGGGTGGGCATGTCAGGAGCTGTGGGAGGAAGTTGTGCTGTTGGAGAGGCTGAGTAGTACGCACCGTATCAGGCACAAGGAAGGAGGCCCTGAGGTAAGGGTGAAGTGGAGCTTGAGGAAGTGAGGGCTGCTGTGGGAGAAGTAGCCCAGGGAATTGTACATGTCATGTTTCTAAAAGGTCTGCTACCTTAGCTGATACTATTAGGGTCCCTGGGCTGGAGCCCAGAGTAGAGGGTGGGTCTGGGCTCCGCCCCCCCACACCTTTGCCCCCTGTTTAATCACTGAGACTGGAGACAACAGAGACTGCGAGGAAGGATAACTTCTCCTCACCTCCCTCACTGGCTTATGATGAAAATGGCTCAGTAGACTGTGACCCTTGTCTCTAGAGAGAGAAGGGTTACGTGAAGGGTCACAGTGAGCCTCTGAGGCTAGCAAAATCTGCCAGGAAATGCGGGACTCACAGAGGCAAGGACAGAGCTTTGTCACAATATGTAGAGATCCTGCAGCCAGGAGTGAAATGCATCCAGCTCTGGGGCAGAACACAGCAGTCATTTTAATTGTCTTACATGGCCATCTAATGCAGGGAAAACTTTTTAGCTAAATTATATTAAGAAAGTTGTTCAGTTTTAAAAAAAAATTGGCTAAAAAGCTTAAATCTCCCTGAAATGGATGGGACTGAAGTATGCAAGTCCTTGCCAAGTGCTCTGAGGAACTGGTGCTTTATTACTACTTGTGAGCAAATTACAGACATTTGACATTCCACTTTGTCATCCGTGTTACCATGTATCCTTACCTCACTGGAAAATTAAATAGTTTTTTTATATTGATTCAGACGTGAGCTTTTATTGCTTCTGCTAAAGGAGCACATCATATGGGTATAAGTGAAGAAGGAATGATGTGTGGGCTCCTGATGTGAAAGAGGCACATTCATCAATTTGACCCAATCAGACTTACTCAGCTCAAGCACCTGGTCAGCAATGAGTATATAACAGGCTGAGAGGTGCATATGAAAGTGTGTGTGTGTGTGGAGAGAGAGCACTATATCTATATAGCTATCATGGCTACATGAGGTATTGGGGGTGATGGTATAGCTTAGAGGTTAGATCAGGGGAGAGAGAATCAGGACTCCTGGGTTTTGGGGAATCTGCCATTTCGGGTGTGTGTGAGAGAGAGAGAGAGAGAGAGACCACAGCTAAGACTGCTTAACCCCCTCTATGCTTCGGTTTCTTCATCTGCAACATAAACACAAATAATGTCTGCCTTACAGGAGTGTTAAGGCCTAATTAACATTTCTAAAGTGCCTTGAGAACCTTCAGTGAGATACCAGGAGTACAATATTGTTAATAGTATTATACAGTAAGAGGTTTGTCATCCTGCCATGTAACTCTGACATCAGTGGGAGCTAAACATATTTGACACTAAAAGCAGAGACTCCCTGGTTCAAATTTATTCTGATCTCAGCTCATATTTCACCACTGTTTCTCAATACAAGGCACAGTACAGTTTCTGATCTGCATTTCTATATTCCTTACTAACCTGCTGCTCTTGTTTTTGTATTTTAAATGATAGCTGAGTTCTGAACAGAGTGAGAGAAAATGTAAGGCATGTCAGAGCAGCTTTTTAAAGGTCTTTGTGAAGTGTGTCTGCATGTATGGGCAACTAAATTCACAAACTGCTTATTTAGATAAGCAGTTGCCGAGTTTGAATACATGAAGGTAGTCCTTCAGTGTTCAAACTGGTACCTGCACAAAGAGGCTCTTTTAAAAAAAAAAATATTTTATCCAGTCACTCAGGAGATCCTAAGACTGTCTGTCTGAATAAGTGGTGTCTGACCTTCTTTGAGAGTGATGACTAGTTGATTTCCCGTCCCCACTCCCCCCTCTGAGCTAGACACCAGAAGCAAATGCCTTGCAATAGCTGCAGTGGTGGTGCCAGCTTTAAGCGCTGGTGCAAGAGAGTATGTGGTGTATCAGAATGTATGTGATTTAACTAGAAATGCTAAAACCACTGCGGAAGGAGGCATAACCATTTCTCCCAGGACAGGCAGGGATGTCTGATCGCAGCTAAGGAAGAAACTAACACTCTTTCCTTTTCACCAGTATCTTGGCAGGAAGTTAAACTATAGCTACTACAGTTAGACATTATTAAATAAGCAGGCACAGATAACTTGAATCCTTGAGTTGTAAAAGAGCTCACTGAGGAGCTTGCTGGACTGCTAAGGTTGATTTTCAATAACTCTTGGAGCACTGGGGAAGTGCTGGAGGACTGGAAGATAGCTAATGTGCCGATATTTAAAAAGGGCAAATGAGATGACCTGAATAACTATAGGCCTCTCAGTCTGACATTGATCCAGGGCAGTATAATGAGAACAGCTAATTTGGAACTTGATTAAAAAAGAATTATAGGAGGGTAATATAATTAATGCCAATCAACATGAGTTTGTGGAAAATAGATCCTGTCTAACTTGATATCTGTTTTTTTATGAGATTACAAATTTGGTTGATAATGGTATTGATGTAATATGCTTGGACTGCTGTAAAATATTGGACTTGGTACACTATGTTTTTGATTACAAAAGCTAGAATTAGATAATTCATCATGTCACACAGCCTTATTTTAATCCATTTAATAACTGACAGGTCTCAAATAAAACAGAAGTTGGTCCAAGATATTACCTCACCCAGCAGGTCTCAAAATGTAATTGTAAACTGAATCATCTGCCCCACCACCTCCACAAACATAATACAGTTCTGCAGTGACCTAGAATCCTACCTTCGACATCTCTGACTCACAGAATATTTCCAACACACCACTGAACAGCACACTAACCCACAGAAAACTTCCTAACAACACTACAAAAAGAAAGATTCTGCGTGAACTCCTCCTGAGGGTCAAAACAATAGACTGGACTTCTACACAGAGTGCTTCAGCCGATGTGCACGGGCTGAAATTGTGGAAAAGCAGCATCACTTACCCCATATCCTCGGCTGTGCAGAACACAATGCCATCCACAGCCTCAGAAACAACTCTGACATCATAATCAAAAAGGCTGACAGAGGAGGTGCTGTAGTCATCATGAATAGGTCGGAGTATGAACGAGAGACTGCTAGACAACTTTCTGACACCACATTCTACCGGCTATTACCTTCTGACCCCACTGAGGATTACCAAAAGAAACTACACCATCTGCTCAAGAAACTCCCTAAAGAAGCACAGGAATAAATCTACACACCCCTAGAGCCCTGACCAGGGGTATTCTATTTACTACCCAAAATCCATAAACCTGGGAATCTTGGACGCCCCATCATCTCAAGCATCAGCACCCTGACAGCAGGATTATCTGGCTAGGTAGACTCTCTCCTCAGGCCCTATGCTACCAGCACTCCCAGCTATCTTCAAGACACCACTGACTTCCTGAGGAAACTACAATCCTTTGCAAAAAGAAAAGGAGTATTTGTGGCACTTTAGAGACGAACAAATTTATTTGAGCATAAGCTTCTGATGAAGTGAGTTGTAGCTCATGAAAGCTTAATCAGAAGCTTATGCTCATAAATTTGTTCATCTCCAAGGTGCCACAAGTACTCCTTTTCTTTTTGCAAATACAGACTAACACGGCTGCTACTCTGAAACCTGTCACTATACAATCCTTTGGTGATCTTCCAGAAAACACGATCCTAGCCACTATGGATGTAGAAGTTCTCTATGCAAACATTCCACACAAAGATGGACTACAAGCCGTCAAGAACAATATCCCCAATACTATCACGGCAAACCTGGTGACTGAACTTTGTGACTTCATCCTCACCCACAACTATTTCAGATTTGGGGACAATTTATACCTTCAAGTCAGCGGGACTGCTATGGGTACCTGCATGGCCCCACAGTATGCCAACATTTTTATGGCTGACTTAGAACAATGCTTCCTCAGCTCTCATCCCCTAATGCCCCTACTTTACTTGTGCTACACTGATGGTATCTTCATCATCTGGACCCATGGGAAGGAGGACCTTGAAGAATTCCACCAGGATTTCAAAAATTTCCTCCCCACCATCAGCCTCAGCCTGGACCAGTCCACACAAGAGATCCCCTTCCTGGACACTACAGTGCTAATAAGCTATAGTCACATAAACACTACCCTATACCGGAAACTTATTGATCGCTATACTTACCTACATGCCTCTAGTTTTCATCCAGACCACCTCACAAGATCCATGGTCTACAGCCAAGCTCTAAGATACAACCGCATTTGCTCCAATCCCTCAGACAGAGACAAACACCTACAGGATCTCTATCAAGCATTCTTACAACTACAGTACCCACCTGGTGAAGTGAAGAAACAGATTGCTAGAGCCAGAAAGATACCCAGAAGTCGCCTACTACAGGACAGACCGAACAAAGAAAGTAACAGAATGGCACTAGCCATCACCTACAGGCCCCACCTAAACCTCTCCAGCGCATCATCAAGGATCTACAACCTATCCCGAAGGATGATCCCTCATTCTCACAGACCTTGGGAGACAGGCCAGTCCTCGCTTACAGACAGCCCCCCAACCTGAAGCAAATACTCACCAGCAACTACACAACAACGCAGGAACCAAACACTGCAACAAACCCCGTTGCCAACTCTGTCCACATATCTATTCAAGGGATACCATCATAGGACCTAACCACATCAGCCACACCATTTGGGGCTCGTTCACCTGCACATCTACGAATGTGATATATGCCATCTTGTGCCAGCAATGCCCCTCTGCCATGTACATTGGCCAAACTGGACAGTCTCTACGCAAAAGAATAAATGGACACAAATCTGACATCAGGAATCATAACATTCAAAAACCAGTCGGAGAACATTTCAATCTCTCTGGTCACTCAACAACAGACCTAAAAGTGGCAATTCTTCAACATAAAAACTTCAAAAACAGACTCCAACGTGAAACTGCAGAACTGGAATTAATTTGCAAACTGGACACCATCAAATTAGGCCTAATTAAAGACTGGGAGTGGTTGGATCATTACAAAACCTAAATCTAATTTCCCCCTACTGTTACTCACACCTTCTTGTCAACTGTTTGAAATGGGCCACTCTCATTACCACTTCAAAAAGTTATTTTTCCTCCCATGGTATCCTGCTGTTTAATTGAATTGTCTCATTAGACTGACCTCACACTTGATAAGGCAACTCGCATCTTTTCATGTATTCATACCTGCTCTTTTATTTTCCACTCCATGCATCTGATGAAGTGGGTTCTAGCCCACAAAAGCTTACGCCCAAATAAATTTGTTAGTCTCTAAGGTGCCACAAAGACTCCTCGTTGTCTTTGAGCAGGTGTGTTTCAAGTGCAGTCTCACAGGGATTGATTCTTTGCCCTACCACCATTTAACATTTTTATCAATGATCTGGAAGAAAAAATAAAATCCTCATTAATAAAGTATGTAGATGACAGAAATTGGAGGAATGGTAACTAATGAAGAGGACATGTCACTGAATCAGAGAGTTCTGGATCACTTGGTAAACTTGACACAACAAACAATATGTGTTTTTAATACAACTAAATCTATGCATCTAGAAACAAAGAATGCAGGCCATACTTACAGGATGGAGGACTCCATCCTGGGAAGCAGTGACTCTGAAAAAGATTAGGGCGACATGGTGGAAAATCATTTGAACATGAGCTCCCAGTGCAATGCTGTGGCCAAAAGGGACAATGTGATCTTAGGATGCAGAAATAGGGGAATCTCAAGCAGGAATAGAGAGGTTATTTTTAGGGTTGTCAATTAATCAAAGCTAACTCATGTGATTAACTCAAAAAATTAATTTGCGATTAATCACACAATTAAACAATAGAATACCAATTGAAACGTATTACATATTTTTGGATGGTTTTCTACATTTTCGAATATATTGATTTCTATTACAACACAGAATACAAAGTGTACAGTGCTCACTTTACAGTATTTTTGATTGCAAATATTTGCATCATAAAAATGATAAACAAAATAAATAGTATTTTTCAATTCACCTCATAGAAGTACAGTAGTGCAATCTCTTTATTGTGAAAGTGTAACTTACAAATGTAGATTTTTTTTTTTGGTTACATAACTGTACTCAAAAACAAAACAATGTAAAACTTTAGAGTCTACAAGTCCACTCAATCCTACTTCTTGTTCAGCCAATCGCTAAGACAAACTAGTTTGTTTACATTTACGAGAGATACTGCTGCCCGCTTTTTTTTTACAATGTCACCTGAAATTGAGAACAGGCGCTCAAATGGCACTTTTGTAGCTAGTGTTGTAAGGTATTTGCATGCCTGATATGCTAAACATTCGTATGCCCCTTCATGCTTTGGCCATCATTCCAGAGGACATGCTTCCATGCTGATGATGCTTGTTTAAAAAAAAATGCATTAATTAAATTTGTGACTGAACTTCTTGGGGGAGAATTGTATGTCTCCTGTTCTGTTCTACCCACGCTCTGCCATATACTTCATGTTATAGCAGTCCCGGATGAGGACCCAGAACATGTTCATTTTAAGAACACTTTCACAGCAGATTTGACAAAACGCAAAGAAGGTACTGTGACAAAGTTCCTCCTCTACCTTGGTGGGTCTTGCGCTTATTGGCGGATTTGCTCGCCTCGGAGCTTCTGCGCCACTGCGCATGAGCAGAATTCACGTCCCTGTGGATTTCTTTGCTTCCCCACAGAAAAATGACTTTCTAATAGGAAAGCAAAGGGAAGCCACAAGCAGCAGTATTTTTCAGGTGCCCAAGGCAGCCAGCAGAGAGGTAAATCTTCGTGGGGCAGGGGACGGGACTGGGAAAGACCTGCTGATGCCTCCTGGCTGGGCTGGGAAGGTCAGAACTTCCTCTTCATGGCATCCGGGGCCAGGTCAGACCCACCCCCAGATTTCTCCCCCTGCTGCAGGAAGCTCTGCAAACTGCCCCCACCCATGCTTCCTGCACTCATCACTCCTCAGTGGCAGAGGGAGGCATCACTGTACAGGGAGCTGCTCCCCTATCTGCTCAACCCCCATGCATCCAGACCCCCTCATACCCCGACCCTCCTGCTGAGCCTTCCCCCCCCGCATCCAACCCCCCCTGTGACAAGCCCACCCCCCCTGAACCTGGACCACTCCAATGAGCCATCTGCCCTGGATCCCCACCTTATTGATCCCCAACCAGCTGCACCTGGATCCTCACCACATTGAGCTCCACTCCCCCAGCATCTGGACTCCCCCCACTGAGCGCCCACTCCCAGACCCCCCGCTGAGCTCTACCTCCCCATACCAAGACCCCCCCCACTGAGCCCCAAACACCTTCACCTGGACTCCCCTGCAGAATCCCATTACTGTTGCACCCAGAACCCCCCCCCCTTCCACAAGCTCCTGTGCATCCAAATCTCCCCCCACACACACCTGGATCCCCCACTAAGATGCCTGCACCTAGATTGCCCCACACAGAACCCTCTCAACCCACACCTGGATCCCCCCACACTAAGCCCCTCCACACTTGGATCCTGCTTTGCTGAGCCTGCATACCCACACCTGGTGCACCTGGTATGGAAGGGCAGGGCCCTGGGGTGTTTCTGGAACAGGCCTGGTCCTTGCACTGTGTCAGAGTTGGGTGCAGCCTCACTGTTCAGTCCATGTCCCAGGGGGAGCTGCACAGTGATCTCCCATCTCTGTGCAGCCAGTGACCTGTGCTCGCCAATGCCATGCTGGAGCATCCACATGCATTTGACAAAATTTGCAGAATTTTAAAATACTGTGTGCAGAATTTTTAATTTTTTGGCACAGAATTTTTATTTTTTTGGTGCAGAATGCCCTTAGGAGTAAAACAAGAAGCAGGCAGCATTATCTCCTGCAAATTGTAACCAAACTTGTTTGTCTGAGCGATTGGCTGAAGTAGGACTGAATAGACTTGTAGGCTATAAAGTTTTACATTATTTTATTTTTGAATGCAGGGTTTTTTTTGTACATAATTCTATGTTTGTAAGTTCAACTTTCATTATAAAGAGATTGCACTACAGGTCTTGTATGAGGTGAATTGAAAAATACTATTTCTTTTGTTTTTTACAGTGCAAATATTTGTAAAAAATAAATACAAAGTAAGCACTAAAAGAAAAGGAGTACTTGTGGCACCTTAGAGACTAACAAATTTATTTCAGCATAAGGTTTCATGAGCTATAGCTCACTTCATCGGTACACTTTTTGTATTCTGTGGTGTAGTTTAAATCAATATATTTGAAAATGTAGAAAACATCCAAAAATCTTTAAATAAATGGTATTCTATTATTGTTAAACAGTGTGATTAATTTTTTTAATTGCTTGATAGCCCTTGTTATTGTGCCTCTATATTTGCACTGGTGTAACTGTTGCTGGAATACTGTGCCTAGTTCTGGTGTCAATAATTAAAGGGTGTTGATAAATTGGAGAGGGTTAAGAGAGCCAGGAGAATGATTAAAGGATTAGAAAACCTACCTTACTGTGAACTCCTTGTCTCTATTTAGTTGAATAAAGAACAGGTTAAGGCGTGACTTGATTAGTCTGTAAGTAATGCAAAGGGAACAAATGTTTGATAATGGGCTCTTAAGTCTAGCAGGGAAAGGTCTAACATGATCCAATGGCTGGAAGTTGAAACCAGACTGGAAATAAGTCGTTAACAGTGACTTGAAGCAATTTACTAAGGGTCATGCCAGATTCTTCATCACTGACTATTTTTAATAAAAATTGGATGCTTTTCTAAAAGCTACACTCTAATTAGGAATTATTCTAGGGAAGGCCTGTGCTATAAAGGAGTTGAGACTAGATGATCACAATGGTTCCTTCTGGCCTTGGAATGTGTGAAAATATGGGTGGAGAAGAAAGCTACAGGTAGTTCCACTGAGGGTCCTTTTCAGATGAGTAGAAAATACAAGTTTCTCTACTTCCCAGCACCAGGCAAAAAAATAATAATATAAAATAAAAATTCAGACTGTTTCATCAAACCCTAGGCATTTGTCAGATTGAGTGTGTGGTTCTTTGCCTGCAGTGTTATACTCCCAGTGGATTCCTAGCAGTCTCTAGGAAATCCTACCCAGGAGTGCTTCACCAGCACCTGTGAAGCAGAAAAGAAGGTCTCATTACAGAGGAGTATTTGGAGCAAAGGTTCCAGTGACTGACATAGCCAAAGCAAGTATGTATGTATGTATGTATGTATGTATGTATTTGTCCTGGATGTATATGACTCTACTGAAAAGAGGTGCTCTGTGTGTTCTTTCTCCTTTTCATCCTCAGATGTTCATCCTCAGATCAAGGCAGATGTTTAGTTTGCTGTGACTATTGAGCAGACAGGCAGCTGACCAGTGTCTCTGTCCATTCTGTTTCCGCTGTTGGGTTTTGCAGTCATCAGCAGGGTCTCTTCTCAGCTGTTGAAAGAGCAGGAGAATCCCATGTGCATAATGTTTGTGTGGTGTTTGTTTTATGATATTACGTCATACTGTCCACTGAATGCATCCGATGAAGTGAGCTGTAGCTCACGAAAGCTTATGCTCAAATAAATTTGTTAGCCTCTAAGGTGCCACAAGTCCTCCTTTTCTTTGTCCGTCTTAGGACATTCATTTTAGCGGTGGCTGCTGAAAAAGTGCCTTAACTGAATAACAAGATATGGTGAGAAAGTCAGTAACTAGGGGCTTGTCTACACTGCCAAGTTTTGTTGACAAAACTTATGTCGACACCCAAATGTCGACAAAACAAAAATCGCCAAAGGGCGTTCACACTTGCTCCCTCTGTCGACAGACCATCATCGACAGGGTGAGCAATGCACCTTGGTTATGCAATGCAGTGTTGTGAGAAGGAGGAGCTGATCACTGTGCATCTTGGGATTCTCGCTGAGTTCTCCCACAGCCCCCTCAGCTGCCGAGAGCAGCATCATGAGTAGCTCTGTGAGCTCTCTGTGCTGAGGAATGGCTGCTGTGTTCCTAGTGCAGGGCAGAACAGGAGCATTCCAATGATTTGCTCTTTTGTTTGTTTGTTTTGACACTTCCCAGAGCTTTGAAAGGGGAGGGGCACATGCCTGCAGGGCAGCAGAGATCAAAACACTGAGCAGGGCAATCAGGGCAGGTATTGCAGAATACTGGCAAAAGCCAGTTCTGTGAACAAAACAATCAGCAGTGTCTACACTGGCGCTTTGTCAACAACAAAGGGAGGGGAAAAGATAAGTCTTTTGTGGGGTGAAAGTTTTTTGTCACCAAAACTGGGCATTTTTTGTGACAAAAGTCCCATTGTAGTGTGTACGCTCTTGCTGTTTTGTTGCCAAAAGGCAGTTTTTGGCAACAAAACTTGCTAGTGTAGACCAGCCCCAAGTTCATGTCTGTTAGCTAATGCCCTCAACCTTTCTAATGTTACAGAGCGGTAGTGTTTGTTGCGTTAACCAAATTAGTCCATCTTATAAAAGTTTGCATAACATGGCTCTTGGTTTGTTGGGGACTCCAGGGATGGACTTATATGCCTCTTGACTTTTATGGAAGTGAGAAAGGAAACTTCTGGAAAGATGTGTAGCTTCAAGTGTAAATTAGGATTCAAGAGGGAATGGCCTCTTATAACCCTCTTCTACGGGCAAGAATTTTTTTCTCCTTAGAAGCAATACTGATAATCATAGAATCATAGGACTGGAAGGGACCTCATGAGGTCATCTAGTCCAGTCCCCTGCACTCATGGGAGGACTAAGTATTACCTAGACCATTCCTGACAAGTGTTTGTCTAATCTGCTCTTAAAAAGCTCCAATGATGGAGATTCCACAATCTCCCTAGGCAATTTATTTCAGTGCTTAACCACGCTGACAGTTAGAAAGTTTTTCCTAATGTCCAAACTAAACCTCCTTTGCTGCAATTTAAGCCCATTGCTGCTTCTTCTATCCTCAGAAGTTAAGAAGAACAGTTCTTCTCCCTCCTCCTTGTAACAGCCTTTTACGTACGTGACAACTGTTATCATGTCCCCTCTTAGTCTTCTCTTTCGCAGTTTTTTCAATCTTCCCTCATAGGTCATCTTTTCTAGACCTTTAATCATTTTTATTGCTCTTCTCTGGACTTTCTCCAATTTGTCCACATCTTTCCTGAAATGTGGCACCCAGAACTAGACACAATACTCCAGCTGAGGCCTAATCAGCTTCCAGAGTAAAGTGGAAGAATTACTTCTCGTGTGTGTGTCTAGATAGATGTATAAACCAAATCTCTTTCCAAAGCACTTCACAAATAGGAATATACTTATCAATACACAATGATCAGTCACTTCATCCACCACCGAAATGCATCCAGCTCTGGGTGAAATGTAACAGCTGTGTAACAACACACAGCAATGCTCCACAGTAACAGATTAAGGCGGGAAATGAAGAGTACTATATATAATTGAAGCTGCAGAGGCTAGATAGGTTGAAAGTAATTGCAATCAAGAAATATATTTTCAAAATTGGGTGCCTGCACCCAATCCATATATATGCACATAAATAGTTGCTGAATGTCTGCAACTGATATCTCTAAATCTCAGTACCTAACTTTAGGCACACATTTGTGAACCTTTGGGCCCAGAGCTAACACACCTTACTCTTTTGTAATTGCCAAGGATGGTTAATAACTACAAGTCATCAGGAATTCAGTTTTGTGTCTCATCCAAAGGGATTGCACCTCCTGCAGCATCCTATACCCTAATGCCTCACCTGGACATTGATTATTGATTTTTGGGGATTGAGAAAATGTCATCTATTGAGTCACTAACCTTCCCAACAGCATCATGTGGCAGATTCCTGTCCAAGTTCTGAGCTAACCCAATCTTGCTTACTTCTTAAGATTTGACACGATCACCATACCAGGTGCTGCTTCCATTTTTCATCTCTGCCCTGCCTTTCAAGGTAGCTACTACCTCATTTTCAGGGAACAAAAACAAACAAAAATCTGTAGCTGTGGAATTTAGTAGTTTCTGGCTTTTTTTGTCGAAAGAAGAGAATATGATAAATAAGTTAATACTGTACTTGTTATAGGATTATTTGCTGCCTATATTAAAACTATACTCAGCCACCCATGGATTTAAAGTTTACCAATCTTACTGCAAAATATATTTTTGCAGGAGCCTGAGAATGCTGTATCTAAAGGTGTCTGTTCTTATAGTTAGGCAAATCAGCTGTCATCTTTCTTTTTTGCCTTCCTTTCTTCTGACTTTGAGCCAAAATGCTAATAGCAGCGACGCTTTAAAATAATTCCATACGGTACTGGGGGTTCCATACATCTGTTACATTAAGTGCCTTAGGGCAGGGAATTTGTCTCCTTGGTAGTATATGTCTGTAAAGTGGCATGTAGTTCTGATCATATTTCCTGCAAGGGGAGCTAATTTATTTTTGTTTTAAACAGTAGCCCCTATTTTTTTTAAACACAGAAGCTGTTGCTATTATTATTTATTTATTATTGTAGCACCTAAAGGCTCCATATCAGGGATCAGGACCCGATTGTGCTAGGCATTCTTCACAGATACCTGCCTTGAAGAACTTGCAGGTTAAAAACAGACAGGACAGGTGAAGGATGAGAGAGGATTTAACATACAAGCAGAGTGATCAGGAAGATAGATAGCAAATGCCATGTTAAGTTGCATGGTTTTTAACATTCTATGTAATGAAAAAAGGTATCAACAAGGTGAAGGGGAGAGAATGAGTTACAAGGAACAGGGAAATAGGAAAAAGGAAAAGCAATCTTGAAGGGAAGGAGGGAGGAAAAGATGGAGGGTTTAGAGTTGCAGCACTGACCCTGTGAGGAAGGAGTTAGGAGGGAGACGAGGGAAGGGGGGGACAATAAGCAAGGAGGAAAAAGTCCAGAATAAAAATATAAGAAAAGACCATCTGTAAGTTCCCACAGTTTTGAAGGTTCTGCCTCAACTCCTTGCTTCCTCCTGTGGGAAGGGAAGCTTTTTGCTCCCAGAGACTGACTCCAAAAGTGTTAGACTCCAGTGGGATCTGAATTTCATGCCTATCTATGGCACTTATATGGCATCACATCACAGTTACAAGGTGACCTGCCCTTTAGACACCACCCCTCACCACCACCTTTCACTCCCTTTCAAGTGCAGCCCTCAGGTGACAGACCTGGCTTCCTACATCTCTCTAAGGGCGGAGCTGTATGGTCCATCCACTCTTGGACTGGATTTCTGGGCTGCAGCTCCCCTTGTTAACAACACAGGCCAACTCACTTTGCTCCTGTTAGCCCTTTTCGTCCAGGGACCTGTGACAGCAACTGATTAAAGTGACTTAAAAAAGCAAAGCAGGATTTATTCACCCAAAGGTACACAGCAAGCAGAGGAAAGGGTAAAAACACTAAAGTCCTCTATGACTATTTTCCCCTCACCTAAACCTTACATTTTTCTTGTCATCTTTAGTAAGTTCCATTCCGCCCAGTTATCTATGTGTCTGGGTTGGGAGAGACAGCCTACTTGCTGCAGTGTCTGGGTCTTTCTGTGTGTCTCCTTGCCTCCCTGACAATATTTCCCGGGCAGCCCCCAGCAACTCACTCAACCCACCCTTCTTCTCTAGACTAGCATCTTTAAAGTTTTAGGTCTGGGAAGAATAAACCTTGCTGGAGCCAGTGAAGGGGTACTCCCCAAACAATAGCTTGACCATTGTTTCTTCAAGGGCCCTCAGTATTCGCTGGACTATATCTTATCTTTGCTATTGTTTCACTTCCTGTTTTTCTCTTACAGACTTCTTTGATTTATCACTGTGCAGCCAGGAAGGTAAACAGGCGCATATATTTATAAAAAATAATACGTAATTCACTCATTCTCCTCAACCTCATCACCACTGCATGCATCCGATGAAGTGAGATGCTTATGCTCATGAAAGCTTATACTCAAATACATTTGTTTAGTCTCTAAGGTGCCACAAGTACTCCTTTTCTTTTTGCAGATACAGACTAACACAGCTGCTACTCTGAAACTTATCACCATAGTATTTGAGCATCTCACAGTCTTTAATATAGTTATCCTCACAACATCCCTGTGAAGTAGGAGAATGTTCTTATCCCTATTTTTACACATGGGAATGTAGGCACAGAGAGGCTAAATGACTTGTCCAGGAATTCTGTGGGAGGAAATGAAATGGAACCCAGTTGTCAGAAGTCCTAGACTAGTTCCCTAACCACTGGACTATCCTGCATTTCAGTGGACAAATTTCCATTGACTTTAATGGATCCAGATGTCACCATAGACATTTAATTTCACCCAGGTGGAGGTATGGTAGGAGACCTGATATTAGTATTTTTGCTCACAAATAATTGTGCTGACAGTTTTGCACTTGCAGTTATCTGTGCATGAGAAAGATTACACCTACAAAGGTAGAAGCTGAACATGGGGCCCTCCCTTTCAAAATCTGGTGCTAAAAAGTTTTTTAATAAAGTTGATCAAAGAAGGCAGACTTTTTTTTCTAATTATAATAGTTCCTCCGGTCATTACTGACAACATTTTCAAAGCTATTTTTGTATTATATCAGTGCTTGCAAGCTCATGCTGAGACCAGGGCCCCATTGAACATACTTGGGAGCAAGGCTGTGAAATTTGGCAATGGGGTTAGCCTAATGTCAGGTGCCTTTTGCCATCTCTATGAAAATGTATCCAATCTGGGCCTTGAAAATCGTAGTTTGGGCATGCTCAGAGACTTGTTAGAGTTTGTCAGCTAAATTCTGCAAAGATACAGACTGTATTGATCTGGCTCTAGGCTCTTACAGTTCCCGAGTGTGAGTGCACTGTGCTATCCCCACAAAGAAATTGAGCAGACTGCATTCTGGGGCCACAGGGGCTAAGCAGGATTGTCTCTGAATTTTTTCCTTTCAGGAGACAGGGGATGCTGTGGTGTCAGGCCCTGAAACAGAGAACAGAGAGACAGGAGAAAATATTCTCAATGCACCCCAGCCCCCTACTGGTGCCCACAAAGGGTGGAGGAAGAAGCCAACAGACTGAAATGCAGGTTGAAGAAGCTCTTCCACCAGACCCCTGCCTCAGTGCACAGGATAGATGATGCCAGTGAATGAATTGGGTATGGTGGTCTTGGGACCCTGGCTCATTTGTTGCAGAGGTTAGAAAGTGTGTAGTGAGTGAGGCAGGGGATTGCAGGAAGAGAAAAGCCAGTCTGATGGTTAAAGGCAGTTGAATATTGCCTTTGCAAATTGGATTCAATCCCTGTGTCTGCTGCAGATTTATTAGGTTGTCATTTAAACCAAAATTTTCATAGGTGGTCACTAATTGTTGGTTGTTCTCATTTTCTGGGTGCCCAGCTTGATATCTCAGAAATACTAAGTACTCACAGCTGCAACTGAAGTCAGTGAAAACTTTGCTCTGAACAAAAGTGCTATAAAAATGGGAAAATGATCAGGAGAAAAAATAGTCCACAGCCATCTCACATTGACCACCCAAATTTAGCAGACACTTGATATTAAGGTATCTGTCTCAGTTCCTCATCTTTAAAAGGAAAACAATAATATGTTGTGGAGATAAATTCATTATTTGTGAAGCACACAGATACTACAGTGATAAGTGCCACAGAAAAGTCCATGAGGAAATTAGTCATTCTGCATTCAAAACAGAGATTCAATTTTGTGTAGTAAATAAGGCATGGGGCCACACATTCACCAAAAAGGGTAATATGAAATATCTAATAATTGCTCATTCACTGAGCACCATCCATCTGGTGCATTGAATGAGCGAAAGGTCGTTGGGGGGGGGGGGGAAGTTTGTGATTGTGTAATTAAAGACTATCATAATTCAGATGTACAGGGGCTGAATTAAGGTTATATGGGCCACCTTAATTCTGAAGCTTCCTAACTTTTGAGTGCTTGACCCTGCAACCTTAACCTTCTTTTAATGTAGTTTTTAGGTGTCATTTAAATAGTAGATTAAGACAAAAAGGCCATTTGTGGCATCCCCTTAATGCTGCTTTACCAGATACTTTAAGTCCCATGAGACTAACTTTGTGAAAAGTAGAATTTTTCCTGTGCTGTAACACTGCTACATGATGCATGCAATAACAAACAGTGAGATACACCAGGGTGTTTGTGTTTATTCAGCTTGAGATTCCCCCATCATCCTCCCCCACTGTTAATAATTCTGTCATCAAAACTCAGATTGTCATGGGAAGCTTGCAGACAAAGTTAAAAAAACAATGTGAAGAACTAAGAAAAATAAGCAACTTGCATCATGGAAATATGTGTTCCTGCAGTGTGCTAACAGCATACCAACATATTGACAAATTGCCAAGAAGCATTTGGGGAACTTCATAAATACTCCAGACAAGATTCCAGATAGACAGACCTCACTAAAAATGTAGGCCTTCGTAGAGAAATTCAGGGAAACTTTATTTCCATAGGCTCAATTCTGGTTGCCGTAATTCAGTTGGTTTGTTCCAGAGTAAGTTACTACTTGATGTGAATATTTCTCTTCTGTTCTATTTGGGTTTTTATAGATACCTTATCACTATAGTGTCTGAGTTGATATCACTGCAGTTTCTGAGTAAGGGAGCCAGAAGCTGGCACTAATTTCAAGTCTGATTTTTAGAGTCTTCAGTAACTGCACTTCAGCAAAATTACCCAGTGGTAATTTATACAGTAGGACAAGAATCAGGCCCTCAGTCTGTAAATGATAACTTATTCCATCCACGGGTGCCGGAACAGAGGGGGGCATGGCCTTCCCACTTTTTACCAGGCTTAGGGGTGAGCGGGGTGGGAGGGGAGTTGAGAAGAGTGAGTGGGGGGTAGAGTCTTGGGGGGAAGAGGTGGTGCGGGAGCAGGGCCTCAGGGGGGAAGGGCTGTGCAAGGGCGGGGGCTCAGGGACGAGGGGTGGTGTGGGGGCATGGGTTTGGGTGAAGGGACAGCACGGGGGGTGGGGCCATGGTTCAGACACCATTGGCCCCCCCACTTTTAGGAAGCTTCTGCCGCTCCTGACTCCATCTGAGGAAACCATTAAAAGGAAAGAAACTTTAGGCCAAAGTTGAGTTAACTTATAAGATCTTTTTAGTTAGAACTGGATCAGCAACAATCTACAGGTTGTATGGATTTAACAATTGCTCTGAATTGGAAAGATGGGAAATGGTGTGCTTACAATATTTTGTAATTAAACGTTGTACAATCTTGTATTACAGATGGTATCTGAACACCTTCCTTATAATGCACATGAGATGTCATTTTCAAAACAACGCAGAAAATGCTTTTAAGCTGAAGAATGCGAGAGATTCCTGGTTTCAGGAGGGAAAACTGTCAAAGCCACTTCTTAAGTGCTACCAATTAAAGATGTTACAAAGGAAATAAACGAGATAAAATTTTTTCCCACTCTTCACAAATTACATGCTGTTATCCATGATATCTTGGGTTGAACTGTTTCTTTTGTCCCAGATATAATCTTATAATGGGAGCACAAGAACAAGACACAATACAAAATCCTTGGACACTCAGTGCATCTAGGCTACATCTATCCTGTCAGCTAGGATGTGATTTCCCCTGTTCGAATACCAGGCCGGGTCTAGGCTCCAGCAAAACAAGCAGGTGCTTGGGGCGGCACATTTCTAGGGGCGGCATTCCGGTGCCGGCCATGCCGCCCCTAGAAATGTGCACCCGCTGCCCCAGCTCACCTCTGCTCTACCTCTGCCTGCTCCCCTGAGCATACCGCCACCGCTCCACTTCTTCCCCGTCCCTCCGAGGCTTGCCGCGTGTGAAACAGCTGTTTGGTGTGGCAAGCCTGGGAGGGAGGGAGAGAAGCCGAGCAGCGGTGCGCTCGGGGGAGGTGGCAGTGGTGGAGTGGGGGTGAGTTGGGGCGGGTAGCAGTTTCTCTCCCCCCCCCCCGTTACTTCCTGTGCTCCCCCGCCACCCTTGCTCACCTCTGCTCCACCTGCTCCCTTGAACGTGCTGCCTCTCCCTCGTCTGAGAGGGAGGGGGGAGAAGCGGGGCGGCGGCGTGCTCAGGGGAGCAGGCGGCGCCTAGGTGAGCTAGGGTGGGGGGTTGCGGGGTGCGGGAGCCGCAGGAAGCAAGGGGAAGGGGGAAGTGCAGCATGCCTGGGGGAGGTGGCGGGGCCGGGGATTTGGGGAAGGGGTTGTGATGGGGTGGAGCCGGGGGGGGGGCACGGAAAAAAAGCAGGGGCGGGCCAAAATTTTTTTGCTTGGTGCGGCAAAAATCCTCGAGCCGGCCCTGTCGAATACACATACTTAAGCTCAATTATAATTAGCAGTGTAGCTGCGCTAGCATGAGTAGCGGCGGCAGGCATGACTTAGCTGTGTCAAGCACAAACCCGCCTGAACCCTGTACCTATGTACTTGGTAGAGTTACGCTGAGCCTCTTCCGCCGCTACCAGGGCTACCGTGGCCACAATGCTACCTAGGCTATGTCTACACTACCGCGGTAAGTCGACCTACGCTATGCAACGCCAGCTACTTGAATAATGTAGCTGGAGTCGACGTACCTTAGGTCGAGTTACCGCAGGGTGTACATCACGGGGAGGCGGGGGGGGGTCTCCCATCGACTTACCTTACTATTCTCGTCGGGGGTAGAGTACAGGGGTCGACGGGAGAGCGATCTGCTGTTGATCTGGCAGGCCTTTATTAGACCCGCTAAATTGACCGCCGGTGGATCGATCTCAGAGCGTCGATCCCAGCTGTAGTGTAGACATAGCCTTATACTCACTTGCACTAGCTTGATGAGAGGTACGTGTGTACTTAAGCAAAGGAATCACACCCCCAGCTCATAGTGTAGGCATAGCCTTGGACCTAGCTGCTCAATGTGCTGAGTATGGAGGGCTTTTTGCTTCATGCTAGTTCTTGCATGCAGGAGACCCCGTGCTGAACATATGCTGGAGTTTTAAAATGGCTTGTCATCCCCATGAGAGAATCACACTTCTGAGTCCTATTTTAAGTGCACTGGATGCATGGTTTTTGTTTTGGGTTTTTCCCAACCAACACATACTTCTTGGTCTGTGGGCAAATGGAGAATTCTGGCTATAGAAATCTTAAGACTTGATGCAAGTATGATATTAAAAAAACCAAACCCACCAACAAAATATTAAAGGATATTTCTGCAAAATAACTTTGTTGTTTTGTTTTGTAGGGAGAGGGATATGGGGGGAGGAGTGGGTTTTGTTACAGTTTTAATTAGCTCTGGCAGAGGGAGATCTGTGGTGCAAATGACAGTCTCCCCAAGATCATTTAGTCTGTGTTAATTTGCACTCGTTTGAAGTAAGACTTCATGGCAATGAACAATGAGCAGCTGGAAGCATGGTGTGTCTTACGGGATATGAGAGGTTGGATAAATGGAGATTTGTGCCCATTATTTTCCTCTTCGTTGACTCATAGTGATTATAAGTAAAATAAAAGTCCTGGTGGAAAAACCACAGAGTACAGAGAACTCTCTAACCTCACAGTCTCACATCTTCAGCCTAAACAGACCGAAGCCTGCCATTTATCGCAGGAGTTGAAAATAAGCTTCATAACTGGGGCTGTCCATTTTAAATATCTGCCACACATTTGGTAACTAAATTGATATGTCACCTGAAGCAACTGTCTTGGTTTGACTTTAAAATACGGATATCTTTAATCGGGGAATCTCCATTTTGATGGCTGTCACTATCTGGCTGTCAACAGATGCAGTGTTTTGTTTTGTTTTGTTCTTATTCATTAAGCTGGTAAATATTTCATTTTAAAAAGCATATGTAATCATTTAATATTTTTAGAAGCCATTGGCCAGATACTCAGCTGGTGTAAATCACGATAGCTCTGTTGAAATCAATCACACTACACCTATTTACACCAGTTGAGATTCTGGCCCCATATGGGCTGTTCACACTTCAAAGCAACCATCTAGCTTTAAGTGTTTGACTAGTGGTGCTACAATATAAAGAGAATACTGTGACTGTTCCAGTGCTTTAATTAGACTGCTCTTTAAATATAGAGACCCCGATTCTGGTTTAGTTTGCACCAGTCTAAGTTCACTGATATCAGTGGCATTAATCCTGAATTACTGCTGTTGGTATCAGGTTTCAGAGTGGTAGCCGTGTTAGTCTGTATCAGCAAAAACAATGAGGAGTCCTTGTGGCACCTTAGAAACTAACAAATTTATTTGGGCGTAAGCTTTTGTGGGCTAGAACCCACTTCATCAGATGCATGGAATGGAAAATACAGGAGCAGGTATAAATACCTGAAAAGATGTGAATTGCCTTACTAAGTATGAGGTCAGTCTAATGAGACAATTCAATTGACAGCAGGATACCAAGGGAGGAAAAATAACTTTTTGAAGTGGTAATGAGAGTGGCCCATTTCAAACAGTTGACAAGAAGGTGTGAGTAACAGTAAGGGGAAATTAGTATGGGGGAAATTAGGTTTAGGTTTTGTAATGATCCAACCACTCCCAGTCTTTAATCAGGCCGAATTTGATGGTGTCCAGTTTGTAGAACTGGAATTAATTTGCAGTTTCACATTGGAGTCTGTTTTTGAAATTTTTTTGTTGAAGAATTGCCACTTTTAGGTCTGTTATTGAGTGACAAGAGAGATTGAAGTGTTCTCCAACTGGTTTTTGAACGTTATGATTCCTGATGTCAGATTTGTGTCCATTTATTCCTTTGCACAGAGACTATCCAGTTTGGCAAATGTACATGACAGAGGGGTATTGCTGGCACATGATGCCATATATCACATTTCAGAGTAGCAGCCGTGTTAGTCTGTATTCGTAAAAAGAAAAGGAGTACTTGTGGCACCTTAGAGACTAACAAATTTATTTGAGCATAAGCTTTCGTGAGCTACAGCTCACTTCATCGGATGCATTTGGTGGAAAAAACAGAGGAGAGATTTATATACACACACACAGAGAACATGAAACAATGGGTTTATCATACACACTGTAAGGAGAGTGATCACTTAAGATAAGCCATCACCAGCAGCAGGGGGGGGAAAGGAGGAAAACCTTTCATGGTGACAAGCAAGGTAGGCTAATTCCAGCAGTTAACAAGAATATCTGAGGAACAGTGGGGGGTGGGGTGGGAGGGAGAAATACCATGGGGAAATAGTTTTACTTTGTGTAATGACTCATCCATTCAATGTAGTGTGGACTACATTGATGACATCTTCATCATCTGGACCCATGGAAAAGAAGCTCTTGAGGAATTCCACCATGATTTCAACAATTTCCATCCCACCATCAACCTCAGCCTGGACCAGTCCACACAAGAGTCCACTTCCTGGACACTACGGTGCTAATAAGCGATGGTCACATAAACACCACCCTATATCGGAAACCTACTGACCGCTATTCCTACCTACATGCCTCTAGCTTTCATCCAGATCATACCACTCAATCCATTGCCTACAGCCAAGCGCTACGATATAACCGCATTTGCTCCAACCCCTCAGACAGAGACAAACACCTACAAGATCTCTATCATGCATTTCTACAACTACAATACCCACCTGCTGAAGTGAAGAAACAGATTGACAGAGCCAGAAGAGTACCCAGAAGTCACCTACTACAGGACAGGCCCAACAAAGAAAACAACAGAGCACCACTAGCCATCACCTTCAGCCCCCAACTAAAACCTCTCCAACGCATCATCAAGGATCTACAACGTATCCTGAAGGACGACCCATCACTCTCACAGATCTTGGGAGACAGGCCAGTCCTTGCTTACAGATAGCCCCCCAATCTGAAGCAAATACTCACCAGCAACCACACACCACACAACAGAACCACTAACCCAGGAACCTATCCTTGCAACAAAGCCCGTTGCCAACTCTGTCCACATATCTATTCAGGGGATACCATCATAGGGTCTAATCACATCAGCCACACTATCAGAGGCTCGTTCACCTGCGCATCTACCAATGTGATATATGTCATCATGTGCCAGCAATGCCCCTCTGCCATGTACATTGGCCAAACTGGACTGTCTCTACGTAAAAGAATGAATGGACACAAATCAGACGTCAAGAATTATAATATTCAAAAACCAGTTGGAGAACACTTCAATCTCTCTGGTCACTCGATCACAGACCTAAGAGTGGCTATCCTTCAACAAAAAAGCTTCAAAAACAGACTCCAAGGAGAGACTGCTGAATTGGAATTAATTTGCAAACTGGATACAATTAATTTAGGCTTGAAGAGAGACTGGGAATGGATGAGTCATTACACAAAGTAAAACTATTTCCCCATGGTATTTCTCTGCCCCACCCCACCCCCCCACTGTTCCTCTGATATTCTTTTTAACTGCTGGAATTAGCCTACCTTCCTTGTCACCATGAAAGGTTTTCCTCCTTTCCCCCCCCTGCTGCTGGTGATGGCTTATCTTAAGTGATCACTCTCCTTACAGTGTGTATGATAAACCCATTGTTTCATGTTCTCTGTGTGTGTGTATATAAATCTCTCCTCTGTTTTTTCCACCAAATGCATCCGATGAAGTGAGCTGTAGCTCACGAAAGCTTATGCTCTAATAAATTTATATATCACATTGGTAGATGTGCAGGTGAACGAGCCCCTGACGGTATGGCTGATGTGGTTAGATCCTATGATGGTGTCCCTTGACTAGATATGTGGACAGAGTTGGCAATGGGGTTTGTTGCAGGGTTTGGTTCCTGGTTGGTATGTGATTAGTATTAGGCCCATAAAGTGTTATATTTGTGTAAGCACAGCAGTCTGTTGTTTCACTAAGGGCCTAATCCAAAGTCCACTGAAATCTGGAAACTCTCACGTTGTGTGAGGCAGACTCTGGAACAGGCACAGAATGACTATACAGTTTCTAAAAAAACAGACTACTTGGAATCCTTTCCTCCAGCTTTGCAATGAACACTACATTAGGACATTTGTTCCCTTTATTCCATCATTTCTTTCCTTAGCCAGCTTCAGCACTGCCAGAATATTCTTGCTGTGAAGGATTTCAGTTCCTGCAAGCCAAATCCCATTTCCTTTATTTTTAGCATCAAGACGTCATTTATTTTGGTTGAAGGACATGATGTAATGTAGCTACTTGAACAGCAGAAATTAACAGTTATTAAAAGATGTCTCACTGTAAAATAGGACAATCACCTCTCATTTTAAAGTCATTCCCTTATTTGATTCCTCCTCTCCCATGCCCTACGTCCAATTAAAAGCATTTGAGCAGTTAGAAAAAAAACATTTTTTTCAAATAATAATCTTGAAAAGAGTAATAAATTATCATGATTTAAAGCCTTCATGTTATAGATAATCCTCCATTTACAGTAGTTTAAAGCTGCAAGTGACCTGTGCCCCAGGCTGAAGAAGAAAGCAACCTCCTCTCCCTTCCCCCACCCCCCGCCGCCAAGGGCTGTGCCCATCTGACATGGGGAAAAATTCCTTCCCAACCCCAAATATGGCGATCAGTTAGACCCTGAGCATGTGGACAAGGCCATCTAATATCCCATCACTGGCCGTTAGCGATATTTGCTGCTTGCAGTCACAGATCTGCCATTGTACATGCCACTGTCGGCAATTTCATCATACCATCCCCTCCATAACCTGTGATATAGGAGGGCCAGGGAGCAGGGGGAGAGTTCTAGAGGGGCAATATATAAGCCCAAGGCTAATTAAGTTGTGATTCCCTGTAGACTAGGGAGAGTAGCTGCAGGTTAATTGGAGCACCTGCAATCAATTAAGGCCCTGTCAGGTACCTAATAAAACCTCCTGCTTCAGGCAGTCAGGGAGAAGGAGAGAGGACTGGAACTTGGAGGTGTGTTGTAAGACTTGAAACATCAGAGAACCAAAGTAAGGGAGACCCTGCCCCTGCGGAGAGGGAGACTCCCTTCCCCAGTGTTTAAGGACCAAAGGTACCCCACCCCAGGGGGAAGAGGGTAAGAACCCGCAGGGGTTGAGAGGGGCTGGGGCTCAGAGTGAGGAGCAAACCCAGACCCCTCCCCTGCTTCCCTCCTCTACCACCTTTCTGGGCTACTAGCGGGGACCTCGGCGGCCCAAGAGCAGGGGCAAGGGGTGGCGTCTTAACCCCCCTGCCAAGAAAAGTGTAGGACCCACAGTAATAACATCAACCGTCTTGTCACAAACCTTATCGAGCTCAGTCTTGAAGCCAGTTAGGTTTTTTGGCCCCCACAGCTCCCCTGGGAAGGCTGATCCAGAACTTCACTCCTCTGATGGTTAGAAACCTTCATCTAATTTCAAGCCTAAACTGCTTGATGGCCAGTTTATATCTTTGTTCTTGTGTCCAGATTGTTGCTTAACTTAAGTGATGACTCCTCTCTCCTTGGTATTTATCCCTCTGATGTATTTATAGAGAGCAATCATATCTGCCCTCAGCCTTTTTTTGATTAGGCTAAACAAGCCAAACTCTTGGAGTCTCCCCTCATAAGGTATGTTTTCCATTCCTCGAATCAGCCTAGTAGCCTTCTCTGCACCTGTTCAAGTTTGAAGTCATCTTTCTTAAACATGGGAGACCAGAATTGAACAAAATATTCCAGATGTGGTCTCACCACTGCCTTGTATAATAGTACTAACACTTCCCAGTCTCCACTGGAAATACCTTACCTTATGCATCCTAGGACTGCATTAGCCTTTTCCATGGTTGCATCACATCGATGGCTCATAGTCATCCTGTGATCAACCAATATATCCAGGTCTTTCTCCTCCTCTGTTACTTCCAACTGATAAGTCCCCAGCTTACAGCAGAAATGCCTTTTGTTAGTGCCTAGGTGCATGGCTTTGCACTATTAAATTTCATCCCATTTCTATTACTCCAGTTTTCAAGGTCATCCAGATCTTCTTGTATGATATTCCAGTCCACCTCTCTAGTGGCAATATCTCCCAACTTTGTGTCATCCACAATATTTTATTAGCACACTCCCACTTTTTGGGCCAAGGTCATGTAACTCCTTTGGGTTCAGAGAGCATGGCATCTTTAAATCTTTTTCCTGAGGGGCGAACTGCTGTTTGTTCCAGAAGGACGAAGCGCTGCTGGAGGAAGGGGGAGCAGGGAAAGAGGGGAGAGCAACAGGGTGTGTGTCTGGAGCTCCAGAGAGAAGAGCTGCAGCAAGCAGGCCCTCACAGAGTGAAGCAGCCAAGAATATGCCTGAAGTCTGGGAGGGACAGAACAGCTGATTGGGGACACCCTGGGACAGAAGCCAGGAGGAGCATTGTGCCAGGGAGGAATCGTCTGGGAAGGACAAACTGGAGCCGGAACCAGTATCACTGCTTCCCAGAGCTGTCTGGGGCCATGAGTGCTGGGGCTTGTGACTTTGGGTTGGGAACAAGGGGGGAGGCTGTCAGCGAGTTAAGTGGGGAGGTATTCGCTCTGTGTGGCTTTGCAAAGAGCTGCAGACAAGGGCACCAGAGGGGTTTGTTGGGGAAAGTTCACTGGTGCCGAAGATGACCAGGAGCACTTAAGGCTCACCACTGGACTGGATCTTTGCCCAGGACTCCTGAACTCTGTGCGTAGACGCATTGCTCGGTGTCTGCCCTTCCAGACTGCGGTACCACGGGGTCTTGGGTTGAATGCAGCCCCATTTTACCGCTCCCCCTATGTTTCCCCCTGTTTTTCTCCTTTAATCCCTCCGTAAATAATTTCCCTTTCCTATATTCACTGTACTTTTCCAGTGTGTGTGTATTCACTGTGGAAGGTTTGGAACAGGTTCTCTGGGGTGGAAGGGACTTTCTCTGCTGCATTCTGCGCCTTCTCTTGGCCAGAGCTGCCTGCAGAGCAGACTCCACCTGGGCCACGAGGGCCCTAAAAAGAATGAAGAGTACTTGTGGCACCTTAGGGACTAACAAATTTATTTGGGCATAAATTTTCGTGGCTTAAAGCCCACTTCATCAGATGCATGCAGGATGAAATTTGAGTTTAGGCCAGGCCTAGATTATCTTTAATCTCCACCTGATCCTCAGTGCTTAGTGGTTGCACTTCTTGTTTCCATTTTATTTATATGGCTATATAACCTTTTACTATGGGTTTTAACTTCCTTTGCAAGGTCTAACTTGATAAGTAGTTAATTAAAAGGAATGTTTAGCTGATTGGATTTCAAGGGATGTAACAGAATGGCCTTGTTAGTTCCTGTGCTTGCAACAGTGGAATTCCAGGGCCCATCTGTGAGGTACTCTGTGTGATCCTCAAACATGATTCTCAATTCTGTTCCTGGGAGCAGATTTTCTGCCCCATCTTTTCAAAGAAGTGATGGATAGGACTCCTAGTAGGTGTTAGGTGTAGCATAGCTGGTTCCTATGTCAACCTCCCTTCAGACCTGTTAGGGAGGAGGTATAGCAAGAACATGCTGTACTCTGGCTACTTTCAGCTGGTGGGCAGCCCATGGGGACTGTTACCAGCTGATGCATGTTGGAGCAATCCCTAGTGTGCTTTAACTTTTCTCCAGAATCAGGGCAGAGAGAATCGGGGAGCCATACCCAGTTCCCTACCAGCCCCATCCTAAGTAGGATGCAGCAGAGAATCTAGCCCTCAGTCTAGCTGAATAGATGTAGTAAGTTCCTGAAATTTCCCAAGAAGCCCCACAGGGGTTTGTTTAAAAGAAACAGAGTTTGACAAACACTTCAGGCAGTAGCAGAGGTGAAAGTAAGCTGGTATACCCCGGTACGGCATACCAGCAAGAGCCGATGCGCCGTACTGGGGTGGATTGGCTTCCCCAGGTGCAATTTAAAGGGCTTGCGGCTCCCAGCAGCAGCTGGAGCCCCTGGCCCTTTAAATTGCTGCTAGAGCCCCACTGCCAGAGCCCTGAGGTAGCGGCGGCTGAGCCCTGGGCCCTTTAAATCATCCCTGGAGCCCTGCCACCACTTCCCCAGAGCTCTGCCAGGCTCCGGGGATGATTTAAAGGGCCCTGGACGGTAGTGGCGGCCTGAGCCCTGCTGCCGGAGCCCTGGGGAAGCGGTGGCTGGGCTCCAGTGACGATTTAAAGGGCCCAGGGCTCTGGCCACTGCTACCACCCCTGGCCCTTTAAACTGCTGCCAGAGCCCCTGGCTGCTGCTGTTACCCCGGAGAGGGGGAAGGAGGCACTTGCCAGTACAGGGTGGGCCGGGGCTGGCTCTGACCTCCCCCAGCCCCGCCCCTTCTGCCTGAGGCCACGCCCCTTCGGGTGCCAGAGCCAGCCCCAGCCCATCCCCATACTGGTAAGTCCCTAGACTGACTTTCACCCCTGGGCAGTAGTCACCTACGTTAAGCATTTTACAATCGCAAAAAAAGAAAAGCGAGGGGGACTGTTTCAGAGTGTGAAACACATACATTGGAGAAACTATCCTAACCTGACAAGGATATGATGTGGTGTTTCCTTATGAATGAACTGTACAGAAACAAACTTCAGAAGTACATTACCAGACCAGCACTTGCTATTCCTTTCCCTTCAGTGGGACTAGGGTTACAATGTTTTCTCGTGCTTTAAATTTAAAGAGAAGTGACAGATGAACAATACTGTATATGTGGTGAGATTCCAGTGAAGTAACACCAGTATGATTGCCATGGAGTCACTGAAGGAGAATGAGGCACAATCCTGTTGCATGGCCACTATCACGGACCTAACAAAAATAAAATGTTTACCATCCACATCCTTTGCAATCAAGCTGTGTCAGGAGGTGAGCTTCTCAGAAATTTATCTCCAGATTTTTTGGCTGCTCCTACCCCTCTCATTTTGTTCAGCAGACAGACATCAAATTACAGTGGGGATGCTACAAGTCAGTCACTTGAATTATTACTTGATAATAGAATTTCAAGGTGATAAAGAAGAACAGTATGGAAAAATACAGGGTGCAACTTACTTTTAAGGGACCACACCCCACAATGTTCTATTCAACTGAACCATAGTATGTGATCATCTCAGTATAATTGTTTGAAAATATACTTTTAAGCTGACCAAAAGCTTCTTAGTAGCCCCTGATTGAGTTAAGGTCACAGGGCATTAGTGAACGAGTAAAGGGTGTTTCTTAGTAGGGCTGTTGATTCGTCTTAGGGTGAATACTATCTTAAATTACCACTTATATTTGTCACATAGACAGTATTGCCTACACTAAATATCAGGGTCAAAAATCATGAGGTTTCCTTAATTCATGAGATTTTTTTTTTTAAATAATAACTGTTGGGTTCATTGTTTTCTGACTTTTAGCCTTTAGGGTACACTCAAGTCACACTTTCAAGCTTTTCTCTGCAACCATAGTGCTTGGAAGCATAGGGTTCTTTTTAAAATACAAAAGCTGAGATTCTCACATGATTACATGAGTCCAAGAGCTGGGGCTATGTCAGAAACAATAAATACGGGAGAATTGTAATAAAATCACAAGAGTTAGCAACACTGCGTTAATTTCACACTCTTTAGGAGATCTCAGGCAGTTTCTCGCAGGAACTCCTATTAGTGCAGTGTTCAGGGATGGCAAATGATTAATGACATGATCACTGAGATGCTGATAGATTAGATTGATAGCAGCATGTTCTACTCTCTCAAAGTAAGGCAGGCACATTTGGACAAGAATGTTAAGAAATAGAATATTTAGCTGTTCTATCCTAGGACAAGTAAAAACCAGTAGATTTTGTAGTCTGAAAAGCAAGGCAATCTTGTCTTTTGCCATTGTATGACTTGCTAGGGGCCATTTTGTTTGGGATACAGTACATTTTTGCCAATGCTGTGATGTGAAAAATCAAGACACAGACAAAAAAAGGACAAAAAGTTAGCAGAGTTATATTTTAATCCTCTATTTTTTGTCTATCCATCTACTGATTTATTTACTGACTGCTTCAGGAAAGCACCCACTGCTCCATACTTCATGTGTGTCTGCATGCATATTTCAGGTTAAAATTCTACATGGAATGTAAAAATAAATAAATAAAAAGTTAAAATAACATAAAAATATTCTGATGAGTGTCCCTTTTCCCTGACAGGAGAGATGCTTTTCCTGACATTCTCTCCAATATTCTCTTCACAACCTGCCAAGTCCTAAATGTAAGACAGACTGTCTGACAGAGACCCAAAATGACACATTAATTGTCCATACAGGAAATTTAAAATCCTGTGGGACATATTCCTTTAGTGTAGATAACTCTACATGCCGTTAGTGTAAATAATTATTTCTATAATCTCAGTTTCATAGGTTTCAAGGCCAGAAAGAACCATTGTGATGATCCAGTTCGACCTGTATAACACAGGCTATAGAACTTCCCCAGAATAATTCCTAGAGCCTGTTCTCTCTGTCAGGTGACATGGTAAATAAGAAGTGGGCAGCATTATCTCCCATAAATGTAAACAAACTTGTTTGTCTGAGCAATTGGCTGAACAAGAAGTAGGACTCAGTGGACTTGTAGGCGCTAAAGTTTTACATGCTTTGTTTTTGAGTGCAGTTATGTAACAAAAAAAATCTACATTTGTAAGTAGCACTTTCACAATAGAGATTGCACTACAGTACTTTTATGAACTGAATTGAAAAGTGCTATTTTTACAGTGCAGATATTTGCATTCAAAAATGATAATATAAAGTGAGCACTGTACACTTTGTATTCTGTGTTGTAATTAAAATCAATATATTTGAAAATGAAGAAAAGCATCCACAGATATTTAATAAATTTCAATTAATATTCTATTGTTTAACAGTGTGATTACAACTGCTATTAATTGTGATTCATTATTTTTATTGGGATTAATTTTTTTGAGTTAATCATGTTAGTTAGGTGCAACTAATTGACAGCTCTACTTCTTAATAATTCTTCATTAATTTAGTTCCATATCAATCACTCCATTATCTTGTGGATTAGTGTCAGCTAACAGGCCTATAACTACGTAGGTCATCTCATTTACCCTTTTTTATAAATTGGCATATCATTAGCTTTCTTCCAATTTTCTGGAAGTTCTTCCGTGCTCCAAGACATATTGAAAAATTAGCGTTAACAGTACAGCAAGCTCTTCTGTGGTTCTTTTGAAGCTTTTGGATGCAAGTTATCTGGACCCGCTGATTTAAAAATGTCTAACTTTAGTAGCTTCTGTTTAATATCCTCCAGAGGCACTAGCGGCATGGAAAGAGCATTATCACCATATGATGAGACTATATTGTCTGTTTTTTCCCAACTACAGACAGAAATATTTATTGAACACTTCTGCCTTTTCTAAACTATTATTGATAATTCTACTGTTTCTATCTACTAATCGACCAATACCATTGTCAAGATACTTTTTGTTCCTAATATCATTTAAAAAAAACCGTATTGTCTTTGACTCTGCTGACCATAATTTCCTTTTGTCCCTTTTGCTTCCTTTTTCAATTTTCCAAACTTCTGATGTATATTAATTACTATCAACTTCTCCTTTCTTCTATTTGTTATATATTATTTTTATAGCTACCTTCACTTCCCCTCTAAACCAGGTCTGTTTTTTAACCAGCACAGCCTTCTTCAGTTGTGGGATTGTGGGTTTTTTGGGGCATCTGGTAAGGTGTTCTTAAATGATTCACAATTATCATTCTAATTTTTCTGATTAAATTCTTCCTCTCAGCTGATCTGTCTTATAACTATTTTCAGCTTTGTGAAGTTGCCCCTGTTAAAGTACCACACACACACACACACACAGATATATATTTATATATCTATAACTCATCTGGAGTTTATTCTGTGTGCACATTACCAATGTGATCCAGCCATGATCACTTAGACCTGAGCTACCATTAATCTTTAGTTCTATGATTAGTTCCTTTTTTTCTGTTAGGACATGGTCGAATAAATTATTCTTCCATGTTGGCTGCCAGACTTCTTGAGCTAGGAAATTTGTCATCTATCAGGTTTAGAAATTCCAAGGATGTTTTAGTACTGGCAGCATGATACTACTAGCATACGTCACTCAAAATGAAATCCCCCATGATCCCACAGTTTTTTCTCCGCTACATTTGTAGGTAGGTGCATAAGGAAGTGACCATCCTGTTCCCTAGTTTGATTTGGAATTCTGTAGCAGACACCAGCTAATACTCCATCTTGTGCTTTATCTCTTTGGACATTGATCCATAAGTATTCAAGATCATTTTCTCCCCAGTTATCAGAGACTTGGAAACAGATAATAGCATTTTTAACATAGGGTCAAGTGGGCAGTGACACTGTCTGAATAGGTTATTACTATTGATTTTAACATTCCAATCATGCAGATCATCCCACCAGGTTTCAGTCAAACCAACTAGATAGAATTTTTGCTCATAAATGAGCAATTCAAATGTCATAATTCTTTATTTGAGAAATAAATAACTGTTAACCAATAGGTAGAAGTACACCAAAAGGCAGAAGTACACCAAAGTTGTGTGGAACACAGGGTAGTTTGAGATTACGATGGGTCATGTCTAAAGCTTGTACAAAAATGGAGCTTTTTCCCCCCCACAATTTTTTTAAAAAAGACACTTTCCACAGAAATTTATTTAGTCAAAACCTCAATTTTCAGGCTACATCAAGATTTGACTGAAAAATTTTGACCAGCCTTAGAGATGTTCTCCAAAATGGGGGTATACTTGAGAGGTATGTTTTTCACCACCGTTTTGGAGCCCTGCCACGGATTTTCCCACAGGAGAGATCTACGTGGTCCTTAGGTAAATACCAGAATTAGAATTTGGCCAGGACATTGAAATGAATACTCCTCCTCTGGTGCAATGGGATCTTTAGAAACCTCTTCACCTGTGAGACCATATTGGGAATACTTTCGGAGATGATAATGATGGCCTCTCCCTCTGACTGAGATGGGTGAAGACAGCAATGAAAGCAGGGCTTAAATGCAGCAGGAGCCATCTGTAGTGGAGCTCTGGTAAATATTTTGAAATCCCCGGGAGTCCCAGCACCTCCCATGGGGCAGAAGCCCCAAGCCCTGATGCACCCCATGGGGCTGAAGCCCCAGCACCTCCTACGGGGCAGAAGCCCAGAGCCCCAGCACCTTCCGTAGGGCTGAAGCCTTGAGCCCCAGGGCTCTAGGAAATAGTCTTTGGGAATTGAATCCCTGAACAAAAGGAATTCTATATAAAGACTCCATACACTGTTCTCGATTCCATCTTATCTTCCATTGTCTGTAGTCCAAGGACTTTGGACTATACCACTTGTGAATGGTTTCTTCTAGGTCTCAAAACCCTCTGTTGCTCATGTTTTATACTCTATGACATTTTTTATAAGTAGGAATATGCTGTTTAAAATTGTATCAGGTTACTACTCTCTGTTTTGCAATCAAGAGAAATGATCGTGCAAAGGAGTTTAATTAAAAAGATTAAAATACAGTAAATGAGTTAGTTTTTTATTTTAAAGTTCAGTTGAAGGTGTGAGGGCCTGGAGATGGTTACATTAAAAGAATAAAATGCTCCAGCATGATCAAACTCTTAAAGGACTGACTTGCAAAAGCTGAATGCAGAGGAAAGATTACTTCTCCTTCCCATTTCCTACATTTCGCTGAGGAGCTGACACAACTAAATATTTTACTGCTGATTGCTGTAGCAGGCGGATGCAGACAGGATTGGAAAATGTAGACAGCTATGACCAAAAATACTCACCACGAAGCTGTAAGTGGATTCCCTCTTGCTGGTTAAGGCTGCTGGTGCAGTCCTATGCTATCCTCTGACCTTGAGGTATACGCAGGATGTTAAGTGATCTAGCTAGAGCTACTGTGTTCCAGTCACTTTGGGCTGGTAGAATGGCCCAGTGGTGGCCATTCAAGGCTGCCATAGCTTAGAGCTACCCCAGGGCTGTTCTAAGTTGCAAGGGAATTTGGAAAGCAGAATTCAGAAGGTGGAAAAGTGACTTGAAGAGAGCATAAACTCACCACCACCTGGACTGTGCCTTCTGAGCTATGCTTCTTGGCATATAGAGTTCAGATCTGCAGCCAAACAATGTAGGTACTTTGCCTCCAATCTAGGGAACAGATTTTTCCCTAATCTCAATCTGACTAGCCACAATTTTTTACATTCTCTCTTCAAATGGGCCCTTTTTCTGACCTGTATGCAGAAATCTGTGGCAAAACTTCCACTTACTTGAATGGGAGCAACAGAACTGGACCCTTCACCTCTCTGAGCCTCAGATTTCCCATATGCAAAAGAGGGGTAATAACTTGCCTACAACATGAGAGTAGGGAGATAAAGTTAGACTTGCAAACCAATGAGATTTAACTATTAAACTTTCAAAACAATTAAAAAACCCTTTAAAATGTATTTAAAATTGATGGGTCTTCAGTTTGCAACTGCAGTCACTGAATCACTCCACCCACAAACACTCAGCAATGTCCTAGCAAATTTCTCTTCCCTGTTAGTTCCCAAAGATCAGATACCATGGCAGTTGAGTGATATGGGAGCTAGGTCCTTGATATCTTTGTACACCAACCGTTGCTAATTTCTACAATTGGTTCTTTTAGGAACTAAATACAAAATGAGATTCTTGTGCTAGCCCTCATCAAACTTCAGGGAACTGTAGAAAAATGTTTCTTTAAAAGTGTAAAGGCTGAGATATGTAGGATTGTTTGGACATCACTGTTGTATGTCAGCCTGGTATTTATTGCACTATTTCTGTTTTTATCTCTCATGGTTAAGCCTACTTTTTCCATCCCACTTTATCCTTCTGGCTTTGCTAAATAACATAACTGGTCTAGTATAGCCTGTCTCCCACCGGAATCTTACAGTTAATTGCTTCTGATAAACAGTGCATAATCTCCTCTCCTCCTACTTGTGAAAAAGTTATTCTCGAACCAAGCTGTGTGGACCAAATTTTGGCCATCAGCCAGAATTCAGTCTCTACCTTTTATGATTTGAGAGCTTATGAGTAAACGTTGAGAACTTCCTTTTCATTGACTGTAGCTTGACACCCAGGAAGCATTTATAACCTCATATCAGTGACTGAAAAACAGCACCTGATAAACTCCCATAGTGATAAATCCAGCATGGTTTCTTCTGTACATTAATGGATTATTGACTAAAGTAGGCCAGAATCACCCATTTGATAATTTTGCTGTGTTTGTGAAAGCTCAGCTTTGATGTGTCATTTGACCTACATTCCTAACCTGGGAAATCAATTTATGAAAGCCATTCAAAGTCAGTTTTGTCTAGTGTGTGTTAAGAGTTTTCCCTATAGATTTTTATCATGCAGTTGATTAACTTATTATTATAACATGTTATGGGCAATGCTGAGATCACTTTTTAATTTATTTCTTATGGCCTATTTTCCCCTTTCTTTATTCCAGTAAATCTTTCTCCATTAGCTCTTTCTTAGATTCATAGATGCTAGAGATTGGAAAGATGTATTAGGTCATCTAGGACAATCTTTGTCATTACAAGAACTTCTGTGTAAGTGAATTATGGAGGTATCCACAACAAGGATTTGGTAGTGCATTCAACAATGAAATCACCTAACAGCGCAAGGTTAATAAGACATCTGTCCATCTTCTACAGGTTTTTTTTGTTTTGTGTCTCTCTCTTGGAGTCAGTCACCAGACAAAAATTCATCCCGGCCTATACTTCAACCATATTGTGCTCCTGAGCTGTCAAAGTGAGTTGAGCAGCATGCATTTAAAGTGTGGTTATAATAAGAAAAGGATCTATGTAAAAATAGTACTGACTTGCTCATTTGATCTGATTCTTGGGCATGATTCAGATGCATTTCTTGACTGCCACACACAAGTTTTCACTCTTGTAGAGCTAATGCACATATGGATGAGTGAGCTGGTTTCTATTCTGCCTTGTGTTATAATCAATAGAATCATAGAATATCAGGGTTGAAAGGAACCTCAGGAGATCATCTAGTCTAACCCCCTATTCAAAGGAGGACCAATCACCAATTTTTTCCTCGGATCCCTAAATGGCCCCCTCAAGGATTGAACTCACAACCCTGGGTTTAGCAGGCCAATGCTCAAATCACTGAGCAATCCCTCCCACCAATGGGCTAGCTAAGGTAGAATGGTACAGCTAAATTCTGATTGCAAATATCTTTGTTCCTGGGGGTGAGGGGGGCAAGAGGCCCCAAGGTTACAACTTGTCTTTCAGGTCTCAGGTTACCTTTGCAAGGCTGGCACTTTTGCAGGGAAGGAATCTTTTAACTTGTAAATTGAGCCAATTTATTCTGGTGTTTTCTTGCCTCTCCTTCTCTCCCTCCTTCATCTGTCTGTTCATCTGTCTAATTCAGGCATTGTCATAGTGTAGACCACTTTTTAATAGGCTGTCTCCTACGTTAACCCTCCCACTCAGAATTGCATGGACCACCTCCCTAATGCAACTGCATAACATACGTATGCTAGCCAAAACAGTTGTTTATATGGAGATGGAATAATAGGGTATTATTGAATTCATTTTTAGATTACTTTGATGTGATTAACTGCTGGAAATTAGGAGGAGCCAGCACCATTCAGCTCTCTGCTTTTTTGTGAACCACCAGTAAATGATCTGCGGACCACTGGTGGCCCTCAAACCATCGTTTGGGGAACCACTGATCTAATCTAACTTATTTACCTGGCGTCCATCACAGTGGACATGGACTGCTCCTGCTCCCATTGAAATCAATGATAAAACTTCCACTGACTACAAGAGAATCATAGAATCATAGAATCATAGAATATCAGGGTTGGAAGGGACCCCAGAAGGTCATCTAGTCCAACCCCCTGCTCAAAGCAGGACCAAGTCCCAGTTAAATCATCCCAGCCAGGGCTTTGTCAAGCCTGACCTTAAAAACCTCTAAGGAAGGAGATTCTACCACCTCCCTAGGTAACGCATTCCAGTGTTTCACCACCCTCTTAGTGAAAAAGTTTTTCCTAATATCCAATCTAAACCTCCCCCATTGCAACTTGAGACCATTACTCCTCGTTCTGTCATCTGCTACCATTGAGAACAGTCTAGAGCCATCCTCTTTGAAACCCCCTTTCAGGTAGTTGAAAGCAGCTATCAAATCCCCCCTCATTCTTCTCTTCTGCAGACTAAACAATCCCAGCTCCCTCAGCCTCTCCTCATAAGTCATGTGCTCTAGACCCCTAATCATTTTTGTTGCCCTTCGTTGTACTCTTTCCAATTTATCCACATCCTTCCTGTAGTGTGGGGCCCAAAACTGGACACAGTACTCCAGATGAGGCCTCACCAGTGTCGAATAGAGGGGAACGATCACGTCCCTCGATCTGCTCGCTATGCCCCTACTTATACAACCCAAAATGCCATTGGCCTTCTTGGCAACAAGGGCACACTGCTGACTCATATCCAGCTTCTCGTCCACTGTCACCCCTAGGTCCTTTTCCGCAGAACTGCTGCCGAGCCATTCGGTCCCTAGTCTGTAGCGGTGCATTGGATTCTTCCATCCTAAGTGCAGGACCCTGCATTTATCCTTATTGAACCTCATTAGATTTCTTTTGGCCCAATCCTCCAATTTGTCTAGGTCCTTCTGTATCCTATCCCTCCCCTCCAGCGTATCTACCACTCCTCCCAGTTTAGTATCATCCGCAAATTTGCTGAGAGTGCAATCCACATCATCCTCCAGATCATTTATGAAGATATTGAACAAAACGGGCCCCAGGACCGACCCCTGGGGCACTCCACTTGACACCGGCTGCCAACTAGACATGGAGCCATTGATCACTACCCGTTGAGCCCGACAATCTAGCCAGCTTTCTACCCACCTTATAGTGCATTCATCCAGCCCATACTTCCTTAACTTGCTGACAAGAATGCTGTGGGAGACCGTGTCAAAAGCTTTGCTAAAGTCAAGAAACAATACATCCACTGCTTTCCCTTCATCCACAGAACCAGTAATCTCATCATAAAAGGCGATTAGATTAGTCAGGCATGACCTTCCCTTGGTGAATCCATGCTGACTGTTCCTGATCACTTTCCTCTCCTCTAAGTGCTGCAGGATTGATTCTTTGAGGACCTGCTCCATGATTTTTCCAGGGACTGAGGTGAGGCTGACCGGCCTGTAGTTCCCAGGATCCTCCTTCTTCCCTTTTTTAAAGATGGGCACTACATTAGCCTTTTTCCAGTCATCCGGGACTTCCCCCGTTCGCCACGAGTTTTCAAAGATAATGGCCAAGGGCTCTGCAATCACAGCCGCCAATTCCTTCAGCACTCTCGGATGCAATTCGTCCGGCCCCATGGACTTGTGCACGTCCAGCTTTTCTAAATAGTCCCTAACCACCTCTATCTCTACAGAGGGCTGGCCATCTCTTCCCCATTTTGTGTTGCCCAGCACAGCAGTCTGGGAGCTGACCTTGTTAGTGAAAACAGAGGCAAAAAAAGCATTGAGTACATTAGCTTTTTCCACATCCTCTGTCACTAGCTTGCCTCCCTCATTCAGTAAGGGGCCCACACTTTCCTTGGCTTTCTTCTTGTTGCCAACATACCTGAAGAAACCCTTCTTGTTACTCTTGACATCTCTTGCTAGCTGCAGCTCCAGGTGCGATTTGGCCCTCCTGATATCTTTCCTACATGCCCGAGCAATATTTTTATACTCTTCCCTGGTCATATGTCCAACCTTCCACTTCTTGTAAGCTTCTTTTTTATGTTTAAGATCCGCTAGGATTTCACCATTAAGCCAAGCTGGTCGCCTGCCATATTTACTATTCTTTCGACTCATCGGGATGGTTTGTCCCTGTAACCTCAACAGGGATTCCTTGAAATACAGCCAGCTCTCCTGGACTCCCTTCCCTTTCATGTTAGTCCCCCAGGGGATCCTGGCCATCTGTTCCCTGAGGGAGTCAAAGTCTGCTTTCCTGAAGTCCAGGGTCCGTATCCTGCTGCTTACCTTTCTTCCCTGCGTCAGGATCCTGAACTCAACCAACTCATGGTCACTGCCTCCCAGATTCCCATCCACTTTTGCTTCCCCCACTAATTCTACCCGGTTTGTGAGCAGCAGGTCAAGAAAAGCGCTCCCCCTAGTTGGCTCCCCTAGCACTTGCACCAGGAAATTGTCCCCTACGCTTTCCAAAAACTTCCTGGATTGTCTATGCACCGCTGTATTGCTCTCCCAGCAGATATCAGGAAAATTAAAGTCACCCATGAGAATCAGGGCATGCGATCTAGTAGCTTCCGTGAGTTGCCGGAAGAAAGCCTCATCCACCTCATCCCCCTGGTCCGGTGGTCTATAGCAGACTCCCACCATGACATCACTCTTGTTGCACACACTTCTAAACTTAATCCAGAGACACTCAGGTTTTTCCACAGTTTCGTACCGGAGCTCTGAGCAGTCATACTGCTCCCTTACATACAGTGCTACTCCCCCACCTTTTCTGCCCTGCCTGTCCTTCCTGAACAGTTTATAACCATCCATGACTGTACTCCAGTCATGTGAGTTATCCCACCAAGTCTCTGTTATTCCAATCACGTCATAATTCCTTGACATCACCAGGACCTCCAGTTCTCCCTGCTTGTTTCCAAGGCTTTGTGCATTTGTATATAAGCACTTGAGATAACCTGTTGATCGCCCCTCATTCCCAGTATGAGGCAGGAGCCCTCCCCTCACAGACCTTCCTGCCTGTGCTTCCTCCCGGTATCCCGCTTTCCCACTTACCTCAGGGCTTTGGTCTCCTTCCCCCGGTGAACCTAGTTTAAAGCCCTCCTCACTAGGTTAGCCAGCCTGCTGGCAAAGATGTTCTTCCCTCTCTTCGTAAGATGGAGCCCGTCTCTGCCCAGCACTCCTCCTTCATGGAACACCATCCCATGGTCAAAGAATCCAAAGCCTTCTCTCCGACACCACCTGCGTAGCCATTCGTTGACCTCCACGATTCGACGGTCCCTACCCAGGCCTTTTCCTTCCACGGGGAGGATGGACGAGAACACCACTTGCGCCTCCAACTCCTTTATCCTTCTTCCCAGAGCCACGTAGTCCGCAGTGATCCGCTCAAGGTCATTCTTGGCAGTATCATTGGTGCCCACGTGGAGAAGCAGGAAGGGGTAGCGATCCGAGGGCTTGATGAGTCTCGGCAGTCTCTCCGTCACATCACGAATCTTAGCCCCTGGCAAGCAGCAGACTTCTCGGTTTTCCCGGTCAGGGCGGCAGATAGATGACTCAGTCCCCCGGAGGAGAGAGTCCCCGACCACCACCACCCGCCTTCTCCTCTTGGGAGTGGTGGTCGTGGAACCCCCAACCTCAGGACATCGCATCTCATGCCTCCCAACCAGCGGAGTCTCCTTCCGCTTTCTCCCCCAGACATATCATCTGGTCCACTCTCCGCATTGGTACCTGTGGAGAGAACATGAAAGCGGTTAGTTACCTGTGTCTGTGTTACTGGAACCCGGACATTCCGCTTACCTCTTCTGGAGGTCACATGTTGCCAAGCTTCTTCACTGGCCTCTTGGCTCCTCTGTGCAACCTGCTCTATATCTTTAGAGCTTTGTGCCCCTAGAAGGCTATCCTGAGTTTGGTCCAGAAAATCCTCAGTCTCTCGTATACAACGCAGGGTCGTTACCTGTTGCTCCAGACCTTCAATCTTCTCTTCCAATATGGAGACCAGCTTGCACTTTGTACAGACAAAGTCGCTTCTGTCCTGTGGAAGAAAGACAAACATGGCACATCCAGTGCAGGTCACAACAGCTGAATCCCCCCCTTCCATATCACCTACCTACTACGGAGCTTCCTCAGAGACGTTGGCAAGATGTAAGCCTCACTGGGCTCACTCCAGGCGAACTCCCAGGCAAACTCCTGCTGTGAGCTGCTCTGCTGTCCCCACTGCTCCGCTGCCGCTCAGCTGGTTCGCGAGGCTCTGGCTATTTTTAAACAGCCAGGCTTCCCTGACGCAAACACACAGACACCCTAATGCCCGCCCCCTGCAGGCTGAAGCTGAATCTGGCTCTAAATTGAAATTTCAAGTCAAGATTCTTAAACGTTATATACTACAGTTCATAAGAGGGGCTAATATTGAATGGGAAGCTCATAGTTTTGAAAGAGCTGTGTTTTTCTGAGACTTAGCAAAACTCTAGCAATATAGGTACACAATTTGTGTTATCAGTGTGTGAATATCAATACATTATCATTCTTACTTTCCTTAGCTCTTTTATCTTCAAAGCACTTTAGCATCATTGAGTAATTACTCCTTGTAACACTCCTGTGAAGTAAATACAGTTGCATCCTTTTAATTGGGGCACCATAATTTGATCCCAAAGAAGCGTTATTTCTAATTAAACTACTTTTTTAAAATAGAAAAAAATCCAAAATGATGCAAAATGAAATAAAATACTGCACTGAATAAATATGCAAAAATACCAATGGTATTTGCTGTCCCTTCATCCGAGCTTTATTTAGAAACTTCTGACTAGACGAGTTCTGAATTTCATACTTACGATCCATCTGGTTAAGCATCACTTATCTCCTTGGCACAGGCTAACTGCCTCCCAAGTAAGCAGTATTGCTGCTGGTGCTTTCCGGACCAACAAGCAGTTGTTTCAATTCACTGGGTATGTTGACCCTGCAATCCCAGTGTCCAATTCCATACAGCATACCCAGGCTAGCTTTAACCTAGGTAGCTGGGGTACCAGAGCAGTGAAGCAATGGCAGCACTGGGTTTCAGTGCAGGCTAGCCATATGAGTAATTACCCAGGCTTCTGGGTAGGCTTGTACAACCCCTGCTGAAATGTGCACTGCTACAGCTCCACTGCTCCAATACTCAAACGAGCTATATTAAAGCTAGCTTGGGTATATCTGCATGAGCTGCAGTCACACCCTGGGATTGCATTGTAGACATACCCACTGTTCCCTGGGGGAGATCCCAATAAAGGGCCAGATATGGCCTATCCTACAGGCTGGAACAAGAGAGGACAGGGGGCATTTGGCACCCTCATAGTCCCTTGTTCTGGAGTTCCATATTCTAGCTTCCTATGTACATGGGGAAGCCATGCTCTGCCGAGCTTCTACACTCCCCTTCATGCAGGTGGGGGGGGGCGAGAGCAGAGTCTGGATTCCACCCTCCTCTAGCATGCTCGGTGGCACAGTTACCCCAGCCGGCTGGGGAACATGTGCTATGACCCGTCAAAGTTGACTCTTTCCTCGGAGCAGAAGGGAGCCAAGGAGGAAGACTGACTCTGCGAGTTAAATCAGCCACCCTACTGGGCTGCTCAACAATGTATCACAAACTGTCTGTCTAACCCAAAGAGATCCTCCAGATTACGGGCCAGGTTATGAATCTTGTATCCATTGAGGTGAGCAGTAACTCCGCAAAGTAGTCCCCCTGATTTCTCCACATCCTTTTGGTACCACTACGCTACTCACTCAAGTAAGTAAGGGGTTTGCAATCAGGCTCTTAGTGAAGTGTTGATTATTAGTGTCTCTGTTCTACACATGGGAAACTGAAGCACAGACAGCAAGTGACTTGCCAAAACCGCCGAGAAAGTCAGAGCTGATGTCAGATCTAGGGGGACCAGAGAACAAGTGTGAAAAATCAGGATGGAGATGGGGGGGGGAGGGTAATAGAAGCCTATATAAGAAAAAGACCCAAAAATTGGGACTGTCCCTATAAAATTGGGACATCTGGTCACCCTAATCAGATCAGGCTTAGAACTCATGAGTTCCTAGCTCAGATCACCAGAGCTCACTGTAAGAAAATGTATGCCATAAACAAAGTCTAATAGAGATTAATTCAAAGGAGAAATTTCACAATAGGAAAGGCCGCTACACCCTCCACGTTGACTAGCTACCAGACTCGTGTTTTTCCTCTTTTCCATACCAATGGAGATATTAGCATCTGTGAGTAATAAGCTGTTATACAGGGCTTACATCTCACATTTGGATTGTACCCAGTGTCATTAATACTTGAATGTCCCTCTCACTTTCTACATCTGGAGTCTGGTTTCAGGATGAAATAACTCACTAGGATACAAGTTGGTTTGTTTTTATGGAGTTAAAACCAACACAGTATAAAAAAGCCACCGGCCTATTCTATCTCTGATTCAGGTCTATGAGCCTGATCCAGTGCCCATTGGAAACATTGGGAAGCCACTCATTGACTTAGGCAGTGTGTAGGTTGGATGTGAATGAGCTGTGATATTATATGCATCCAGTATTATCTTCTTGGTGACATCATACTAATTAAAGCCTAGCCATACGAACAGATCACAACCAGCAAATAGCCATAAAACACAAACTGTGGAATGGCACAAGGAGAAAGCACTCGTAGAAGATAAAAGTGTTTTATGGGAACATGGTTAACATTTAGATTTATCTAGTGCATAAATCTGAAAGGCATAAAATGTCACGTCGTTACAGAGCACTGAATCATACCATCTCTCAGGGAGCGGAGACATCCAGACGCACCTGTCTGCTCACGCTTACTCTGACTCAGAGAGAGACTCAAAACCTGATTTGACACCGCAACTATGGTTGGAGCTGTTCTCTCAGTTGAGCAGTTTGCCTGGGCCTTCCCTAGTTTCTGAGACAGTCTCTCTTCTCTAGCTTTACCTCACACTATAGAACGTGTTGGGGCTGTTTGCCTGTTGTTGTCTTTTTGGCAACTCTTTAAAACTATGCATATAGAACCTCCTTAGCATTCTAACTATAATCTTGATGCTTGAATATGCCCTTCAAATACTGGCTTTGGCCCAGCAGATTGCTTCATTTATCTTCTTTATTTATTATCTCTGCATTTCTCCCACCCCGCTAAATTCTATACAGGCCTCCTTCAATGTAACACACCCCCTAAATATTCAATTCCTGTCATTTATTGGCATGCTTAGTTACAGCACTGCTAGCAACTTAGTAACCCCAGGAAGCAGAAAACGTACTCTGAAACCTTAGTCTGATAAAACCATTCTGCATTTGTATACTTGACAGTGACCTTGATGCAAATCACTGTGATTTTGGATGTGTTCAGTGTATCAGCAACATCTACAGCAAAGGGAAAGAAACATCACAAAGAAGCTGTCTCCACAAAGACCAATGGAAATACATAATAGTGCTGTAAAACATTGCATTTGGGGATGCAAAATACCTCTTTTCTCCCACACACACTTCCTTTCTCCTTCACCAGATATTTATTAGTAACATTTACACTTTTATTAGCAAAACTGCAAGTACAGAAAAGACCAGTGCATCTGTATGACTTTGGAAAAAGTTCTCCTGTGGCCAGATATTTACTCCAGACTTTATGATTCTGACACACTGGATGATGCTTTCCAATGCTGATGGGTCAGCTGAGCCCCTAGGGTGGTCACTTGGGAGAAGAAAGTGCTGAATGGTCATTTGCACACTTACTGTGCAAATCTTGGAAATATGTGTGTGCAAAGCTGGTGGGTTACTCCTATGCTTTACTGGGGTTGCCTGGAAATAACCAAGAGCAAAATTTTGCTCTGTACATGTGATTTTTAAGAAGAATATTTTGAAAATTTAACTTCTAACAACGGTTGGTTGTAGATGTGTTTTATTTACAGATAGTCCATTGACTGATGTTTGGCAACCCAGTTCGTGGTCACCCTGATATCACCATGATCAGACACTGTGTAGCAGGAACAAGCATTCAGACAGCTTTAGGTGCTAGACAGCATGGTGAATCCAGACTGTCATCTCTCAGAAACAAGAGCTGAGTGTTTCTCTCCCTGTGAGGAGATTTCTAGCTACTTCCACAGATAAAGATTTATTTAAATTAAGACTGTTTCCACAGGATGACAAATCTGATCTTTGTCAGCTTTCTCTGGTTGAGTTTCAGTTGATCTCACTTACTGAGGTTCTAGAATGTCAGTGACCAGGACGTGGACAGTCATGCCTAGTTGTTGGAGCAGGAGTTAGGTCTAGTGGTTAGAGGAGTCGGTAGCCAGGAATCAGAGCCCAGGATCAGAGCTGGAGTCAGAGGCCAGATACTAGACCAAAGGTCAGACCCAAAGTGAGGAATCTGAGCTGAGGGTGAGAACAGGGTTACCTGAAATGAAGCAAGGTAGGGGCAGGACTGGGACAAGGCAGAAGCAGGAGGGCCAGATTTAAGGGTCAGCACAGGGTCAGCAAACATGCAGCCTGGGGCCCAATGGTCACGTCACATTAAACTTCTTTAAACATAAACAATTTAAAACAAACAAACAAACATAAAACAAAACTCACAGGCTAAAAAAAAGTAGAATCTCACCCAAATTGTGTTAACTTGTGTATTTCCAATTATTGGAACATCGCATCACTTTTCTTTGGCAAATTGTTCTATTATGCTGTCCAGCTCCAACCTTGCTGTCTCATCTTTCTCAGTTGCAAGGAGAACAGGGTCTGCAACACTGTGAAATGCATGTAGTTTGTGACTCATCTTAATGTGCTCATTGCACATTCAGCAATAGCCATTCCAATTGGTATGGTGAGACACAACATCATCAAGTGAACTTGACACTATGAAATTCAACTAGTTCTGGACTACAAGCAACAAACTGAATACCTCCATGTCCTCTGTAAAAATAATACATCTGAAAGACACAATCTTGTGAACCAAGTCTAACAAATATGTAATTTTTGCATGAGTTTGTAAAGAACTTCCTCCTTTAAATCTTCTAAAGTTATATTTTGAAGTCGGATAGAATGAAGGAACCAAATAGAGTAGCTACCTCTTGAAATCTCTCACACTGAGATTTTAATTCCCTGATCATGTTTAAGTTTAAGACCTCAAAATATTCCCTTCTATGGTTATCCTTTGCTTCTAAAACAGAACCACGGGCAAATTAATCATCTATGTGGCATACACAACTCTTCTTGTGGCTTGGACAATTTGCATTTTCAAAACGCTGTTCTGGGATTCTCTCATAATTTCCTCATAGTTTTCAAATCTGAGTTTGCTGTGCTCACTCACTGTGCTGTCAAATATCTTGAGGACTTGGAACAGGTCAATTTTCTTTGACTGAAGGATTCCATGTCTGGAGCCATAGCTAAGATTCTGTGCCACCATAACAGATTGAGGTAGAACATTCAATCCATCAAAGATAGGTTGCTTTTTCCTCAAAGTATGTCCTCACTATGCCTGCATTCAACAACAGTTTAATCTTCCAAGCATTCAATTATACTCTGAAAATTTACTGTCATTGCCTCAGTGGCTTTCATTTGAGCTGCCCATCTAGTCTTGCAGAGTGTCTTTAGATGTAAAGGTCTCCTGTGGTCTTCAGGAGCCTGTTCAATTTCATCCGCTGCATCGATCGGGTCAGCATCTTCAGAGGCCTGAAGGGCATCATCCAGTTCCTCTTCTGCACTCTCTCGAGCAAGAGCAAATTCAAATGCGGGCAGCAGGAACCAGTGCACTGTTCTTCCGAGGCTCTGACTCCAGCTCTGTTGGTGGCAGCGGCAGCAGCAGTTCATGACTCTGGATCCTGTGACAGCAGTTCTGGCTTTGGCGGGAACAGTGGCTGTGATGGCTCTAGCAGCAGCAGCTCTGGTGCAGGGCCTGGGCCAGAGGGAGCAGATGGCACAGCTTGGAGCTGGTCGGGGGTATAGAGGCAGGGATGAGTGGGGGGGGGATGGGGGAGGGAGAGTTTATTTGAAAATGGGACATGTCGGGGGCCCACAATAAAAACCAGCAGCGGGACCATCTTTGTGTTCCTCTGCCGCTGGCAGATGGGGAAGCCCAGACCAGGGGCAGCCAGGCTGACCTTGCTGACTGTTAAATCTGCCACGGATTCAGGCTGTGGTTCCTGACACACAAGAGCTGAAAGTGTTTCAGGCTTCAATCTGTGAGCAGATCCCATCCCCCCTGGTTGGTAAAATCAGAGAAGTTGGGTCCATTATTGGTGGATATTGTTTAATCAGTGCCTCTCTTTGACAATTCCGAGCCAGCTCATGTTCTAGAAACCACCTTTTGATGCCATTGATGGCATCAATTATCATGCTGTCTAACCTCCCTTTTCTGTGAGGATCAGCCCTCAGATGATCTGGAATCCCCAGTTTTCCCAAACCTTTTCGACCTGTTTTTAGAGAGGAGTGTGCCAACAAGAATGAACTGGTCTTATTGAATGATGAGCTCTCTTCAGCAATGGGCGAAGATCCAGTATCTAGCCCACCATGTTTAGATCTGTCAGATACCTTTCCAAGCTAGGTGGTGGTCATACAACTGCAGACGTGAGGGTGGTGTTAAGCTATTGTTTATCTGTAGTGATGGCTTTCCAATGTCAGGGTACAGCTTTGTCACATCTTCTGCACAAAGTGACTGGGAAGTCACTAGGGGAGAGAGTGAGACCATTTGGACTACAGCATCATCGGTGTATGGGTGGCAGGTCTTCACCCATTTTTTCTTTGGCGTGGATAGTGCAGTCTCTTAGAGTATGTCTACACAGCAATAAAACACCCATGGCTGGTCCATGCTAGCTGACTTGGGCTTGCGGGGCTGGACTGTGGGGCTATAAAATTGCAGTGTAGACATTTGGTTTGAGGCTGGAGTGTGGAGTCTAGATCTCAAACTCCAGTTTGAGCCTAATTCTATAGCCTTGCAGCCTGAGACAGCTGACGCTGGCCAGCCATGTGTGTTGTATTGTAGTGTGGATGTACCCTTAGTTTTCCCCGTGTGCAGCTGAGATGGTGTCTGGCATGCTGCTGAGCAGGGCTGTTCATAGGTATATGCAGAATACGCAGCTGCATAGGGCACCATGAAATTTGGGGCACCAAATTGCCCCAAATTTCATGGTGTCCTAGGCACCTGCGTGCTGCATACCTGGTAGCACCAGTTCTGGCAGCCGGCCCTATCCCCCAGCCAGCCCCCCTGCAGGCCATGCCCACTGCAAGGGGCAGGGCCGTCCCTAGGGGGGGGTCTGGGACCTGGGACAACTCCCTCCGCCCCACCTCTTAGTCTTCCTCCCTGGTCCCCCCCAGCTTGGCCCCATTCCACTTCTTCCCCCCAGCGATGGACGCAGCCCGGAGGTTTAGCAGGGGGCCTGCACTGCGCAGCAGGGGTCGGGCCGGACCCCGCACTCACCGGCAGCGGCAGGAAGCGGAGCAACCTGGACCCAGCCTGCTCCACTCCGCCAGCTCCCAGCTGCATTGCTCCGCTTTCCGCTGCGGGTGAGTGCAGAGGGCGGTCCGTCCCCCTCCCCCCAAGCAACACAGCTGGGGCTGGGGTGGCGGAAGCAGAGCGGGCTGGGGCCGGTTCGCTCCAATTCCCACTACCGGTGAGAGCGAGGGGCGGTCCTTTCCCCACCCCCACCCACGTGACATGGCTGGGGCTAGGTCGCTCCACTTCCTGCTGCCGGAGCCAGGCCCCCCACTAATCCCCTGGGCCCCATGTGGGGCCCCCCACAGCGACCCCCCACAGCTCCTGCCTCTGTGGCCCCGCAAGCCTTGAGCACAGCCCAGGGGCGGGGGGGGGGGAGGTAGAGGGGAGAGCAGGTGCTCGGGCTGCTTAGGGCACCATAATTGGTAGGGATGGCCCTGCTGCTGAGGCTTCCCTGCCAGGCCCTGCCCCAACTTCCCAACTACCCCTGGAGTGGGGGAGCTTCACAAAGCCAAGGGGGAAGCATAAGCACAAGCATAAGCTCTGTGTTGTCTTTCGCTGCTTAGGAGCCCTTTCCTCGCAGGAGACTGACATGCGTGTCGTCTGAGAGACGGCAGTTTGCTGTTGTGCTCTCAGATGTAATATGCACTGTGCTATATGTGGCTCCATTTACTATGCTAGCAAACAAATCCTTTTGGCTAGGAGATATGGTGCATTTAAAGATACTGGGCTTAATTTGGCTCTGTTATACTGGTGTATCTGAGTTGGTCCTGATTTACCCTCATGTAACTGAGAGCAGCACCAATCCCTTAATCTGCATTTGTTTCATATATTTTTCTCTCTGTAGTCTAACTTGATGTTAAAAGCCTAATTTGCTTGAGGAAACAAAATGTGAGTGTTTCCCTTATGTAGGGGAAAAAGGTCACTTTCAGAGGGAATGGTCACGCTATCTTCTTGAGGAAGGCAGGCAGAAGCGAGGGGAATGACAGGGAGGCAATTTCTCTATGTTTAAAGCAGTGCTCTGGTCTCAATTTATTCTAGGTGCTGCAGAGGCAGCAGTACATGTTACCTGGGCTTAGAGTGTGAAACAACCTGCAAGGAACAAGTAATGAGACAATATTAAATAATGTACAACAAAGGTGAACTTTTTTATTTTTATAAAAGCCAAAGCGCATGCAGTTAACCCTACTTAACTCCATCCCAGCACTGCTGATCTCCATTGCTCCAACACAAGTCATTCCCAGGTACATTCACAATCAGCAAGGTAGAAAGAGTGTTTAGATGCCAATAAATCACATTAGGGATCTGAGAATAAACCCCATTTAATATCTTTAGCCCTCTTGTTATTTTTCTGTGTCTGGGAAAGGAAGCTTTACCTATTCGGCAACAGCCAGCAGAGCATGGATCCAATCTCCTCTGTGAGAGGATTTGCATCTCCAGTGCATTAGCATTCATTTTTAGCTGTTGTTGTGTCCCTCAAGAACCACAACTTTTCCTATTTGTTTGGAAAATGCAAAGCACAAGTACTCCCCAATACAAAAGCAACTCAACCTAAATCCGTGCTATTCCCCCAAAGCCTGTGTTACTAACTATAACAAAAAGAAAAAGGAGTACTTTTGGCACCTTACAGACTAATAAATTTATTTGAGCATAAGCTTTTGTGAGCTACAGCTCACTTCATCGGATGCATTCAGTGGAAAATATTTTCCACTTTATTTTCCACTGCATGAATCCGATGAAGTGAGCTGTAGCCCATGAAAGCTTATGCTCAAATACATTTGTTAGTCTCTAAGGAGCCACAAGTGCTCCTTTTCTTTTTTGCGGATACAGACCAATACGGCTGCTACTCTGAAATCTGTAATTATAACAACTTGATTGGTTTATATGGAAATTAGTTAAGATCTAACTAACTTCTTGCTATTTAGGTCATTTTAGTTTAATTGAGTTTGGAAAGCAGAACATGATTGTCTATTACTCAGTTTAATTTTGGTTTATAATCAGTTTCATTTTCCAGTTCCTGTGTTTGAGATTCCAGCAGTTCGGGGCATGTTCTGTATGGAGCAGATTTTCAGAAGAGCTATGCTCCCATTTAGACATGTGAATGAGAGCCAGATTTTCAAAAGGGCTCAGCGCCCTTTAATTCTGACGCTTCATGGTAGATTTTCACAAGCTCAACTGACAACTTGTTGAGGTCTTCTGAAAAGTGTGTATGTGGGGAGGTGTGTGGGGAGGAGGCAGGGGGCAGCCAATTATTCTTAATTGGCAGAATAATCATGAAAACATTCTTCTTGATGGTGTTAGAGGTTGTGATCTCTTTCTAAAAAACCAAAAGCTAAGGGCCAGATTGCGTCACTGGAGGCCTGATTTAAAACCCATTGAAATCAATGGAGAGATCCCATGGGTGTAAATGCACTAAACTGTATTCAACTGTTCAGCCACAAGGTAGCACCGTGTGTAAAATACCTTATTTAAAGGAACCTCTGCAGTACTTGGCAGAGCATTATAGGTGTTTATGATGAATGCATCTGGTCTGTATAAGCAAGCTCTGTGACCAGTCCATATCTGGTAAAGGGACATGACAATGGACTTCAGGAATGGTCCCTCCCACTGTGCAGTGTAACAGCAGTCTGGGCTATCTTTTGGGGCACTGTAACCAGCTCTGCTGGTGCATCCAGTACACTGTGTGTCCTGCCAATTGTTGGGGGATGTGTGGGTCTGGGCCTTATCTCTTTCCCCATCCCCAAAAGGGTTATATGGAGAAGACCCTAAATGTCGATTTAAAATACCTGAGAGTGTACCTTTTAATAGGGAGGTTTTTTTAACCCACTTTTACAGGAGTTTTTAATAAACATTGTAAATGGCTTAACAGGTCAACAGTTTTTTTTTAATGCCAGAAACTGCAATTCCCAGCACTTTTCAACACACCAGGGAAAGGCTTGAAATTCATGGCTAATAAAATATTTAAAAGCCTGATACCTAACCTTCTCCTGGAAACCTGACAGAGTGGCACACTGCAGCCCAAGGCTGCACTGAAGCTGGATTCTCAGGGTATCAGAAGCAGATTCTCCATATTTTTACAGAACAAGGTTACTGCGTGTCTGTTGAAGGAGTTTTTGAACATTCTCAGAATCTCTTAGAGACTTTATAAGAATTCATCCCACATTAGGTTCACTCATCCCCCTTCCTGGAAAGGGAAACATAGAATACTCCAGGAGGTTCTGCCTCTCTTATCAGTCCCTTAATGAAGCAGAGAAGGAAACATCATGGATAGGACAGGGGGTCGAGCTTACAAAATCTCTGCACAGTTCAAGGATCTGTGGGGAAACTCAGGGAAAACCCTGGCTATCCACACTCAGACATGAGCATCAGACCTTTCTGTCCCAATCCCCCTTCAACCAGACTTTGAAAACCTAAGGAAATTATAACAACTGGTTCTACTTCAACCACTGTTTTGTTGAGTGACTCAAAGATTTCAAATAGATTGGAGGTGCATGAGCAGAAGACAGGCTGGTTTGTCTTTATCAAAGTCTCATGAAGGGGTGTTTAAACTGTCTCTAATTATTTTTCAGTCCCATTTACCTGATACTAATTTTTAATTTCTTAGATCATCCCTTGTTCCTTTATTAAAGATAGCCACAGCGCTGGCTACTCCAGTACAGCAGGGCAGCTCTGCTGCTGGGTTGTAAATTGTCATTGTTCCATTGATTTCAATGGAGCTATGACAATTTACACCATTTGGGGAATTTGCCCCAGTGCTTGATTTTAATGTTCGACTGTGTATTTTGGGGCCCAGTTCTATTCCCACTGAAGCTAATGGGAAGTTTGCCACTGACTTCCCTGGCAGCAGGACTGGAGTTCAGCACTTCATTACTAATAGTGCATGTGACTCAGAAAAGGCAGGAGAACAAAGGCAGAGAAATCTGATCAGGAAAGGAAATAATATCAGCAAGGAGAAAAAGTTGGTCTGGAGTTTGAGAGATTGCAGGTTGTTGTAGTTGTTCATCACTGCCAATGGTCCTTTTATAACAGCAATGGTAGGTGGTTATTGTCAATGCGCAGATTCAGATGCACATGGTGCCCAGTTTATATTAATCAAGATGGGTTCTAGGCTTTCTCTAACTGACTCTTCTATTAAAAGCACAACATTTGGTGTTAATACAGGTAAGTGTGTCAAACATATGGGGCAGAATGAAGGGCACAGCAAGATTCTGGGGCAAATGCCAAATCCTTACTAAGGACCTAGTTAGAAAACCCAGTAATACATGCAGTTTTGGACCCAGATTTGTAAGCCCTAGTTTCCTTTTTATTTCATCCTGAAGTAGTCATTGAGATAGCTAAATACATAAATGATTGTCAGGAAGCCAGTTAAAGATGTGCTGAAAGCAGGGTTTCAGATGTCTAAATATCCATAGCTATTTCTTCCCATGAAAATATGTATGTTACTTCCCCCGGTGTTAATGAGATTTGGGCTTTTGTAATCAAAGCAGCTTGTAGTATCCAGGGAGAGAGTGGAAATCGGTGCCTACTGTACCACCCAGACAAATACACACTTCAGCAGTTAGGTACAATCGTCTCATCTGATGCATGACACAAGAAAAGGAAAATAGTGCAGGTGGCACCATACAGCCCTCTGCACAATGGACCAAAAAGAAAGCAATGCAATGGGTGATACAGAGAACTGAAACACTGAGAGAAAAGGAGGGCTGTGGGTAAAACACTGGAAATTGGTACACCCTGGGTTCAAGTCCCAGCTTTGCTACAGACTTGAAGTGTGACCTTGGACAACTTACTTAAAATGTGTGTGCTTCAGTTTCCCCATCTGTAAAATGGGGAAAATAACACTTCCCAACTTCACTGACATTTCTGATGCTAAATTAATGGTAGTGGGGATTGCAGTTTCTGTATTTTTAAAATATTTGTATAATTGTAGCATCTAGCACCCCAGCCATGGTCCAGGGCCCCATTGTGCAAGGCACTGTACAAACAGAACAAAAAGACAGTCCATGCCCCAAAGAGCTTACAGTCTAAGTATAAGACAAGAGACAGCAAGTGGATACAGACAGACATGGGAACACAGAGAAGCAATGAGACGATCCTGGTTAGCATGGCTGGCAGCAGTCTCAGCACACCAGCTGTGTAATTGTTGTCAAACTATTAGTAGGTATCATAGCAAACTAGAAGTTTAAGGAGGGATTTGTATGGGACAATGACGTGGCTTTGCAGGTGTTTGTGGACCTGCTCCTATATGTGCAGCATAGTAGAAGGTGTGAGAAGGTGCTTGTTTGAAAATGTAATAAGTGGGTAATGGAAGCTGGCATCAATGTGCAGAAGTGGGAATCAATGTCTTGATAGTATAGGAGAGACAATAGGTAGGATGGGGATAGGCCAGGAAGGACCTTGAATGTGAAGAAAAGTAGTTTGTGTTTGATGTGATGGTGAAGGGAGAGCCAGTGGAGGGAAGCAAAGAGAGGGGTGATGTTAAAATAGCAAGCAAGACAAAATGATCTATGCAAAAGTGTTTTGAATAGAGATATCTGGAGCAAGATTGTGTTTGTCAAGGCCAGAGAAGAGGATGTTGCAGCAGCTGAGACACAAGAAGATAAGAACCTGGGTTTGAGTTTTAGCTGTATGGATGAAGAGGAAAAGCCAGATCTTGGAAATGTTGTGCAGGAAGAGTTGGCAAGATGAAGATGTGGCCTGGATGCGAAGATCCAGAGAGATGGCTAAGTCAAAGAAGATGCCCCAGGTTACAGACCCGAGGGAAGGTTGGGGCAGTGCTGTGTGCTAAACTTAGAACATTTGTTTTACTTGAATTCTCTCTTTCCTCCTTTGCTTGTTTTACTTCACATTTTATTCCTGACTTCCATGCCCTGCTCTGACACCATGTCCCTCTGTGGCCTTGAGGTTGGCTCCCCATCTGTGACATGGAGGAGATAATACTTTCTTAGCACCCTCTGGAGTCGTGAGGATTATTTTGTGTGGAGGCTGTACAGCGCTTTCAAGATGGAAGGCGCTAGGGGCTGGACTGGCAGCTTGCGCTCTGCCCTGAGTAAGAAACGGCATGCGTTTGTGCTGTCCCGGGAGTAGAACAGGGACCTGCATCAGCCTTTTCTCTAGTGTAGCTTATTTTTGTCTGCTTGTTAAGCTGGCCATCACAGCTGGCATGTAAAGGGAGGGATGAACCAAAGCCTATACCCTTCCAAGTTTTCCTACACAGGAGGGGAGCCCTGGATACTCTCTCCTCAACCCCACCACATTGTGGTCCCTGATGCAAACGGCCTGCACAGAGGAGTAAAGGGGTATGCTATGTCCCCCTAATCCTCAGCGCGGGGCGTAGTCTTGCTCATGACCCAGACCTGCGTAAGTGTTGTGTATTGTTAATGCAGGTATTGTTATCCATAAGCAATATTATAACGAACTTTATAGTCGATCATTGCCCTCTGTGGTTAAAAGGAAGCTGTATTGCTAAAAGCAAGAGAATCTGGGGTCTAGCTCAGCTACCGCTAGGAAGTAGCTATTGGAGTAGCCATTGTGTGAACTGTGGAGTAGAGCTGGGTGAAATTCTTTGGACAAAACGTTTTTTCTGTGGTTGAAAAACACAGATTTGATGACACTGTGGCATCTTGCAAATTCATGAAACTTTTGCCAAACTGTTCATGTGGGCGGGGAGGGAAATAAATAAAAATTCTGAAAAAGTCTAAATGCTTTGTTTTAACATTGTTTGAATGAAATTTTTCAATTGAAAATCACTTCTTGTTTTGAAATTGCCTTCAAATTTCTTTTTTAAAATGGAAAATGAAGATAGTAACAGATGCTCAAAATCAAAATGAAATATTTGTTCAACCCAAAATAAATGTTTTGAGTCACTATTTTTTTTTCTGAAGTTTTGTTTCATTTTGATCCAAAACAAAATTTTGGAATCGCTAGAGAACTAAAAATCCATTATTCGCCCTGGTCTGTGGTGGAGTTCCTGCGATCTAGTGGTTTTCTAAAACACGTTACATTAATACACCATCTTTAATCTTTCTGTCCATCTATGTAAGGTATTTATACTACCTAAAAACTACAGTGACTGGTGAGTTGTCTTTCACTCAAAGATCTTCAAGCACTTACTTCATTTTCCATTTCCAAATAAATAACGTGAAGTGAATTAACTGTCTCAAACAGTTTCCTAGTGGACAGTCACCCATATCACACAAACTGGTACCATATTTGATGCCCATTGGCAGCTTTATTGTCAGCCTCAGCAGAGGGCAAAGCTGGATTGGGCATGATGACTGAACTCCTCTTTCTCCCCAGGAGGTGGTCCCTCCAGGTCAGGGAGAAGCACATTCCCCCATGTTGCCCTATAAAGCTTGCACTGCTGCTGCCTATGCTATACCAGTTCTGTGGATAAAGACAGGTCTTCTCTCTCCAGAGCTGTCAGTCTGGCACCTTTCGTATGTTGCACATGTGTGCTCTCTCTCTTACCTCCTATCACTTCCCAGGGAATGGTGGGTAGCTCAGTGTCTGAAAAAGAAGCCTAAATAATAATTCATAATATTTAACACTTATAAAGTTAATGAAGAAGGGATTTGATACCTCAATCAGCATTTACATGCCTTAAAAAAACTTTTTACATATCTAGAGTATGGATCCAGGCTCCTAGTTTGTGGCACCCATGTTTTAAAAGTTGGGTCTTTAGAGAAGAGATGCATTAAAATCCTTGGTTTACAAGGCGAATATAAGTCACTGTCCTCAAAAGTAAGGCTGTGAAATTTAGTGATCAATGACTCAAATGTATTTTTGAGAGTAGCATCTGTCTTTCCCTGGTTATTCCATCCAGTCTAGCAGTGAGCAATACTACTAACATTATGCCAAATGTAAACACTAATCAAACTTGTACAAACAGAGCTCCTCTTTTTTAGAAGCACTGTTATACAACATTGTGTATAATGCTGACTGCTTTCTCTAGGTATTATTTTACCAGTTATTTCCCCCTTCTATGTGCGGATTGGAATATGCAGTAATATAGGCTGTCACTGGGCCAAATTCAGATCCACTGTAAGTTGATGCAACTCCAGTAAAGTCAAACTGAGGCATAAGGCTAAAAAGGCAGTGTTAAGATTTAGCAGAAAAGGGGGAGAGAATGTGGAGAGAGGAAAAGCAGAGAATCAAGAGATGGAAACCATGCACTGGACAGCCATGAAGTCTGTAAAATATTCATGGTACAATCTAGAGCAAATGCTGTAATTGCCTTATTCTAAGTGAATTTTGTTCCTCATATTTGTGTTACTGGATTAATGTTACTTGATGCACTGATTTTTGGGTGTAGAATATCTGTAAATAAGAATATCTGTCCAACGGACAAGAAGCAAAGACCATAATACATAGAAAAGACAAAACAAAACTCCCCAGCAAATCTGATACAGGGAATTCAGTGGTATGCATGCATGCAAAGTGGTAAGCAGAACTGGCACCCACTGGCTGGTTAGGATTTTGTAAAGGGAATGCATGTACTGTAGCTATCCCCAAGGGGTTACATGTTAGCTGCCATCAGAGACAAAGTAATAAGTAGTATGCCGGAAAGACTGGCAAGGCTGTGAGATGCATTTATAAACTACCTAAAGATAACAAACTGTGTGCTTGGGCACTGGCCAAACTAGTATTCTCAGAAGTGTAAAAATGTGCTGTTTTAGCTCACTTCAAGCTTGGAATTTAATTATTTTGGTATCTCTCATCTCACCATCCATTTCATAACAAGCTGTGTACTTGTATCCACCTTTAATTCCTTTTGTAATTAGATAATAAGACAGAGGCTGAAAGAGCAAAATAATCAGTTCTAGATATTTGAGTCTGAAATAGCAGATGAATAGTTTCCCCAGCGTATCTCTAGCTTCTAATTATAATTGTGTTGAGCTGACAGTGCCTGACTGGCAAGGATACAAAACTCATTTCCCTTCTTGCTGTACCAATATGAGGTAAACAATTCCCAGCTCAGTTCAGTAATGTGTTATCTTAGCTCTTGTATTGGGTTAGGTAAATTCCAATTGGATTTTGCACTGTCTCTATATTATTAATTCTTGAATAACATGCAGGTTATTGCTAACCGCGGCACTTATGCAGTCATGGTTGTCAGCTCCCGGGAACTGGATGGGGGACATGATTTTATTAATTCCCCTAGTGTCCAAGTCTTTCATTTTTCTTTGTTACTGGAGTGTCTCTGGGATCTTGGCTCAGGCTGTCTCACACTGCTGGGACTGCTGCTTCACCTCTGAATGCTCCTAGGCAGAGCAAGTGGGTTTCCAGTCAGCACAAAAGGGCTTCTAAGCCCTTCACAATGCAAGCACCAAGGGGAGGCATGGGCACCCAAACACTGAGATGCCAAAGGTGGGTGGTGAAGACTCCCACAACAGCCAGGAGATGGGGCTAGAGAAATTGTGTGTCTGTCCAGACCTCCTCCCCAGCATTCAGACAGGAGGAAAGAGCTCCACAGGAGAGGGAAAGTTTTGCAGTCAAGGCAGAGGAGGGTTTCTTCAGGAGTCCATTGGAAGGGAAGGGGCATGGCTTGAAACCAGAGGTGTGGTTCGCTGGAAGGGGCCTAGCCTGAGCTAGGCTGACAACTATAGGTGCAGCTTTTACCACATGGTCTTCAGTAAAGCGGCCCGGTTTGAGTAGTTCTGCTGATGTTGTTGGAGGATGATCTGGGAGCTCTAGAGCCTCGTGACCTACTGAGGCCAGAGAAATAGACTGAGTTGTGAAATCGAATCTGCACTGTTGGCGATAAGACTGAGGGCGCAAAATAAAACACAATTCCATACCAGTTCTGTGGGCTTGAGTCTCGGCTCATTTACCAGTGTGCTCCACTGAAGCCAAAGCAGTCAGACTAGTGAATAGTGTAAGTGAGAAGAGAATCAGGCCCCATATTTTATAACTTAACAAAAAGGCCAGGGATTGAGTGTCGCTTAGCAAAAGTTCTGTGCAGGATACAGGGCATCTAGTTGGAACATTATGTGTTCAGTAGTTATTTTAAGTAGAGCACTGTGTTCAAATGCAAGACCTCCCTCTTTGTGAAGCCCTTCCTATAGTGGGTGGGGGTGGGGGTGGCAAAGACACAGCCATATCTTACAGTGGAGGAAATTAAAAAATAAAAAGCCACTGAATAATTCTAAGCAGAGACCTGAAATCCTGTGTGAATTTTCCTTCCTTTCCTTATGCCTATAGCTGGCACCTACATACAGCAGTGATTGCTGCTCTGTAACTACCTACATAGATAGATAGCACTAAACTGCAGCAGCAAAAATAAAAAAAGCCCCATCAGCCTGTTCCTACATTGGTTTTGCCTCCTCCCCCTAATACTCATTGCACAGTGACCTCCAATCTGTATTGGAAGCTCAAGTTCATTTAAAATATCATTAGAAACCCTGCGTTTGGATCAGATGATTCTATTTCCTATGTGCTGATCTTTTCTTGGCTTCAGGGCGAACAGGCGGGTTTGTTTCTGAGGCCTGGTCTACGCTAGGGGCGGGGATTGATCTAAGATACGCAACTTCAGCTACGAGAATAGCGTAGCTGAAGTCGACATATCTTAGATCGACTTAGAATCATTTACTTCATGTCCTCGCGGCACGGGATCGACGGCCGCCACTCCCCCATCGACTCCGCTTCTGTCTCTCACCCGGGTGGCATTCCGGAGTCGATGGCAGAGCAATCGGGGATTGATTTATTGCATCTACCCTAGATTCGATAAATCAATCCCTGATAGATCAATCACTACCTGCCGATCCAGCGGGTAGTGTAGATGTGGCCTGAGAGGGTTAGCATTGTAGCAGGAGGAGTGAATGACTTCTGTAGCCAAATAAAGGCTGACCCTGTCCCCAAAATGATGCTCTACGTTCTTGAAGGAGGATAGCAATGCTAGACGTGTTATCCTGTGAGGGGACCAGTCCTACATCTGACTTCACTGCAGACACTCCCCATGCAGCAGAACTGGGGCAATTCCGCTACACAAGCAGAGGGGCAGGATATTGAGGGTGTGGTGTACAGGGTTTGCCTTGCACAGCAGGGCTCAGGACGTAGGTGGCGGTAGAGTAGGGAATCCCCTTTGTCCTCTGCCCCAGGGTGGGGCTGCAGAGGAGTGTGTCAACTGAAGAAGCCACTTTGAAGTGACATTGCAGCTTTAGGAGAGGATTCCTGGCACTTCTGTCCAGCACCCACCACAGATATTTGGCTGGGTGCTGCTGGCATGTGAATTCAGTCCTTAGTTAATAGCTGTAGTTTTAATGCACAGTTTCTTTTCTCCAGTGCCAACAAGTATTCTGTCCACTTCTGTTGTTCTTACTTCACACCAATAGTTGGGTCACACTAAGGGTACATTAATAAATACCTTATGAAGGGTTGATAAATCATTAAAAGATGTTTTAAGCATGGTAAAACCAGAAAGTGTTATATAAACGGTTATAAAGATATTAGTGCAACCTGTTGGACTCTAACAATCTATAATAATTGATTAACCATTTATTAAAATATCTATTAATCATTTGTTAACCCTTTGATGAACTGGTTATAAATGCATCATTAATATGAAGTGTGACCTATATTTGGTTTTCTTTGTAACATCAGTACAGCATCTGAGATTTACCTGCAGTGCTCTCTCGGTAGTTGGTATTTGATAACATTTTTAAAACCTACTTTGAATAGAAATTCATGGCAGTTATTAAACTCTTTACCATTCAAACTGCCTATACATGCATCTCCTAGTCGATCTGTCTGCTTGGATACTGTAACTCCTGTCCACTTAGTGGAACACTGCGGCATTATAGGCTATATATTGAAATCCCACGAGATACCGTGTAGTGACTGGTTTCAGAGTAGCAGCCGTGTTAGTCTGTATTCGCAAAAAGAAAAGGAGTACTTGTGGCACCTTAGAGACTAACAAATTTATTAGAGCATAAGCTTATGAAGTGAGCGGTAGCTCACGAAAGCTTATGCTCTAATAAATTTGTTAGTCTCTAAGGTGGCACAAGTACTCCTTTTCTTTTTGCGTTTAGTGACTATATCTCACCATTGTAATATATGGGTTCCACATGAGATCCCAGGGCGCAGGCATGAATTGTGCTATGATGCCCATTGTTGTGTCCTGTCTTAAAATGAGACTATATACTCACCGTGTTGTTGTGATATGTATTGCAGTACCACCTGTAGGCCCCAGTGTGCCAGTCACTGTACATAATGAAAAGATAGTCCTCTTCCCCAGTAAGCTTCCATTCTGATGAGTCGTAGTAGGTGGATAGAGACAGGGGCAGTGTAACAAGCCCAGCCACCCCAGAACTCCAGCTGTCTAGCTATTATTGAGCCCTTCTGCTCTTGGTTTGTGTGGCGTCCTAGTCCTGACTGGGGCTTCTATGTACTACCATGATTATTCATAAAGCATCAGCTATTACTTTCATATATCTCCTTCTGGAGCGAGGTACTGCATGAACTGTGGCTTTGAAATCTAAAATGTTGTTGTGTATCTGGACTGGTTCCTAGTGTGATGTTTGGTTGGCATGGGGAGGGGGGATGAAGTAAATCCAGTGGGCCCAGTCCTACTTCCATCAATGTCAATGGCAAAATCCCCACCGATTTCACTGGGAGCAGGATCAGACTTAGGAAGCTCGGTGGCAATGATTTTGAAGATATGGTCTAAAATTAGGGTTACCCTTGTTACAAGGCTGGTGGTATTTTGTTTAGTTGTTGGTTCATTCATTTCTTCAAGTTTCAGAAATACCCTGGGTGAGTATTAGCAAAAAAAAAAACTTAATCAGCTCTATTATAATGAAGAAATAAGATCCCGGCTGTTTTAGTTGTGGGAACAAGACCCTATAATTTCTTGTAAGCATGCTGTGACCTTATACAAGAGAGTGTGTTGTATCATTAATTTGGTTCCCAATCCTATGCAACAACTATTGTCTTATTGGCTCATTAAAACTGCTTCTATTCCTGAGTTATTTAACTCCGGATGTGACTTGATCCACAAATAGCCCATCAGTGTATTACATCCAATATATATTGACATGTTAACCTTTTAACTTGCAAAATAACTCTTTAAACACCCATTTGAGCAATGCCATTTGTGCATCTTTCTCTTCATGTAAAAGTCAGCAGAAAAGAAAAGCTTGGATAAGAGAGCCTCTGGGGGGAAATAAATAATTCTATATAGTAATTAACGAATAAAGAAACATTTTTTCAAGGTGGATTGGGTAGGGCTCTCCAAAGCGCTGCATGTTTAAAGAACTAATTACAAGGATCTGATCCAATGCCCATTTAGACAAAAGAGAGACTCTCATTAACTAAAAGGAATTAAATCAGGCCCCAGATCAGTATTGGCCAATAGTTATTGCCATCTGATGGCTTGTGTAAAACATGTTAGATCAGTTCCTACTGAACAAGTATAACCATAGTACAATTGGCAGCTTTGTTGGTAAAGTGGGGTCTTAAGCTACAGATGCAAATCCAAAACTTGGGTGTGTTTGGATCTGGGATTTTGACTGACTGCATTGTAGACATAAGGGCAAGCCACAGAATTCCAATCCAGACTGGATCCAGTTTTGGCCCATCTCTACCTGTTCATGTGCCCAGTAGAGAAGTGTAACTTTTGATTTATATATTCCCAATTAGTAGTTTAAAGATAAGGAATTAAACCAAACGGAAATCTTTTAAGGTTTGAGCCACCAGGACAGTTACAGATCATTTAATTTAGAGGAGGACTGTGAATGACACAATGAAAGGTAAAACTAAAGACTGCATTAATATAAAATAGTTAAGTAAACAGGTATTACAATGTAATCATTCACTGTGTTTATATTTTCATTCTAAGATGAAATGATGTATTTAGGGGTTATCAGTCCCTAATTGAGGAGAAAGGATTATACCCATTCTCTAATGGTACCTTGATGGTGGATGGGCACGTCTAATCTAAAATTATGTGCTACCCTTTTTTAATCAATTATAATAGTGCCTCTTAATTAACATTAAATCCACCTTTAACCATATCTACATTTCTGCTAAGATAATTACATATTTTTCTACTTTCTCACTGGCTATTTAAACTTAAGCATAGTCGTAATTAACAGCTGCATAAATGCCATTCCAATAACTATCAATATAGATAGCATTCTTCCAGAACATTCACATTTCATCTAAAATGCTTGTAAAAAACCCAGTTAGAACCAAAACATGTTTACACCGTGGCCTGGGGTTATGCCCTAAATTATCTCTAACTTGCCTCTGAATTGTCTCACTTCACCTTACTCATACTTTACCAGGTCTCCCTTGACTTCAGCCCTTGGGAGTGGGGTTCAGGTTACAGGCCCCCTGCCTGGGGCTGAAGCCCTTGGCTTCTGCTTTGGTCCCCTATCCCAGGTTGGTGGGGCTTGGTCTTTGGCCCTCTCAGCTGGGGTGGCAGGGCGTGGGCAGGCTCAGGCTTTCGTCTTCCCCCGCCCACCCAGGGTCATGTAGTAATTTTTGTTGTCAGCAAGGGGTCGCGGTACAATGAAGTTTGAGAACCCCTGCCTTAGATGAATGGTGCTTGAAAGCCCCTACAATGACTCCACAGGAAAAAACATACAGTACAGCCAGCAAGGTCTTTACCTCAAGAGACAATGCTTAGACCAAGAAGAAAAAAAAAGTTAAGGTGAGTCAAGCGAGAAACAGAAAATTTCTTTGCCTGAGACAGCCCACTTCTAAGATCTTGGATGTTTAGCCTGACCTTCCTAAAGCATTCTTCCTTCCAGCCCCCATCTCTGAAGGAGACAATTTATAGTCCTTCCCTTCTGAACTTGTTCAAGGGGAGAGAAAAGATGAGGAGAGGTTAACCTCTTGTTCAGTTAGGGATTAAGCAGGGCTAATACGTCCTTTCACAGTGCTATATCCATGAACTTATTATGTGCTGTTATTATTTATTATAAGCGAAATACTGGATAAATAAAGAGTAGAATTCATGGGTAAAATTCATCTCATTACAGAGCTCCTACTTTAAGACCCTTCCCACCATCTGAGCCTCCTTTAAGCCCTTCACTTGGGGGTTTGAGTGGCACAAATGGCATTATACAGACTATCTGAATGTCATCATGTGTGATTAAAAGAAATTTTAAGATGTACTGGAAATGGATTACAGAATCATTGCTGTGGTTGCTGCCTTTTCTAGCTGCTCATTAGCTATGGCTTTTTCAGTATTATTGTTACAGATCTCTATTTTCAGCACTTTTTAATTTTCCTGTAAATAATAGTAGCCCTGGAATGAGCCCTGGCAGTAGTGTTGCCTGTCGATTTATACATCTTTTTGAAAACAAATTTTCAAAGATATTGTAATGATCAGCATAGGCAGCCCTTTATTTTTATCTTTGCATTAAGTTGTCATATGGGAAGGAACAAAAATAAAATGTGGAGCGTTTGATGCTTTTGTATCTTAAAAATGACCTACAAAGAAAATCAAAAGAATACATTTGTTTAACTACAATTGGTAATTTCGACTTTGTGATTTTTTAAAAAAATAATAATCAGCTGTTTTGTCCCTTCTAAGTGGTTGCTTTAAAACATTAAAGATTTCACAACATTTTGGTACACAGTGTATTCCTGAGTTTCTGATGACGAAAGGCAGCTTGTGCTCACAGTGACAAGCAAAACTGTAACTGGCTCTAAAAGTGCCATTGTGTTACACCATGTCACTGATCTGTGGATTAAGAAGTAGCACCACAGACCGTAAGTGCCCTCAAGGAACTGTAATAGTCTAGTTTATCAATAATCAGACAATGTGAATTGAAGTAGGAGATCGTTGACCCATATACTATACCTTCCAGCTCTCTGCTGTTACTCTAGCATGGTGTTTCAAAGCTTGAAGGAAATTGTCAGCATGACAATGAGAGAAAGTTTCAAAGTCCTGTCGGAGGAGGTATGGAGAAAATGACAGCCCTGAGGCCAGAGGGGAGGACTGCGTTGGTTTAGAGAAATAGGAAAGTAGCTCCATAAGTAAATGAAAAGGCAACTCATAGCATGGAACTGATTGTTAGTTCTTAGAAAATTGATAGAATAGAGCTGATAACCTAGAGAGCAGTAAGGTGGCTTATTAGGTGGGGTTTTTCTTTTAAATGACTAGGTGTACTTAGTCCAGTGCTAGAGGGCAGATATCCATATTGCAGAAGCTACCACCATCATTACTAATTGGTATCCTCATTAGAGAGACCTAGTAGATACAGCCAGAGACTGAACTGTCCTCTCCTCACTAGAGGTAGTCCCTCCAGGTCAGAGTTGAGGTACATTGGCTGGGTAAGCTTGCTTTGCCAGTGCCCTTCTTGTCCTTTGGTTAAAGAGGGAACTTCACTTTCAAGGGCTGTCAAACTGGAACCTTTTGCCTGTACAGAATTCACTTTAGACCCTTCTCTAAGCCCTGGGCTACAGACGGTGTTACACTGGTTTAACTGAAAGCCTGATTTGTATACCAAATTTAATTAAACTGGTGCAACTTTGTGTGTTGATGCTCTTGAATTGGTTTAAACATGGCTTATATTGGTTTAGTTTGCATTGGTGAATTTACAGGCTCAGGCTAAAGCAATATAAGAGTCCACACACAAGGAGTGTTGGCAGGGCTGGCAGGTTCCCTACCTGGCTCCGCGCAGCTTCCCAGAAGCAGCAGGCATGTCCCCGCAGCTCCTAGGGGGAGAGAAGGCCAGGGGGGCTTCCTGTGCTGCCCCTGACATGAGCTCTGGCTCTGCAGTGCCCATTGGCCAGGAGCCACAGCCAATGGGAGCTGCGGGGGCAGCGCCTGCAGGCGCGGGCACTGCACAGAGACCCCTGACCCCTCCGCTTAGAAGCTGCAGGGATATGATGGCCTCTTCTGGGGATCTCTCCCCCACCCCCGAGGTAAGCATCACCCCAACCCCCTGCCCCAGCCCCAAGCCCCGTCCCACACTCAAACTGCCCCAGCAGCGGCTGGTGTGGCTGGCACAGGGACTGCCTGATCTGCCCAGCCACACTGGCTGCTGCAGAGGTCACGGAAAGTCACGGAAATCTGTGACCTCCATAACTGACATGCAGCCTTACTCATGATAAATAAAAGAAACTCTACTACTTTGGAATTCATTTGCCACTTCACATTCAATTTAATTATACGTACACTTGAACTTCATTTTGCTTTTATTAAGACAAAAAATCGGCCCACACAATCAATCAAATAAGTTAATTAAACAGAAATATTTAAAAATGTATGAACAATGAGAAGATCAAAATTTGTATTGCTTTTATAGAGATGTGGTTTAGAAGCAGAATTCTTCAAAATGAAGCTGTTTCCAGGTGTTGGAAGGCAATCCAGGTTAAAAACAGGTCTGGAAGCTCAATGGCCCTCACAGTGCTCTTCTCAGATTACATTCTGAAATACTATCTCTCCACAAGACCTCCAATGCCACAGAGACATCATGTCATGTAATTTAATCCCAAACTTTTGATAGTCAAGATTTCACAAAACATTGGGCCAGATTCCACAGTTCTCTCTATGGACCTCATCCTGCAAGACAATTCATAATGAAGGTCCATTTTATTTTGGTCAGCTTTGTCTTACAAGTACATCCTCACTCGACCTCCTTGAGACTAGAACGGGGTGAAATTTGTCAGCACAAATGTTTTTTGGACAGAAATGCAGACTCGGGTCAACTGAAACTTTTTGCAAATTCGTGTTGAATCTGCCGAATTGTTTCAGCCAACAAAAACATCCAAAAAATCAAAACATTTGTTTTCTCTTGAGGACCCTTCCAGTCCTATATATACACATGTATTCTAAAGATATTTTAACTGACTTTTTTCTTTTCAAATTTTACTTCAATTTTGTAAAGTTTTATAAAGAGATGTTTTGGGCCAAATGGGTTAGCAAACCAAAACATCATTTATTCGCACAGCTTTACTTCAGTCCTCAAATTCATCCCGAAATGCTTTTCTAGGATCATCAGATCTTCTTTTCCTGCAAATATTCCTCCTCCTCAGAATTCTTGCTATCCCACCTCAAGGGGGATGATGTGCATGCATCTCTCCATGTGTGTGCACACAGTCTTCCCCTCCCCCCACACACCTATATCTATCTAATTTGATGGAACAAATTAAAACTTTTGAGCTTGTTTATCCTTTCATATAAATCCGTCTGCACTAGATAAGCATGTAACATTGGTGTTCTTAATCAGATGACTGTGAAAACATTTAAATGTAGACATTTAAATGGTCATTGTTAGGTTTCAGAGTCGATATTCTACTAAGAAGCATTGGGCACCTCGCATCTCTCTTAGGCCTTGTCTACACTACCACTTTACAGCACTGCAACTTTCCCGTTCAGGGGTGTGAAAAAACACCGCCCTGAGCTTTGCAAGTTTCAGCGCTGTAAAGTGGCAGTGTAGACAGTGCACCACCACTGGTAGCTATTCCCCTCGCAGAGGTGGGGTTTTTTACAGAGCTCTCCCAGCACTGGTGCCGCGACTACACAGTGACGCAGCACTTTAATCTTGCTAGTGAAGACATGCCCCTAGGCTCAAATCTTCAGCCACACACACAGCCCAAATAGCTGAATTACGACTTGGGAAGTCGCACAAGGGATGAAGGAGGAATACTCTTTTTCTCAAGGCTACAGAGAAGCTCCACAGAAGCTACTTTGTGCCAATGACTGAAGTACATCTTTGCAGCCCCAGTGTGCCCCTGTACCCGTTCCCCTCATCAGTGAGCATTAGAGCATACTTACTCTGATTGCTCCTCCTCCAAGCTAACTATACCCTACTCCACCTGCTAGCGGTCCTGCCATGTAGGGGATTACAGGCCCTTTTACACCCTTGTGCAGTGCAGTTGCATTGATTCTATTGCCAGGGAACACTCGATGCATGCAAATGCTGGGAATGGATGGGTAGGATTTGCTCTTTAGAACTGTTCCTTCTGTTGTTTCTGTTTGAAGACACAGGAAGAGAGCACTGCATTGGTTCATGCTTGGAAGCTTTTCTTTGCAGCTGGGAAGAATACAAATTCTTACTGAAAATGCTAACTTATATCCAACAGAAAATGTGAAAGCCATGCTCATTAGTTTTAGGTGCATTTACTGATTACAGACAGAGGAGAATTCTTGAGAAAGTATAGATTGGCTAAAGGCAGACAGCACAGATTTGCCAAAGAGAGACTTATTTGATTCCTTTAAGGAATTGGGAAGGAGGGCAGGATGGAGTGACGCAAGTGACAGTTTATTGGGACTCCACAAAAGTGCTTTATAAAGCACTCCACAAAGGAGTAAACATTAGGAAAAATGCAAAGGAACAACTTCGGGCTAAATTCACTTGTTTTATGCTTGCTTCTGCCATTGTGAACAAGGTGCAGAGCTCCTGGTGACAGGCAGCCCGCCAGTGAGAAGGTTACAGTGGCACAAAGTTGCTGCAGTCTCCTCTCATCCGTGGAGTTGGGGAAGTTGATGTAAACGGTCATAGCCCCATTGATTTCAGTGGGGCTCCATTGACTTCATTGGTATACTAAGGAATCTGCCCCATTTTTGTCTGCCTCACCTGACAGGCTCCTGTGTAGCCTCCAGTGGAAACTACATCTCCTCTTGATGAAGCTGTGAGTGAGGGTGATGCCATCTTTGCCCTTCCATACTATGTACCCCTTCAGGGACAGATTGTCTCTCGCGGCCCCAGGAGTGAAGCTGGGGGAAGTACGGACTCTCTAATCAGTGCTGTGTTATTAGCAAGGGGTAAGCAATGGTGGACTGTGAGCCTCCCATTTTCAGCTAACACTTGTCCAAGCTTCACAGGCCTCAGGTTTTTTCCACTGGAAATGATGGGCCCCTTCTCTCCTTTTCCCCCTCCCTCCCCCAAAAAATATTAGAGCTGTGAAATACTTTATTTGCCAAAAAATGCAGGTTTGGCTTGACCTGAAATTATTCGCAAATTTGACTTGATGGTTTCTGACAGAGAAAAGTTTTTAAAGGCCAGAAAACTGTGTGAGATAAATTCTGAACTTTTTTTAACCGAACTGTATAAAGCTTATACAGGGTAAACTCATAAATTGTTCACCCTCTATAACACTGATAAAGAGATATGCACAGCTGTTGCTCCCTTCCCCCTTGCAGGTATTAATACATACTCTGGGTTAATTAATGAGTAAAAAATGATTTTATTAAATACAGAAAGTAGGATTTAAGTGGTTCCAAGTAATAACAGACAGAACAAAGTGAATTACCAAGCAAAATAAAATAAAACACGCAAGTCTAAGTCTAGTACAGTAATAAAACTGAATACAAATAAAATCTCACCCTCAGAGATGTTTCAATAAGGTTCTTAACAGAATGGATGCCTTCCTAGTCTGGGCACAATCCTTTCCCCTGGTACAGCCCTTGTTCCAGCTCAGGTGGTAGCTAGGGGATTTCTCATGATGGCCACCACCTTTGTTCTGTTCCACCCATTTATATATCTTTTGAATAAGGTGGGAATCCTTTGTCCCTCTGGGTTCCCACCCCTCTTCTCAATGGAAAATCACCAGGTTAAAGACGAATTCCAGTTCAGGTGACATGATCACATGTCACTGTAAGACTTCATTACTCACTTGCCAGCCCATAGGTATACAAGAAGACTTACAAGTAAAACAGAGACATCTACAGGTAATTGTCCTGGTTAATGGAAGCCATTAAGATTCCAAACTACCATTAATGGCCCACACTTTGCATAACTATAATAGGACCTCAGATTTATATTTCATATTTCTAGTTTCAGATACAAGAGTGATACATTTATACAAATAGGATGACCATACTTAGTAGATTGTAAGCTTTGTAATGATACCTTACAAGAGACCTTTTGCATGAAGCATATTCCAGTTACATTATATTCACACTCATTAGCATATTTTTATAAAATCATATAGAGTGCAATGACACAGGGAGTCCTGGTTAGGAACGAGCTATACAGGAATGAGGTCCAGGTATGAAAAAGGTGGTGAGGAGAGTTAATATTTACATAAAAAGAAAAGGCGTACTTGTGGCACCTTAGAGACTAGCAAATTTATTTTTTCTTGAAGTTGATAGATTTCCACTCCATACGGCTAAATTCAGTGCCTTGCATAATGACAGGTTTGAAAATAAAAGGCGCATTAAACCCAAGTATTGTTTTCCCTTGTTCTGAAAATCAGAAATTAAATTATCAGCTCAATCTTTCATTAAACTGGAAGAATGTTTAGGAATATTACCTTTATTTAATAGAGGATGTTTCCAGCTCTTGCTATATCAAATGAAAATATTGTATAGTTTAAGCAGGAAAGAAAATGTTTTATTGGTCTATTCCAATATTTGGGTCTGTTCTGAAATATGGCGCATGTTGTAGTTTATTGTAAGTATTCAGTTGTGCATGTTGATATGACATGCAGAGCAGTTAGAGGAAATTCTACCTGATCTCTGCTTCACCCTCTGAAAAGAGTTAAAAAATAGAAATATCCACAAGAAAAAGAACTGAAACCTGAAAATATGAGGAAGATAAAATTATCACTGGAAAGCCCAGAGATCCATATGCAATGCTGGCTGTATGTTGGGATGGTATCTATGTGGCAGGGAAGTTTTCAGAGTAGTAGCCTAATGCTGCACATTCTTGGCACACGAGTCCTATAGTGATTGAGAACTAGGATTTATATCTCAAACACCAGTGACTGACTGACTGGATTTTTATCATCTGTTGTACGCAGTGTTGTTGTAGCTATGTCAGTCCCAGGATATTAGAGAGACAAGGTGGATGAGGTAATATCTTTATTTGGACTAACTTTCTGTTGGTGAGAGAGACAAACATTCAAGTTTACACAGAGCTCTTCCTCAGACTGTTTAATCTGACTGTGGTTTGGAAAAGACTGTTAGTTTCAGTTTGTTTTATCAGGTATATAATTTTTTTTCTGACACATTTTAAAAGGAGGGGAGAAACAGTGAATTTTTCACCATGAACTAGCATGCCTCATGCAAAAAAGGTAAAATAGTTCCTATGCAGTCGAGTAAAGGCATTTCAATAGGTGGCAAAGTATTATAACCTTGTATCTAGAATTTAAATTGCTTCATTTTCCAGAAGTGATATCCCTGCCAAACAGATGCTTTAACTAATATATCAAAGCTTATTTCATTATGTAAGAGACGATCAAACACTAGTCCAGGAATACACTGATTTATTTATAATTATGTTCAATTTTCCAAAATTAGGACAAGCAATGGCTGTTACCGGAAAAGGACTCCCAAGTGGAGGATCAAAGTTGAATACATTTCTTTCTCTACTCCATTTGTTTCTGTTTTCAGCTGCTTTTCTTATGTCTTTTCACCTAGAAAGAGCTAAATCGTTTAAGTTTATAAGCACAAAGCCAGCAGCAAGGTTTTTTTTTTGAAGACAGCTTTGCCTTTGAATGCAAATAGCTGACAATTCCTAGAATGGGTAGGTCAAATGAATTAGTCAATCATTTTTAGCCATGGTGGCTGTGGTATCAGAGGCTCTGTGGAGAGGCACATGATATTCATCCAAATAAAGCCCTGAAATAATGTGTCAATTCTGCAGTAGCGTTAACAAGTTATGAATGTTACAGGCCGCAGGATTGGAAATGAATGGCTATTCCAATGTGTGGCTTTTAATGTTTGGCTTCTAACCCTTTGAGAAGTTTGGGGTACATTAGAGTTCCAAAAAGGATCAGCCATTTATATAGCCTGCAAGAATAATCTGAGTTACAGTGATAAAGCTGTATTGAAAAAAACAACAACCAAGAGCTTTGGAAGGGATTACAACCCATCAATCTTCAAGGCATATGCCAAACGCTAACTACTGGGTGTTAGGACTCTTGGCTACCTGGTAAGGCAGAAGGCTCAGAAATCTAGAGATCTATGTAACGATATAATGCCATGATTTGCATATTTGATGAATGTTCAGTCTTATCTGCATAAAAAGCAGCAAATGTCCTTATTTTCTAGAACTGAGCCAGACAAGGCCGCAGCTTGGCATGAGTTACAGGGATTGCTGTGCTCCTGGTTGGTTCTGGCTTATCTCCTCGGTTTGGTGATCCAGTAACAGGCAGGTTCTTGAGTCTCTGCCTTGGCTGCTGTCTACCCTGGGCTGGGCGGCAGGGCGGTGGGGCTGCTACCTGCCCTAGGCTGGGGAGCGGGCGAAGGTAGGTGCACTGGGGCTGCTGCCTGCTCTGGGCTGGGCAGTGGGCGGTAGTGAAGTGCTTGGATTGCTGCCTGCCCTGGGCTGGGAGGAGGGTGGTGGCAGGGGTCTGTGTGTTGGGGCTGCTGCCTGCCCTGGTCTGGGGAGCAGGTGGAGGTAGGTGCACTGGGGCTGCTGTCTGCCCTAGACTGGGAGTGGGATCTGGCTGGGCTGCTGGCCCATGGCTGGGTGCCTAAGCCTAGCTTCTCCTTGTCCTGTGCTCCTTGGCTGAGGGGGCTCTCACTGCTGCATCCTGGTAACTTCCCAGTATTGCTGCCACCAGAGTTTCAGCTCTGTGGCCATAGGGTGTGTTGCAGGCTATGCTCTAGGATACATGTCTGTGGTAATCCTCCTCCTAGGCTGGAGATTCCCGAAGGATCAAGTTGTAACCAATGGTCTCCTCAGCTCCCCAGATCATGAGGTGCAGGCTCCTGGACAGGAGCCATGCACAAGGCAGCTAGAGCCAGGAGCCTCCTTGCCACAGCAGGTCTGTAAGAGGAACTAACCCTAGGTGCAGGTCACCCCATAACTATATAGCAGAGTTTCTTCCACCGCAGCAGCTGGCACTGGCCACCATCTGAGTCAAGATACTGTACTGGATGCAATAAGGCAGCACTTTGTGGATTTGTGTTTGGGATCTGGTGGGATAAATTAACTCTTCATGTTCATATGTGAGGGAATTGAATTTTCCATCACACTGGGATTCTTGTGAGGAGTGGCAGTTTGAGCAGGGCAATGGCATCTGTCCTTGATGGTGTTGGTGACTTGTTTTGTCACCAGAGCGAGACACTGAACTTCTGTCTGCCTTCATTTATTCATCTGTGAAATGGATATAATACATATGTCCCTCACTCACAGGGATGGTCTGAGGCTTATGTAACTGCCGAAAATCAATGGTGAAAAGTGGTAGGGATAGGAAGGATGGTCTAGTAGTTGACAGATTACTGTTCTAGGGCTCAGGAGACCTGGGTTTATTTCCTAGTTCAGCTAGTGTGTGTCTTTGGGCAACTCACATAATCTGCCCTTTGTCTCAGTTTGCAATCTGTCAAATGGGGATCATACCTGCCTACCTCACAAGGGTGCTGTTTAATGATTAATTTAATTGATTTAATTATGCCATTAATGATCGTGATTAATGCACAGATGCTATGGTGATGAAGGCCATATGAATACGTAGACAAGCAGGTGCTATGCACATGCTAGGTATCATGTTTCCAAAAATTCTAATTGTATGCTATTGCCTTCCATACCATCTCTTAGTGAGGCGGGTATCCTGGTGGGTTCTCATCACTTCTGGTTCCAAAATTCCAGCATGACTTTCTTTTCTCTGGTTAAATTATCAGAGCCTATTGTAGTAGCTGGCAAGTCACAAAATCTCAGAGAAGCTTACTATAAACCCATGCCCTGATCTCTTTTATGTTTGCCTTTCTTCATTATTGCTACACAAGTGTGTGATGAGTCAGACCAAGTGAATTAAAGCAAGTGAACTGGGGCGTTACAAAATTAGCATAGGAGCTTCTGACAAACACATCTAGTCTTCTTGCTTCCAGGCACTGCCTCTTTCACCTTAAAATATTTTATTTAGGTAATTCATGTCAAATATTTTACTATATCCAGTGTTGTTGTAGCCATATTGGTCCCAGGATATTATAGAGACAAGATGAGTGAGGTAATATGTTTTATTGGACCAATTTCTGTTGTTCAAAAGCTTGTCTCTCTCACCTACACAAAACTCTTCTTCAGGTCTGGGAAAGTGTCACAGCTTTAACACAAGATTGAACAGATAGTTTAGCATAAGTAGTTAGCACATATTCTTGTATTCATCTGTGATACTCTGAGTACCTTTCCCAAACCTGAAGAAGAGCTCTGTGTAGATTGAAAGCTTGTCTCTCTCACCAACAGAAGTTGGTCCAATCAAAATATTTCACTGCACCTGATGAAAGGTGCTGGTTTTACCATTCTCAAGACTGCAGTCCTCTGTTTATCGACAGAACAGGTATAAGATGGACAGTCCTCATGAAAAAAAGAAAAGAAGGACTTGTGGCACCTTAGAGACTAACAAGTCCTCCTTTTCTTTTTGCGGATACAGACTAACATGGCTGCTACTCTGAAACCAGTTCTCATGAAATCTTCCTCACACAACACCCCCAGTATGTCTCATTCCTGTCACAGACAGAAACATCTCTCGGGCTGAGATACTCGATGTTGTGATGATCTATTTGTATCACAATAGCGCCTCCAGACTCCAATCTAAGATCAGGGCCCCATTGTGCTGGAACTGGGCAAAAATATAAGGAGAAGACAGTCTCTGAGTGTTGCATTTCCATATTACAGTTGACCTACATGCTGTGACTACCAATAAAAATGTTAATTAGTCTCAGTTGAGATGTGAATGCCTGTCTACACAGGACTGTCAGCTGCTAACAACTTCAGTATTTTCTGACCAGGGATAGATTTGGAACTGACTACCTACAGAGAAAATGACAGGGAGACTTGTCTATACTGATAGTAATCATGCTTTTCAGGACATCTTGTGTTGCTGGATAGCTCCCAAGTGAATCTAGCATGTGGCAGCTGCAGCATTCCCATGGTACTTGGGTATGCTTGATGTTATGGAACTTTCACAGCAGGACATCGTGCTTTTGTCCCAGCTCAAAGTCAAAAGGTACTTTCCCATCTGTTTTTCTTCTCAACTGGTCTGCTCAGATCTTATCAAAGATCTTTCCTGTTTCCCTCCCTTCCCCATGTTCTCTGTCATCCCAATAACATTGAGAAAAGAAATTACAATGAAGCATACATGTTATGTCATGCCACTATATATGTGTGGATTCCGTGTTTATACTTACAAATGTGGTGTTTGGCAAAATGTTGTTTGTCAGGCTGTATCATCATGGCAAGGCAAAACGGGCGCTTTCAGGGTTCCGTGGAAGAATGTGGACACATGATAGAAGTTAGAAATGGCATGGGAAAGACCTATTCGGTCCTCTAGTATTTAAAGACTGCAAAGGCAGAAGAGGGAGAGTGATTATTTATGGTGATGAAAATTAGGAGTAATCAGGTGAAACTGAAAACAAAAATCACACTGAATATCAGGAAAAACTTCTTGACTGTGTGGTCTGTTAGACTGAAGAAGCCAACTAAGAGAAGTGGTGCAAACTCCACTAGAGACATTAAAAATGGACTTGAGAAAACAGAAGTAAATATACTGTAAATAACTCAGTGGACAGGGAGGAGGACTGTCTGTCTACCCTTTTCAGAGTAGCAGCCGTGTTAGTCTGTATTCGCAAAAAGAAAAGGAGTGCTTTTGGCACCCCTTAGAGACTAACAAATTTATTTGACATAAGCTCACAAAAGCTTATGCTCAAATAAATTTGTTAGTCTCTAAGGGGCCACAAGTACTCCTTTTCTGTCTACCTTTTATGGCCCTCATTGCTCTGTATCTGGGCACCTTATAAATGGTTATGTATGTATCCTCTTAACATCCCTGTAAGGTAGGGAAGTATTATTAAGACCATTTTACAGATTGTTGAATCAGGGCCTTAATTTTCATGTGTCAGAATCACCTAAGTGCCTCAGTCTGTTCCTATTCAGCAAATCATGTGCCTCAGTCTGTATCTATAGAGCAAAGCACTTGAACTTATGCTTAACTTTAAGAATGTGCTTGAAGTCTGTGGGACTTTGCTAAAAGTTAAGCATGTGCTTAGCTGAATGGAGATGAATTTATACATGCACTTCTCGGTCTTGCAGGCTAAGTGACTTGCCAAAATTCACATGGGTAGTCTGCGGTATAACCGGGGATTGAACCCACAGCTCCTGTGCTATAAAATCACACTTTTTAACATAATAGGCCATTGTCATCTCCGTTTTCTCTGAATCCATGAGGCTATGATTTTATCCATTTCCTTGATAAATGGATTGCTGTCCACAGTATTATTGAGTGTGTTACCTGGGGTCTTCTGAACCCAGAGCTGTTGGTAACTTTTACCCTTGCCGAGGTGGTGGCAGGAAGTAAATCAATGAGGACGTGGCTGTCCAACCGATAGATGGTTGGCACAAGCAGTACAATACAAGAGTGCTGTTACTTAAAGCTACACTTCATTTAGTCTCAAGCACTTACATACGTCCTCAATAGCTTAGTAAAACACCCCAACCCTCAAAAATTACCAAAGTCTGGAGAAGTTTTTGAGTGGTACCATGACAGATGTCTGATGGTCCATCTTCCATCTGCCATTGGGGAACCTCAGATGTGTCCACAAAGTAATCCAACGAGCCCAAAATTCCCCCCCCCCCGTTTATTTATTATGTTAGTATGACAATAACATGTCAATCAAAAAAACTTGTTAAGCAAGCAGTTTCAAAGGTGTTAAGCAAGAGGTTTCCTCACACCATTGATTAGACAGATGTGTTTTTGCAAAGTCTGCATGCTTGAGGGTCCTGACAAACACATCCCAGAGGGCAAATAGAGATAAGCTTCCTGTTTTCTAAAAACACATTCCTCAGCCATTTCAACAGAGATCTTATCAGGACGGACTCAGGGAAAAGGTCCCTTCTTGTGAAAAGAGCATCTGATGAAGTGGGTTGTAGCCCACAAAAGCTTATGCTCAAATAAATTTGTTAGTCTCTAAGGTGCCACAAGTCCTCCTGTTCTTTTTGCGGATACAGACTAACACAGCTGCTACTCTGATCCCTTCTTGTGGTCGCTCAGACCCACTCACCTCCTGACTTAGGGCATGTCTTCTCTTCACCACAGCATGTCATGTGACCCACCTCCACAAGGGGAGTAGCTCCCAGTGCTGGTGCACTGTCTAAACTGGCACCTTACAGTGCTGAAACTTGCTGTGCTCAGGGGCAGTGTTTTTTCACAGCCCTGAGCGAGAAAGTTGCAGCGCTGTAAAGTGCCAGTGTAGACAAGCCCTTAGTTATGCTAAGGCTGCTGCATAGGCCCGCTAAAGGCCTACTGACTCAGCTGTTTTTGGCAATAAGCACAATAATCTATAATCCAACTAGCGGTAGTGGTCCAGGCAATTTACTGATCCACGAAGACGTCCCGATACATGCACTGGGATAAAATGGTCTTTTAATTATAGAAGCTTGAAATATTATTAAATCTGTTTCTCTTTACTGAATGTGACGGCCTTGCATTTTTTATATGGGAATAGTACATGCATTTTCCCAGAGCTTTCAGAGTTCAATCATCAAGGGTGTGGAGATCAGCAGCAACTGATTTTTTTCCCTTTCACATCTCTGAGAGAGATATAGCTCCGTCCATTTCCTACAGGACAGAAAGTACATTCTTAATCATGAAAATCCTTCAGGATTATCTCACACTTAGACCTATTCAGGTATTTCTATTCTGCGTCTTTTGACAAAGTGCCTTTGCTCATAAGAATGGATAAAGAGTAAATGTTGTCATTTTAAGTTTTTCTATAGTACCTGTCATTGTAATGCATAGACATTGAATTCATGAACCACCTATATACATAGGCCAAATTGGAATATTTATAGCCAAATAGATTTGGTAGTGGAGACAATGCCCTATGGTGTGAATCCACGCTTACTAATCTTAATTGCATTATGATTTTCTAGATTTGTTCTTTATTATGATCCTGTATCCAGACCACAGCAGGTTCTTATGAGCTCTCAAAACCCCAATGAGTCAGGTCTTGGATGGGGGACCTTTAAGGAATTCCCACAAAACAGTGTTCATAGTTCAGTAGGCAGCACTCATAATCTTGAGTCAGAAAGGAATTAATACTCCAGCATAATGTGAGGGGGTACTGGCTATTGGAGGGGTCTTCTTTCAAGTGAGGTGTAAAACTTAATGAAAATTTTCATAAGAGATAGTCTTGGGATTATTTTTTTAACCATTAGATAAGATATTAATGGTAGTTGTGGCATTCCCTATAGTTAGAATGGGATAGTATAGGATAGTAATATCATAAATAGCCACATCTGACAGCAAACTGGTAAGTAGGAACTTTTTAAGAGTTCCCACTGTACATAGATAATAATTACAATCTGCCAATCTAAATTCATCTTGTAGTTTCAAATGGATATAACATTCTTCACTTCTTGTCTTAGAATTGCTGGACAAAGCTGTCATGTTCCTCCATGGAGTGGTAGCTAAAGTAATTCCTTTATTGACAGATAGTAAAGAATTATGGGAGGAAGGTCATTACTTACATGTAAAGTATTAATATTGTATACACAATCCCTTGAAGTGTTTTGTGATCGTTCAATAAATGACACCAGCCACCACTATAATACCAGTTAGCCCGAATCAGTCTACCAGAACATCAGCAGAAGGCTATAGGAAGTGGCATCAAACATCCTTTATGACAACAGCACAATTCTTACTCAGGAAACCTTGGTATGTGTGCATGCTGCTTTCATTTGTACAGCAGAAATAGTGTTAAGGTGTGTGGAGTTGGAGAACAGACTTTGTGTAGAAGTGGTTCTTGTTCGCCTACAAACTGAACATGATATGGTATGAGTTAAGTTTAGAGACTAACAAATTTATCTGAGCATAAGCTTTTGTGAGCTACAGCTCACTTCATCAGACGCATGCAGTGGAAAATACAGTGGGGAGATTTTATATACACAGAGAACATGAAACAATGCGTGTTACCATACACAATATAATGAGAGTGATCAGGTAAGGTGAGCTATTACCAGCAGGAGAGAAAAAAAACCTTTTGTAGTGATATGGATTTCCACTCCATACGGCTAAATTCAGTTATCAAATTGCAGCAAGAAAAAGGGAAAAAACCAAAACCAGTCCAGATCTTAGGTACCATCCTGCCTACCACAAAAAAGAGGGAAGAGCCCTTGCTGACTTCCCAGCTCTCATCCCATGGAAGGACAGCAGGTTAGGTCTCTGGGGTAAGGGCCATCTGTTGCTCTGTTGGTACAGTGGCTGGCACAATAGGATCCCATCCTTGGTTTGTCCCTAGGCACTATTGTAATAAACAACATAAATAGGAACTATAAAATATGAACCTTCTCCTGGGTTAACTGGCAGGGTAACAAGGGCCACTTGACAAGCAAACCCAACTTCTTATCCCCTTTAGGGTCTAGATACATTCCTGCAGTATGCCCAGAAATAATGGCTTTATATCTAGGGACCAGCAGGAGACAAGTACTTTCAGTTCTGCTGGCCTTTCTCCCCAAACTACATAAACCCAGTGAACCCAATCATAAACATACAGTACTGCTGTGAGTTTATCATTTCCTTCTTCTTCTTCATCTACACTGCCCTTTAAGGGTCATTTAAAACTCAGCACCTTGATCTTTACAAAGGAAAAGGGTGTGTGTGTGTGTGTGTGTGTGTGTGAGAGAGAGAGAATACGCTTAATATGAATTAAAATCTCCTGACATCTCTTTTAATTCAGTGAAGAGGCTTCTTAATTTATTTAAACAGTAGCATTATCCCACTGCCTGACAACCAAAAAACAAGATTAGCCTGGTCTGTTTCACTTTTGTTTATAGGCAATTTTATTCTCCATATGGAGTGAAGTGCAAAAGTAACACACCACTTACGTGATGAGAAGGGAATTAGATAATGTCAATTTCTTCCAGGCTGAATCATTAAAGGTATAATTACCAGAGGTGAGGATATTATTGTTCCTTTATATTTTAAAATAAAATTAGTTTGGGGCTTTTACAAACTTGAAGGGTTGCTCTCTGTTTCACATCATGGTGTCCCCTCTGTCTTTAAAGAGCACAATATGCACAAGAAAATGGGAACTGGAGGGATTACCTTCCTACGAACATGGAGGGAATTTTAGTATTAAAGCAAAATGTAGGGGGATAGCAAAGATCATTGCGGATTAAAATAATTAAGGATGCAAACTTTAGAAAGATCATCAAGATTGTTCTCTTGAGAATCCAGTGACATTTCTGAGATCCAAGAGATTCCTATAAGTTTCTGAAACTTGGATAGTTAGATAGAATTAAACTTCTGAACCTTTATAAGGTTCATCTGTCTCTAATTACAAACATAAAAAAATAACAGGCCAGACCCTCGGCTGGTGGAAATTGGCATAGTTCCACTGACTCCAGCTAAGCAGTGTTATTTTACACCCTCTGTGGGTCTGGCCCAGTATCTTGTATTTATGTTGAATCTTTCATCCCACAGGCTCTCTAAGCACTTTACCACCAAAAACTACTTCATCCATCATTCTGAAATGCAGCCATGTCTAGGAAGAATAATAATAAATAACTTAGCAGTAAGTGTTTTGCATTTTCAATGTGCTGTGGCAAAAGAATAAGGCAGCTGTTTAACAATACATAACAAAACTACACAGCTGCCATCCAAATGAAACTACAGAGGGATATAAGAGAGGCAGAATACAGGCCATATTTCAGGAAAGCACTTAAGCATGTATGTAACATTAAGCATATGAGCAGTCTCATTATGGGACTTCTCACATGCTTGAAGTTACAGACGTTTAAGTGTTTTGATGAATTTGTATAGGACACAGGGGTTCTCTGTGCTTGAGAATGTCCTCTCTGCTTCCAGGGCCCATTTTATGTCTTAAGCAATATTCGTGAATTACATATTAACACCATAAACCATAGCTTTTGGAATCATGGTTCTCATTGGGCACATGCCAGCTGTGAATCTGAACTTCGCTTCTTGACCTATCCAATTGCTCTCTTTATTTCAGAGAGGTTAATCAGACTACACACATACATTTGTATAGGTTCAAACCTTTCATAGCACCATTGGCTAGATGGTGTTGGGTCCCTGGGACATGGTGTATAGGTTCTGTGTGTAAGTTCTATGAGATTGCTAGCCTGTGGGACAACAGACATACTGGAAAAGGCACTTTGTGGATGATGCAGTGCAACTTACTACCCTTTTTGTTCTCAGCATTGTTTGCCTGACAGCACTGCAGTGTTTGTTGATGAACCTAAATAGTCAAACATCATGAGTCGGGACCCAGTAGGATGAACACCTTTGTTGGAGGGAAATAAGGGAAAGCCCCATGCAAAATAACGGACAGTGCTTTATTTTAAGGTACATTTTAGGGAAGCACTGTTTCGATTAGCATATCATGTATTTTTCCCTCAAGTTTACATTTCTACTGCCATCAAGTATACAATGCAATTATCATAAGCTTCAATTTAATGTTTAAAATGCTCAAGGGATATCCCTTAAAATAGGACATGGGTGGTTACAATAAGGGACAAATCAGTGACATCAGTGATGGTCGCTTATAATAAGGGACAGATGGTCACCCTAGGTCCACAATAATCATGAGATTGTGTTAAAAACATACAATTTTAAAAATAATGCATGCTGGGTTCTTCTTATTTGTCTTCTGGTATTGGAGTCTTTCAGTTCACATTTTCAGGCCTTTCTCCACAACCATGAAGGACAGAAACTTAATTTTTTTTTATTTAACAAAAGTTGAGATTCTCACATAATCCCATGACTCCAGGAGCTGGAGGTTTAAGAAGAGCACCCAATATCAGGAGCGTTACCAACAATCTATGCTGTTGCAGTTCGCAGGAATAAATCCTGCCCTGAGGAGATTGAGTGGATTTGGGGAATCCCTGCTGGGGTTTGGGAATGAAACTTCCTGCCCAGATTTTGCAGTGGGAGACTTGTGCTGTGGCTGATATTTTGGCCTAGCCTCAGACTTCTTCCCTCTGCCCTTGTGCCTGTTCGCACTCAGAAGGCAATCAGCCCTCTATTGCCCCCAATTAATTGCCACACAGGGAGGGACCCTTTAGGACTGGGTTCTGGCTATGCCCTCCCTGGGCCTAGCTCCCTGTCTTTTACCGCATTCCTGCTCTTGGGGCAGTGATGGAGCACGGAGGGGGGGAGCAAAGGTTTTTTTTAGCTACCTTTGCTCTTCATGGGGTCAATCCTCAACTGGTGTAAATTGTCGTTGCTCTATTATAGTGAATGGAGTAATGGCAGTTTACATCAGATGAGGATTTGCACCCCTCAGACTCTGGGCGCTTTTGGGGGCCTGCCTTGGAAAGGAGAGAATAGCTGCAGTGCAGCGTACTTCAGCCATGCTCCTAACACGCCCCTTATGCCAGGGACAGGGAGCCAGGATGGTGTTGAACCCTTATGCCAGCTCTATGCTAGACTTCAGGGAATATTCTCTGGACCATTTCCGCCAAAGCAGAGTAAGGGGACCTTAGTGTAACTGAGGATCAGGCTCCTTTTACGCTCTCGCAGAATCCTTCCCAGTTGCACAGCAGAACCTTTGTCTAGCTTCACAGAGTTCCCAGTGACCAGACCAGCCACTCGGATAGATGCTGTGATGCCCCTACTGTCAGCTGAACAGTTCTGCAAATATGTTCAGACTGAGGTAACTCTGCTACCCCTCTGTCTGCAACTGAGGCAGAATCAAGGACCTAAGGAGCCCTAATAATGTCTCCTGGTTAGAAACTAGACAAGTCGCTTCACAGCCCTCTGCCTCGAAGAAATACCTCTACGTCGCACGTCACAGGGTGGTTGTGAGTTACAAGTGAAGTTAGACTACTTGTTTTTCACGTGTTGGAGTCTAGAAACTCCAGAGTGGAAAATGTGCTCAGCGTGTTCTCATTGTGTCATGTGGACCGTTAACTGATCATTGGGAAAGTTCTGATTCTGCAGTAAACAGGCAGGTGCAGCTTTTATTTTTATGCTTCAGATACGGGGGAAAAAAATCCATTTGAGGGTGTCAGTAAGGGGTTAATGGAAGCCTTGCACTGAGAAAGCTTCTCTAAAAAGACAGACTAGCCTCTTTACCTTATGTGACAGGGTTGGGCCAGATGGCTATAGGAGAGTAATCCTATTGGGATCCGGGAAGTGGGCGGGCAAAGCCCGTCCACTGCTAGAGGATCCCCTCCCAGCCTAAAAGGGGGATCCACAGAACCTAGATACCAAAACATTCCGGGGGACAACTAATGAAACCACAGGGACAGGAGTGTGGTCAAAGGGTCAAACGAAGGGAACCAGACGGGGACACCGAGCAGAGAACCCCGGACAGCGCCCACTGCTCCTCAAAGGCATCAAGGAAGTCAGAGGACGCCACCCAGAGGAACTCTGCCGGGATACGTGAACGGACCAAGGATCGAAAATAGGTCCCACAGTCACAGGAGACTCCATCGACCAACCTCCTCACTCTGGTTTTATAGATGGCCATTTTAGCTAGGGCCAGGAGAAGGTTGACCAGGAGATCCCATGACTTTGTGGGGCCACAGATAGGGAGTGCATAGATAAGAAGGTGAGGGGAAAAATGCAACCAAAAGTTTAATCAAATATTGGTGAGGAGCCAGAATAGGGGCTGCAGCCTGGCACATTCCAGGGATGTGTGTGCCAGGGTTTCCCTCACGCCGCAAAAGGGGCAGGTGTCTGGGATCGAGGTGAACCGCGCCAAGAACACGCCCGTGCTCACGGCTCCGTGAAGGAGCCGCCAACTGACATCCCTGGCAGGCCTCGGGAATCAGGTGGAATATAGGCTGGCCCACCGGGGCTCCTCACCCTCCAAAGGTGGCAGGAGGTCCCACCATTTTGTATCGGGGCGGGACACGAGGGTGAGGGCGTGAAGGGTGTGGAGCACGAGTGTGTACAGATGTTTTCTTGGCATGGTTTGAAAGCAGACCGGCTGCATCTCATGCAGCCAGCTTACAGTGATGGGTGAGGGGGTCGGTTGGGTCCACGGGGCAGGGGACCAATTAAAGGTCCAGCGGGCCTGGGGTAGCGGGTGGGCGGGGCGTGCCCTCAGCAGGACCTGATCGAGATAAACCTGAGCAGCGGGCGGCAAAGCGGCCTTCACCTCCTGAAGTATGTGCTGGGGAGTACAAGGTCTGGAAAGCCCCATGTGCTGAGCGAGCATCAGGGGATCCAGCCAGTCTCCCCGGTCATAGTCCAGGAGGTCTCCGACTCTTGTGACCTCTGCCAGGACCAACCTCTGGCGCACCGAGCGGGACTCCGCCACCTGCACACAGAGCTGGGGGTTGTGTAGCAGGGGCTCTGCGAGGAGATCTGCCCTCTCGGCGGCCGCCACAGACCTGGTCATTGAAAACAATTTCCAGGTCCGGAGGAGGTCCTGGTAGAAGACCGGCAGCCCGGAGAGGTCTCGCGGAAGACCTCTCGGATGGAGATAAAGGAGCTTCTGGTCGTATCGGAACCCTCGGAAGCAGCGCAGGAAGCCGTGCACCAGTATGCTCTTCCAGGGATAGATGGAAAACAACTACAGGGACCCAGTGCAGTCCTAACCAAAAGAACTCCAGAATTGATGTCCGGAGGTTGGCCAGGAAACCTGGGGCTGGGACCAGGGTGTTGAGCCGGTACCGGACCATGGACAGGACTAGTTGATTAAGCTCCAGCGCTCTCCCTCGAAGGGAGAAACACCGGAATAGTCCTGTCCATTTCCGGAGCCACTCTATCACCCCGCCTTCTAAATTCTGCCAGTTCTCCGGCGGAGCGGGATGCGTGGCAGAAAGGTAAATGCCGAGACAGAGCAGCGGACCCGCGCTCCACCGGATGACCTGAAGCGCGGGTGGGAGGGAGCTCGCCTGCCACCAGTCCCCTATCACCAAGCCAGAGCTCTTTACCCAGTTGATCCGCGTGGAGGAGGCTGCCGAATAGATGGCCTGGCAAGCCTCCCTCCGCGCCAAGTCGCCCGGGTCCTGGACCACGAGGAGCACATCATCAGTGTACACCGACAGGACCAGCTGCAGCTCCAGCTCCCGCAGCACCAACCCTGTCAACCTCCTTCGGAGGAGACAGAGGAAGGGCTCGATCGCCAGAGCATACAGCTGGCCCAAGAGGGGGCATCCCTGCCGTACTCCTTGCCCAAAGCTGACCGGTTCGGTCAGGGTCCTGTTGAGCCTGACCAGACACTCTGCGGAGGCTTACAGTGCCCGGAGAAAACCCACAAACTGGGGTCCGAAGCCAAACGCTTGCAGAGTGCTCAGGAGATACCCGTGATCCACCCTGTCGAACGCCTTCTCCTGATCTAAGGACAGGATGGGCGAACGAGGAGACCATCCCTACACCCAAGTTCCAATAGGTCCCGGACCAGATATAGGTTGTCGAAGATGCTGGTGCCCGGGACGGTGTAGGTCTGGTCTGGGTGGACCACGTCCGCCAGCACGGACGCTAGCTACAGCGAGATGGCTTTTGCCACGACTTTGTAGTCCATGCTGAGAAGCGAGACGGGACGCCAATTTCGTAAATCGCGGAGGTCCCTCTTCTTCAGCAATAAGGCGAGCACAGCTCATCTGCACAAAAGAGGGAGGACCCTGCTCTGCAAAGACTCAGCCCAGACGGTGACTAGGTCTGGGCCGAGGACGTCCCAGAACACGCGGTAGAACTCCACGGTCAGCCTGTCCATGCCCGGAGATTTATTGGTGGGCATGTGACGGAGGGCTTCTGAGAATGTGGCCAGAGTGAGAGGCAGCTCTAGCCGGTCTCGGTCGCCCGCGCTGACCATAGGGAGCTCCTTCAAGAGCACTCTGCAAGTGTTAGGATCGGTCAGATCCGGGGAGAAAAGGCTTGCGTAGAAGGCTCTCACCCTCCGCACATCTTCACCAGATCCATGAGGGGGGTGCTGTCTTCTGCTAGAAGGCAGTGACATGTTTCTGGGCCCCACCTCTTTTTCTCCAGGGCTTAGAAGAAGCGGGAGCCGCGATCCATCTCCCGAAGGAGATGGATGCGGGATCGAACAGGGCAACCCCAGGCCCAATGGTCCTCGAGGCCCGGAGCTCCTCCTGGCATGCTCTGCAGAGGGCGGATCCTCGGGGCTGGTGGCCAGTATGCCTCTCCAGCTCTAAGACCTCCCGTTCCAACTGCTTAATCGCCGCATCCCTCGTCAGCTGGCGCCGGGTGTAGTCACGGCAGAAGAGCCCGGTGCGCACCTTCCTAGGTCCCACCACCGCCGCGCCGAGGGAAAGGCACGCCGCTGCCCTCGACAGGCCAGCCAGAACTCCCAGAAGGATGCCACAAAGCCCCCGCATCCTCAGCAAGCTGTTGTTGAAATGCCAATAGGCCGGCCCTGGCCTCTCCGCACAGAGGGAGGCCATCACGGTGGCTAAATGATGGTCAGAAAATGGGCTGGCCGGATGCTGGAGAATGGGCCATGAAAGATGGAAGCATGATAATAAATGCGGTCAACCGGAGTGGCTCGACTGATGGGCCTCCACCCGGAAAAAGGTGAACGTGGAAGTGTCATCCAGGTGGTGGTCGCGCCAGACGTCCACCAGGGAATGGTGTCGACTATCCTCCTGGAGGATGGCGGCGGCAGCCGGGCACTGCTCAGATCCCCGAGCAATCCCGCTTTCTCGAGGGTCGTATTAAAGTCCCTGCCCAGGACCAGGCACTCGCGAGGATCCAAGGTGCCGAGGAAAGTGGACGCCTGCTGAAGAAGCGCAGCTGCTCTGGGCCCGATGTCAGGGCATAGACGTTGACAAGAGTAACTACGAGCCCCTCCATACGGACCCGGAGGTGCAGCAGGCGGCCCGGCACAGCCTCGACGACCCCCAGCACCTCAGGCCATAGGTCAGGGGAGAACAGGGTCGCCACTCCAGCCGTACGAGCTGTGAGATGGCTAAAGTAGATCCTGTGCCCCAATCCAGCTGCCAGCTGTCTTCGGAGACTGGAAACCGTATGGTATCCTGCAGGAAAACCATAAAGTACCCCCCCCGAAGGAAGGAGAGCACCTGGGACCTGCGGAGGACCCATCCTACAGCTGCGGGTGTTCTACGTTGCAATGGTAAGAGGTGTCATATGGAGGGCTGGGGGGATCCTCGCCGGCAGGGATGCTTGCGGCTCCCAATGGGCCGCGCAACAGTCCGTGACCTACCCCGTAGGTGAATAAGGAGTCACGGAAGACGTGGACCCACCAGTAGGCCCACGGCGCACCTGGTTTCCCGGTCCTTTTGCCCTCCCCCATGAAGGGCCCTTCCCCCACTGGTAGATGGTCCTCTTCTCCTCCTCCTCGAGGCTTCAGCAGCTCAGGAACTCCAGGCAGGCAGAAAGGACCCCTCTCAGGTGGTCGTGGTGATGGTGGTGTCCACAGCAGCAATAGCTGGGGCTGGGGTCCCTCCACTGCCCCCTGGGGAGTAGGCCAGCAGGCCCCCCCCCCAAGGGGCTGCAGTTGGAGCAGTCTAGCAGCACCCAAGGGTGGGGGGTCCAGCAGCTGGCCAGCAACCAGGTAGCAGAGAAGGGGTGTGGTATCTGGCCTAGCCAGGGGAGCAGCTGGAGTAGGAACAGCAGCAGGGGAGCCCAGGGCCTAGCAGCAGCAGCCATCTCCTTTCTTCTCACCTGCTCCTTCTTCTCCCTCCAGGCCAGAGGCTACAGGCGAGCAATCAGAGGAAAGAGCTATTGGTCCCCCATTAACTAGGTTCCTTTTCCCTGGGTAAGGGAACAGGGAATGTTTCCGAACAATCAGGAACCTTTTGGAGACAATTAAGACATGCTGTTAGAACATCTGCAGCCAATCAAGAAGCTGCTAGAATCATTAAGGCTGGCTAATCAGGTTTTAAAAAGGAGCTCACTTCAGCTTTTGGTGCACGTGTGAGGAGCTGGGAGCAAGAGGCACTAGGAGCTGAGAGTGAGAACGTACACTGTTGGAGGACTGAGGAGTACAAGCATTATCAGACACCAGGAAGGTCCTATAGTGAGGATAAGAAGGTGTTGGGAGGAGGCCATGGGGAAGTAGCCCAGGGAGTTGTAGCTGTCGCACAGCTGTTCCAGGAGGCACTCTAGACAGCTGCATTCCACAGGGCCCTAGGCTGGAACCCGGAGTAGAGGGCGGGCCTAGGTTCCCCCCAAATCCTCCCAACTCCTGGTCAGACACAGGAGTAGTTGCCCTGGACCTGTGGGGGTTCAGAAAACGGCCAAGCTGAGGGCTGCCGAGAAGCTCCAAGGCGAGGAAATCTGCCATTAAGCACAAGACCCACCAAGTTAGAGCAGAAACTTTGTCACACTTACCATATGATCACATTCGTTATTTCCAGGACCCTGCTGTGATTGCCAACAATCAGATTTGACTATGTTTGCATCATGCATCCCATGAAGTGAGTGGTAGCTCACGAAAGCTTATGCTCAAATAAATTTGTTAGTCTCTAAGGTGCACAAGTCCTCCTTTTCTTTTTGTGGATACAGACTAACAAGGCTGCTACCCTGAAACAAGGAAGATTGTAGCACTATGTACTAGGATGAGCTCAAGAAATAATATAATTAAATCCTTGTTTACAGAAACAAAAATGGCATTTTGGGTAAATCATGGTAATCAAGAAAGCGGAAATATACTAGAATCTGGAACATGCTCCACAACCAGAAATTAGAGGTCAGATAGGTCAAATAATGTATGACAAGGTAAGAGTATTAGATATACAGTGGGGAAGGTGTCTGAAGATCAGATATTAGGTACTGTATGAAAGAGTGAGAGTTTATTTGCTCTTCTCTGTTGTTTTAAGGATACATTCAGACCTTAAGGCCTTCTACTAAGAATGCTAGAATACCAGTCACACACTGCAACTAAACCTACCAAATTGGCCAGGATATTCCATACATCTGACTTCAATGACCAGTAATATTATTATGATCAACTTGTTTGACTTCCTGCATATTATAGGCTGCAATTTCATTCAGTAATTTGTGCATCAAGCCCATGACTTCTGGTTGAGCAAGAGCATATCTTTTAGAATGGCATCCCAGTTTTTGATTTAAAGAGTTCAAGTGATGGAAAATCCACCTGGTCTCTAAATTGTTACAATGCTTAATTACCCTCATTGTTTAAAAAAACAAAACAAAACAAAATGGTTATTTTTAGTCTGAGTATGGTTGTTCATCGGCGAAAATCAGGCCTCCTAGTTAGGTACCTAACTTTACAACCTGAATTTGAAAATTTAGCCTCAGGGACTTTTAGCCAGTGGTCATGACAGAAATGGGAACAGAATCCAGAAGTCTTGGATCCCAGCCTCATCCTAAATCCATGAGACCAATGCAGTCACTTAAGAGGATATAAATATTAAAATTAAATTCTAGCTACTGTAATGGCCAAAGTCCCTATGGTTCTCGTCACCGTTTGATTATTACTGACAATCCCTTCCAAACTGGAATGGAGACAAAATGACAATTATATTGCCTAACAAATCACAAAATATCCTCTTAGTTGTGAAGCACTGAAGGCAAATTCCCTTCCCAAATACAGCTGTTGGACAGGACCCTTAGGTTCCATTCCCATCTCTGTTTGCAAATGTCTCTTTGGGCCAGATCCTGAATTCCTTACTCAGGTTTTGCAGGCAAAATCCTGTTGACTTCAGACCTTAACTCAGGCTTGAATTTGGCCTGAGTTAAGGTCTGAATGCAAACTCATGTTGGAGCCAATGAGAGTTTGACCCGGTAAAATATGAGAGAGGATCTTAGAATCTGGCTTCTTAACATTGTATTGGTATTTCACGACAGCACCCCAGATTCTGCAGTGATTTCTGCGGAGACAAATAGCCTTTCAGAGTTTTAAGGTCCAATCCTGCAAGCATGCCTGGAATCTCTCTCTCATACACAGATTCCCTGTAATTTTAATGGGATTGAATGTAAATCTCCATTCCTGTAGATCTGTTTTCAGGACTGTAGTTAGCTTCAGATTCACCAATGCACTTAACTTGTGCTTGCACTTAACTTGTGCTTATATCCTTTTGACTTCATGGGACTTAAGCATGTGCTTAAATTTAAATGCTTTTCTGGATTGGGTCCAAAGTGCAAAACCCTGGCAGTGTGAAAACCAAAGTCCCTCTGGCCTCAGTCCCTATTTCACCAGCATGCTGTGAGGGGAAAAAAAATAATAATTAATCTCTGTGAGGTGCTCAGGCACTATGGGGATAGTGGCCATAAAGGTACAAGGCTTGGATCTGATTGCAGAATTGTGACTCAGTCGGTGAAAACAGTTGTACAGTATGTCACAGAGAAAGCAGATCAGTAGCAAATCCAGTTCAGTGATATAATAAACATTTAGAGAGTTCCTGTCTATTTCTAATAGCTCGACTAGTTTAGCACATATTAATATTAGATGACTCTTGCTGACAAATGTTGGCATTTGCTGTCCCATGCTAGTCACCTTGCATTGCTATTTTACATTGCACTTAAGCAGAAAACAATTGGGTACTATTATTAGGTGGAAAGCTAAGTTTTTGTCCTGAATTTAAAGCATGACATCTGTTGCCAAACTCATCATGTTTCCTCTGAGCAAAGGAAGAGAATGACTGGCCTGGTAACACTACAAAAAGAAGGATTCTGGGTGGACTCCTCCTGAAGGTCGAAACAGCAGCCTGGATTTCTACATAGAGTGCTTCCGCTGACGTGCACGAGCTGAAATTGTGGAAAAGCAGCATCGCTTACCCCATAACCTCAGCCATGCAGAACACAGTGCCATCCACAGCCTCAGAAACAACTCTGACATCATAATAAAAAAGGCTGACAAAGGAGGTGCTGTCGTCATCATGAATAGGTCGGAGTATGAACAAGAGGCTACTAGGCAGCTCTCCAACACCACTTTCTACAAGCCATTACCCTCTGATCCCACTGAGAGTTACCAAAAGAAACTACAGCATTTGCTCAAGAAACTCCCTGAAAAAGCAGAAGAACAAATCCGCACAGACACACCCCTAGAACCCCGACCTGGGGTATTCTATCTGCTACCCAAGATCCATAAACCTGGAAATCCTGGACGCCCCATCATCTCAGGCATTGGCACCCTGACAGCAGGATTGTCTGGCTATGTAGACTCCCTCCTCAGGCTCTTCATTACCAGCACTCCCAGCTATCTTCGAGACACCACTGACTTCCTGAGGAAACTACAGTCCTTTGGTGATCTTCCTAAAAACACCATCCTAGCCACTATGGATGTAGAAGCCCTCTATACCAACATTCCACACAAAGATGGACTACAAGCCGTCAGGAACAGTATCCCCGATAATGTCACGGCCTACCTGGTGGCTGAACTTTGTGACTTTGTCCTCACCCATAACTATTTCACATTTGGGGACAATGTATACCTTCAAATCAGCGGCACTGCGATGGGTACCCGCATGGCCCCACAGTATGCCAACATTTTTATGGCTGACTTAGAACAACGCTTCCTCAGCTCTCGTCCCCTAATGCCCCTACTCTACTTGCGCTACATTGATGACATTCATCATCTGGACCCATGGAAAAGAAGCTCTTGAGGAATTCCACCATGATTTCAACAATTTCCATCCCACCATCAACCTCAGCCTGGACCAGTCCACACAAGAGATCCACTTCCTGGACACTACGGTGCTAATAAGCGATGGTCACCTAAACACCACCCTATATCGGAAACCTACTGACCGCTATTCCTACCTACATGCCTCTAGCTTTCATCCAGATCATACCACTCGATCCATTGTCTACAGCCAAGCTCTACGATATAACCTCATTTGCTCCAACCCCTCAGACAGAGACAAACACCTACAAGATCTCTATCATGCATTCCTACAACTACAATACCCACCTGCTGAAGTGAAGAAACAGATTGACAGAGCCAGAAGAGTACCCAGAAGTCACCTACTACAGGACAGGCCCAACAAAGAAAATAACAGAACGCCACTAGCCATCACCTTCAGCCCCCAACTAAAACCTCTCCAACGCATCATCAAGGATCTACAACCTATGCTGAAGGACGACCCATCACTCTCACAGATCTTGGGAGACAGGCCAGTCCTTGCTTACAGACAGCCCCCCAATCTGAAGCAAATACTCACCAGCAACCACACACCACACAACAGAACCACTAACCCAGGAACCTATCCTTGGAACAAAGCCCGTTGCCAACTCTGTCCACATATCTATTCAGGGGATACCATCATAGGGCCTAATCACATCAGCCACACTATCAGAGGCTCGTTCACCTGCGCCTCTACCAATGTGATATATGCCATCATGTGCCAGCAATGCCCCTCTGCCATGTACATTGGCCAAACTGGACAGTCTCTACGTAAAAGAATGAATGGACACAAATCAGACGTCAAGAATTATAATATTCAAAAACCAGTTGGAGAACACTTCAATCTCTCTGGTCACTCGATCACAGACCTAAGAGTGGCTATCCTTCAACAAAAAAGCTTCAAAAACAGACTCCAAGGAGAGACTGCTGAATTGGAATTAATTTGCAAACTGGATACAATTAACTTAGGCTTGAATAGAGACTGGGAATGGATGAGTCATTACACAAAGTAAAACTATTTCCCCATGGTATTTCTCCCCCCCACCCCACCCCCCACTGTTCCTCTGATATTCTTGTTAACTGCTGGAATTAGCCTACCTTGCTTGTCACCATGAAAGGTTTTCCTCCTTTCCCCCCCATGCTGCTGGTGATGGCTTATCTTAAGTGATCACTCTCCTTACAGTGTGTATGATAAACCCATTGTTTCATGTTCTCTGTGTGTGTATATAAATCTCTCCTCTGTTTTTTCCACCAAATGCATCCGAAGAAGTGAGCTGTAGCTCACGAAAGCTTATGCTCTAATAAATTTGTTAGTCTCTAAGGTGCCACAAGTACTCCTTTTCTTTTTCCGAATACAGACTAACACGGCTGCTACTCTGAAACCAGTGTTAGAAAGGAGACACACACATTTGATTTAAATCCACTGTTTTCTTAAGAATTCTTCAAGGTGGTGTTCCATAGCTGTAGTAAATCTGGGTTTACTAGCTGAAGATATGTTTCAGAGTGGTCGCTGTGTTAGTCTGTATCAGCAAAAACAATGAAGAGTCCTTGTGGCACCTTAGAGACTAACAAATGTATTTGGGCATAAGTTTTCGTTGGCTAAAACCCACTTTATCAGATGCATGGAGTGAAAAATACAGTAAGTAGTAGATACATTACAGCACATGAAAAGATGGGAGTTGCCTTAGCAAGTGGGGGGTCAGTGCTAACCAGGCCAATTCAATCAAGGTGGAAGTGGCCTATTCTCAACAGTTGACAAGAAAGGGTGAATATCAACAGAGGGGAAAATTACTTTTTCTAGTGACCCAGCCACTCCCAGTCTTTATTCAGGCCTAATTTGATGGTGTCCAGTTTGTAAATTAATTTTCTTCAGTTTCTCGTTGAAGTCTCAGAGTAGCAACCGTGTTAGTCTGTATCCATAAAAAGAAAGGGAGTACTTATGGCACCTTAGAGACTAACAAATTTATTAGAGCATAAGCTTTCATGAATGAAATTGAATTTGGTCTGAGTTAAGGTCTGAATGCAAACTCATGTTGGAGCCAATGAGAGTTTGACCCGGTAAAATATGAGAGAGGATTTTAGAATCTAGCTTCTTAACATTGTATTGGTATTTCACGACAGCACCCCAGATTCTGCAGTGATTTCTGTGGAGACAAATAGCCTTTCAGAGTTTTAAGGTCCAATCCTGCAAGCATGCCTGGAATCTCTCTCTCACACACAGATTCCCTGTAATTGAATGAATGAAATGCTTATGCTCTAATAAATTTGTTAGTCTCTAAGGTGCCACAAGTACTCCTTTTCTTTTGTGTTGAAGTCTGTTTTTGAAGTTTTTTTGTTGAAGAATTGCCACTTTTAAGTCTGTTATTGAGTGTCCAGGGAGATTGAAGTGTTATCCTACTGGTTTTGGTTTTTACAGTTCTTGATGTCTGATTTGTGTCCAATGTACATGGCAGAGGGGCACTGCTAGCACATGATGGCATATATCACATTGGTAGATATGCAGGTGAACAAGACCCTGATGGTGTGGCAGATGTGGTTAGGTCCTGTGATGGTGTCCCTTGAATAGATATGTGGACAGAGATGGCCAGGGATTGGTTCCTGGGTTAGTGTTTTTGTTGTGTGGTGTGTAGTTGCTGGTGAGTATTTGCTTCAGGTTGGGGGGCTGTCTGTAAGCGAGGACTGGCCTGTTTCCCAAGGTCTGTGAGAGTGAGGGATCATCCTTCAGAGTAGGTTGTAGATCCTTGATGATGCACTGGAGAGGTTTAGGAGGGGGCTGTAGGTGACGGCTAGTGCCATTCTGTTACTTTCATTGTTGGGCCTGTCCTGTAGTAGGTACCCTTGTGGCTCTGTCAATCTGTTCCTTCACTTCACCAGGTGGGTATTGTAGTTGTAAGAACGCTTGATAGAGATCCTGTAGGTGTTTGTCTCTGTCTGAGGGATTGGAGCAAATGTGATTGTATCTTAGAGCTTGGCTGTAAACAATGGATCATGTGATGTGGTCTGGATGAAAGCTGGAGGCATGTAAGTAAGTATAGCAGTCAGTAGGTTTCTGGTATAGGGTGGTGTTTGTGACCATTGCTTATGTGCTATGTAGTGTCCAGTAAGTGGATCTCTTGTGTGGATTGGTCCAGGCTGAGGTTGATGGTGGGGTGGAAATTGTTGAAATCCTGGTGGAATTCCTCAAGGGCCTCCTTCCTATGGGTCCAAATGATGAAGATAGGTAGCCATAGTTATCCTATTTAGTGGTGTTATTTGTCATGTCCATAGTGGGAGCAAACTGAAGTCTTAATAAACTTGACAAGCTGCTTTTTAGAGTGTGGTCTCCTGAATATTTAAAGGACCTCATTAAATACAACTGAAAATGTTCCTGTTTAGTGTTTATCTATCACAGTGTCTTGGAGTTAATTACAGAGAAAAACAAGAGTTTATGTGCTGTTTTGAGTCTATGTTAGAGAGCAACCCTAACTATAGAGCCCTTACCAGACACTGCCTTAATACAGAATTTGATTATATTCTTGTTCCTATAATATTGTGTTTCTAAATACTGGATGCATTATTACATTATCATGGGCTCTTTAGGCACAATAGATAGCCAGGGCCAATATAAATTAGCAATGCCATGAACAGATTGGGAGCTCTCTGAAGTGTGCTATCTATTGCTTAAGTGCACACTAGCCTCTAATCTCACATCCCGTTGTTTGTAAGAAGCCTGCTGCTCAAATGGTTAAGGCAGCTATTTTGTGAAATTAAAAAAAATTGTTCCTGTCAATGTTCCCTCTAATTTTTTACATTCGTGTGCGGAATGAATTTTATGTGAACTAATATGGAGGTGATGTGTGGTGGGGGTGGGGTTGAGGGCTCAGAGCTGGGGCAGAGGGTTGGATGTGGGAGGTAAGGGAGGCTCTTGCTGGAAGTATGCTCTGGTGTGGGGCCAGGGATGAGAGGTTTGGGCTGCAGGAGGGGGCTCAGGGCTAAGGCAGAGTGTTGGGGTGCAGGGGGGTGAGGGCTCTGGATGGAGCCGGGGATGAGGGGTTTGGGGTGTGGGAGGGGGCTCAGGGCTAGGGAAGAAGGTTGGAGTGGGGGGATGAGGGCTCTGGCTGGGGGTGTGGGCTCTGGGGTGGGGCTGGGGATGAGGGGTTTGGAGTGCAGGCTTCCCTGGAGGAGGCACAATGGAGGAGGTGGAGGAGAATGGGAAGATGATGGTGACAGTAATAGAAAGACAAGATTGTATTTACTAACAAAGTGTACAGTTTTTAGGATAAGATAAATCAATGGTCTCCAACCTTTTTATGCCCAAGGTCACTTTTTGAATTTAAGGACAACCCAGGATCTATCTACCCCTTCCCCAAGGCCCTGCCTCTTCCCCATAGCCCCCCTCCAACTCACTCCATCCTCCCGTCTCTCTGTCACTCGTTCTCCCCCACCCTCACTCACTTTCACCGGGCTGGGGTAGGGGATTGGGGTTTAGAAGGAGGTGCGGGCTCTGGGCTGGGGCCAAGGGATTCGCAGTGCAGGAGGGGGCTCTGAGCTGAGCCTGGAGCAGAGGGCTGGGGTGCAGGAGGGTGTGAGGGGTGCAAGCTCTGGAAAGGAGTTTGGGTGCAGGAGCACTCTGGGCTGGGGCAGAGTGTTGATGCAGGAGGGGGTATGGGGTGCTGGCTCTGAGAGGGGGATCAGGGCTGGGGCAGAGTTTTGGGGTGCAGAAGGGGGTTCAGGGTGCAGGAGGGGATATGAGGTGCTGGCTCTGAGACGGGGGTTGGGGTGCGGGTTCCCGCCAGGTGGCACATACTCAGACGGCTCCCGGTTGGTGCCACAGCAGGGCTAAGGCAGGTTCCCTCCCTGCCCCGACCCCGCGCCGCTCCCAGAAGGGGCCAACGTGCCCCTGCGGCCCCTGGGGGAGGGCACATGGCTCCGCGCACTGCTCCTCTCTGCAGGCACTGCCCCCGCAGCTCCCATTGGCCACAGTTCCCCATTCCCAACCAATGGGGGCTGCGGGGGTGGTGCTTGTAGGCAGGAGCAGTGAACAGAGCCCCCCGCCCTCCTCCTTTCCCCAGAGCTGCAGGGGCGTTCTGGCTGCTTCCGGGAATGGCGTGGGGCTGGGGCAGGCAGGGAACTTGCCTTAGCAGCAGCCCCACTACACCACAGGAGATCGTGATAGACTGGGAGAGTCTCCAGGATTGAGTAGTCGATTGCAATCGACCAGTTGGCGAGCACTTAGATAAATGAACAGAGGAGGTTAATGGATTAGAGCTGTTCAGAATTTTCAGATTTTTGACATTTTGATGATAAACAAGAAGAATTTTAAATGAAATTTTCTGCAAAATAGTTTTGTTGGGTTTTGACCAGCTCTGTTAATGAATCTCTAATTCCTGCCCTGCCATTATCAAAACGAGCATGCTCCAGCCCTTTTCACTCCTCCTTTTCTGCATGTAAGTTTCTTGGTGCTGATTCAGTCACTGATCAGTGACGAATCACTTACAGTGCAGCTGTGCACTGAAATGTCACTTGACTCAGACCGGCCCTCTGTTTGTAGTCAGGGTCATATCTGCTGACTTATTAAAGAAAGGAAGGTTTAGGTTTATTTTTACTACTTTTTGCTAATGTCAGACCTGCAATGCCAACACAGCTCTGGGAGAGTCAGCTGGATTCTTTCTAGGCTAGTGGGTTATCCACAGAATTATTAACAGCATTAACATTATTAATGGCAAGACCAGCTTCTCTAACCCATTCATTATTTTATATCAGGGGTTGGCAATCTGTGGCAAGCGTGCCAAAGGTGGCACACAAGCTGATTTTTAGTGGCACTCTGCTGCCACTCTGGGGTTCCGTCCACCAGCCCCTGCCAGCCGGGGTCCCAGCCGCCGGCCCCACTCAGCCCGCTGCCGGACTGGGGTTCCATCTGCCACCCACACTGCCGGTCGGGTGGCGGCCGCCGGCCCTTGCCAGCCAGGGTCCCAGCCGCTGGCACCACTCAGCCCACTGCCAGTCTGGGGTTCCGTCGGGGGCCCCCTGTAAATGTGAAATTTATTACTGGCACGCGAAACCTTAAGTTAATGAAGACTTGGCCCTCCACTTCTCAAAGGTTGCCGACCCCTGTTTTATATTCTTCCATCAAGTCTCCTTTCTAGACTAAATAGCCCTGAGGTGAAATCCTGATCCTGTAGAAGACAGTGGAAGTTTTGCTATTGACTTCAGTTGGGCCAAGAATTCACCCCCAATTTTTGCACTGTCTCCTCCCAAGTTTGTCCATGTCCCTAATTAGTTTTGTTGCCTTTGTCTGGACCTTTTCCTTTTCTAGTAAATTTTTGGTTTTTAGATGGGTTAAGCAACATGGAGTGTTCAAGGTACCATCAATTTACATAATGGCAGAATCCTTCATTTATTTTTTCTCTCGGTTTTGTAATACTGTACAACATCTTGTTTGTGTTTTTGACCCCTCTGAGCATTGAGCACATGTTTGCATTGTGCTGTGCATAGTACTACAGAGATCCATTCCCAGAATAATTTGTTAATTTTAGGAACCATAAGCGAATATGAATAGTTGAAGTTGCTCCATCACATGTGCATTGCATTACATTGCATTGAATTCCTTGTGCCAATCTGTTGCCCAATTGTGTAGTTGTATTGCATCATCCTGAAGTTGCCCACAGCCCTCTCTGAATTTAATTAATTTATGAGAAAGTGTCCAAAAGAGAAGGTTTGTGGGTTATTTTGGTATAGCCCATTTAAGAGATTATCCTCAACTGTCAGCAACCAAAATCCTTTCTTCCCAGCAGAACTACGAAAGCTTACACCAGTTTCCAGATGCTATATTTCTGGGAAGTAGCTACTTTCCTAAGGGTTTTCTTCTCCAGTGCTCAGTTTCTCCTGCTTGACCCTGCAGCTAAGTCCCAGACCTGTTTTATTAGAACCAGGCCTGTTGCCATATAAATGACTGGTGAGGTCACAAATTTTGCCTGTGGCTTCACAGAGCAGTCAGACAGGAAAGAGAAAGGCAGCAAAGAGAATGTCCTTGATTAAACACAAATCACTGGAGCAGTTAGAGAACAAGACTAATCTGTGTTAAAGGTACAAGGAGTCATTCTGTTGGATAAATGTTCACACATTTTTTCCCCAACTCAAAAAGCACCAAGTTGACATTTGGTCTTTTGTTTAGCATTACTGAAGTTAATGGAGAGTTTGGCTTGCTATAAAGGGGGCGGTGGGGAAAGTCCAAGAAGGCAAATAGCTCAGACCATTGAAACATCAAAGGTCCATAAAGCATTTGTGATGAATATAGTCTTGATAGAACAATAGGTCACAGACCTGGCAGCTGAAATTTTAGTTGGGTGAGTTTCAGCAACCCATGCTAAAAGAAGCAGATTCATTATTCCCTAATCCAATGCCCATTGAAGTTGGCGGGAGACCTTCTACTCACTCTAATGGGAAATGGATAGGGCCCGGGGTTGAAGTAAGAGAGAGCACTTCCTCACAGCTCCCCCTCTTAATAGGCCAATGTACTGAGAGAGAAATCCCACTTCAATCTACTTTACTACCTAGATTGGGCTCATATTGAAAGGTGGATACATTCCAGACATGTAGCAAGCTGCGATCTCAGCTGGGCACAGAATGAACCCCTGTTTCAAACTATATTCAGTTTTTAAACCGCTTTGAATGCCTGGTGAAAAACTGATGGTACACTAGGGCACTGGGTAGCGTGGTAAAAAGAGGAACAATACAAATCAGTGTAAAGAGAAGAACAAGGACTGCAAAAGATGAGAGAACAAGGAGAGAGAACTTTCATAGGTGGCTTGGCCTTGTTTTGTGATACACCCAACCAGGGCTAAGAATGAACCTGATGTAAGCTGGGTCTGAATGAATGCTTCCCTGACAGCTAGCTGGGAGGGGGAGAGACTCTGGGTGTGGTTGTGTAAATACAGTTTGCTCCTGCTTTGCTTAGATTTGCTTAGATATTCAGAAGATGGAGCCATGTTTTGCTCATTGTAATCAACTTGGCTGGTTTTGGGTCAGAAATCACGATAGTGCTGAATGCAGGGGTAGTGAAATGCTGTTATCAATGTTGTGATTATTGTGGGAATGCAGGAAAGCAAGACTGTGCTTAACCTGTTCCAAATGAGGGGTCACCCTTAGTGGAGAGGACCTCATTGAGCCAGGGGCTTCACTGCAAAAGCCCTGTGAAAGTAAGAGGGGTGGGGACAGGAGTCCTGGTCAGGAGACTGCAACCCACCCCCAAGGGTCCTCTCTAGATTGGCTTAACCTGTTGTTCTTCCCCACTGTTCAAAGAACAGAACAAAACAGGCTTCATTAGGAGCCTCTTTTGTTATTTTAATTGCTCAATCAGAGCTGAAATCAGTTGTGGTAGGACTGTGTTTCTGCCCTGCCTGCTAAGAGCTAAAATCACTGAGAGCTGAAATCACTTGAGATGGGGAAGTGTTTCTGCCCAGCCTGCAAAAGAGCTGAAAATCACTGAGAGACTGATGTGCAGAGGTCACAGCAGAGAGGCAGAAGGTGAATGACTGACAGCTGGTGACTAAGTGACCAGCAGGGCGGCGGCGAAGAGGCGTGACGCGTGGCCAGCAGGGCGGCGGCGGAGAGGCGTGACGCGTGGCCAGCAGGGCGGCGGCGGAGAGGCGTGACACGTGGCCAGCAGGGCGGCGGCGGAGAGGCGTGATGCGTGGCCAGCAGGGCGGCGGTGGAGAGGTGCAATGAGCAGCCAGCAGGGCGGTGGCAGAGAGGCGTGATGCGTGGCCAGCAGGGCAGCAGCAGGGAGGCACAATGAGCAGCCAGAAAGGTGGCAGCAGAGAGGCACAACTAGCATCCAGTTGGTCGCTAGTGGAGGAGTGTGACGAGAGCAGTGAGCAGGTGGCCGGTTAGCGGCCAGCGGAGCGAATAAGATGCCTCTTTACCCCTCACCCAGGGGGGAGGTGAATTTTGCAGATGCACTTCTGAACTCTGGGTCTGCACTGACCAAGGACAGCAACTGTGAGTGAGTGGGGTGCAGAGAAGGGTCGGGCATGTGAAAGGGACTTTTGGGTTGCTGGACTTAAGAACCTGAGGGGAAAAGGGCACTTCCCAACCTACTTGGGGGTGGGTCTTTTACTCATGGCTTATGTTTATGAATTTTGTTTGCAGTGTTTTCCCAAATTAACTCGGAGTTACTTCCCTCCTTTTATTAAAAGTTTCTTTTCTATACTCGGACTCTGTACTTGCAAGTGGGGAAGTATTGCCTCTCAGAGCCACCCAGGGGTGATGTGTAATTTTCCCAGGTTACTCGAGCCAGTTCTGTGTTGTGTCGATGGAAATTGGTAGATATTGAACTCGGCCCTGATTGCTGCTGGTTCCAGCTGGTGGAAGGGTTACACTGTAAAATGCTGTAAAATTGCTGTTGCCAAGAGGTGGCAATACAGTCATAGCCTATCTCAGAACAGGGCAAAATAAGCACAGTAATCGAGCACTGTAAAAATCTGTCTGCAGGAAGAGGCACATTCATCTCACAGGGGCTATACGATAGGGTTCATTTTCTTGTGACTATTGTTCTACTGCTTATAGAAGCGCCTTTCTTCTGAGGATCTCAAAGCAATTGACACCCACTATTCAACCAAACCTTACTATGCCCAGATGAGGTAGGAAAGCATTACACCCCTGGTGGCAGAAGCAGGTTAAATGACTTCATGCATATCATTCAGTGAGTCAGAAGAAGAGCTGGAAAATGGAACCCAGGAGTCATGACTCCTATTCCCCTGCTCTGTATGCACACTCTGAAGAACTCTGTGATTATCAGGTACTGAACACTATGGCATTCCATCAATTATGAAAGGCAAGACAATACGATGGCAGTGAGGAAATCAGTTGCTGAACAATATATGCTTCAGCAGATGATGATTCTAACAGCCCATTATCTTAGCATTCAGCAAAGCTGCATCCTCAAAGCACAGACATGCACTCGCCCAAGTGCTTAAGTGGCAGTAGCATCCCTGGATGTTTCCAGCTGATGTTGTAATTAAGATTTCTCCAGTCAGTGCTCCATTATCACACATTTGTATTTGAACTACATGGCCCGATGAATGTTGAGACTTGTTTTGAAGGGAATGTGTGTTGGAGGTGGGAGTGGTGATGGGCAAGGGCTCCCTAAACAGCTCCATGTTCTGTATCAGTAAAATGCATTAATTCCCCTGCTATCGGGGAGTGTTTTTTGCATGGTAACAGGAAGTGGCAGCATTTTTTCTAGACTTCTTTGTGTGTAATAACAATAATACTTCTAGTAAATGATACTGAATTTCATCTAAAAATGTTAATAGTTTTCAACATTAATTAGGCCCTAGAAAACCCTGTAATAGTGCTACTTCCATGTTACACTGCGGTAAACTAAGGCTAAGAAAAGACCAGTGACTTGTTTAATTTCACAGTGAGTCTATAGCAGACACAGGAATAGAATCAACTAGCCCTGCCTCCCAGTCTCCTGCATTAACCACTAGACTCTCTCTTCTTCTCACTAGCTGTAGGAAAGGCCTTTAGGAATGCTCCCCAATGAGCCCTGCAGCTAACAGTATACACAGAAACCAGTGTATAAATGAAGTGATGTGGGTCACAAAGTCATTGGCCTGACATAAATCCATAATCTTAAGGTGTGAAGAATAAACAATATCAATATAGTCCAATATAGACAAGTCTGAACCCCCTGGGGCAACCCTTAGTATGGAATCATGGTGACGGATACAGTGGTCCTAGTTTTTGTTATCATATCAATGTAGGGCTGGAAGAAACCTTGAGAGGTCATCAAGTCCAGATACCTGTGCTGAGGTAGGACCAAGTATGCCTAGACCATGCAGGACAGGTGCTTGTCCAACCTGTTCTTAAAAACCTACAGTGATGGGGATGCCACAACTTCCCTTATGGTAAAGAATCCTGAGTCTGCCAGGTATGTTCCAACCATAATCACAGTCCATGTGTCCCTAAATGCAAGGATGGCTCCAGTCGTTAGCCAGTAGACTGCATTCTCCATGCTGCAACATGGAAAGGGAGATGGGCCTTCCATTTCAGGGTGCCCTCCCCCACCCCGAAGGAACTCTGGCTGAGTCAGACATTATTCTTCCAATGAATTCTATGAAATCTATTGTTGTGTAGCTCCATGCCAGACACTCTTCCCAGGTGCAACTTGGGGCATGAGGCCACTGTCCAGCTGTTATGACACAAACAAATATCAGGAGTGGTTCACAGAAAAATTAAAAACACTTCTGGCCTATGGGAAATAATGTCACTGAAACAATGTATGTTGTTGGCAGATTTGAAACTGATATCACATTTGTTCTTATTTTGCTTTGACGTGATGTGACTGTGTTATAGCTACAATTTTGAAAAAAAGATTTCCTTTAAAGGCAAAGAGTATTAATGGAACTAAAATCCAAACAGTGTCCAGAAGAACATGCTGAGATGACCTTTAAGAGCACAGCTGCACTCTATGACATTAGTAACTGCTCAGAACATCTGATAGGCATATGCCACCAGTACTGACTGTTCTTCAAATACTGTGCTGTCAGAAGCTGGGCAGCATTTGGAGAATCAAATAAATGGAGGTCACTTATAAGTGAATAAAATAAACACCACAGGAGAATCAAGATGACCGATCCCCTTTGAAACTGATGCCCCAGTATTAGTTGTTTTTCCTTGTGTCTGGGTTAAGTAGCAAGGAAAAAATCAGGGATGTACATTAAGGACCATAATCCATCGAAGTCAGTGGAGTTACATCAAGGCTGGATTTGGCCCTAAAGGTTTTGGCAGGTTATGTTGTCTGGGAGAATGACTGGTTTTTTGAGGTCAGTGGCTAAACTGAAAAAAAAACTGGAAAAAACCCCAAATAAATAATTTTGGGTCAAAGGAAACATCGTTTTTGAACTGAAATGAAAACCCAAATTTTCTTGTTGTTTGTTTAGTTTTCAGGTGTTTTTATCCTCCTCCTCCTGCCCCTCATTAACTCTAGCTAAGCTTCTAAATGAAAAGTCAAAATGTTTTGTTTCTAAAATTTTGAAAGGAAATGTTTCAACTTTTTCAGAATTTTTTTTTCTCAGGTTTTTTTTTCAGCCAAAACTGTATGGGAAACTTGACATAATTCTCAAATAGTTTTGGTTGACCTGAAACAACATTTTAGCAAATAAACTATTTGCTGAAAAAAAATTTCCCAGCTCTATACCTGGATCCTAATGAGTGACTCATTTTTGGCCTTGAATAGATCACACAACAGCTCTGTTCTTCACTTTACCCATTGTAAAATGAGTTAATATTTACCTGCCTCATTGGACATGCTGTGAGATGAAACTCATGCATATTTGTAAAGCATTTATTACATTTTGCGGTTACACTTCTGTGAGTATTTCTGCCCCTGTTTCAGACTATAAAATCATAGATTTTAGATTATAAGCTCTTGGAAGAGTCTTTGTCCTGTGTTTATACAGCTCCTAGCACAATGGGGTCCTGATCCATGATTGGAGTTCCTATGTACTACAGTAATATAAATAATACCAAATTACAGATAGCAAGGACAGTAGATCATTGAATCCTTCCTTGTTTCCTTGGCTAGTGCAGAAATGGAGATGATAGAAACCAGAAATTATCTACACTGACTCCGTTATGTGAAGCTCAGATCTGTGCATGTGTATTTTTTGGTTTGAATTTTATAAAATGGCACATATGTTGACCATTTTCTACTTGGAAAACCTGGTTATTTATAACATTCTTTTTGTTTGCAGTGTGGTGGGAGTGCATTACTAGAGTAGTATAGAGAAAGATCCTAACTGAATCGCAGTGTTTTATCACTATTATTTATTTATACAACAGCCAAAAGTGTGCAAGGTGCTGTACAGACAGTTAAAACAGCCATGCAACCCTTATAGTCTAAAGTGTAGGCAAGAAGTAACAAGTGACAAAAATGAACAGGGTTGGGAATGGTTGGGATTGGTTATTAAATTAAAAAACCCAGAAGCCTGCCTGCAGGTTACATTGCTTTTTAGGGACAGAAAGGAATGAATTTTGTGCACAGTGCAGGTTGGAAGTGAATCTCATGAGTGGGTTTTGGTTTGTCTTCTGATTTTTGAACTCCTGATTTTGCCTATGCCATGATTTACCCTACCAGGGAGCAAAGTCAGATCTCCTGAGTCCATCCCAACCTCTAAGTAATCAATTCATAACATTTCCAATTGCCATCTACTTGGCTTTTGCTGTTTTAATGTTAAAACATTTCCCTGCCTCCCTCAAAGGAAGCAATGACATTGTGAATATATTTAAATAAGCTGTCCCAGTCCTAAAATGTTGTTAAAGAAACAAGGAAATTCCACCATCAAGCAATGGCAGTCATTTCTTTGAGGTCACTTTATGCCCTTAGTCTTCCTGTCTCAAAGGCTGAACTGCTCTTGATGTATTCTGATAACAATAGTGGTAACCTTGGAAGCACTTACCAAGGTGTTGAATTCCTACAATCCATTGCATGGCTATTATTTATTCATGTATTAGACCTTGATTGACTATGTATTGTTGGATTTTACTTGAAACTGAATATATGGACACACAGTACGTTCTTCTGGTGGTCAAGAGTCAATAACATACTGTAACCTGACGAGAAAAGTGGCTGTGAGATACATCGCTTGAATTTCAACCCCACCAGAAATTTCAATATATGTATCTCCCTGTCGCAATCTGAATGACCATGATCCAAATAAAAGCTGTAGGTGAGAACAGAATTGAGCCTACAGCTTTTTAATATTTAAACTCCAGCTGGGTGAAAAGCGACATAAATATTTAAAGGCATTCAGGAAGGATCTATTTTAATGGTTTTAAAGTGTGAACATTTGGTTTGCTGAAGTGAGAAAAGTCACCACCTGAAGTCTCTTGCTTTCTGTAATGTAGATTTAAAAAAAAAAGCCATTTTTGTTCCTCTTCATATAAATGCTATATTTTGGGGGTGGGGCAAGTAAGGGAGCAAAAAGGGAGGGGGAAGAGACAGGATAATTCCAAGAGAAACTTTCATTCTGGTTTATGACTATCAAGGCTGAAATGTGCAAAAAACCCTAAAATCATTTCTATGCCTGTTTCCCAGTAGTACATTTTCTGTTTGTTTCTTTGAATCTGCCCCTTTGCTCGCGTATTAACATTACTGTTGGGCCTGCAGCTTAAAGATAACATAAAATGAATCCTAAATGCCAGTTACAGGTTTACTGCATGAGATGGTATTAGGAGCTGCCTTCATTCCTCAGTTATGATTGTGACTTATACATAACATTTTATACACAGCACCTCCCTCACAAAACCCTCAGCTAAAAGGATTTAAAGTAGCTGACCAATAAACTAGGAGACTGGTGGAAAAAACAAATGCCATATGACAGGCAACAGCAGGGAAATAGCCTTCCTCAGAGGAAGAGCGAGACCATGCAGTTTAGTAGGTGGTTAGAAATGGCAGTTAAGGGTCTGCATGCTGCTCTCCCTTTGAATAAATCTGCCCAATGAAAGGATCCCTGGCCCTGTAAGAGGGTAAAACCTATATCCAAACTCTGCACACTGGCACTCGCCACACCAAATGGTTTAGTCCCCTCGGTGGGAAGGAGTTTGGCCAAGCAGGGATGAGGATGGCACTAGAGATGAGCTGTTTAGAATTTGGGTCCTGTGTCCCTGAGAGAACCACTTCTCTGTTGATGTTGAGACCATCTGTGATGCTTATGCTGCCATTCCCCATTATATTCTTGTGGGAGCTTGTGTTCTCAATGGAGGGCTCTCAGTGTCACAGCCAGGGCTTAGGCAGTCCAGCATAGTGGCTAGAGCCTGAGCCAAGGCTCAGAGATGGAGTCAGAAATAGGAGTTGGAGTCAGAGTCAGAAGCCAGGAACCAGGGCCGAGGGTCAGAGCCAGAATTAGAAGGCTGGGGATCAACCTAGTTGCCCAGACAACTTCTGGGTTTCCCCTCCAGGCTTCAGTAGTGTGCCTGGACCAGTCAGGGACCCCTGGGAGCAACGCCACTCAAGCCCTCTGTGGGTGGCACATCTTGTGGTGCTTGGCTTCACAAGGCTTACAGCCCATCAGTTGCTTCTCAGCCAGAACTGTTGGTGGTGATGTGGATGAAGCAGTCACTCAAGGGCCATCAAGCCCAGGTTCTAGCCCTCCAGAGCCTCATAGTGGGCTTTGGCCCTTATTACACCATTTTGTGCTTATTCTGGCAAAGCTCCCCCTATATGTTTGGGTCTTATGTACTACAGATGTTTCCAGGCTCTTTGAGCAGTGTGTCCCAGGGACCCTGAGAGCTTTGGAGATGGGTCAGCTGTCTCAAGGTTGGCTCTAGCAGATGAACCAATCTGTCAGGATGCTGGATGCATTCTCAGTGCCACACTTATGTGGTATGGCAGGGTGAAAGATTTAATTAAACTATATAACACCCCTGTGCCCAATGGATATACTGAGGCACAGAGCAATTACAGTTAGGATTTTCAAAGGAATGAGGTACTTAAATCCCATTGAAACTTGACAGGGATTGGGTTCCTAAATCCCTTTGAAAATCTAAACCTAAGTAACATCCTCAAGTTCGCACACAGGCAGTAGAGCAGCAGAGAATGAAACCTAGGTGTCCTAGCTCTAACCTCTGGGCCACACTCCCTTTCACCTGGGAGTGCCACTGGAGTTGAGCCCTTCCTTGATGACTATTTGATTGCAGTATCTAATTAAGGTTAAGTTCTTGCTGCCAGCTCCACCTAAAAATCCTTCTGTGCTGTTGACAGTCAGATAATATTCATTTTCCTCTCGGCGCTTCATTTTGGCTGTCACATCTTGGTTGAATTCAGTTGTAGAGTTGGCAAGCCCTGGATAAGCCACTGGACAGTTTCAATTTAGCCTGTATAAACTGGCCAGTCATTCTGTAAAGCAGCTAGAGCAAACATCCAAGCCCAAATCTGTGTGTGGTATCAATAGGGTGGGCCCAACGTAATTCATATGCTAGGGATGAGGACTGACCTCCTCACTAACGTGCCCTGATGGGGGAGGCTTATTGAACCATTATGTTTAATAATGTCAAACGCACCTAATTACACTGTCGGTTTTGCTTTAATTTTTAGTGTAGGCATCAGGTTTCTAAATCTTTTTTTAATTAGCGGTTTATTAAGGTATTTAAACTCCATAATATCCAAAATGGCATTGGCTATGTAAGTTTGCAGCTTACTTTTGCAAAGAGCATTCATTCTTTTTGTAGATAATGTGGCTACTGAAATAAACTTTTTATCTCCCCAAGGAGTTATCTGGTTTTACATTTCATCAAGATCAGAATTTGGCCAGTACTCTTTTTGTGTGTCTGTGTGGCTTGTTTCGTCCAAGAGGACCATTTAAATCTCAAAATGAGTTTTCTGGTGTATTACTTGAGTATTTAATCCAGTTCCAACGAAAACTTCCTGGCAGAAATATTAGACTTTCGGACATTATGAACTTTCTTCTGTCCTGCTGTTATGGGTTCTGATTCAGCTAAGCACTTAAGTATGTGCTTTGCTGAATCAGAGCTATGGAGACAAAGGGGATGGTACACTGTTTAAGTCAATGCCCTGGGTCTTGGGAGATAGGGGTCCCATGCCCAGCTCTGCCACAGCTTTCTTGTGTGACCTTGTGTAAGTCTGCCCCTCAGTTCACCATCTATAAAATGAAGATAATGATACTTCCCTGGAGATGCTGTGAGAATAAATTCATTAATTATTGTTAGATTCTAAGATGCTGGGGATGCATAGCTTTGTGAGGACCTGTCTAAAGAAGCCTTGCCAGAGTCCAATACATTCTCTGAATTATTGTTTCTGAGTTGTATAGGCCAGAATCTTAAATTCACAGAACAAGAGAATTATGTTCTATGGTGTCTGGTGAAATCTTTGTGTGGCTTCACACTCCCATACAGTTCTTCTGTTTGCTTAAGCCAAAGTGAGATACCTTTACTCATACTGTTACATGAGTAGTCCCACTGATCTTCGTAAAGTTACTTAACCTCTATGTCATAGGCACTGACATCATGAGTGCTCTGGGACTCAAGCACTCACCAAAAAAAATACCCCAAGGTCCTGCCCCTGCTCAGCCTCTTCCCCCCGAAGCCCTGCCCCTAGACCATGCCCTTGAAAAAACTGGCTCCTTGATAGGTTACCAAATGTAATTGTAAATGGGGAATAGTCATTGAGCGGGTCTGTTTCCAATTGGATCCCAAAAGGATCAGTTCTTGGCCCCTGTAGTCCGTTGGGGGGAGTGGCTCCTCCCCCTCTGGGTATGTGCTTGGCCAATACACCCCACTATGTCTCCGGGGGTCGCTTGATGTGGGGAATCAGCAGGACGATGGGAGACATGAGCTCGGGCCTGCGGTCAGGGCCGAAAAATAAACACAGTTACAGAGCCCCAGCCCCTGGGTGGGGCGGGGCGGGGCAGCAAAGAGTCTCGGGCTCAGGCCTGCACTCAGGCTGAGGTGCAAACAGTCGGACCTCCTAGCTCTGGCAGACAAGCGCAGGCTTCTTGCCTAAGGGAGGGGAAGGCTGCCCCCCACAGGTTGGGGTGGCGGGGGTGACGCAGGCCCACCACTCCACTGTGTCCCGGCCCAGGGCCCTAGCAGTGGCAGAGTGGTCTGCCACTGGGTCAGCGGGATCCTGACTGCAACACACTGACTCGCTTGCTGTCAGCGTTGCAGCCAGACAGGGGTCGGCTACCCCTGCGCCACTTCCCATCTCCCCCTCAGGGGGTGCCTGGCTCTGGAGAGGGTCGTCCTGGTGGTCGGGGAAGAAGGCCTCTGTCAGGGCTTGCAGCTCCTCCATGCTCGGGTCTATAAATGGCCCTGGCAGTCCTGGCCAGCCCTTGGCTCCCTTGGGGTCTGCAGCAGCCTTCCAGCTCAGGAGCTACTCCTCCGGTGGCTGCCTCCCAACTGAGTTCTCCGGGCCTGCCTTTTGTACTTCCGGTCCCGCCCACTGACGTCCGGCGGGAGGGTTGAGCATGACGTGGCTTCGCCCACCAGGGTTCAATGAGGGGCTCCTCCCCATCCGGGTTTGTGGGCGGCCAATCCACCCCACTACAGCCCTATACTATTTACCATGCTTATCAATGACCTGGAAGAAAATATACAAATTGTCACTGATAGTGTGCAGATGACCCAAAAATTGGGGAAGTGATAAATAGCAGAGAGGACAAGTCTGAAGAGGAGATCTAGATCCAGAGCGATCTGGATCATTTGGTAAACTGGGTAAAAGGAAACAATACTCATTTTAATACAGATAAATGTATACATCTAGGAATGAAGAATGCTGCCATACTTACCTAACGGGGGACTTTATCCTGGGAAGCAGTGTCTCTGAAAAGATTTGGGGGTTGTAATGGATAATCAACTGAACATGAGCTCTCAGCGTGTTGCTGCAACCAAAAGCGTGAATTCAATCCTGGGACACACAAACAGGGGAATCTCGAGTAGGAGTAGAGTGTTATTTTACCTCTGTATTTGGCACTGGTGTGACCACTGCTAGAATATTGTGTCCAGTTCTGGTGCCTGCAATTCAAGATGCTAATAAATTGGAAAGGGCTCAGGGAAGAGCTGCAAGAATGATTAAAGGATTAGAAACCATGTCTTTAGTGGTAGACTCAAGGGGCTCAGTCTATTTAGCTTAACAAAGAGAAGGTTAAGGGATGACTTGATTACAGTTTATGAGCACCTACATGAGGATATTTAATAATATAAATGATAGTGGGCTCTTCAGTCTAGCAGAGAAAGGTATAACATGATCCACTGACTAGAAGCTGAAGCTAGACAAATTGAGACTGGAAATAAGGTGTAAATTGTTAACAGTGAGCGTAATTAACCATTGGAATAATTTACCCAGGGTCCTGGTGGATTCTCCATCACTGACTATTTTAAAATCAAGATTGGATGTTTTTTCTAAAATATATAACGTGGAAATTATTTTGGGGACATTCTATGGTCTATGCTATACAGTAGGTCACACTAATTTATCACAGTTGTCCCTTCTGGCTTTAGAATCTCTGAGGTCCATCCAGTAGATGGCAGTGATATATGTAGGCTTTATTGGTGAGGAGACAGGCTCATTGCATGGATGCTCTTGTTTGCAGCATGGATATAGAACCGTCTGCTTAATGTTCACTGTGGAAGAAGGGAAGGGCTTATTTTGTAAATCATTTTTTCCTCAAAAGTGTACAGCTTTGAAAGCATCCGGAGTTTAAAATCAGTATTGTTGTTATAATCCCATTAGGTCTAATGCCCAGTGCCTACCCACAAACCACAGCAGCAACCCACAGTTCATCTTATTTATAGAATTACTGCACACTAAATTAAAGCCCTTTTCAGTTATAATTATCTCTTCAGATGCTATTTGATCAATTCATTCCTCAGAGATGTAGAGGAGCCACATTGCGTAGCCTTCTGAATTCCTCCCAGCCAAAAATATCCACCAACTTTCCATTTTCCCAATCACCTTTCAAGCTCCAGTTTGAAGTAATGCATCTGCAGTAGTTCATAATTGATAAATATGCTTCCTATACCAACAGCTACAGACTATTTGAGTGCTCTTAAAGAAACGGATGATGATGCTAGTGAGGAGAATTCAGAAATACAGTCTAATCTCCTTTCACAGGATAGTGAAGCTTTTTTTTTTTTTAATCTTTTTGTAATGGCTTGGTAATGAAGCCTTAGTAAAATAATGTGTTTTAAAAATCAGCCTCACAAAGAACCCTGTAGTTTGTGGGGGTTGCTAACTCATTTACAGGGTCTAAGTTGCAGATAACCTCTAGCCACAGTTTGCAGCACAGTGCACAAAATACAAAGCAGCCTTCTCTGCCTCAGAGGGCACTGAGGAGATTACAGTCCATCACGTCATGATGAACCAAAAGTATAAGCCTGTTTAATTTTTTAATTCCCCCAAAGGGTGATACCACAAGGCCCCGCTCTGGAGCAACTGAAATTAGTAACAGACATGAATCATATGCTTTAATTTTTCAGAACTTGCTCTAGGATCAGAATGTGAAAACAATGCTACTGTTGAATCCATAGATGAAGCTAAAAGAAAAGGAGTACTTGTGGCACCTTAGAGACTAACAAATTTATTAGAGCATAAGCTTTCGTGAGCTACAGCTCACTTCATCGGATGCATTTGGTGGAAAAAACAGAGGAGAGATTTATATACACACACACAGAGAACATGAAACAATGGGTTTATCATACACACTGTAAGGAGAGTGATCACTTAAGATAAGCCATCACCAACAGCAGGGGGAGGGGGGAGGAGGAAAACCTTTCATGGTGACAAGCAGGAAGACTAATTCCAGCAGTTAACAAGAATATCAGAGGAACAGTGGGGGGGGGGGTGGGAGGGAGAAATACCATGGGGAAATAGTTTTACTTTGTGTAATGACTCATCCATTCCCAGTCTCTATTCAAGCCTAAGTTAATTGTATCCAGTTTGCAAATTAATTCCAATTCAGCAGTCTCTCCTTGACTCTGTTTTGAAGCTTTTTTGTTGAAGTATAGCCACTCTTAGGTCTGTGATCGAGTGACCAGAGAGATTGAAGTGTTCTCCAACTGGTTTTTGAATGTTATAATTCTTGACATCTGATTTGTGTCCATTCATTCTTTTACGTAGAGACTGTCCAGTTTGGCCAATGTACATGGCAGAGGGGCATTGCTGGCACATGATGGCATATATCACATTGGTAGATGCGCAGGTGAACGAGCCTCTGATAGTGTGGCTGATGTGATTAGGCCCTATGATGGTATCCCCTGAATAGATATGTGGACAGAGTTGGCAACGGGCTTTGTTGCAAGGATAGGTTCCTGGGTTAGTGGTTCTGTTGTGTGGTGTGTGGTTGCTGGTGAGTATTTGCTTCAGATTGGGGGGCTGTCTGTAAGCAAGGACTGGTCTGTCTCCCAAGATCTGAGAGAGCGATGGCTCGTCCTTCAGGATAGGTTGTAGATCCTTGATGATGCGTTGGAGAGGTTTTAGTTGGGGGCTGAAGGTGATGGCTAGTGGCGTTCTGTTGTTTTCTTTGTTGGGCCTGTCCTGTAGTAGGTGACTTCTGGGTACTCTTCTGGCTCTGTCAATCTGTTACCACTCGATCCATTGTCTACAGCCAAGCGCTACGATATAACCGCATTTGTTCCAACCCCTCAGACAGAGACAAACACCTACAAGATCTCTATCATGCATTCCTACAACTACAATACCCACCTGCTGAAGTGAAGAAGAATTCCACCATGATTTCAACAATTTCCATCCCACCATCAACCTCAGCCTGGACCAGTCCACACAAGAGATCCACTTCCTGGACACTACGGTGCTAATAAGCGATGGTCACATAAACACCACCCTATATTGGAAACCTACTGACCGCTATTCCTACCTACATGCCTCTAGCTTCATCCAGATCATACCACTCGATCCATTGTCTACAGCCAAGCGCTACGATATAACCGCATTTGCTCCAACCCCTCAGACAGAGACAAACACCTACAAGATCTCTATCATGCATTCCTACAACTACAATACCCACCTGCTGAAGTGAAGAAACAGATTGACAGAGCCAGAAGAGTACCCAGAAGTCACCTACTACAGGACAGGCCCAACAAAGAAAACAACAGAACGCCACTAGCCATCACCTTCAGCCCCCAACTAAAACCTCTCCAACGCATCATCAAGGATCTACAACCTATCCTGAAGGACGAGCCATCGCTCTCTCAGATCTTGGGAGACAGACCAGTCCTTGCTTACAGACAGCCCCCCAATCTGAAGCAAATACTCACCAGCAACCACACACCACACAACAGAACCACTAACCCAGGAACCTATCCTTGCAACAAAGCCCATTGCCAACTCTGTCCACATATCTATTCAGGGGATACCATCATAGGGCCTAATCACATCAGCCACACTATCAGAGGCTCGTTCACCTGCGCATCTACCAATGTGATATATGCCATCATGTGCCAGCAATGCCCCTCTGCCATGTACATTGGCCAAACTGGACAGTCTCTACGTAAAAGAATGAATGGACACAAATCAGATGTCAAGAATTATAACATTCAAAAACCAGTTGGAGAACACTTCAATCTCTCTGGTCACTCGATCACAGACCTAAGAGTGGCTATACTTCAACAAAAAAGCTTCAAAAACAGACTCCAAGGAGAGACTGCTGAATTGGAATTAATTTGCAAACTGGATACAATTAACTTAGGCTTGAATAGAGACTGGGAATGGATGAGTCATTACACAAAGTAAAACTATTTCCCCATGGTATTTCTCCCTCCCACCCCACCCCCCACTGTTCCTCTGATATTCTTGTTAACTGCTGGAATTAGCCTACCTGCTTGTCACCATGAAAGGTTTTCCTCCTTCCCCCCCCTGCTGTTGGTGATGGCTTATCTTAAGTGATCACTCTCCTTACAGTGTGTATGATAAACCCATTGTTTCATGTTCTCTGTGTGTGTGTATATAAATCTCTCCTCTGTTTTTTTCCACCAAATGCATCCGATGAAGTGAGCTGTAGCTCACGAAAGCTTATGCTCTAATAAATTTGTTAGTCTCTAAGGTGCCACAAGTACTCCTTTTCTTTTTGCGAATACAGACTAACACGGCTGCTACTCTGAAACCATAGATGAAGCTGTAATATCAAGGATTTACTGCATTCTAATGTCTTTGCAGAATCAGGGCCCTGGTCCCTCAATATCACCAGGGTAAAATATAAAATTAATTCTATCCTGTAATAAAATCCTAACCAAATCCTATCTGCTTACTAGTGTTTTACTGCATTAGCAGTTTTTCTCCTATTCTTTACATATCTGTCTGCTGGAAAGTAGAGATGAATCTATAGCATTAGTTTAGAGGCATCTCAAATTTGCCATCTGTAGTCTAAGCCATTTCAATTTATATGGTTTTCCTTACAGCTGTAAGATCTTCCTTTAAACTGCTCCTTTTCCCTCTCTCATTCATCTGCAGTGTCAGCATGAGGAACTGGCAAGAGGGAAATCCCTGAGCTGTTGGCTGATAAACTAAAAAAATTAAAATATAAACAGAGTAGAAAAATACTCAGCAGCTTGTCTCAAGTTCAGTGTAACATGGTCATATTTAGGACCACCTATTCAGAGAGGTCGTCCAGCAGGCCTCAGCTGCACTTAGGATCTATATCACTGAGGCATGAAGCTTTTACATGAAAGGACTTGGCTTAGGGTTTAGCTATATCAGTATAGCCTCTGCCATTGACTCTCAAATTCCACACACCTGTTTCTTTTTCCCTCAACTGGGATGCTTCCTTAGGCTCTGATTTTACATAATGAGAGATTTGCCAGTGATGTCAATAAGCATGGAATCAAGCCCTTAAGGGTTTTTTTTTTCATTTTATTTCTTAATTTCCCCAAATGTTTCGTCTCAGGTTTGATTCCCTTATGCACTAATGTTCTCTGTTTTTTTTTGTTTTTGTTTGATTTTGTTGTTGTTGTTGTTGTTTAAAGAAGGGAAGCATGTAAGGAAACCAGCAAATGTGATTTGTCAGATTTCTTCAAGCATTCTGGGAAATCCCCTTCCCGATAGGGATGGTGAACAAGCCAGTTCAGATATTACGATGGTCTCAGAAATAGCAAACTAGTGCCTGTAGGATGTTTAGCTGCCAAGCAATATATGTTGGAACGTATATGACATATGCACATTATTTTTGTGTATTTCTTAACATTTATTTCCGGTTGCACTGGAAGTATGAATATCCAATACAATGAAAGCTGAAAAATGTACGGCACTTTCAGAGCAGTAAAACCTTCCTGACTGCACAGAACTGATATGAAGGACTGTTAGGCTTCATATTCGTGAGTGCCATCTGCTGGCACTGTGTTTATTATCTAACTATTCACATTTACACCGATAGAGTACCCCTGTAATAGCGTCCATAAATATAGCAGCCACTGTGCATTATGCAGATGCCTTAGGGTATGTCTGCACAACAAAGAAAAGCTCATGGCTGGCCACTTCCAGCTGATTCGGGCTCAGGCTGTGGGGCTGTTTCATTACTTCCAGGCTGACGCTGCAGCCTGGGCTCTAGGCCCCGTGGATGAGAGGATCCCAGAGCTTGGGCACCAGCCTGAATCAGGAAGTCTCTACAGCAATGAAACAGACCCATGAGCCTGAGTCGACTAGCGCAGGCCAGCCACAGGTGTCTAGTTGCTGTGTAGACTTACCTATCCTGAGTGGTGCCACAGTTTAGATTGTCTTGAAATTTGGATTTAGGGTTAAAATCCTAAATTTCATGCTGTAATGACTAGGGTTGCCAACTTTCTACTTGCACAAAACCGAACATCCGCGCCCTACCCCGCTCGTCCTCGGAAGCTCTGCCCCTGCCCCACCCTTCTCCGAGGCCCTGCCCCCACTCACTCATTCTCCCCCCCCGTCACTTGCTCTCCCCACCCTCACACACTCACTCATTTTCACCGGGCAGGGGGTTGGGGTGCAGGAGGGGGTGAGGGCTCCAGCTGTGGGTGCGGGGTTCCGGGTGGAGGTGTGGGCTCTGAGGTGGGGCCAGAAATGAGGGGTTTGGGGTGCAGTAGGGGGCTCCAGGCTTGGGGGTGGAGCCGAGGGGTTTGGAGTATTGGAGGGGAATCCGGACCGAGGCAGGGGGTTGGGATGTGGGAGTAGGTACGGGCTCTGGGGTGGGGGTGTGGGTTCCAGGGTGAGGCCAGAAATGAGGGGTTCAGGAAGAGGCTCTGGGTTGGGGCAGGGGTTGGTGTGGAGGGGGGGTGAGGGCTCTGCTGGGAGTGCGGGCTCTGTTGTGGGGCCAGGGATGAGGGATTTAGGGTGAAGGAGAGGGGTTCCGGGCTGGGGATGGTAGGTTTTGAGTACAGGAGGGGGATCAGGGCTGAAGCATGGGGTTGGGGTGTGTGGGGGGGTGAGGGCTCTGGCTGGGGGTGCAGACTCTGGGGTGGGGCTGGGGATGAGGGGTTTGGGGTGCAGGAGGGGATGCCAGGCTGGGACCAAGGGGTTCAGATGGTGGGAGGGGGATCAGGGCTGGGGGAGGGGGTTGGGGTGCAGGCTCCGGGCGGCACTGACCTCAGGCAGTTCCTGGAAGCAGCAGGATGTCTCCCCTCTGGCTCCTAGGTGGAGGCACGGCCAGGCGGCTCTCATGCTGCCCCATCCACAGGTGCTGCCCCCGCAGCTGCCATTGGCCATGGTTCCCGGCCAATGGGAGCTGCAGAGCCAGCGCTTGGTGTGGGGGCAGAGTGCAGAGCCCCCTGGATACCCCTATGCTTAGGAGCCAGTGGGAGGACATGCCACTGCTTATGGGAGCTGTGTGGAGCCAAGACAGGCAGGGAGCCTGAGTTAGCCTCACTGCGCTGCCAATCAGATTTTTAATGATCAAGTCAGTGGTGCTGACCAGCGCCACCAGGGTCCCTTTTCAATCAGGCATTCCAGTCGAAAACCAGACACCTGGCAACCCTAGTAATGACTGAATTTAGTCTCCAGGTTTCACACACCCGGGCTAATTTAATTTTTTATAATATTTTTGGTCAAATATTTACTAACAAATAACATGTCCTTTTTGAAATTTATTCTGAAGTTATAATGCTTTTCTTTGCTCTTCTTGCTGAAGAACCATCATCACCACAAACCTCAGACTTCCCATGTTCACTCCCTTAGCAGCTTGGACATGTGCGACGTTTTAAATTTAAACACAAAAAGAGATGTTCCCCTTATTCTTACTTTTTTTGTTTGTTTGTTTCTGCAAGGAAGAGTCAATGACTGCTTCTATTCTCTGATTCCCCTAGCCTGCTTCTCTAACTCCCCAGCTCTGCTTTCCACAGAGACCCTGGGAAGTCAAGGAAAAGGGAATAGGCAGCAGAGAGTGTGGCTCTTGTGGTCATGGGGGAGAGATCTGTGTCCTTCTGGCTGGGGATGTTCTGGGTTCAATTGCCGGTGCAGCAAGCCGTTGCCTCCGTTGAGTGCTGGCTTAAGGAGATGTGGCACAGTTGCCCTTCCTCCCTTAGGACACTGTCACATGGAGTTCCATAGGTGTCCGTCTCTTCTCCTTTCCTGTTCATTGTGTGTATGAGCTCATTAGGAAGTATGGACTGTTCAATGGATTTATTTATGTTGGTGTAACTAAGAGCAGTGTTTGACACATATGCTTGCAAAATATGGTGTGGCCTTGGATTTGGTATTGTGGTAGAGTTCTTGAAAATATATCTATATTTAGCCCTAGCTAAATGGAAGATTACGTACAAAAAATGTATGACCTTGCATATTGGTAATTTTATTTTAACAATGAGCAACATTAGATGAAGCAATTGTCAGAGTAATCTCGAGCTATTTAGCTTGCTGCACTGTGAAATCAAATGGAGAGGAGCCAATATCCCCTGAAGTCAACCTGGCTTTAGCTGCTGCTTCTTGTCTCTCTTATGGGCTGTGGTTCTGTGGGACATCAACTAACTGGAAGGGACTGTTACTAAACTGACATGAAGAAGTTGGTGGACCCAGTACCCAAGGTATCAGAAACCTGCTTTTCAACTGGTGATGAAAAGGTCAAGGTTGTTTTACAGGACAAATGGCTGGATTTGAAATGGACAGTTGGGTGTGTGCTCTCTGAAGTCTGGAACTGATAAAAGCTAAGCCAGAAAGACCAAGCAATAGGTTTCAGGCACTGAGACAATACACTTGAATACATACATTCCTGCAAGTAGTTTCAGAAGTAGATTTTTTTAAGTACCATCCTGCAAGGTCTTGGAGCTCTAGGGTATTTTTAAGATCTTTGAAGATTGTATTAAAAAGAGAGAGAAGGCTGTGCAGTCAAGTCCTGGGGTGAAGTAGAAGGAAACAGTTGAGTGCATGAGCTGAACATCACATTATCAATCTCTAGCAATGAAATCCTGGCGTGGCAAGGTCACACCTCTTCTCCAGCACAGTAGGCTATAAGGCAGAGCTTGAGCCATTTCATCCAGGAGAGAGGATTCAGAATGTATTGCCAAAATGTGGTGGTTCAGAAGGACTTTATATGCAAGGAGAGAGCACAGCATTCCAAACTGTGAGGAGAGAACACAAGTTCTCTCAAGAGGCTAATGAGTGAAATATTCTCAGTCAGCCCTCTAATTCAAATACTGGTGTATGGCAGGACTTAATTACATGCTCTGTACTAGGGGCATGTTGAATCACTGGATGTTAGATAAATGACATCCGGCTCCTCATTACAGTTGTTTAGCTTGCACTTAAAGTGGGGACCTTGAGATGTGCTTAATAATCTTAAAAGCAAGCTCGGTGTTAATGTGTTTATTTTTAAAATGTCACAGTGACTGAAATAGCTCGAGCAAATTAAATTGCGGTGGTCTCCATTAACATCTTGAACATTTTGTCCTTGCAAGTAGTTAACTTTACCCTGGTTTTTACCATAACTACCCTGATAATACAAATTACTTCCAAACTTTCAGTGTGGTCAGCTTGCACCGTTGTATGAAGGGTCCCACAGTATATGGTGTTTGTCTTCAGGTCCCAGTTCCTAAAGCCAGGTGAGGATCTCAGTTTTTATTAAAAAATATAAGCAATTTCCTAGCCCCTTGTGGTGATGGAGAAAAGCTGGAGGGCAGAAATCCAAAAGGCTCCAAAACAAGTGGCATAAAGTACCCAATGCTCATTTTTTTTAAGATCTCACGCTTTGTAAGATAGTCTCATGATTATCTGAGGCACAGGTACCACCTTTTACTTTTCCCTGGGGATGCTCCAGCCCCACTCCACCCCAAGGCCCCACCCTCACTCTGCCCTCCTCACCCAAGGCTCTGCCCTTGTTCCATCTGTTCCTGTCCCCACTCCATCCCTTCCCCAAGGCCCCTGCCCACCTGCCTTTCGCTGGCCTTCACCTTCCCACAAGCCTCTCCCTGAGCTGCCAAACAGCTGTTTGATGGTGACCTCAATTAACTGATAGGGGCGCCACCAAACAACTGATTGACAGCGCTGCTGAACAGCTGTGGCTGGTGGATGCTGAGCACCAGGTTTTTTTTCATGGGTGCTCCAACCCCAGAGCACCCACAGAGTCAGCACCTGTGATTTGGGGGCCTTGCTCATGATTTTTCAAAGTTTGGGGTCGGCAAATATTCTGATGGCAAGCCCTGTGAGCATCAATATCCTGTTAAATTAGAGTAACAAAACGACCCTTTTCTGTCGCATTAAAAGTTAGGTTCAGAAAACTACAATGTGGGTGCTGTGGGAAGGTTTCTCTTTCCTGTACCTTTTTATCTATCACTCCTGAGAATAGGAGATTATGTTAAGCATTTGACTCATAGTTACATTATCAGCCCTGTGCTATATCAGGTAATCTGACTCTGTATCTCATGTGTTGGGCCTAATTTTTGTTGAATTAAGAAGCAAGTTGAGAACTTGAATGTGAAGACATTAAGGGCCTGATCCAAAACCCATTGCAGTTAATGTGAATATTTGGCAGTTCTGACAAATAAAAAAATAAAAGTTGATTTGGGTAAAGTTTGGTGGAATTTTCTCCAATTTTTGGTGAATTGAAAAAGTCTATTTTGGAGCTGTACCAGAGTAGGGATTTGATGTTGGGTCTCCCACATCCCAAGTAAGTGCCCTAACCACTGGGCTAACAGTTATTTGGGGAGTGGGTGGGGCATGTCAGCAGTCCCACCCCCTCCTCCTCCAGCCATTTGGTGAAAGGCTTAAACTATTAGTGTCAAATTCACAAATAGTTTCAAGTTCACAAAAATTGTATTTTCATCACATAAGCTATTCATCCAAGAAACTTTGTCCAGCTCTTAGCAGAGGAGAAGCAAAGTCAGGTCTGACTGGCTCCTGTTGGAGCAAACATGTGGCGGCAGGGGCATCTTAGCCTTCCCATGCCCACAACAAAAAACAGTAAAGAAGAGAGGTGGTGTAAGCAGAGCCGATTGTGTAGACTCACCCACATCAGAACCTTCATCCCAAATTCAAACAGAATTTGAACTGAAACGTCTATGGATCAAGACTCTACATCTTTGGGGGTTTTCTGTCTCTGGTTTTCACCCACCAAATACCAAATTAACCTACAACTGATTTTTAGAAAGACAGTGAAATTGTCTGGCAACTTGGCCAGAAGTAACAATGAATGACCGCACATTTGCACCAACTCTGGAGTAATCTGTGCCTGCATTTTAAATTAGCCAGTGTTCAGAACCATTTAAAGCTGGGTCGGTGGTGTGACAAATCCAAACATACAGGCATTGTTATAAAAACACAAGCCCACCTTCCATGAGGAATCAGAGACTCTCCAGACTGAACAGATCGATTGGATCATCTAGTCTACCTCTCTCAGAGGAGAGAATCATGCCCCATAGCACATGTATTCATGTTTTTTTCCCCAGACTTATGTTAAACATGCTACCAGTTCCATGAGAAATTACTATAGCAGAATGAGGGAGGAAAATTGCATGCCCTATAAATTAACTCTTAAACAGGAATTAGAAGGTATTTATGCTATCCTATTGTACAAAAACAATGGGCCAAATTCTCCAGTCTGCTAAGGCTACTTTTCACTCCTATCCAAGCCACGCTCCTCCTGCGGCCTAAGGGGAAGAGAGGGTAGGGCTTTAAGGCATGGCAGGGCTGAGCTCCACTTCTCTCAATCCTTCACTGTTGTAAGGGAACTTACTTCATTGTTACCAGTGGCCTGAATTAGAGGGTGCCCCTTTTAGTCTAACTTATACTGGAGCCAAGAGACCCATAACCATGGAACAGCAACTGGCTCCTGGCCGCCATCACTTTCCACTACCTCTAACTGCAAAGAAGTCGAGAATCTTTCCAACATCTGAATAGTATGGCTGGATAACAGCTAATTTGGGGACATTATTGAAAGGTGCAAAGAGGAAGAGGGGTTGATCAGGCTTGATAAATGGTGTGTGATTGAAGTAATAGGATGAGATCTAGGGAAAGTAAAATTTGGGCTAGACCTCAGGAAAGACATCCTAAAGTGTTTTTAGACTGCAGCATAGTCCACTGGGAAACAGTGGAAACCCTGTTGCTTGGCATATATAAAATTAGACCAGACAAAACCTAAAAAATGTACTTTAAGCATTATAGACTAGATGAGCTAATAGAGTGGTTGCTATTTTTGTAAAGAAGGGAATCGGAGTTTTCCAGGTGACTACTTTGTTGCTAACAGTAAAATCCATAGTGACTGGCAAAGCCGTAAGTTGAAATGCCCTTGAATCCTGACAAAATGACTGTCATCTGCACGTTCTATTCTAGGAACTGTGAATCAGTTCTGTGCATGTGAGAGCTAGAATTCTGCCAAATGCATGATGGTTGTTTAAGAACCAGAGCAGATATTCAATGGGAGAGGGATGCATGGAAAATAATAAATGAAGAACTGGGATGGTAGTTGGCAGCAAATTAGATGTGGTTCGCAATGCCATATGGCAGCAAAAATGGCCAGTGTAATTTTGGGCTTCATACACAGAGACATCATGTGATGAAGCAGGGAGATACTAACTGCTCTCCATACCTCACTGAGGAGAATGCACCCAGGGTAGTGCCTTTAAGTCTGGCCACCTCAGTCCCAGAAGAAGGTCAACAAACTCACAGGGAACTGTGAAAAGAGCTACACAAATGATTAGAGGGCTGGGGACTGGCTAATGAGGAATGATTTAAAAGAACCAAATATGATTGTTTGGCTCAATAACAGCCTGAGGGTGGGGAGATGTATGACGATACTCTACAAGTGCTGGAAGGGCATCAATGTCGAGGAAGGGGAGAGGATTTAATTGCAGTGTTAAAACAGCACATTACTAAGCCCTGGTCTAGACTAGGCGTTGAGGTCGAATTTAGCAGTGTTAAATGCCAATCCTCCACCCGTCCACATGACGAAGCCCTTTTTTTCGACTTAAAGGGCTCTTAAAATTGATTTCCTTACTCCACCCCTGACAAGGGGATTAGCGCTGAAATAGGTTTTGCTGGGTTGAATTTGGGGTACTGTGGACGCAATTAGATGGTATTGGCCTCCGGGAGCTATCCCAGAGTGCTCCATTGTGACCACTCTGGACAGCACTCTCAACTCAGATGCACTGACCAGGTAGACAGGAAAAGGCCTGCAAACTTTTGAATTTCAATTTCCTGTTTGGCCAGTGTGGCAAGCTATAGGTGATCATGCAGAGCTCATCAACAGAGGTGACCATGCAGAGCTCCTCAGCAGAGGTGACCATGATGGAGTCCCAGAATTGCACAAGAACTCCAGCATGGACCGAACGGGAGGTACAGGATCTGATCGCTATATGGGGAGAGGAATCCATGCTATCAGAACTTCGTTCCAGTTTTCGAAATGCCAAAATATTTGTGAAAATCTCTCAGGGCATCAAGGGCAGAGGCCATAACAGGGAACTGAAGCAGTGTTGCATGAAACTTAAGGAGCTGAGGCAAGCCTACCAGAAAACCAGAGAGGAGAACGGCGCTCCGGGTCAGAGCCCCAAACATGCCGCTTCTATGATGAGCTGCATGCCATTTTAGGGGGTTCAACCACCACCACCCCAGCCGTGTTGGTTAACTCCTTCAATGGAGATGAAGGCAACACGGAAGCAGGTTTTGGGGACGAGGAAGATAGTTCACAGCAAACAAGCGGAGAAACTGGTTTTCCCGACAGCCAGGAACTGTTTCTCACCCTGGACCTGGAGCCAGTACCCCCCGAACCCACCCAAGGCTGCCTCCTGGACCCGCCAGGCAGAGAAGGGACTCTGGTGAGTGTACCTTTTTAAAATACTATACAAGGTTTAAAAGCCAGCATGTTTAATGATTAATTTGCCCTGGCATTCGTGACTCTCCTGGATATACTCCCAAAGCCTTTGCAAAAGGTTTCTGGGGAGGGCAGCCTTATTCCATCCACCATGGTAGGACACTTTACCACTCCAGCCAGTAGCACATACTCAAGAATCATTGTAGAACAAAGCATTGCAGTGTATGTTTGCTGGCGTTCAAACAACATCCGTTCTTTATCTCTCTGTGTTATCCTCAGGAGAGTGACATCATTCATGGTCACCTGGTTGAAATAGGGTGGTTTTCTTAAGGGGACATTCAGAGGTGCCCGTTCCTGCTGGGCTGTTTGCCTATGGCTGAACAGACATGTTCCCCACTGTTAGCCACGCAGTGGGGGGGAGGCAAAATGTGACCTTGTAACGAAAGCATATGTGCTATGTATGTAATGTTAACAGCAAGGTTTACTGTGAAAGAGTGTATCCATTGTACTATAAAATGTGTCTTTTTTTTTTTCAAATACCATTGTCCCTTTTTTTTTCTCCACCAGCTGCATGTGTTTCAAGGATCATTGGATCTTCTCCTTCCCAGAGGCTAGAAAAGATTAGAAGGTGAAAAAAACGCACTCGTGATGAAATGTTCTCTGAGCTCATGCTGTTCTCCCACACTGACAGAGCACAGATGAATGCATGGAGGCAGACAATGTCAGAGTGCAGGAAAGCACAAAATGACCGGGAGGAGAGCTGGCGGGCTGAAGAGAGTAAGTGGCAGCTGAAGAGAGGGTTGAAGCTGAAAGGTGGCGGCAGCGTGATGAGAGGAGACAGGATTCAATGCTGAGGCTGCTGGAGGATCAAACTAATATGCTTCACCGTATGGTTGAGCTGCAGGAAAGGCAGCAGGAGCACAGACCGCCGCTACAGCCCCTGTGTAACCAACTGCCCTCCTCCCCAAGTTCCATAGCCTCTTCACCCAGACGCCCAAGAACGCGGTGGGGGGGCCTCCGGCCACCCAGCCACTCCACCCCAGAGGATTGCCCAAGTAACAGAAGGCTGTCATTCAATAAGTTTTAAACTTTTAAAGTGCTGTGTGGTCTTGTCCTTCCCTCCTCCACCACTCCTCCTGGGCTACCTTGGTAATTATCCCCCTGTTTGTGTGATGAATTAATAAAGAATTCATGAATGTGAAGCAACAATGACTTTATTGCCTCTGCAAGCAGTGATTGAAGGGAGGAGGGGAGGGTGGTTAGCTTACAGAGAAGTGGAGTGAACCAAGGTGCGGGGGTTTCATCAAGGAGAAACAAACAGAACTTTCACACCGTTGCCTGGCCAGTCATGAAACTGGTTTTCAAAGCTTCTCTGATGCACACTGCACCCTCCTGTGCTCTTCTAACCGCCCTGGTGTCTGGCTGTGCGTAACCAGCAGCCAGGCGATTTGCCTCAACCTCCCATCCCGCCATAAACGTCTTCCCCCTTACTCTCACAGATATTGTGGAGCGCACAGCAAGCAGTAATAACAGTGGGAATATTGGTTTTGCTGAGGTCTAACCGAGTCAGTAAACTGCGCCAGCGTGCTTCTAAACATCCAAATGCACATTCTACCACCATTCTGCACTTGCTCAGCCTGTAGTTGAACAGCTCCTGACTACTCTCCAGGCTGCCTATGTATGGCTTCATGACCCATGGCATTTAGGGGTAGGCTGGGTCCCCAAGGATAACTATAGGCATTTCAAGATCCCCAACGGTTATTTTCTGGTCTGGGAAGAAAGTCCCTTCCTGCAGCTTTTGAAACAGACCAGAGTTCCTGAAGATGCAAGTGTCATGTACCTTTCCCGGCCATCCCACGTTGATGTTGGTGAAACATTCCTTGTGATCCACCAATGCTTGCAGCCCTATTGAAAAGTACCCCTTGCGGTTTATGTACTCGCTGGCTTGGTGCTCCGGTGCCAAATAGGGATATGGATTCCGTCTATGGCCCCACCACATTTAGGAAATCCCATTGCAGCAAAGCCATCCACTTGACCTGCACATTTCCCAGGGTCACTAACCTTGATATCTGCAGATCTTTGATTGTGTTGGCTACTTGCATCACAGCAGCCCCCACAGTAGATTTGCCCACTCCAAATTGATTCCCGACTGACCGGTAGCTGTCTGGCATTGAAAGCTTCCACAGGGCTATTGCCACTCGCTTCTCAACTGCGAGGGCTGCTCTCATCTTGGTATTCTTGCACCTCAGGGCAGGGGAAAACAAGTCACAAAGTTCCATGAAAGTGCCCTTACTCATGCGAAAGTTTCGCAGCCACTGGGAATCGTCCCAGACCCGCAGCACTATGTGGTCCCACCAGTCTGTGCTTGTTTCCCGGGCCCAGAATTGGTGTTCCACTGCATGAGCCTGCCCAATTAGCACCATGATGTCCACATTGCCAGGGCATGTGCTTTGAGAGAAGTCTGTGTCCATGTCCTCATCACTCTCGTAACCACGCTGACGTCGCCTACTCACCCGGTTTCGCTTTGCCAGGTTCTGGTGCTGCATATACTGCTGGATAATGCGTGTGGTGTTTAATGTGCTCCTAATTGCCAAAGTGATCTGAGAGGGCTCCATTCTTGCCGTGGCATGGCGTCTGCACAGAAAAAAGGCACGGAACGATTGTCTGCTGTTGCCCTGACGGAGGGAGGGACGACTGATGACATGGCTTACAGGGTTGGCTTACAGGGAATTAAAATCAAGAAAGGGGTGGCTTTGTGAGAAACTGAATGGCCGCCTCAAGGATAGAACTCAAAACCTCAAGGATAGAACTCAAAACTGGGTTTAGCAGGCTGTTGATTTCACAGAGGGAGGGAGGCAGGAGAAAATGAATACAAAACAAATCCGGTCTATTTCTTGTTTTGAGCCACTTCATCTATCTTTATACATCTTGCTGGCAGCAGACTGTGCAGTACAACCGCTAGCCATCATCACCTCCTGGGTGTTCGGCAGAAGATGGTGCAGTATGACTGCTGGCCATCATCTTCTGCTGGCTGCAGATTAAAAGACAGTGCACTGCCGGTAGGACTCAATCGCCATGAGACAAAACAAGGGAAATGACCTGGCTGAGTCACTCCCATGTTTGCCCAGGCGCCCTGTTAAAAGAGCACCCAGGACTACGTCAATGACAGCTACCAGTCATACTGCACTGTCTGCTGCCAAAAGGCAATAAACTGCTGCTGTGTAGCAATGCAGTACCACGTCCGCCAGCACCCAGGAGACATACTGTGACGGTTAGCTGAGCGGGCTCCATGCTTGCCGTGGTATGGCGTCTGCACAGGTAACTCAAGAAAAAAGGCGCAAAACGATTGTCTGCCCTTGCTTTTATGGAGGGAACGGGGGCCTGACGATATGTACCCAGAACCACCCATGACAATGTTTTAGCCCCATCAGGCACTGGGATTTCTACCCAGAATTCAAATGGGCAGTGGAGACTGCGGGAACTGTGGGATAGCTACCCACAGTGCAAAGCTCCGGAAGTCGACGATTGCCTCGGTACTGTGGACACAGTCTGCCGACTACATGTACTTAGATCATTTGTTTGGGGACACACACACTCGACTGTATAAAAACGCTTTCTACAAAACTGACTTCTGTAAATTCAACCTAATTTCGTAGTGTAGACATACCCAAAGAGTAAAAGGATGACACTGAAAGAAGCTTCCGGAAATCCATCTAATGGTAAAATCTATTCAGCTACAGAAGAGTCTCCCAGTGGTTGTGGTGGAAGCCCCATCATTTGGGATGTTTAAAACAAGGTTTTGAAAAAGAACCAGAAAATGAATGGTAGGGACCAACCCTACATGGATAGGATGGTCGAGAAGGCTTAATGCCGGGAGGAGTTCTCCATTATTATTTTCTAAAATTCATGTAATAGGCCTCAGCAAAGCGCTTAAGGATACCCTTAACTTTAAGCATGTGAGTAGTCCTACTAATCTTGATTGAGCTACTCATGCAGCTAAAGCTAAGCACCTGCTTAAGTGCTTTGCTGGATTGGGGTTTTAATGCAGAATTATGAAATCATTTTCATTTTTTAAAAAATGCATTGAAAGATTCAAAATTTTGTCCTGTTTTAAGCTGATGGAATTGCCTTAATGGAGATCTTGCCTTAAACCCCCCTCCACCACCATCCACCGTGTTATGTTTTCTCCTGGAAGTTGGATAGAATTGTCCTTATTTGAAACAGTCAAGTTAAGCAGGGATAATACAATCAGAGATATTAATGTGTCAATTGAGCAAATGGGGTCATCGTATATTATGTCAAACAACTTTGTTGCAGATACTGGCAAAACGTTTCAGGAATAATAATTGGGCTGCTCTGGAGAAGGCTGATAACCTCCTCCAAAGACTTCAACTTCAGACTTCAAATAAAATACTGCTCGCTTATGGATGATCATCCTGACTTTCTGAATGCTGATTAATTGCTTATGGTAATGCAGAGTGAAAGAAATACTCTAAAGTCAAGTCAAATTTACATAGGTACAATACCATCGGGTGCATAAATCAGAGTTCTCGTGACATGAAGACCTCTGAATTGCTTATCTGAGGTTCGCCTTCAAGGAGGAGATGATTCATTTGCCATCCCAGCCCCTCTCATTAATTCATAAGCGATAGCGGACTGGTGGTAAGGATGGAGCATATCTGCATCTCATCAAAAGAATGGTCTTCAGCTGTTCCTGAGCTGGACTCAATGTGTCTGCTGGGGAAAGCGGTGAGGGTGCAGTGACCCAGTCCTCCCGAGTCAGCTGTCCTGAACAGGATGCTTCCTGTGTAACACCACTAGTGCTGGTGCAGTGTTTGCTAGTGCAGTGTTTACTGATCCAGTGGGGCCATCTGAGTGGGTGGCTAAGGCGTCACCTCCAGCAACAAGTGATTGTCAGACCACTCCAGAAGTCCATGCAAAACCTTGCCATGTTGTTTTTTTTTATAGCAAGAGCTGCTAATGCTTAGACTCTCCACAGCACCTTGGGAAGTATTATTTCTGCTTTTGGCCTTCAGGAGTGCTGCCTCTAGCTCAAGGATCGGCAACCTTTGACATATGGCCCACCAGGGTAAGCCCACTGGTGGGCCGGGCCAGTTTGTTTATCTGCCGCATCAGCAGGTTCGGCTGGATTGCAGCTCCCACTGGCCGTGGTTCGCCATCCCAGGCCAATGGGGGCTGAGGGAAACGGCGGCCAGCACAGCCCTTGGCCCGCGCCACTTCCCGCAGCCCTCAATGGCCTGGAGTGGCGAACCGCGGCCACTGGGAGCCGCGATCAGCCAAAGCTGCAGACATGGCAGGTAAACAAATCGGCCTGGCCCGTCAGGGGGCTTACTCTGGCAGTCCACATGTCAAAGATTGCCAATCCCTGCTCTAGCTGATGCTATCCCCTGTGGAGTGTGTTTGGGGGGTGAGGAGGGAAGGCAGGGGGGAAGAGTTTTGTGAATTTGTTTCCTAACTTATTAACAGCGCAAAGCTGTAGCTCTCTACTTTTTAGTTATACAGTACTAGGGAACTGATGGTCTGAGATCAGTGAAGGTTGAAAGGACCCTGGTGGCTCACATTTGCCTTGAAATCTAGATTAGTTTTGAATGAAGGTTCATATTGTTTCATATTTTATCTGCATTGGTTTGTGTATCTCACATGCGTACCCTTCCCAGAACAGCACCCTCGGCCAAGCCAGCCTAGCGGGAATAGAAGCTGAGTTATATCATGTCCTTTGTCTCTCCTTCTTCATGAGCAAGGTCAGGCAGCGCAAACCTAAAAAAGCCGATTGTGTATTCTGCGTGGTGAGAAAAGCACTTTTTTGTGCAGAGTGACATAGGTTTGTCTTACAGTGCCACTGTGTTTGTGAGCAGGTTGCTGCTGCTGGACTGATGTTGGCCGGAGAGAATTAATGTACAGTGAAAAGGATGGATGAACGAGAGAGTCTTTTTAATCACTTTTGAATGAAGATTTTTTATTTTATTTATGAGACAAGCAGATTGTTTGGGAAAGGGAGCTTGTGCTATTTGTCTTGTTCTGATTTACTTTGTCTTGTGACCCACTGGTAATGCATGTTATCCACAGAGAAGAGGAGTCTGTTACATCCCCAGTTAAGGAGGTGTGGTTCTTTTCGTCAAGCTGTAGCAGCTCATGTGTTTAGCTGTATAGATCCCCGATGGATCAGCCAAGGTTGCAAAATGACAGGTATGTCTACAGAGTTAATGCAGGAAAACTCAGGGTGGGGAGAACATACAGAAGCTCTCTGTTCCGCCCCCACAACCATGCAGATTCTAGCTGATCCACATAAATCTGAAGTGATGGTTTTGTGTAGCTTAGTTGCATTGCCAGGGCTTCCTCTGCTGTAGCAGCCCCTGAAAGCTCCCATGTTGGGAGAGGGAAGCAAGAGAAATATTAATGTGGCCTCAGACAGCATATACATTTTTCAGGGATTCCCCATGAAGCAGGGGATCATGTGTAGTCCCAGGCCTGCTCCCTCCCCAGTTGCAGATCCTTGAACCTGCAGAAGGGTCTTTGCAGATTCCAGGGAAGGGAGATAGTACTGTGGAAAAGGCTGATCCCTCTGCTCAAAGCCACTGAACCTTGGACCACAGTATGGCCCACTTCTCAGCCCTTCTGCTATTAAATCATTTCAGAGAGAGGATAGATAACAACCTGCCTGACTCAGCCATACCATGCAGCTAAAGGCAACAGCCAGAGCACAGCATCTGGAACGTCCTCTCCTCTGTGATTTCAGATTGTTTAGATGCGAACTAGAATGTGAGAATACAGGAAGATGTTTAAAGAACCTCTGTGTGAATGATCCTGGTTTCCCAGGGAGTCCAAGGATTTCAACAGGTTTGTGGCTGGACCCCAAGGCTTTTCTCCCTTCAGTCACAATGGCTGGAGATCTCCCCTCCTGAGGCTCTTAATTTGGGAAGGGATGATCCATGCATTGGTTTCAGACTTTGTTAATGAACCCAAACTTGGTCTAAATCTACTGCAAAGGTTTATTGAAGGTTGGGAACCAGACTAAGTTTTGGAGGAGTTTTGGGCCAACTTTCAACTTGACCCCTCCTAATCCAGTCCTCAGGTTTATGGTTTGGCCAAAACCAAGTCAAACTCCGCAGGTTCAACCTCCAACAGAGCAAGTTTGGCACCACTGGTGAATTTCATGATGACTAAAATATTTTTCGAACCCCTTCTGACTTTGTGCTAGTGCAGACGAGGCTGTAGAGTAACATAGACCTGCCCAGCATGCCATATCTGAATGTGCTGGCTCTTTCTATGCATCTTCTTTTCTGGGCTCTGCATCCCATTACATCTCATTGTTTACATGTATTAGTTGCAAGCAAACAGAGACAATAAGCCAATGGGCAGCCACCCTAAAAATAAAGCCTCAAACTACAGTTCAGTTCAAGTCCCGTTCCTCAGAGCCAGCTCTATTAACACAAACAAAATTCAAAAACAAGAGCAAAGCAACTCAGAACATACAGATACACCGATCAGAGGCCATTCCAGCCATCAGCAAGCTGTGGAGGGAGAATATTAACCAACCCCAGGTAACTAGCATAATAGCTGCTTCACCTTTGCTTTTATAGCCCCACTCCCAATCATCCATGTGATAAGCAGGGCACCTAGGTGTCTCCTTGTAACCTGTGCACGCTGGGACTTAAGGAGACTCTTTAAAGCTTGTCCCAGTGACATGATACAGAAGGGGGCTATTGCACTGATTGCTTTTTTCTTTCAAGGCTGCAAACGTTGGAATAAGAAATGGCAGCTTTTCCGAACTTGCATCACAGGGAACCAAACAAATTAGTCAGGCCGCTCTTAAGAAAAGGTTGCCTAGTGCTGAAAATCCAGAAGGCTGTGTGACAGGGTCGGGCCAGATGGCTACAGGAGAGTAATAGAAGGCAGATATATTAGCCCCAGGTTGAGTAGTTCCCTTTTCCCTGGGTAAGGCAACAGGGAAGGTTCCAGAACAATCAGGAACTTTCTGGAAACAATTAAGACAGAGGGGCTGATTAGAACACCTCCAGCCAATCAAGAAGTTGCTAGAATCAATTAAGGCTGGCTAATCAGGGCACCTGGGTTTAAAAAGGAGCTCACTTCAGTTTTTGGTGCACGTGTGAGGAGCTGGGAGCAAGAGGCACTAGGAGCTGAGAGTGAGAACGCGGACTGTTGGAGGACTGAGGAGTACAAGCATTATCAGACACCAGGAAGGTCCTATAGTGAGGATAAAGAAGGTGTTGGGAGGAGGCCATGGGGAAGTAGCCCAGGGAGTTGTAGCTGTCGCACAGCTGTTCCAGGAGGCACTCTAGACAGCTGCATTCCACAGGGCCCTAGGCTGGAACCCGGAGTAGAGGGCGGGCCTGGGTTCCCCCCAAACCTCCCAATTCCTAGTCAGACACAGGAGTAGTTGACCTGGACTGTGGGTTCACGAAAACGGCCAAACTGAGGGCTACCGTGAATCTCCGAGGCAAGCAAATCTGCCAATAAGCGCAAGACCCACCAAGGTAGAGGAGGAACTTTGTCACAGTTGGCATTTGTGCAACCTGATACTGCTGACCCAGCAGATTTAGAGCCAGCTTGTCAGACTCTCTGGGGAGTCTTGCAGTGGTTTTGCTTTGGGCACTGAAGCAAAGAGCTTTGAAAAATGTGTCTGAAGGAGAGTGAGGAGGAGGAGGCGGAGGCCTTGCTTTCTAGCTGCTGCCTCTTTGCTTGTACATGAAGGGAACAGAGAGAAAATCTTCTACTTCAAAAACTGCTCTTATGACATTACCTTTAAATGGCCCCTGCTTTGAAGTACAGATTTCTTCATGATGCTACAAATTCTTGCCCTCTTCCTAGAAGAAAGGTTCCCCCCCCTTAGGAAAATGGGAACAAAAGCAATTGTAATGAACTCCTGGCAATGCAGAATCTAAGGGCAAAAGACCACATGCTTCCAAGGTGACTTGCAGGATTAGCCATTGTAGAAAACTAGTGAGTAGACTAGCTCTGTTGATTAGAGAGATAAGGTGGATGAGGTAATATCTTTCATAGGACCAGCTTCTGCTGGTAAGAGAGACAAGCTCTTACACAGAAATTTTCTGAAGAGCTTGTAAGCTTGTCTCTCTCACCAACAGCAGTTGGTCCCATAAAAGATATTACCTCACCCACCCGGTCTCTGTAATCATGACTACTTCCTTGTTAATGCCAAACACACAGATGCTAATCTCATTGTTCCTCTGCAGTTTAACCCCAAAAGGTCTTTGACTCTAGAATCTGGGGTTTTTTACATTAATTGTATGTACACTGATGCCTTGGCTTGGGTCTTCTGCGGGGACTAATTATTGCACCTCTGGATCTAAAACCACGAGCTTCAAACTGCTTGACCAGGTGCATTAGCTTTGAGGCAGTAGTAAACTTATAAACCACTATATGTGATCTAGCCACTAGAGGGGGACAAAAAGCACAGTGTTAGATATGTAGGATTTGCAAGATTCAATTTTACTCTATAAAGGTTGGAAAAGGTCTATGTCAATGGATACGCTGAAATCAACAACAACAAAAATTTGATAACAGCAGGAGTACAACCTGCCCTGCACTTATACCTGCAGGGTTCAGGTGTCAGTGGCCCTGCAGCAGGGCAGGGGGCCTTCTGCAGCCCTGCTGTCGTGGACCTGCTCTCTCTCACTCACTAGCTGGGAGTGCAGAGGGTCTCTGCTCTGCCCTGCCAGGACCTGCTCAGAGTCCCTGCAGGTGCAGTGTACAGTGGGGAGCCTGCAGTACAGTGGGGAGGCAGGGTAGAGCAAAGACGCCCAGCCAAGACTGCAAGAAGGAGGAGGATGAGCCCCTAGCTGGAGCCATGCAGCAGTGGGATGTCCTCCCATGTGGTGGGGGGGAGGTTCATCCAAACTGCTGACACTCTGCAGAAACTTTAATTAAAATAGATAAAAATAAAAATCTATTTTTCCATCAAAATTAAATACAATAATAATTGGATTCTTCCAGGCCTAGACATGTGCTAGCCTATTGTTGCTGAATGACTCAGAGGACTGGTAAGGAAACGGAGCCTTCCACTTCTAGGGTCAGTAGTAAACAAAAACAAATGGATGGGGCAGCATGATCTGGAACAGGGGTAGTTAGTTGTTTTTTGTCAAGGTCCAAATTTCTTGGTCAAGGTATAGTCAAGGGACTCCAGAGAAACATTTTTCACATTGCAATAACAATAATATTAATGATAATAATAAATAAATAAATAAGAAGATTTTGCGGTCAATTCAAAAGTGTTTGGTGGTTCGGATTTGGCCTGCGGCCCACCTATTGACTACCTCTGGTCTGGAGGAATGAATGCAGAGCTGGGTCTTCAGATGTGGCTTTCAGCAAATCTTTTCACCCTTTTGGTTGAGTTTTCCATTGGAGAGGGATATGGCTCCCAGCCTGCTCTAATAGGGCATGGTATGGATTCATGAATTAATGTTTTTAGGGGCTCTGAATAAAAGCCAACTATTGTCATTACATATCAGCGGTTCAGTGAGACACATCCACTGGTGTTCATATTTCATGCCTCCACCTCACTGGCATCTTTGTTGGCATTCTCAGAAGAAAGGCTAAGGATCGTATGGGCATCAATGCAGCTCTCCTATATCACATGGGGTGGGGGAGAGCTTTGTCCAGGTCCCTGTGGGGGCCCATGAATGAGGCACATGAATAGCAATGTCACTTCCTATGCTGTGCTTGTCTGCTGGTTAGAGTGCACTTCTATTTCCTGGGCTGTCAGGCTGGCACCTCTACTCCACACTGGTTCCTCGCCCCACTGGTGACATTGGCTGGCAACTCCTCCATGGAACTGTGAGCACGGTGTGTGGTTGGCATGGTTCATCGACGCCACGGACACATGACCCTTCTGCAGAGAGAGGGAGTTCCTGTTGCATGCCTACCTGCCATACTCCAGACTGCAACCTTCTGTTTAGGCTGCATTTCTCCTCCCATCTTTTCCTCTAGGCACACGCCATCTGTGGCGTCACCAAGTTGCAAGATCTCCCCTTCGGCTTTCTCCTGACACTGGCCAAGACGGCCATCCATCAATCCAGGAGGAAACTCAGAGAGGATGTTTTCTGGGACCTTTCATGCATCTGGGAAGAGCCCTTCTCAGTAGCATCCACTGACATCTTGGACTGTCTCAGGACAGCAGGCATTATCCAGAGTTCTCTTCTGGGTGTCCCCCCTCTAGATCCCTCATTTTGACCCTGTGACATGTATCCCTTCCCTGTTTTTTTCATTTCTTATGTCCCCATGATCTGTTGATTGCTGGGTTCTGTAGCTCCTCCCTCACCTGCATGGGTGCGGCTTTTCTTGCTTTGATGGGCTTTGCCCATCAATCCCATTTATTAAGTAGGCTGGCTTCTGTTGACGTCAGTGCTCTTGCAGGGCTGGGCCCTTAAATAAAAACTTTCTGCAAAAGTAACTTCCCTTGAATATTATATATTAATTATTTATATAATATTATATATTATATATTATTTATATATATATTATATATTAATATTATATATATATATGTATATCATTAAACCTTTAATTATCTTAGTAACTTAAAGGAGAGGTGAGGTGATCCAGGGCCAGATCCTCAGCAGGTGTCGATAGAGCTGCACCAATTTACTTAATTAGAACTGCAATAATCTATGTCAGCTGAGGATGTGACCCCAAGTCTCTGAATGGAGCCCTACAGAGATTGTCCTGTTTGAAGAGGACTACATTAATGTGAACTAGGAACCTTTTAATACACACCCATAGCATCCTCACAGATAAGTTAAAACGCAGCACTTTAGTGCATGTTGCGATTTACACCCCAATAATCCAAATTGCAGGGCAGTATAGACAACCCCTAATGTGAACCATGTGCATCAGGGAGCAGAACTTTGGTGTTATTTGTGCCTCTGGCCTCTTAATTTTCTTCTTTCTGTGAAAGGAGTCTCTCCACTGGAGTGCCTCCTTGTGGCCAGGCATAGCAGCTCTCCCCCTATCTCACAACCCCTGCCAGTGGCCACTCTGGTGGTCCACCTCTGCATGGGCCTCTGATTATGTCACAATTTAGGTCCACCCCTTCTGGGGTAACAGAGTCTAACTAAGGGATTGGCAACCTTTGCCACGCGGCCCATCAGGGAAATCCACTAATGGGCCGGGACGGTTTGTTTACCTGTAGCGTTCGCAGGTTCGGCTGATCGCAGCTCCCACTGTCTGCAGTTCGCCGTTCCAGACCAATGGGGGCTTTGGGAAGAGGCGGCCAGCACATCCCTCGGCCCACGCCGCTTCCCGCAGCCCACATTGCCCTAGAACAGCGAACCACGGCCAGTGGGAGCTGCGATGGGCTGAACATGTGGCTGCTGCAGGTAAACAAACTGTCCCGGCCCGCTAGCAGATTTCCCTGATGGGTCACATGCCAAAGGTTGCCGATCCCTGGCCTAACTATAAGGTGATGAGTCTCTCCTGTGCTGGGCTCCAGCCAATCTGCAAGCCAGGAACCGGTCTGGTAACTCCAGGACAGGTATATAAGCCTCAATGGAGGAATAGCAACTCTAGGGCAGCGATTCTTAACTCATGGCCCAGTTAGCATGCAACTGTGACCAGCTCAGCTGTGTGCTAAACGCCACAGGATCCGCGGCAGGGTCTGGGCAGCTGGCTGCCGCCCAGGCCAGCATGGCACAGTATGGGGTCCCTGCAGGGTCCGGGCTCCTGACTGTCCCCCGATTCCCCCTCAGCAGGGTCTGGCCAGCCAGCAGGGATCAGGGGTCCCCTTACAGCAGAGTCCAGGGTCGGGGTCCCTGCCTTCTGCTCTACACTCAGCTCTCCGCTCCTGCCCTCACTCTGTGGAGGGGTCTCTGGGTGGAGGGCATTGAGCATAGGGGTTTGTGAGGGAGGTTAGGTGGGGGGCCCTGTGGTTCTCAACCTGTGGCCCAGGTAACATATGTGGCCCACAATGATAAATAGGTTGAGAACCGCTGCTCTAGGGCTTGGAACTCTCGCCTGCCTGACAGTGGTAACAGACTCCCCAAGCCTTGCTCTCGCTCCAGCCCTGTTCTTAGTCCTGCTCTCGCTCCATTGACTCAATTCTGGCTCTGACTCCTGGCACCAACCACTAAGCCCAGCTGCCACAGCTCCAACCACTAGCCATGACCATCCCCGTCATGGTTTCTGATATCAACAAATAAAAGTCCACTGTATTTATATTGGGTCTCCGGCCCCAACTCTGGGCCCTATGGTTCTTCCATTCCCTTGGCTCAGGGTTTCCAATATCCTTATCCCTTATCTCAGGGTGAGGGCTTCACCACTTTCTCTGTTGGCTGGTAGGTGAACCCAGGCCTTTCCTCATACACCAGATTCCAGTCCATGGTCCCTATAGCCAGCAGCCAAGGTCTGTTCCACAAAATTCCTTGCTGCTGCATCCCTGGACCTCTTCCTATCCAGATTTTCTCAGCCCTTCTCCCCACAACCTCTAAATTCTCCCTTGTCTCATGCCAGGTCTCACAGGGTTCTCCCCAGGAAGCCCCCAGTAGAATCTCAAAGTACCAATTTCCAACCTTCTCAGGCTTGACTTTTCATCCCCCTCTGCTGTGGTTTCCCCTGTTTTTTCCCTTAACTTAACACTTCCCAGGGCTCTCTCCCTGGACATCCAAATCCTGCCCTTTTTTCAGGGCACACCCCCAGAGCCTTCCCCATCCTAGTGACTGCTCTATGCCTCCCCTCCTCTCTGCCAGCCTCCTCTACTCAGGGTAGGATCCTAGGGCTTATTCTCCCCTGAGTTTTCTCCCCACAACCTTTGTAGTCACAAAGAGGGACTGCAAAGTTCTTTCCTCTCCTCACTACAGTCCCTTTCTTTCTTCTTTTCTTTTCCTGTCATTTTATGGGTCAGCAGCCTCAGCATATGAGGCTATGAGTGTCACCTACCACAGTTTTTTCATAATCAAAAGCTTATGTCCGCTCACCCTGTCCTGCATACTTTAAAAATACACTGTAATGCTTTTTTAATGCTACCCCACTTTCCCTGTTCTCTCACCAGTCCTTTCAGACTATATTCTTTCACCTTGACGCATCTTAGTTCTTCATAAAGAGAATCTTGGTTTTTGCATAATTCTCCCTGCGTTGCCACAGCAGATGGTCAACTGTTTCTTTAACTTTGCATGTTTCGCACAACCCGTCTTTGTGCACAGTTAGTAGATATAAATAACCATTTAGGCCATAGTGGCCTGTTAGCACTGTAAATATAGTTATGGTGCTTCTTCTGTCATAACTGGGAAATATAACATTATCCTTAAGTCTAGGACATATCTCATAGAACCATCGTCCTTTTTTCTCTTTGCGCTATCTTCATAGTTAAGAACAATATTTTGTCATTCCTACTATCTGAGGTTCCCTTACTGATTGCTGTTATACTCAAAGAGTCAGACAGGATAGCAGTTGTTGCTTGGCACACGTTCCTTAGCCAGGTCAGTGCTAACAGTATGCCTGTGTATTCAGCTGTCATAATGGCCACCAAATTGGATAGTCTCATAGATCTCTTAATTCCAAATTCAGGGATACAAAAGGCCATTCCCACACTACCAGTGTTGTCATCTTTAGGTCTGTCAATGCAGAATAGACAATGCTGATCCCATTTGCCATATATAAACTCAAAAATTTTATTCATCATTGTTATGCTGTCTGGAGTGGTTCAAAACCATGTGTGCCAGCCACAGGTTAAAAAGCAGGGCAGAAACCCCAAACTGCTTCTAAACTCTATAATTAGATTTCACAAGTGTGAACTCCTAAAGCACGCTAACAGTCTTACCATGGAGGCACAGATGGTCCCCTTGGGCATTCCAGTCTATCTCGCCACTCAGGGAAGCTGGAGTAAGTGATAGATGGTCACTTGCGCCAAAAAAAATCACTAATATTCAGATTGTTCCCAGTCCCACAGGACCAGTCATGTACCCCAGGTCACTTGTACTCAGATCTCAAACCAAGGCCAACATCTGTAGCCAATCCTGTAATTAACTAAAGATAAGAAATGAGAATTATTTACAAGATTAAGCAGGTAAGCATATACACACAAGTGAGGTACAATCTTAAATTCAAAAGGTAATTGAAGTTTCTATAATAAGCAAGCTTTTCTGTTCTTTGGGGCTAAGCCATGCTAAGCAGCTTGGGGATCTCTTACTTATGTCTAGGAATCTTTGCCCCTCAGAGGTCAGACAGCATAAAGAGGCCTCAATTTCTTCGGCTTAGGGATTTTTATTCCCCCCTTTCTCTTGAGTCCAAGCTGATGGGACAGGTGCTCCTGGACATAACATATTCGGGGCGGGACACAGAGAGCAGTCGACAAAGTCTCTGCTCCACAGTGGCCCATTTGGATTCAATAGTCTTTCCTGGTGAGCAGGAGCTAACACTTCTTGGGGTAAACTAGTATTTCACACTGGGTAATGCTTCTCCCCGACTGTGGGGAATTTATAGTCTTAAATATTTGTATAACATTACCTTATAACATGGGATGCAAATATTATAGGTAGGGTTAATACATGCAGCATCCTACAAGCATTCCATAAAGTCTAAACACTTGGTTATAATGCTAGAATCTCTTTTAATAATGCTAACATACAGGTGAGCCACAGTGGTTTCCAGCTATGCGATTGTAAGTGTTCAGTGAGGCCTAGGGACCTTGACATGAGTTGGCACCTGGTCTGCCAGCATCACAATCATATCTGATGGCTCTACTTTTTCCTTTGTCTTACCATATAATTCCAAATTCACTTGAAGAGACAACTGTCCAGGTATAGTTTGACTGCTCATGACTGAAGATTTCAATCTCTCTGTCCTTCCTTTTCACTCACTTTCCACTCCCTCCCATCTTTTGACCCTGTTAGCATGTGGGAATAGGTGACATCCAGTTACATTTTATCTATTTACTTCCCAACCATCTTCATATATTTGTTTAGTATTCTTATCTTCACTGTTTCCATTAATCTTAGCCCAAAAGGTTAAATGTAACAATTTCATCCTTAAACATATAGTAGTTCCCTGCTTCACACACAGTGGTGCTGTAACATTGTACCACATGGGATTAACCAGAGCTTGGGCGTGGATCGGCTCTAATTCTTTAACTGTTAATTTCAAAGATGAAGATTTCAAAGGCTTGCCTCCATAATCTATAACTGGTTTTATTAGTGCCCTATTCAGCATCATCAGTGAGTTCTTATCTCGTTCCCAGCAATACTTTTAAGCAGATTCATCGTCTTTTTACATTTACTCTGGATATTAACTATATGACCCTTCCAAATTAGTTTATCAAACACAAGTCCTAAGAATGTAAAATTTTGAACTGGCTGAATTTTCTCTGCATAGAAATGGAGGTTCCATGCTTCCCCAATCTTTCTTTCTGTGAAGATCCAGTCCCTTTCTGCTCTCTACTTGCTCTGTTTATTTATATTAACCGCCTAGCTTTTTCTGCAGTTTGGCTTCATCATTAATTAAGCCTTGGCCACCCTCCAGGTGCAGCCAGTTAGCATAACTGACCTCTCAGGCCCATATCAACTCTTTCAAAGCCTATGTGGGTTACACACCCCATTATATCTGCATTACAAAAAAAGGAGAGCACTAAAATTTTCAGTGCAAACAAGGGTTTGTGAATTATTAATGTCTTCATGGGTTTTTGACCTCCTTTGTAAAGTTCTTTGAGATCTGCTGATAAAAAGCACTAGATGATATTATTGGTGCCAAAATGTTAATTTAATGTTTCTTGGATTTCAATACATGCCAAGTGGGTTTGCTTTATGGTTACTGCAATGCCATTTTATTAGCAATGATTATTCTATGCATTTCTAAAGTGTCCATCATGGTGGTAAGACCTGAACACTCTGCATAAGGCAAATCCTTTATGCAGGAGGTAATACCCACAAATGGAACATCTCAATGAGATGCTCTCCTCCTTCCACAGAGTCAGTGATAGAATAGGTTTCAGAGTAGCAGCCGTGTTAGTCTGTATTCGCAAAAAGAAAAGGAGTACTTGTGGCACCTTAGAGACTAACAAATTTATTAGAGCATAAGCTTTCTTGAGCTACAGCTCACTTCATCGGATGCATTTGGTGGAAAAAACAGAGGAGAGATTTATATACACACACACAGAGAACATGAAACAATGGGTTTATCATACACACTGTAAGGAGAGTGATCACTTAAGATAAGCCATCACCAGCAGCAGGGGGGAGAAAGGAGGAAAACCTTCCATGGTGACAAGCAGGTAGGCTAATTCCAGCAGTTAACAAGAATATCAGAGGAACAGTGGGGGGTGGGGGGGGAGGGAGAAATACCATGGGGAAATAGTTTTACTTTGTGTAATGACTCATCCATTCCCAGTCTCTATTCAAGCCTAAGTTAATTGTATCCAGTTTGCAAATTAATTCCAATTCAGCAGTCTCTCGTTGGAGTCTGTTTTTGAAGCTTTTTTGTTGAAGTATAGCCACTCTTAGGTCTGTGATTGAGTGACCAGAGAGATTGAAGTGTTCTCCAACTGGTTTTTGAATGTTATAATTCTTGACGTCTGATTTGTGTCCATTCATTCTTTTACGTAGAGACTGTCCAGTTTGGCCAATGTACATGGCAGAGGGGCATTGCTGGCACATGATGGCATATATCACATTGGTAGATGCGCAGGTGAACGAGCCTCTGATAGTGTGGCTGATGTGATTAGGCCCTATGATGGTATCCCCTGAATAGATATGTGGACAGAGTTGGCAACGGGCTTTGTTGCAAGGATAGGTTCCTGGGTTAGTGGTTCTGTTGTGTGGTGTGTGGTTGCTGGTGAGTATTTGCTTCAGATTGGGGGGCTGTCTGTAAGCAAGGACTGGTCTGTCTCCCAAGATCTGAGAGAGCGATGGCTCGTCCTTCAGGATAGGTTGTAGATCCTTGATGATGCGTTGGAGGGGTTTTAGTTGGGGGCTGAAGGTGATGGCTAGTGGCGTTCTGTTGTTTTCTTTGTTGGGCCTGTCCTGTAGTAGGTGACTTCTGGCTCTCAGATCTTGGGAGACAGACCAGTCCTTGCTTACAGACAGCCCCCCAATCTGAAGCAAATACTCACCAGCAACCACACACCACACAACAGAACCACTAACCCAGGAACCTATCCTTGCAACAAAGCCCGTTGCCAACTCTGTCCACATATCTATTCAGGGGATACCATCATAGGGCCTAATCACATCAGCCACACTATCAGAGGCTCGTTCACCTGCGCATCTACCAATGTGATATATGCCATCATGTGCCAGCAATGCCCCTCTGCCATGTACATTGGCCAAACTGGACAGTCTCTACGTAAAAGAATGAATGGACACAAATCAGACGTCAAGAATTATAACATTCAAAAACCAGTTGGAGAACACTTCAATCTCTCTGGTCACTCAATCACAGACCTAAGAGTGGCTATACTTCAACAAAAAAGCTTCAAAAACAGACTCCAACGAGAGACTGCTGAATTGGAATTAATTTGCAAACTGGATACAATTAACTTAGGCTTGAATAGAGACTGGGAATGGATGAGTCATTACACAAAGTAAAACTATTTCCCCATGGTATTTCTCCCTCCCACCCCACCCCCCACTGTTCCTCTGATATTCTTGTTAACTGCTGGAATTAGCCTACCTGCTTGTCACCATGGAAGGTTTTCCTCCTTTCTCCCCCCTGCTGCTGGTGATGGCTTATCTTAAGTGATCACTCTCCTTACAGTGTGTATGATAAACCCATTGTTTCATGTTCTCTGTGTGTGTGTATATAAATCTCTCCTCTGTTTTTTCCACCAAATGCATCCGATGAAGTGAGCTGTAGCTCACGAAAGCTTATGCTCTAATAAATTTGTTAGTCTCTAAGGTGCCACAAGTACTCCTTTTCTTTTAGTGATAGAATAACTATCTTTACCTTTCCCATATTGTGAACCACTTTTCCATGCCAGGACCCTCAAACTCTGGGGTTGAGCCAGGGTCCTCTTCCCACTTAACAATATGGGAAGGACAAGATAGTCTTGACTCCCAACACTGCCTGTGACTCCCCAGGTTCAGAACCCTTAATCCCAGTGACATTCCATCTCACTCTGATCATAGATGGGGATCCCTTTAAGGCCTCTGTGGGGGGTTTTAAACCTGCTCTTTTTAAGTGGATACAGTGGTAATGATGCCCAATTTCTCCTTTTATGTTAATCCAGATTTCTGATAGTTCTGGGGTGTTTGATCTTAGCTGTCCTAACAACTTTCAAGGAATATGAAACTGTTTCAGGAGACTGGCTGCTGCTGTTGGTAAGTAGACTGGGACTGCAATGTCATGCTGTTAACGTTCTTGGATTAAATTCAGCAGTGATGAAAACTCATTACCATTGGTGACCATACACTCTTCAGGGTCCCAGACTCACTACAGGGCAGGCTCATGTAGGCTGCAAGAAGTCCACAGTATTTACTGAGGCACTTCCCCACATCCCTCTTAGGCTGGGATTCTGGAATAGGCGTGGTAGATCCCTTATGTCTCTCTCAAGCTGCCCAGTCTGGGCTAATAGTCCATTTATAAGCAGGCAAAGAAAAGTAATCCCAAACCAAACTCAGTAGTCCTGAGCAAGGCCTACTTCCCCCAGCAGGTTCTGGTAGGCTGTGGCCTTTGCAGGGGCCCTGGGCTGTTCCTTTTCCTCAAGGAGCAAAGAATAGGAGATCTGTTCTCCTCCCGACCAACCAGCACATGAGCTCTCCTCCTCCCCTTTTAAGTGCCCCTTCATTACCTGACAGCAAGTGCAGGTGTGGCTGGGCAGGGCTGAGTGGGCCCACAGCAGCTCATTAACCCTTGAGGGCTCAATGGGGGGGTTGGTGTACCCCATCACACTATGTGATTTAGTAGCCTGTGTGCAAAAAGCTGATGGTCTTCAAGCAGTGACTGTGTTTTTGTGTACCGTTGAATGCCTGAGTTATTGTCAGCAATTGATAGATTATAACAACCCCGGGAGTAGGAGGAAATAGTGGATGCAGAAAACTTTTTAGATCCTATAATTTTAGGATGGGATTTTCAATAACACCCAATCAACGTTGTCCTAATTCTGCTCCCACTGAGGTAATTGGTAAAACTCCCATTGACTTTAGTGGAAGCAGAGTTAGGCCTAAGCTAAGCACTTTTGAAAATCTAACCTTATGGGTATATCTAAACTTTAGCTTCCCAGCCCGGGTGGATAGACTTGCACTAGTGGGGCTTGAGTTGTGCTCTAGAAACAGCAGTGTGACAGCTCAGGTTCTCAAGCCCACCCCACCCTCTGGGTTTGAACTCGGGTGGCTAGAACAAGTCTCCACCAGTGCCACAACACCCACACTGCTAGTGTGAAACTCTACCTGGGCTGGGAGACTCGGTCCAGCTGCAATGCAGACATAACCCTTATGGTCTCTGCACAATTTTTACTTCATTCTGCAATGTTCTGCTGATTTCAAGCTCTCATTAAAGGGATGCCATCAACTTCAAAATCACACATCTGTCTGAAGAGATTGTAACGCTAGTAACGCTGCAAGCAATGGTTAAGATGACTAGCCTTCAAAGATTTGGAGAAAATAAATCCTTTTCTCTGGGTTTTTTTCAGCTTGTTTTATGCATGTGAGAGCCCTGAGCATATGCTGTAATCAGTCAGTCAGTTTCCCCTGTTGTTTGTTTGGGTCTTTAATGGTGTCTTTGTTGTAATTAAACACCCACAGCTGGCTCCTGCTAGCTGACTTGTGCTTGCAGGACTTGGGCTAAGAGGCTGTTTAATTGTGGTGTAGACATTTGGGATACAGCTGCAATCTGAGCTCTGGGAACCTCCCATCTTGCAGGGTCCTAGAGCCCAGACTGCTGCCCGAACCCCAACATCTCCAATGCACTTAAACGGCCTCTTAGCCCAAGCCCCATGAGCCTGGACCAGCTGTGGGCTTTTGATTGCAGTGTAGACACACCCTCACACAGCAGAAAGGGAGAAAACAAATATGATGCACAAAAATTTGCCAGTAGCTTTGGCACAAGTACAGTAAATTAAACTACATTGAAATAATTTTGTAAGACTGATTAGACTTCGAGTTGATGGTGTCACTTTAACAAAAAGTGTCTATAGTCAAAGTCCAGCCATCACAGCGTAATCAGAGAGCTGCTGTGTTAGCCCAGCCTTGCATAAAACTGTCTCCCAGCAAATTGTAGTAGCAGCAGTATGCCGGGAATTCCTCGTCTGCCTCTCTGTTCATCCCAGTGACATACATGTGAATTCTGACCTGAATTAAATGTGAACGTTGTAAGAGAGGATCATTTTTGCTCCTTTACGATTTAGAAAGAGGGCTGAAGAAGTGTTACCACCCCTCCTAGCTCCCCGCAGTGCAGAGCACAGAAATGAGTCTGTTGGGTGAGGTGGAGTGTGATGCGCTTTGGCCACCCTGCCCACCCTTGGGTGACCGTTAGCCATTGGTGCAAGTTAGAGCAGCCCCCAAGTTCAGCTGCTGAGGTGGTGTGAAGCCGCCTTATGGGCAGGAGCATCTGAGGATTCAGCTCTTTGTTATGATACAAATAATGCAACAACACTATGTCCAGAGATTCAATGACAGTTATTTCAGACAGTGATGGCAACATTTTACATGCTTCCTTATGACCAGTAAAGAGATTTGATTTAAAAATTAGTTTACCAGTGACATACAGGCATGATCTGCAACAACTCTAAGAGATTAGGAGGAGCTCATATTTGACTGTTCATCTCAGAGATGGGTCTAAACCAAAACTCTGCTCCAAATTCGCCCAAACACTGGTAAATATGAATCTCATTCCAGATTCCAATTTCCCAGCTCGAATCTATCTGTATACATTTCAAAAAGCCCAGATTATTTGTACATATACTATAGGGACATTCAGGGTCAGATTTTCAAAAGGGCTCAGCTCCCATCCAGGGACCTAAATGAAGTGGACACATTATCAGAAGTGCTCAGCACCCAGTTACTCCCTTTGAAAACTGGAGAATTCCCCCTCTTCCATCGCTGAGAACAATGGGAGCTTTTTTGAAAATCTGGCTATATATATATAAAATCATAGACACATGTACACACTGTTTGATCCAGCAAGCAATGCATGTCCAGAATTCCCGCAAGCCTTGTTATGTGTCTAAGAATATAATTTGTGTTTTTGATACAGGAAACATTTGCCATTTTCATCTTTGGAGCAGAGTTTGCCTTAAGAATCTGGGCTGCTGGGTGTTGCTGTCGCTATAAAGGATGGAGGGGGAGGCTCAAATTTGCCAGGAAGCCTTTGTGTATGTTGGGTAAGCACAAACTCTTTGATTGTTCTCCATATGTCTATCCTTTTCTGTTCTGAGTCAGATGTGGTTGATGTCTAAAACCCCATGAATGACAAGTACAAAGGCCCAGTATGCTAAGAGTTCTGCACTGTTTAGAAAGAATTATAAAGTACCTGAAAACCTGGATTCACTCGAGAACAGTGTTCATGGTTTGACAGAGAGTTGGAATTGGATATTTACTGCAGAATCTGCTCAGGAGTTCTGCAGGATCTCAACAACTTTAATTCATACACTGTTATAGTTTGAAAAATCACTGTAAAATGGCGCATCTTTACTGAACATATCTGTTCCCTTTGTATCTTTGAGTTGTGTCTGCTTACTTTACTGACACAAACAAGCTTTTACTGCAGTGTGGTCTAATGAGCACTGAAATAGGAGTCAAGAAATCTATGCCCAACTCTGTTATATGATCTTGGGCCAGTCACTTCTCTCTGTGCCTCTGTTTCGTCCACCACACCTTGTTGGTCTTGGCCTTTTAGAAATATAAGCTCTGCAGGGTAGGGGCTGGGACTCATATTTTTGTGCAGCACTTTGCACGATAGGGTCTCAGTTGTGGTCTTCAGGTGCTATTGTAATATAAATCAATAATAAAACTTGTATTACTATTTAAGGGCCAATATAGCTTTGGGTATGCAAGCTGGGGTTTGTTCTATCTCATGTATAATCATTAAAATTGTCATCTAAATTCTAAGCACAGACTCTTTATTGATGGCAATGTAAGGAGTGAGAAGAGCTCAGCTGCATATTTAAAATCCTGGATTAGAAAAATCATTTCTTGATTTGTAAATGACCCCAACTTGTTATGGAATTATTGGGAGAGAATGAGTAAGAAACTGACATGGTGTCATTTCAAAGACACTTTGATTCTAAATACACTTGAAAGACGGAGTGGCTAAGAGCCCTGAGAATGTTTCTGACACAATTGCTACCTATTTCCACTAGGATAATTATGGTCTCATAAAGGTCCATCGATTTAAAAAAAAAAAAAAAAAGCAATCTGCATTTCAGACCTCTGTAATTGATCCTGTCTCACTCACAAAAATAAACAGCACTGGCTTTAAGAGGTTAACCTGGACAGCCTGCCACATTGCCAAAAACTAGGGGGCACCAGTAGAAAGTGGGGCTTCTTGTTCCCTAACCACTGTGTTTTGGTATTCCTGCTTTCACTATTTTCCATTTATGGAATATTTATCCTCTGGTTTGTTTGTCCTTCTGATTTATTAGCCTGTATTTTGCAAGACTGACTCTTATGTTATTTTCTGCCCCTTTCTCTTAACCAACTCAGAATGTGTCCCATATCAAATACGAGCTGTGTAGATTATCTGGGTCCCAGATTTGTTCTGCCAGTGCTACAAACTATGTTTGACTCACAGGTGCCTGTTTAATTGGCTAGGAACAGAGTTGATAAGTGGGTTTCAGATCTTTGCTGTGGATTTTACAGCACAAGCAAATGGAATGAAGCAGCAGATGATGGTGTGACACTGCGCTCTATATTCATCATAGTGGTATGATTATGATATGATTATGACATAATTATGATGCATTTTATACAAGATATGTCATGTGAGGTGTCATTGGAAAAGTTACAATTTGCTGAATGTGATTATTGTAGTGGTAGGCATGTATCATTTTTGTATCTGGAGTTATGATTATTGACTATGTGTCTGTATTTCAAATGTGGTTACACTCGGGTGACATCCACTAAGCAACATGATCCCAGTCTAGAGTGCTGATTGTGAGGGGCCTATTCAAGGTAATGGGGACATTAAGGGAAACTATTGGCCTTGGGAGAAGCTTAGCCCCCACCTGATGAGCCTTCCTGAGAACGCTTCAGACAGCCTCTGGATAATGGCTGCTATGACTCAGCAAGGCGTGCAAGGACACAACTCCATTTTGGTACCTGCCTTTTTCCACAAACTGGGCTAGGACCTTAGCTTGGACCAAAGGGTTCCCACCATATGGAGAAACTATATAAGGTGGGGAGTGACATCATGATTTGTCTTCACTCCCCCGCAACTCAACACCTGGAAGAACCTCTGAAAGACAAAGACTTGAAATGGAGGAGGGGAACCAAGGCTGCACAGCAAATGCAGCCTGTGCCTCAAGAATCTGAAAACCTGCTTCTGTCATCAGTCAGGGTGAGATATTGTTGATTGCAATCCTGCCTAGTATATTGGGCTTAGTTGGCATTTTTGTTTAATTTCCTAGGTAACCTGCTTTGATCTGTTTATCACTTATAATCATTTAAAATCTATCTTTCTGTAGTTAATAGACTTGTTATGTTTTATCTTAACCAGTGTGTTTTAAGTGAAGTGGCTGGGAAAATCTCAGCTCATCTAGCAAAGGCTTGGTGCATATCTTTCCCATATCAAGGAGGAAGCAAACTATATTAATGAGCTTGTGTTGTACAGATCCCTGTGCAGTGCAAGTTGGTATAATTTTGCGTTTATACTCCAGCAGGGGTGCAAGGCTGGGGAGTGGGGAAATTGGCTGGTGCTTCATTGTTGATCTACCAGTGGCTTAGGTAAAGCACTCAGGTAATTCAGTTGGGTGTGTGGCACCATCTGCTATCATGTTGGAAGATAACAGTCCTTGGAGAGGCTGGCTGTGTATCATCAGCAGAGCAATGTGAGAAAGACCAACCCAGCTGGATTATTAGGGGGCACAGTGGTTCCAACAGCTCCCAGACTGCACCCCGGGGGTACAACCCATCACAGATGAATCCACTTTTTGATCAGGCTTTGTTCTCCTTTATGCTGTGCAGATATCTTTGTGTTGATTGCCTCTGTGCCGGTAGTAGCTGTTGGGAACCAGGGCAATGTTCTGGCGACATCGCTCAGAAGTCTGCGCTTCCTTCAGATCCTGCGGATGCTCCGAATGGACAGGAGGGGAGGCACATGGAAGCTTTTGGGATCAGCTATTTGTGCACATAGCAAAGTAAGTGAGGAGTTCACAGGATTAATCTGAGTTATGGGGAAAAAACCAAAAGCAGAAGCAGATCAGACACTTGAGGAGAGTGTTGCCTACTGTTTAGAGCAGCAGAGTGGTAGTCAAGACCCTTGAGTACTATTCCCAGTTCTTCCGCAGATAAGCTCTGTAACCCTAGCCAACTCTCTTACTCTCTTGAGGTCCTGTGAGATTAAATTAATCAGGGCTTGATCTTGCAATGTTGAAACCAATGGACATTTTGGGCTTGACTTCAAAAGGAGTTGGATCATGCCCTTATTCGTAAAGCATGTCAAGCTCTTCGGAAGAAAGCCCTATATAATAGTGATGTGTTAACACAGGCTTCTCTCTAGATGGCATCCAATAAGACTTGGATCTAATTTCCACTCAGTGCATCAGATTAAACTTCATTGAGGGGCAACTGTATCTGTTTGTAGGTGGCAGGGGATTCTATTGTCACCATTTGGGAAGAAATTTAAATTCACCAAATGGCCAAGCTGACTTACCCATCACTGGAGTCCTGGTCCAGGAGCTGATTTCTGATACTTGATGGAATTCACAGCTGCATGTCAGTAAACACTGTCCCTTACAAAGGCTTGGTTCTAAAAGGCATCATCTGTCCCTTACAGTATTGTCCCTTGAGAAATATTGTAAAATGCAGTGCCTGAGTTCATCTATCCCCCACTGTATTTTGCACCAAATGCGTCCGATGAAGTGAGCTGTAGCTCATGAAAGCTTATGCTCAAATAAATTTGTTAGTCTCTAAGGTGCCACAAGTACTCTTTTTCTTTTTTGTGAATACAGACTAACATGGCTGCTACTCTGAAACCTATCCCCCTCTGCCACTTATGTGAAATGAGTCAGAGAAGTTTGGAGTGGGAAGGTGGTGGGAAAAGACTTATCCCAAAATCACAGCAGCAGTTCAATGCATAATGGTTTGATGCTAGTTAGCAGAAGTCAAGTAAAATTAATCTTTAAATATTCAGGGTAAATAGGCCTAATCCCCTGAGATGGGATATTAGATGGATGGGATCTGAGTTACCCAGGAAAGAATTTTCTGTAGTATCTGGCTGGTGAATCTTGCCCATATGCTCAGGGTTCAGCTGATCGCCATATTTGGGGTCGGGAAGGAATTTTCCTCCAGGGCAGATTGGAAGAAGCCCTGGAGATTTTTCGCCTTCCTCTGTAGCATGGGGCACGGGTCACTTGAGGGAGGATTCTCTGCTCCTTGAAGTCTTTAAACCACGATTTGAGGACTTCAATAGCTCAGACATAGGTGAGGTTTTTCGTAGGAGTGGGTGGATGAGATTCTGTGGCCTGCGTTGTGCAGGAGGTCGGACTAGATGATCAGAATGGTCCCTTCTGACCTTAGTATCTATGAATCTATGAAAGTTTCCATGGGAGTGGTAAATTTATTTTCACCCATAACCATGGGTCCAGATAGTACAGTGATGGGTGCTAATATATGCTCCAGCTGCCTCTGGGTGTGTTCAGTTACAGGGTCAGACCCATTCTAGTCCGTATCAGGTAATTATGCTGCCCTTCCACCATTATTGTATAGGATTAGATGATAAAGGGTTACCTGACTGAAGAGCTCTAAGATGGGGGTCTATGGGTTGGCCTGTGAATTACCAAAGTTATGTATAACTTTGATTGGAGGGTCTCATCTCTACATGACATTCTCAGAAGGAAATAGAAAAGGAGTACCTTAGAGACTAACAAATTTATTTGAGCATAAGCTTTCGTGAGCTACACCTCACTTCATTGGATGCATTTGGTGGAAAATACAGTGGGGAGATTTATATATACACACACAGAGAACATGAAACAATGGGTTTTATCATACACACTGTAAGGAGAGTGATCACTTAAGATGAACCATCACCAGCAGCAGTGGGGGAGGGAGGAAAACCTTTCATGGTGACAAGCAAGGTAGGCCATTTCCAGCAGTTAACAAGAACATCTGAGGAACAGTGCGGGGTGCGGTGGGTGGGGAAGAAATAACACGGAGAAATAGTTTTACTTTGTGTAATGACTCATCCATTCCCAGTCTCTATTCAAGCCTAAGTTAATTGTATCCAGTTTGCAAATTAATTCCAATTCAGCAGTCTCTCGCTGGAGTCTGTTTTTGAAGTTTTTTTGTTGAAGGATAGCCACCCTCAGGTCTGTAATTGAGTGACCGGAGAGATTGAAGTGTTCTCCAACTGGTTTTTGAATGTTATAATTCTTGACGTCTGGTTTGTGTCCATTTATTCTTTTACGTAGAGACTGTCCAGTTTGACCAATGTACATGGCAGAGGGACATTGCTGGCACATGATGGCATATATCACATTGGTAGATGCGCAGGTGAACGAGCCTCTTATAGTGTGGATGATGTGATTAGGCCCAATGATGGTGTCCCCTGAATAGATATGTGGACAGAGTTGGCAACGGACTTTGTTGCAAGGATAGGTTCCTGGGTTAGTGGTTCTGTTGTGTGGTGTGTGGTTGCTGGTGAGTATTTGCTTCAGGTTGGGGGGCTGTCTGTAAGCAAGGACTGGCCTGTCTCCCAAGATCTGTGAGAGTGATGGGTCGTCCTTCAGGATAGGTTGTAGATCCTTGATGATGCGTTGGAGAGGTTTTAGTTGGGGGCTGAAGGTGATGGCTAGTGGCGTTCTGTTCTTTTCTTTGTTAGGCCTGTCCTGTAGTAGGTGACTTCTGGGTACTCTTCTGGCTCTGTCAATCTGTTTCTTCACTTCAGCAGGTGGGTATTGTAGTTGTAAGAATGCATGATAGAGATCTTGTAGGTGTTTGTCTCTGTCTGAGGGGTTGGAGCAAATGCGGTTATATCGTAGAGCTTGGCTGTAGATAATGGATCGTGTGGTATGATCTGGATGAAAGCTAGAGGCATGTAGGTAGGAATAGCGGTCAGTAGGTTTCCGATATAGGGTGGTGTTTATGTGACCATCGCGTATTAGCACCGTAGTGTCCAGGAAGTGGATCTCTTGTGTGGACTGGTCCAGGCTGAGGTTGATGGTGGGATGGAAATTGTTGAAATCATGGTAGAATTCCTCAAGGGCTTCTTTTCCATGGGTGCAGATGATGAAGATGTCATCAATGTAGTGCAAGTAGAGTAGGGACATTAGGGGACGAGAGCTGAGGAAGCGTTGTTCTAAGTCAGCCATAAAAATGTTGGCATACTGTGGGGCCATGTGGGTACCTATCGCAGTGCCACTGATTTGAAGGTATACATTGTTCCCAAATGTGAAATAGTTATGGGTGAGGACAAAGTCACAAAGTTCAGCCACCAGGTTAGCCGTGACATTATCGGGGATACTGTTCCTGATGGCTTGTCGTCCATCCCCCCCACTGTTCCTCAGATGTTCTTGTTAACTGCTGGAAATGGCCTACCTTGCTTGTCACCATGAAAGGTTTTCCTCCTTTCCCCCACCTGCTGCTGGTGATGGCTTATCTTAAGTGATCACTCTCCTTACAGTGTGTATGATAAAACCCATTGTTTCATGTTCTCTGTGTGTGTGTATATAAATCTCCCCACTGTATTTTCCACCAAATGCATCCAATGAAGTGAGCTGTAGCTCACGAAAGCTTATGCTCAAATAAATTTGTTAGTCTCTAAGGTGCCACAAGTACTCCTTTTCTTTTTGCGAATACAGACTAACACGGCTGGTACTCTGAAACCTGTCAGAAGGAAATGTTTTAGAAGGTCCCTTTATTGCCATGTAAAGTGAAAGTGTCAGAAAACACATAATAGTGAATCTTTGCTTCTTTCTGATGTCAGATTGGGATGCCTTCTTCTCAACTGGACTTCATTCCATAGCTACATTTACCTCCATCCTGCACAAATCTGCTGCTAGTCTTGTAGCAAATCATTTATTTCTGCCAGAGATGCTGTCTCAGGAGACTGAGGTTTTAGAAAAAGTCACTTATGCTAAAGACATTGTCACCATGTCTTTTTTCTGCCTTGCAGGCTGCTCGTTTTCCAGAGGGCCTCCTCTGGTCTCTTTCCCAGATTCTGTCCTTCCGCCTGGGACTTGACAGGCTGAGAAATGTGTAGGGTTGCGAGAGTATTTGCTAAAATGGGCACTAACGTTTAACGATCAAGTCTAACAATGCAGTTTATTAGTAAAGTCCCTTCAGTGGTTGCAAACCACAAATTTGCTACAGAGGTTGATTTACAGTAAGACATTTGTAAAATTCTCAGCTACAGCATCCCCCATGATAGGTGATATGACCCAAGACAGAAAAGAAAAATCATGCCACAGGGACAGCTGTCTGTCAAGTACCCAGCACTCTGTTGGAGCTCTACAAATTAATAATATTAATAACCGGAAATAATATCTTCTTCACACTTCTGATGAAATGTGGTAACCAGGATGCAAGCTCTAATACACAAACTGTATGGGAATCAGGGGTTCTGTTTTCACCTCTGTCACTGTCTGATTCTGTGACCATGGGAAAGTCAGAAGTAGCTGATGTTCAGAAGTGCTGCACACCTATAGCTCCTGTTGAGTTCTGCCTGTTGGTACTATTGCAATGCAAAAAAACATAGGTGCCCTAATGTGCTGGGTGCTGTACAGAGATATAGTAAAAGACAGTCCTGGCTCCCCAAAAGCTTATGAATATGCTTGAAAATCAAGCTACCTTCCCCCTCCCTACACATACATTTAGGTGCCTAAAGCTCTCTGTGCCTTCATTTACACATCTGTAACATTGGTATAATCCCTCCTCGCAGTGGTGTTGCAAAACCAGGGCCAGGTTAAAGCCTAGGCAATTTACATCCATGTTTAGGGCTCCCCCTCAGCTCGTTGGATTCCATCAGAATCTCAGTTTTCTCATTTAAACCCTTAGTAGGCTTCTAGCCTGATGGTTGTGAAAAAAAGCTGAGAAGTGTGACCCGAGTGTAACTGATGCAGTGATGGCTGTGTAAAGCCTGAAACAATAGCTTTGAGTGGTAAACTGCTCCAGGCATCTCAATGGCTTTTCATCTCCCAAATCCATTCCTGTGGGCCTTGCCAACACCACCCCAGCAGCAAATTCTGTATGTTGTGGCAGGAGCAATGGAGTGCAAAAGGCCCAGTCCCTCCACCTAAGCAGTGTCACGCTGACCGCTGGGGTAAGTGTTAGAAGGCTCCCCAACTGCCACACTGCCTCTCTTGGGTCATGAAGAGGGGATGTATGTGAATCTCCTATGAGGGGAAGGGGGCCCCGTGGGACTTCCCAAACTTCGGTGGAAGGGAAGTGAGGGGTCCATTGTCAATGAGGGGCCAAGGCCGAGGTGCCAGGCCCAATGCTGTGATGTGTCTTGGGCCTTAACCCAGACGTGAGCCAAACTACAACTACAAATTGCTTTTATGTCCTTAGCAGCAAGGTGCTGTATAAATACTAAGTATTGTCACATCTCTGCAGTGTGGAACAGCCAGAGATGCACTATGCTGGACCCAGACTGTAATCCAGACAGAAGTGACAGTTCTTGCTGTTTTACCCTGTGTATCTCTCGTCTTTTGTCACTAGACTTCTGGCCCTGCCATTGCAGAAGTTGGTGCTGTTTTCAGTCTCCTCATTTTCAATCTGTTTCTTTTCCAGGAGCTCATCACTGCTTGGTACATTGGGTTCCTGACCCTTATCCTCTCCTCGTTCCTTGTTTACCTGGTCGAGAAAGATGTGCCTGAAAAGGATGCCCATGGAGTCGAGATGAAAGAAGAGTTTGAAACTTATGCAGATGCACTGTGGTGGGGGCTGGTAAGCAGCTGTAGAAACTGTCTCTCATTTGTTAGTTTAATGGAAATAAAGTGTCCTGGATGGGGGGAGGGATAGCTCAGTGGTTTGAGCATTGGCCTGCTAAATCCAGGGTTTTGAGTTCAATCCTTGAGGGGGCCATTTAGGGATCTGGGGCAAAAATTGGGGATTTGGTCCTGCTTTGAGCGGGGGGTTGAACTAGATGACCTCCTGAGGTCCCCCTTTCAACCCTGATAATCTATGATTCTATGAATTAGGGTGTGAGGGGAATGGAAGGGATTGGTGTAATATATTCAAACACACCTAAATCCCATTCGCAAAAGTGATTTGGGTACTTAAGAGCCTGAAGTCTAACTGAAAGTCAATAGGATGTAAGCTCCTATGTGCGAAGAAAGTCCTATTGACTTTCAATCACAGTTAGGCTCCTACGTACCTAAGTCACTTTTGCAATTGAGACTTAGGTGCATAAGTCACTGAAGTGCTTTTGAAAATTTAACTCTGGAACTTTGTTAGCTGGAGTCTAAGGGCCAGATTTTCAAAAGCCTTCAGCACCCAACAGCTCCTATTTATGCACCTACATGAACTGGCCAGATTTTCAAAACTCAGAACAGTGGGAGCTGGTCCTGTGCTTAGCACTCTTTGAAAAGCTGGACATTTAGGTGCCCAGCGAGAGGCTGAGGTTTTCTGGCAATCTGTCTCTAACTGTGGATGCTGAGCTCTCTTGGAAATTTGGCCTAGAATGTCTGGTGAAGAAATCCCTGGGAGGGAGATTTTCAAAGGCTTAAGTGGGAGTCGGGCGCCCAACTGCCATTGACTTTCCCTGGAATTTGGGCATGCAACTTCCTATTGTGCTTCTGCAAGTCTCCTCCCGAGATACTAGTCTGAACCCTAGAGAATCATCGTATATGAAGAGTCAGGCCCCCAAGTGCTGTCCGAGTTTGGATTAAATTGATGCTGGGTGGGAGGGGTATTCCAAATGAGGGGGCAATTGCAAGGTTCTGGTTCAGTCTGAACCTTAGATAATCATGGTACAAGATCTGAACCATGGCCTTACCCCTTTGTTTAGAATGTCCTGCCACATCCCTGCCACAGAAATTCACTATCAGTTTAATCCAAACTCATACAGCACTTGGGGGACTGAATCTTCTCTCAGTTACATCAATGTCAATAAGTAGCGACCGTGCTGAAGTCAGAGGATTCACATTGGTGTCAGTGAGAGGAAAATCAGAGCACTTGTGTGTATTTCACATCCAGAATTGATTCATTCTTTTCCTAATTGGGATTGAGCTCAAGTTGAATGTGTTGCCCCCTCCTGATCCCCAATGGTTCTACAGCTCCTTATTCCTCTTTCCAGAGGTGGGTGACATACTTTAGGACCCGTGGATACTGAGTTCTGTGTGTGCAGTGCCTCCAACTAGTAACTATATTCAAAACAAGAGAAAGACCAAGGAAAGTGTAGATCCTATATTTAGTGGAGAAGGGGAGCGAATAACTGACGACATCAAAGTGTTTAACATCTATTTTGTTCAGTCTTCACGTACTCTACACAAATATTAACAAGATGGAAGGAACACAAGCCAAAATAGGGAAAGAACAGACTAAAGACTATTTAGAAAAGTTAGATGTATTCAAGTCTGCAGGGCCTGATGAAATTCATCCTAAGGTACTTAAGGAACTAGCTCAAACAATCTGGGAACCATTAGGAGTTATTTTTGAGAACTCATGGAGGACAGGATTCCAGAAGACTAGAGAAGGGCAAACATAGTACACGTGTTTAAAAAGGGGAACAAAGAGGGAATTATTGAACAGTCAGCCAAAATTCAATACCTGGAAAGATACTGGAACAAATTATTAAACAATCAATTTGTAAGCACTTAGCGGATAATAGTGTTACATAGAATAGCCAGCTAGGATTTATCTAGAACAAATGATACCATACCAGCCTAATTTCCTTCTTTGACAGGCAATAAGGGGAAAGCTGTAGATGTAATTGATCTTGATTTTAATCAGGCTTTTGACACAATCCCACATAACATTCTCATAAACAAATTAGGCAAATTTGGTCTAGACGAAATTACTATCAGGTGGGTATATAACTGGTTGAAAGACTATACTCAAAGATTAGGTATCAATTGGTTTGCTGTCAAACCTGGGGGATGTATCTGCTGAGGTCTCGCAGGGGTCTGTCCTGGGTCCAGTACTATTCAATGTTTTCATTAATGGCTTCAATAATGGAGCAGAGAGTATGGTTATTAAATTTACAGATGACACCAAGCTGGAGAGATTGCAAGCATTTTGGAGGACAGGATTAAAATTCAAAACAACCTTGACAAACTGGAGAATTGGTCTGAATTCAGCAAGATGAAATTCAGTAAAAATAAGTGCAAAGTACTTCACTTAGAAAGGAAAAATCAAATGCACAATTATAAAATGGGGAATAACTGTCTTGGCAGTAGTGCTGCGGAAAAGGATCAGGGGGTTATAGTGGATCACAAATTGAATATGAGTCAACAACATGATGTAGTTGCAAAAAAAGGCTAATATCATTCTGGGGTGTATTAACAAGAGTATCGTATGTAAGACATGGGAGATAATTGTCCTTCTCTATTTGGCACTGGTGAGGCCTCAGCTGGAGAACTGTGTCCAATTTTGGGCACCACACTTTTGAAAAGACGTGGACAAAATGTTTAGTCTTGAGAATAGGAGACTGAGGGAAGACCTGATAACACTTTTCAAATATATTAAGGGCTATTGTTAAAGAGGACTCTGATCAATTGATCTCCAACTCCACTGAAGGTAGAACAAGAAATAATGTGTTTAATCTGTAACAAGGGAGATTTAGGTTAGATATTAGGAAGAATTTTCTAACTATAAGGGTAATTAAACTCTGAAATAGGCTTCCAAGGGAGGTTGTGGAATCCCCGTCATTGGAGGTGTTTAAGAACAGGTTGGACAAACACCTGTCAGGAATGATCTAGGTTTACTTGGTCCTGCCTCAGTCTTGATGCCTTCTTGAGGTCCTTTCCAGCCCTACATTTCTATGATTCTGTGACTGGGTGAACAAACAAATAACAATACTTATGACCTCAAAGATATTACAATTGATAACAACAGGGAATTAAGGACCGACTGATAAGAATAAACAATACTATATTCCTGGAGAGGACCATGGTGAATTAAAAGAAGGGCAAGGGAATCAAGTAAATGAGACCTGGACCAACACCACAACAACGCACACTAAAAGCCCATAAATTAAGTCATTACAGTACAATAAGAAAGTCTCCCCATGCACCTTATCTGGGTGTGGGAGCTGTATCTCCATGCAAAGAGCTAAAATCCCTTGCTGGGAGGCACATAGCTCTTCTTTTTGGCTGGAGTGAGTCCCTGTGAGCTTCAAGGCTCCCGATGTAGGAGAGGCCTCTCAGATGCTGCTGGCAGTCAGTCCTCTCTAGTGAAGAGAACAAAACAGGTGTCTGGTAGAATTATGCATATAGCTGATTTTGTAGTTTGCTGGCACTTCTGATATTTTAAGATTTTTTTTAATGTTTTTTTTTCAAAATTTTAATTGAATCAAAAAGTCTAAAAAACACAATTTACTTCACATTGAACAAAATGTGGTGTTTGACACGAAACAAAATGTTTCTTTTAGATTTCAAGCTTTTTTTAAAAAGGTTGTTTTTTTAATAAAATAGAAGGAAATTTCAAAATGGAACATTTTGAATTGAAAACACAAAATATTTCTTTTCAAAAATATTGAAATGAAACATTTCAATTTTTTGGAATTTTTTGGATTTTTTTTTTTTAAAAACACAAACAAGTCAGAGAAACGGATGCAAATTTGTGAAATGTTTTGGTTTTGCCAAATCTGCATTCTTCACCAAAAAAAAGTTTTGGCCAAAATTTGTGCCCAGTTCTAGTCTCCAGTTCTCTGTGGTAGAGCACAACTCAGGAGCTATGGCCGCTCTAGCAGCTCTAACCTGACACCCTGCAACCAGCTCATTTTACCCACCCAGCCTCTGTGGGCTCAGCTCACTTGTTGTGAGGATCTCATGACCTGAGTTACACACACAATGTAAACGTAAGGAATTCAGTCAGATCAAGGAAGCAGGGTGATGGGAGAAGAAGAAAAACACAAAGCAAAGGGACAGCAATGCATAGGGAAACATTTATTCTCAGAGAAGTATTTCTTTTTAATAGAAGGAGTGTGAGGAGAGGCCAGGTTGGCTTGTGGTGAAGGCCCTGAATCGGAACTCAGCGGTCTCTATTCCTAGCTTTGCTACAGACTTCCTGCCTGACATTGGGCAGGTTACTTAATCAGTATGCCATCTCGATTCTCCATTTGCAAAATGGGTATAATATATCGCCTCTGTTTAGAGGTATTGGAGGATAAATTCATTAAGACATATGAGACATGCAGGTACTATGACAATGAGTGCCATAAAAAAACTATATCTATAGAGGGTCAAGCTTAAAAGAAATCCTCCTTGTCTATTTGCATTGTCTGTCTTATAAAATGGCCAACCTATTCTCCCCACAGATTACCCTAGCAACAATTGGCTACGGTGACAAGACCCCCAAAACCTGGGAGGGGAGGCTGATAGCAGCCACATTCTCTCTTATTGGAGTTTCATTTTTTGCTCTTCCTGCCGTAAGTACCATCCTTCTTTTTGCTTTTACAAAACACAGAGTTAATGATATAGAAAGTAAAGAAATAGCCTTCCTTCTATGCAGATTCCACCCGAAATTCAACTGGGAGCCTGCAGTTCAATGACTCTCAAGCTGGAATCTTGAGCACATTCATGCATGGTGTGGAGAAAGCAATCTCTTTTCTCCTTGTGGCTAAGATAAAATGGAGCCTAGTCTGAATTATCCTGTGTGCTGTGCAGAACTTTAGAGCTAACCCTATAAACAGGAGAATTATTCATGTTTTGTTACAAACATGAGACTTGGACCAAATTTGCAAAAAGAGTGAAGGTAAAGCTTTTAAAAAGTGACTTAAGCCCTTAACCTCATTGAAAAGCAACATGGCTTGAATTTCAATGCGGCTTAGGTGCCTAAATACCTTTAAAAATCTGGCCTTAGATTCCTAAATTGCTTTTGAAAATGGCACTTGGTCACCAAAGCCCCCAAGTTTTTTTTGAAAAGTTTACCCTTGATCAGAAAGCTGCTCATGTGAGGTTGGTCCAAGATTTGGGTGACCTGAGCCCAACCTGTGGTTTCAAGTGGAAACAATGCAAAACTTGGAGCTTGAGATTGGTTTCCTTGAGCTCAAAACTTAAAAAAGAAATTCATGGGGGATGGGAGCCCAGGTGATCCAGTATCCAGAATATGGTTCATATGCACCCCCTTCAGATCACAACCACAGAGTTTAAGCTCAGTTCTGACTGAAACAGTGAAGGAGGGAAACAGACCAGCTGCACATCTTGTCATTGAGAAGGAAGTAGAAGACCAAGAAGCTTTTTGAGGAGCTTGTAATGAAACCATGTGAAGCACGGGCCTAGGTGAGGGCAAGATTTGTCAGAAAACTATGATGCCCTGTGAACTAGAACTGCCAGAAAAGCACACTGAACCCCATGTGAATTGCCCCCACTAATTCCCTACAGCTCTGATTAACTCATCCATATGTTTTAAGAGAACTTTCTCCTCAGAATTTCTGTTGTTCTTGTGTTTTCAATCAAACAACGCCTGACAGCCATCACCACCTCTGCTTTCAGGGCATCTTGGGTTCAGGGCTGGCTCTGAAAGTCCAGGAACAACATCGTCAGAAACATTTTGAGAAAAGAAGAAAGCCGGCAGCAGAACTTATACAGGTTTGGATTCTCTAGGTTTCCATCTTGAAATGATACTATATAAATAAGGGCACTATGTAATGAAGTAAGGAATTCTCCCTTGAAGTTCTTATTTCCCTGTGCCCTACATGGGAAGTTGTAATTCAGATATATACTCTGAGGTCAGACAAGATGATCAATGGTCCCTAATGGCTATAAAATCTATGAGTTCACAAAACACTTGTCCCTTTTAGAGCAAAAGTGTCGTTGCTACAAATTCACATGTTCAAAGTTAAGTTAGTCATTCTGCTGAAATTTTCTAGGCAGCCTCCCTTCCAACATCCATTTCAGTGGCACAGAATCACCTGAAACCAGATGGCAAAACCTTTGGCACTATGCACTGTGGGGGGAGGGGGAGAAGAGGAGGAATCACCTGTTTTGCAAGGCTCCAGTTTCCACTGTTTCCCTTGGGAGACTATCCCACATACAGAGATGCCACAGGCTTTTTTGATGCTGTAAAAACTCATAAATGTACAGAATATTGGTCAATAGTGCCTATTGGGTTACAACTTAACATATGTGTTCCTGTAAACGAATCAAGAAGAAAAAGTAGTTTGCAAAAACAAAAAGGAAGCCTGTCATACTTCCCTGGATTGTTGATTGTCTTAAGAGCTAGTTAGAAGTCCATTTAATTTAATGCAAAGACTGCATTGGCTCCACTGAATTTGGATCAGAGCCGTAGATTTTATTTTGTAAAATTTAAATATAAAATTGGTAGCTTGAAGGTTGATCTGTTTGACAAAAATCCAATATGCACTGCAGGCCATGACCTGAATCAAATGACATCAATTGCAAAACTTTTACAGTGGGACCAAGATTACTTTCTTTGAAATCAATGGGAGCGGCGGATATTTATGACCTCTCAGGGTCAGACCCATTCTTTGGAGAATGCTTTGCTGAACAGCATACTTTTGCAGTAAAAATATTTCCTAGCAAAGCACAGGATACCGTGGAGAAGTCTGGAGAAGTTGATTCACTGACATTAAAGAACAGGCAGCCAGGGTAACCACAGTACTGCTGTTTATGTGCTAGTGGAAGTTTGATAGGAGTTATGTGCTAATGTTTAAAATCACTCAGCAAAACTTTCCACAGCAGTATATTAAATTGATTGCTGCCCACTAACCATGGCTCTTTCAGATTCCCAGAAACATCAGACAGATCACATGTTCTACATTTTACTAAGCTAGATGCTCTTTTAGATTTATCAGACTTTAGAATAAAGCAAGATTAGTAAAATGTAACCTCTTCCGGGTATCTGAAAGCAATGGGCAGTGCGCAGTATTCTGTCACATATGCCCCTGGGAACAGTTTTTGAGGACTACTGTCTGAGAGCATCTTTTTCTTATTATAAGCCTTACATGAACTATGGCCCCATCTAATGGCAACTTTCAATATTGCTGTATAATAATTCTGTGCGACTCACTGAATATGTCCATTGTTATCTTCTTTTGAATTAAGAGGTGTATTAACTGGCTGCGTTCACTTATAAACACAGATAAACATTTCCCCTAATGCTAATACTGTCCCTTTATATGTTATCCAGGCTGCCTGGAGGTACTATGCTACTAACCCTAACCGGATGGATCTCGTCGCCACCTGGAGGTTTTATGAATCAATTGTATCGTTTCCATATTTCAGGCAAGTGTGCTGCCCCCTCTAATCAGTAACACCGTATACAGCAGAACTCAGATAGGACATGGGATGTGGAATTTATGTGGATAAACAAGATTTTGGATAATTGGGCTTTTTCAGTGTTACTGCTGCAAATCAGGGGAACATCACCACTTTCAGTTTAGAGGGAGGTTTCAGGGATAAGGGGTTCTGCTGCATACGCCAATATATCTTTTTGATCAGTTTATGTTTTGATATTTTATTGTTCACCACATTCCTTTACTATTGTTTATTGAAAATCCATTTAGTGTGTGTGGACTTTTCTATATTGGGGATGATAATTCAGTTCATTAGAGGCAGAGAAACTAATTGTGAAATCTCGGAGTTTTTGAAAAGTGGGGACTATGTGTTGGAAAAACATTTGTATGTTGCTTCTCTTTGTTTTTGATTTACAGACCATTCTCATAGACTTCTTTTATGAGGGCTGCAGAGCCCAGTCCTTACTTAGTTTAAATACTTCTCATAGGGTTGCACAAATGGAGGAGGATTTTAAATAATTAGAATAAAAACCATCACAAAAACCCATTCCTTATGAATTGAAATGTAAAGTATGGCCTTGGATATGGAGTTAATACATGGTTATATGAAAAGCAAGTGTAAAAATGTCAACTTATAAAATACATTCAGCATATCACTATAGAGCAATACAATAATACAGGTTAGCTGATGTAATATTCTGGCCAGTAGGGAACAGTGGTGTGTGCATGTGCGTGTACAGGCACGCACACACATACACATTCGTATAATACACACAAATATAATTACCCACATGCAAAAAGAAAAGGAGTACTTGTGGCACCTTAGAGACTAACAAATTTATTAGAGCATAAGCTTTCGTGAGCTACAGTGTGAGCTGTAGCTCACGAAAGCTTATGCTCTAATAAATTTGTTAGTCTCTAAGGTGCCACAAGTACTCCTTTTCTTTTTGCGAATACAGACTAACACAGCTGCTACTCTGATACCCACATGCACACACTCATGATAATCTGCTTCCTGTCTCTCGATAGGATTGACAAAAGTATTTTTTCTCATTAACTTTGCAGAGCGAATACAGCTATGGGAATGTGAGTTGGATTCTGTTGTACTTCAATTATAATTTACAAAATTGGAAGCTATGCTCTACATATTTCTACATTTTTTTGAATGATGGAGTAAGAGGAGGGAAGAATTCAGCTTGTTTTTCAGATTCAGGTTCTGTTTGACAAGTTGGTAGTCTCAAACCATTTCTGGCTGTAAACTGAGCATGCTTAATCCTAAAATCATGTAGAGAAAATAAATATGGAACCCTCTGAATGCCATTTTAGTTTAAATCACTTTTCTGATTCTATATTGTACTTTAGTTCACCAGAAAATGTTTCCCCTTCACAAGAAAAAAAACCCTTAAATCTATTCAGGAGATGCTATTTATAGGCTCCACTCAAACATGGGAGAACGCCCCTAGATTCCAGTAAATTCAGGAGGAAGATCCCAGTGGAAAGAAAAGGATGTACCTGATTTTTAACATTTCACAGAAATAAACTGAGCAAAGAGATGACCACTTTTCATTAAAATAATCTTAATATATAATAATTAAAATAATAAAGCTCAAAGCAATACAAAGAATGGAATTCTGATCTGTTTAAAATCTTATGCTGTGCCCATCGCAGTGGTATCTGAATTCCTTGACTTGAGATGAACAAAAGACAGTGGGAGACTTATGGTAGGAAATATTACAAAACATCTGCAGAAGGGTGTGTCATTTACCCATTGCTTCAAGGCATTGCATGAATCTTAGAAATTGTCCCAATTAGGCAGCCATGCTGCTTTTCAGATGTCAGTTAAGTGAACTCTGCTGTGTAAGGCTTTTTTGTGTGGTATTATACATTTCTCTGCTACTCTCTTCTGCAGATGTCATGGGTAAGTAGCAGGGTGGATTTAATTTAAATCAAATTGATTTAAATCACGATTTATATCACTAGTCAGGAAGACTCAATTTAATCATGGATTTCTACATAAAAGTGCATTCTTGTTGGTTGTTATAACCTTAATACATATTCTTCACAACTCAGAGATAGATGTAGGTTTTCAAAATAAATCACCTGAAGATTAGTTTTACAGCTATATCAGAAAATGAATGATTGTTTGGTTATTTCATTTACCAAAGGTAATTTTAGCAGACATTTATGAAGTCATTGGGAGATGAACTATCTCCAATTCAACAGGTTAATCATTAATATTTGGAGGATTTTCTTGCCATGCTGTATTAGGAGGAGAACATCACCAGACAGACATTTTAAATTGTTTTATTTAACTAAAACAACAACATTATGTATTCTGGATTTTTTTCTTCAACAGCAAACATATAATATTTTAACAAAACAAGCATATGAATATTTGAATTTAGTTAAACATTCAAGTTTTTTAAAATCAGGTTTGTTTTTCTTAAAATTGTTTTTAACTAAAATAGTTCAATGAAAGATTTAAAAAAAAATTAAATCAACTATGTCAGCCAGGTCCACATGAGAAACTTAAAATTATTGGCTTCTGCAGCTAACTCAGTTGTCTTCATCTTCATTTTCCTGTTTGTTCATAATCTGGAAAAGAAAAACAAGCTTTCCTGCTTTTCCAGGTCCCAAACGATTTCACAATTTGGAATGAATTAGTCCAAAGGAAGAAAATATTCTTTCTACACCGGAAGAAGAAGCTACTGCTATTAAAAGTGAGATTTTCAATTCAACAGTCTCTGAATCCAAGTTCTTAAGTGACTTCCACCAGTTCACTGGTGTAACTTTCTTTAAAATATCATCAGCAAACATATATTTCTTGAATGATTCACCCTTAGCTCTGAAGTTTATTATAACTGGCATTATGGAGGGATGATTGCTGGATGTCCATGTCGTAGCCAACTCCTCTTCTTCAGCAGTTAAGGTTTGACCTTGATACCAAGTATTGAGAATATTTGTAAGAAAATGAGCTGGAGATAGTGCTTGTCCCATTCGTTTTTTTAATGCTTGTAATTTAACTTTGTCATTGCATATTTCTCTTTTTAAGATCTCACTCAATTCCTTCCAAATTTCAACAGCGTCAGCAATAAACAGCTATTTCCCTGCATTTTGTTCAAGGCTACAGAAATAGGCTTCAGGGTACTCACATGTGTTCAACATTTCTCTTAAGCCCAGTGTTGAGAACATTGGCTCTGGCAGTGCCATCTATTTTTTCATGATTTTGTTCACAAACTGTCATCAGATTAGGCCAGTTCTTGATCTAGTGCTCAAAACAGTCCGATACTGAGTTCCATCACATGCCTTGTGGGAGAGCTAGCTTGATTCCTCCCATTTTTTTTCAGAGCAGATGCTGCAAGGTGGTTGTTAAGGAAGTATTTTGCAATTTCAATAATATTAGCCTTTATTTCTGGAACAATGAAGTCTTTGGCTAGGAGGTGCATCAAATGAGCACTGCAATTGTATGTTATTAGCTTGGGACTCTCTTCACTCTTTTCTAAATTTCTTCTCATCTTGGATACATTTGCAGCATTTTCTGTGACCAAGCTGCATACTAGACATTTGAATTTTTTTTCAGTTTGTTATAGCTTTTACTGCTATTTCTTTTAATGTGTGTGCTGTGTGCACATTTCCTGATGTATTAATTGTTTCTGTAAAGAAGACCTTCCCTTCTTCTGTTGTCACACAAGCACATAGAACAGGATCATTGTGGACATTGCTCCACCCATCAAGACTTAGGTTAACAATTTCACACTCTCAACCTTTTGCACACTGCTCAATTTCTCTTTCATACACTTTATCCAGCAATTTGCCTGCGACATCTGCTCTGTTGGGTGGTCTGTATCCTGGTCTTAATGACTGACCCATGTTAATGAAGTGTGGGTTCTCAATCATACGGAAAGGAGAGTTTGTTGCATGAACAAACCGGGCAATTTTTTCATCAATTACCTCTTTTTGTAATCTGCTGGTTCTTATCACAAACTTATCTATGGTTGTTTCTGGATGATAGAGATTTTTTTTTCTTTTTGCTACTGTGGCTATGTGACATACATGATGTGACTGAAACACTATCATTGGCAGATAACTCTGAAACTATGATTGTGATCTTGAAGGTGGATAGTCTTCAGAATCCTGTATGTTGAGGATGGATTCTCCTAAACCAAATAAGTCAATGCAATTATTTAATTAGTATTACCATACTGCTCATTTAGTATTACTCATTGCATTCACTGATACTCAGTACTACTTTTAAAGATAAAATTGTAAAGGGATGATCTGCCTATTTCAGCTATTTATTTTTTATCACAACTGCAGCTAAAATGATAGTACCATAGAGTAACAACTATATTTATATAAGATCCTCCTTTCTTCATCTTCAATGCAGCTTCCTCCTGAGAAGGAATGCTTCTCATGATGTTGTTTGATTCAGGCAACCAGGCCTTTCATTTCTTTGTTGCACTGTTTGCATTTTGCATGCATGGCAGTCTTACCCACAGATAGAAGAACTTCATTAAAATATTCCCAAACTGGGTCTCTTTTACAGCCTGCTGCCATTATAGGTTTTCTCTTCTAGTGATAGGCTGGTACGGTAGATCTCAAATCAATGAGGGCTACACTCAGAAAGACCTCAAGCCTTTGGAATATGCTGCTCAAAAAGTTTCACTTTTGTTTCTACTGCCTGTTCCTCCCTTCTCACATTTATCTCCAGACTTCTTCTCCTTGTCCAGATCTATTCCGCCCCAAACAATCTTCTATTCATTGAACTTTTTGAAACTTTACACTTTTAGAGAGAGGTAAGGGATTGACTCTGTGTACGCAAATTTGCAGAGGGACAATAGGGTTGAGGTCTGTTATTTCTCACCTCTATATATTATTTATTTATTTATTTATTTGAAACCATTTTTGCTGTTAACAAGCATGTTATCTCTGGAGACACAAATCCACAGTTTGAGAACTGCAAAATTAAGCATCTCTGATGGTATCTTCTAGACTGAGCACTGAGTCCCATTGTGTAGATAGAAAGATTAACCTAAATAATCTATACAGAAGCCCCTGGAAACCTAATTCATGAACTATTGGAACTCATTTACAAAACTTTTCTTAAACATTACATGAATATATTGTCTCATACTATAAAATTAGAATTTATAATCCCTTTTCCATGATGAGAAATCTTTGAGCTACAATGTATCTTAATTAAAACTATCTTTAGATAGGTTTTTTTCCTCAAAAAGCTTTTTATCAAAAAAATCCAATTTTAAATTTAAAAAATCTTTTTTTTTTAAATCATTGATCTTTATCCACCCTGGTAGGTAGGGAGCCTGCTTTTAGAGAGGGCTTTGTGGAGTCGCACAGCTGGGAGACAAACTAGGAAAAATCTACCTGATGAACAGGTCTTTGATTTTTCTTTTCTTTTCTTTCTATTGGCTTGTCTACACAAACAAATAGTTTGTGACCAGCTGGGGTGTGAATCTATCCCACAGAATCTGCAGATTAATTGCCCATGTGGACCCTGTTGATTCACATAGCAGTCTGTTAGTTAACTTTGATCTAGTCCTCTTTGAAATGAGAGAACGAGCAGAACTTGGCTTTTAACAAAGAGGAAAACTAAGAGTCTATTATGGAGTCAATTTTCTTTTGTAGTATTCTGGATTTCACACAGCATGACATCTCAGAGCAGCTTTGTGTGCCTCCATTTTGAATCATGAGGGCACTTGTAACCTGGATTTTACAGGAGACCTTGGGAATAGATGACCAACATGCACAGAACTGATAGTATTTTTTTATGTGTAAGGATTTTGTTAATGCTGAGGGTTCTTCCCCCTCCCTCTTGAACTGTATTGGCCAGAGTGTTTTGATATCACAATGATGGGTGTGATATCAGAACCCATGTAGAACAGAATAATTAACTGAACTAATGTTGGCCTTTTGTAAGCGGAATTATTTAATTGTCCAATGAATCTGGGGGGGAAGGGCTAAGTGATTTTTATAATTGTATCCCTTTGCAGCCATTAGTTAAGGATAGGCTACTGTAGTGGAGAGAGTTCATGAGAAACATGTATTTTTTGGGAAGTGGGGGGTCATCTTTTTTTCTTGTTTGTTTTCAAATCTGCTCTCTGAGTTTAGGTGCAAAAAACCAGAAACATCCCAAATTAATGGAATCTTTTGCAGACCTGGGTATGAGCCTTTCTGTTCCTCAGTTTCCCTGCCTGTACATGGGAATAATAATCCTTCCTCACGTTGAGCTCTATAGATTAAAAGTGTCATATGAATACTAAGTATTACAATTACTCTCTACTATTGATCCCTACTAATGCAGCATTGTGCCTACGGTGGATACACGTAGAGTTTGTTCCAGTTATGGTGTTATCACTGATTCCAGCAACATTCTGTGGATGCAAAATATGACTGGAGCTTGTAATATCTCTGCAAGAGGATTAAACTTGATGTGCTCACTGCACTTATAGTTAGCAGCAGTTAGCATTCCACAGTATTTCCTTAAATTGATTTGGGGAAGCATTTGTTTACATCTGAAACCAGTAAGCTGAGAGAAAAAAGAACATGTCACATTTCCATTAGTGAAAAAATAACTCACAATTTGTTTTATTCACAACATCTTTCACCCTGACTGGTCTGGGATGTATTATAAAATAAATCTTCCAGGGGGAAAATCCCTTGGAAGTATTTATTTAGGACTCAGTTAATTTTTCTACTCTTCTTATTTGTCTCTCTACTACTCCAGTCTCTAGTTTCACACAGTCCATTGGAAAAATTAAACCATTTCCAAAGAGGTCCTTGAGCTCAGTGTTTTGTTCAAAATGTTATTTCTCAGCTCCCTCAATGGAGCTGGTGACCACTGGGAGTTCTGACTCAGTGGTGCGATATCAAGCTGGCCTATCCAGGCAAGCTTACATGGGTGACTTTACAATTGAAGCGAAATGTGGAACTTAAGATCATAGATTATCAGGGTTGGAAGGGACCTCAGGAGGTCATCTAGTCCAACCCCCTGCTCAAAGCAAGGCCAATCCAACTGCTGCTCTGCCCTATGTGATAGACCTAGCTATTCGCTGAAGACTGGGTCCTCAACGTAAGGGTCATAAACAGGTTTGCATGGGGTTATATCCACCTTCTTTTCTTTATGGCTAGTTGGGAGGGGAATGCCGGAGCTTTTTCTGTTGTAACACGGGTTGCAGTATGGAAAAGATGAGAACCACTGCTCTACAGCAATGCCAGAAAGAAAACTTCTAAATTTAACACACACTTCTTCTCTCCTTACTTTTTCCTATTGCTTTCGCTCTTCTTTTCCCCAAAAGAAAAGAGCAATTGGATGGTACTGCCAGGTATGTAACTGTCATGATTATATCCTTGCTTTAATATCATTGTTGAAGAATGCCTTATGGTTAATGTTTTGCTTGGAGGCTCACATGCCACGAACAAAAAATGCTATTAACACTGTAAATATTAATTAAAAACAATTTAAACAATGTATTTCTGAGTGCTTCCTTTATTCTTCCCTTTAATAATGGATCAAAGATACTATGTGTATAAAATGTATGGTACTGTGGAATTTTTGTATCTATCCTAACTAGTTGTTTATGTGTAAGGATTGGCCTAAATAGATTTCTGTTAGACTAAGCAGTAGAACCATGGCTTAGCATTCAGGTTGTTGTTGGGAGAATTTGGATCTTCTAACTAACATTGTTGGTTAATAACACCGCAATATCTTGATATGAGAAATCATGATTGTTGTAATTCACTACATTCACAAGCTCCTTGAGAACAGGTGTAATGAAATCCTAAGATGGACGAACATTATTACTAAAGTCCCTTGGCAGTTCTTAAAAAAAACAACTCTTATTTAGGGTTTGATGTAAAGTCCATTGGCATTCCCAATGGAAGACTCCCATTGACTTTGGAGCAAATCCCTACTGAAAAGAAGTAAGATTTCTTCAGTGACTGAGCAGGGATGTGATATTAGTCAGACTGCAGCTTCTTAACACACTAGGAATTCATGTATACACCAAGGATAAAATTTTCAAAAGCAATTAATTCAGTAGGACTTTGGCTCCTAAGTCACTTTGGTGCTTTTGAAAATATTACCCTAGAATCCCTTCTTTCCCTAGGTTGTGGTTTCTTTTTAAACAATAGCAGAATGGTTACTGATCTTGCAATCATTACTGCCAGACAGCACGGGGAAATGAGTATTTCAGGAGAGGTTGAACCACTCCAGATAAATAGGCAGGTGTGCGCAGTTCCCATTGACCTCAGTAGTCTTTGGATCAGGCCCCATGATGCTGTCAATATGACAGCTTCCTGTCTGCTTGCTAATTGTTTTATTACAATTAGCACAATTAAAATTGCTAAGTGACTTGCTCTTCTTTTTAATTAGATTTAATAAAGGATATTATAATTTATATTACACTCCAGTTTTCCTTTAACATTGTATAGAAACAAATGATGAAGGCATGCTTTCTTAGTACAGGGAGTGGCACAGAAAGCGACCGTGTCTCCAGTACCTGGCAGCCACAAAACTCGTAGTGAGAAAGTTGTAGCAGCAAAGTGTATTGTTTGAGTTTTGGAGTGCAGGGGGAGTATGAGGAGTTGAGCTGTGTCTGTCAAAGAGGAGCTAGGAATAATTAACTAGTGTATAGATTCAAATTCAGGCAAGGTTGGGTGATGAACAATAGTTTTTTAAATCTCCATTCTGTGCCCACTGAAAACAGTGGCAAAGCTCCATATGATTTCAATGAGAGTAGTGTGTGCACGCGTGCGCACACACACACACACTCTGATATGAATTCAGTATTGTCTTCCTCTCATTTCCATGAACAAATAGAATATTAGTAATCAGGTGCAGGGGTGGTTTAAGGCAAGACTCTTGCAATCTGGACCCAGTGGGGCAATAGACTCACAGCTGTATGTGACTATTTGGGGTGGACTGTTTGGGGTGGAGAGGAAAAGGCCACTGAGGAGGCTGTAGAGGGGGGAAAAGGAATGTATCCAGTGGTGAGGTTACATGAAAGTGTCTGTGAAGAGGGTAGGCTGATATAATTTTTGTGGCACCCCGAAGTTTTACTGGATCTCACCTTCCATGTAGGGTAAAACCATGCAGTTATGTGATGTGGTTGGATGAAGAGCAGACCTGACTGTCCATGGTCCCTGGTGTTGGCACAGGATAGGATGGTTGATGCTGACAGGAAAGGATGGGACTCTGGTACGAATGCTGGGTATGCCTTCCCAGTAGATTCAGTTCTGCTGTGCATGTTGCTGCTGCTCCTTGAAAAACAGTTCCTCCCCATAGATGGTACATACCCACACTCTACAAGGCAGCATTTAGCCCATTCTCTTAATTCATCCCTAGTCAGGATTTACCTGGTTATGGCTTCACGCCAGAAGTCTTATTCACTTGCCTTTCATTCCTTGAGCACCTTAAATACTGGGTTACTAGTTACTATGAGTGCAGTATCGCACAGAAATTTTGCTGTAGAAAGATGAATTCACTCTTCCTCCTTTGTCTGACATAGCCTAGATCTGTTCTTCTCCAGGGTGCATTGCAAGGCCTGTCTGTTGACTCAGATCTAATCCCATAGGGGAACTTTCCTGGCTTATACACTATCCTGGTGAAATGGGCTAACGAAAGGATCTGAGTCCTCGCTCCCACTTCCTTTACCCAGAGGCCTGCCTGACCTCAAGGGCTCCCCTTCCACTCTCCTGCGTGGCAGAGTCCTTGCAACCCCAACAGGCTGGGCCCCAGATTCCTGGGGGGGGGGCTCAACCCCCAACCTTGTTGTGGTCACTTAGGGCAGGGGCTTGCGTGTCCCCACTCCAGGATACTCTCTCTGCACTGGGCACTTCCCTGACCCACTGATCATTACATACAGTTTAAAGCAAATACAATTTATTAAACTGCAACCAATTTAAAAAAATAAGGAAAAAATGGGAAAGGTTAAAGGAAACATAACCTCCGCTCTGTGGCACAGGGCATCACAACCAGTGTCTCTGGAATGTCAGGGAAGTTCAGTCTATTCCTCACATGTCCCAGGCCCTGGCTGTGCCGCAGGAATGCTGCGGGTTGGACACTTATTCCGGTGGTGGCCCCACCCCTCAGGCTTTAGGTGGCCGGACCCTTCTTCCCAGCATTGCCCCCACCCCATCACAGTTACAATCCCCCTCCAAGTCTGACCTGCAGAGCCTCTTGGCTGGGGGCATCTCCCTGTGCTGGGCCCACTGCCCAGGGTCCCCTTTGCTCTCCCCAGCTGCTCACCGCACCCGGCTCCACTCTGTCTCAGCTCCAGCTCCATCATTCTGCCCCAGCCCTGCTGCTGCTCTGCCTCCAGCTCCCTGGGCTGCTTCTCTGGCCCCTCTGGCTCTGGTTGCTACGGCTCTGCTCCCCAGCTCCGCTTGGGCCCCTGCTTTCTCCTTAGCTCAGCCCCACTCTGTCTGACCCTGGCAATTCCGGCTCACAAAGAGGACGGGACCCCCCTGACTCCCTGATTAGCCTGCCCACCCTGTCAATCATGTTAACCTGGAGCATTGGCCTCTCCCCATTGCCCCTGGAGACTGTCTCAGGATCCTGATTTTCCATCGACCCTTCCCCTTTCTTTTGGTACTGGGAGCTATCCAACCAAAACACCCCTACTGAGTTTTAATCAGGGGACAACAATCCCCTTACATGAGGTTCATTTTGCAGTGGGAGTTCTTTATCACCATTAGTTGATAAATGTATGTGTGTTAAGCGTACATTTTCAAAGCTTCCACTAATTTTGAGTGGGATCCTGAAATATGCCTTTTTTGTTCCAACTTTTTGCAAACTTCCTCTGTATTTGAGAGAGACGAGGAGGGTGAGGTTCTATCTTTTATTGGACTAACTTCTGTTGGTGAGAGAGACAAGGGCGGAATTGTGGGTCCAATTTTCAGCAGTGCTGACATCTGTTCCGTTGACTTCAACTGGAGCTGTGGATTCTCACCATCTCTGAATATCAGGCCCTGTAAAGACAGTCCTTCAGGGTTTTGAACCTGATTCTATAGCCCTTACACAAAGTCAGAAAGAGTTTTGACTGGGTATAGAGAGCATTGTCTAGTGGTTAGACTATGAGATTAGGTATCAGGAGATCTAGGTTCTTTCCAAACTCTGACGCTGTCTCATTATCTGCCTGTCAGCACATCATTTATCATCTCTCTTTTCTGAGCTCTAAAGTAGGATTGATACAATACATACATAATAAACATACATAAATATAAAGGCATTTTGAAAACCTTGGATGAAAAGAGCTACCCAGGTCCCTTAATATGTTGTTATAAAGGATTGTGTATAATCTAATATTTCTGTGTTGCTGGTAACAATAGCATGACAAAAATAAAATAATATTTTGCAATGACAGCTGGAAAATGTCACTGTCTGCATTTTTTCTGAATGGACCTGCAGAAAACAGAAAAGGCGGGGGGGGGAGCCCAACCTCTGATCTGCACCCCACATTTTAAAGCACAAATGGAAGGCCCTTTCCATACTTCACTGTTTCACTAATAACCATTAACCTCTCATCTTAACAACTTCTTCTTCACTTTACAGTAATGTCATATTTACTGGGGAGTCATTCTTTGGATCAAGCATCACAAGAAAACTTAGGTATATACTGTAATAACTGAGCCTATCTTTCTCTTTTCATGTTTGCTGCATGCCATTTTCTGCCTGTGCTTTCTTTTTTTACAACAGTAGTTCATCTAACAAAAACAAAAAAAAAAAGCAAGGACACAAAATAGCTAGCACATAATGGATAATGTTTAAAAGATGTTAAGGGAGGCAGTGTAGCTTAGTGGTTAGAACATTGGGTTGCCATTCGAGTGACCTGGGTTCTATTTCTGGCTCTGATACTGGGCTGCTGAATGACCGGGGCAATTCACCTCCCCACTCTGTGCCTCAGTTTCCCCATCTGTAAAAGCACTTTGAGATCCAATGATGAAATGTGCTGCATAAGACCTAGGTATTATTTTAAGACCTCAATCCTGTGAACACCAACACATGTGAATAACTTTGCATGCGAGTTCATTGGTACTACTCACTTGTGTGAACTTACTCATGTGTATAAGTGTTTGCAGGACCAGGATCTTAGACCCTGATTCATCAAAGAACTTAACTTTAAGCATGTAAGTAAAGTTGAATCCGGGCCTAAGATAGTAAGCAATTTGGAGCAAAAACTGCATCTTCCTGCAGATGGCCTGTGTCTTGCATATTGCAAGTGCATGAAATACAAATAATAAATAATAATTAGGGGACCTGTCTAGATGCATTATTGTGGAAACTGATTTTTTGCCTAAATTGTCAAGCATTTTATTTTATCCTCAATTTTTTCTTATCATTCTGCTGTAGCTCATTAATTCTTCTTCCATCTATCCCATGCACCCTCCACCCCCCAACATGAAAACATTTGTAGGCAACTCAGCCTAGATGTCCCAAGCCTTCAAGTTGCTGAGCGCCTCCCAAGAAGCGCTCAGAATCTCTCTGAATAATTGGGCCCGCAGGGTGCTAATGGAAGGATCTGTGACATATTGGCTTTGTGTGTGAACGGTGTTGCTTTCTGGGGGCTGACACACTGAGAGGATGAGGGACTTACTACTACCACTAGTAGCTAAAAGAGTTATTCTATAGCTCACATGTTAGAAATTTGCAATTTTGGACCTTATGAATTAGGATTCTAGTCCTGGCTCCTTAAGTATAGGTGTGAGTTATCAGGAGGAGTTGTCCTTGATTATTTTAGGGCTGAATATAGTGTTTTCTCTGAGTGCAGAATGTCATATCTATTTACTTTCTTCAAAGAGGTGTGTCAAGGATTAGTTGGCTAATGTTTGGAAGTACTTTGGAAGAGTGATCACTAAGACAATTTACAGAAGGCTTTTGATATATTGGAGCATTAATTGAGGATGGGTTTTTCAGGACTCAGTGTTGACCTATTGACATCAATATCCTATTAACTTCAGTGGGAGCAGAGTTAGGCCAAAGCTAAGTGCTTTTGAAAATCTGACCTGTTACATGTGTTGTTTGTGCACTATATTTCTATAAACTAATGCAATATAGGTTTAGCTCCCCAGAGCTAAGCTCACCCATATAAGATACAATTACTAATATAGTAAACATTGGGGTAAACATGACTGCCTTGTGCTTCCAGTTATTTGAGCTGGAAAACAGATCTAAAAATATTATTACAAAACTTTCTGTTTGAAGGAACAAAATATGGACACTGTGTAGAATCAAGTACGTGGGTTTATTACGCACAGCGCTGGCGGAGTGTCACCTTGCTTATTAGGCTCAGAGACACTGCCAAACAATTGATTATAATGAATTATATGGACTTTCCATGGGCAGAAGAAAATGACAGGGTAGGCAGTCCCAAACCCCTGGATAGGTCTAGCAGCAAGACAAGATAAGCACAGTAGCCAATGGTCAAAAGGTTACATAATGTCTCCGCCCCTGGTTTCAGGTTAACACACATTGTTAACAAAGGTTGTCCTTTGTTTGTTCTGCTTCTTAGCTAATATTGTTCACTATTTGCTCATACACCCAGCAATCACATTCCGCTCTCAGAAACTCCAGCACAATTCACACTGACCTCAGTGGAAATTGCAAGTGAGAATCTGAGGGCAGAATTTTTCTGTATCAATGAACTGAGCATCTGGGCTTTATGCTGAGCCTCTGTGCTGCACATCAGCTTGCTTCCCATTCAGCAGTTTCATATGATCCACAATGGAGCATAGGTGCATCTAACTTGAGACTGTGCATAGTTGCACAAGACTGAAGTTTGGAGCAATTCAGATTCCATTGCAGCTTGGGAGTGCGTACAATTGAGTGGGAGGTGGCAGTGATGGTGCTCTGCAAGTTTGTCATGAAGGTCCTCATTCTGTAACCACTTCATGTTTAGGATTTGCAATGAAAGTTGTTAAAAGTTCCATCCCAGAATCAGAATTTTGTGTAAGGGAGGAATTTGCCCTGGAACCACATACCAAAGGGACAAAACCCATTCCAATACCAATGCCAGAAGCCTGAGCTCTACCAGTAGCCATACCTGTACGAGTATGTGGGAACTACTGCTTTAGTCATACTTATGAAGAGTGATGTGATCGCCGCATGCTTTAATACTTTGATATTGAGTCACGCACGTGCTGTGTTCATGAAGGAAATCATGAAATAAGATAAAATGTTTCCAGGCCTTTGTTTTAATAGATTCAAATTTCGTCTGCTGGAGATGAGAATAAAGCCCACTCTTTGTCTGATGACAATTAATTTTTTATATCCGGAGAGTTTTAGTACACAATGCACTGAGCAACATTTCTTTCAAGTGAAATTGATGCATGATCTATCTGGTTTTAAGATTCTACTCGATAAGTTTATGGAGGAGATGGTATGATGGGATAATGGGATTTTGGTAAGTAATTGATCTTTAAATATTCAGGGTAAATAGGCCAAATCCCCTGAGATGGGATATTAGATGGATGGGATCTGATTTACTATAGAAAACTCTTTCCTGGGTATCTGGCTGGTGAATCTTGCCCATGTGCTCAGGGTTTGGCTGATTGCCATGTTTGGGGTTGGGAGGGAGTTTTCCTCCAGGGCAGATAGGAGAGGCCCTGGAGGGTTTTTTTGCCTTCCTCTGTAGCATGGGGCATGGTTGACTGGAGGGAGGCTTCTCTGCTCCTTGAAGTTTTGAACCATGATTTGAGGACTTCAATAGCTCAGACATGGGTGAGGTTTTTCATAGGAGTGGTGGGTGACATTCTGTGGCCTGCGCTGTGCAGGAGGTCGGACTAGATGATCAGAGTGGTCCCTTCTGACCTTAGTATCTATGAATCTATGAATCTATGATATCCTGAATATTGTACTGCTGTAGCTGCCTTAGTTCAGACATGAAAGTCAGTATCCACTGTGTAATTGTTTAATATTGTAGCAAGTGTTGCTATTAGCTTGAGAGTTCTCCATCAGATTTCAACCTAAAATATTGGAGAATGAATCAAAATAAAGGACTTAAAAAAATAAAAGTGCAGGGGCATTATTCTGCTCATGGATTCAAAGGATAGAATTTTGCCCTATAAGGAGAATCTGGGAATGATTTAGGATTAGATTATTTAGCATAAATAAAATAGAGAGAACATCCTGTGGAATATGCAGTTGAGATCTTTGCTGCAAATAAGTGATCTGTCATTTTGAATGGAGAGGAATATTTTGACCTACATTCCAGAAGGGAGGTGTGGAAAAGCAAGGGGGATCCTGTTTTGACACAACCAGTGCAGGGATTTCTAGCTCCGAATTTAGAATAAATCCTGAGATAAGCTTTCGAGTTTCTTTGTACTGTAGCTCTGTCCCAATACACTTCCATGTCCTTGTGGTCACACTCTCACAGCATTGGTCTGGCTAATGCTTCAATGAGCGCAATTTTGGGAACTCAGAAGTTCCAGATCCAACTTTTGACTACTTCTGTGACCTTGAGAGAGTTACTTCTCCATCTCCAAACCAGAGATAATACAGTAGAATCCTTTTGTCTGCATTAAGAGGAATTACAATTAACACTGTATGCCATTTGAATTGTAAGGCAGGGAGCCCATCATGTATCTAGACAGGCCTGAGGAGTTGAGATGGACATGGAGGCAATACATAGCCAACATGTAGTTCATGCCCAGTTCCAACACATTTCCCTCCCTCCACTCTTCTGAATGAGCCTTCCTCTGGCCCTCTATGGATATTTGAAGAAGTCCCCCAACCAAACAATCTCTGCTACTTGCTGCCTTCTTCAGCACTTGGCACCTTTACCAGGAAGTTCATGCTTCCCATGACAATTTCTCAGTCTTCACTCAACCAAAACTGGTGATTTTTGGAAAATGTAGATGGGCCCAAATCAAAGTGAACTTTGAAGAAGCCTTGGCCTAAACTTCATTGCTTGGGCTCATCCTTGCTAGTAACCTCAGGCCAAAGTGTGCAAACTTGAGTGACTAAAGCGGTGCAACTAAATCAACCTCTAGGCATCTAGAGGCCTGATTTTTAGAGGTGCTGAGCACCCACAGTTCGTGGAACCTGCAAGGGCTCAGCATTATTTGAAATGAGGCCACTTGCCTAACTTTGGGCACTAATTTCAGAGTAGCAGCCGTGTTAGTCTGTATTCGCAAAAAGAAAAGGAGTACTTGTGGCACCTTAGAGACTAACAAATTTATTAGAGCATAAGCTTTCGTGAGCTACAGCTCACTTCATCGGATGCATTTGGTAGAAAAAACAGAGGAGAGTTTTATATACACACACACAGAGAACATGAAACAATGGGTTTATCATACACACCGTAAGGAGAGTGATCACTTAAGATAAGCCAACACCAGCAGCAGGGGGGGGAAAGGAGGAAAACCTTTCATGGTGACAAGCAAGGTAGGCTAATTCCAGCAGTTAACAAGAATATCAGAGGAACAGTGGGGGGTGGGGTGGGAGGGAGAAATACCATGGGGAAATAGTTTTACTTTGTGTAATGACTCATCCATTCCCAGTCTCTATTCAAGCCTAAGTTAATTGTATCCAGTTTGCAAATTAATTCCAATTCAGCAGTCTCTCGTTGGAGTCTGTTTTTGAAGCTTTTTTGTTGAAGTATAGCCACTCTTAGGTCTGTGATCGAGTGACCAGAGAGATTGAAGTGTTCTCCAACTGGTTTTTGAATGTTATAATTCTTGACGTCTGATTTGTGCCCATTCATTCTTTTACGTAGAGACTGTCCAGTTTGGCCAATGTACATGGCAGAGGGGCATTGCTGGCACATGATGGCATATATCACATTGGTAGATGCGCAGGTGAACGAGCCTCTGATAGTGTGGCTGATGTGATTAGGCCCTCTGATGGTATCCCCTGAATAGATATGTGGACAGAGTTGGCAACGGGCTTTGTTGCAAGGATAGGTTCCTGGGTTAGTGGTTCTGTTGTGTGGTGTGTGGTTGCTGGTGAGTATTTGCTTCAGATTGGGGGGCTGTCTGTAAGCAAGGACTGGTCTGTCTCCCAAGATCTGTGAGAGTGATGGCTCATCCTTCAGGATAGGTTGTAGATCCTTGATGATGCGTTGGAGAGGTTTTAGTTGGGGGCTGAAGGTGATGGCTAGTGGCGTTCTGTTGTTTTCTTTGTTGGGCCTGTCCTGTAGTAGGTGACTTCTGGGTACTCTTCTGGCTCTGTCAATCTGTTTCTTCACTTCAGCAGGTGGGTATTGTAGTTGTAGGAATGCATGATAGAGATCTTGTAGGTGTTTGTCTTTGAGGGGTTGGAGCAAATGCGGTTATATCGTAGCGCTTGGCTGTAGACAATAGATCGAGTGGTATGATCTGGATGAAAGCTAGAGGCATGTAGGTAGGAATAGCGGTCAGTAGGTTTCCGATACAGGGTGGTGTTTATGTGACCATCGCTTATTAGCACCGTAGTGTCCAGGAAGTGGATCTCTTGTGTGGACTGGTCCAGGCTGAGGTTGATGGTGGGATGGAAATTGTTGAAATCATGGTGGAATTCCTCAAGAGCTTCTTTTCCATGGGTCCAGATGATGAAGATGTCATCAATGTAGCGCAAGTAGAGTAGGGGCATTAGGGGACGAGAGCTGAGGAAGCGTTGTTCTAAGTCAGCCATAAAAATGTTGGCATACTGTGGGGCCATGCGGGTACCCATCGCAGTGCCGCTGATTTGAAGGTATACATTGTCACCAAATGTGAAATAGTTATGGGTCAGGACAAAGTCACAAAGTTCAGCCACCAGGTTAGCCGTGACAGTATCGGGGATACTGTTCCTGACGGCTTGTAGTCCATCTTTGTGTGGAATGTTGGTGTAGAGGCTTCTACATCCATAGTGGCTAGGATGGTGTTTTTAGGAAGATCACCAATGGACTGTAGTTTCCTCAGGAAATCGGTGGTGTCTCGAAGATAGCTGGGAGTGCTGGTAACGAAGGGCCTGAGGAGGGAGTCTACATAGCCAGACAATCTCACTTACTAGAGCACTTGCTTTGCAAACAGCTTTGAACCTTAGGCTGTTCACCCAAAGTGAACCTCTTTAGCTTTTGCAATTTGCTCATCATTATTAACAAGGTGAGTGAGAAGCTTACTTCCACTGGAGATCTGATGCACATAGGATGCTCTGAACATTTCAGCACCACTTTCCATCTGACCTTCTCATCCCCTGGCAGCTGTAACTCCTCCTCCTTGAATCTCACCCCATCCTTCCTCCAATCTGTCTAAAACTCCGCTGCAAAAATCCTCTGCCTTGCCCAGCTCTGATCCTGCTCAGCCCCTCTTTCAAATAAGTTCACTTTAATAACTTCACCTTTTTGCTTCCTTCATCAGATTCAAACTCTTTGTTCCCCATTTCAAATGTGTCTTTCTTCTCCATGATTGTTCAGTCCCTGCTGCTCATCTAATGCACTCTGACCCCCAAACCCACTTCTGTGCCTTCTTTCTTTCAGTCCCTACTCCCAAAATCTCCTTTGAGGGGAATGCCAATGGCACCCTCTTCTCCTTTAAGGCCTTTCACAAAAGCAGCTTCTCCTGAGAAATGTGCTTTTATATTTTAGTTGAACAAGCAAACAGAATCTCTGTGGTGTAACCCGCAAGGTGTATGCAGGACTCATCTAAGCAATCTTCCAAGTGATCTTACTATCTTCATCTTCATTTTCCCTGAGTTAGATTTCTGAGCATGCTGCATTCAGGTGATCGTGGGCTCGCAGGCCTCAAGGGAGATGCTACAGCCAGTGCAAATTAGAGTAGCCCCAAGGGTGCTCTAATTTGCAACAGGGACCAAATTGTCCCCCAGCTGAACAAAGGATGTACTTTCTGAACACCTTTGCTGCTATCTGCAGCATTGCTTTTAGCTTCTGCAAAGAAATACAGGCATTCATCACCAGTGTGACTGTAACTATACACCATACACATTTCAGGAAGCAATGGGAAAAGTCTATACTGCTAGGGGAAAAAATTATGTAGCTATTAATCTCTGCTCTGAAATTATAAGGTGTGTCCATGTTTTGTGGGGAGTTTTATATAATGCATTTCATTGTTGTTTTACATATAAAAATACAAGGTACTGATATCACTGGGCTACAGATACGGTGTTCACATTGACCATACTGTTTTAAAAAAAAACAACAATCCTTCTAAAACTCATCACCATACAAAGATTTATCTTAAATAATATCAATTTCTCTAGGACATAACTCATTGTGATAGGCACCTTAGCAATTCCATCAGTCGATTAGCTTTAGATAAGACGGATAGTTGAGGGCCACAATAATTTGGAAAAAGTGAAATATTTTGCAATTGCCATTAGCTATAATGTCCAGATCAAGGTGGAACAATGTGTGCTGATTGTATGACCTGATTGTAGCTTGATTGTATGGCCTGGGATAGCAGGGGACTGGACTTGGTGAGGTCCTTTCTAGGAGGCTCTTTCCAGTCCTATATCCTACATTCCTATAGTCTGAATGGCCATACCTCCTTGTAAAGATGAGAGTAGTCCAGTTTCTCATGGATCTGCATTTGTCCCACAAGCCACACCTTGTCCACCATACTTTAATCCTTGCAGGAGAATCCCTGAGGAGTGCCAAATAACTTCGGGCAGCCATAAGCAGTTTTAGTAATCTCCTTGGTTATGAATATAGTAATTCAGCCTGCAGAAAGATCACAGGTGCCAGTCCAAAGGTTAGCATGTAGTGGCCAATGTGGGTCCAACTGCAGAGTGTCCCCTGAAGAACACACATTCTTGTGGCATTAATATTCTTATAGGACAACAAAATGAATAGCTAGAGGACTGAAAGGCATCAGAATGTTTTAAATTCTTATCAGTCAGAGGACACCCTTGTCATTTCCCCTACCATGAATATTGACTGGAATTAAATGGGTGAGAACTGGGTGTCCTGCAGTGCCATGTACGGAGCAATTGCTTAGGAATGTCTTTGTGGTCTGTGCTGTTTTGAAAATAATTTATTCTTAGTCCAGTGCTTCTCTCATTCATCATCACTATGCACGGGCAGCTCATTTAATAGTCTAACAGGCACCAAGCACTTAGGTGACCAGATAGCAAGTGTGAAAAATCGGGACAGTGGGTGAGGGGTAATAAGAGCCTATATAGGAAAAAGCCCCAAATATTGGGACTGTCCCTATAAAATTGGGACATCTGGTCACCCTACCAGCACTTAAAGAGGGCATTGAGCTGAAAAGGCCAATTCTCCCTATCATCAGATAATGATACTGGCTAAATATTGGTGTTTGTCTTCTTAATGATAAAGCTGGCACTTCAGCCAGGTTAATGGAGCAGAAGCAGTGTGGCAGACTAGGTAGAGAGGATGGTAACATTGGCTGCATTGATGTTATAGTGCCCCCCCTTCCCCCCCGCAACAGTGAATTCTCAACTGTGTTTAGTTGTTGGTTACAAAGACACTGATCAATTACCATAGCTCCAGCAGTGTCCTTCTTGTATGTGAAACATTTATTTGGGATCTGATATATGAACAGCATCATGAAAGCAAGTTAAAGTGTACTGGTCTGCATTAACGGAGGAAAATTGATCACTTTTGCTTATTTTGTAGCCAAAAGCTGGGTCTCTTGGATCGGGTTCGTGGTACCAATACTAAAGGAAAGCTATTTACCCCTCTGAATGTAGATGCCATTGAAGAAAGTCCTTCTAAAGAGCCTAAGAATGTTGGCTTGAATAATAAGGAGCGTTTTCGCACTGCATTCCGAATGAAAGCGTACGCCTTTTGGCAAAGCTCAGAAGGTAGCACATGTCTACTAATTCATTTTTAACCCTCCCAGATTCCTTCACCCTGTTACCATGGCTTTTTATTTTTTTAATCCATCTCCTTTTGAGACTTCATGACCTTCAAAATAGCAAATCAACATGATTAAAATAATCTGGGGCAGACACAGTTACTCTTTGCCTTTGCGTGGACAATTTATGGAACATTGGGGGAAGATTTGGAAAATAATGCTGGAATCCAAGCAAAGCAATGCTCAAAATAAAGTGTATGTATTCCTCAAAACCAAACATGTTCTGTATTGATACGCTTTCAGTGGAACCCACTTATAGTCAGCGTGGAAATATGGGAACTCAGGGGCAGTGATTACATGTATCTAAGAAAGTCTAGTGACACTCTAGGCTAGTATAATCTACGCTTTTTTGAAGATTCTCTCAGTGGTTTTGTTGCAGTAACTTAAACTCACTCTAAACTTGCTCACATAGACTCCCTTGGACTTCTCTGAACTGGCCAATGTGTAACTTGGACACCCAGCTCCTTACACATCATCTGTGAATTTGGGCCATTGAGTCTTATCCCCTGCCTGAGAGAGAAGTATAGCAAAAAAAGCAACTCATGGGAGGTATAAGACTGTGTGAGTTAAAGTAGGCCTGACCCTACGGTGCTTTACTTTACACCTTCTTTCAGCTACTTAGGATGCTAGTAACAGCATCTCAGACTCTCATACATTGTTAGAGTAGGATGTAGTAGGTCCAAGGCAGCCTAATTGCCATTGAAGCATCCTCAGTGTAACAGAGTCTAGATTAGTCCCTGGGCGCCTCTCACATTGCTGCTGAATTTGGCCCTCGGTTTATAGTGATGTAAAGTGAAAATCCCAAATGGTCTCAGTTTATCAAGTGCAATTTTCAAATTATAATTTCAGTTATAAGGAACCTCTGATTTTAGGTTTTGTCTTGTCCCAGGCCACACGCACACCTGTCCTCTTCTCTGCCGCGCATCTCCTTGCACAGTGGGGATCTGCACCAAGCAGGGGGCTCACCTCACTTATACATCCCCGTAAATCCTGTCCCACTTTGTGCAGGGGAACCACAGCAGTTGCACTGCCCAGAGAGCCTCTGTAGCCACAGGAGCATGTGGGAGGGAGAGATTTGTACCTTACTGAATTTCTGTGGAAAAAATACCTTTACTATAAGAAGGTTCCACTGTGGGCCTGATCCTTCTGCACCTCAGACTCCTGCTGAAGTTACTGAAATTTTGGGTGCACAGGGAATGCCTGAATGATCCTATATCCGCATTGGTCTGACATGGGGGAAATCCAGTCTGAAGAAAGGAACAAGTTCTTCAGAAAGGCAATAGGTCACCACCTGAGGGCAGCCTTTCAACCGCAACCTTCCATAAAATGGCCCTTGCCAGTGGCAGTCTTCAGATCACATTTTCTCCTCTTCTTTTTTTATCTTCATTTCCCACTAAATAGACTATTTTGGCAATGACTTATTCATTAAAACTCCTCAAAAATAGGAGGTCCTAAATCCAATTGATAAGAAGGAAAGCTCTAGATGGTTCATGAAATGGCTAGAATTTTGGGAGACTTTCTGAAACCACAAAATGTCTTTGCATTCTCTTGGCCTGGTGTAGAAGAATGCAGGGGGACATCACCCTATTCAGAGGATAAATTCTGGCCAAAGGAACTTCTCATGGGTGATTATTGACTGAAATTAGTTTATATTACTGACTTGGTTTAATATTGTTTTAAACAATGTTGTAAATTGTGGTCTGATTTTTGCATGCATGTGTTTGACCTTCTTTACAGATGCAGGAACAGGGGATCCCATGACTGAAGATAGGGGTTACAGTAATGAGTTCCTTATGGAAGATATGATCCCCACATTGAAGGCAGCCATTCGAGCTGTCAGGTAAATATCCTTTATCAGTACTGGCTTTGACCTTTAATGCTTGGCCTATGGGAAATCACTGCATCATGTCACCAGGTTGTTCATTGTTGTTGGGTCTTTAAATGGAGTAGGGAGTTAGATCACAGTAGGCACGTGGAAGGGAGATAACTAGAGTCAGTCAAAAATTATCAGATGGAACAGTTTTCTGTAGAAAAAATAATTGATTTCAAAAAAAAATTCAACAAAAAATTATCAATGTTTTGCTTCAGTAATGTCAAAACACTTTGTTTTGAATTTATGACTTTGACTTTTATATTATTATTGCATAATTTATAATATAAAATGTCAAAATGATAAAGTGCTTTGACCTTACTGAAATTAAGTGCTTCAATAAGGTTGGAATTTTCATTTTTGTGGGGAATTGACTTTTCTTTCTGATTCAAGATGAAAGGAAATTTTGAAATGTCAGAATTTTCCATGGAACAAAAATTCTGAATTTTGACCAGTTCCAGGGATAATAGGAAATAACAACAAAATGGTTTGGGGGGGGTGGATTTTTGAGTAGCTATTAAAAAATCTCAATATTTGCAGCTTGCTAAAGCAATGATTAGTGAAGTACACGATGAATCAACAAACATTTAAAGCATTTAAACACCAGTAACACAGTGGAATTATTTAGGTTGGTACTAAGGGATATAATGACGATGAGAAAGATGATATTAAGAAAGGGAAAATGTAAGCAGAATATCAGGATAAACTTCCTGGCAATTAGATCTATTAGCTTGGGAAATAATTTCACTAGCAAATTGGTGGAAGCCTCATTATTTGGGACATTTTTCATAGGTTCTAAGGTCAGAAGGGACCGTTGTGATCATCTAGTCTGACCCCCTGTATAACACAGGCCATAGAACTTCCCCAAAATAATCCCTAGAGCAGATCTTTTAGAAAACCATCTAAACTTGATTTAAAAATTCTGAGTGATGGAGAATTCTTGGTAAATTGTTCCAAATTAAATGAGACAGGACAAAACAGTTCCCTATGTACAATAGGAAACAAACCTTCAATGCTGTGCAATGGCCTAGAACACCTAATAGGTCTTTTCAATCTGTAATATTTATGATTTATCCTAATATTTTTGCTGATTATAGAACATAATTAGACATTTGGATATATCTGGCATATGATATTTTAATATCTTCATTCTTCAAGCAAAGCTTTCTTAATTAAATTTGAAAACAACCTTCTGTTAAGATTTTCTACTGAAAATTACAAGAAATATTTATGTGAAATCTTGCGGATATTTTTCAACACAGAAAGCCCCTCATTTCCTGGGTAGGAATGGACACACGATCCTGTGGCCTCCAGCTGACCCAAATGTCACCTCTGTTCCCCATTTCAGTTTTTACATTCTAATAGACCCAGGGCCCAGACTGTAACTGAAGATGTGTGACGCGTCTTGCTCGGTATCACAAGAAACATGCTTCAGAGTCTGAATGCTGGCAGTAGAGGTCAATTCCAAGGTTCAGTAATGCACACCACACATCTAGGATAGGAAACCAGCTCAGTAGCAGCTTGCTGTTCCCCCACTCAGAAAATTACACTAAAGCCACAGAAAAATTGACTTTCCTTGCAGTTGTACTCACCATTCATAGCTGTTAATTCTTCACCGTAACCTGACCATCTTCCAGGTGAAAGAGCCATGCAAGGGCAGGTGCTAGAGTTCCTCAGACTCTGTTGAGCACATCCTACTTAGGGACAATTCAAAGAGGGTGTCCACCATTCTTTGAATATGCTGGCAGCTGTAGCAGAAGCCTAAGGGGCCATGTTCAGAAGTGTCCTTAAATAATGAGTGCACCCAGTCAATGAGTACATGTGCATGCGGTGTCCCATCTAAAATTTTGACTTAGGGTATATCTACAGTGCAAAAAAAGGAATTCATCCACGTTAACTGACTGGATTCAAATAGTACTGAAGACACAGTGACTCAGTTTTTAACTCAGGCTAGCAGCTCGAGTTAAACCCCAGATTTCCCTATCAGCTTTGACTCAAGCTGCTAACCTAGGTTGCTGTGTCTTCACTGCTATTTTAACCCGAGTTAGTTAACAACAAAGCTTTTTTTTGCAGCATAGTTGTATCCTTGGGGTGTGTCTGTTACCCGGGGTTCCTTAAACCCAAAGTTCTCAGTAACATTACTCTCTGTGAGGCAGTACCAGGAAATAAACCAAGGGAGATGCAGCACCTCTGTCTGCTATGTGGTTGGCACAAATCACACAAAATCAAGTGATTTCACTTAAAGCCTTCACTTTATGAGTCTCCAGCACTCTCGCCAGAATGCCTTTACTCAGAGACTCTGCTTTATTTAGTCTCAAGCACACAGAAACACAATAGGTTATAGAGCACCCCCAAACAATAGTTACCCATGGTCTGGAGGGGTCTCAAGTGGTCAAATGACAAGATTCAAGTGGCCAGCTATAGGTCTGTCTCTGGGAATTCCAAGAGATGTCCAGAAGGTCAAATCCAAATTCCTGGGACCTGTCTACCCCTTTTATGTTAGTAACTAGTACAATTACATCAACTGTTAATCAAAGAAAAACCTTTAAGAAAACGCTTTTTAAGTTGTTAGTTATATAGATTTGTCTTTGCAGAATCTGCAGTCTTATGGTCCCCGACACACATACACACACCAAAAATCAAATATAGATAGACTTCCTGTTTTTCACAGATGCTTACCCCAGCTTCTCAGAGACGACATAGAGTCAGGCTCACTCCATGTGGTCGCTGCCTTCTCCCTCCCAGCTTTGCCTTAGTTATGCTAAGTTCCTGCAAAGGCCTACTAAATGGCTAACTGCAGTAAGCAGAATAATTGATAGTCCATCCCAGAGACTTGTGTTGGTGGGGCTCGCACTAGCGTGTTAACAATAGTAGTGTGGACATTGCCACTCTAGCAGAGGCTCAGGCTAGCCATCCAACCTCAGAACATTGTACTCCCTGGGTCCGAGTTTGGGTGGCAAGCCCAAGACTGAACTGATGCTGCAATATCCACACCGCTATTTTTCATATGCCAGCATGAGCCCAGCTGGTTCATGTCTGTTCACCTAGGCGGGGAGGCTTGCTCCAGCTGCAGTGTAGACATACCCTTAGAGACAATGCAGATGTATCTCTGAATTACAATAGGAAATGGCACTTCAGGGATCAAGTTCTACTACTACTGCCCTAGTGGAGGCTTGCCTGTTAATGTATGGTCTCTAACACCTCTAAATTAACCCATGCTGGTTTATAGTTTAGAGACTGGGTGGTTCATTATTTTTCTCCTCTAAAGTAAAGCTCATATAAACTAACGGAAGTAACAAATAAGAAGGAAAAATGCCATATAGATGATCTTTCTTTCACAAACTCCAATATTGTGCCTCTCAGAATATTAATGTATTTTGCCCTTATATACACTTTAAATTTATGGACACAAGATCAGGGACTGGTTTAAAGCTAGCTAATATATGTTACTGCAGCATCATTTGAAAGATGTGTTTATTCATTTATTTTACATGGATTTTTTTCATTTTGCCACATTAGACCAGTAACCTTAAGACTGAGTTGTCTGCATGATATTTACAAGCAGGAATAAATTAGCATCTCTCTCCAGCTCTGTGCAACCCCAGTTGATTAATTCACTTTCTATGTAAGCTCAATGGGATATGAACCTAATGTGTGTGTGTGTGTGTGTGTGTGTGTGTGTGTATGTATGTATGTAATATAATATAGTTTACACAGAAATTGAATGCTAACTGGAAGTAATTAATTAAAAAGCTCTTAAAGGATGCTTTGGCTTATGATCAGTTAATATTTGAAATTGAAATGCAGATCAGGTTCAAAATGATTCGGCCTGCTATACATTTTACAAATGATCTTTAAGAGCATAAGAACGGCCATACTGAATCAGACCAATGGTTCATCTAGCCCAGTATCCTGTCTTCCGACAGTGGCCAATGCCATGTGCTTCAGAGGGAATGAACAGAACAATCATTGAATGATTCATCCTCTGTCGACCACTCCCAGCATTTGGCGATCAGAGCGTGGAGTTGCATCCCTGTTCATATGGGCTAATAGTCATTGATGGACCTATCCTCCAGGAACTTATCTAGTTCTTTTTTGAACCCCATTACAGTTTTGGCTTTCACAACATTCCCTGACAATGAGTTCCACAGATTGACTGTGTGTTGTGTGAAGAAGTATTTCCTTTTGTTTGTTTTAAACCTGCTGCCTATTAATTTTATTGGGTGACCCCTAGTTCTTATGTTATGTGAAGGAATAAATACAACTTCCTTATTTACTTTGTTTACACCAATCACAGTTTTATAGACCCTTTATCATCTCTTCTTGATCATCTCTTTTCCAAGCTGCAAAGTTCCAGTCTTTTTAATCTCTCCTCCTGTATAGTAAATTGAACCAAAACTCCCGAAACAAACACTCCTATACTTTGTTGTACAAAATCCAGATCCAGATCTGACTTTTATGGCCTGGGGCCTTGCCTAATTAGGTTGATATTGGGAAGATCTACTGTGCCCATATGTATTTCTAGGAAAGTCTAGTCTGCTAATGATGAATAGCAAAATATGAAATCTGTTCTTAACAATGATTTATTATTAGATATTCCCTGCATGTGACTTATTGTCTCAGGTTGACGTAATATCACATGTTCAATTCTTTATCATGCAAAGAATGTTGCCTGACTAGAGCTTCACCTATAATTGACCATTGTGCTGTTTATGTAGGGGGCTAATAATTGTTCAATTTACTATGCAGAATTCTACAGTTTCGTCTCTATAAAAAAAAATTCAAGGAGACTTTGAGGCCTTATGATGTAAAGGATGTGATAGAGCAATATTCAGCAGGGCACCTTGATATGCTTTCCAGAATAAAATACCTTCAGGCAAGGTAAGATCGCTGCAGGAATGTGATAAATGTGGAGCGTGTGTGTGTGATGAGGAAGTGAAATTGTACTGTGTATGTGCTAGACAGCTCACCCTAACTCAACATGCTGCTAATGACACAGGAACAAAGGTGGTTCCTTCCAGCATCAGTCAAAGAATCTTTAAACTATCCAGCACACAACTATAGCCGGTTTATCAACTCACCCCTTAAAAATAGTTTGGGAGTGTCTCCTCTAAGAGGGAAAGATAAACAAGTAGTTATGATAACCACATATGAAAGGAACATTGTTTAGTAGTTAAAGCAAGCAACTGGGAGTCATAAGCCCTGGAAATGACTCTCAGTTTTGCAACTGATTCTCTGTGTGACCCTGGGCAAGTCACCTATCTCATCTGTACAGACAACATATAAAAGTAAAGTAGTAGTTGTATTATATGGCAGCCATTCCTGGACATTGCTGGGCCTGATTCTCTATTGACCTGCACCTTGTATGATCATTTACACAACTGCAAAAAAGTGATTGCTGCCAAATGAGAATGTAGCGATTTTAGATTCACTTTGCATAGATGTAAAATAAATGACCACAAAAGGTGCAAGGTAATGAAGAATCAGGTCTGGAGCTGTTACAGATCTTCAGGTAAAAACAAACAGTTGAGCCATCCAAGAAGGTTTATTGTAGTGTTGTTTGATTTCTCTTGAGCTAGGTAAATTCAGTTCAACTCTGTTGATGGTTGGACCTGGGGGAACTTATCTTTCACCTTTTAAAAACAAACTACACTGTTCTTTTTCTTTATACTTCATAGTTTGTTTTAATTTATTTTTCAATATAGTTTGTTCTATGTAGTCTGCATATTTAGTGTCTTCTGTTCCACTTCACTTTTATTAACGTTATATGACGGTGGCTATTCTCCTTAATTAAAATAACTTCTAATGTATAGATTTTAAGGCCAGAAAAAACCACTGTAGAGTCTGACCTCCTACATAACACAGGGCATGGACTTTCACCAAGTAATTCTTGCATCTAGCCTGTAACTTGTGGAACTAGAGCAAGGGACTTAGTTGCCTAAATCCCATTTTCAAAGGTAACTTAGTCATTTTGGAGCCTAAATCTCATTAGATGTCAATATGGAAATTGGGTAACTAGCTCCTTTCTGCTCCTTTGTAAATCCCAGCCTAGATTCTTACCCATACTTACCTGAACCTTTGGATTCTGCATAATTTGAATGGAAATTTCAGAAAAGCAAGTGGTTTCCTTAGCTTTCCAGGTCTTTCACTTCTGGTCATGTTGGAAGTACCAAGATGGCTTTTCATGCTATGTTTTAACACTTCTAGATTAGAAGTGCTTGAACATGAGGAAATAATTTTAAAAGAAGTTAATGGAACATGTGAGAGGCTCCAAAATGTTCCACCCAGTTTGGTTCCAAATACAAGTGAATGTTTTGCAGGTGGGATTCTTTGTGCAGCCTGAAATGTCTATTTTTTTGTTTCAAACCACTAAAATAATTCATCATAATGAAAACTATGATGATAACTAAATATGAACACTGCCAGAAATTTATTAGATTATTGAAATGGTTGTAGAGGATTGCAAATATTGAGCCAAATTCTGTTCCCATTCTGCTGGATTAAATCTAGAGTGTCTCCACTGAAATCACTGGGAGCAGCAGCTGTTTTTGAGTATTTCTGTAAATCAAGCCATTAATTTAGGTGCATAAATATGGATTTTCATGCTATTTTTAAATGCCTAAGATTGAAAATTGTGGCCTAAGTGACTTACCTGTGGTCACACAATGAGTCGGTGGCTGAGCTGGGAATCCCAGTCTATTGCCCTAACACTAGACTCACTCCCTCATTGTACTGTTGAGATATAGATTGCTGGAGGGATACTGAGCAGTTTTCATTTCCTGTAGGTATTTAAAGAAGACCTTGTGCATGTTTATCATATCTTGTTCTTTTCTTCTTTCAGAGTAGATATGATTTTTACCCCTGGACCTCCATCTACTCCCAAGCATAAGAAATCCCAGAAGGGAGGAGCTTTTTCTTACCCTTCACAACAATCTCCCAGGTGAAGTTATTCTGCTTAATATTTTGTGCAGGCTGTAATAGAAATAAAGTGGCCATTCATGTCCTAAAATTTTTGCAGTTACTTCAGTCACCTAACCAACATGCTACCATGTTAACAGATGTTGAATGTGAAATGCTTTCAGTTGGAATGAGCATATGTTATCATAAAATAGTGGATTTTTGGTTGACAAATTACATGCTGGACAAACATCCTTCTCTTAATTTAACTGCTCAGAAATAGGGATAGCAGAAAAAAGACGAGATGTTCTGTAATGGGTTGAAGGTGTTGTATAAGAACATTGGATGGTGAACCTGATTCACCACTGGGCTAATCCAGTTTTACTCCAGTGTAGCTCTGTTGATTTTGGTTCCCTCTAAACCAGTTTAGCAACGTAAAACTGGAGTGACATGGTAGCTAGTCAGGTCAAGTTTTTTATATACTTGGCTTGTAAACTCTTTGGAGAAGGGGCCATCTTTTTGTTCCGTGTTCGTATAGCGCCTGGCACAATGGGGTCCTGGTTTATGACTTGGGTTCCTAGGTGCTAAAATAATAATAATAATGAATAAGCCTTTATTTCTGTTATCTTACACAAATAACTTACTGTAATAAAATGGAACATGAAGTGCTAACAAGACTGTTGGTTCCTTTTAGAAATGAACAATATGTAGCCAAAGCATCCACAGCAGATACTGAAGACCAAAGTATGATGGGCAAATTTGTTAAAGTTGAAAGACAGGTATGTACTTACAGGACTAAAAGAAGAAGACGTTTATGTTAGTTTTCCATGAAGCTGCTAGTTAAGTGAATAGTGCATGTTTTTACAAAGCAGTTGGTGCATCTTCATTTTGGTTGGTGGAATGGGACCATGCCATGAAGTTTCAATCCAAATTTCCTACCTCCTCAAAACTCATCATTGTTCAGATCTGGCGCTTAGATTTTGGGGATATCCCTGAATATTTGTCTGTACTTGATACTCCTTTTGCTGATGTGATAGGGTATTCAGAAGGATGGCCTCTACTTGAGAGGTGCCTTTTTGTGCCTGTAGTTGAATTGTCCATGCAGGTCAAGGCACTTGCACTTCTAAAAATATGACTGTGTGTGCAAAAAAATGTGGATGTGCAATGGCTTGGATTTTCATCAGCAGTTTATTTGTGGATGTAAAAATGCAGACACAAATTGTTACCACAAGAAAAGGAAGTCAAGCTGAGCTTTAACCCTCACTCAGAAGCAACAACTAGGAGTTCAGTGTCCAGGGCCAATTCAGTCCTTGGCCTTTCTCTTGTGGTTGACAATAAAAGCTACTAATCATGATGTGGGTCTTAGTGATATGGACACTTGCCCATTGGGAACAGAACTCAGACCATGGCAACAACTTTTGATCACTATTTATATTTTCTGGGCTTAAACTACTGACTGAGTCCTGAAAAAAAGAAAGAAGTTTGCTCTCTCAGAATTCACAGAGTCAGATAAAAAAAGTTCAGGTCAATGGATCAGGCAGCTAAAACACACTTTGCACTCACAGGTTCCAATGAGAAAACCACAGCATTCTTCTGTAGCTGCCTTGGTGACAGTGGTAGCATATCATTGCTGAGGAAAATATGCCAGTGGAAACAACTGGTGTTTGTTACATTGAATGACCAGCCATGAACCATTTGAAATCTCACAACTGCTATTTTTCAGGTTCACGACATGGGGAAGAAACTGGATTTTCTAGTCGATATGCACTTGCAACATATGGAGCAGCTGCAAGTACAAGTCACTGAATTGTGTCCTTTGAAAGAAGCTGCCTCTCCAGCACAAGAAAAGAGAGAGGAAAACAGATACTCTGAATTGAAAAGCATAATCTACAAATACTCGGAGCCTTGCACTCATGAAACTCCTTATAACTTCCACCAGGTTCCAGTACACAAAGTCAGTCCATATGGTTTCTTAGCACAGGATCCAATGAATTATTCATGCCCTTTTTCATTAGGTGGGCAAAACTCTGGCAAGTTGCAGGCCGTGCCTTCTTCGACTTCATATGCAGAAAGGCCGACAGTTTTGCCTATACTCACATTCATAGACTCCCGAGTTAGGTACCAGTCCCCAGGGGACCTGCAGAGCCCCAGTTCTGACAGGATATCTCCAAGGCAGAAAAGGAGCTTGACAAGAGACAGTGACACTCCATTATCCCTTCTTTCCGTCAACCACGAGGAGCTTGAACGCTCCCCGAGTGGATTCAGTATCTCCCAAGACAAAGAAGACTTCCCTTTTGGCCCAAATGGGGGATCAACCTGGATGAGAGAGAAACGCTACCTCGCAGAGGGCGAAACAGACACAGATACTGACCCTTTTACACCAAGTGGCTCCATGCCTCTGTCTTCAACAGGGGATGGGATTTCAGATTCAATATGGACCCCTTCAAACAAGCCAGTTTAAAAATGGTTGTGTGGGGTCCACTGGTTGACTTCTCCATGTAATGTAAACATACTTTGTATATCTCACTTACTGTACACCCAAAGCTTACTAGTTCAAAACACCGATGGCTGCATAAGATGCATGTGATATTAGTGGTAGTCATTCTGCACATTTCATACAATTTACTAATGCAGTTTTTTCATGCTACCAAAACTAAGCAGCATAGTTTTGAGCATGGTTTGCATGACTTTACACTATATAAATGGTACAGCTAATTTCTTCTATGATACATATCTATCTGATTTTCTTCAATATAATGAGGGTTAGAGCAATGCCAGGTGAGATGTGATGGTTCATGCTACTTTTTTTAAACAGAGCAACAAAGTAAAAATAGTTTCAGGAGCAATGTTCTCATGTGGAAATATATATAAATATCAATGCCCGTTTTCCAATGCAAGTGAATAATTCTCTATCCAGACTAGCCAGAATCTTCCAAAAATTTTAGCAGGGAAAAGGTCAGATCAAAGTGTGTTACTGATTTAACATAATTGCTGTAGCTGAAAGGTTTCAGAGTAGCAGCCGTGTTAGTCTGTATCCGCAAAAAGAACAGGAGTACTTGTGGCACCTTAGAGACTAACAAATTTAATAGAGCATAAGCTTTCGTGAGCTACAGCTCACTTCATCGGATGCATAGAATGGAACATATAGTAAGATATAGATATAGATATAGATATAGATATATACAGATAAGTTAGAAGTTACCATACAAACTATGAGAGGCTAATTAGTTAAGATGAGCTGTTATCAGCAGGAGAAAAAAACTTTTGTAGTGATAATCAAGATGGTCCATTTAGACAGTTGACAAGAAATATAAGGATACTTAACTTAAGGAAATAGATTCAATAAATGGACACAAATCTGACATCAGGAATCATAACATTCAAAAACCAGTAGGAGAACACTTCAACCTCTGTGGCCACTCAGTAAAAGATCTAAGGGTGGCAATTTTGCAACAGAAAAGCTTCCAAAACAAACTCCAAGGAGAAACTGCTGAACTTGAATTAACATGCAAACTAGATACCATTAACTTGGGTGTGAATAGAGACTGGGAGTGTCTGGGTTATTACACATATTGAATCTATTTCCTTAAGTTAAGTATCCTCACACCTTCTTGTCAACTGTCTAAATGGGCCATCTTGATTATCACTACAAAAGTTTTTTTCTCCTGCTGATAATAGCTCCTCTTAACTAATTAGCCTCTCACAGTTTGTATGGTAACTTCTAACTTATCTGTATGTGTATATATATATATATATCTTACTATATGTTCCATTCTATGCATCCAATGAAGTGAGCTGTAGCTTATGCTCTAATAAATTTGTTAGTCTCTAAGGTGCCACAAGTACTCTTGTTCTTTTTGTAGCTGAAAGAGTTCTCATGTCCCCTATCATACAAGTATCAGTGTATCAAATGCAGTGTAAAACAGAAATTAGGGACAGTTTGAGATTTGCAAAGCCACTTGAGGGAATTAGAAACATGTATTCCATTAATGCAAATCATGCTTTGAAAATCTCCATCGGAGGTTATAAAACCACCACTAGTGTGATTACAATCAATCTTATTTTGTAGAAAATAGTTTGCTCATTCTATTTATTTGTAATAGGGCCAAACTTCCCACTGAGATTGGTACAAAACTACCATCAGCTGCAAAAGAAAGTGTGTTTAATGTAGGGAACTCCTGGGTTTTATTCCTAGCTCTTTTACTGAGTCATGTCATGTTGGGTAAGTCACTTAATTTCTCTGTGCCTCAGTTTCCCCATCTGTAAAATGGGGATGATACTTCCATACCTCACATGGTTTTGAGCATTTTGAGACCCACCGATGTAAGGCACACTAGGAGTGCAAAGTACATCTACACTATTTAATGGGAGTTCCACATTCAGGATGTTGGCAGGAAATGGCCTATTGTTTCTTATGTAAACGGACTAATCTAAATAAATGTATGACACGTTTAATAGCATAGTTCTAAACAATGCCACGACCATGGACAGATCCATTCCCCGGCCCCATCCAGGTATCTCAACTGGGCACAGCAGCTTTTTGAGAGGGAGTGAGGAAAGAAACTTTCCCATATGGCCACAGGGCAACAATGGAACCACTTGGAAAATGTTCCAGCCTACTGGCTGGAGTCATCACTACTGAGGGAATAGTGGAGAATAGGAACCAGGATGTATACTCTAGATCTGGCCTGCTCAAGCATACCCTGTGTGCTGGGGCAGGGCAGCTGCTGTGAAGCAGAGCTCCAAGCTGTGCAGGGGGTCATGTACCAGATGTGACTCATCACCAGATCCTAATGCGTTCACTCCTTATGTAGTGGAGCCGCACAGGCTCTGGCCCACATCCTCAAAGGCAGGGCCTCCCAGAGGATTCAGGGGGCCTGGGGTCTTCGGTGGCGGGGGTCCTTCTACTCCAGGTCTTCGGAGCACTTTGCCGAAGGCATGGAGTGGAAGAACCCCCCCGCCACCGAATTGCCGCCGAAGACCCGGAGTGGAAGAAGTAGCGGTGGGTCTTCAGCGATGGGTCCTTCACTCCGGGTGAGTTCGGTGGCACTGAAGGACCTGCCGTCGAAGTGCCGCCGAAAACTGTCGTGGGAGCCCCTGAAAACTCTCGTGGGGGCCCCTGCGGGGTGTGGGGCAAATTGCCCCATTTGCCCCCCGCCCCCTGGGTGGCCCTGCTTAAAGGTACTTATGCCCCTAACTCCCATTGATTTCAGTGGAAGTTAGGAGCCTAACAACCTTTGAAGGTGTGTGCCTCTGTGTTACTCCATACACACCTGCAAAGGGTTAGCAATGGGAATTGGTCCTCAGTATTAGAGTGATGACCAACAAGGACTACCGAGTTACTGCAAAATATATCAAGAGGTTACTCTTTATCTCACTGGAACATAATATGAAACATGACAGTGAGCTATCTTTTTGCGAATACAGACTAACATGGCTGCTAATCTGAAACCTGAGCTATCACAGTGACTCCTGCTAGATCTTGCCTGTTAATAAGGAAGTTAATGCTGGCCATCACTGTAATTGCACCTTATCTTGTGATGACAACCTGCCTAGCTGCCCCATGCCCTCCCCTTTACCCGAACAACTGATTTGCCATCACAGGGCTACTGAGAGGTTGCAATCACAACCTTTACTGCATTATCCTCAGTAGACTCTAGGGACTGCACTGCATGAGGAGAGAGGGTCAGCTGGGTGGCCTAACAGGTTGTATCTATATAACGAGTGACTCAGCCATGATTCTGTGTTTTCCACAAGGGGCTCCCTAATGATGGATGCTAAGCTTTCAGGCCCATACGCTGAGGCGTTGTGCAGTCTTTCCTCAAGCAAAGCTCTTCTGTGGCTGTCTGATCAAGTAAGAACAGAGTGAAACCTAAGGTGTAGACTGTACAATTTAGGAGAGCCGGGGCAGTGTGGAGCTAGCATCCCCAAGGGGGAACACCAACAGGTAGGAATGTTTTTCCTGGAGCCAGTAGCCAGGCAGATCCATGCACCTGCTTCTGCACCCTTTTGTGAGGTGCAACTTCCTATCCTCCATCCAGACAGCAACCCAGCACTGCTGGCTGGTGCCTGGGAGTAGAGCTAGAGCTGCAGGACCCTTGCCCATCACTACACTTGTCCTTCACTGTGCACCCCCATGGGAACCAGACACCATCTGACCCTTAAGTTAGGGTCCTCAAGATTGGGCCCACTGAAAGCTTTGCTTGAGTAAGGACTTAAGGATTTGGCCCACAGAAGCCACAATGAACTGACCGTTGTTTGTGTTGCTAGGACCATCCTGTAGCGATAAAGCTTAGCAATGTTAGTGCACGTGGTCCTGCAGCAGGGTAGTGAAATACTTTGGCCTGGTTTTCCACTGTGCTCCTGCCGCAGGGTTTCGCACATGCATGTTACATATTCAGCACTTCAGGGGAAAGGTTCCATGTTGGTTTCTGCCTGTCTATCATTGTGTCTATTTATTGACACTTCAAAGAGTTGCTGGTACCTCATGAAAATCATTTTATTTAGGAACCATTCTGCTTGTGTGTTAGATTTTTTTGGGGGGGGATGAGGGGGGCTTTTGTCTTTTCTCATTCTTCACAACCATTTGAAAGAATATAGGATCTTTTTTTCCTCAAGAGTTCATCTGTTCCTGCTGCTGCTTCCTGAAATCATAATCCATCACTTCTTCAGCTAGCGCAAGTTGTCTTTGTTCCACTCAAATCAATGAAGTGGCATCATTTTATCCCAGCTGGGGATCTGTCCTGTTAATGACTTCAGGTGACAAACTCATTGTGAGCTAGATCCTCACCTAGTGTAAATTGGCCTAGCTCCATCGAAGTAAATGGAGCTGGGCCTATTACACCAGCTAAAAAGGGGGCTTGGTATGTGTGGATGTTCTGTTCTTAGATTAATGGCTGTAGTGACATGAGGCCTGATTTCTGTAGCCATTTTGTGTACAGAACAGCTATTGATCTCAACAGATGTTCTGTGCTGGGTTCCATTACACACCCCAAATTAGAGACATAGAGAAAATATCTGTCATAGGGAGAATTGATTTCAATTAGGGCATTTTCACAAGTTTTCTAGGCAGGCTCAATGATTCTTGGAAGTACCAGCGTTGAACTTAAAGCTGTGCTTTACGTTACACAAATGCATGGTAATGGATTTGTCCCTTCTGTGGTTGCAGGAAAAGCTCTGCATCTGTTTCTAATTATTTCACTGATCCATGACAGAATGAAATTGTCTGTTATTAGTTACAAGACAAATATCCTTGATTTTTCAGAGGTTGTAGATGATCAGTCCCTCAGAAAATCAGGCCCTTTGTGTCTAAAACTGGGCAACCAAATCCGAAGGCACCCAAAATTAGAGGCCGCTTTGGAAAACGTGGTTCAGAATGTATCCACTGACTGCAGCTAATGCAGTGCACCTCTGTACTCCTCACCACTTTATTTCATCCCTCTGCATTGCAGTTCAGGCCTTAAAAGCTACCGTCTAGACATAAACCAGTATAGTAATATAGAGCTAAACCTTTTCAGTGTTCAATCTAGGTGAATATTAGACACATTACTGATTTTACAGCGAGTTACAGTACTCTTTAGAAAAAAGCGGAATGTGAAATAGAGTACAGAATGCTCTGTAAAAAAGGAAACAAACTAAATACTTTAATCTTAAGGGGACATTATTTGAAGGAAACAAACTAAGTCAGGGTAAGGGTTTGATTTAGCCAGTTTTGCATGTATATGTATCACAATGTAGTCCTAAAGGGGTGAGGGGAAGGGGAATATCACTGACTACCCTACCACGTCTGTACTTAGTAGTTGAATTGCCTTAAAGTTGAACTTTCAACACTGTGCTGTGAGCCTTGATTAGACTTGATATGCAGCATTGGAGAATTTTACTGTTTAAAAGGGGAAAGCAATGCATAGCTTGGAAACACAGGGTAAGGCTAGCGCAGCCACACCATGAAATATTAATGATATTCTCAAAGTCAAATTAGGGCTGTCTCTTAATATTGATTGTAATTAAATATGTGGCTAGGCAGGACATAACTGCTGGGCTCCTCTGAAGTACACAGAGTTGACATCTGGGGGTCTTCTGTAACAGAGGTGAGAGGAGGCCGAGTTCTGCATTCAGGAGGTCTGGTTAGTGCATTTTAATGTTTGTTGTCCATCACACCTCACAGATCTGACACAGCTCACTCCCCCCTTTGGAATAATCTGTGCAGAAAGTCCTCTGCATGGAACAGCAGCTGGGTAGAGACTATGGGTGTACATAAATGCTGCTTTTGCATATCAGCACATGCCTGCACCCACTCAATTTAGCCTGTAATAATTTATCATTTCAGGTTTAGCAGGTTTTATTGCTGACCAGTGGAAAATAAAGACATTTTAAAATATGTAGATCACCTATCAAAGTAAGACTGTGCCAGTTAGTTAGAATCGGGACACTGCACAGCATTAAAATCACAATGTAAAAGCGTATAATTTCTAAATAAAGCAGGGCCATTTACTTTGACTAGCAAGGGGCTAAGAAGTGTGTGGAGGGGGGGACCTTGCTCAGTCTTTACCCAGGCAAACCATCAAATCAGTGGAAATTAGCCTGAGCAAAGACTGAGGAAAAACTAGGAAAGGATCTCTAGAATTGGCCAAAAGTTGTAATACTATATTTTACAGTCTACAAATATCACCCTTTACTTATAGGATACGGTGAACAGGAAATAGTAGGTAGTGGCATAATAATGAAAAAGGAAGTACTATCTCCTGTTGTCCAAACCAGAAAAGCAGGTTAGTTTCTAAATATTTTTTTTGCCTACTCAGCAGAGAAGCACCCAAACCCTGAGTCTTCTGTCTGGACCAAACGAAGATCCCAGACCCATTCAGGCCCAAACTTTTTGGGAAAGTCCAATTTCAAACTTTGCATCCTGAAGCCATCTGTACTGCTAAGTGTAACTACAAAGTAATCTTCAGGGACACTTAACCACTCTGCACTTGTTGTGTATTATCAAATATGTCCTTTATGGCCCCGCCCCATCTGGTGTAAATTGGCATATCTCTTTTCAACTTAATAGAGCTGCACCAGTTTACATGAACTGTGCTGGCCCTGTGAATCAAAAATTTCAAAACCTTTCTCCAAAACTGTGCCCACCAGAATCACGTATGAATCCCAGGTTTGTGTGTGCAGACTGGCCTTTGCATATGCAAGTCGAGGAGTTAGCTGTCTATAGGATACTGTGTGTACATTTCCTGATTGTGCATTCAAATGTGTGTGTGGTGGGGGGGGGGGTAAGAGGGGTTGCATGTTCACGTAAAATTGAAGAAATTTGGAAATCTTGTTCTGAAAATTTGAAAGTCTGAAAATTTAGCCCCACGTGCCTTTTCTTAATGGATAATGTAACTAGCAACAAGGGCCCAGTTCCTCAAAGGTAACGAGGCTCCAAATGGAAGTTAGGAGCCTCAATGCCTTTGAGGATCTGGACCTAGGTTCTAATCATGTGACTATAATGGAGTAGGGTTAATAGTTGTCATTTGTACATTTACCACAGAAGTGACATGATATTTGTGCTCTGTTGAAATAAAGGACAGTAGCCAGGATTATTAGCCTGCATTAAAGCAGTACTTAAAAAGCCATGGGCTGTTTTGTAGAATAGGCTCTCCACATAGAGAAGCATTGCTCAATATTTGGCTTGACAGTGGCATCTGAAGCAGCATTAATTTTCATAGCAGGAGTGAAGTGGATTTACACCATTCTTCTGTTAGCACCTGGAGTTGGTTTTACTGCTAGCAATTACAGCTGGGTCAGGCCTTCTTTGAGTCTGGGCTGACACTGACTCTTTGTTTACATAATTAACCTTAAATAGGATTAAATGTCTGAATCCATGCTTTGCTAACTTTTAATGCCTACTAGGGACCAAGCATCTATTTCGAGGCTTAACAATGCTTCTTGCAATATGACTTTCACTGTATTCATCTTCCATAATTGGCAAGTATTTAGGGCTTTAACCCATTCTCCCTGAAGTCAATGGTTAACCTCACTTTCAATGGGAGCAGGGGAAGGTCCTGGTTGTACGGTACAAACTGCTAATCTCTTTATTTATGGATTCAGTCTCTCGGCATGATTCCTCCTGAAATGGGCACATTTTTGTTAGGTATTTTTTAAGCTGATTCTAACAACTAAAGCACATATATCATTTTTTGAAAAGGTAATCTCTGTTTACATTGTGCAGCTATCCTTGCAGCTTTATTGTCATCTAAACTCCTTTTCCCTAGATAAAAATTTAAAGTGTTTCATTATTGCAGGTGCACATGCCATGAAAATTATTTTGTTTTATTGAACTCAGTTTCATGGTCCATTTATGGAATTTGTTCCTTTAAGAAAAATCTAATTATAAGTTTAAATAATGACTATTGGCTTTTCTTAGGCTTGACTCTATAGTGGTTTAGTATGTATAAATCCCATATAAATTAATAGGACTTTAGCATGTGGAAGGACACCAGATCCGTCCCTAAAATGACTTTGGGTTATGTTTGCTCTGCTTTTGTCTGTATCTTTGCTGCATTGTTTCAGGTTTCACTAGGAGGAAATAGTTGAAAGGTTTTATTGCTGCAAATTGTGGCCCAGGATCCTGCATGTTAATTCACACTTGCATGGAATCCTACTGACTTCAGATGGACTTCATGTGAGCATAAGGGTCGTGTGGATTAGAATGGGGAGGGCTGGTCAGAAAATGCAGATTAAGGAGCAAATTCAGCTCTGTTATGACTCTGTGGATTACAGTGGAAACTGACACCAGGACTGAATTTGTCCCTGTAACTGCAAAATATGTGTTGAAGAGCCAGATCTTGCATCCTTAGACACCACAAACTTCCATTGAGTTAGCTTGGCGTTTCAGATGCACGAGGAATGCAGCCTAGATTTTCCAAAGTAACTTGTGAGTTTGGAGTTGTCTTGATTTTGGGGTGCCCATTTTAAGACCCCTTTGAAGGGCTTGATTTTGAGTGGACCAGCGTTCAGCACTTCTGAAAATCAGGCCACTTTGGGGTGTCTTACTTTGGGCACCCCAAAAATTGAGGCCCTGCACAATCACAAGTCACTTTTGAAAATTTAGGCTGCAGGATCTGATCCTTAAACAAGCAGCTTTTTAAGCATTTCTAGTGTAGTTACATGAGGCAAAACAGTGGAAGTGGGATCCAATTTTCATTCTTAAGAACATGCTAAGATGTAAGGTTACATAGCCAACTGCATTTTCTTTTGTAGTTTAGGGCATATGATTATTATTAGTATTTGTGCCTTGCCCTCTGAAATTTTCTCCAGGCTACAAAGATGCTATTCAGATTCTGGCTGACAAGGGAACACAACTTTTATACAAGTGACCTTTAGTGCTCTTTATAATATTATTTATTGTAATTTTTAAACTGTATGTGTAATTTATATTCTGGCACTGTCTGATATTTGAACAACTTTAATATGTTTATTTCAATATATTATGCAAACAATACTTCTTACCTGATTTTTTATGTTCTGTCTTTAAAAACTTGCACCACTTATTAATAAATAGAAATTTCAATTATCATGTGGAGGAATTTCATTTATTTTAAAAAATCTGTGTTAGAATCAGGCAAGTCTGAGGAACACAGGGTCTAATTCTGCCCCCAGCTGAAGTCAGGGGCAAAGTTCCCTTCAACTTCATCGGTGCAGGATTGATCCAGAGCCCTTTCCTTGCTCCTGCAAGTTATCCCATTGAGATCTGGGTGGTGGGATTGGCCCCAATATCTGTATCCTCTTTTGGTTCAATTGCAATATGAGTTACTCCCAGACATTTAATAGGAAAAGTAGTGTATTAAGAATAGAAAACCAGAAATTCAAAACAGCTGCTAGCCTATTAAAATATAGCCAAGTTACATGTAAAATATAATATTCACAATGTAAACATTATGGGCATGTCTTCACATCAAAAAAATCACCCAAAATGCGGCAGTAAGTCTTAGAGCCCAGGTCAACTGACTTGGGCTCATGCTGCCGGGCTAAAAATAGCCGTGTAGATGTTTGGGGTCAGGCTGGAGCCCAGGTTCTAAGACCCTCCCCACTCAATGGATTTCAGAGTCAGGCTCCAGCCTCAGCCCAAAAGTTCTATTTTTAGCCCTCCTGGGAGAGCCCATCAGTTGACCTGGGCCTTGAGGCCTCACATAAAACTGCTCTGAATCTGCTTATATGAAATAAACATATCTACTGGTTAAAACATGGGGCCGGGAATCAAGGTTCCTGGGTTTTCTTCCCTGTTCTACTGCTGACTTGGTCTGTGGTCCTGGCCAAATCATTTCATTTCTCTATGCTTCAATTTCCTCATTTGTAAAATTGGTGCCATGCTACTTACCTATCTCACAGGGATGTTGTGGGGCTTTATTAATGATTGATGTTTTGACATCCTCAGAGGAAAGGTGATATAGATGTGAAAGCATTATTATTGCTAACTTACCCAAAGCGCTATCTGTGAACAGATTCATATGGTAGTTTTCACTGGGCTAAAGCTTTGTCATGCATTTTTAAAAGTTTCATTTTAATTATCATTGTTTGGTTTGGTTTCATTTTAATTATCATTGTTTGGTTTATTTTCGCATAAACAGCTGATTTGGAAGCCGCTTCACGTCGCTAGGTAAGTTACAGTCTGTTCACTAGTGGTTGTGGAAACTTCCACGTTTGTTTCATATCATTCCAGTGGAATTTCCTGAGCGAGAATGGAAATGGGCATGACTTTTAGATGCTTGATTTCTGGAGGTTTGTCTACGTGGGGGAAAAGCCTGGAATAGCTAATGGAGAATAGCTATTGTTGAATGCCTGCTCCACACTAGATCCCTGTGCAGACACACTTATGCTGAACTGAGAGTGCCTTTGTGCAGTGCAGGTTAATGTGGAATAGCTGTTGTGCTGTACGTTCACAACCTAGCTATTTCACACTTATTTCCCTGTGTAGACGAGCCCTGAGTAAAAAAAAAAAAAAGTGACTAGAGTGAAATGTATCTTGACAAAGGATCAGTGTTTTCTAAATATCTGTCCAGTGCTGAAATTTCAGACACATACAACTGAAGGAGGTTGAATTACTAATGTTTTAACAAGGCTCACAGGGAGCACACTAAATACGACCTCTTCTGGTGAAAAACTGAACACTACTGGCATCTGACTCTGTTTGAGAAAATGGAGTACACTAAGCAAATGAGGGAACCAGAAGAAAGCCCATCTGACTACAGCCCACCAAGCAACCCACTGTGCTCAACAGTTGAAATGCAGAGTGAAAAGCTACTGCAAATATTTGCTGAAAACCAGATCATGCAAAATATGGTTGCCCTTATTCTGATCTCACTCAAACACCAGTGTAAATCAGAAGTAACTCAACAGCTCAATGGAGATACCTTGGTGTGAAATCAATTTAAGGGCCTCATTCCAATCTCACTTACTGCCAAATTTCAATAAATATCTATAGGATGAGCAATATTTTCAATGAAACAGCAAGTTACTTCTGAATTTTGAGTTGCATTCGTTTGGATTAAGAATTTTATTGCTTTAAAGATTTCATGCAGCACAAATACTTTCTATTGCTGACTTACTTTCATGACAAGAACAGTACAGTATCAAATGCATCAAACTGTTTTCATAGAATGTCTTAACATTAGTTTGACTTGCTTAGCAACCAGAATAGCACAGGGCCCAGTCTGAAGCAAACAGAGAGATACCCAGCAGAATTCTACTGCAAAGACTTGCAGACAGCAGCAGGGATGACATTTAGATGGACATTTCACAACCACATTAGGTGAGCCATTCATCCATTGTTCACAGGCACTGAAATGTGTCGGACTGAATCTTTTCTCTGGCCATCACCCAGATACAGAAGCTTGCCAAGTAAGTGAATTTTGCTGCACATGCCAAATTTATCTCTACTGTAATGCCACTGAAGTTATTGGAGTTATACCAGGGATTAATTTGGCCTGAGTAGATTAATCATAGACTCAGAGAGATGGTGGGCTGGATGAGACCTCAACACAAGTTAAGAAACAAAGAAATGTGGGCCAGGGTAGGAAGATGTTGTAATCGTCCTCAAACAAGCACTCATACATAGATAGCATCCTACATCAGCAGCATTAATGAGCATTTGTGTTCTGACTCCATCCAGTTCCACACAGCCTCCCTCCTCGCCGGATTATTCATGGTTTATGCAGGACTGACATCAGGAGGGCATGTGAAGTTGTCCTAGGTCTGGATCTAGAAGAAGGACTCTTAGGAGCATGAATAACTTGAGCAGCTGCTTCCAATGTCACACAAGCAGCAGCAGCAGAAGGGAAGTGGCTGATTCTTTGTCCACCGCTGGTCCCCCCATGTGTCTTTTTCTTTCTTCCTCTCAGGATCCTTTCCTGGCCCATTTGATCTCCAGGTGCCAGTTGTTCTCACTCTTATGGGTATTTACAACTAGATTGGATAAATTACTAAACATGTACTGTTGGAACAATGCTGCACTGGAAGGAAAGCTGAATTGCCAGGACTTCTCCCTTTAGAGTGGATATCACTGATTCTATGAATTTTCAGTCCCCTGATCTAATCACTAGCTAACTTCTCTTGGAAACCATAAGGAAGTAAACATTTGAGATTAATCTAACTACCCACTTGGTATCATACATGTTCATACAGATATAATTGAAAATGTATATACAATGCTACAGTGCTCTGAACAGTAGAGCACTCAACTGAATAAGAATTTTAAAAAAACTTAGAAACAAAGGGCCAGATTAATACCTTGTTATGAGAGATAAATTAATCTTGGGGTTCTGAATTTGAATAGCTATTGCTATAGAATTCTGAATTCTAATATACCCCTGAATTTACACTGGCACTTTACAGGTTGGAAAAAGTATCTATGCAGCAGATGCAATGGAAAATATGATCAATGTGATTTTCCTGAGCAATTTTTATATTACTGCATGTGGCACATCCCAATATATATATACACTAATGCTTGCAGGGGCCAATGAGACCTTCTAAATGTGATGTCCTACAGACATTCCTATACAGCATACTGACCATCTTAGCAAATATGATCCACCCACCCAAGTAGCTTTTTGTATGTCCCAACAGAACCCAATGTTTTGTTGTTGCAATGCTCCCTTGATGAGAAGCTATCATATGTCTTCTTCAGAGATATTATCAGAACATCTCTGCCTCTTATCCCCCTCAAGTGAATGTGCCTCCCATCTTCCATGGCTAAGGCAGTTGGAGTCTCAAGCTTCATCGGTTGCATCCGATGAAGTGAGCTGTAGCTCACGAAAGCTTATGCTCTAATAAATTTGTTAGTCTCTAAGGTGCCACAAGTACTCCTTTTCTTTTTGCGAATACAGACTAACACGGCTGCTACTCTGAAACCTGCCATTTTTTATCCAGGGCATTTTAGCCTACGAAAACTTTGAAAAATGCTTTTGCGACAATTCCCTGATGTTTTAAAGTGAGAGATCTGGGACAAATGGAAATTATCCATCTGATTTATTAATTGCAAACAGCAAATCAGGGGCATTTCCTATCGTAGAGCCTATTCCAAAGCCCACTGAAATCAGTTGAAAGATTCCCATTATCTTCAATGGGCTTTGGATTGGGCCCTTAGTGGCGTTCTAATGACTGATGTTCTGAGGCAGAGGAACCCTTACAGAAGCCCCCAGAGGTACTCAACGTATTGGACTTGGGGGTCTGAAGGGTTGAGCCCTAGATACTCCAAACCTAATGCTTCAATTTAGTAAAGAGTGTCTGTTGCCTTTCAAAAATGAGGCAGGGGGGGAGGGGTGAAATCCAAGCCCCACTGAACTCAGTGGCCAGGCTCCTATTGTCTACAAGGGGTTCAGGATTCACACATGAAATTTTCATTATAATCCAGTTAGCTGAAGGGTGGCATATTTAAAAAATACACAGTTGTGGCAGGGGAAAACAAGTAACCTTCAGAGATGCTCTCCGTTGAACCTGGTTTATCAGAGCATGTCATGAAGTGGCTAGCAAGGCCTTTTTGGACCTTGGTTCCGGTAGTTCCTTGGAACAGAGGGATTTGTGGGTTATGCCAGCTGTAGCACATCAGAACCTGTCGAACTGCCCTAACGAGAAAACAGCCCTGTCTTAAAATAATTTGATTAGAATTCAATGTATCCTCTTGGGTGAAAGTATTGGTCTGACAACTGATTCCTACTTAGGGGTCTTATATGATTTTAAAGGCACTGACTCCATGCTCATATATCCAATACACAAGTCAGTGAATATATGGCAGAATCTGGGCAAAATCTATCATTTGTGGCCCTTGCCATTCCTCTCTTGGTAAGCAAACAAAGAAATGATGATTGTTTTGTTCCTCATTAGGCAGAAATGAAGCCTAAAGACTATACCCCTGAGAAAGCACCACATAATTCACCGGGATAGTGTTTTGAGTGAGAAGTCAGCACTGTCCCCAATAATGCTTCCTGTGTCAAAGCTGTCGCAGAACAATACCATGTTGCAATGATTAGCCGAGCATCACTCCACAGCAGGGCAGAGTTAAAATTGTAAAGTTCAAAGATGAAATGTTGTAGGATGTAAATCCTGCTGAAAGTCAAATTATCTTCACTTCCAAACATCAAACAATTTGGAATTGCTCCCAGAAAACACATTTTCTCAGGTATGGCTGTTATTGCATGTCATTATACTGGACACTTTCATCCCAATCTGGTTGATGAGATATTGAGCCAGGGTCAATGGCAATAAAATCTGTGTATGGCTAAGGCAGATCCTTTCAACAAAAGGTGTTTCCAAGTTACTCAGGCTGCTGCACTCAATCACAATTCACAAAAGCTGTCTTTTATTATGGAAGTGACTGCCACATAGAGCTGGTTGGCACATTGTTGCCAAAATGAGATTTCATCCAAATGTGCTGCTTTGCTGGGGCTGTAATGTCTGAGAGAGCAAGACTCATAACAAACTCTATAACCCTGGAATGTGGGAGATCCAGATTCAACTCTCGGCTGTACCTGATTCAGAGCAGAGTTTTTCTTCCGAGATCACTCTGAACCAGGCAGATCAGGGATTTAAACCTGGGTCTTTCAATTCCCAGGTTAGCAATCTAACCACAAGGAGGACAGACAGATGGACGGGGGGTGGGGGCACACACAGAACCCTGCTTATTCAGCACCCATAGCTCCTCTGGGAAAAGATCACTTCCCTGATGTTTTGTGTCAACATGATAGCCAGTAACAAATGCACAAGGTGGGGGTTGAAATAGTGCCCTAGGTCTGAACACCTGTAGACCTTGATGAAGTTAGTATACAAGTCCAGATTGAATTGGAGCCCGGCAACTGCCCCCTAGCTCTGTAACTGGCCTGGCCAAATGCAATGTCTGAATATCTCCAAACTTTGGATCTGGATACAGATTTAAACCCAAACTTTATAGGTTGAGCCCATCTCTAATAGATATTTCCTATTGTAACTGATGAGACAACCACCCAAAGTGAGATATATTCGCTATGGGGTGGGCAGACATGGAGGTGAATAGATTGATCTTTCTACAGGTGTGCTTATATGCACATATGCAGAAGAATCCCAACAAAACTGGAAAGAGCACTGGGCACAGTGAACCAGGAGTGCCTGAAGAGCTGACAATTCCATTTGGTGCAACTGTTTTTTCTCCAATCCAGCAAAGCATGGCTTTTTGACTTTCCCAAATGTTATACATTAGCAGGTCAAAGTGTTATGCCCAGTGCCAGTATTTTGCTGCATTAATTGGGTAACATCGTAGCATTCCTCCAGCTCATATAGTTGGGATACACTATGAGGACAAAGTAATCAAAAAGAGAGATTTGCTGAAAATGGTAAATAAATGCCTTCATGACCTTGTGCAGGTCTCTTAGGGCCTGATCTAAAGCCCAGGGAAATCAAAGTCTTTGCATTGACTTCAGTGAGTTTGGATCAATCCCTGTACGTTCTGATTTCCAAATATAGCCTATAATGTTGGGTGTCTTAAATTTGGGTGAGACCTCTGAAAATCAGGACTTGGGTTGGGCACCCCAAAAAAGAAGGCATTCAAAATCACAGGCCACTTTTGGAACTTTGGATCTGAAACTCGCTGGGTGAAATCCTGGCACCATAGAAGTGGATGACAAAACTCTTGTTAACTTCAATAGAGCCAGGATCTAACTTGCTACTCATTATTTTCCTTTTCTGTATAATGGTGGTCATGATACTTTCCTTCTGCACAGGGCTCCTTTGGGGCTTAATTCATTAATGCCTGTAGAGCACCTTGAGTTCCATGGACTGAGGTGGTTATGGAACCTTTCTTTGAGCTTCTCATTTCCTCCTATGATGCTTTGGATGGAGTGGGTACAGTAGTGACACATCACTCAGTGTCATTATTATTACTTCATGTCACCACTATAGTCTCATCTAGTTGACTGTAGTTGAGCTGTATTTCAGCTTTCCTACACCACTCTCTTCAGACCAATCCATAGTATCCATTGTCCAGAATGACTAACCTGCAGCATCAAAAATGGCCTAATTACATTGGAAGGCTCTGTCCCTTTAAAGGGGAAAAACATCCTTTCAGTACTATTTCTCAGTGTAAGTAATTACTGCCCAAAGTGGTTTCACATCCTGACCTGGACTGCTGCAAAGTCATTCCATTTAGGGATTCAGTTCAGGACATACCACAGGCACTTTGCTTGCACATGATCCAATTTCATTTAGCCTAGTTGCCTTTGGGATTATAATACCATTTTCACAAGATTTTTTAAGGCAATTTTATCAAGCCTGTCCACTCACAGACTATTATCTTTCACTAAGACTTTATTAAAACAGTGTGATAACCTCCTGTCTATTTAAACTCTCTGAAGTTAATCGTGATATCAGGAGAAGCCAGGTAAGTCAGTATTAAAAGATTACTAGATATTTACTTTGTGAATAGTTTTAAATGGTGCTGCTATGGAGAGGTACCTAAAAGAATCTTTTTCAATCTGTGCAATTAATAATCACTGAGGCTGAAGAATGAAGAATGTTAGGAGAGAGTTTTTATAACATATGATTTCTTAAATTCAGACTTATTGTAGAAAGTGTAAACTTTTTATCTAATACAAATCAGGTGACAATAGAAATTCAGTCAAGAACTAACTTCTTTTTTCATATTAGCCCGAGAAGATTTATTTACACCTGTTTTTCAAAGTTTGTTTTAAACCTGAAAGGGTGACCTTTAGATCTTGGAACTGAACAGAGATAGAGAAATTAGTATGCAAGGTCTTTCCCTTTCCTCTCCTTCAGCCTCTTAACTTCTGTTCTGCTCTGTTTAGCACTATAGATAAGGGGGGAAACCAGTTGGTATCTGATTGGACTCCTTTTGTGTTGGAAAAAAGAGAACATTTCAACCTGCACGGTTACTTGTCACATTAAAGTGGGTGAAAATGAAGCATAGCTAATAAGTTAGTTACCTTGAGATCTTTGTTTGGTGAGACTAATGAAGAGGTATTTAGTCCTGAATCTCTAGGGTCACATAAGTGTAACCTAAACTGCTGAGGTTGTTATCAACACCAAAATAATTTTTGCTGTATCTGGGTTTTAGAAACATTGGATGGGATTAAAAGCTTGCATGTTAAGTGCGTCGGTTACCTGGTTCAAGCTATGAAAACATATTACAATTTAATTTGAAATAAATAATTAGCTGAATTATCATATCAGATTGATTGGTGTCAGTATTTGTGGCTAGGAGCTTGACTGTCAACCTCCAGGTGAGAAGTACTAGGGAGGAAAACGGTCACTGGAACAAAGTTTGCAGGGTCTATCTGTGTGTATTATGTCATGCCCATCTCTTTAGTACTGAGTGTCTTATCAATCTAAAAGACATTGTCAAATGAAGATCATTGGCAATTTTTAGTTTTGACAGTGAAGAAGTTGAATATTTGTAGCCCGATTGAGCATTTCACTCATTGCAAAGCTTACGTTGGTATCGGTAAAAAAGGAAAGATACCATTAAAAATTATAACAAGGATGTGTCCATTATAGTTAAATGAGCTGGGCATTTGTCTTTTACAGCTAAATCCTGCATTCTTTCCTCAGGCAAAACTTGTACCAACATAAAGTCAGTTCATGATCAAACCTCTAGTAATGTATATTAATCCTACTTCAAAGCTGCTTTCACTTCTTTCATGTGGTTACATCTCTCTTCCCCAGCAGTATTTCAAGATTTATTTTATGAGGATTTATCTTTCCATATCATGTTTTCATCATGCCACAATAGATATGGTATAATATCAGGTGGGAGTTTCTAATGCAGAATGTTTGATTTAAAAATCTGAATATTCTAATACACTGGATAGAGTTAAACAAAAGTATTCAGACCATTCTATAGAGAGCATTTAGGGACAGATGTAGGTCTCTCTCCAGAGCCACAGTATTTTAGCACTCAAATCATTGTACTTCATTCTTGTTCTGTTATGTTGGCTACTTTTCCCATTACCTTTTACATCTCTCTCCTAATTTTTCCAGTAAGGTAATTTTTATGTTCCTCTATCTCCCACCTCTGCTTTGCCCATTGCACGCTTTGCTTTCTACAGTCTCTGTTATATCATGCAATATTGCACACATTGTAGGTCTCTCTCTCCCTCCGTCCCTTCCTCCCCTGTTCTGCTGCACTGTTGAGCTCTCTATCAGTTTTAAACAAACTGTCAAAGAATCTGAAACCTGGCTAGGAAAGTACCTGGATACATGATGAACTCCCCTTTTTATCTGGGAACATTTGCTGAACCAAAGAATGAATGACAGCTATGCTGGCAAACCTTGTCATTCTGTGAAATGCAATTACAAACATCAATATTTTCTGTGATTCTTTTATCCTCCTAAAATGACAAATTGAGGTGTAGGCTAGTAGTTCTCAACCAGGGGTCAGGAGTCCCCGCGGGGCCAGGAGCAGGTTTCAGAGAGGTTTCAAAATAAACCAGAGAGCAGGGCCAGCATTAGACTTACTGGAACCCAGGGCAGACAGCCGAATCCTGAGCCCCATTGCCCAGGACTGAAGCCATAGCTGGAGCAAATTAGCTTTATGGGGCCCCCTGTGGCATGGGGCCCTGTCCAATTGCTCTGCTTGCTATCCCCTAATGCTGGCCCTGGCTTTTAATCTACTGAAAAATGGTTGTTGTGGTGCAGGTGCGGGGGCAGGCTCAGAGAGAAAAATGCTGAGAAAAAAATTCAAATTTTTTTCTGAGAACCCCTGGTGTAGGCTAATTACTCAGCAAAACTCAGCAAAACTCTGAGGCCTCAATTCAACAAAGCACTTACAGACATGCTTAAAAGTTTGCTGAATTGGACCCTATACAGTGGTGGATTTGAAACTGGGTCAACAGGGCCCATGCCCAGGGGCGCCGACCAACTGGGTGCCCCTTAGAAAATATCCACCACCAGTGGCGGAAGCCTGGAGCCTCACCCCTGCTCCGCAGTGGCAGCACTGGGCAGGGGAAGCCCCTGGCAGCAGCCCCCACAGGGGCCACTGATCCCATCTGTGGCAGAAGCTGCGGGGTGGCAGAGCAAGCCCCCGCGCCCAACCTGCTCTCCAGTAGAAGCACCAGGCAGGCGAGGTGGGAGAAGCCCCAGCGCCCCAACCCTGGTTCCCCTCAGAAGCGTGGGGGGTGACAATGGAAGCCTCAGCACCTGGGCCCCCCGCTGCAGCCCCAGGACTGGAGGAGCTCTCACTCCCTGCTGCAGCTCTGGGACAGTCGTACAGGGAGAGAGCTTCTCCGGTCTTGGGTCCCCAGTGGGGGTGCAGAAAGGAGCAAAAGGGCTTGCAAGGCTGCAGTGGGGGGGAAGGAGGGGACCCTAGGTGAAATCGGCTGGGCCCTGAGGAAGAGGCAGAAAGGGGCCCCCCACTTGCTCTGGCCTAGGGCCCCAGGAAACCTTAATCTGCTTCTGATCCTATATATCTAAATAACAGTAGGACAAAAAAACAGTTATCATTAAGGTCAGTAGTCAGATGTGCATTGTTTCTAATAAGAGCAGGACTGGACCTGAAATTTCATAAATTTTATAGATTTTTAAAGCCAGAAGGAAATCATTAGAATCCTCTCAGCTGACCTGCTGTATAAGACAGGTCATCGCGTGTGGCTGAGCTACCCTATGTCTTTTAGACAGACATCCAAACTTGATTTGAGGTGGTACAGACTTCACCACATCCTTTGGTATGCTGTTCAATGGTCAATTCCTCTCACCGTTAAAAATATATTCCTTATTTCCAGTCTGAATTTGTTTAGTTTCACCTTCCAGCCATTGGATTTTGTTATGTTGCTGTCTGCTAGATTAAAGAGTAGACCTGGTCAAAAAAACAGTTTATCATCAGAAAATGCAGTTTCATCAAACCCTAAACATTTTGCAGGAATGTATGAGTTTCAACAAAGTTTTAGACAGGCAAAATCATTTCCATTTTCTCATTTTTCTGATGTCAAAACATTTCATTTCAATAATGTCAAAATGTTTAATTTCAATAAGGTAAAAACAGTTTGTTCCAACTTTATTGTTTTGATTTAACTTTTATATTTTAATATTTTATATTGGAATGTTTTGATATTAGCAAAACATCTGTACCTTATCAAAGTGAAACATGTCAACATTAGTGTAGCAAAACAACTGAATATTGACAAAACAAAACATTCTGAGAGTTCTGAATCAAAATTGTTTGGAATTCTCATTTTGTTGAAATTCAGAACAAAAATAGATATCAAAATATCAGAGTTTCCTGTGGAAATTTTCCTGTCAGACCAGCTATATTAAAGAACCCTCTAGTTTCAGATATATCTCCTTATGCAGGTACTCATATTTCCTGGGTGAAATTCTGGTCTCACGGTAGTCAATAGCAAAACTCCCATTGACTTCCATGGGTCCAGGATTTCACCCCAAGATCAAGTCAACTCTTATCCTTCTTTTTGTTAAGCTAAATAGATTGAGCTTCTCAAATTTCTCATTGTAATCAAGTTTTTCCAGAACTTGAACCATTCTTGTAGCTCTGTATCAGAGGGGTAGCCATGTGTTAAAGGGACTTGAGGACCAAATGTTGATAAGGGGAAGTTCTCAGGAGTCTGAGTGTAGTATATTTAAATAATGGTTTACCTTTCCATGATGGAATAATGGGTGGGAAATCATCATTTTTATAGACCCTCCCTCCACAAACACAATGTTATGCACCGTCTGCTTATACGGTTGCAGTCTCTGATACTGCAGTTCTTACACCGGCAAAATTTCCCATTTACTCTTATTTGTGCTTTGCTGAGTGCCAGATGAAGCCTTCTGTTCTCAGAGATGTACGGATGTGCCAAGAAAAGATCTTAGACAGATAATTGTTGGTTAAATACTTTAGTATAAGATCCTCTCTCCCACATGCCCAAGATATGGTTCCCATTTAAAAAATCATACAGTATAGTTAGCATAAGCAATAATTATGGTGGATGAGAGCTAGCCACAGTTTCGATCAGCAAAAGTTCAAAAATCATTGGATGTCTTCCCAAATCATGAGATTTCATTTTAAAGACTATATATCTATATTTTGGTTTGTCTTCACATTTTTGAACTCCCCTTGCCCATTCCCAGTGTGCGTGTGAGAAAATTAGTGTTGCCAACACACCTGAATATACTCACCCCTGCTCCACAGTGGCAGCACTGGGCAGGGGAAGCCCCCATCAGCAGCCCCCACAGGCACCACTGATCCCATCTGCGGCAGAAGCTGCGGGGTGGCAGAGCAAGCCCCCGCGCCCAACCTGCTCTCCAGTAGAAGCTCTAGGCAGGCGAGATGGGAGAAGCCCCAGTGCCCCAACCCTGGTTCCCCTCAGAAGCGTGGGGGGTGACAATGGAAGCCTCAGCACCTGCCCACCCCCTCCCCCCACTCTGGCTCTGACTGATACCTGTTGGTGGGGAACATAAGAATGGTCATACTAGGTCAGCCCAGTGGTCCATCTAGCCCAGTATCCTGACTTCTGACAGTGGCCAATGCCAGGTGCTTTAAAATGAATGAACAGAAAAAGGCAGTCATCAAGTGATCCATCCCCTATCATCCGCTCCCAGCCTCTGGCAATCGGAGGATGGGGCTACCCAGAGAATGAGGTTGCATCCCTCACCATCTTGGCATATAGCCATTGATGGATTTATCCTCCATGAACTTATCTAATTCTTTTTTTGAACCCCATTATAATTTTTGCCTTCACAACATCCCCCAGCATGAGTTCCACAGGTTAACTGTGCATTGTGTGAAGAAGTTCTTCCTTTTGTTTGTTTGATTCCAGCTTCTTCCCAAACCCCACATTTCTAATTAATTCTTTGCCCCACCTACCACACAACTGCCCATTCCACAGCTGGGCAATCAATTCTGCCCACCCCTCAGCCCCACATCTACCCTCATCCCCCGCCTCTGTTCCTCTTGCAGCTCTGGGATCCATCACTACCCTCTCCTCCCCTTTCCCATGCCTGGCGCTGGAAGGATGAAGAGGTGAGGGGGGAGGAGGAGGGGGAAGACTGCCTTCTTTTTCACAGGAAAGGAGGAGGAAGGAGGGGGTGGAGCCACCCTGAGCTGGGGGGGCTCTTTCTTGCCCCCTTCCCTCCTGTGAGAATGGTGTCAACTCTTGAAGAAGGGTGCAGAGTTCCACATGCAGCAGCTCTGACTGGCTGCTCTTCCCCTGGAGACAGGGTAGTGGGCAACCATCTGGCATCATTTCATACAAATCTATGTAATTTGATCTTAGTTGTTTCCCCCAGTGAGAGCTCCTGCAACAGGGCCAGAATCACTTTACTGTACATTTGGGAGAGGTGACAGCATTGTAACTGCCCTGCAAATGAGGCAGAGGGAGAGGGGGAGTTCAAAACTCAGAAGGCTGACCAAAAATCATGAGAGATTCTGTGGTGGTGTCTTTTTTAAATCTCATGATGTTGGGGCCAATCTTGTGATTTTGGTGCCTCTAACTCATGATTCTGAATTTTAGTGCTTGGGAATATTGGGAACCTCCACATCTTGTGCTGCTTGTGCCAGGCCCAATAACAATTGTGGGTCCTGAGCTGGAAGGCGAAAGCAGCAACTGTTGTTCCATGCACCCTCAAGTCATCCCCAGTGGGGCTAAACCATGGGTCCCTAACTCAAACCGGCTCACAGGGCGGGCTGGGTGCACTGTGAGAAACAAGTTTCAGAGTAGCAGCCGTGTTAGTCTGTATCCACAAAAAGAAAAGGAGGACTTGTGGCACCTTAGAGACTAGCAAATTTATTTGAGCATAAGCTTTCGTGAGCTACAGCTCACTTCATTGGATGCATGCAGTGGAAAATACAGTAGGGAGATTTTATATACACAGAATATATATATATATACAACATGAAACAATGGGTGTTACCATACACACTGTAAGGAGACTGATCAGGTAAGGTGAGCTATTACCAGCAGGAGAGAGAAAAACCCTTTTGTATGATAATAAAGGTGGGCCATTTCCAGCAGTTGAAAGTAAAACTATTTCCCCATGTTTATTTCCCCCCATACTGTTCCTCACACGTTCTTGTCAACTGCTGGAAATGGCCCACCTTGATTATCACTACAAAAGGTTTTTTTTTCTCTCCTGCTGGTAATAGCTCACCATACATGATCACTCTCCTTACAGTGTATATGGTAACACCCATTGTTTCATGTTCTCTGTGTATATAAAATCTCCCTAATGTATTTTCCACTGCATGCATCCGATGAAGTGAGCGGTAGCCCACAAAAGCTTATGCTCAAATAAATTTGTGAGAAACAAATTGCACTCCATTCTAAAGAGTGCATGTGCCCCTGAAAACCAGGCAGCCTGGTGAGGGAGAATTCATCCCTGAGCCACAAGACTCCCAAGCTATATTGTGTGGGTGAAGTAGTGAGTTTGTAGTTGTTACAGTCCCCAGAGGTCTTTTCCCCTCTGTCATATCGAAGCAGTTAATTTTGTTTCATGTTTGTTTATTTGGGGGACAGATTGAGCAGGTAAAGGGAATTTGGTCTCCTTTCACCACAGTGAGCCTGCCTCAGACATTCACTCAACACACACAACAGAAAGAAATAAAACAGGAAACATCCTTGAGCCAAAGGAAGGGGGGAGTTTGGCTTAAATATTTGTGTTCAAATTATTTTTGATTTTTAAACAAATTTGTCAAATCCTCTTAGGAGCAGAAGAGAGCAAAGAAACAAAAAGGAAACTTGTGTGTCACTGATGCTTGCTTTATGCACATGCTGTACACAGGCTGCAGTAGGGACATGCATCCCAAAACATGCTTTGTGCTCTCACTTACCTTTCCTGCGGTGATATCTGGCTGGCAAATTCTGGTCTTTTTCCATCGGTTCTCTTTCACAGTGGATCAAGGCTACTTATGCTGTTTTACACCCTGATTCAGCAAAACACTTAACCATGTGCTTAATTTTAATCATGTGACTAGTGCCATTGTTAATATAATTATATAACATATTTTCAGATTAAAGCAACTTTTTGCCCACTCTGGCTAAACAAATCCTCTTAACACTTAAAATTTAGCAAAACTCTTGCTAACGTGTCTCTCTTCCCATCCCTCTGACCCTCCCAAAAAGACTGATTTGGGGTGGAGCAGCTCGGTACCACTCTCAACACAGACAAATGGTTTTAAAAAAACCATTTGGTTCACCATACATAACTGCCCAACAAAAATGACCAGATGATGATGAAGTACAGTTTCTTAGCACCTCCCTACTCAGCACATCTGCTCCCTGTTCGTACTCAGTCAGATCTGCTGACTTTAGTGGGTTTCACTCTTCTTCACTCCTGTCAATTCTACAGACACTATAAAACAATGGGACAGTAAACTGTTATTGGCTATCTCATGTTTCATCAATAGAGCTGATAACTAAATTCCAAGTGCAGGGTCACCTGGCCAACCCCATTGCCTTACTGTCTGCCTTCAGCTAAACCTGTGCCCAGAAGGCAATAGGCTTGGACAGGTGGTGGGGCAGGGTGGTCTGGATGATAGAATATTGGACTAAGATTTAGGAAACTAGATTCTATTTCTGTTTCTGCCATTGGCCAGCTGAGTGAATTTAGGCAAGTGATTTCACCTCCCTGTGCATCAGTTTCTCCATCTGTTAAATGAGGATAATATTGATATCCTCAGTAAAAAACTTTGAGATTGACAAAAATGTGCTATATAAGAGCTAGGCATTATTATTGTTATTTATTAATGGTAATGATTCATTAGGTAGAAAGAATTCAGCTTGAATCTCAGATCCCAGTTTGAGTTTGCAAGGCTAGCAGTTAGGAGAAACATCTTTCACTTGTAAGAGGAGTAAATGTAACATGGGCACACTAAAAATGGAATCCTTCAGTACTATTTTTACAATAGAATCATACTTCAACTATTTTCAGAATTTATTTTAGTTTCTAACAATTTAAATATCAGGATGACTGGGTTAATAGAAATGGTAATAATTTGTAATCAAACAATATTACCCTGAGGCTGAGAATGTATTCTTACCATTAACTATCAAGCATGGAGAAGGTTGCCATTGAAAACTAAATTAGAAAAACTTTTGACTGTGTTTTTGTGAAACCTCCCCCCCTCCCCAGAGTTTCAGCCAATAATGGAGCTGGTGGACATTTTCTGATGCTGAAAAAACAGGCGGGGGATAAATTAAAAGAAAAGTTGTCAAAAGTTCTTTCTCTTTTCCCCAACCAGCTCTAAGTATGAATCTTTGAAACATCTGTAAATTGCAGTATTGACAGTCCCAATCATTCAAAAACCTTGAGTCAGTGCCCAAAATATCATGAGGCTGAATAAAAAATCACAAATAAGAAATTCTAGATTTTTGGTTTAGTTTGTTCATGGTTTTTGTTAATTTGTTTGTTTGTTTTGATTAGGTTTGGGGTTTTTGTTTTTGCCTTCTGAGATTTTTAGCTTTCAGATCACATTTTCTTAGCTTTTTCTCTGCAATCACAAGGGTGAGAAACTTAGTTTTGTTTTGTTTTGTTTTTTTCAAGTAAAAGCCGAGATTCTCACGTGCTTCTAGGATCTGGAGATTAAGAACAACACAAAATATTGCAAAAGTTGGAAACATTGAAACTGACAAATGCACTGGATCCATGTAGGCTCACCAAAATCTTGTTTCTTTCTCCTAAAACAGTTGAAGCGACTGGAAGTAGGTTTCCAAAATGCCATGGTTCCATCAGCATGTGCCTGTTAAATTGAGTACAGGATTTCTATGTCTCCTTCTCGTATGGAACTTGGGTAAGCGTGAAGTGTTTCTGAAACATCACTTTCACCGGCAATTTATTTGATACATGATAAAGTAATTTCCCCTGCACATGCACTTTGACATTGCCCCGGGAACATCTAAAATGTTTTTCCCAGCCATGATTCTCAAAGCCAAAAGGACATGTCACCTAAGGGAGATACAAAATACAGGCTGGGACCAGGGTGCCTGATTCTCCACTTCCTTAGGGTAATTAAAATGCTATTACTGGCTGAAATTCTGTGGCATCACCAGCTAGACAGGACGGGGTGACAAGTCTCACCTTCCCGAATGGGCTATCACTGAGACATATTGGCCCCAGTGACTAAGTTTTACCCCAAGTCCATAAAGCATTATTTCAATATAAATACATTATTCCTTAAATATTACCCATGCAGGCATCTCACAATGACTGTGAATCTTGACAAGTTATGAGCTCTCTGTAGATATGTTATATATTTTTCTATATGGATAAATAGATGTGTGTAAGATATGTGTTTGGTGTAGTGCATTTTCAGGTCTGAGGAAAGGTGTTTGCAAAGAATGAGACGTTTTTCCTCAGAGCCTCTGTGTCACAGAGGTGTTAGAACAAATTAACATACCAGAGAGGCCAGCAATTGGTGGGATTCACAATGAACCATCTTCTTGAGCCTGCCAGTGTAGCCCATGCCCGCTTTGTGTGGTGCTTTGTCCCCCTCTAGTGCACCTAGACCATCTATAGATTGATGAGTCTGTAACAGTATTGGCTTAGTGGGATCTGCCTTTTAGCTCATGCAGTAGAGGCTCATACACTAAGCTTCAGAGGTCCCAGGTTCGATCCCACCTGCCTACAGTTCACTGGTTTTACACCAGGATTAAGTTAGAGAGGCATGTTGGCCTGAGAAGTTTGCATTGATGCTGTCTGGGCCACATGATCTGCAAATAAATGGAAGCCTTCATTCTCCAGCACTGTTGCTCCTACCTCTTCAACATTACCATTCTTATGTATTATTTGTGTTATGGTTGTTTCTAGTGGCTCCAGCTGAGATCAGGGGCTCACTGTGCTGGGCATGGTTCAAACACAGGATAAGAGACAGTCCCTGCCTTGAAGTGTTTATACAGCAAACAAAGGGAGTATTATTATTCCCGTTTCACAGAAAGGGAACTGAGGGTCAGACAGATTAAGTGACTTGCCCAAGGTAAAATAAGACATCTGTGGCAGTGCCTGGAATTGATTTCTGGAATCCCAGCCCAGCTTAGCTGTATGACTACCCAGAATAAGCAGTAACATATCAAATAGCATGCTTTGACAAATTAGTGTGCTTGTAGCTGTTACCATTTTCAGGGTGGCATGCTGCATCATCCTTTGCATCTTATGGTTAATCGTGCTTGCAAACCTGTCTCTAAATCTCTAGAACTCTTTGTGGCTCTCTTCTTCCTTTGATTCCTATTAAAGGAAGTTATTCACTAGTATCAAGGGCCTGTTTCTGTACCACTGAAGTTGAAAGGTGTTATGCTATTGACTTCACTGAAAGCAGGATCAGGCCCAGGGAGGGGGCAGGGGAGAGAAAAGCTAATTTCTTAATCTTTGTTCCTTTAAAAGCTAGGTCTTTCTTGTTGGCATGTACACGCTCTGCTGCTGTTAGAAGTAACTTGTGGCTCTGCATGATGGACTAGCTCGCTGTACTATTATCCAACCATTTCACAGCCATAACACTCTAGAGGAACAGAGAAACCCCTTGAGAGTCCTGGTTGGTCATTTGAGTGGGAAAGTCATTTCTCAGATTCCACTTTCTCCATTTTACAGCTGCAGGCATAAAAGGAGAAAATAAGAAGGAGAAGAATGTGCCAGTGCTGGCTACTGCAGGTAAGGCCTGACACATGGCTTCAGAAGTTATTCTGATTGTGTGGGGTTAAGTCTAAGTCAGAAGTACAGTAGCTAGCCCAATTGGCGTGACTTGGTGAGTGAACTCCTGTTCAGTAATTTCCATTCAGGAACTGCAGCCAGGCAAATCCTTTCACAGCCACTTTTCCCTACCGCTACCCTGCTAGAAACAACTGCACCCCATTCCTGACACCTAACTCCCCTGAAAGCCTGGAAAGTGACTCAGCAGCCATTTTCCTGGTTATCATGCAACCTGAAGACCACTCTACTGCTGCTTCCTATGATATCCATCTTTCCATGAGCCTTCCCTTGATGTTGCTCACTCCCTCCTTCCAACTGTTGGTTCCCTCAGACTCTCTTATTCTCATCCTAACATGTACCCAAACCGGACACCGCTTTCAGTGGCTGGCACCCTCCTGACCACAGGCTACAATCCCATTTATGTTCCAGAAACTGTCCTGCTAACCTCTGATGGGCTCTTATCGAGGAGGAGGAGGAGTGGTTTGATTTCTATAGCACATTGTGTGGCTTCTATGTCTCTTCCTCGCTCCTAGTTGCTGCATTGTATGTACTGCAGCTTTCCTGTTGTTCTAAATACCCAAGTTTGTAACATGTTTGGTTCAGAGCTGGTCAAAAAATGGTAAGACATTGTCAAAGAAATATTTTCCCCCCAACATTGATTTTTTTTTCTGGCTTGGGTTTTTCATCCATGCTCCCGCCCCAATCCCACACCCTCCAGCTCTGCCCTTTCCCTTGGTTTTTAATTGTCTTGTTTGAATTAAACAAAACATTTTTTACACAATTGTCAGTGAGAAAAAAGCCCTAGCAATTTTTGATCAGAAAATTTTCTCAAATTAAAAAAATGTGACCAGCTCTAGTTAGGTTATTCTCCTTGACCAATCAGGGCACCTCATTAAAATAGCTGAATCTTCATTCCAATTCTATGCAACATTCACAGGTGGAAATTTAACAGAAAATTTCTTCCAAATGAGTGTGGTTTATAAATGGGCACCTGCTTCAATGCCACTTTAATGAAAATGTGTGTTGCCCATTAATGAACTCCAACATCCTAGGATTTTGCTGAATAACCTGGCATCCATAGCAGAGCACTGAGGAACACTGTCAAAAGTGCCTTTTAATTAGTGAATGCATATACAGTGCCCTGTCTTCCTTTTGACATAGCACGGCCCCTGCCATTCTCACCTGATTCTAGTATCAGCCTTTGTATTGCACTCACGGTATATTTAGCTTCTCAGAGTCACCACACATTGTTTTCTAGCCCTAATAAGCAATCTGATGTTTTCATTTTCCCACAGATGACAGCATCTCACTGAATCACTTTATCAAAGTCATTTAGAGGAATATATACACAGCACATTGATAGGTTCCTAGCACTGTCAAATGTCTGATGTTCAGAAATGCTGCTTCTTTTTCAGAGCTGCCTGCCAAATCTGTTGATCTGGCTGCGATTAACCTGACTGAACTAGTGAATGGAATGTTAAATACAGCTCTCAAAGGTAACATTGGTGTGCTACAAAAGGATGTGAAACATGTTGTGGACTGTCAGCTCCACATAAATTGAAATATGGAGCTAAAGAAGTTAGGGGACAAAGCTTTAAAAATACACTATGGTATACTGCTGTATTTGAACGAGTTCCTGTAACGTACGTACGTGTGTGTGTGTGTGTGTGTGTGTGTAATTATTAACAAGGTGTCTTTAGAATGATCTCTTTGATTCACATTTGTTGTATCGCCCTTTCTTCCCCCCCCCCCATCTATTTTTGTACCAGCCTCTCTAGTTTTGTGTGCTTAAAATTAAAAATGGTGATTTAAAATTATTTCTGCTAGATCACAATGAAAACAAAATTCAAATGCATCTGCCATTGTATGGTGTGATTTAGAAATAAAATCATGTCACTGTTATATCAGACTCAATAGCTGGGTTATAAATAAATAACCCATTGAAGTCAATAATAGATATGCACATTTTTCTGCAGGTACCAAAAAATTCTTCTCTTTGCTGAGCATTACCTCTTACAGCTCGTTTGCCTTCCACAAAGTTTCGGTCGCCATTTATAACAGTGGGTACCATACTGTTTTATTCTCCTCTCAAATGCATTTTTGTAGAAGGTGAATCCATCAAGATTTCAGTTTCCACTGTCCCTCTTTGCAGTTTCTAACCTGAAAAATGTTGACCCCAGCAAGTTCCCTATGAGGTATTGCTACTGTTTAAACAACATGACAAATGACTTAACAGGTGGGTGTAAAAGCAGTCTGACTGAGAGTGGGCTGGCATTTGAGTGTGTTTAAGCCAAATTGTTTCCATTTGAGCTGCAGGTTCTCAGCCCCAGTCCTGCAACTTTCTTTATGAGTGTTGTAGTTACATTGAAGTCAAAAGCCATGGTAAGTGGCCACTTTGCAGCACTGGAGAGACTCAGTGAACTGAACACCAGAAGACCGCTCCCTGCTGGCAGCCCTGGAAAGGGGCTGTCAGCCAAGCAGGCAAGATGAGTTGCCACTGGGGAAAAAAACCTGCATTTCTTCATAGGGAATACAAGGGGAAAGAGGGGAAGACAGCCCCTCTAGAGCCTCCCAGCAATATCTGATATCTATGGTTTCAATTTTATAGTATAATTTAGCTTCTCTAATTGCTTTCAGTTCCCTGGAGATATCCAGGGGTTCCTCCAGGCCAAGCCTGCAGTAACCCCTCTAAGCCCAGAGGTGGGGAAGGAGCAAAAGAGGACTGGGGTCTATATAGGGCAGTATAGTGGAGTGAGAAGCTCCATTGCACAAATTCCCCCCACCTCCTCTGAGCACTGTTCAAATTCCAGAATGGGTGTGAGGCCACTTTTCCCCCATTTTGTGCACCTGGCCATTTCCCAGCACTGGTGACTTGGCAACCAGCTGTTTTACAGAGTCATATGGCGCTTCCGTGCCCCTTGTTCTGGCACAAATCTGGGCATGGCTCTGGGCTGGTACAGTGTCCCAGCTGTGACATATGAAAAGGATATTCCACAATCCTGGTTATTTCTTCTACTTTTGGGGGCTAGGACCCACATCTGTACATATGCGTGTGCAGCACCTAGCACAATGGGATCCCTGTGCACCACTTGGGAACTCTGGGCACTACCATAATATTATTTATTTGTTATTTGTATTGTGATAACCTGTCAGGGCACCCCTCATGGACCAGGGCATATTGTGCTAGGCCCGGTACAAATACAAAACAAAACTGCGTCTATGAGTTTGCAAGCAAAGTAATAAAAGGTTTGGATGATAAAAAAACAGAAGTTTGGGGAAAGGGAATAACACTACAAATTAAAGGCACGGGGGCTAAGCTTACATTTGTGTCCTGTATTCCTATCTCTTGCTGATTTCCTAAGCCAAGTTACACAACTTCACTGTAATATAAATGCCATGTACTGAAAAGCTGCTAAAATTGATAATACAGTGTTGGCTCTAAATGTGATTTTCTCTTCAGTGTAGAGAGCCAGTGAAGGCCTCTGCATCACGTAAGTCTTATTTTGGGAGTTTATGTAGCACCTAAGTGGGATTCCAGTGGCACATAGGCCATGTACACATAAGGGAACATTCCCCTGTATGCAATATTTAACCTCTCTGTTATACTTCAGAGCATTCCTACTGATAAGCATTTGAGTCCAAGTTCAGCAAAGTATTTAAGTTTGTAGTTAAATCCATCCCTATTCAGCAAAGCACTTAAGCCCATATGTAACTTTAAGCCCCTTCTTAATTACCACTGAAATCAAAGGCAAAGCACGTGCCTAAAAGTGAAGCACATACGTAAGTGCTTTACTGAACAGGGATGGACTACTGGATTGGGGCCTTGGATTGTAAACCTGCTCTGTTTTGTCTTCTAGCTTTTACAGCTTTACTTGTTGATATTATTGGAAACTCCACCAGTTACCTCACAGAAATTTTCAAATCAACCTCGATCGTCTCAGGTGTGCATTTCTTTTTATCATTGTCCTGTTCCCTCCTGGAACATAAAAAGGACATGTTATAAACACTAAGGTGGTAGCTATCCCCACTGCTTCATCAGCAGTATTGACCTCACCAGAATAGGGGCTGCAACTGTAAACCAAATCACCTTGAGAAAATATTTTTATTAAAACTCTGTTTCATAATGTAATGAATTATTGTCAGCATCGTTGTAACATATGACCAGAAATGTAAAGGGATTAATTTAGGGCTGAATTAAGGTTTCCTTAGTCAACTTTAGTATCACATTCCACAAATAGTCCTTCAAACTTCCTCCACCAGTACTTATTGACTTCAATGGGACAGGGGATAGTAATGTTGCCTAGTGCATAGAGCACTGGACTGAGACTCCAAAGACATGGCTTCTAGTCCCAGCTCCACCTCTGACCTTCTGGATGATCTTCAGCTAGTCACTTCATCTCTGTGTGGCTCAGTTTCTCCACCAGTACACTGGTGCTTTGATATGCCTTTTGATATGCCTGGATATTATTTATTATTAATTATTATTACTATTACTACTCCTGGGGTAAGGTACTATTCAACTTGAGTATATGTATCAGAATCTGGCCCAAAATGTGGGACTAACTTTTCCTGAATATTTTTAGAGGCTAAATATCCCTTTGAAAATTATTTGATTTGGCTGTTACCCTTAAAATCCTGTGAATTGGCTGAAAATCTTATATAACTCAGAGTCAGATTCTGACACCTTTCCTTACATCTGGTAGCAATTTACTCCACAAGGAATCCCACTGACTTTAAAGAGACTGCTCAGCTGAGCTACTGCACATTAACTTGACTAAGGACTGCATAATCAAACCATAAATAATATTACCTTAAAATTGCAGAATTTCCTAACTATATTGACAGACAGATTAATAGGAATACTTCAAATTCTGAGGTGCAGTTATTTGGTAATTTTGTAAAAATAATTGTTGATTTATTATTTGCTATTTAAAAAACTGTACATTTGGGAGTGAACCAGACTCAAGAAAGGACTCTTCCAACCTAGGCTCCTCTTATACTGGTGAGTAGCTATTAGAACTGGTTTGAAATAGGGATTTTTTTCATTTGGACAAAAAAGGGGAAAAAATCAAATTTGGTTTATTTTTTGGAGGACGTTTGAATACTGAAAAATTTCATCCAGAAACCAAAATACTTCAGTTGAAAACAAAAATATTTTCATTTGGAAGTGCTGTCACGATGCCTCATGGGAGCTGTAGTTCAGATGTCTTATGTTCCCATTGTCCTGCATAAGGTGGACTCCCTGGTTGGACTATATTTTCCATGAGGCACAGCCATCTCCCCTCTTGGACAATAGAGGCAATACATCATGGGAGTCCCTGCATATAATGCATCATGGGAGATGTAGTTCACAAGGAGGAGTCTAGCTCATAGAGGAGAAAGGGAACATGAGGCACCTACACTACAGTTCCTATAAGACATCACAGAGACATATTCAAATCAAAATATTTCAGTTTTTGAATGGAAATATCTTGCTTCTTTGAAGAAAATTGAAATATTCTATGGAAAGCAGGCACTTTTGTGAAAAATTTCATGTAATCGAAAACTGAATTTTCTGTCAAAAACCAAATTTGGATTGAGATTTTTTCAACCAGCTCTAGTAGTCACCCCTACTAGGTGGATTTTGACTCCATGATTTCAACTCCTTTAAAATACTCTAATAAAAAGCATTTGATCTACATTTGTTTTCCCTTTCAGTGAGTCAGAGCAATGATTCAGACTGTATCTATATCTGTGTGATGGCAGGCCGAATAGGTAAATGTAGAACTTATCCCTTTTGAGAATATAACCCTTTACACTTACAGCACTGATTGAATCAAGAATCTACTGCTTTAATCCCCTTTGTTATTTCTGTGCATGTATTTTTGCAGGCAGAAATATGTCTGACTTTTGGGAAATGATAGAGAAGTCTCCTGTTATTAATTACACATTTTCCAGTAATATGTCTGCGCTCCTGGGTAAGTACATCCTGAAGGAATAAATGAATAACAACATGTTTTCTTAAAAAGAAAAGGAGTACTTGTGGCACCTTAGAGACTAACAAATTTATTAGAGCATAAGCTTTCGTGAGCTACAGCTCACTTCATCGGATGCATTTGGTGGAAAAAACAGAGGAGAGATTTATATACACACACACAGAGAACATGAAACAATGGGTTTATCATACACACTGTAAGGAGAGTGATCACTTAAGATAAGCCATCACCAACAGCAGGGGGGGGAAGGAGGAAAACCTTTCATGGTGACAAGCAGGTAGGCTAATTCCAGCAGTTAACAAGAATATCAGAGGAACAGTGGGGGGTGGGGTGGGAGGGAGAAATACCATGGGGAAATAGTTTTACTTTGTGTAATGACTCATCCATTCCCAGTCTCTATTCAAGCCTAAGTTAATTGTATCCAGTTTGCAAATTAATTCCAATTCAGCAGTCTCTCGTTGGAGTCTGTTTTTGAAGCTTTTTTGTTGAAGTATAGCCACTCTTAGGTCTGTGATCGAGTGACCAGAGAGATTGAAGTGTTCTCCAACTGGTTTTTGAATGTTATAATTCTTGACGTCAAAAAGAAAAAGGACACTAAGCTATCTAAACTACTATATGCCACAAGGGGCCACAACAATGGTTCCCGTAACCCACCCAGCAATATTGTTAATCTATCCAACTATACTCTTAGCCCAGCGGAAGAATCTGTCCTATCTCGGGGCCTCTCCTTTTGCCCCTCCACCCCCACGAACATGATACAGTTCTGTGGTGACCTAGAATCCTATTTTCGACGTCTCAGACTCAAGGAATATTTCCAACACACCTCTGACCAACATATTAACCCACAGAGACCTTCCTGCCAACACTACAAAAAGAAGGATTCTAGGTGGACTCCTCCTGAAGGTCGAAACAGCAGCCTGGATTTCTACATAGACTGCTTCCGCCGACGTGCACGAGCTGAAATTGTGGAAAAGCAGCATCGCTTACCCCATAACCTCAGCCATGCAGAACACAGTGCCATCCACAGCCTCAGAAACAACTCTGACATCATAATCAAAAAGGCTGACAAAGGAGGTGCTGTCGTCATCATGAATAGGTCAGAGTATGAACAAGAGGCTACTAGGCAGCTCTCCAACACCACTTTCTACAAGCCATTACCCTCTGATCCCACTGAGAGTTACCAAAAGAAACTACAGCATTTGCTCAAGAAACTCCCTGAAAAAGCACAAGAACAAATCCGCACAGACACACCCCTGGAGCCAGGACCTGGGGTATTCTATCTGCTACCCAAGATCCATAAACCTGGAAATCCTGGACGCCCCATCATCTCAGGCATTGGCACCCTGACAGCAGGATTGTCTGGCTATGTAGACTCCCTCCTCAGGCCCTTCGTTACCAGCACTCCCAGCTATCTTCGAGACACCACTGACTTCATGAGGAAACTACAGTCCATTGGTGATCTTCCTAAAAACACCATCCTAGCCACTATGGATGTAGAAGCCCTCTACACCAACATTCCACACAAAGATGGACTACAAGCCGTCAGGAACAGTATCCCCGATACTGTCACGGCTAACCTGGTGGCAGAACTTTGTGACTTTGTCCTGACCCATAACTATTTCACATTTGGTGACAATGTATACCTTCAAATCAGCGGCACTGCGATGGGTACCCGCATGGCCCCACAGTATGCCAACATTTTTATGGCTGACTTAGAACAACGCTTCCTCAGCTCTCGTTCCCTAATGCCCCTACTCTACTTGCGCTACATTGATGACATCTTCATCATCTGGACCCATGGAAAAGAAGCTCTTGAGGAATTCCACCATGATTTCAACAATTTCCATCCCACCATCAACCTCAGCCTGGACCAGTCCACACAAGAGATCCACTTCCTGGACACTACGGTGCTAATAAGCGATGGTCACATAAACACCACCCTATATCGGAAACCTACTGACCGCTATTCCTACCTACATGCCTCTAGCTTTCATCCAGATCATACCACTCGATCCATTGTCTACAGCCAAGCGCTACGATATAACCGCATTTGCTCCAACCCCTCAGACAGAGACAAACACCTACAAGATCTCTATCATGCATTCCTACAACTACAGTACCCACCTGCTGAAGTGAAGAAACAGATTGACAGAGCCAGAAGAGTACCCAGAAGTCACCTACTACAGGACAGGCCCAACAAAGAAAACAACAGAACGCCACTAGCCATCACCTTCAGCCCCCAACTAAAACCCCTCCAACGCATCATCAAGGATCTACAACCTATCCTGAAGGACGAGCCATCGCTCTCTCAGATCTTGGGAGACAGACCAGTCCTTGCTTACAGACAGCCCCCCAATCTGAAGCAAATACTCACCAGCAACCACACACCACACAACAGAACCACTAACCCAGGAACCTATCCTTGCAACAAAGCCCGTTGCCAACTCTGTCCACATATCTATTCAGGGGATACCATCATAGGGCCTAATCACATCAGCCACACCATCAGAGGCTCGTTCACCTGTGCATCTACCAATGTGATATATGCCATCATGTGCCAGCAATGCCCCTCTGCCATGTACATTGGCCAAACTGGACAGTCTCTACGTAAAAGAATGAATGGACACAAATCAGACGTCAAGAATTATAACATTCAAAAACCAGTTGGAGAACACTTCAATCTCTCTGGTCACTCGATCACAGACCTAAGAGTGGCTATACTTCAACAAAAAAGCTTCAAAAACAGACTCCAACGAGAGACTGCTGAATTGGAATTAATTTGCAAACTGGATACAATTAACTTAGGCTTGAATAGAGACTGGGAATGGATGAGTCATTACACAAAGTAAAACTATTTCCCCATGGTATTTCTCCCTCCCACCCTACCCCCCACTGTTCCTCTGATATTCTTGTTAACTGCTGGAATTAGCCTACCTGCTTGTCACCATGAAAGGTTTTCCTCCTTCCCCCCCCTGCTGTTGGTGATGGCTTATCTTAAGTGATCACTCTCCTTACAGTGTGTATGATAAACCCATTGTTTCATGTTCTCTGTGTGTGTGTATATAAATCTCTCCTCTGTTTTTTCCACCAAATGCATCCGATGAAGTGAGCTGTAGCTCACGAAAGCTTATGCTCTAATAAATTTGTTAGTCTCTAAGGTGCCACAAGTACTCCTTTTCTTTTTGCGAATACAGACTAACACGGCTGCTACTCTGAAACCTGTGAACATGTTTTCTTGTTACCCACTGCAATGAATGCAGAGATTTACTTGTCTGCTTATACAACACATGAACCACAGGAAACTGTGTATGAGTTAAATGCAACACTGGCACATCACCACATTTGGGGTCAGATCTATCATCCATTGAAGGCAAAACTTCTATTGATTTCAGTGGATGCAGTGTCTGGCCCAGGGCTGGATTTACAACTTACAAGCCCCTCGGCACCGCATCTTCAGAACCCCCCTGCCTACAGCTGACCTTTCTGTGGCACACAGTTTTAGAAAGGTAAGGCGTCCCTAGAATGCCAGCACCCCTAGGTACGTGCCAATTGTGCCTAATTGGAAATCCAGCCCTGGTCTGACCTTTATGACCTAATCCAAAACTCACTGAAGTCAATGGAAGTCTTCCAATTGACTTCAATGGGCTTTCAATCAGGCCCTTAAATGAGGATAGGTACTGAGCATACTCCATAGCCCTTTGACTTCCTTGGGGATTGTAGATTTTCAACACCTTACAGGATTTGACTCAACAGCACTGCTAAGACCTTGAATTTGCTCTCAGAAAGCACAAATAATTAGAAGAAAATAATAGGAAGATTGATTAGATGTTCATCTAATGCGTTATCCTTGAGTGTGGTCTTAAGTGCCTGGTGTAAGATTTAGGAGGTGCCTGGTTTGCTTACTAAGAGAAAAGAAGCCAGAGATGTATACTTCTAATTTGGATACAAAAGCATAGTCATTTAGGAGAAAGGTGTTGCAATTACCCCAACTGGAGATATTGTGGGGAATTTGTACATCTCTCTGAAAGGTGGGAGATAATGGAGAGGTGACATGCTGGGACCATGTTTAGGGGCAGAAGAGTATGTTCTTCTATGCACCACATGAGTGTGGTGTGTGAGAGATAGATGTAGTCATGACCCCATGAGCTGTCTTCTCTAGATGTTTGGAGGGCCTAAGATGTGGATGGGAGATGAGGGAGCTAGAATTCTATCTAGCAATGAACTTGTCAGTCACTGCAGTCCAGTCTCTTCCTATACAGATGAATAGATGATATCCGTAAGGTTATATATTCTGTAAGGTTTGTAAGATACTTGTGTTCATTCCATAGATACACATCTGGGAAAGTAAATCTAGGTGAATTTCCCCAGAATAACAAACACTTGTGTGAAAATAGGATCTCCAGAGCTGGGAACAGTCAGTACCGAAACCACAGGACTCTACTGCACTTGATTTAAAGGACTAACTCCATTAACTCTCAGCAGTAATAAGCTGTTATCGTCTATGTGAGCTACCCACTAGAGGGGGATAAGATACACTTGGCCAGTTGCTACAGCAAGACCTGTTTTGGTAACCTAAACTGCATGGTAGATTGAGCTACACTAAAATGTTGACCTCATGCAGCCACTGGTGAATTGGTCTTCTGCTCAATATGAACATCACAAATATTATAAGTGAAGTCAATGGGAATTTTACCTATGCAGGATAAAGTCCAAGAAAATTATTTCTCCTATTTTAACAAAACAGTAAAAACATATAGACATTTTGCCCAATAGCTACTTTTCTTTCAAAGACAATGGCTGTTTCTCTTACACCAGAACTCAATCTAAACCCATGTGTTTGATTTACATATCCAAATGCTTTCAAAATTTGTTTTGGATTCTGAGCATGGCAGGATACAACTAACTCTAACTTTTACTAACTAAAAGATACAGACTCAATTCTTCCCAGTTTAACAACCTTACGAGAAGACCCTGACAAGATCGCGGATGAGCCCCCTGAAGACATTTGGACATTTAAAAGTATGCAAGTATCCTCAGAACTAAATATTTAATCTCCTGGGCAGACTAGTTGAAATGAATTTCTGTTTCTTATTTTGTTCGCACCACTGTGTGCTCGGTGCAGTACAAAATCTAGAGGAAAGCACAGCATTTTCCTAAAGCACAAGATATGTAAACTGGAGAAACATTACACATTAGGCTAATAGTGTGTGATTGGGGATTCGAAGTTCTGTGCACAAAGTGGCACAAAGCTTTTTTTTTAAATAACTTCATTGTTCACAGAAGAAGCGTCTTACGGAGGGATATGAATTAAGGAAACATGGTTGCAGGGCATGTGAGATGGAGGAGACTGTTCAAGATGCTTCCCAAATCTCACTCATTCTCCCCATAAACCCCTCCTTCTCACCAGTCTGTCTCCTCTTTCTCTATCTAACTATCAAAGGTACTTACATGGCCTCCATTATTGTAGTATCTCACAGTCTTCAATGTATTTATCCTCAAAATACCTTGTGAGGTAGGGAAGAGCTATTTATCCCCATCTTACAAATAGGGAACGAATGCACAGAGAGGCTAAGTGACTTCCCAAGGAGACACAGGAGGTCTGTGGCAGAGCAGGGATTTGAACCACATCTGTCAAGTGCTAGGCCAGGGCCAAGATACTAGACCATCTTTTCCCTCCCAGCTACCTCTAAATATTCATCTTTTCCCTTCTCACAGACACTTTTCCTCTTTATCCCCAAACTCTTTCCCTTTCCAGGTCTCTCAAGCCTCTCACACCAAACCTTCACTGTCTTTCACATTCCTAGTCTCACTCCCTCCACCCAATTTCTCCAATCCTTCTCAAATCCCACTTTCTGCCCTCCCTCTCCCACCAAACTCATCCCTTTTCTTTTCCCCCACATGCCCTTCCCATGATCCCCCTCCTTAACCCTCACCTCTTAGCTCAGCAGAAGAGCTGGTTAGGAAATGATAGAATTATTTTCAAGGGGAAAAAACTGAAAAAAACCATTTAATTTTCCTTTTTTTTTTTTTTTTATACAATAAACAGAAAACTTTTCAGTAAAATGTTTGTTTTTGAAAACTTTTTTTTCCATTCAGAAAACAGAAAATGTTGAATGAAATGAAATTGTACCATGCATCCATCTCTCCCCTGACCTTGCTAACGAGGTTGAGCAGTTGCCATTCAACATGTTCTAGGAATCGATAGGTTTTACCATATGTACTGTAGACATGTTCCCCAAAGTGTTATGTTCACCATTTTCTGGATGTTTTGGCATTGGCTGTGCTGCACTAGAAGTGTACATCAATGTGCAATCAGATAACAAAATCCTTCCTGTTCTTTTATGGCTTTAGCGACCAGGATGCCTTCCTGGGAACAGACCATTGAATGGAAAGGAGATGAAATCCTATCTACAAGATTTCCCACATGGCCAAAGACTGTTGGTTTGAAAGGATCTGGATTTCCAATTCTACAGCTGCCCTTGTGGTTACAGACAGATGCTTCAAAAGGACATGGCACTACAAGGCCACCTCCTACTACCATGGAAAGTGATGATGTTTTACCCCAAATACAGCCATCAAGTGAGTTCAGAGAATGGTCTGCTGTGATCAGATGCCTGGGAACATAAGGGCTCTCACTCACTCAGTAGATTATGTCCTTTGCTTATATATGTTCAGTGAGGCTTAAAGGCCAAATCCTGCTCATGTGATCACTCAGCTTGTCTCTTCCTGTGTAGGGAGTGCATTGGAACAGCAGCTGTGGAGTTACTCTTCAGGCACTCTGTAGCCCAGGGAAATTATTCTTTCTTGGCCCAACTTCCTACCCTCTGTAGAGCTATTCATGGGCTGTGTGCTGGAAGGAGAATGTGGGCTTAACAGGATGGGGAAGAGAGAGAAAAACAGCTCCTGTTAGATCCAATCATGGATTTTCTGTGGCCCCCAATCCACTGAAATGTTACTTCCTGCAGAAAAGCATCAAGCTTGAGCTTGCTGCCGTCTTGAGAAAACAGTCCTCACATTCAACAAATTACATCAGCCCTGGCCTATCCCCGTCATTTTCAGGGAGCAGCCAGCTCAGATAGTGTCACAGGGGTGCAAAGAACAATAGAAACTCTTCTTCTGACCCTCCAGACATCAAACACCCCAGCCTCTACCTGAAAATCTGAGCATAAGAAGGGAAGAGAAGCGAGTCAGGTTCACGGTACCTCAAAAGGCCAAATGAGAACTAGTGTGGACATACAAGGGCACAGTTTCCCCACCCCAAGATCAAAGTTCCCACAAACATCATCAGCATCCAGCACGTGTAACTTTTTGCTTCCATACATGTCAAAGTTGAAAAATTTCAAGTCAGATGAGGAAAGAGCTTGGGCCATGATTTTCAAAAGTGACGAGTGAATTTTCATGGAGATGGTTTGATTTCGATTAAATTGTGGCAGAATTGGCACACACATGCCCGGTTTCCTGCCAGTTTTCCCTTCCTACTCTTTGCCAGCCCTCCTGGGTGGCTCCTAAGCACTATGGCTTCCAGCCCAATTAGGGACAGTGGGCTTCCAAGGTCAGGGGCTCTGCGGCAGCCCACCATGCTAGATCCCCATGAACCGGAGCCCCAAGGCTTCAAAGGCCCCCTGGTGGATTGCCCTGGAGCTGGGGCACAGTTCCCTTTCACAGAGAAATGCTAAACTTTTGGTTTTCATTCCAAATTGGAACAAAAACTCATTTTGAAATATGAAGTGCCTCCACAAAATGGAATGGCCTTTCTCCATGCAGCTCTAGTCTCAAGTTGGACATGCAAAAATCACTAGATGTTTTTGAAAATCTAGTCCATGATTCTTTCCCATAAATATATATTATGTGACGCGTACTGAATTAGCTCCGAAATCTGGCTGGACAATTTAATATATGTTCTTTGTTTCTGCAGTGGGTACATCTTCACCAATGCCATCTGTCTCTGCTGAGCAAATGCAGGATTTACCAAAACCTCTTCCTCTTTCTAGTGACGAGATTTCATCATTGTAGGGGAGATACATACAATTATTGGGTCTGTCCTTCCGCAGCTACTTACCCAGCCAAGGCCTCCATGCTCCTGACTCTTTCTTCTGCCTTCTTCACTCCACGCGCACCACTTAGCAATCAGCCCACTTTCTGACAGGTGTCAGAGTAGCAGCCATGTTCTTTTCATTCCTGGGCCTTATATGCCTGGAATGCCCTCTCTGACATGCTCCCAGCCATTTGAATTATGCCAGGGGGCATATTATAAATCCTTGTCTACTCACAACTAGTTTATGACCTGCCAGAACCTCAGGAATAACAGTATACATGTTGAACTTCACCCTTCATCATCTCCCCATATTTTATATGCTGTCTAGTTCAAGGGGGGGGGGGGGGGCAGGAATCCTGTGTCTTTATCTGCCTATAGCGCACCAAGCATGCTGTTGGCATTATACAAGAAAGAAATAATAACTATCGAAATGTGTTTGATTTTGTTCCCATAGCTGAAATGTATCCATTCTGGACACAGCCAGCTTCTCCTGAAGTAATCAAAGTATCTATCCAAACAGAGTCAGGTAAGTTTATTTCCTATGTACAAGAACGAGGTTGTTCTGAGATAACCAGTAAATAATGCTGCCTGGTACATTTATGATAGAGGAATTAATTAATTTGTCCCTGTATGTTGGCTCATACATACACACATATCTAAACAGATGATTTGTGAAATGTGTAATTTTATGTGGTCTACTGATGGTTTACTGAACCTGCCATATGTTTCTATTAAAATGCCAAGGCCTGTTGTATTCTTTTCCTCCCTTCATTTATAACAGATCTACCTTCATTATTGTTGTCTACCCCTGTATTCAAGCCTGAAGTGTTACCAAAACTGCATACAGCTTCCAGTAAGTACCTGCTCTCTGTGCAGCAAAAAATGGAGGTACTGACAATATACACTTGCTCAGATTTTCCCATGTGAAAAGGACAGATGTGTTTTAAATATGTGACAGTATGTCATATTTTGAGGTTACATATATTTGTGTGCTCCCATATATAAAATGGGCCACTTTCATTTTGATTCCATTTGTGAGTCATATAACGCTAATATACAAAACATGTTACTAAAAAGGCATTCACCTATGTCAGGGGTTCTCAAACTGGGGGTCAGGACCCCTCAGGGGGTCGCGAGGTTATTACATGGAGGGTCACGAGCTGTCAGTCTCCACCCTAAACCCCACTTTGCCTCCAGCATTTATAATGATGTTAAATATATAAACAAGTGTTTTTAATTTATAAGCGGGGTCGCACTCAGAGGCTTGCTATGTGAAAGGGGTCACCAGTACTACAAAAGTTTGAGAAACACTAATGTGTTACATGTGTTGGTTTTAACTTTGGGGAGAATCTGAAAACTCACTTATCCAAAAGAAAATAGCATGCTTCAAATACTCTTACTAATAAAAGTCAATCCCTGTTGCTTTACACACGACATGTAATCTAGAGAAAGAAAATCAAGACTGTTTACTAGTCCAGCAGTTCCTAAGCCTCAGGATGTGGCCAGCCTCCTTTGGTGATGTAAATATCGGCACATCAAGGATGCCTGATCGGGGCTAGGTTTTCACAAGATTAGGTGCAGGCTTGGTATGTAGCTCAAGCCACAAGTATTAGGTGCTGAGTACTTTTGAAAATCTGGGCCCTATTTAGATGCCTAGAAGGAGCTCTCTTGAAAAATCTGGGCCCAACTGTGGGTCCTGAACCCATGACCATCTGGCCCTGAGCTCTTTTGGAAATTAGCCCCAAATCATCTAGTCCAGAGTTGACAATTGGAAAGCACAGTAGCTTAGAAGTAGATTTAGGCTTAATCTGCATAGCAAGTCAAGTTAAAGCCTTAAACATGATTCAGAAGCAGAAGGAAACTTCTGCTTCTAAACATAACAGCAGCCAGAAATTTAGGAAAACTGATAGATGTTTGCCAGTGCTTATCATAGGAAATAAATAAACATTTGTGCTCTTGGTGAGGACAGCTCTATCCATTCTACCATATGCTTAAGATAGGAAGAAACATGTTGAGTGTTACTGTGGAAGTGGAAAAGAAAAATCAACTATGGCCACATCTTGTCATCCTTTTTTAAGCATAACTCCCATTGACTTCAGTAAGAGTGTGATGCATGGATATGACTCTTAGGCCTGGTCTACACTAAGGGGGGAAACGATCTAAGTTACGCAACTTCAGCTATGTGAATAACGTAGCTGAGGTAGACGTACTAACATCTATTTACCGCGGTGTCTTCACTGCGGTAAGTCAATGGCTGACACTCTCCCGTCAACTCCACCTGCGCCTCTTGCCCTGGTGGAGTACCCGAGTTGACAGGAGAGCGCTCAGCGGTTGATTTATTGCATCTAGACTAGATGCGATAAATCGACTCCTGCTGGATTGATCGCAGCCCGTTGATCAGCAGGTAATGTAGACAAGCTCTTAAAATAGTAACATAAACTCATAACAAACATAAAGACTTAAGCCAACATCCCATTCCATTTCAATTAACCCACATGCCAAACCGCATCCTGTCTTCCTACCATGCAACTATTTAGGCAGGGGAGTGTGGAGTGGAGTGAAGTTCAGAAGTGAGGCTTTATCTGGGGTTTTATCTGGTTCATTTTAGATCCAGTCCCAAGCTGAGAAATTCAGAGCTGAATTTGAGCTCTCTCAATGTTCAGGGGGTGATTGGATCATGGGTTTTATGTATGGCTCATCACTGCCTTTGTTCCAAATTATTCATGGAAGAAATACAGGAGACGAAAACAAGGCCAGAGAAAATTTTATTTATAGTGTACAAAAATAATTAACTCTGTATCTTGAAGCTTCATGCCCTGCTGCAGTTCTTGTCCCTGCTGGTTCCACATTTAGGCCTCAGTATGTATAGCTAGCACTCCTACTTGAGTCTCCTGGCTGCGGTGAACCATACGGAAGCTAAGGGAAACCAAACTGTAAAGTTGGTTTCCCCAGCTGCAGTCAGTAAGTAGCAAAACTCAAAGGATTATTGAGGTTTGGGCTGGAGAAGGACTCACATATTTCGATACATCTTATCTTGACCCGGGGGGGGGGGGGTGCCTCCTATGGCAGAAGAGTGGAATTTGGTGGTTTTGGGGTTTTTAATCTTGATTTTCACTTGATCTTAATTCCTTCCCTTTCTGTCGCCTGGACTGGAATGTGACTACCTCATTTTAAGATTGTATGTTGATTTAGGCTAAACATTTTCAGAGCCACTTAAGCCACCACAGTTAATGGGAATTTGACATCCAAGTCCTCCAGGCAGCTTTGAAAAACTGAGCCTTAAACTCACTTTATTTGACTCAGATAAGCTATCTTTTCGAGAGCAGCCATTGAACTCAGTTCTCTAATAACACTTGTTTTTATAATGTGACTTTCAAGCTGGAGCACCCCAGATTGCCTTTTCAAAGGGCTCACTTCAGCCACCTCTCGGGTGGAACATGAAAGCGGTTTACCAGAGCACAGCAATGCTGCACAACAGTGTAGGACAGGTTGTGAAAAAGAAAAGCATGTGTGACCAGAACAGTGGAAGGAATTTAATTAAGCAGCATGCAAATTCCCCAGTTAATATCTAGCCAGGACCCCAGTGGTTTATTCAGAAAGAGCCGTGGAATATTTGATGACCATGAGTATTCAAGACCTTGATTCTACTGTTCATCATAAAGCAGTGCAGCATCATGCCCCCAGACTGGTGCTAGGACCTTTGGCTAGTCAGTAATGCAGAGAAAAGAATGTGACCTACTGAATCATCAGACCACGTACCACAGCACCAAGTTAGTCTCCTGACCAACTGCTGACCCATCCCTATTTAGCTTCGTGCCATCTGACCTGCTCCTGGCACAAGATGGAATGGCTGCTGACGTTTTGCTGGTGCTTAATAGATTTTGAATGTTTTTTTCTCTCTCCCACTGGATTCACACCAATTTCCTGCCTAGTTACCATCAAATTCCAGAAAAGTTACTTCTCTTTTCATTATTTAAATTCTCATTCTCATTTTTGAAAATACCCAAAATGACCGTCATGGACCTTCTCCCAATCAGGCAACACATCTCCCAGTTGAAGACTCCCACCACAAGACTCCCACCACCACATCCACCTGTCCTCCTGACATGTATCTCTGCTTCCCACTGGACCCTGCCTACATTCAATCTGCCACCCTACTCTGCTTCCTCTCTATGCCCAGTGTGGCCACCACCCCACTGTCTGGCTCCCTACTAGTCTTTCTCCCCTTGGTCTCCAGCAGCCGAATACTCCTCATTGTGACCTACCCTGTCATGCTGGTCTTCTTTGCCCTGTGCTCACCCACAGGCAACCCCCTGTTGTCCCTCTCAGCCGCTGCAGATAGCTGCTCCATTCCTGAATTGCCATGGTCAAAAGCCAGGAATGATGGGCTGAGTGTGCCCACCCGCCCCCAGGTTAATATGTGAACTGTTTTTCCATGACATGAAATTCACTCATCCTGTCTGCTAATTAAAGCCAGTTAGAGTGATGTGATGCAAATTTATCCCATGTCTTTTATATTTCAAAGCACTCAATGAGCCAGACCTTGAGCTCTCTGTGTCCTCTTTTGCTCCGCGTTGTTTTTTGTTCTTCAGTTATAAACTGCTCCTGAGAAAGGAAATTCGGTGGAGCCCATGAGGCTACTTCATGTAGTCAAAATGAAATGATTTCTGTGTTCCCAGAGAAAAGCTGTACTGTCAGGTGTGGCAGCAGGGTTTCTGCTTTGAGGCAGACCGTGTCTGTTTTGAAGGGTGATATTAACCGCCAAGCGCTGCTGGGCCTCAAGAGTTAAAGCCGCTGTTCCATGGTTCCTGATCATAAATGTAATTTTATTGTGTGGGAGGGCACTGTAAGGTGAAGAACAACCAACCCAGCATTCAGAAGTGAAATAAGTGGTGGGAATGGGGCATCAGGCACATGAAAGCTCAAGAGTTTCTTAAAGCCACTTTCTGTAAATGACAGGTTTCAGAGTAGCAGCCGTGTTAGTCTGTATTCGCAAAAAGAAAAGGAGTACTTGTGGCACCTTAGAGACTAACAAAATTATTAGAGCATAAGCTTTCATGAGCTACAGCTCACTTCATCGGATGCATTTGGTGGAAAAAAACTTTTTTTCCACCAAATGCATCCGATGAAGTGAGCTGTAGCTCACGAAAGCTTATGCTCTAATAAATTTGTTAGTCTCTAAGGTGCCACAAGTACTCCTTTTCTTTTTCTGTAAATGGACTCCAAAGAGGCTTTTTGCAGACAGGAGTCATTCCACAGATGAGAATCCCCAGCATCCATAGGAATTGCCATAGAGCATCAGACCCATGGTCTTGTTTGGCCCCCCATTACCACAGTATTTGAGCACCTCATAGTCATTAATGTATTTTTCCCTCCAAACACCTCCATGTAGCACGGCTGTGCTACTGATGCACACAGAAGCCAACTGACTTGCTCATGGTCAGACAGGAAGTCGACGGTGAAGCTGGGAATGGAACTCGGGTCTCCCAACTCTGAGGCTAGCACCCCAGCCCCTGTGCCTTCCTTTCTGTCTAGCCCCTTTGCTTGTTTCTGATAGTGACCAGCACCAGATGCTTCAGAGGAAATGGGAAGAAACCACATAGTAGGTAGATGTGGGTAATCTGCCCCAATGAAGCTCTCATCCTAATCCCTAATAATTAGAGCTTGGTTTAAACCCTGAAGTCTGAGGTTTAATATCCCTTCCAAATTTTTTGTCAACATTACTTATTCTTGTGGATATTCTTGACCATTTGACTGGTCATTCGCTGTTTGATTCTTGTTAAATTCTTGGCTTCAATATCATCCTGTGGCAATGAGTTTCATTGTCCATACATTGTGTGGAAAAGTATTTCCTTTGATCCGTTTTGAATTTGTCACCTTTTCATTTAATTGAATGTCCCCTTGTTGTCCTGTTATGAAAACAGGATAACAGGATTTACCTTCTCTAGATCGTCATTATTGTATATACTTGTGTAATGCCTCTTCTGCAAAATATGCCACCTCGCTGTTTAACCCTTTCTCCAGATCATTATTAGACTTGATTTAGGACCCAGATCCATCACCCTGAGCAATCCTGGATAGACCCTCCCATACACACAGCTCTTACAGTAATTCATCTCAGTTAAGCCCAGCCACATTCTGCACATGCCTGCCCACATTCACTGGCACTGCCTGGAGATAGCTGGGATGATTTCTCTGTGCACAGAGGATCTAATCCTGCTGTCATCAGAGAAGAACATGCATTGGCTTCACTGATTCAGGATCAGGCACATAGAGTATTAACTAATGTTCATACGTAGCTAGAATCCCAGCTCCATAAATCAACCACTGAATTAGCCATAGACTTTGACTGCACTGTGATATTATAAAACTATAATGTGGTTTAATATTAGGAGAGGGACTATCAGTAAGTCTTTGCACTTTAGATTTAGTCTGGAACAAGACAGGACATAGAAATATTTGTGGATGTCCTATCTATTATTTGGCATGCCTACTTTTCATAGATGGAATGACTGCAAATATACTAAGGACCACATCAAGGTGGAATTGCTTATATCACCATCCTGCAATTGAATTTCCTAGTATAGACCCCTTTGTCCATGCAGAGCCCCACTGAAGTCAGTGGAATTCTGTAGGGGTCTGCATCAGATGATCCTGTTGCAGGAGTGAACACTTACGGTGTATCAATAAGCTGGCAGTTTACTTTGTGGATATTGATTTATGATACCAATCTAGGAAGTTAGGCTGCACTCCTCACCATCCCTATTCTATTTGAATGCCTATATGGATGTGAAAGGTCATATATTGGCTTACTCCTGACTTATCGGCACACAGGAGGAAAGATGCAAAAAGCCTGTCTCCTCATATCCTGCCCCAGGCAAAGCCTGGCAGCAGTCCCATTTCCTGGGCTCTCCTGAGGGCAGAGACTGCTCTCTTCTGGCACCCCCTGGGGGCCAAGCCACGTCAAAGGGGGTAAGGGAGAGTAGGAAGGAGGTGGGATTATGTCTGATGACCTGTTGAAACTAGTGCTGCCAATCCTGTTTTGATTTACCATAGCATCTCTAGTGTGTTCAATCTCTCAGAATTAGGCTGGATTCCTTGCAAAGTGTTGTTAATAATAATGTATTTGTTCAGCATTAACATGCTCTGCTCTATATAAGACACTAAAATAGAGACAGAGCCTGCCTCAAAGAGCTTCCAGTCTAAAAGACAGACACAGGGAAGACAAGATGCATTGGCAAACACACAGCAGAGGGAGGGAATCTGTACAGGAGCAGATTATTCCTTTACTGATATTGAGTATCACTTTGTTTTTCAAACTGGAGAGTGCTCTAGCTGCCGAGCAAATCACACCAAATTAATGTTCTTCCACTGCCTTTTGGAGACGTTACGTTCACACTCTCCTCTCATAATGCTAATGTATCAGACTGAAATCAAAGCTACATTGCAAACTGTGCTCCAGGCAAGGTAGCATTTGAACAGAGTAGTATACATACGGTTGCCTCCAATTAACACATATGTTTTCTGACCAATCTAAAGTAGGTAAGATACTAAAATTGTGTGAGAGAAATGCTGTGCTTGAGGAGATATGACAAGGATGCAGGATTTCAGGAGTAGGCCAAATATAGTCCCTCCCTCTAAGATGCTTATCTGGCCTTCCATTACCAGAATGTCTGAGTGTCTCACAGTTTTTAATGTATTTATTCTCACCACAATCCTGTGAGGTTAAAAAATTATTACCCCATTTTATTGATGGGAAACCGAGGCACAAAGTAGATTACGGGTCTTGCCTAATTTCACACAGAGGTCTGTGGTGGATCTGGGAAATGACGCTAGGTTTCTTGAGTGCTAGTCCAATGTCTTATCCACTAGATCACCCTTCATACCATATAGTCTGTATAATTCAGTCATGTGCTCCAGGTTGTGTGGACAAGATGTCATATGGTATAGGCCTGGTCTTGCTCAGCTTGGCTTGTGGGGGCGGAGGGAGCTCTCAGCACTGTGTAGGGAGAGCTACATAGGATCAAGCCCTAGAGGTAGGTCTCAGGTGTAGTGTGAGAGTCTGGTCAAGGGCCAAGTGCTTCCAGCCCTTAAGCAGAGCTGCTACTGTGCCATAACTTCACACTAGAGTGCATGACTGCACTTCTAGAATGGCATTTGGATGTCGTGGCTAAAGAGTTCTGATTGATGTGAGTATCGTTTCATCAACCAGGTGGGACAGGGTTTACACCTGTATTGAAATGTACAAGGCACTCATGATTTACATGCATTATAGAGTAAAGAATAGACTGGTTTGGAATATTAAAAAAGCAGAGTAGCTTAGACTCTAGAAGGAAGAAGTTTAAGGCAAGAAGGGACCATTATGATCATCTAGCCTGACCTCCTCCATAGCACCGGCAAAGAACCTCACCCAGTAATTGCTGCATCAAGCTCATACCCTCTGTTTGAGCAATAGCATATCTTTATACAGACAGCCAGTCTTGATTTCAATCCTTCAAATGACAGAGAATCCAGCACATTAATACCCAATTTGTTCCAATTTGTAATTAACCTCGCTTAAAAATTCGCACCTTAGTTCTCGTCTGAATTTGCCTAGTTTAGGCTTCCAGCCTGGGGAACTTGTTATACCATGTTCTGCTCAATGGTTCTCAAACGTTGGGTCAGGCCTCCAGAGTGGGTCACAACCTCTTTTTAATGGGGTGGCCAGAGCAGGCATTAGACTTGCTGGGGGCCTGGGGCTGAAATTGAAGCCTGAGCCCCACTGTCTTGAGCTTCAGAGTAGTAGCCGTGTTAGTCTGTATTCGCAGAAAGAAAAGGAGTACTTTGTTAGTCTCTAAGGTGCCACAAGTACTCCTTTTCTTTTTGTCCTGGGCTGAAGCTGAAACCCAAGGGCTCAGGCTTCGGCTTCAGCCCTGGGTGGCGGGGCTCAGGTTACAGGCCGCCCCCTACTCTGGGCTGAAGCCCGTGGGCTTTGGCTCCCACACCTGGAACAGTGGGGCCAGGCTTCAGTCCCACCTCCTGGGGTCATGTAATAATTTTTGTTGTCAGAAGGGGGGGGGGAGGAGTTACTGTGTAATGAAGTTTGACAACCGCTGTATGATTAGGAGCTATCTAATACACTCTGTATACAGCATTAGAAAGCAAAGGTATGCAGTAAAATTCCTGTATCCATCATTTGGGGAAGGAGGTGGGAAATGAGGTGAGTGAGTGGGAAATGTCCAGTTAATCTGTGGATGTTCTTTGTAACTATTTCCATAAACACTAATTGAGGGGTTCTCTTATGAAGACCCATGGGTGGGTTTGAGCACATAGGAAATTGAATATGAATAGCTCTGTGGTGAGGATAAATAGGTACAAATACAGTTCAAAAGGAAAGTAGGAGAGGGACACTTTGAGGAAGACTTTGTGGTAGATTAATTGGAAGCATATGGAAAAATAAAACACAATGTTTTGACATTGTCAAAGGAAATCGTAGTAGCTTGAAATGGGTTTTTAATAAATCTGAATAAGACAGAACTTCCTGTGATAACTGCTTGGTCAAAATAGGGGCAGCAACATGAAGACTCGACAGTGTGGGTTGCAATCACTTTTTTAAGGCAAAAAGAAAAGGAGTACTTGTGGCACCTTAGAGACTAACAAATTTATTAGAGCATAAGCTTTCGTGAGCTACAGCTCACTTCATCGGATGCATCCGATGAAGTGAGCTGTAGCTCACAAAAGCTTATGCTCTAATAAATTTGTTAGGCTCTAAGGTGCCACAAGTACTCCTTTTCTTTTTGCGAATACAGACTAACACGGCTGCTACTCTGAAACCTTTTTTAAGGCAAACGCTGCTTCCTTGTGGCCCTTTTGTGCTAATGGAGCTGCCTGAGAGATAAAATTGGCATGTTGTATTCCCTACGCAAATGTCTCCTAAGCAGTGTGCTTAGTGAAGGTAGAGGGGGTTGCTTTTTTTCAGCAACCCCTGGGTTTTTCATGCAGAGACTTGGAAACAAAACCTTGGTTCAGATTTACTTGGCAGTCTAACAATGATATTTCTGATTTAGGAAAGCTCTTGTGCATACCAACTCGTTCTGACTTCGGCTGGCTGGTTATTGATTCACAATGAGCCGTTATCTAAATGTGGGTGTGTGCATGTGTGTCATGCAGCTGCTACTGCAAACATCCAATTTTCTTTAGTCAGCCACGATCACACTTCTTGGGAGCGTTAACTTTCTAAGTACATCTTAGTATATTTTGTTCATTTGGTTTTTGCCTATATGGGAGTTTGGAGCCAGTGTTCTGTGCTCTCAGCCATTTTTGTGGGTTTTCCCAAATGCTTGGGCACTATACTCTCTACTTGCGCTTTTCTTATTTTAATAGTACTCTATCACCTGGTCGACACTACACAGTTAGGTCGACCTAGCTGTGGATGTGTCTACACTTAAATTTGGCTCCCATCGATGTGAGTGTCCCATTATGCCAAATTAATAGCACCTGAGGGGCAGAGAGCCAGGGTTGATGTAGCTAGGTTGATGCAGTGATAGTGTAGATGCTGCGTTACTTATGTACACGTGTTACTGGCCTCCAGGAGCTGTCCCACAATCCCCCACACTGGTTACTGTTGTGAACTCTGCTGCCTAGACAGGAAGCTGCCCTGCCCCTTTAAAGCCCACGAGTTTTTGAAAGTCCTTTTCCTGGTTCCCCACTTGGTGAGCACACCTGGGAACTCTCCATGGTTGAGTCGAACTGCCCAGTTGACAAAGCCGGCTACACACCGCAGACACACTCCCGGCTGGAGTAGGCAGGAAATATTGGATTGCTTGTGACGAGGAAGGGCTGTTCAGGCGCAGAGCTGATCCAGCCTGGGACACGTGTATATCAACGAGCTGATTGCTTGGGGCATGCAGGAGAAGGGCTAGGCTAGGGATCAGCAGCAGTGCCGCATGAAAGCCAAGGAGCTGTGGCAGGCAAACCAGAAGGCCAGGGAGGCCAACAATCAATCTTGTGCTGAGCCACAGCCCTGCTGCTTTTACAAAGAGCTAGAAGCCATCCTCTGCAGAGACCAACCCCAACACCACTGTGGGTACTTGCAAGAAGTCTGAGCAAGAGGCTTTTTGTGAACAGTGAAGAGGAGGAGGAGGAGGTGGACGAGGAAGAAGAGGAGGAATATGGGGGGACAGGTGACGTGGGGATCCAGTTGTGCAGCGACCCAGGACATGTTTTTGACTCTACCGCAGTCCAGCCAGTCCTAACAGTCGAGTCCGATACAGGGGAAAGAGCCTCTGGTAAGTATGCAGTTTGCTTTGAAATTACAGGGCTGGAGCCCCCAAAGTTGCAGGGCACAGCTGTTACGCTTTTTTTTAAACTTGTGCTTGAAGAAGTAGTGCAACTACCACAAGAGGTAGAGTTCCCAGCTGCTTTTCATTCTCCTCTGGAGTTAGGCAGAGGGAGGCCATGTAGAGTTATTTGTTTATGTGTAGCGGGATGTCCCATGAATACTCCGTAGAGATCTCTGCGATTTCTTCAGCAGGCACCATTGTAGTACCCAGGCTAGCAGCAGCTTTGCGCTCTCTGCCTCTGTTACCCTCAGGAGTGAGATACCAGCTAAAATCACTACTGCCTGTGGAAAACGGTGTCAGTATTGAGTTCCATTGCCCTGTATAGCTATATTCGTGGCTGTGAGCTATTCCCCCAACCCTCTTCACGGGCCATGCTCACCATGGCAAGTACTGTGACTGGTGCCGGGCTGTATCAGTCTCAAGGAGAAGTGAGAACGTAGTGCTTACAACTTTTGGGGATCAAGGGGAGTGAGGTCAGTATCCTAAGTTTCGATTTCCATTGGGAATACTCTGGACAATGGTACCTCTCTGTGTTGTATTTACAGCTGCTGGTATTGTGGCCTTCAGGGGCTCCCCCTCCATACCCATGGACCGCCTGAGCCAGATAGGGAGGGGAAAGAAGAGGACTCCAGATGACATGGTCCAGGAAATGCTGCAAGCCTGTACTGCTTCAGAGAACCAGCTCAGGGCCCAGAGGCTCACCCTTACAGACAGCCTGGAGAGGAGAAAGGCCCAGGAATCCCAGCAGGAAAAAGGGAGGAAAATGCACCAGCTCATAATGGGGCTCCTCAGTAAGCAACCAAAGAAGCTGCAGACTCTGGTAGATCTGCGGCTCCAACAATCTGGTGCTCGCCTCCCTCTGTAGCCCACAGAGGACTCAATATCGGGACCTCCCTACCCCATCCCCCACAACATTCCACACGTCATCAGGGGTCACTGCACTATTCCTACCACTCCACCCCGGGGGACATTAAAGACAATCCCAGCTTTACATATGCTGACCTGTGAAAACCACGGTTGGTGTAAGTGTGCCTGAAACGGAAATGATTGTTCTTTCCCCTTCATAAGTTCTGTTCTTTTAATTTATTAAGCTTTAAATGCTCTTTTTGAATGGCCTCATTCATGTTATGGAATAAAATTCTATTTTGTTTGGATAAAGAGTCAACTCTATTAATTCACATCATATGCTGTTTGGTGCTGGGCAGGTTTGACATGCTCCAGTTTCCTGTTACTACTTTTTGTCACAGAACCATAACATTATTCACACACAATAGGTGCATTGACAGTGTTATATTCCTACATACACAGCAATCACTACAAAAATGCTACCTGGCTGCAAAAGAGCAAATTCAACAGACAGACAGTCACGCCACCTCTGCTCTCCACCCCAGCAGAAACTTTGCCCCGTTCGCTTCACAGATATGCTGCAGGACACAGCAGGCAGCTATAACCAGTGGCATATTTTTCTCTTTCAGATCCAATCTCATAAGAAAACAATGCCAGTGACATTTCAAATAACCAAAGGCACATTCAATTGTCATTAGGCACCTCCTGAGCCTGTAGTTGAAGCGCTCCTTGCTGCTGTCGAGTTGATCGGTGTATGGCTTCATGAGCAAGGGACTGGCTGGGTCTCCCAGGCTCACTATTACCATTACAATGTACCCAATGGCAAGCTGCCAGTCAGGAAAGAAAAGTCCCTGCTTGCAGCTTTCTGCAGAGTCCTGTGTTCTAAAATGCAAGCGTCATGCACCTTCCCTGACCAGCCCACACTGATGTCAGTAAAGCATCCCCAGTGATCCACCAGCAAGTGCATAACCATACAAAAGTAACCCTTTCTACTAATGTATTCTGTGGCAAGGTGGTCTGCTGCTTAAATAGGGATACGTGTACCAGCTATCGCCCAATCACAGTTCAGAAAGCCTGCTGCTGCAAAACCATCCACTATATCCTGCACATTGCCCGGAGTCACAGTCCTGCCTAGCAGGAGGTGATTACTGGCCCTGCACACTTGCATGACAACGGCGCCTGTGGTGAATTTCCCAACTCCAGATTGATTCCTGCCTGCCTGGTAGCAAACTGACATTGCACACTTCCACAGTGCAATCACCACTTGCTCCTCAAGTGTCAGGGTCACTCTCATTTGGGGGTCTCTGCACCGGAGGGCTGGGGAAAGCTCCGCACACAGATCCAGGAACTTGGCCTTGTGCATCCAAAAGTTCTGCAGCCACTGCTCATCATCCCAAACCTGCATGATAATGCAATCCCACCAGTCAGTGCTTGTTTCTCAGGCTCAGAACTGGCACTTCACCTTCTCTAGCTGCTCTGTGATCACCACCACCAACCTTGAATTGTTTCTTTCTATGTCCCACAAAAATCTTGCCTCCAAGGCAGCATCACGTTCCCCTGGCTCCTCTTGCAGCTCTGCCAATACTGCAGGATCATGTGCCCTGTGCTTGCAGCGCTCATGACAATAGTGCAGAGCTGTTCAGGTGCCACGCTTCTGTTAGAGATGGCTGACAGTGAGGAGGGCCACACAGGTTTGAGGGGATTTTTGAAAAGAAGATGCAAAGTATTATGGGATGCAGTAGAAGTGATGGGCTGGAGAACACTGCATTGTGGGAAGTTGCCCCCATGCTCCTAGTCGCCCCTCCAAAACAAGGCATTGAAAAACTTTCTAAAACACCAGGCACTGAGTGGTGGTAAGTTGCACAGTGGGATACCTACCCACGTGCACTGCATGCCGCACCGATACAAGCACTCCTGGTGAGGACGCGCACTGCTGACACATAGTGTAGTGTGCACATGCCCAAGTGATGTAATAACTGCGGTTGCTGTATGCCAATGTAACTTAGGTCAACATAATTTTGTAGTGTAAACATAGCCTTGGAGAAGTACAAATTCAAAGCATTGGCACATAAACTGGAGCTAGATAATGTATGTTTCTTAAAGAGGTCTAATTTTTCACCTGTGTATAATGCATATTTCTAGCTTGAAATTGATAATGTCAGCCATGAAAAGCAATGGAGCTGGACTGGAAGAAGTACTTAGGCATAAAACCCCAAATGATGGACAACTGGTGGCAAAACAGGCAGTGACAAGAAGGAGAGAGCAAGCTAGCCTGGGACTTTGGTCGTTCTCAACCAGGAGTTTCTATTGAAACTTACTAGTAGGCAACTGATAAATACCAGACACTAGAAAGAAGTACTGAATTTAGAAGGCTTCCAGCCCCAGGCAATGATGGTAGGTAGCTAATTATTTTGTCTTTCTTGATCTCTGTTGTTTTTCTTTCGCTTAAATAGATGTAGCCATTCCAAGAGGCAAATATATCTTATTCCCCATAGCACCCATTGGTTGTCACTGGAAATTGGTGATTAGCATAACTAATGGATGTATTTTTGGTTTCTTTGTATCCTAGATGGTGAGAAATGAAGAATTTGAGAAGAATTAGGCTCACATACCTGACCATGCTACAGTTGTTCTTTACCATCAGAAAATGATTCTGCACGGAGATGTTTTTGATTGTGGTGTTTTTTATTGTAAGTTCTGTGTTGTTTGGTTCAGATCAGCTTGGCCTTCTCTGTGAAGACTGCAAATCTTGGATATCTCTAAGACCTCAGAATTGGAGACCGATTAGATGTCCCTTTAGCAACAACTAGAAATAAAGAAATTCCAGCTGGCTAGCTACTTACCATGATGTCTTATGAGTTTCTGCAAGGAATCAACAGTGCTCTGGAGATCTTTACCTGAAGTCTTAAGGGAAGGCAACCCTCATTCCAATGATGAGTAATGTGCAATGTTGCAAATACTATAGTCAATCAGAGTGTGGAAAATTCCTTTTCCAGACCTTTGCTGTGATCTGATGGTTTATCAGGCTATCTTATAATCAAAATAAACAGTGGTTCAGACAGTGCAGCACCTTTGGGCCTCATTCTAAGCACCCAGCATTCTCAGCAACATCAGCCCCTCTCAGGATCAGACTCTTTGTGTGTAATTAGTTGGGGCTTGATGGAGGCCCAGGGATATGCAGAGTATGGATGGCGGAGTAGCTTCAACCCACCAGATCCTGGCACCTGCTAGTCAGGCACCAGACACTTTGTGGGGTGCACTGTTTGGCACTGAGTCTCATCATGGAAGAAGGCTATAGGCAGCCTGCACCATTGTGCAGGAACTTCTGGGGACCCAATGGATGACTCAAGCCTTCGGTATAAAACTGATGTCACCTACAGGATGGAGTAATTCACGTGCTTCATGTCTGGGGAAACACTATTCCAAGAATCCACAAGTATATGTATTCTCTGACTTTGTCACATTATTTTGTAAAATGACAGTGAGAAGAAGAACATGGGCATGGAGGACCTCTTTGTAACAGGTGATGGTAAAGAGATCTCTCTCACAGTGAGTGCCACAAAAATGGCATGAATACAGTGACAGTATTTTTTAAATGAACAGACTATTATTCCAGAAAATGACTTTTAGCCACTTGCCAGCAGGAGGCAGGCTTACTTGACACTTCCTTCTGAGGAATCAGATCCATCAGTCTCATTTGAAAACCACACTGTTATGTGAACATTACAAGACGAAATAGCAATTTATATTGCAATGTCAATGTTATTAAATACTATAGTTATATTTCTGCTTAGTGAGCTGACCTGCCCTAAGCAGGCAATGAAATCACCACAGCAGAGACAATTTTCCACTCAGATCTTAATGCTAAGTGATAAAACTATTGTTCCCACCTATCTATATCTTATCCCACAGTGGTCTTGTATGCAGAAAACCAGGGGTGAGAGCAGAGGACTAGAAGGCCACAACTCCTGAGTTCTCTTTGCACTGATTCACTGTATAACCTTTTTGTGGAAAATTCATTTTCATTTAGAACAAAAAGTCAAATTTTCTCACAGAACAGAAATTCCAGTTGGGAAACTGACAGGTTTCATTCTGATAATGTCAAAACATTAAAATAGCTCATTATATATATATTATTAATAATATTTTATATATGAAATCAGGTGAGGACATCAAAACAGAACATTTCAACATTATGAAAATGGAACGAAAAAGTTAAAACAGTTAGTTTCAACTTTTTCACATTGAAAAGCTCATTGGAATCAATATATTCCCAAAAAACATTTTGGTTTTAACAGAACTGCATTTTCTAATAGAAAACTGTTCCATCAAAAGTTGTTTGACCTGTTCTAACCTTGGGAAAATCACTTAAGCTCTGTAAAAGGGGAATAATACTTGCCCACCTTAGCAGAGTGCTTTGAGAGCCTATAAGAAAGGGGCTCTCGATATATTTATATATATATATGCATTATAAGGTAACTTTAACATCCATTTCAGTACACAGTCTAAGTCTAAAATTCAGACTTAATGTGATGTCATTAAAGAATGTTTATTAGAACAAAAAACCAGTAAGTTTCAGTTGGCATTAAATGGGAAATCAGTAAGTGTCAAATGCTATTAAAGAGACAAGTCCACTGAATTGCTGCAAACCTGTTGTGGGGCAGAGAAACACTTGAAGTGGAGTTTCCACTAAATGAGCTGATATTTACATGCTCTTGCCCATTTGAGCAAGTGCTTGTGCAATATCTGAAGCATAGTTTCCCTGGCCTCTTGACATACAGATGTTTGCCAGCTATCAGAAAGCTTGGCAGTTTGGGATGCAGGGATGGTCCAATTTTACTGCTAGCTTGGCCAGTTCCAAAGGGGGCAGACGTTGCTTTGAAGTAATCTCTTTCAGATTGACAGCAACTTCATTTTCCTCCTGCCTCTGGATGCCATTTTATATTAAACTTCATGTCAGCACTAGACAACTCAGGCATATTTCAACAGAGCTTCATTAATGCAAGTGTAAGTGGAATAACCTCTCCTATCATATAACATAAGATTGCAGAAACCATATAGAATGTGAGGTATTTGGACCAAAAATGCAATTACTCTTTCAGAGGGATTATATCCTGTGTTTAAGGAATCTCATATAGATGTAAGGCCAAATCCTGATCCCAAGCATAAATCAACTTGATTGAAGCCAGTTAGCTTCAACAGTGTCACTAACAACATGAAAAGGAGTACTTGTGGCACCTTAGAGACTAACAAATTTATTAGAGCATAAGCTTTCGTGAGCTATAGCTCACTTCATCGGATGCATTTGGTGGAAAAAACAGAGGAGAGATTTATATACACACACAGAGAACATGAAAGAATGGGTTTATCATACACACTGTAAGGAGAGTGATCACTTAAGATAAGCCATCACCAGCAGCAGGGGGGGGGAAAGGAGGAAAACCTTTCATGGTGACAAGCAAGGTAGGCTAATTCCAGCAGTTAACAAGAATATCAGAGGAACAGTGGGGGGTGGGGTGGGAGGGAGAAATACCATGGGGAAATAGTTTTACTTTGTGTAATGACTCATCCATTCCCAGTCTCTATTCAAGCCTAAGTTAATTGTATCCAGTTTGCAAATTAATTCCAATTCAGCAGTCTCTCGTTGGAGTCTGTTTTTGAAGCTTTTTTGTTGAAGTATAGCCACTCTTAGGTCTGTGATCGAGTGACCAGAGAGATTGAAGTGTTCTCCAACTGGTTTTTGAATGTTATAATTCTTGACGTCTGATTTGTGTCCATTCATTCTTTTACGTAGAGACTGTCCAGTTTGGCCAATGTACATGGCAGAGGGGCATTGCTGGCACATGATGGCATATATCACATTGGTAGATGCGCAGGTGAACGAGCCTCTGATAGTGTGGCTGATGTGATTAGGCCCTATGATGGTATCCCCTGAATAGATATGTGGACAGAGTTGGCAACAACTCTACAAGTCTGACTACAAGCCGTCAGGAACAGTATCCCCGATACTGTCACGGCTAACCTGGTGGCTGAACTTTGTGACTTTGTCCTGACCCATAACTATTTCACATTTGGTGACAATGTATACCTTCAAATCAGCGGCACTGCGATGGGTACCCGCATGGCCCCACAGTATGCCAACATTTTTATGGCTGACTTAGAACAACGCTTCCTCAGCTCTCGTCCCCTAATGCCCCTACTCTACTTGCGCTACATTGATGACATCTTCATCATCTGGACCCATGGAAAAGAAGCTCTTGAGGAATTCCACCATGATTTCAACAATTTCCATCCCACCATCAACCTCAGCCTGGACCAGTCCACACAAGAGATCCACTTCCTGGACACTACGGTGCTAATAAGCGATGGTCACATAAACACCACCCTGTATCGGAAACCTACTGACCGCTATTCCTATCTACATGCCTCTAGCTTTCATCCAGATCATACCACTCGATCTATTGTCTACAGCCAAGCGCTACGATATAACCGCATTTGCTCCAACCCCTCAGACAGAGACAAACACCTACAAGATCTCTATCATGCATTCCTACAACTACAATACCCACCTGCTGAAGTGAAGAAACAGATTGACAGAGCCAGAAGAATACCCAGAAGTCACCTACTACAGGACAGGCCCAACAAAGAAAACAACAGAACGCCACTAGCCATCACCTTCAGCCCCCAACTAAAACCTCTCCAACGCATCATCAAGGATCTACAACCTATCCTGAAGGACGAGCCATCACTCTCACAGATCTTGGGAGACAGACCAGTCCTTGCTTACAGACAGCCCCGCAATCTGAAGCAAATACTCACCAGCAATCACACACCACACAACAGAACCACTAACCCAGGAACCTATCCTTGCAACAAAGCCCGTTGCCAACTCTGTCCACATATCTATTCAGGGGATACCATCATAGGGCCTAATCACATCAGCCACACTATCAGAGGCTCGTTCACCTGCGCATCTACCAATGTGATATATGCCATCATGTGCCAGCAATGCCCCTCTGCCATGTACATTGGCCAAACTGGACAGTCTCTACGTAAAAGAATGAATGGACATAAATCAGACGTCAAGAATTATAACATTCAAAAACCAGTTGGAGAACACTTCAATCTCTCTGGTCACTCGATCACAGACCTAAGAGTGGCTATACTTCAACAAAAAAGCTTCAAAAACAGACTCCAACGAGAGACTGCTGAATTGGAATTAATTTGCAAACTGGATACAATTAACTTAGTCTTGAATAGAGACTGGGAATGGATGAGTCATTACACAAAGTAAAACTATTTCCCCATGGTATTTCTCCCTCCCACCCCACCCCCCACTGTTCCTCTGATATTCTTGTTAACTGCTGGAATTAGCCTACCTTGCTTGTCACCATGAAAGGTTTTCCTCCTTTCCCCCCCCCTGCTGCTGGTGATGGCTTATCTTAAGTGATCACTCTCCTTACAGTGTGTATGATAAACCCATTGTTTCATGTTCTCTGTGTGTGTGTATATAAATCTCTCCTCTGTTTTTTCCACCAAATGCATCCGATGAAGTGAGCTGTAGCTCACGAAAGCTTATGCTCTAATAAATTTGTTAGTCTCTAAGGTGCCACAAGTACTCCTTTTCTTTTTGCGAATACAGACTAACACGGCTGCTACTCTGAAACTAACAACATGCATTCCATCTGCTCCACAACTTTGAGTGTCCCCTTCTGTGAATGTCTCCAAATCATTCTCTGTGGGAGGGTGCCCTATAGGAGTCAAGAAGTCTCCAACTCTCCCATCTCCTCTTTGGTAGTTTTGCTACTAGATCCTTTCCTGGCCAAGGCTGTGGCTGGGACTCCTCATTACTGTTACTTTCCCAGAAGGGAGGGGCTCCATGGGAAATATAATACAGCTCAGGACTGCAATACATTTTCTGCCTAATTTCTGTAGGGTTGATAGGAGGGAGGGGGGCAGCATTGTCCTGAGCCCCTACCATCACAACCATTCTCTCCCCACTTAGTTCTGTTCTTGCTCCCCTCCACAAGGATCCTGACTCCCTCCTAGGGATTCTTCTGCCGGGTTCCAGGAGGCGGAAATGGGGCCATACAGGTGACCTTTTCTGTCCACGTGGGGCAAAGGAGATCAATGCATAGAGGAGCCGGCAGGAATGATCTAGGCCCCTAACATTGCGTGTGATATTTTTCCTGTTCTATGAGGCTGCATCACAAGAGCAGGGAGCACAGAAAAAAATACTTCTCCTTGTCACAAAAACACTTACAAAATAAGTGGCAGAGATACAAAACAATTAACCCACCAGCCAATGTTTAAAGCTTGCTTTTTTCGCAACAATTGTATTGAGTCTTTGCTGCCATCTAGCCACCCTATCTAGAGTGTTAGTTAAATGCAAATGCATGACACAACACAACACAAAAACCATGCAGGGCACTAAAAAGGTGATGCTGCTTTTCCTCCACCACTTTGACTAAAAAACAAAACACAAAAACTGAATGTTTTTTGGTTTTCAAAACTGAAAAATACAAAATGTTTCATAAACTGACAATGAAGATGTTTTTCTTCCTCTCTCATCTTTTCCCCCCATTTCTTTTCCCATTTTTTTCTTTTTTGCCACTGAAAAAGACTGGGGGAAAGGGCGTGGGGGGGGGACTGAAAACCAATTTTTGTGTTTTTCTCCATGGAAAAAAATCAGAAAATTTTAAAAAATGCAGAAAATTTTCATTTCTGAATAGAAGCCCTGTATCATAAAAAAGTTTTAAACAGATGCATTTTGACTAGCTCTACTAAATACACACATATTTCATGTAAAAAACCCCACAAAATAAACCCCCCAAAACCCGACCTTAATCCAACCCTGTGACTGAGCCATCAAGCACTTAAAAATAACCCACGGTGACGTGGCCAGGAATTGTTTCAGCATTCTGTACTGCAATATGCAGAAATGGCAACTCTACTTACAGTGAAATGTCCTCTTCTAGTAACATTGACCTGTGAGGAAAAGTCATCTCTCCACAGGCTTTGTCTACACTGCAGCTAGTGGTGATAGTCTCCTGCTCATGTGTGCATACCCACAGTAGTGCTCATCAAGCGAGTCTAGCACTCATATAGATAGTAGTGTAGCCACAGTAACCTAAAACTGGTGAGTATGTATTTGGCCCATCTCAGCCATGTCAGCTACCAGAGCTACTGCAGCTGCACTGTTATTTAGCTTTGTGCTCGCTTGATTAGTGCAAGTATATGGTACATGAGCAGGGGAATCACAGTCCTAGTTAGCTTGCAGTGTGGACGCAGTCTACAGTGATGCCACTGTATACTGTGGAATGGGGGATTCTCTTCTCATTTACACTGGAGTAAACTGGGGGCAGACTCACAGCTGGTGTAATGTACACTAGCTGTGGATGTACCCCCAGCAGTTGCACCATTAAAGTAAATAGTGTTACACTGATGTGAATCAGAGAATCAGGGTGACACCATATAAAAGTGAAGGACACATTTAGATAGTGCTGTAACTTGTGCTTAAAAGTGTTTTTAATGAACCTGGAATGATAAAAATGCTCCATGCTACTGTGCTGAAATTTCCTTTAATTGTTGGTGTAAAGCTAAAAGATTGTTTCCATTAATGTATGGAGTATTTGCTGGGGATTTTCATGTAATGAGGTGTCATATGCAACAAACATGAAACATCTTTAAATCCCACATTTAAAATAAGAGAAAAGGATGGAATCCATCAAAATACCATTCACTTATGGCCACTGCTCCATGATAAAAGGAACATCAACAATGCGGGGTGTGAACCAGGGCTGTAAGCATGGATTGTGCCTACTGTATGAGATCTGAAGTGGCATATGCCATAACTTCTACACATTTCATAGGAAGTGCCATGATCCACCTAGTCCCATATCAAATAGTGTCTAGTACCAGATTTATCAAAGGGAAATATAACCACCACCCCATAATTCATAATCTTTCAAGAACATACTGGTAGAGAATCTTCTTTCTAACCCCAGATAATTAGTGGTTTGTTTCTGTTCTCAAAGATGGAGGTTTATATCCTTGACGCATTCTTAGCATAGCTAGTGAAAGATTAATGAAATTATTTTCGAACATTAATTTATCATTGTGCAACAGGCAAGCAAGTCAGTACTACCGGTGCAGTATATTTTTGATGATGGAGAGGGTGAAGAAGTCTAAAGAGAGGTCAGGAAAATCCCCCAAAAAACCCCAGGATTCCAATTAATAAAACAAAGACGTTTCTGAAATCCAAATGCTCCACCTATAATAATCCTATGGCCGGTCTAGTTTAGGCCTTAAGGCACCATATTTTGGTTTCTGCTGCAACAGGCTAAAAAAAATCCCTCACCTGTCTCTTGTCACCACATACCATCAGCAGTAAGAGATGGTTAATCAGCTGTGCACTTCACACTATGACTTCCTCAACTTCATTATGGCACCAATGGACAGAGAAAATTTTTTACCCATTTCTGATTTCCAGTCTCCGTTACTCTATTGTAAAAAATTGGGCCAGATATTGATAAGAAATTGCATATTTTGGAGATTCTTTTTGATAAAAAGTTGGAGTCTTTTTGGAGACCCATGTACAGAAATTATTAAGAATTGAAGATGAGTAGGTGGAGCAAGAGAGAGATACTGAACCACAAGCCCACGATGAGAAAAAATCATTGCATAAATTTAACAAAAAAGAAAACACAGGAACTAAGGAAACAAATCAGCATCCCAACAGGTCCCACAAAACCCTTTGAAAGTCATGTTAGCTGCAGATGATCCATTTGTATCTATAGGGCAAATGGTCCAGTAACTCAATGTGAAGAGCACATTAGTTGAAGCTATATTGATATAACAACAACCAAAGATACCGTAATTATTAAATCTAATGCAAACTCATCAGACCATTGTCTTTATGGGTCCGTGAGGATAGGACCTGTGCAGTCACTATGAAATTCAACTATCTGGCCATTACAATTCATCTGAAGTGTGTGTTCATCTTTGGTATTTGCTTTCATAATCATGGAAGGCTCATTAAGAACATAAGAATGGCCATACTGGGTCAGACCATGTAGCCTAGTATCCTGTCTTCCAACAATGGCCAATGCCAGATGCTTCAAAGGGAATGAATAGGACAGGGCAATCATTAAGGTGTTATTTCAGAAGCGTCTCTCATCTCAAGTGCGCTAAGCCTTATAATCCAAAATATCAATTAAAACATGACAGCAGAAGTGAATCACCTGTAATGAGAGAAAGTCTTCTGCTAAAACCATCAGAGGCCACCCAGTTGTATCAGGAGCCGTTTAACAAACAAACATGAAACATCTTTAAATTCCACATTTAAAATAAGAGAAAAGGATGGAATCCATCAAAATACCAGGTTTCAGAGTAGCAGCCGTGTTAGTCTGTATTCGCAAAAAGAAAAGGAGTACTTGTGGCACCTTAGAGACTAACAAATTTATTAGAGCATAAGCTTTCGTGAGCTACAGCTCACTTCATCGGATGCATTTGGTGGAAAAAACAGAGGAGAGATTTATATACACACACACAGAGAACATGAAACAATGGGTTTATCATACACACTGTAAGGAGAGTGATCACTTAAGATAAGCCATCACCCACAGCAGGGGGGGGAAAGGAGGAAAATCTTCCATGGTGACAAGCAGGTAGGCTAATTCCAGCAGTTAACAAGAATATCAGAGAAACAGTGGGGGGTGGGGTGGGGGGGAGAAATACCATGGGGAAATAGTTTTACTTTGTGTAATGACTCATCCATTCCCAGTCTCTATTCAAGCCTAAGTTAATTGTATCCAGTTTGCAAATTAATTCCAATTCAGCAGTTTCTCGTTGGAGTCTGTTTTTGAAGCTTTTTTGTTGAAGTATAGCCACTCTTAGGTCTGTGATCGAGTGACCAGAGAGATTGAAGTGTTCTCCAACTGGTTTTTGAATGTTATAATTCTTGACATCTGATTTGTGTCCATTCATTCTTTTACGTAGAGACTGTCCAGTTTGGCCAATGTACATGGCAGAGGGGCATTGCTGGCACATGATGGCATATATCACATTGGTAGATGCGCAGGTGAACGAGCCTCTGATAGTGTGGCTGATGTGATTAGGCCCTATGATGGTATCCCCTGAATAGATATGTGGACAGAGTTGGCAACGGGCTTTTATGGGCACTTCTCCATGATAAAAAGGAGCATCAACAATGCAGGGTGTGAACCAGGGCTGTAAGCATGGATTGTGCCTACTGTATGAAGTGAGCTGTAGCTCATGAAAGCTTATGCTCTAATAAATTTGTTAGTCTCTAAGGTGCCACAAGTCCTCCTTTTCTTTTTACGGATACAGACTAACACGTCTGCTACTCTGAAACCAGCCTTCTTCTAGGCACCTGCTAAATAAGGAAACAGTCACCTCACAATGGATAACCACATCATTTGGCAATCAACTGACTGGACCTATGATATTGGTACTTGAACTCAGTTTATTTATCCCAAGTCAACCTCACTTTCTGACTGTTTTTTCGTAGGATAAAAGTTATGATCCTTTGGGCAAAGTCTAATAGTCACCATGCAAACCACATCCTCATGGTGAAATTCTGTTGTGCCTTCTGAATTGTTTGATTGGGAGGATGTTTTCTATATTTACTGAACAAAATCAATAAAAGTATTTTAAAAAACAAAATATTTACTTAAAATTTCTGTTTGGATTGGGGGAATATCTGTTATTACTAAAACACAGTTAAAATATTGGCCTGGCTTACCCCGTACAGTGCTTGAGAATGGTATTCCTCAGTAAGAGTAGAAGAGGCACAATCTGGAAAGCTGGAGCTTCACATTGACTGTCTGGTTAATAATGTCACAGAGTGCAGAGAACAGGGATGGGTGGAGTGGGCAGCCAAGATGTTATTGTTAAAATTTTGCCATCATATTAAAGGGAGGTTTGGTACCATTTCCTCGGCTTTGAAGGAATTAATTGTGTCTCTGGACACTATGAGATCATCCCTAGCAGAGAATAAAGACTTGCCTCCAGGGCTTGTGAAAATATTTCGGAAGAGCAAATTTTTTTTTTTTAAACAAACCAGCTTGTTCCAAAAGGCAGATTTTTTTAAAAAATGGGTTTTCAGGATCTGATACTCGCAGATCCATCTATAATGTTTTCTTGTACACATGTGCACCCTTAAATACTGTGCTACACTATCAATAACTTCAATAAAGTTTTCAGGAAATGAAACAAACATTTCCGGACAATGCACTTAACATGAAAAAGGCTATGCAAGGTTTTGCTTCATTATGAGAAAGTGTTTTATTTAAACAGAGAAAAGTGACAAACCACTTTCTGTAAGCAAATATGCATGTCATATATAGGGTTTATTAAAGCCCAGTGGGGAAATTTTTGACATATCCTCTTGGTAATATAATTGCCAGTGCAAAGCAATCTAGATCTTATCAAACGGATGTTGCATTTGCTTATTATCATATAAATCAAACAAAGAAACAAATGTAACAGCAATGTCTGCTCATTAATATTTCAGCTAGTGTCAAAGCCTCTGCTCTCCTGTTCTTAAATAGATATATAAAAAGAGGTGCAGAAGAGTGAGAGGCTGCCATCTGTGAACGCCGGCATATTTCAGTCTAAGGGACAAAAATATGAACCGTGTGATGCATTACTTAATTCAGATTCCCGCAGAGGAGGAGGTACGGTATCACAACTGCACTGAAAAGTCTCAGTGAAACTAGAGTTTGTTGTTACACCTTAATCATATAGGCATGGGAATTCACGAAGCTAGAACAGTCAGTGGAGATGATCAAAACATGTATGGAATACAAATGAAAATGGAAACAATATTACTCTTAAGGCTATGGGTCAAATTTTCAGCCTACCCTTCACCAAAAACTGTTTAGGCCATATACTCATCTAAGCACCCAATTCTACCCACAGCTAAGGTATTTAGACTGAGATTTTAAGAGCTGCTTAAAGGAATTGGATGCCCAATTCCCATTAGAATTAAAAATAATGAGTTGTCCAAACCCGGTAAAAATTTCTGCTTTAGGCTGTCAGTGACCTTCTTAATGAATGGATGCAAAACTGTAGGTCAGAATCCTTTGTATCCTCCAGAAAGTGAAACCTGGATATAGAAAATGTCATTTATAATGAAATGGAATAATATTCTCAATTTTTTCAGTGCATCACAATTTGCAAAGCTGCAGTTTCAGTTATATTGAACTTATAAATGATGTTCTGTAAAAAAACTAAATAGGAACTCAATAAGATATTCTTTAGAGTTATGCTAAATAGGTGTTAGCATGGATTGAATGGAGACCTTCCTATTTTAAAACTTGATCTCACTCAAAGATCTCTCAAATTATGTTCTATGTTTTTCCATTAGTTTTGTCCCACACAGGCTTGGTTTTTATGACATTTAGCACAATGAACTTGTCAATCAGCATCTTTCCCAAGTATTCACACTAGTTCAGAGTTATATTTCTTCTAGGATGTCCACAGGCAACTCTTAAAGAGCTACCCATGAACTCCCCTCCTGTCACCTTTATGACTCAAAAGATCAATCCTTGCATGATGGAGCTGTGTAAATTTTTCCAGCAGTGCCTTTGTGTCAATCAAAGAAGAAATTCAAGAAAAGAAGCCATGAGGTAAATCTAGCCTTCTTTTTGCCATCCTTTGCCTTCTTGGGGATGCTCTGTGTTACTCTCTCAAAGGACAGTTTCCAATCACCAACAGTTAGTTTTGAAAGGCTGCAAGTCTGGACCTATGGGACCTTACAATCAAGCATGCAGGGAGGACGCATTTCAGGGAAGCATCAGCACCAACCACTTGGGATTGGGATTTTTGTGGTGTGTGTGCGGGGACAAAATGGAGTCTGAGAAGAGGGCATGTCCCTCAGCTTCAGGCAGTGATTCGTTTGGAATAAAGGTAACCTGAATGCTGTGTTCACACAGCCTGGAAGGACTGTTTAGTACACTGGGGCAACATTCTTCTAGCAGGTTGGTTTCGTTCATCATCAGATGCCAGATTCCCAGCTGGGCACAGGATTCTAGGAAGGGGGCAAAGGCAACTGTCCACTCCCCTGATCCTGGAGCTAGTTCCGCCCCTCCTAGCTCTGCTGTACTCCCTACACCCAATGAGAGGAGAGGGCACAACAGCGATGGAGCTGAGGGGCCACGATTTTCCATCAGGCCTAGAATAGGAAACTGGGAGAGGCAGGATTCCTGGGCTCTGTTCTGCTGCTGAGTGACCTTGGGCAAGCTGGGAGTAGAGCTGGGAATAAAAGCCAGGAGTGGATAACCTAAATGTTGTGCCTCAGTTTCCCTATCAGTAAAATGGGGATGTTAACACTTACCTGCCTCATTGTGAAAAATCCCATGGCTGGATACCACTGCATGTGTCCAACACATTACCACCACTGAGACTCACACGAGGACTCGGAAAGCCATATGTGGGAGTAGCTCCAAAATTAGCACCTTCCTATGACTGAACCAGCAGGACCCTGTAGTGGCAGATGAAAGTCACTGTATGAACTGGAAAAATGTGCCTCCCCCATTGCTCTCCAGCTTCCCCGAGATAGGCCTCAGACTGCTACTTACACTGAAATGTGTTACAATAGAGGGTTCTCTTTCTTTGTTGTAAATTGGAGCAGAGGAGTGTTTTGTAGTTCTCTAATTCTCAGAACACTCAGTAACACCTGCTCATAAATTCAGTTGAAAATGGTGCGGAAGAAATCATCTGGCACAGCTCAAGCCCTCTTGATTTGACTGGTTTAGGAGATTATTACCTACATAACTTGGTAGCTTGACTATAGATACAGGAAAAGTAGGAGGAGAGCTTGCATGCTTCCAAGATAAAAAGCCAAATTTTAGCCCTGCTGTTAGTGAGCAAAATCCTACTGAAATCAGTGGATTTATGTCAGCATTGAATGTAAACAGGAGAACTGGTTGACATTTTTTTCCATTAAATTATTGGATGAAAAGTAAAGAGTTTTCATTTTTGTGAAAAATTTTCTTTGAATTTTTTGAGGTTTTCATAAAAAAACTAAAAATTCAAATTTCAATATTTTGACCAAAAAAATTGAGAAAATTGGACCTTTTTGAAAAAAAGTCCATTTTGTCAAAAAAAAGCGCCATTTTCCGTTACAAAAATGGTTCACTGGAAATTTTCCAACCATTTTTGTTCACCAGCAATGCAAGTGCAGCCTGGTCTGATCCAGGCTCACTGGTGGTAGCAAATCTCTTGAGTTCACTGTGTTCTTGGGCTGATGTTCACTCCGACCATACATCAAAAATTAATGAGCATCATGTTCCTGATGTGATGAGTCTAAACTTGAGGCATTCACTTCGCTGAGGCTGTCACTGTAAGATGAATGTCCACCTGAAATCCCAGCTGCAGACCTGATGTTGAACCAGCACTGAAGTAAGTATTTTAATAGGCTCCTCACCAGCAGGGTTCTTCCCCCAATAATATCAAAAACATTGTGATGTAAAAGGAACAGAAATAGCAGCTGTTGTGTTTGCAATAGAAAATCCATTTGCTAAAGGAAAAGTGCTACTTCGGTTGATTCCGCAAGGTACTGCAAAGTTCGTTGCCTAGATAAGTGATATACTTTTTGAGGCACTGAACTAATCATGCCTCTTTCCCTCTTTTTTTTTTTTTTTAAATACACTGTGCCTCTTTCCATGCTCCCCCCCTAGGCTCAGGATAGCCTTTGAGCCTTCCCATTTTCTGCACTAGATTGTCTTCCTCTAGTCCAAGAGGGCTTTGAACTCTGCATGTAGCTGGAGAACCCAGACAATCATTTTTAGACTCCTTCTAGTTGGCTGTAGGTAGTGGGGGTGGGGGTGGGGGTGGGGCAGCATTCTTTTCACCTCACTTTTAAATATTGTTAGTGAGGAGCTTGTGGAAAATCAGATACCTGGGAGCTGGGGGAGAGAGGGAAGAGCTATCTCACCCCCAGAGCAGAGCCACTTGTCCCCAGAACTTACACCAACAAAATGCAGAGTCAAATTGAAAGAGCAATTGAGAGAGAACAATATGTTCTGTGCCAAAAGGAGTTTTTGTCTGGTTTCCTGCTTCCATACAGTCCTCAAGGCTTCTACGTATGGCATGCCTATCTCAGCACCCTTGTCGTGCTGCCTTCAGGTTGTTCCTCTGTTAAACTCTTCCATTAAAAATGGCTCCTTTAAGTGTGCTTTATGGGACAGATTTTCAAACGTGCTCAGCATTGTCCTGACAGTGTGTAATAATAAAACTGCCATTGACGTCATTGGAAGCAGAGTTAGGGCAATGTTAAATGCTTTAAAAAATCCTATGCTAAATGCCCAGATGTTTAAATAAGTTTAGAGCTACTGATAAATGTTACAAATATAGACCTCTGAGTATTTTGATTATACTTCTGTATGAGTAGGATATCCTTGCATTGGTCTATTCTTATTAATCCCTATTTGTGAAAGAGAGAGAGAGAGAGAGAGAGAGAAAGAGGAATGTGGACAATAATTTCTTCAGACGAGAATCTGTATACTTGATTGGTGGCCTTGAAAACTTAAGAATTTGAGAGGAAAAACTTATACCGAGACAATTAAATCAAGAACTTCCACAAGTGGGAATGAGAGATGGAAATATACAGAATGGAAGAAAAGACATTTAGAAAGTATCTTCCATTGTCGTAGCCATGTTGGTGACAGGATATTAGAGAGAAAAAGGTGGGTGAAGTAATATCTTTTATGGGACCAACCTCTGTTGGTGAAAGAGACAAGAGAAAACTTGGTCCAGTAAAAGATATTACCTCATCCACCTTGGATCTCTATTTAGAATATGTGTCATATTCCATTACAGGCCTGATCTAAAGCCCATTGAAATTAATAGGAGTCTTTCAATGGTCTTTAGATTAGTCCCTATATTCAAATCTATCTGTAGCAAATCCCTGGTAGGTGTCATTGGGTAATTATCCCTGATGACATTGCATTTGTAATTTTGCTGATAGTGGTCTGATCTTCAGTGGGTGTGAATCAGCATCGCTCCATTGACTCAGTGGGATTTCATGAGTACACTGTAGGTTTTATAGTCCATTGCAAAAAGGAATATATGGAGTCAGCCCATTATATTGCATTATTAAGGTGACAGCAAGGTTGGGCTAACTGTGTTTATCTTTAAAAGAACAAGTCTTGTAAAAATTACCTGATTTCCAAACAAAATGTCAGGCAGTCCTCCCACAGGCAAAATTCCCATTGTAGTTAATGGCAGTTTTACTTGAATAAAGACTGGGAATTGGGCCCCAAATGGATAAATATTCTGGGACAGTATCTGATCTGACATCCACAGTGTTTGAATGATGGGTAATTCCATTAAACTTCAGTGGAATTATTCCAGATTTATAGTAGCATTAACAAAATCAGAATTCAGGCTTTTCTATGCAGCATACATTTTTTGTATATTTAAACTAGAACACTTACCTGAAAAAATGTACGTATAAAATCACAACAGATGAAAAGAGATTACTCCCCTAACTTTGACTAAATCTTTAGGTACTGTATTGAATACTATTCCTGGTTCTTGAAAAATGCAACTTACATCTGTGAAAGGGTCAAAAGAACGGCTTACTCACAAAGTAAGTAAACTTTCTGGTTATGCTCTTCCATAATCTATTAAATGTGTCAAAGTGGAGGTATGTCCATTTCTAGCCGCTGAAAATATGGCTCAGTAAAGTTGCAAAAGGTGCTAAAGATCATTAACGAGACACTTTAAATCTCCAGAGAGCGATTAAGAGTCTTTCCCCATAGCTATTTTATTATATTTTATTTATTAAATAAAAAACGTATAATTAAGCTTATAATATGTTTTAGAAATTCTTCTTGTGAAATATGTTCTGAGTGTGATTTTCTTTTGTTCTTCCAGCGTTAAGGCAAAAATGCCTTACAAACATCTGTAAATCTATCTAAAGCACTGAGGGAATTTACTGCAAATGAGAAGAGTTCTGGCAGTCTTTAGTAGTCTTTTTACATTTAACAACAATTGATGGCTAGATATGTTAGTTGCAAATATTTGTATCAAACAGCTATTTTCTAGAGATTTTTTTCCTCCACAGAATTGTACAAATGATGTATAAAACCAGGTGAATTTCAAACAATAAATTTAACTGTAATGAAATATTTTAAAAAGATTTTTAAACTGTGCTTTATAAAAGATATCTATAAAGTCTGTTAATGTACGCAGATTGTTAGTTTTGTCCAAAATTACATTAAAGATATCATAATAAATATGAAATAATTTTAAATCAGACCTAAAAGACATCTAAGAGGTGACACTTGTTTACTATTTCATGAACTTAAACATTTTCAGATCGTTCAGTGTTCCAAATCAAGAGATTTCCCTTATTCCTTGCTTTAAACTGGTGAGCCATGTGAGCGGGAGAATACAACCACTGCATCTTCTTCTATAAGAAATATTTGTACCTACAGTGCTTTCACTGCTATGCTGCATCTATATTAGCTCATGCCGATTCATATCAAGTTCTAAAAAGTCCTGTCCTTAGCCTGCTCCCTTCTATCCCTTTGTATACCTTCAGTGAACGAACAGCTCTTGCTAATAAAAGCAACAACAACAAAACAAAAATCATATGACACGTGTGTTCCAATGTAATACCCAATGCTGCCTTGAATCAAAAGTATGTCATCCAACTACAGTATTCACATTTCAAACAAGGTGAACATATTTTCCCTGTTACTGAGTACAAATTTAACCCAGATATTTGAATAAAGAGAAGAATATACTAACTAATACAATACCAAAGAAGAAGAACATCGCAACTGGGAATCACAGAGTATTCTATAGGCATAACAAGGGTTTCTGGTGCTCCTCTTTCAAAGTGTGTGTTCACCATAGTACCTGGTGGCAGGTTGCAAGTGCTAAGCTCTCAGTCATAGCAAAGGAATTTAGAATGACATAAATTAAAACCACACCACTTAGTAAAAGTCAGGTCATTAGAAAGAACAATGGCTGGTATGAACGGTATGTAAATCAGACTAGGAATAATAGGTATATCCTTTATGATACAGCTGGCCAGGGCTTTTTGCAGAATTAAAAAACAGAAACCACCATTTAAAAAAAACTTCCCACAAAAAAAGTTTACAAACTGAAACTGAACATTTTGGGATTTTTGAAAAAGAAATGTTTAGTTTACCTTTCCTTCCCCCCTCTTTCTCTTATTGAGTGGCAACATGGAAAAAAAAAGAGGAAAAAAGGGGCAAGTGTATGGAGAAAGACAGAGAGAGAGAGAGAGAGAGAGAGAATGAAAAAACAGAAACAGAGAAAACTGGAAAGCAATTTTTCAGTTTTGGGTGTTTCCCCAGTTTTCACTGAAAAACAAAATATTTCTAAAGAAACAAACATTTTCTGTGAAAATTTTTATTTTGGTAAACAAGCCATTTTCTGTGGGAAAATGCTGGACAGAATTTTTCCATGATGCCTGATTAAATAAATGCACTGACAGATAAGGGGGTGCTGGCCACCTGTGGCAGCACCCCCCAACACACACACACCCTGCACCACAACCCCAATCCTGGCTCAAGTGAAGAGGGGAGTTGGGGGGGAGGGACTGGTGAGTGAGCCCACCACACATTCACTTGGGGACTGCACAGCAGTAGCTCCTGTGTCCCACAGGACTGGGCCTGCCTCCCCACTCTGGGCCTTGTGACCTGGAACATCAGCTCTCAGTGCCACTCAGGGTTTGCCTGTCCTTCCCCCTGCATCATGACAGAGGCACAACCAGGCCAAACCTGAGTGGCGCTGCACCAGGAGAGGGAAACTGAGCCCAGCCCCTTGGGGCAGGAGCCGCCGCTGTAGAGTGAGTCATGGGCAAAAAGGAAAGCCACGGTGACTGTGACCTTTTTCCTGTCTCTTGGGACCCTGGCAGTCTTAATTATTAGTCACCACCCTAGCTCAAGTTCCATTACAAAGCTCAATATTTCCATTAGGCTCCCATAACAAGCCACCACCAGTACCCATGCTACTGCGTTGGATGGAAACCTGAGCAGGAAGTGCCGGCACTTGTGCAGCTGTGGAAATGAATGATTCTTATTATCATGATATCACTTTAGGGGGCTTTACTCTGCTGCTAGAAGCTCCTCAGTAGCACAACGGGCACATTTTTTGAAAAACAAACAAACAAACAAAACAACAGTGTTCTTTTTTTGGGGTCAAGAAATGTTGAAATAGAACTTTTTTAACCAGCTCTAGTCTTTACTCTCTCTCTCTCTTTCGCTCTCTCTCTCCATTGCCTAATTATTACTCATGTGGGCCACCTCCACAGCCCTTTTTACGTACTTTTTGGGCCATTCCAACCTCTCCACATTAATATGTTGATTAATACCAGCTCATCAGCTGGCATAAATTGGCATATGTCCATTGATGTCAACGGAACTATGCCAATTCACACCACTTGGCAAAGTGGCCCATTGTAAATCAAAGACATCTCTTTTGGCTGCTGATTTCCAACTGTGGAGCCATCTGCCTCCCTGAGGAAACAATTTACTCCTAGCTCTTTCCACCCACAGAAGGTTTCCCTGACTCCTATTTTTCACATAACACAGAGCCTAATGACAAAAGAGGAACCACCATAGCTGTTCTTAAGCAGTTAATATGAACTGGCAAATTAAAGTGACGACAAGAGAATGTGTTATGAATCTTAGCTATAACTGCCTCGGAAACATACAGCCTGGCAGAATGGTGTGGCTTGGCTGGTCTTGCTGCTTGCTTGAAAGGGGTCAGGCCTTTGCTTCAGTCCAGTCATTATGGTAGAACAAATTGCAGTCAAGGATGCTTTGCTTTTGGTTCTCAGGAGCCTCATCCTCTACTTTGTTTTGCTATAGTGTCCCAGATGAGTGCAGCTGTCTCTGAGGGTCATGGGTAGACATGGAGTCTTCTACACTAGCTGGATCTGATCCTTTATGACCTTGTACATTGAGACCTAGGCCTTGAAATGGCACTGTGACTGAACTGAGGATGTACAGTACAAGAGTAATGTGATCTTGATGGCTTGCCTCTATGAGGAGACAAATTCTGCCACCTAGGCAAACTGGAACGTCAGGTGTTTTCAGCCTCAACCCCAGATACAGTGACTTATTAAAGCCCCAAATGGCAAAATATCCCAAACTTGCAACTAGCTTTCACTAAAATTGTGCATCTGAAATGAATAACCATTGTCCTTTGCCAATGGTGACTTTGAAGACTAACTGCAATTGGTATTGCTAAAAGGAGTACATATTAAACTAAGAGAAAACCTGGTCCAGAGCCCATTGCAATCAGTGGATACCTTTCTATTGATGCCCTTAAGCTTTGGATCAGACCCATAGAGATTAGATAAAGGCAGGGTTTTCAACACTGGTGGGATGCCAAAGCTTGTAACGTGTATAAGTTTTCAGTAGTCTTTCATCACTGGCCACGACCTCTTATTAAGTTATTAAAAGCCATAATCACATGACCCAGATATTTGGTAGAAGAGGGAATACAATGAAACAATTGTTATTTAATTACAGCAGCAGCATATTAACTGATGCACAGTGGATGCACCTGTAGAAAGGCCTCTTAATATAGAACCTTTACATGTCCCGTGCTATACTATTAAGCTATGCAGTAGGTATACTGACCTTCAGAAATCTCATGAAAGGACTAATTAATAAATGTTGAAGTAGGGTTAATAAAGGAAGTGATCACATGGGTAAAGTACACGTTCAAGAAGGTATAAATCACTTACTACTGACCCTGTTAAAACCCATTTGTCCTCCATCCAACTACTCTTGAATAATATTCCTCAAGGTAAGTTCTTTTTCATATGCTCTTTATTGTTAAAGAATTACACACAAAGAGAAAACTATTTAAGATAAAACTATTTAAGACAGTGAGGATGCAGACTAAAGAGCAGGCAAAATGATTTAGGATATTGTACTAAACCAAAATTACCCACCCCCCATTATATTTATATCCATTCATCCTGGTAAAGCATTACAAGAGAATTTAGTAAATATGAATGTCAGCATTATGCTGGTGTTAAGCATTATAAGCAGCATTTAGGGGAAAAGATCACGAGGGATAAATACATGTTTGCACATTGGTAATTAAATGTTCATTTGCTCATTTGAAAATCCTGTAATATCTGATTTAGAAAATTAAAACCCAGGATAAACCACAGCTGGAGACAGCAACCGAGAGATTGATTTTTGGTCCCCTTCACATCAGCAAAACTCCATTGACTTCCGTGGAGTTACTTCTCTTTGACACTGCAGGTAGTAAAAGCAGACTCAGACCTAGACCTACATGCTGTATAATTTACATCAATATGAAAATATTTTACATGCTACATCAGTATGTCTGTAAAAGCTACAATTAATGTTTGACTATCACGGGGGCAGTTCCTCTGGTGGTTTAAATGAAGTCAATAGAGTTATGCTGGTTTACACCTACTGAAGATCTGGTCCACTATACAATGTTTCGTTATACAATGTGCCATATTTAAAAGAAGTGTTTTGATTAAATATTCCTTAAAGACATTAACATTTATTGCAGAATCAAAACAAAACAAACTTCATGTTCACCATTTTGTTGCCAGTTATGGCTTCCCCATTAACAGTACTTTGGAATAGTCTGTTTACTCACCTCAAATGGTCCTGAAGCAAATATTGTTAATCAAGTTTAAATAGTCACTGTATCAATTAAAATGTTGGGATACCATGTAAGACTCCGCTTTGCTATAATATGTGCATTTCACAAGTGTTAGTGGGTAACTTCATGTCAAATCAAAATGAAAGATGAGCAGACTACACAAATAATTCAGTCACAGCAAATGACCCCCTATAACAAATGTCTTTTTTACTCGTACATTTAAGACATAAACTTCCTACATAACATTTTACTTAATTCACCAGGCAAATGTTTCTGCTGTGTGACTCTTTCCATTCTTTGGATTAAAACAATGATTGTAATTCTGCTGATGAATATGTTGATGGTATTATACAGTGGTAAGTGACTGCATATTTTTATGTCTATTTAACGTTTACACCTAATACTGACCATTTCAAGTGGACTAGCTTTGAAAAACATCTTTGGATTACCGCCCTGTCTCATCACTAGAACGTACTGAAAAAGGCATAATCATCAGTTTAGTGGTAAAATGTGTTGTTGCAGGATTTCAAAGGCATTATAGGTTTAGAGTAATGGAAGAAAACTTTTAAATGGGTTTATAATGTAAACACAATTGGAAACCTCCGCTTCTCCCAGTGTTTTGCTCATAGAAAAACCCTACAAACCAGTTACCTAAAAGGGTTCCAAAATATCTATGAATGTATTTTAGTCTTTGGATAAATCCATATTATCCAAACACTCCGGACCATTCAGACATACATAAATACAATGGAGGTTCAGCTAAAACATCTTCCTGAGCTTTTATCCTGGATGTGATTCTCTTCCTTTTCATAAGATTGTTTTGTTCGTGTCATAATGTGTGGAAGGAATTGCTCTACATGACTGTTTCTGAAGTTAGAAAGACGTACAGTAATAGAGCTCACATGAAGTCAAATTCTGCACTGACTTACTACACCGGCCTCATCTCTCGAATTTCAAAGGCATTGTTATGGTGTGAATTGCAGCAGAAAATTGAGTCAACACAAATCACAGAAGAGTACTATATTAATCAAGGTTTCAGAATAGCAGCCATGTTAGTCTGTATTCACAAAAAGAAAAGGAGTACTTGTGGCACCTTAGAGACTAACAAATTTATTAGAGCATAAGCTTTCGTGAGCTACAGCTCACTTCATCGGATGCATTTGGTGGAAAAAACAGAGGGGACCTCTGTTTTTTCCACCAAATGCATCCGATGAAGTGAGCTGTAGCTCACGAAAGCTTATGCTCTAATAAATTTGTTAGTTTCTAAGGTGCCACAAGTACATATTAATCAAGCTTAGTGTTAAGAGCTTAATATAACAATTCCAGTCACCAAGAAGATCATTGTGTTCTTTTTTCTAATGTCATAGAATCTATATAATAATATTCCGTGAGGGAGTGAGTGTGCGTGTCACTTTGAAGCTGGCCCTAGAATGACTGAAGGGATGGAAACAGCTCCAACATGGTTCAGAGAACTTCTTGTTTAGACCATCACCAGGTTCAAACATCAGTAGATTCACCAGCTGTTATTATCCAATTTTGAAGTTCTCAGCCATTTTGCCTTTATAAATTATACCCATTTGACAGCACGGAGTTTTCAGCTATTAGTACAGAAATATCTGCTACAATGTTGGTTTTAGAAAATCCAAAAAAATTGTAAAAAAGACTTTGCTTATTGATCAAACAAATACACTGCTAATATCTTTAAAATGCACCAGCCATTAAAAGCTCAAACCTGAGCGTCTAAAGTCAGGAACCCAGATAAAAACTGCCACTTAGTTGCTTAAAAATAAATTGGAATGTTTAGGACTGGGATTTCCTCAGGAGCCTCAATTCAATATGAAATTCAAGGGTTGTTGAGCACGTAACTTCTTCTTAAACTCCTTTGAAAATCCTACCCTAAATACCCAGATTTGAACATTTTAATTAAATAAGAACACAAGAGCTGCCATATTGTATGTCCAGTGTTATGCAACCCCCAAGCATGCTCAAATAAATTTGTTAGTCTCTAAGGTGCCACAAGTACTCCTTTTCTTTTTGCTGTCTCCAACAGTGGCCCATACCAGAGCTTCAGGTGGAGTTTACAGAACAGGGCAATTTTGGACTGATCCACTCTCAGCTTCTAGTAGTCAGAGGTTTAGGATCTCCCAAAACCTGTGGTTGCATCCCTGACCATTAGGGTTGCCATCCCTCCAGGATTGGCCTGGAGTCTCCCGGAATCGGCATTGATCTCCCAGTGACTATTGTAAGCAATCTGGGAGATTTTAATAGGATATTTTAAGAAAATGAATTACATCATTTTGGGAAAAATAATTTCCTGGAATAGGTCCAGTCAGAGTTGGCAACCCTACTGACCATCTTGGTTCATAGCCATTGCTGCACCTATCCTCCATGAACATAACCGGTTGTTTTCTGAACCCAGTTATACTTTTGACAGTCAGAACATTCCATGACAACGAGTTCCATGGTTAGCTGTGAATTGTGTGAAAAAGTACTTCCTCTTGCTTGTATTAAATCTGTTGCCTATTCATTTCATTGACTAACCCCTTGTTATTGTCTTTTGGAAAGAGTAAATAACAAATTTCTATTCATTTTTTGCACACCAGTCATGGTTTTAGAGACCTCTGTCAGATCCTCCCTTAGTCTTCTCATTTTTGAGCTGAACAGCCCTGATTTTTTTAGTTTCTCCACATATGGAATCATTACATCCCCTAGGTCATCTTTGTTACCCTTCTCTGAACCTTTTTCTGTTCCACTCTATTCTTTTTGAGATGGGGCAACCAGAACATGGTGTGGGTGCACCATGGATTTATATAGTGGCAACATGATATTTTCTGTCTTATTTTCTATCCCTTTCCTAATAGTTCCTAAAATTCCGTTAGCCTTTTTGGCAGCTGCTGCAAATTGAGCAGAAGTTCTCAGAGCACTATTCAGGGTGACTCCAAGATCTCTTTCTTGGGTAGTTAACAGCTAATTTAGACTCCATCTTTCTGTGCATGTGAGGGTAGGGATGGGATTATTTTTTCCAACGCACACTACTTTGCATTTATCAATGTTAATTTTCATCCGCCATTTGTTTTGACCAGTCATCCACTTTTGTGAGATCTCTCTGTAATTCCTTGCAGTCTGCTTTATACATAACAAACTTGAATAATTTTGTATCATCTGCAAACTTTGCCACGTCACTGTTTTCCCCCTTTTCCAGATCATTAAAGAATATGTTGAAGAGCACAAGTCCTAGTATAGATCCTCTCTCCATTGTGAAAACTGACTATTTATTCCTACCCCTTTTTTCTATCTTTCAACCAGCCACTGATCCATGAGAGGACCTTCCTTCTTATCCCATAGCTATTTTCCTTAAGAAGCTTTGGTGTGGGACCTTGTCAAAGGCTTGCTGAAAAATCCAGGTCCATTTTGGCCTACAGCTTTTCTCGTTTTGGAAAAGATGATCAGCTTTGATTTTTCCCTTATTTGTTGATCTCCATTTTCTGAGTGGGAGCTAGGTGGCATTCAAAGAAGTTGTTGTAAATTTGTTTGATGGACTGGCTTGCTAAACTCCTGAGTACATAAGCCCAACTGAGCTGTCTGATCCAAATAGTTTAGGGTGATTTTGACATAATTGTACGACATTCCTTGTCCCACATTAAGCAATTTGAAATAGCTGTGATTATAAACACACAGGCTGAGGGCACACGCTCTCTCATTGCTGGACTTTGTTAAGATTACACTTCTTGAAAGCATGATCAAAAGAGCAGCAGCAATTATATGCTCTGAATACAACCTCTGCCTTGTAATAACAGTTGTAAGGGGGGAAGAAAGCTTGTGAATTAGGCCTGGAACTGGGAACCATGAGGCCTGGATTTATCACAGAACTTCCTGTGTGACAAAGGGCAAGTCTCTGAAGCTTTCCCTACCATCTATAAAATAGGACTGTTAATACCTACTTCATGGGAGTGTTTTCAGGTTTAATTAATTAATATTTGTAAAGTGAACGTTCCTTGGCTGGAAGGGAAGGTGCCATATACATGTGAAGTATTAGTGTGGCCACTCAAAGACATGATGTCAGCCATTTAAGTCAATGATTTATCCAGAAAGTCTTCTCTCATGTTTTGTTTTCCTGATAAACAAACTTTTTCTGTCTTTACATGAATCACATGCAAAGTCTGTAAGAGATTGTCAAAGTTACTTTTTCAAATAAAAAGCATCCATTTGCTTTGAGAGTATTTTTGAGCCCTTTTATTTACTTTTGCAAATGTCTGTACTTCTTACATTTTGTTCGGAAGAACATATTTAGGAAATTGGAAATTATACAAAAACCTTGTGCAAATACCAGTGGACACGCTGGTTCAGGAAATACTAGACATTTCAGAGTTATTCCCCATACTTAAGAAGGGGAATACTTCCAGAACCAGGAATCTCTCTATAGCTGGAATCCACTTCATATTCATGTGAATATATATTAAAGCAAGCATGCATGCCGGAAACGTTTGTGATCCTACTGAAAGCGGTTTGCATATTTGGAATTCATCTGATCAGGGTGTAGAAACACCACTGTTTACCTTGTGACCAATCTCACAGCATAAAAGGCAGGTAACAAAGAGTAAAGCAATGCTTGAAACAGGTAGTTCCTGAATAACTGAGAAGATAAACTATCTTTGCATTGGCCTAGATGTTACAATGAATGAAGTCAACAGGATTCCATATAGGTACCTGCGTGGAGCTCATTGTAGGATCAGTCAGGGCCTTCAACTATTCACGGAGTAATTCAGAATAACTAAAATCTGTGACACTAAACTTTTTTGGGGCAGGATTGTCCTCTACTACGTGTTTGTTTAGCACACAGCATAATGGGGCTCCAACTCTCTGTGCTTTTAGATGCTGCTGGAGTAGATGTATTAAATAACAAAGTAGTAAAAAAAATCACAAGCTGCTTGGGGAAAAGGTTAACTTTTGTCAACTAAATTGTTGACTGAAAATCCTGTGCTCTCTTGTATGTACTAAGGAGAATGTGCGGGGAGCTCCTTTGCTTATATTTTGACTATAAACCAGGTTCTCTCTTTTTGTTAACAAACATTGGCCTATTGATACTAACTTGGAAATGTCATTACCGGTCATACAAAGAAAAAGAGTCAAATAATTACAGGGGAGCTGAGATTATTATATAATCGCCAGCAGGCTGCAGATATTCTTGTGCTAGTAATTTTATACCAATTAGAATTGTTCAAAAGAAATGAAATCAAGTATGAAACATGCTTGAGCAATTGTCTCTGCGCTCCATGAGTTTAGGGCTATGGTTCTTGCTCTGCATAAATTCTTTGTTTTCAGATTCAGAATCATGGATTTGCTCTGGGCTTTACACAGGATGATACAGCAGTTGGGTACCCATAATCCATTGACAGTCCATGGAAGTTGGGTACCAGACTCAATCTCTTAGACTCCTTGGAAAATGACAGCCTTAAAGTATTTGAGTGTGATTTTCAACAGGGCTTAAGTGACTTAGGAGCACAAGTCCCATAGAAAGTCCATGGGATAAGGTGCTTTTGAAAATTTTACCCACTGAGCCAGATCCTCAGCAGGTGCAAATCAGCACAGACTACACATGAACGATGCTGATTTGCACCATCTGAGAATGTGGCCCAATATGTAATTAACAGTAACAATATGACATGGCAAAAGGATTTTTATCATTGTAAAGGGAGCACAGGGAGAAGCCTACAAATCAAAGATAGCTTTGCTTAACTGTAAGTCTGTGCTGAATCTGTTTATGCATGTGCAGTATTAAATGACACTGCTAATGGGTTCATATCATTTTAGTCAGTGATCTGAATTCCTTGTAGCTATCAAAGTTTCAGGGTGCTGCTTCTCTTTTCCTGAAAAGGTCACATTTTATAAGAAGGACTTTTCTGTTTGGAGAAAAGCAGCTGGCTACAAGCAGAATGATAAACTTGCTGGGTCACTGTTTACCCAAAAGTCTTTCACTGGGGCTCAGAGGAATTCATGGAGCTCCTGGAGATTAGGGCAGAAATAAAAATAAGTGGCCCCAAGGTTCTTCTATGCTACCTCCTCCCCAAGTACTTCTGAAAATTTTACCCATCCCTAAGGAAGCAAAAGAAACCCCAAACAAAAACACACTCTCTGCAAATTACTCACCACCAGGTGGAGAAATGCAAGAAGCAGCAGAACAAATCACCACCCTTTATCCTAATGCAGAATTTTATAAACAGAAAAGTAAACATGGAAAAATTCTTCCGTGGCAGTTTCAAAGGGAGGCAGCAATAATCCAAATGAAGAAGCAGAAATAGCTGATGGGAGTAGACAATATATATGAGATAAGCCAATCTGAAAAGTTTAACATCTTTGGGGTAGTGACCTAGCACAATGGGGCCCTGACCTGGTTGGAGTCTAGGCACAATAGCATTATAAATGGTGGATAATAATAATATGGACTTCAAAAAACTAAACAAATACGTGCTAATAATCCGTGCCTAGGCTCCCTAGTGAAGCAATCAGAAATACAACAATCAAGAAATCCTTCAGAGATCTCTTGCCATGCACTATCAATATATTAAGATTAGGCGACCTGTTCGGATAAGGTACATTGCTAGACTGAATCCTGTCTAATAGTGCTGCGTCCCTCGAACATGATCTGGTTTGAGTTGAAACCCTCAAGCACTGAAGTGGTTCCAGTGAGAATGAAAGTTGGGACTGAAGCGTAGGGAGCATTAGGAAAAGGATTCTGTATTTGAAAGGGACATCCAAGCACAGAAGACACAGGAAAATAGGGGCTTTGAATTAGCAATGGAGCTTCAGTGCAGATTCTCCCTAACCTCACAAATCAAATAAATGAAGGTCACAGGGATTTCCGGACTAAACGGCACAATGGAAGTAGCCAGCTTGTCATAGCTCAAGTGAGTACCCCCAATAAGGGTCAGGTTCAGCAAAGCACTTAAGTACGTGAGTAAGTCCACTCCAATCTAGCAAAGCACTTAAACATGTGCATAACTACTTTAAACTTGAAGTCAACGTGACTTAAGCATATGTTTTGATGAATCAGTGCATTAATGTTGCTACCAGGGCACTCTGGTATCTGGCTACTCAATAAAATACACACTCCCTACCCTTGTGAAGTATATATATTTTTTCTTTTTCTTTTCCATTTTAAAATTTTTTCTTCTTGAATATGTTTGGTGAGCCAGGTGGTCAAGAATCGGAGCCCCCAGTCCTTCCACCAGAGCTTCCACTTGCACCTGAAAGAAATCTGAGTAAGAATTTTTAAGCTTTCCTTGTTACAATATTTTTATGCATTAAGAGGCACCAACGGTGCAACCTCTTTGGGCAAGAGATCCAGAAAGAACTTTCCAGTAGTGTTCACAGATCTGTCCCTCATTATACTGGACCTTTAGCAGAGGTTAAATAACCTCAGAGCCCTGAGTCACCTCTCGCTTGCACTTATTTTACCTTGATGCAAGTCCATGGAGCTTGGTGGAGTTCCTCCTGATTGACATGAGTGTAAGAGGAGGATCAGGCTCCTCTATCAGATACTGCATCATTGGTGTTGCTGGAACACAAAGCAAAACCATCTCTGCTATAACCTAGGTGAGGTTCCTCAAATTGACTAGAGAAGAATTTGTACCACTGATTCTGAGTTTATTGTTGCAACAGGTTTATAGCTAACGAACTAGCTAGGAATTTACATTTGAAACAATTAAATCTTACTTGTTTCTCAAAAGAAAAGTGAGGGTAAGTGAACCTCCAAGATTCATGGTCTTAACCATATCTTAACCACTGAGCCAAACAAACTTCTTTTTACATCTTAAGTAAGATTGGGTTTCTTCTTAAACCCCAGAGATTATAAAATGGGGAATTTCTGATGGCTGTTTTGGGTCCGTGTATTTGAAAGACAATCTCACTCCAGTCCCCAGCACACACATATTCACATAAAAAAAATCACAACCACAGCTGACATTTTTGTCAGTCTCGGAAGAAAGGATCAGATGAGTACAGAGAATGAAACATATTGGTTCCACTAGAGGGTGTTCCTTCAGAGCTGGGTAACATTAGCGTAGTGCCTCTATCCACATGGTGCCTCTATCCACATGGTTACCTCCTTTAACATCAAACTCAAAAGAATGCCTGCATAACTCCAAACCCGGCGATGCCATCACTGACCACTGTGTCATATGCCTTATGGAATTTTCTTAAAAACCCAGCTGCTGGAGTCAGGTGATTCTATGAGCATCTCATCTTTCAATTTGTCTGTTAAAAAATTACATTTCTAGCCCTCATAGCTGCAGAGAAAAGCATGACAATAAGACCCCAAAAGGCTCAAAAACCAGGAGGCAAAAAAATAGATTCCCAAAGGTATTATTTATTAAAATCTCATGTTTGGGGGGGGGCCTTGTCTCACAATTTTTGAATGCTCAGGGTTGGCTATACTGCAAGGGTTATATCATGCCTGCAGCTGCATTATGCCTCCCATTGAAATCAACATACGCGACATAAGTTTATACAAGGGCAAACGTTTTTCACCATTTTTATTATGCTTTTGGTTTAGACAATATCACGTTCTTCAATGGGGTCTTTCAAAATGTGGACAGCGTTGCATTGTTTTTTGGTAAGTGCAGACTCATGATTTGATATTTTTGGCAGTAAAAATAGCATGGAATTTGTTTATAAAAAAAGAGCAGAAAAAACTCCTGAAATTACAGATTTCCCTTAAAGCTAATATCTAAGGATTACATTGTCTGCAGTTCCTAAGGCCCCCAGAAGGGCTACTGCACTCTATCATTCCTTAGGCCAGAGGTCCCCACACTGTGGGACGGGTGGAGGAACATTTGTGAGGGAGGGCAGAGGAACTTTCAGGGGGGCATGGCAGGGCCCAGGCCAGCCCCCACGGATGGTGGGGAGGGAGTGACACCCAGCCCTGCTCCGCTCCCAGTTCTGCTTTGGCCCCGCTCCCAGCTGCAGCTCCACACCTGGCCCCAGCACCGCCTCCAGCCTCGGCCCCTGGCTGCAGTTCCATTTCTGGCCCTGCTCCTAGCCCCAGCCCTGCCCCCAGCTACAGCCCCAGCCTTGGCCCTCTTTCCTCTGTCCACGTCCCTCTGCCTTGGGGAGCTACAGCCCCACTCCCGGTCCTGGGGAGGGGAACACATTCGGGATAAGCGGGGGTGCGACCCTGAAAAGTTTGGGGATCTCTGCCTTAGACCCTGATCCTGCATTTGAATCCATGGAGAGGGACCCCAGCACCTACAGTATCATCCAGGTCTTTTCCATCTCTGAATATCACCCTCCTATGTCTATTCTCTCTTAGACTGCCTGGGTTCTCACTTCACTTGGCTCCAGTCCATATTCACTAACTTCCCTGCGCTGCTCCATTTCGTGAACAAAATGAGGTGTGTAACTGGACTTTGCCCCAGGGATTTTGAAGACTATGGCTGCTCTTGCCGGTTCGAGATGGAAGGGCTCCCTGTGGATGAAGCGGACAGGTGTGTTTTGTTCCTGGGAGATTGTTCTGCTGGGGTGGATGGGTACGAGTGGGAAAGAACAAAGTGTGGTGAGAGAAGCAATGCTGAAATCTTGCAGCAACGGTCTGAAACTTAACACTTGGCTAAACTACTTATGGTCATAACCCTTAGCTTTACAAATGGACGATTGGCTCACATGGTAATATCCAAGTATCCAATCTGTGCTTACCTGTAGTGTCTCCAATGACCCACAAAACATAGGATATAACATCGGTTATCCTGCCCTCCTAAACGATCATTGCCCTTTCTTGGTGCCATCCGTCTCCCCATTCACTGGCAATAACAACAGCTACTTTGCAGCACAGCCCTGGAACCACACGAAGCCGTAGCTTCCCGAAAGACTGTTTTCAGTGAGCTAGGGATAATTTTAGGCCTGGATAATCCCATCTCCTGGATCTTCAGGCATGGATAGTAACCCCATATGTTGTCCTTTTCCCTTGCTGTCAACAGATATTGGGATTGATCATCCAAGCCTTTATTTCCCTGGATACTCTCAGCTGGCAAAATGTGGACCACTCTGCTGCTGAAATTAAAAGCAGGCATAGTCCACACCTCTGCACCCACATTTCACTGTAACCCTGGCTGTGAAGCTGAACTAAACGGGTTGCAAAAGGAAACCACTCCTGAGAGGCAGCAGATTCTCTCTATGTACATGCTCATTGTCATAGTTCTAGACCATCTAAACACATTCATAGGTTACAGATCATGGCAGCATCAAAGCACAAAGCTAGTCTCTTCATTTTACACGTGGGTAAACTGAGGCATGGTGTGATTAAGTGACTTTCCTCAGAGCACACAGGACATTTTTGGCAGTGTTGGGAACAGAACCATAAACTCCTGACTCCTAGCTCTGTGCTTTAGCCTCTGCCCCTGGTGGATGGATCCTTGAGGTAATTCAGTCTGTGCTCTCCCTTGCTAGGCCAGTAAGGTAAAATATAGGACAGGAGGCATCAGTGCTGAGAGTCCTGTTTCCTCGTGGCCACTTGAGTGGGGAACACTGGGAAAGAAATGCAACAAGGGCCAAGTCCTGCCCAGACGTAGACGGGGAAAGAGGTGATTTCATTTGTGAAGTGAGGAATGTTGTCATGGTTTAAAGAGGGTTAATGTAGATTTTTGCATGGAGATGAATCCACTGCAATCCCACATCATCTGAATGGGAGGAAAATGGAATTTTTATCTTCCCAGCTGAGAAAAGTCACACAAAGTCCTCGTGAATGGCTTGGCGAATTGCCCTCTGAATAAAGGTGCTGACACTCTGAAATCAGAGCTCGATCCAGTTCAATGAACCGATAGCTGAAACAGCTCAATGCTTAAACAGCCCCTCACTTATCATTTTAATGAAAAGCTGCGTAAATACAGAAGCCTGAGAAGCTGCAGGACAATCTATCAGAGTCTTTGGCCCAAGAAAGATCCACAGACACGGCCTTTTCAAACAGATGGATTTGAAATGGGTTAGCAGCATCTCTCCCATCAGTACAAAACCCACTGTACGGTATAAGAGATACAGATGTTTGCTTTTCCATATACATATACAAGATACTGTTCAGATTTAGAGAACCTCTTTAAAGAGACACAGACACTGAAAACATCCTGCTAAAAGAAACAGCTCTGCCAGTGCCAGGATCTGTGTTATGTAGAAGTTGGTCAGTTACTGAAGTCCATTCTCCATCTAAATTCCTTAAATCCTGATCTTCTAGTGTGAGATTGGAAAGGTGAAGCAGAGACCTCAAGAAAATTGCCCAAGGTCAATTAGTGGCAAAGCTGGCTTTAGAGTTAATGGGCCTGATCTCCACTCTATTACTCCAATTTTATATTAGTTCGACTGCATTGAACTTAATGGAGTTACACTGGTATTAAACTGGTGTGACCGAGGATCCTGAGATTTCAGCTCAGGTCTTTAAAGCGAAGTAGCTAAATAATACTTTGCTTTCACGGACACCTTCCACTGAAGGATCTTAAAGCACTTAGAAAATATTCATGAATTTAGCTTTTCAGCACCCCTGTGAGGGAGAGAAGTAGCATCATCTCCACAATCTGACTGAGCCAATTCAGTCTCTGTGAATCTAGGCCTCAGTCGCTAAGGCCTAAACCCCAGATTTAGGGGGTCTGGATTCTCTAAGAGACTTAGCACCCCCTCTTCTCTCGCTCATTGGCCAGTTCCCCGCCTCTGCTGGCTTTTATGAATCACAGCCTAAGGTGCCTATCCATCTCCATTCATGGTACAGGAAGCCTAGGTGCCAAGCTCACAGTGTGTTCCTGTGTGCTAAGCATCACAGCACTTAACTACCTTTGTGAACCTAGGCCTGGGACATGTCAAAGGTCCTGCAGGTCACCTGTGGTGGAGCAAGGAATAGGAACCATTTCTCAATGGTCTCAGTCCAGCACAACACTTAATATTAAATTAAGTGCTTTGCTGGATCAGGATCTTAGTCCTGTGTCTTAACCACAAAATCAAATCACCCTCCCCTAGCTTTCCCTTCTCTGATGCTAAGAGGCAAACCCCCGAACTGCTGCACGTTCAAATAATCCCACTAGCAAGAGAGAAATAAAGGACCAAATATATAGGATGTATCCTTATATCCCATGAAGAATTCCACCTATAAAGAGCACATAGTGCTCTACTTTTACCCCACTGCTCTTTCATTTTACAAACCTGCACCTTTGACGCTGTGGGTCTGCAGGGCAGGGCTCGCTACCCCAGTACACTAGGTTTTATACATGGTTTGAATTCACAGCGCTCAGCATTGTTTGTCTGCTTTCCAAACATTGCCAAGAGGCTCCAGTGAGGATTTCCCCGACCTGTTACTGTAACAGGCAGGTCATCTTGGCGATCACAGACTGTAGCCAGGTCTTGGATACAATTGTGTTTGTCAAGCTGAAGACTCTGTCAAGGCTTTTCTATGGAATGTTGTCATTCCCATCTTTGTTTAATACTCCCCGGTACAACGGTGATGCCTCAAGTGCCATCACACATGGGAAGGTTCCAACAGAGATAGCAGATGGATAGCAGTGAGTGGAAACAATAGACAGGTCAAACATTCACCATTTGTTAGAACTGATGCTTCCTTTCATCCTCTGGGCCTTTTAGGGCTCACTCATATTTTAAAGAGACAGTTACACTACAATACAAAGGGTACCCGTCACTTGCTCCTGTTCTGTAGAGAACATTATTTCACCAGGAGGGTGGTGAAGCCGTGGAATGGGTTACCGAGGGAGGTGGTGGAATCTCCTTCCTCAGGAGTTTTTAAGGCCCGGCTTGACAAAGCCCTGGCTGGGATGATTGGGTTGGGGGTTGGTCCTGCTTGGAGTGGGGGGTTGGACTAGATGCCCTCCTGAGGTCCCTCCCAACCCCGATAGTCTAGGATTCTATGGGATCAAAGAGTCTGAGTCCACCCAGTGTGGACACAGTCCAAAACCTGTTAGTAGTGTCCTGTTCAGAAGCAACCCCTGGGATTCTCAGAGCCTCAGACAAACACCCTAGGCACAGCCCACGTTAGGAGCCCTCCTGCTTAACTCACTGCCGAGAGCCATGTCAAGGTCCCGGCAGCACAGGGGCAATGGGACACACTGGGAGTGGGGTGGAATGAAAAACTGCTCAAGGGTACAACCCGCCGTGGCCATACAACACCACCCTGGTTCTCAGCCTGTTCCATACATGTGGAGGAGGACATGGCGCTCACGTCACAGCCTTAATAATCCCTCCGAATACTCATGGTAGAAAGATACGTATGATTAGCTGTTATGAGGAGGGAGAGGACCAACACGCAGAGAGGTTTAATGCATTCCCGAGTCCACCATGAAGGAAGTCAGCCGTGTTCAAACACAGCAAATCCAAGTCTGGTGTCTTGGCCCAGGACAGCGGAAAGAAGCTTGCACCTCCCTGAGCGATCTCCCACTGGGCTGTCCTAACTTGAACTCTGTCTGCCATGGCTTTTGCAACAACCAGGAAATAGCTGGTGGATAGAAATGTCTCCCATTGGTGCCTCTGGGCCAGGGACTCTGGAAAGAGGAACGAGCAGAGCCAACTCTGTGCTTTGCAGAGAGACTCTCTGTGCCTTAGGGCTCCTCTGCACCGACACAGTGTAAGGGGGCTGCAGCAAAGTGGGGAGTGGCGGACAGATTCTCGCTGCACCCCGCGGTGCTCAGTCTATTAGGCCTAGGCTGCCATGAGGGGAAAAAGGACCACACACCCATCCTCTAGGGGCCAGAGGAATGAATGCTCTTTACTGATAAACTAGTCAGAAAAAAAGGGATGCCCCCCCCTTTTCTCTCACAGGATGCTGTGCACCTGCCTGCTGCCCATCGCATCACCATCCCAAAGGGGAAGCAGGAAGCGAAACGAAAATGAGGGTGTGTGTCCCTGGCATTCTTTCAGTTGTAGTTTTTGTTTCTTTGTTTTGTTCCTAAGCTGCTGTTTCCAGCACCGCAAATGCTACGAAGAAGCCATGGAGCTGGAGTGCTCCTGGGACCCTGCCAAGATTTCTATGGACATCAGCTGTCTTACTAAAAACATTACCTGTGGTAAGGTTCAAAGGGGACTGCTACCTGTTACCAGGGCTTTGTACTGATCAGGGAAAAGGGGGGTTGCTTTTGTATTTGTACAGCACTAGCACAACGGGGTCGTGGTCTATGACTGGGGCTCCTCAGGGCTACAATTATATAAATAATAATAATTCCAATTAATTTACTGAGAGCCATGTATAGACTAGGCAAAAATCACCTATGATTGTCTTGTAGGTCTAGGTACAGTTAATCCTGCCTTGGTGTGGAGGTATGGCCTAGATAGCCTCTCAAGGTCCCTTCAAGCCCAGTATTACAGCTCTCTGGATTCCAGACTGTACGTTAGGGGGATCTAGTCACATGGCGTGTTGGGGTTCTTAGGGATTGGCCTTGTTTTGAAATGGGATTAGCTTGATTTATGGCTTATTGTGAAAGTGGGCTGCTTATTTACTGCATAAAAGTTGGCACCTGTGGAGAAAAGGGGCATTGAGACGACTTTGTAAGGGGAGGGAGCTCCATTCAGCTCTGGTAAAAGCTGAGCAGATGTTACCATGATGTGCAGAAGTGATTTTTCACTCCTCTATATGGTTTCTATTTAAAACAATTTCCCATCAAGCACTAGTCCTCTGTAACGACCAGGGGCTAGATTTTGATCGCTGTTACACCAGAGTAAATGTAGAGTAGCTAACGCATTGATAGCGCCACTCTGGATTAAGCCTGGTTTAACCAACAATCTGATCCCACAACCCTTTCTAGTCTCATACCAAAGCCATTTTTGCTTTAGCTCTGTCTTCAAAAAAGCACGTCTCAATGGGGAAAGTGTTTTTCTCTGTCTCCCTTTACTGGAAATAAATATTCTTCTCAAAGGTGAATTTGTCACAGAGTTATCAGTGTGGGAAAACAGAAGGTTGTGATGGAAATTGTTTGGTAACCTGTACTGTAATGCAAAGTATGTTTTGTAATATCCCCTACAGCAAATACAATCAGAGCTGCACCATGTGCTATCTCTAGCCAGCAATAGCCAGTGGTAAAATAGAAAAAAAAACACATTTACTTTAAACGTCATCATGAATCTCCCTAGGATAATTCAGTCTGATTGTTTTGTAAAGCCTGAGTTTATTTATCCTTAGTACTTGCAGAAATACAGTATAGGGTTATGTTCTACAAAATGAAATGGAGCTGTCGATGGAAAGCCTGAGAGGCAAAGGCAGATGGTGGAAACAGATATTTCAATGGTACCTTGTCTGGATTTTTGTTTTTACTCCAGAGTCTAGGGATCCTTGTGAACGGCTTCTCTGCAATTGTGACAAAGCGGCTATTGAGTGTTTTGTCAATTCACATGTTAACTCTTCCTTGAATGGCCTGGATGTCTCCTTCTGTCCAGCTCAGGTTACAGGTAATAATAAAGGGCCTGATCTACTGACCATTCAAGTCAATGGGAATCTTTCCATTGGCAGAAAGGGCACCAAATTGGATCCAAGGAGAATAGTGCTGCTGGTGGTGTCTCAGTTTCTTATACTGCAGATGGTATCAATGTCTGTCCTGTTCTCTGTTTCATGAATCATTTCCATTTACCATGACTCAGTGAATCCTAGTGGTAGGAGGGCGTGGATTAATTCAAATGATTTGACTAGATGACCAAATATATAAGCAAGTTTGTGTGTGAATGGGGCCAGACTGACAGTCCTGATGGGTGAAGTCCTCTCTTTGCTCACAGTAAAAGCAATTCATGGGTGAGAGGGGAGACAAGCTTCCCCACTCTGCTCAGCTTATGGGACACCTCCCTGGCATGGTAGCGTGTAGGGTAAGGTCAGGACAAGAGGGGTATTCATCTCCATTTCCATTCATTGACCTCTAAGGCTGCCCAAAGGGTTGCTGAAACTGGGCTACAATTTTATTACTATGAACACTTGTCTAGTGAGATTCCCCCAAACTCGTTTCAAATAGGTCATTGAACAGATTATAAGATGGCAACGAGTTTTGGACACTCCGGCGTTGGGCTGGGTTTGAACTAACAGGGGTAGTTTCTCAGCCCAGTTCAGTGGCCATGTTTCCAAAAGCACTTGGCAGTCTGTGCGTGTGCTTGCAGGAGTCTCGAGGAAGCACCAGAAACATCAGAGTGCCTAAAGGTTGTTACACTTAGCTCATGTACACAACCTTCTTTTATTTTAATCTGCCAAGTACTTTGCCAATGTAAACTACTTAATGCTCTTGGTAGAGTTACTTCTCCCAGAGCCCTGCAAAGCCGGCAAGTGTCATCCCTACTCTAGAGACAGGGAAATGGAGGGTAAGTGACAGGCCCAAGAGCCAAGAAGTTAGCACTGAAGCTGGGACGTTCACCTCCACTGAGAGAGACCCAAATCAAAAAGCTCAGGGTTTTGATCTAAAAATAGTAGTTTCAACACAATTCTGTTTCACAAACCCGTTCAAAAGGTTTTGTTTTAGAGCTGCACTGAAACCTGAAAAATGGCTGCTAAACAGCACTATTGTCCTACAGACAGCTCTGCGTAGTACTGGTGTTAAAGACAGATTCTATCTCAGGTCAGTGATCCCCCAGACTAGTTTGGCATTCAAAGGTTCCCAATTATATATCTTGATGGAACAGAGCCTTCATAAATCAAGAAATCTTTTCATTTGATAGTCTCCAAGATCGGGCTCCACTCACCATGCTGGTGCCTCCTACTGGTCATCTTAGGAATTAGCTCCGCAGCTTGGTACACCCACTCCCAATGGTGCCTCGGCCGCCGGGACTTCTGCTCCTAGACCCACATCACCCCAAGGAAGGCAGTATTCTCTTCATGACACAGCCCTCTGGCTGTGTCAAGATCTGTGCTCCCCCCTTCCAGGGCAAGTGTTGCAGTCCAACTGTCCCACCACTTCTCCAGTGGGGACTGCAGCCAATTGTCTGGCCACTTCCCAATGGCCCCAGCACACGCTTCGCCCTTGCCTCAGGGCCTCAGCAAGCAAATTCCAGCAGCCAGCCAGGAGCTCTTCTCTAGCTCCCCCTGTCCTTGCTAGCAGCACTGCTCTGTCCAGGGAGCTAGCTTCTGTCTGCCTACCAGGCAGCCAGATCTCTCTCCTTGAGCTCCAGGGTGTAACTGCCCTTGCTCTGCCTAGGCTCTTCTGCTATGGACATGCTGAGCCCTGATTGGCTGTTCCTCGCAGCTCCTCTCCTATTGGCTGCTTCCTGCACAGCCTCCCTAGGGCCCTATTAACCCCTTGCATGCCAGTGGCCCCATCATAGTCACTCATTTGGTTACCTTCCTGTATAGCTGTGCTGTGTTTTTCAGGCTTTGAAAAAATGCTTCCTAATAGTATATCAGCTATGATCTCTCTTCTTCTCAGAAACAACTAGCAAGAAAGGATTGACAACACTTCATATGGAGGGTATGTCCTGAACTCTAGAATCCTTTGACTTTAATGTATTCAATTTATATCATCTTATTGATCACAAAAAAAGCTAGTGCACACTTCAGCAGAGAGATTCTTTACAGAAAAGCAAAGTGCAACACCTCTGTAGCAAGATGCTAAAATACAATGGGAAAAGTTGTCAAATGCATCTAAGAAGCCTAAGTCCCATTTTCTAAGGTGACTCAGGCAGGTTCCTAAGTCACTTTTGTAAATGGGACTTAGACTTCTAAATCACTGAGTCACTGTCATATGGTGATTGAGTCTTAAGAGAGAGCGGGATCTAGTGCATCTGTGACTGATTGCCTGCTGCCCAAATGGGCTTAAGAGAAAGCACCTGGGCCTTATAAAGGTGTAAATGGCAGCTGAGAGAGAAGAGCTGCTGAAACGGTTTAGGAAGGATGTAGCTGAGAGCCCAACGCACACAGGCCCAAGTAAGGGCCCGTGAACCCCTGAACTGAAGAGGAGGGACTGACTCAGCAGAATTTGGGAAGGGCTGATAACTGTGCGAAGAGGTTTGGAGCCAGACAGACCAAGGTGGAGGGGCTATGCTCCATAGGAGTCTTGGGTGGAAGAGAGCTCCTTTGGTCATATTAATAACCCAGTCCCCAAGAAGATTGCTTGTTATTGAACATAAAATCTCTGTGGATTATTCCAGGAAATCACTACAGGAGAAATTGAGGAAGGGTGCTACTGAGCCATACTTGGCCAGCAGGGGGCACTACAGGCAGACATGCCCTTTGAGAGGTGCTTTTGAAAATGTTACCCACAATGCTCCTAGTTTTAAGAGGTAGTTCTGTGCATCCAACTACGGAAGAATGCATTTATTTAAAAAAATAATAGACTGGTTCAAATATCCAAATTCCCACACACACACACACAAACACCACTGTGTTAAAACAGGCTGCTTCCCATCTGTTAAAGACAGCAATGATAAAAGGGTCAGATTCATGCCATTTTTACATGCACACTGTTCTAACTATACCATCTTAGGGCCTGATTCAGCAAGATACTTAAGCAAGTGCCTAATTTTAAGCATGCTCATGTGTTAAAGGTAGTGATGTTCTTAAGTATCTTGTTGAATTGGAGCCTTAAAGAATAATGATCATGATGGCGTTTCAGAAAATGTTTTCAAATGAAAGCTCTGTGGGGCAGGGCCTGGACTTTGTTCATGTTGCACAGCACTGACTGCAGGGTAGTGTCAGCGCTGAACAAACAGTACAGCAATCATGAACTGAAATAAATCAGGTTCCACTTGCACCAATATTGCTAATAACTATAGTCATGTTACACTCAGTTGACATCTCTTGAATTGCCCATGAGCTGATCGTGTTTTTACGGCTAGTGCATTGCTTTGAAATGAGACCTTCATTATTTTTGCAGAGCTTCTTTACCAAAAGGCTGATAAACCACTGCTGACAACTACTTCCATGACAGAAGGTTTGTGCATTGACTCTTCAGAAGAAACATTTCCAACCAATTTCAGAAGCAGTGACATAAATAATCCAGGGGAAAGACTGAAATATGCTCGGAGTTAACCAAAAGGGCTAATACAAAAGAACCTACCATTGGTCCTGTGAGCCAATACAAGATTAAGTCCTAGAGTATAGTGTTTTGGATTTGTAGATGCCCTCTGCTGGGAGGACTCACTTTAATATTTTATACACAATACAACACACAATGACAGTCTCCAGCCAGAATCGTTTCAATGCACTGGAATGTGCATGTGTAATTCTGATGTCATGAAGTCACTGCTTAGCTCTTACTTGAGGAAATTAGTCAGTGAAGTCAACGGGAGATTTGCCTTAATAAGAACTTCAGGCTTTGACTCATAGTGAAGTCATAGCATTGGGATGGGGGGGGCAGGCGACAGACAAAAAAGATTTCACTGTAAGAGGACTCCAACTTTAGCCTTTGAGCCAGCAGAGCTGCTCCTTGAACAGACCGTTAAAGGGAATGGGTCCTAGCTATGTAAAGCACAGTGTAAATCTGTGGTGTTGTGTGCAGGGGTTTTACCTCTGCCCTCCATGCAGCGAACGCATGCTGGGCTGTTGAGGGTGAAAGCGAATGCTCACCTTAGAGAAACACAGAAGAGAAGCCAGATTAATGTGTTTCTCCAAAGCTGAACACTTCACTTGTGGGGAACAGGGGAGGCTGCCACTTTGAAGTATTTTCCACATAGCAGGCGGGCCATGGGAATGCATGGTCCGTTATTGCTTCAGGTATTAGCAAGAAGGGGAGCTGGGCAATGCAGACAGGCTGGACAGCCTCTGCACTCCCAGACCAACTACACAGTCACCAACATGTCTGATCTCCACTTGGCAGAGCCCAGGTGCTTTTTCGGAATCTGGGTCCCTGTACAATGGGGTTGCTCTGAGCCATCACACCAAGCAAGAGTCTGGAAGAGAAGAAAATCCCAAGGTCACTTGTGAATGTTAGGACAATACTGTGCGGTTTTTGTTTTTAAAGGAAGTCCACCTGCGGCCAGCAATACCAGCTTGAAAACCCCCACTTCTGATTGTAAGTAATATTGTTCATAGCTGTCCTCCCCTTGCCGTACGTCAGCTCTCTTACTTTATCATTTGTGGCATGCTTTTCTGATCAGACAACAACTCCTATCTCGGTTTGTGTATTTACAGCTACTCCCAGAGAGCTCAGCAATGCACAGGGGAGAACGCCCAAAGCAGAATGTGAGTGGTATTTGCACATCTGTAACGATCCTTTTAAAAAAACATAATAATTTGCCGTATGTAATTAGCACATCAGCACGAGACCAAAAATATCTGCAGCAAATATAAACCTTTATTAGAAAATTCGCAAAGTTGGAAACACTGCTTGTAACACAGCTAGTAAATGTATCTAGTGAACATAGGGTGGGATTCTGAAAAGCACTGAGCTCTGAGTGACAGGCATATTTTATAATGGGATTAAAACCATTTATCATTTTATCCACAAAACACATTTTCATCTACTGCAAATTGAAGAGAGAATACCAACCTCCACTGGTGACATTTTCATTTTTTCCACCCTATCACAAGGCCTTGTGCAAAGGCTGCATTCACCATCTTTGCATTTCACCAAGGTCTGTATTTCCTTACAGTTTGTTTTCTGAGAAACAACTCACATTTTCTGTCTTCAGTAGCTAGTTCTGCTCAGCCCAGTGACATCATCCTGAGGACTCCCAAAGCAGGAGGTAAGGAGGTTTTAGCGGTGGTTGTATTTTTCTGGCAAATCAGTCACTGTAAGCGCCATGTGGTCATACACTGGCATTAGCAGTAGTCAGCTGGCCTCTGCAAAGCTGCCTACTCACTGACCCTGCCCCGCAGCTAACGAGCAATTTAAAACTCTAGCTCAAGCCAAACCTGAAGTGGGATTCTCAGACTGGTCGCTATGTTGCCAGCATGGCCTGATCCTATAGCCAAGCTCTGAGCATGGCTAAGATGCCTCACTCCAGGGAAGGGTTCAGGCAGAGGATCCTGAGTGGAGGGAAGATTCTATCTTTGACCCATCCACCGGGTGCACTAGCTCAGCTAAGCCCCTCTCCCTGGCATTGCATCCTGGCTAGCTCGGATAGCTCCCTACTCAGCTTACTGACTCCTGAGGCTCCCTCTCTTAGGCCATAACTTGCCCATGCATTGTATGGGAAGCCGGAGCACCTAACTTGGAGCTGAAGATTTCATTAGTAGGCAAGTCTCCTGGGGTTTAGGCATCACAGCACTGAGCAGAGCAAATGCCTAAATCCCTTTGAGGACCATCGCCTTAGCATCTCTGTGCCTCAGTTTCTCATCTGTACAACAAGGTAATGACAACGTTTGGTTGGTTGGTTGTTCTTTGAGAATCTCAGATCAAAGTCACTAAACAAGTACAGTTTGTTTGGTTCACTATCCTAGTGCTTCTGCTTTCCTGTCTAGTTATTGAGAGAGATCACGAAGGCATATTTGCTTCCTTCATGGATCCCACACTAACAGGTAAGTGAATCTTAGAGCTTGACTACATGGTGTCACAGAGCAGACTACAGGGGTGAGAATAAACCTGCAGATGTGTGACAATAGCATGGCGCTTGGTAACACAATGGCATTTGAAGTGATTACTATAGTAATATTATGGCTCACCTGCCTTGAATTTTTTTTAATCATCTTTCGTGGGAGAAAAATTGTTTTTTTAAAGCGATAGACAAGTCAAAAATCTCATTTAAACTACAAGTGTTAAAATTGAATTGGACATTTCACCATTTTTATGTTGTTTAGCTTTTGCCTTTCACTGAATTTGAGCAATGAAACTAGACTTGTCATTTCCATTTTCTGGCAGTATCAAGCAGCATAGAGCAATGTCAGGATTGCAGCCTCTGCTGGAGAATCTTTCAATCAAGGCAAAGAACCATTTTCAGTGAACGTTTTTTAAATTTCAGATTATTTCTAGCTGCGATTTCAAAGGCCCAAACAGGAGTTAATTGCCCTGTGCGCCTTGACTTCGATGCACTTTGTGCCTTTGAAAATCTAACCCTCCATTAACATCAGGTTTTCAAATACAATGATCCTTTAAAGCACATTCATAGATATTACAGCCAGAGGGGACCATTATAATGCTCTTTTCTGACTCCTGCATAGCATTGCCTACAATTCTTTCATGACCTAAAAGCTGCTTAATGTTTTGCAGTTACTACAGTGAAGATCACAGCCACACCAGCAGCTGCAACTGAAAGTAAGGAGACAGCACCACGACCCTTGGTTTCATATCCTGCAGCACCCTTTTATTTTCAGTTGACCTTTATGCAGCTAATTCAGGTGAACTGAACTGGACCAGGGAAATTTCAGGTGACACAGAATATGGGAGGGGGCCGCAGGGGGAAGAAGAAATTTTTTCATCTGTGCCATCTCCGACTCAAGTATTAAAATTATTTGTACTGCAATGGCGCCCAGGGCTCCCAGTCAGGGATCAGGGCCCCTTGTCCTAGGCCCAGTATAAACACATACCAGAAAGATGTGTGTCTGCACCAAAGAGGAGTTATCCGCCAAGTTCTTGGGAGATTGCTACAGTTCGGTATAGAACAAGCACCTTCTGAGTTCTAATCCTGCCTCAGACTGGTATACTCCAAAGCTGTCAACAAGTCATTTTACCTCTTGGCCTCAGTTCCTCCATCCGTGCAATGGGGAGAATACTAGTATTAATGATAGTGCTATTTCTCTGTACTGAGAGGGGTCTAGCACACTTTTGGGTACTGTATAATAAACAATAATATTAATGCTTTCAAACCATTTCCCAATAAACGTGTGTTGCACAAACTAACTCCACCACCTCAGCAGATGGTAGTTAGTGACCCAGTTGGCACCCCAGTGGAGAAGCCAAAGGACACAATGAGCATGGAGACTGAACTACCTTCTCACCCCTGGCAATTTGGTTCCTGCAGGTCAGGTGTGAGGCAGATTGGCAAAGCAGTGATAGGCAGCCAGTGTTGTCTGGTCTGTGTATAGACACATTACTTCAGTCTTGATGGATCTCAATGCAGCTTTCACCAACTCTAAGTTTGCTTAAACACAAAAACATTAAAGGTCCAACATACACATCGCAAAATCTCTGAGCATCACACATACCAATCACTGTTGTCTGGAATGTGAAGTGTTGTCGCTGTTCATGATGAGATGCCTGCAAAGTAAAAGCGTCCTAACTCCGATTATACTGTGTATGACTATTGAGCATTGCTCATATTTCACTGCATCACAACCAGGTAAAGCAACCAGCAGCCCCACTAGCACTGAGCAAAGCTTCTTGGATTAAACGTGGCTGCCCCCCTGAAAAAATGTGTATTTGGGTTAACCAAAGCTGCACAAATTCACATGCAATACACCAGACTGGTTCAGGAAAAGAAATTCTGAAAAAAAGTAAAAATGTTTCATTTTGGCATTTTAAAAATTAAACGTTTCAATGTTTTGATTTGAAATGACTTTTTGTTTTAAATTTTTCTTGTTTTATTGAAAAGGTTAAAAAAAAACCCCAGCCCTTGAAAATGAAACAAAATGTTTGGTTCTGGGTTGAATAAAATGTTTCATTTGACCTGAAATGACTTTTTTTTAAACTTTTTTTTCCTGCCAAAAAATGTTAATTTAGTGTTGACCCAAAGTTTTTTTTAAAAAGTTAAGGTTCAGCCACTAAACCAAAAAATTAGTTCTTCACAGAGCTCTAAGTCCAACCCACTTGAACCCCACTAAGTAACTGGTAAATATTTTATTGTCAGTTTCTTTTTTCACATGCCCTTCTGTGTGTTTTCCTTCTCACGGAAATCTCCCAGCCTCATGCCAAGGCTACCAGTCTCCAACAAGACTCGCTGAGCTCTAAAGCAGCAATAGTGTGAAAATACAGGGGAAATACAAGAGAAAATAAGTGAATGGAGCCACTACTCTGCGATCTGCCTTACAGAGTCTCTTCATATTCTCCTGACTTACCCGCCAAACCTGAACTAGACGAGCATGTCACCACCTCTCCTGCTGCTATTCAGTTCAGCATCACTGGGCTACTTTGGTGGGGTGATGGACCAAGAACAGAGGAGTGATGAACTCAGGAAACAAACACTGACCTGCACCTTTTCTGATTGCCCAATCACTGGTTATGTCATTTAGCTACCTGGGATAATCTTTCACCTTCCAAGTGTAACATGCATTCTTTTTAACCTGTAATAAACACAGGTTACTCTTATCGCCATCTTTAACCAGCATGACTCTAAGATGCATAAGAAATGTGAAGAAATTAACAAGAGTGGGAATTTGGGGTTTCTTTCTATGACTGGTGGTTTAAACCAGGTCTGTCTGGGAATATTACTCTGTCCTGTTCTCTAGGAGACCAATTTACTTACCTTTTAAATGAGTGTGTTGTTAGTGATTATGCTGCTATTTCTCCTTCTTGCTTTTCTTTTTCTCCCCATCAGTTCAGAGGGGGCAGGAAGGCGATTTAATTGTAAGTGTACCTTCAGGAGTTACAGAGGATGCTTTCCCTATGAAAGGGCCAACCACAGCCCCAGCCGGTATTAACTCAACAGGGCCAGACGTGATCCCCACTGAAAACGATCCCACCACGACAACAGAACAAGGTGAGTGTACAACAAATGAAATTCATTCTGTTTCCACTTAAACCACGTCCCTATTCCCGTTCACAGCTACCGAGGCCCACTGTTTCCCAAGCTATGTGGAGCGGCACTATTACCGCCCTAGATTTATGTATTATCCATTTATGGACCTCTGAGAATAACACTGGCTTTACTCACAGCAGCAGAGCACAGATCAGAAGAGGTTATCGACCAAGGCTATAAGCAGGTCTCACCCAGCCTATTCTGTTTGGAACAAAACTTTTTGTACACCCACGAAGGGCACAAGTTTTAAAGGATTTCAGTCACAGTGTGTTGGCTCAGTGCTTCTGCTTGAGGGTACGCTATTGATAGTGGAACGAGAAGAGCAGCCTCTTGCCTTTGTGCGACTCTTTCTAATGCGAGTTAACATGTATATCATGTGATCTGCAGAGACAAGCTTTAAGATAGGAGAAGCGAGCACAGCTTCCTCTGCGATATCCCCAGAAGTGACACTTGCTGAGAGGGGGCCTGATGAAGCTATCAGACAAGGTAGACGTAATGGGTTTCTCAGTTGCATCTAATGAAAAATGGGTCTCGGTGTATAGTGAAGGTACATTTACAAATGGTTAGGCTGTTATAAACATGTTACGGACATGGATAGCATGCGTTATTGATGGTTATAAGCACCTCAGCAGTGATGTAATCATCTCTCTAATACCTTCCGCTGAGGTGCTTATAACCAGCTGTAACAGTGTTGGACTGTACCATTCTATGGTTTCCCATTTATTAACATATGTAGCTCTCATTAACCCCTTATAATCTATTTGCAAATGTATCTTTAAAATAAAAGATGAATAAAAACGGACTCGGGGAAGGGATGTTCATTTGCTTTGTGTTTTTAAGCAAGTTTAATTTCCAGTCTAACGACACTTTATTGCCTGCAACTATCAGAGGCAGTACAAGGACTTTTTTTTCCTCCCAAACTCCCTCTCTGCTCCATGACAGCGCCACTGTCCTCCCAGGCTCCCCATTTCAGCACCTCTGTGCAGAGTTTAAAGAGTTCCCCAAGATAGTTGAGAGCTGTCATTCTTGCACACCCCAGGTCTCAGTGTGCTTCATCAGGAGATCTCCCCTGTGTGTTAGACATGGTGAGAGGAATGGCCCCAAAGCTAAGGGCTATGGATAGTCAGGAGCCAGAGGGCAGGGGCAAGCCAGCATTTCTCAAATGATTGAATTATTTAAGCTGATTTTTAGATAATAATTACTCATATTCTGGTAGTGCTTAGAGAGCCCAGTCTGGGATAAGGGCCCTGGAGTATGAGTAGAACCAGAGAAAGAAGGTCACATTTCAGAAGGGACATAGTTTGGGGTAACACCAAAGGCTCAGGAATGCAAGCTGGGGCCAGGCTGTACCAGACAAACATGAGTCTCTCGGCAGGTAACAGTGAGAAAGTTTTCTTTCCTTCAGTTCTGACTGTTTGCTGCATCACTAATTAGTGAGGCCCCCTTGTGCTGAGCACTGTGGAAACACACTGTAGAAATGCAAACTCTGCCCCAAAGGCCTCTCAGTACAAATAGACAAGACAAAGGGAGTATTATCACCGTTTTACAGGTTTCAGAGTAGCAGCCGTGTTAGTCTGTATTTGCAAAAAGAAAAGGAGTACTTGTGGCACCTTAGAGACTAACAAATTTATTAGAGCATAAGCTTTCGTTAGCTACAGCTCACTTCATCGGATGCAGATATGGAGACTGAGGCATAGAGAGACTAAAGTATTTTACTGGGGATCACACAGGAAGTCTGTGGCAGAAGTGGAGATCAAACCCAGATCTGAGTCTTAGTCCAGAGCCTTAACTGCAAGACCATCCTTCTTCTCAATAGGCAGTTAACAGGTTGCTCACTCCTCTGGTAGCCAAACTTAATTAGGAAAATTTTTAAAGTGGATCATGGAGGAATGTCACACACACATATCACCTTATCATTAATGGCGTGCGTGGGTTAACTGGCACAAATTCTATTTTGAAAAATGCTCCTACCACAGCCCTGCAGGGGATTATTTTGTTAATCCTGCTCCCATGCTGCCCCACAATATCCACTCCCACCCGCTCCCGCATTGTTGGGGGGATTTTTATCCTGCTCCCACTGTTACGACAGCAAGTCCTGCGGGATCCATAGGATCCCTCCCCTGGGGCAGTGCTCTAGCTCCTATTGTTCCTTCCTTCAGACACAACATAGCCATTGTCTTGCTCCCATTCTTTCCTCTGAGTGAGCTCTAGATTTTAATCAATCCGTTTTCAGAATGAGTCAAATTCTTATTTCCGACCATCTTAAATGGCTTTGAGAACCTCGGGAGAAACACCCACTTTAACCTGAAATGTTACCTAAGTGCAAAACATTAACATCACAACCCCTTTTAATTTGCATCTTACATTTGCAGAGTGAAAAAAAAGCTTTTCCTTCATGTAAGTCTGTGTTCCCATTTTGACTATTCTCTGCCTCTTTTTTCTTAATTAAACCCAGCTGGTTTAACAACATTTATTTACTCATCAGTGCCTTTGTACAGGATACCTCATTTCATCTGCCTTTTCCTTTTCTACAAAGAAATAGTCATTAGAATCTATTCTAAGCAAAGGCAATTTGTGCTCAGTGTAGGACAGCCAGTTTAAAAACAATTACATGGAGATAATAGGGGAGTTACCGAAGTTTGGGGGTTACTTCAGCTAGGTTTAAAGTTGGCCATGGTTTTGGTTCAAGGATAGAAATATTGGGATGGTCTTTAAGAATAGCATCAAATAAAATAACTAAGTAAATGAAGGAAAATCTAATCATAATGAAAAGGCAGACGTAGGATTTCTCAAGTCATCTAAAACTACAGTTGTAGTCCCATGAGTCTAATTTGATTGAACACATTTGACCTCCTTTAACAGTGTGCTACTACAGCTGTTATTTCTGTTATACTCATACCTAGAGGTCCTGAACACACATAGTAGAAAGACTGTAACATTGTCTAATTATGTATTTGTATTACCATAGCGACTTGGGGGTCCTAGTCATAAATGTGCTTCTCCCGTACAAACATAGAACAAAAGCTGATCCCTGCCTGAAGAGGCTTACAGTCTTGCATACAATTCTGCTGAAGACCCTGTGAAGCATGTGGTATTTGGAAATACATACAAGTTGTAAGCCACTCACCCTTTTTATGAAAATCAGCTGGTAAATTCAGACCCATTCCAGAGGACCCTGGGTAATTAGAGAGACGCTCAATAAGGTTCTGAGGAGAGACGTGGATTATGGAAGGCAGAAACTATGTAAAACAAGTAAGAATTTGAGGGAGTCTGTGGTAGCTCTGAATGTTCCAAACAAAGAGAAGACATGGGCTCTACCCTGAAGAATGTCCAGTGTCAAACTCTGCACGTTACTTAGTAAACAAAATGTCTCTCTTTGCAGTCTGTGACAGATTCACCTTTCTGCAAATGAGAGGGAACGGAAAGGTGAAGCAGGAGCTGCCTCAGCTAGGAGAAATGCTGTTTTGCTTGACTGATCGATGCCCACAGGAATTTGAATCTTATGGTTGCTACTGTGGCCAAGAAGGAAGAGGTTACCCTACAGATGTACTGGACAGGTACCGACTCTTCAATAACCAGCTAGTTAGCACTGTTTGTTGTTAATCATGTGTATTACAGTGGTGCCTAGGGCCCACCCAAGATCAGGACTCCATTGTGTTAGACCCTGCCCTGAAGAGCTTTTCTAAATAGATAAGACAGAAATGGTAGGGAAAAGGCTAGACCAGGGGTTCTTAAACTGTGGGTCATGACCCCAAAGTGGGTCAAGACCCTGTTTTAATGGGGTTGTGAGGGCTGGTGTTAGATTTGCTGGGGCCCGGGGCCAAAGCCTGAGCCCCACCACTTGGGTCCAAAGCCAAAGCTCAAGGGCTTCCACCCTGGGTTGCGGGGCTCAGGCTTTGGCTTCAGCCCTGGGCAGTGAGGCTCATGTTATAGGCCCCCTGCCTGGGGCTGAAGCCCTTGGGCTTCGGCTCACCTGCCCAGGGTGGCCAGAGCTCAGGTGGGCTGAGGCTTCGGACCCCCACTCCATAGTAATTTTTGTTGTCAGAAGAGGGTCATGGTGCAGTGAAATTTGAGAACCACTGGGCTAGACCGTTCAAGCATAGCAATCAGTGGGATTGTGACAAATGTAATGTTAACGTCTCAGATTTGAGGGGTAGAGTGGTTAGGAGGGGCAAGGAGGGCACAATAGGTGAGGAGAGGAAGGTATGAGAGGCAGGTATGGAGTAAGGCTGAGGTAAAGCATACTCAAGAAATGGATGGGTTGAATAGTAACTTGCAGATAGACAAGTTAGTCTGTTAATATAGATCTATGCTGCACTATCCTTTTGAAGAATGATGCTGCACTATCCTTTTGAAGTAAACACCAGGCGTGAAATCCTGACCCCATTGTGGAGTTTTGCACTTACTGGAGGATACATATAAGAATGAGATAAAATTAGAGAAAATTCACACTAACTCTAAGGAAAGGGAAATCTTTCTCAGGGTGAGGTCCAGTAGCATGTTCAAACGTCACCCTAGGGGAAGTGATGGATGTCCTGAGCAGTCTCAAGCACCTGAGCCATCTCAAGTTTGACTACTAGAATACATATTGTAAGGAACTAGCAGGAAAATAGACTCTCTGAGTATAGGCCTTCTCCAGTCCTAAATTATATGACTTATTGCATGGAAGGATTTAGCCCTCATGATACTAGCAGTTCCAAGTTGTCAGTCAACTGAAGTCTTAGGGAATATACGAGAGACAGATGTCCAGTTTTTGAAAGGATTACTTACGCAATTTATTACATCAGACAAGTAAAAAAAAAAAAAAAAAGGTCTGGTCTCCCTTCCAAAGAACTCAGTTGAATAAAGACAAAAGCAAGCGACTCTGAATGAATGAGAAGTAGAAAGTAATAGTAAGATGATGAAAAGCTTTATTTAACAACTTGTTTGGATAAAAAACATTTTTCATCAAAGGTTAAAACAAATGTATTCCCAGTTTCAAGATGCAATGAAAATGAATAGCCAAATAGCAAATACTGTGTGCTCCAGGGAGATGAGTTACTTTTAAGAAAGGTAAACATTTGTTCTTTGTTTTAGGTGCTGTTTCTCCCATCAGTGCTGTATAGAACAAGTTAAAAAACTCGGGTGCCAGCCACAGGGAAGTTTGAGATCTGAAGTTTTATGTTTAGATCATAAACCAAAGTGTAAGTTTGGTCTGATGATTAAATTAATGACATTCCCCTTGAGCAAAATAGAGATCAGTGTAGAAGCACACAACTAGAACAGAATCATAGAAGTTAGAAATCGGGGGAAAAGAGGGGTTATATTAATAGTGCTCTGAGAGCCATTTGGAATTGGCCTTGAGTAGGCGAAAAAAGTGATCAAGTTTAGGTTAGGCTTAGCTAGAATGCACTAGCTAAGCTTGTCCTAAACCTGAGCACTTTTCCTAGTTAAGCGAAACCTTGTTGTCCACAGAGCACTGGTGGCTCTCAGGGTATGGCTGGCTTCTATCAGTAGGTGGGCACCTGAATGCAAACTGGTCAGTTTCAGAGTGCTAACATCTTCAAGTCCCGCTGAAATCAATGGCAGCTGCAGTTGCTCAGCATCTTTAAAAAATCAGATGACTTGTATTTAGATGTCTATGGGTTTAGAAGCCTGAGTTTGAAAATTGTGGTTATAGCTTTATTATAAGTGGTGAGCTGACAACATGTTTTTAAAGCTGCTTACACCAATTACGATTTGCTGTCAGCCATTTTCAATTTTAAAACCTCCTTTTTAAGGCATTGGCTGGAGCATGTGCGAGAAGCTACTGTGTACCTGTGATAAGACAGCTGCTGAGTGTATGGCTGCCGCCTCTTTTAATGAAAGCTTGAGGTTTCTAACCAGGCGAGCATGCCAAGAGAACACAGCCTCATGTCGGAGTGGAATAGCTGAAAGGCCTGCAGGTGACACTGGAGTAGGCACCAGAACCTCCAGCTCTGAGGAGAGCAGCGAGGAGGCAGGTCCATGGAGGAGTGCTTTAAGAAGAATAAAGAGAGCTGCACGCCACCCCCGGGAAAAAGCCAGAGCCACACCACAGGAGAGATAGCCAAGTCTCTATATCCAATTGGGAAGTGGCATGGAGGGTGCCACCATCAGCCGCTGCGTATCCTATTTTATCTTATCTTTGTAAAGTCTCTCTTACATTTTCATACAGACCCCAGATTGAATTACAGACTAGGTAACAGGTTATATATGTTAGGATATAGAACTCTGTTCTACAGGGAAACCTGCCTTAAGGACCATTCCCATCTGTCTTACATGATTATTTGAAAGTATCCAGTAGTTTTGTTCAGCTGTTTTGTAACGACTCTTCTGTCAGGTGACTGATTTTTGCTAACACCTCTGGCGCTTGGTTACAATTTATTTTGTTTTGTATTGGAAATGAGATGCGTCTCACTGGAAACAAACACACACAGAATTGAAGGGTTGGAATTAGAATTTGATACATTTTCATATTACATGCCACTATATGTGTAGTTAATGCAGAACTCTTCCATGATAGTAAAATACTAAGCTTAAGATCTATGCTATACTAGTTGTGTAACTATGGTAAAATTTTCTGGCCAATATCCTTCTCGAATATTCAGGGTCAGGGTGGGAGGAGATGAAGAAAATCTGTCCAGACGCGTCTCCAAAAAAATGTGTAGTATGAGCAGATGTTTGCGGTACCTCTAAAGAGGTCAGCCATCTAGGCTTCAAGGTGTCACAGAGCAAGTTCTCCCTTCAACAACATGGAGCCCCTTCCTTTTACATCGTTGGCCTTAGTTTCCTGTTTATCCCCATTTGCTGTGAATTTTCTTGCCCTGCCTCCTACTGGATCTGCATGTCAATGGGCAATTGTAACATGCTGCAGAGTTTTATAGGTCTCCAATTTCCCTTTTGTATATTATGTAGACAGGGAGCACAGTGGCATCTTCTGATCAGAACTAGTGCACATGGGCCAAATGCGTGGGGAAGCCTGCATCTCTAAAGGCCATGCTGTGACTGTTCTTTGGAGAAACAAACTTCAGCTTCCAGGAATATGGCATGATGCCAAAAGTACTAATTTAATAGATTTCTCAAATTAAACTACATTTTCCCTTCCTTTGGCCCATTGTCACGCTCCCCTTATGCCATCTGCATGGAATCAGTGGAGTTACACTGTTAAACTATAGCAGCAAATCAGCCTCTTTCCTGTCCCCCTTTTAAAAAACAAAACAAAACACACCATTGTGAGCTGTAATGAGACCTTTGAGGAGCGGGTGGGAGAAAATTAAAAATCCTTATTCCCAGAATCATTGAAAAATTGACCTGGGAACAATAGCAAATCTAGAGTACTCTGCGCTTTTTGCTGCTTTCTGTGGCAGCTACGATTTATGATGATGATGATGGATGGTTCCAGCCCTTTCCATTGCAGGGTTTTCTGGATGACTTGCTTAATAGGACAATACTGATTTATATAGGTAAGGCTATTGCTACTTAGCAGCTAAGCAATGAAGTACATGCAATGAGGTGTTATTTTCAAAGCTTTGATGTGACCAATTAAATGTTAATGCTAGGAAGCATATTATATCCTTAATCAAATCTCACAGAGTTAAATCAACAGCAGCTTCATTGCTTTCGATGCTGGCATATGTTCTGGCGCCAATTTTAATCTCATTGCTTCATCTCAGTTCTGATTAGAACCAACAGTGCAATGGGATCCATAGATTTTAAACCCAGAAGGGACCAAAATCACCTCCTCTAACCTCCTGCATAGCAAGACCATAAAATATCAGTCAATGGGACTAGTCAGATGTTTCAGAATGAGTAGGGACGTGTGTATGTTTCAGAGGTCACGGTCTTGAACAGAACAGGCTCTTCCCTCCAGTCCATTCCATGCTTTGCAATTCTTGGTCTCCTAAAACTCACAGCAGATATGGAGTTGTGAACAAGAAATTCTCCCTGGTGGCTAAATAAATGTTTAACCAGTTTGTATGAAAGTTTTTTTTTAAATTTTGACTTTGAATTGTGTATGAAAATAAAAGACAGGTTGCCTGGGATATTTTCTTCATTATCTAAAAAAATCTAAGCAAGTTTTTAGTTTGGAAGTTAAATTAAAGCAGTCTGCCACTTTCTGATTTATGACCTAAAATATTAAATATAATCCGATCTCCTATATTAGAGTAAATATTTCATTTTTCGTATTTGCAGAAGATTTCTGGTGGTGCTGTCATAGTACGCTTTAACTTAATTATATCTATAAAATTACTGACAATCTTTACTACAACTGTTGATTTGATTTTACTGTAAATGTGTGAAATGGATATTCAAACAGAAAATTAACTTGAAGTAAACAGTTGACAGTGTAATAAAACCAAAATGTTTTCAAATGTCACCCCCTTTCAGGCTCCTCTTGAAACAAATGAAGAATTTCCACTAACATTTTTTACAATAAAGACACTTGCTACTAACTTATAATTGCAACATCTTATCTTTATTATAGTGATTATAGAAATTGTTTCAGTATTTCCTGTCTAGATTCCTGTTTTAAGGGTCTGCAACTTAGTCATCAGAACTTTGCTCTGTGTTGAGTGCAAGGACGTTGTGTGGTCCAACAATTAAAGCAAAGGCTCTGGAAGCAGAAGGCCTGCGTAGGTTCTTCCACATCATGACGTTGTGTGTCTTTGCCCATGTCATCTGGTCTTTTTGCCTTAGTCAGTATTGTGAGAACGTTAGGTAAATATGCAAAATTCCCTTAAAATCCAGTGCTGCATCAGAATGTTCTTTGATAACTAAGTTATCATAAAACCAAGGCATATAGGATACTTACTGTCTTTTTAAAAAAGCAGTACAAGATTAGACCACTGTGGAAAACGCCACAGTGCAGCGGGCTGGATTAGATGACCTTCCAGTCCTGCATTTCTTTGCTAATCATTTGCAACACGGAGCAAAACCAGTAGAGAGTGAGCTCGCTTCAGTGACAGAGCAGAGGATTACTGTGGGTCTGCTGGAGGTACAAGTTACCATCACAGTTCATAATTAAGAAAGCTGCTAGCAAATGTTTAGGGAAATGTCCCACACATAAGGAGTGAAAATCCTGACCTCATAGATGTTAATGGGAGTTTTTCCATTGCATTCTATGGGACCCGGATTCCCGCCCAGGACTTTTAGGAAAAGCCCACCAAAGGAATAGCAACATGAAAAACTGAAGGAAGGGATAGTATGTGGTTGTGAATCCTCCCGTTAGTGGAAGGAATCACTTCCCTCATTATCAAGTGAAGTAATACACCTTTTAAAATACAAGATTGGTGACGAAAACTGATAGAAAGATCTAAGCCTACAACCCCGCACTAACATTTAATCACAAAAGGTGTGAAGGTTGGCAAAGTGGAGGGTTGGCAAAGTGACTTGAGAAATTACATCCACAGGCAAATCCAAACGAACCTCACACTTTCCTTCAAGATGCACTGCTGGGTCCAAAAATGATCATTTAAATATCCACTTCAGCAAAAAAACAGGATTAATCTACAAAATGTCACTGCCCGTTCTTTTCATCTGACACTGAGGATGAGTTTTGATACTGAACAATAGGCATTCATACTAATTTCAGAACTGGACTTTTAGAAGTTAACAGCCTTTTTGGCAAAATGACCGCAATTTGTTTTCTACCCCATGTCATTTACAAATAAAAAGTGACAACAAAAAGGTCAGTCAGCTAATTAGCTGAAAGGAAAAACCGGCCTTTGAAAGAAATGAATTTGACAATTAGCAAAGTCAAATGAGCACAAGCTAATTCCTCTAATATAGATTGATACTGCTGCTTTGAAACTCTCAGATAAAACTAATGTTTTAAAGAAATCCTTTCTGGCAACTGTTAGGATTTAATATTAGATGCAGAACTTTCCAGCTCATAATGAACACAGTAGGCTCATTCAGAGATAAAGTTACATGCCAATAATGCCTACATCAGCTTTATTTAGCTTCATAGACTGCTCCATTCAAATTATCCTTACCTACCTTATGTTAGACAGACTACATTATAAGCATGCTGCTATTTTACCATGACAGTTAGATAAAGTCACGAATACTTTCTGCGGGAATATTCCCCACCTCTGGCATTTCATAAAGAATTTAACATTCACTAAGCCAGTTAACATTACTACTTATATCTAAACCTGTACAAATTAATCTCCAATCCTGAAAAGAATTTACTCACATGCTTAATTTTGCTCATTGAGTAAGCCCACTGAAGTCATTGAGATTACTCAGTGTGTAACGTTAAGCAAATGCATAAGTGCTTGGAGGATCAATGCCTATAAAAATGAAATCTTAACTGAGCATCAACTGTATTTAATCACCGTTAGAGTTCAATGAACAGAATCCATCTCCATGATATATATAACAATTAAATGAAGCAGAAATCTATGAAAGGAATTTCTATTTAGATCCAAACCACACTAACTTTTTAGGTCCAAACCACAGTGTAACTTGTAACTCTACTTGTAACTGGTAAGGAGTATGGTTGGCTAAAAGCATGCTGTGTGTCTATAGTAGGCAGTGTTAATACCCTTAGCACAATGGGGTCCTGGTCCATGAAGGGCTCCTAAGTAATTAAGAGCTAATGACTGCTTACTGCCTCTGCTAGATAATTAGTCTGGCATGTGATCTGGTTGCTGTAACCATTTAGGCACACTTATTTTTGCCTGTGGCCTAATCAGTAGCATAGACTTGAGTTCAATCAACAGTCCCACCGGAGTTTGGGAACCCAAACTACATTCAAAGTCCTCTGACATTTCAGGAATATAGTAACCTTGATCCAAAAAATCAGTAGGACTAGCTTTATTTGCAGTACTGTGACCCCCAAATGTAGATTTCCCTGTGCCAGAGTATGGCCTGGCAGCAATAGTCCTGTATTCTTGGGTAGTCTCTAAACTGCTATGACTACTCTACTACCCAGAATGAAGTTGCTGTCATAGATTTGGATTTGTTCTGGCAGCTGCTTGTTCATGCAGGGCTGCTCTATATTTAAAAGGTAGGTTGACATAACTACAGTAGTCCAGGGTGTGAAAAAGCCAATACAGCTAACTCCCAGTGTAGATGAAGCCATGTTGTTGGAAGAATGCTTTTGTGACAGCTACTTTAGTTTAGGAAAGTGATATTCCTACACTGATGGAGAAATCCGGTTCGGTGGGCTAGGCTGGGTGTACACTATAGGGTGAAAGCAATGTCAGAGCCTCCTTAGTGTAAAGACAGCCACCCCCCCCTGCCCCACATACTCACACCGCCAAACACATATGATCCAGACAGCCATGACATCGTCCTGCCAGTGGGCAGAGTTTGACCTGGCCCAGAATTTGCCCTCATTGTTCAATTTGACATTATAAATGGACAGAGGCCCTTCATTTGTCTTCACCTGGTTTACGCATCACCTCACTCAGAATGTAGCTACCCCTTTCTGCCCTGCATTGCTTCTGGGCTGTCCCACCAAAATCCGTAAGCTAGTAATCACTGCAATCTGGAGGGCCAGGAAGGGCTCCATGATGCAAAATAGTCACTTTTTGAGACAGAGGATTATGGGATTTGTGAAAGAAAGCCTAGGCATAAAGGGGGGCAGGGGAGATGGTTCTTAAAGATAGCATAGTGCACAGGCTATCCAGAACACACCCCTAAAAAAGTTAGAAGAATGCTAGGTTCGGGATGAGGGGGGCCAAATAGGCTGTGATGGTAGAAAAACTGTGTTTGGACAAAACCCCCAACATATTAACCTGTAAGTATAAGCTGACCATGCATCTAGCTGGTTGCAAAATCATAGTGTAGCATGGATAGATTCTTATATGTGGCTATCAGCCAAAGCTACAATATTATTCCCTAAAATGACTATAACAATGAGTTAGATACATAGATGCCCTTAACCATGACAGAGAGCCATGTTAGCATCTCTTGTTTGTAGCATAAATATGAAATTGAGGACTACTAATGGTATTTATATTATCTAACATTCCAAATGTGTCGTATTGTAACGTGGTTCCCTTCCAGTAACTCTGTATACACACGTGCCTAGTTTGAGATGGAAAAAAGCTTAGGTCCTTCTCTTCTATATGCCTTAAGAGGCTACCCAGACCCTTAAAGAAAAATCCAATCTACATGGGACGTTCTGAAAAACATTAAGATGATTACAGCATCTGATCTTACTAATTTTCTTCTTCTACCACTATGAGATAACCCTTGCCTCAGGATCAAGGCCAACTCCATACTTAAGATGATTTGGGTAGAAAAAGGATTAACAAAAATTAAAGATACAACACAAGATGAGAGACTGGCCTCCTTCAATTACACTTGCAAGGAATGTCAGCTACCGCTGTGTTCAGTTCCTTCTTTCAGCAGCTATGCTCAAGGAATCTTACAAGGATAGGGGACAACTGGTCTGTTTCAACTCTCTCACCTCTACAAGATCATATGAAGAAATATGGAAACAAAAATCACTTTGTAGGAACTACTTATAGGTGATTTGCATTACCTCTCAATCTCAGTCTCAAAGAAAAATTGGAAAGAAAACCTAGCCTTATTATCACAATAGAAACCCGGTAGGATCTCTGTCAATGTGAAAGATACTTCAAGTTCTTTATCCTTGCGATTCTTCCAGAACATGATATTGAACAGGATTTAATGGACTCCAAAATATTTATTTAAAGCTAGATTGGCAATACACAGTGAAAGTTGGAGATGCGAACAGTCAAATGCCAACCTTTCACACATCCTCTATACCTGTCAAAAATGCACATGTTCTGAAACACCACATTCAGTGCTCTCTCAAAAACTAAATGTTGTTATTTTTCCTTCTCCAAACTTATGTATGTTAGGGGGGCTGAAGGGGTTGATATTATCAGTTAACCGTTTAGTAGCCAAAAGAGTTATTCTGAGAAAAAGGAAAGCTGCAATTTGTCCCTCACATACAAATTGACTTAGCGAACTCTCTATTACTGAATTAATGGAAAAAGTGACTAATAGAAACACTTGGAAAAAATATGAGAATGCCTGGTCACACATGAAACTATTGCATATTTTTGCAGTTTAGTATACATTAGTACCCTATACTCATAGGTTATGTTCTCACTTATTTAGTCACTTTAACAACTGATGTGCTCTATGACTTCTACAGGTTCATGTGTTTTTTGTTTGTTTTTTCCCCCTAGGTTTTACAAATAATGAACACAGAATTGTTATTTATATGGTATTTCCATCTTGTGCTTGCATTTATATATTTTTTTATTTTGTTATATATTTAATATTTTATATAAAAACAAAAAGTAAACTTAAAGAACTTACTATGTATGATGTATGACTTACTGACTATGACTGGTATGTAATCTATCACTTAAATCACCCTCTATCAGATGACTGGCGGGTAGCTAATGTAAAATCTGTTTTTAAAAAAGGCTCCCAAGGCAATGCTGACAATTACAGGCTGGTAACTAACTTCAATACTAGGCAAATTGGCTGAAACTAGTAAAGAACAAATTTTTCAGATACATAGATAAACATGATATGTTGGAAAATTCAACATGTCTTTTTGTAAAGGGATATCATGCCTCACCAATCTATTAGAATTCTTTGAGGTTGTAAACAAGCAAGTGGAGCAGGGTAATACAATCAACATAGCATACTGGACTTTCAGAAAGTCTTTGACAAGGTTTCTCATCAAAAGGTCTTAAACTAAGAAGCCATAGGATAAGAGGGAAGTCTGCTCTGGGATCAGTAACTGGTTAAAAAAGATAGAAAAGAAAGGGTACGAGTAAGTGGTCAGTTTTTACAATAGAGAGGTAAGAGAGTCTCCCCCAATGATATGCACTGGGACCAGTGCTGCCTAACATATTCATAAATGATCTGGAAAAAAGGGTAAACAGTGAGGTTGCAAAGTTTGTAGATGATACAAAATTACTCAAGATAGTTGAGTCCAAAGTGCAACGAGTTACAAAGATATCTCCCAAAACTGGACGACAAAATGGCAGATGCAATTGGATTTTCATAAGTGCAAAGTAATACATATTGGAAAACATAGTCCCAACTATGCATACAAATTGATGGGGTCTAAGTTAGCAGTTACCACTCAAAAAGATCTTGGATTCTCTGTGGATACTTCTCTGAAAACATCTGCTCAGCGTGCAGCAGCAGTCAAAAAAGCTAAAAATGTCAGGAACCATTAGGAAAGGGATAGATAATAAAACAGAAAATGTGTCACTATATAAATCCATGGTATATCCACACCTTAAATATTGTGTGCAGTTCTGGTTGCCCCATCTCCAAAATGGTATATTAGAATTGGAAAATGAACAGAGAATGGCAACATAAAATTCGGGGTATTGAACAGTCTCCTTGTTAGGAAAAATTAAAAAGCTGGAACTGTTTGTCTTAGGAAAGAGATAACTAAGGGGGGGATATGATAGAAGTCTATTAAATCATGAATGGTATGGATAAAGGAAGTGTCACATACCCCTTTATATAATAAAAGAACTAGGGATCACTCAATGGAATCAATGGGCACCCAGATTTAAAACCCCCAAAAAGAAGTACTTCTTCAAAACAAGGCACAATCAACATGTGGAAATCATTGCCAGGGGATGTTGTGAAGGCCAAAACTATAACTGGTTCAAAAATCAATTTCATGGAGGATATGTACATCAATGGCTATTAGCTAAGACGGTCAGGGATGCAACCCCATGTGTTGCCTTGGGTTTGAGGGGTGTGTATACCCCAGAACGTGACTGAGCTAATTGTAACTATATTATGTGCATACAGCCACCCTGAATTAATAATACAGAACATCACATAGTTACAGGTTAATTTGGAGACAGGCTTTCAGAAGCAAGGTCAAAACTAGCTACAGTTTCTGCTAATCAGAATGGGAGGAAGAGACAGACAAGTAAACAACTGAGACTGAAAACCTTGGTGGTTGGAAAACCTTGAATCTAGACACCTCCAATATTAAAAGTTTATTGAAAGTTAGAAAAGTGATGATCCAGGAGGGGTCGTTATGACCTATGAAATTTTGTAGAAATTAATTATAAAAGGGACTTTTTCCTGACACCCTTTTTCGCCGGCGGGTAAGCAACTGGCCACTGTGAATCTGCTATTAATTACTCAATATCGTTCCAGAAGTTAGGTAAATATGTGGGATGTTCTAAACCTATTGCTTATGTGTGTGTGTGCTTAAATCTAATAAACTGCAGAGTTAGACAACAGCTGCTCACTTGCATATAATGCTTGATCAGACAGAATTGCTCTATTCCAACATTTATTCCTGACACCGCCTGGAGTGAAATAGTTAAGTTGCCCCTGCTGGGGCTTCTGAAAACCCCGGATAAGACATGCTCTGGGTGTCCCTAAGCCTCCAACTGCCAGAAGCTAGGACTGGATGACGGGATGGATCACTTGAAATTGCCCTGTCTTGTTCATTCCCTCTGAAGCATCGTGCACTGCCCACTTTCAGAAGACAGGATACTGGGCTAGATGGACTGTTGGTCTGACCCAGTATGGTTGTTCTTATATGCCCTTAGGAATGCATTTTAAGTTTTGCTGCTGCCTAATATTTTGTTGAACTTTTCCAACAAGTCCCAACTTTATGAAGTGAAATGTTTTGGGTTTGCAAAATAGCTGTCTGTATTAAGTGAAATTTTATTTTGCTTCTCAACGATAAGCAAGTACTATATTTAGGACAGCACTGATTTCTTAACCTCAAGTATCATACAGTAATTAATACTGTAACTGTTCAAATTAATTTGTAATGAACTCAGCTATTTTAACTTTTTGGTTTATTTTATTGCTGAAATGTACATTGCACAGTGTATTCTTACATTTCATGAAACTGGTTCAACACCAACAGTAAAGAATGTATGGGCATCAATAAAACAGACATATTAGCCCTTCTCTGAACAGGCTAATTTTGTTTCTTCTGAATTAACATAATTTTAATTTACCTTAAAATGAACTGCTATCAAAAACCATAATTACTCAAAGTGACATTACATTTAAAAGAATTTAAAGCAGAAGCTGGAATACATACAAATGTCAACTGGACATGCAGTGATAAACATTCAAACAGTATTCAAACTGTCACAGACACGACAAGCCCAGTTTGCACACTTTGTATGCTAAGTTCTGCAACTCTTTTCAAGACCAGAAAGAAATAAAGGATTCAAAACAACTGTATACATTAAAACAGCATTCTGAACAATTTGATTTCAAAATACCTACAATTTATTACTTACATTAAACTATGAGTACAACATATTATGCAGCAGACTTCCACAAATCCTCAATTCTCATCTGTCCAAATTGGCTACAGTACTCAACTTGCAGACTCTCTGCATTTTCAGCAGGGAAGAAATTATACATCAGGCAAAGTCCCAAAAGATTACAGATCTTTAGTTCCTTAACATCTGCAAATCCTGAACAAGACTAGTCTGAATTTAGGACATGTGGGAGCCTATCTTGTGATTAAATGAAAAAAAAATCTTCATCAATAGACTTCAAATGAATGGTACATGAAATGTTGAATATAATTTTTCTCATGCAATATACATGCAACAGAGTTTAGTAAATCTGAGAAAATTCTGTATTTACACCACAGTCTGTGTATTACAAGAGTGCAAATGAAAGTACATTCTTTATTTCTTATTCTTTAGACTCTTTAATTCTATTTCTTTTTTGTACAAATGTGCACAGTGTTACTTTAAAAAATCACATCAGTGTGGATGATGATTGTTCTACATTGCGTCCCTAGCTTACATCTAATTAAAAAAAATACACTCTGTTTATATAGGTCAAAATCTAATATCTTACCTTAAAAAACAAAAAGTGAAAACTAAAAACTAAGGTGACAACGAGTTCTACTAATGTTGTTGACTCTGGTCTGATCAGGATGATACGTTGCAGCAGTAACAATCACAACGGAATGCAGTAGGTAAGAGGTTGTTTCGTCATCCACTAACAGCTGTGATTGCACTGTCAAACTGAAAAAAAGGTCTCAATTACCTTTCTGAGTTTTGTGAATGCTTCCTGAAAGTCTTGATGTGTCATCTCATAGGTCTAAATAGCTGAAATTTCTCTGGAAATGTGCTGTTTCACTCCTTTAAAGATAGTTTAAAGGAACATTGTACTTAAGTTTAAAAATCCAGAAGCCCTACATTTTGCAGCAAGTGTGGAAATTGCCAAGGACAGTTAACATATTGACTAGCTTCCTAATTAATTTATAACAAGAGTTATTAGTTTAATACACTATTCATCTCAGCCCGGACCCATTCAAAGACTTATTAAATTCAAAACAATATATTTAAGTATTGAGAATGTAAGCTGATTATATTTACTGCTTCAGAAAAATCCAGCTAGACCTAGCTCACTGCTAATAGCACTGGACTATCAGAACTTTTCATTTTTATGCACAGAACTTCTCAATGGGTCATGAATACCACATTGTCAATTACCATCAAAGGCCAAGCAACTTACTGTACTGTACAGTTTTATGTACAGAGCTAACAAAAAGTTATGTTCTGTGTATGTATTTGAAATTTATACTCAGGTATCTAAACCTATGAAAGTTAGCACATCGGTTTTCAATAATCACAGGAAGACTTGTCAAATACAACAAAAATGTATACAAACAGATATAGCTGCAAAATGCTTTTGCTTGAAAACACATCTAAATTGATAATTTTCAAGAAGATTCATCCACAGTTTTCTTTCAATTTCCAAAATATCATTAAAAACCTATTTTACTAAACTACACAGAGCAACATTTCATATAATATCTTCTGTATTTATAATTTCACAAATGAACTAGTATTTAAAGTACTTATCCATTAAAAATGCCCTCAGTTTGTTGCTATACTAAATATATATTTATTTATTGTAATTCAGACAGTAAAATACTACTGCATTTTCAAAAGCATAGTCTGTAAACTATACACATAAGACATGAAAAATATTGCACAAGTCAGAGCTCCAAGAGGAGGATTTACATCTCTCAAGCAGAACATTGCAACTTTCGGCAGGAAACAGCACATGTGCTGGATTTCTAAAAAGCTCATTTTGTTAATCATTCACCAGGAACAATATTTAACAATTGGCTGACCAGACATATTTATTAGTGAAACTTAACAGGTAAAAGGTTGCCTATTTAATGCATTTTAAAATAATGGAATAAATAGCTACTAGACAGCAACAGTATAGGGAGCTAAGATATTGCTCCTCTGATACATGGGGTAACAGTAAGCAGGCCAAAAGCACTCTACCCAAATCTGGAAACCCAGGTGGAAGGAAGCCACCAGGCATTGCAGATACAGCCCCCAATTCTAGGAAATTGTATTTCTGTAAACTCATTTTTAAAGTCTCTGAAACTCTAGAACACACTGGCAAAAGAAGAGGAAATATTTCTTCTGACTTTTAAACCTACTGAGATATGAAAAATGACTAAGTGAAATAATAAGGTAACATAACAAAACTAACTTCAAATATTAGAGAATAGCTAAAAAAAAATTGAAAGTTTGGTTAAAAATCATTCCTATATACCGTAGGTCCATCATTTTTCTACAAAAATATTTACTTAATCTAAATTAACAAAGAACTTGAAAACTCATCTTGGTCTGTTTATTGTACTCTACTCTAAATAATGTCCTGCAGACTTCAGAAGACACTTAATACACACAAAGATCTGGAAACTTCATCTCATAGACTGGAACGGATTGGTAATGAGCATGTCCAGCAGTAATGGTCATTGTTCCCGAGGGGCTAGGAGGAGGACTGTAAAGAAGGAAGGAGAAAACAAATGCATACAATTCAAGTTTTCACAATTATATACTTATGCAATTTGTTATTACTTTTAACTTCCTAGAGTACTTGGAAACTTGATACTAAATTTCTTTCCATCCTTACTGTATCCTTTTCCTACATTTCTAATGAAGCCAAATTATAATGGCTGATTTTTGTTTGTACCTTTACCTGAATCACCAGTTTCATTGATGTCAACATAATTATCAAGATAGGGCTTTTGATTTACAATATTGCCTCAAATGCAGAACAGATGTGCATGGCACTTCACATTACATAGATTGCTAGCTAATACCTAGAGCACATGCAACAAAGGGAAAATTCAACATTTCTGTAAGCATGACAAATATATATATAAAATACAAATATAAAAATACTCCAGCGCTGTGTTGCCAATATATATTTTCACATCTTTCAGCAAATATTTTTCAAACTTATGCCCAATTCTGTCCAGTCATATAGGTGGAACTTCCTTAGGAACCCAATTAAACCGTAATTAATGGATACAATCCTCATGGAAGATCTTCAATAATTTTAATGGAAAAAAACCAAGTTTTATCCTTAACAATACCTTTAATTACATGGTTTGGCTAGAAAACAGGTTGACCTTTTTAAAACAGAAAATATTTGATGGGCTAATAGGCTAATCTTGACACAGGATATTTTCCTCTAAATAAAAAACAAAAAAATCAGAATAGTAACAATAAAATGGAATGTTTTGTAAATGAGGCTATTTCAATAATGTACATGAGACTAGCATCTTAAAGTAGCACAGAATTTTCTGACAACTACCCTACTTTTAATTAATTCCCTTTTGTGCATAAAACCTTACCGAATGGTGAGCTCCAATATCTGTGCAAGTCTATCATGAAGAAAGTTTGCCTACAAAGAGAACAAATTTAAATATTGTAATGATATCCTGTAAAACCACTGTACACAGAATGATTACAAATAAGAATTCTGGACTGGTTTAGTGGAATATACTCCCAATTTCAGAGCTTTGCTTCCCTGTTGCAGCAAGGACTCAGTTGTGTGAAGGCAAAAGAATAGCAACTGGGAGTTTATTAACAAAACTGAAGTAGATTTTTATTTCTCTAAAAGATGAGAAGGTGGGGAGAGGGAATATCCCTTCCAATCAATTAAAGCATGTTGGCGTGATCCAAAAGTTGCATTTACTTGCAATTCCAGAGTGAAATAATCATGGCCCTGAAGCCCAGTCTCAAAGGCAGCAAAGGTAAAAGTGTGTGTAGTATGTGGGGGGTAGAGCACAAAGGTCTGGGCTACACTAGAGTTAGGCTGATGCAAGGCAGCTTACGTCAAACTAACTCTGCCAGTTTCTACACTACAATGGTGTTCCACTCCAGGTAAGTCACCCACTACATTTACTTAACTCGACCTCCGTGAGAGGCGTAGCGCTTAGATTGATGTAGCTGGAGTGTGGGGCACTGACAGCCGCACAGGGCTGACAGCTAGAGTTCCCCACCCCAGTGCTGAGAGCCCAAACTGTAAAGCCAGGCACAGGGATCTCAGCCAGCACCCCCACCTGCCCTGGGCCTGGTGTAGGACTTACATTCACAGTAGGGAGCCTACCAGCACTGAAATTGACATCCTTGTCAGTTTCTTGGCTACTGTAATTTCACATTTCATTTCCAGCTGTCATCCTTGGGGTCCAGAGGCTCCAGCTGTGAGCTCTGTGCAAAGCTGACAGGCAGAGCCGGAGAGGAAATGTGACATCATAGCAGCCAAGAAACTGACAAGAATGTCAGTCTGCCGGTAGGCTTTCTGTTGTGAAACTGAGCCCTGCATAGCTCACAGCTGGGGCTGTCAACCCCAGGGCAGAGAGCTCCAGATGTGAGCCTCATGAGACAGTCAGTGCCCACACAATGCCCCACTTCAGTGGGTGCAAGTACTCCTGATGAGGACGTGCACCACTAGAAGAAGGAGGGAAGTGTGGACACCAACAGCTAATTTAATTGCTGAGGTGGTTGTAGGTCGGCCTAATTTTGTAGTGTAGACAAGCCAAAAGAAGGTTCACACACAATCCCTAGCATGGTAGGGTCCTGGTCTATAACTAGGGTTCCTAGTTACTAAAGCAATACAAATAATAAATAGTAATAACAATAGCTCTGTGAGATGTAGGGGACCCAACCCACTCAGGGTATACGTAATTTTGATTTCCTACAAGGATTAAAAATTCAGAGCACAGATGAAGGCAAAACGGCAACAACTATTTTCTTTTAATAGTAAACATTATCACGAACCACCTTTACCCGTGTATCTCCCTCACCACTTGTACAAAAACCTTTAAAACAATATAAAATGTACCAAGTACTCACTTTTGTTTCACATTGTGCTGCAATTTCTTCAAAAGGTGCTTTTTGGAACTTTTCAATCACAAGACGCCTCTTTTCTTTCTCCTGCTCTTCAAGTCCAGTATTATCTTTTAAAAAATGAAGACAGTTCTAATTTACGCTTATACAGACTTTCTACAATAAGTGAAAGGACAAAACATTAAGAGGTTTATGTGTCTTCATTTTTTTACTACTACTTCTTAAAATGAAGACATAAGACTAGAATCTTTTAAATGAATAGTAAAAAGTAGTCACAGCTTAGGCAGACTTATTGAATAAGTTCTAGTTAGTCAAATTCTCTGTAATACTGGAACATGTACTTGAGAATCAGTGTAAAAAGGTGAACACAACGTTATGACCTGTGGTCCCAACTCAGTTTCCACTCAGTCCATCAGTAGGAGTTTTGCCTGAATAGGGACTGCTGGATTTGTTAGTCTCTAAGGTGCCACAAGTACTCCTGTTCTTTTTGAGGATTTGCCAAGTAAGTTAGTGTTTGAGCACAAGAGGTCATCACACATGCAGTGGAATGTGGTCCAAACTTCATCCAGTGGCCATATTCTTGGGTTTATAGTATTTTACACTATGCAATCTGTTATCCACCTTTTACTATCTTCTTGCCCTTACATGTGGGGCAGTAGGCTGAAAACAGGTGCTAAGACTTTGTGCAGCTTCTTTTTTTCAATATACTTAACATGTGGATCGGTACTAATTCTTCAAGTTTCAGAGAGCAGCCGTGTTAATCTGTATCTGCAAGTGTACACAAGTATTCTTCAAGTGTACACAAGGCCATCAACTCCATACGCTATTCACTTTTTTTTAAAATAGTCAGCCTAACAAATTTAACCTGGGATCAGAAAGTCAACTTGGACTTTCATGCATCATAACCAGCAGTAAAGAGTTTGCAAACTAAGTTATACCTCAGTAACACCCTATTGTCTTGTAAATGTGTTCCAAGTTACACTTTGTTATGGGCATGGGCATAGTTTGCATAATCTTTATTACTGGTGGTGAGATGTCAGAAGGAAGAACTCAGATGCATTTTCAGACCCTAGGTTAAGTTTGCTGGGTTGGCAGTTGGAAAAACACCTTTTTAATCATAAACTGAGCATATCTGACATGGAAGTTTGAGACAAAAATGGAATTCCTCTGAAGCCCATAATGCTAATTTCATACATTATACTCGGAGAACTCCCTTTGAGGGCTTGACCATTTCTCACTATATTAAAGGTGCTTTACAGATATTTACTTAACTGAAATTCACACAAGCTAAGGATAAAACATTGTGTGAATTGCTTAAGTGTTTTTCAAGCCTTGACCTGTAAAGGCAAAGTTCCAGAAACTGTTAAAAATAAGAATTCATTTACCAGCTTTTCAGTAAGTCACACCAGCTATAGGTAAAGAGAAGATTTCTCTAAGAAATGTTGAAGATCTTTTAAGGGGTTTGTGGTTTCAAATCAACCTGCTATATGATGAGAAACTATCCGATGAAGTGAGCTGTAGCTCACGAAAGCTTATGCTCTAATAAATTTGTTAGTCTCTAAGGTGCCACAAGTACTCCTTTTCTTTTTGCGAATACAGACTAACACAGCTGCTACTCTGAAACATAGTATTTTAAGTATGCTATGTAGGCAAAGCTTTTTTCTGGCAAATATTTCATTTACTGGAAAAGTGTAAATGCAGTATTGCAATAAATCTCACCAATTGCTTTCTTCAAAGCTTCAAAAGTGATTTCTTCAGTATTATTGACCTAAAGGAAATAAGTGATTTTTAATTCAGTGAAACAACACAAACTGCTGAAGAATAAGTAATTTGTCTGTACTCAACTATAATTTGGCTTAAATGGCACAAATGTTTTTTCTCATACAAGACTAAAGCCCAGATTTTTAAAGGTATTTACAAGTTGCTGTGTTCAATGCTGTACATTTCAAAAGGGACTTAGGAGCCAAAATCCCAATAGGAGCCTAAATGCCTAGATTTAGGCTCCTCAATCAGTTGGGCATTGCAACGTTGAGTGCAGCAATGCCTAAATACCTTTTAAATTTTTTAGCCTAACAGAGTTTTTATTTAAGAGACAGATTATTGTGAATACATAAGGTAGTCTTATATTTCTTCACCACTACAATGACTCACATTTAGTGATCCACCTATTTTATTATAGACAAAGCTGGTAGTTCCACCCATACTTATGGTTGCCTGACACATCATTATTAACACCCATTTTTCAGTTGCCTATAAGTTTACAAAATTAACTACTTGTGCTGAAATGCCTCAGGTTGATTTTTGATTTTATATTTTAATTTAATTTTTTTCAGTAAATTTCAGCAAAAAAAATTCAGCAGCTTCTGGGAATGAGATTAAGGAAAATACATTTTACCTAGCACCTTTATGCTTTGTAACAGGGACTTGAAATTTGCCAAGGGGTGGCCTGTGAGTCAGCATGTGCTTTTTGCTGCTGGGGAAAACAAAACAAAACAAAAAACAACCGTGCCAAGTTATAAGCCCGTGAAAAACTGAAGTTTGCACATGCTCAGTAGAGACTTGTTAGCATTGACAGCTAAATTCCTTTAATTTTTTTGTCTGAACTGAGCAAGTTCCATCGCAGGGTTGAGCAGGACTTTCCCTACAATTGCTGTTTCCGGCCGCTATGGGTGGCTATGGAACTGGGCACCAGAACAGAGGAGACGACTCTGTTCTATGCTCTCAATACTCTCCCTACTGCCACCAGGCAACATGAAGGAGGAAACTGAGTCAAATGGAGAGGACACAAAAGCCTGCCCTAGAATTTGGAGGAGGAATGTGGTGAAATACAGAGGAAGGAGCAGACTGGATCCAAGAGCATGGGGTGGGAAGGAAAGACTGGGGCTGGGACCAAGGGAAGTTAGGCTCTAGAGACTGACTAGGCCAGAAAACTGGGACCTGGGTGGAGAAGAGGGGAGGCTGAGACTATGAACCAGTTTAGGGACAGGATGGAGAAGGTGTGGGGACTAGGACAAGCTAGGCAAGGAGAATGGGACAATGAGCTAAGGGCTCTAACCATCCCAAGCTGTACATCTACAATTAATGCACACTTTTGACCTTACTTTCTGTGCCTCAGTTCCCCATCACACAAGGGTGTGTGAAAAATATTTATTTGTGAAATACTTAGACACTATGCTGAGAACACCATACAAAAGCCCACGAGGAAATTAGAATTCTGTATACAAAGCAGGGTTTTAATAGTGTGAAGTAAATAAGATATGGGCAGGCCACAATTTTAATAAGGATGAGACAGAATACGAAATAAAAGACAGTTACCTTTTCCGTAACGTGTTCTTCAAGATGTGTTGCTCATGTCTATTCCACAATAGGTGTACATGCTCGCCACGTGCACCAGTGCCGGAAGTTTTCTCCTAGCAGTACTCATAGGGGGAAGTGCCCCCTGCGATGTCTTGAGTGGTGCCTTCCTGGCGTGGTATAAGGGGAGCTGCATGCTCTCCCCACCCTCAGTTCCTTCTTGCCGGACAACTTCGACAGAGGGGAAGGAGGACAGGATGTGGAATAGATATGAGCAACACATCTCGAAGAACACCAGCTATGGAAAAGGTAACTGTCTTTTCTTCGAGTGATTGCTCATGTGTATTCCACAATAGGTGATTCCAAGCTATATCTGTTGAAAGTGGGTAGGAGTTCACAAGTTCCCAGGATAGAGGACAGCCCTACCGCACCCGCCATCATCCCTGGTTTGGGGGATGATCGCACAGTGCAAAGTGAATATGTGAACCGAAGACCACGTGGCGGCCCTACAAATGTCCTGAATGGGGACATGGGCCATGAAGGCAGCCGATGAGGCCTGCACCCAAGTCGAGTGTGCCCTCACAATGGGTGGCGGGGGGACACCCGCCAGCTCATAACAGAAACGGATGAACGAAGTGATCTGATTGGAAAGCCGCTGAGTGGAAATCGGCTGGTCCCTCGCGTGCTCAGCTGAGGAGACGAACAGTTGCGAGGACCTTCTGAACAGCCTGGTCCGCTCGAGGTAGAAACCCAGAGCCCGCTATACATCAAGTGTGTGGAGACAGTGCTCCTCACTGGGCACATGAGGCTTGGGGCAGAGAACAGGTAGAAAAATATCCTGACCCATGTGGTAGGCAGAGACCACCTTCGGAAGAAACACGGGGTGTGGGCAGAGCTGGACCTTGTCTTTATGAAAAACCGTGTACAGCAGCTCGGAGGTCAGGGCCCTGAGCTCCGAGACTTGCCTGGCCGACGTGATTGCAACCAGGAAAGCCACCTTCCACAAGAGGTGAGACCAGGAGCACGTGGCCAGTGGTTCAAACAGGGGCCCCGTGAGACGAGTCAACACCAGGTTTAGTTCCCACTGTGGGACCGGGGGTCTAGAATACGGAAAAAGACGGTCCAAACCCTTAAGGAACTGGCCAGTCACAGCATGGAAAAATACAGTGTGCCCTTGCACCAGCGTATGGAAGGCCGATATGGCTGCCAAGTGCACCTTGACTGACGAGGGCGCCAGGCCCTAGGCCCTCAGGTGGAGGAGGTAATCAAGGATAAGCTGGATCGGGGCGGCCACAGGGAGGACACACTGGTCTGCCGCCCACATGGAAACCTGGGACTACTTTGCCAAATAAGCGTGGCGAGTGGAGCGCAGTCTATTTTCGAGGAGGAAGCACTGAACCTGTTCTGAGCACGTCCTTTCCTCTCTTCCTAACCACTGAGCAGCCACGCCATGAGGTGAAGAGCCGCTAGGTTGGGATGGAGGAGGCGGCCCTTGTCCTGAGAGAGCAGGTCCGGGTGAAGCAGCAACTGCCAAGGCGGAGCTACTGCCAGGCCCGTGAGGGTCCTGTACCAATGCTGCCTGGGCCACGCCGGGGCAATCAGGAGGACCCGGGCCTTGTTTGTCTTTATCTTCTCCAGGACCCTGCTGATTAGAGGCATAAGAGCATCGGAGATGGAGCCTCTCCCTAGGCCCCCCTGGAGCAGAGCCGGGGGCATCGCCGGTTCCGCCAAGTCGCGAAGAAGTCCACCTGGGGAGTTCCCCATCTTCAGAAGAGCCGGTGGGCCACTTTCGGGTGGAGGGACCACTCGTGTTGTGAAGAAAAGTCCCTGTTCAAATGATTCACCCTCTCGTTCCATGAACCCAGTAGGTGGAAGGCCTTCAGGTGGTTGTCGTGAGCTATACAGAAGTCCCAGAGCCTGAGGGCTTCGTGACAGAGGGCAGCAGATCGGGCCCTGCCTTGCCTGTTGATATAGAACATTGAGGCCGTGTTGTCCATGAGGACCCTGACTATCTTGCCCTCTAGGTGTGAGTGGAGGCCATACACGCCAGCTGCACCGCCCTGAGCTTCTTGATATTTATATGTAGGGTCGGTCTTGAGCCGACCACAGGCCTTGGGTCTGAAAGTTCCCCACATGGGCCCCCCAACCCAGGTCCGACACATCAGACACCAGCTCCAACGACGGGGCCCTGTCCCTGAACAGGACCCCTTGGAGCATGTTGTTTGGGGCGGACCACTACCGTAGAGAGGTGATCACAGAGTCTGGCGCAGTGAGGACCTTGTCCATCCTGTCCGTGGCCTGGGAGAACTTTGAGGCCAACCAGAGCTGGAGGGGCCTCATCCTGAGTCTGGCGTGATGGACCACATACGTGCACACCGACATGTGACCCCAGAGCTGCAGGCAAACCCTGGCTGTTGTCACCAGGAACCTTGTGACCAAGTCGATGAGACCTTTCAGGGTCTCGAATCTGTCTGGCTGGAGAGAGGCCCTGGCCGACGCTGCGTCCAGGAGCGCCCTAATAAACTCTATGCATTGGGCCTGGACTAACGTGGACTTGGTGTTGTTTACCAACAGGCCCAAGACGGCGCACGTGGACAGGAGGAGCACCATGTGATCCCTTGCCTGCGACTGGGAGGTGCCCTTGACAAGTCAATCTGTCAGATAGGGAAATATCTGGACCCCCCCCGCCGTCTGAGGTAGGCGGCTATCACCGACATGCATTTTGTAAACACCCTGGGGGCAGTGGACAGACCAAATGGGAAGACAGTGAATTGGTAGCGATTCCATCCCACCACGAAACTGAGGAAACGCCTGTGTCCCTCCAATATGTGGATGTGGAAGTATGCGTCCTGTAGATGGAGGGCAGCAACCAGTCCCCGGGATCCAGGGAGGGGATGATGGAGGCTAGGGAAACCATGCGGAACTTGAGTTTCACCATGCACTAGTTCAGACCTCGCAGGTCCAGGATGGGCCTGAGTCCCCCTTTGGCCTTTAGGGTAAGGAAATAATGGGAGTAATATCCCTTACACATGAACTCCTCGGGCACTGCCTCTATCGCTCCTAGTCCTAGGAGCCGCCCCACATCCTGCTCGAGCAGAGCTTTGTGCAAGGGATCCATCAAGAGGGGCGGGGGCGGGGAGAAAGCAAAATGGAGGATGTAACCCCGGGAGATGGTGCTGAGGATCCATCAGTCCAAGGTTAGCCATGACCATTCCGTGAGGAAGGCACACAACCAGTTGGAGAAGGGGAGCTTTATTGGGGGTGGATCCCTGATGAGGACTGGCAGGGTGCCCTGCGTGTACCGTCAAAAGCGCCTTTTCCCCGCCTGCTTGTCCTTGGAGGACCCAGGCTAGGGGACAGGCCGAGACCGCCTCTGAGGGAGTCTCTTATAGGAGCCTCATACTTCGGGAGGTATGAGTCTCTTGTTCATATTCCAACTTATTCATGATGTAGGTTCCTTCCCCACTCTGAACTCTGGGGTAAAGATGTGGGGACCCGCATGAAAGACCCACTAAGTTTATTTCTACCATCTCAGGTTAAAACTTTCCCAAGAAACAAAACTCCCCATATCTGGGATTCAGTATGCTGCCACCACCAAGCGATTTAACAAAGAATCAGGGAAGAGACCACTTAGAGACATCTTCATGAATAAGTTGGAATATGAACAAGAGGCTGCTAGGCAGTTCTCTAACTCCACATTCTACAGGTCATTATCCTCTGATTCCACTGAGGATTACCAAAAGAAACTACACCATTTGCTCAAGAAACTCCCTGAAAAAGCACAGGAACAGATCTGTGCAGACACATGCCTAGAACCCCGACCAGGGGTATTCTATCTGCTACCCAAGATCCATAAACCTGGGAATCCTGGACGCCCCATCATCTCAGACATTGGCACCCTGACAGCAGGATTGTCAGTCTATGTGGACTCTTCACTCAGGCCCTACGCTACCAGCACTCCCAGCTATCTTAGAGACACCACTGACTTCCTGAGGAAACTACAATCCATCGGTGATCTTCCAAAAAACACCTTCCTGGCTACTATGGATGTAGAAGCTCTCAACACAAACATTCCACACAAGATGGACTACAAGCTGTCAGGAACAGTATCCCCGATAATGTCATGGCAAACCTAGTGGCTGACCTTTGTGACTTTGTCCTCACCCACAATTATTTTACATTTGGGGACAATATATACCTTCAAGTCAGTGGCACTGCTATGGGTACACGCATGGCCCCACAGTATGCTAACATTTTTACGGCTGACTTAGAACAGCGCTTCCTTAGCTCTCATCCCCTAACAACCCTACTCTATTTGTGCTACATTGATGACATCATCATCATCTGGATCCATGGAAAAGAAGCTCTTGAGGAATTCCACCATGATTTCAACAATTTCCATCCCACCATCAACCTCAGCCTAGACCAATCCACACAAGAGGTCCATTTGCTGGACACTACTGTGATAATAAGTGATGGCCACATAACCACCACCCTATATCGGAAACCTACTGATCGCTATACTTACCTACATGCCTTCAGCTTCCATCCACGACACACCACATGATCCATTGTCTACAGCCAAGCTCTAAGATACAACTGCATTTGCTCCAATCCCTCAGACAGAGACAAACACCTACAAGATCTCTATCATGCATTCTTACAACTACAATACCCACCTGCTGAAGTGAAGAAACAGATTGACAGAGCCAGAAGAGTACCCAGAAGTCACCTACTACAGGACAGGCCCAACAAAGAAAATACAGAACGCCACTAGCTGTCACCTTCAGCCCCCAACTAAAACCTCTCCAGCACATCATCAAAGATTTACAACCTACCCTGAAAAATGATCCCTCACTCTCACAGATCTTGGGAGATAAACCAGTCCTCGCTTACAGACGGCCCCCCAACCTGAAGCAAATACTCTCCAGCAACCACACAACAAAAACACTAACCCAGGAACCTATCCTTGCAACAAAGCCCAATGTGAACTCTGTCCACATATTTATTCAAGTGACACCATCAAAGGACCTAATCACATTAGCCATGCCATCAGGGGCTAGTTCACCTGCACATCTACCAATGTGATATATGCCATCATGTGCCAGCAATGCCCCTCTGCCATATACATTGGCCAAACCGTCAGTTTCTATGCAAAAGAATAAATGGAAACAAATCTGACATCAGGAATCATAACATTCAAAAACCAGTAGGAGAACACTTTAACCTCCCTAGCCACTCAGTAAAAGATGTAAGGGTGGCAATTTTGCAACAGAAAAGCTTCCAAAACGAACTCCAGTGAGAAACTGCTGCACTTGAATTAATATGCAAACTAGATACCATTAACTTGGGTTTGAATAGAGACTGGGAGTGGCTGGGTCATTACACATATTGAATCTATTTCCCTAAGTTACCTAAGGATACCTAAGTTAAGTATCCTCACACCTTCTTGTCAACTGTCTAAATGGGCCATCTTGGTTACCACTAAGTTTTTTTCTCCTGCTGATAATAGCTCATCTTAACTAATTAGCCTCTCACAGTTTGTATGGCAACTTCCAACTTATCTGTATGTGTGTATATCTATATCTCTCTCTATATATATCTTCTTACTATATGCTCCATTCTATGCATCTGATGAAGTGGGCTGTAGCCCATGAAAGCTTATACTCTAATAAATTTGTTAGTCTCTAAGGTGCCACAAGTACTCCTGTTCTTTTCACCTTAATGTTACACATTTCCTGACACAAGCTAGAAGTAATAGAAACAGCTTACATTTTGTACTTAGCACACTTTTTTTTTGGAGGGGATGGGGGTAAATTTCCACAGCCACTGGAAAGTGGAATATGTTTTTCAGAACACTTCAGTTAAGAAGTCTAAGATTTGTCCCAACCGTTAGTCATACTGTAGCCTTCCTGCAAGATAATTAGTTTCAATCCCTGTACCTTATGTCTGTATCTTTTGTTTGATTCTATCAATTCTTTCCTCTGCCTTAAAATACAGTTTATTATACATTGCTGAAAAAAGAAAGGACAAGATAAGACTTATTTACGATATACGATGTGGGGAATTTCTCTCTTCCTGTGTTCAGTTCCCTTAGTAAGTGTTCAGGGGCATCAAGTTAAATATTTGGAGTTACCTGTATCTTACTCAGTTAAGATATAATGTCTCATAATATATTACACAGAAATTTAGCATATAACTAGCGTTCCCTCAATACGTTACCCTGGCTGAAAGGTAACTATCTAAAAGCTTCACTGAAACAGTAGCCTATATTAATGGTCAAAAATAACTCAAATACTGTAGTGTACCTCAGCATCAATAAATGAGATAATAAAAATCTCTACTTCTGAAGAGTTAGAAAATAAGAGATGCAAGACAAAAGATTTTGTAAGAGCTTCTCTGGAAAAGTTTCATTCTGTAGGTTGTTTCTCTATGCAAGAGATACTTCCTAGGATACCTTGTTTTTCACATACCTTATCCTCTGTGTTGTTGCCAGGCAGAATATCCACCTGAATAGATACAGTGTCCACAATGCTCTTCCTTCTGGATAGTCTATCTTCATCTAAACAAAAATAACATTCTTTCATTTTCTGTATCAGTGATTAAAAAAATAAGCAAATTCCTCACACAGGAATGTTTCCTCACATAGGTGTGGATTTATTTTCCCCTACCTACTTTAGCCAAGTTCATCTATTTTATCAGTAGGATATTTGTGAAAAATATGACGAAGTTGCCTTATGTATTAGTGATCTTAATATTCTTCCAAGTGTCATACAAGTTAAGAACTATAACAGCCATGTAATACCAACACATTACATTCTATACTTCTATACCACAAAAGTTGAATTCTGAAGAGTTGTTTGTAATTTAAAATTCATGTTTTTAGGCCTTAGTTTGGAGATGTCTTGAAACACAAATTTCAGAGTAGCAGCCATGTTAGTCTGTATTTGCAAAAAGAAAAGGAGTACTTGTGGCACCTTAGAGACTAACGAATTTATTTGAACATAAGCTTTTGTGAGCTACAGCTCACTTCATCTGATGAAGTGAGCTGTAGCTCACAAAAGCTTATGCTCAAATAAATTCGTTAGTCTCTAAGGTGCCACAAGTACTCCTTTTCTTTTTGAAACACAAAAGAGCTCTTCCACAGATGGCTCTTTGCAGAAAGGAACAGTGTGGGAGGAGAAATATTCCTTCTTCCCCTGCTGCCATTGATCTGATGAACTTAAGAATGTAAGAATGGCCAGGATGGGTCAAGACCAATGGTCCATTTAGCCCAGTATCCTGTTTTTGGACAGTGGCCAATGCCAGATACCTCAGAGGAATGAACAGAACAGGGCAATAATTGAGTGATACATCCCCTGTTGTCCAGTCCCGGCTTCTGGGAATTAGAAGCTTAGATACCCCAAGAGCATTGGGTTGCATCATTGACCATCTTGGCTAGTAGCCATTGATGGACCTATTCTGCATGAGTTTATCTAATTATGTTTGGAACCCAGTTATACTTTTGGCATTCACAACATCCCTGGGCAGCGAGTTCCACATTTTGACTCTGTGTTGTCTGAAGAAGTACTTCCTTATGTTTCTTTAAAACTGCAGCTTATTAATTTCATTGGGAGACCCCTAGTGCTTGTGTTACATGAAGGGGTAAATACCACTTCCATATTCACTTTCTCCACATCATTCATTATTTTAATAGACCTCTATTGTATTCCCCTTTAGTCATCTCTTTTCTAAAATGAACAGTCCTAGTCTTTTTAATATTTCATCAGACGGAAGTTGTTCCATACCCCTAAGCATTTTTGTTGCCCTTCTCTCTACTTTTGCCAAGTCTAATATATCTTTTTTGAGACTGGGCGATCAGAATTACACACTGTATTCAAGATTTGGGAGTACCATGTATTTATATAGTGGCATTATGACATTTACTGTCTTATTTTCTAACCCTTTCCCAATGGTTCCTAATAGTCTGTTAGCTTTTTCAACTGCCGCTGCACATTGAGCAGATGTGCTCTGATAATTCTGAATACATCCGGTGAAGTGAGCTGTAGCTCACGAAAGCTTATGCTCAAATAAATGTGTTAGTCTCTAAGGTGTCACAAGTACTCCTTTTCTTTTTGATAATTCTGTTGTTTACTAAAGTTTCAACTAATTTGCTTGGTACTGAAGTTAGGTTTACTGGCCTGTAATAGCCAGGATTGTCTGTGGAGCTTTTAAAAAATTAAAAATAAATGGGAGTTACATTAGCTGTCCTCCAGTCATCTGGACATAATTTGCTGGAGATAACCTAGTTTATAACATAGGTTCCTTGATTGGTTACACAACCATTTCCCTCCTTTCTTATTATTGCATCAAGAGACACTTTTGAAAGTTTAACCGCCTGCAAAATTTTTTGGAATGCAAGACTGATTACACTTTTGGTCAAGAGTACAGTAGTTTCATTAATGCTAGAGGGAGCAGCGGAATTACATTTAATAGGGAACATTCAGTGCCAAATCTGACTCAGTGTTCTGCTATACATTCAATTTGATTTTCCATTTTCCTCCACTCCTTCCCACGAGTCTTGTAATGTGACAGCAGAGCTGGGACATACGGCATGGTCAATTACTTACCTAATCATATCTTGTTCCAAATTTTTATAAGAAGTGCTTGTGGAAGCTGGTGAATGGAAAACTAAAGCCCTCTAGATTTATGCATGGAAGAGTTATATCATTGGCTGCCACAATCTTCCTTGTGTTGCTCTGGCTGAAGTCCCTCGACCCTGTTCTAAAAGGACCAATTCTACAGATGAAGTTAGCTCAGACTTCATGGCTCATTCAATTGTTGACTTCTTCTAAGATTGCCGACAAGGGTGCCAATTATTATGCGGAAACCTAAGGCCTATCACCACCAACCTATTTAACAAAGACCATGCAATAGTCACATGGCAAAGATGTACTGATGTATGACAAGGGAGGTCCTCCACATCCCTAGTAGAGCTCTGAATCCCACACATCACATGCAGAAGACCTCACTTTCTGAATTCCCCACCATTATTACTCCTTAATTGACCACGTTTGAGCAACATGAGATGCTTCCCCGACCCATGCTGGCTCAAGGTTCTGAATACGAGGCCTGAACTTACTACATTTCTTGAGTGTTGAATTTGTTATTTTCCCCACCTATTCATTTAATTTTCTACTTTTCTACATTCATCTTTTTCCTTTGCAAACATAATGTTGTAGTACAAACCACACACTCAAGCACTCCTTTCAATAGCTTTGCATTTGCTTCCTGTCTCTTCAGACAAACAAGAAATATGGTTCAATACAATCTTAAAAATAAAACAGGATTAGTTTTATAGCATAAAAAAGGACAGAATGAAGAACAAAACACAGGGGAGACAGGAGACAAACCAGCCTGAGGCTTCCACACAGATTACAGGTATCAGGACTAATTTAGCTAATAATTTACTATTACCCGTGCACTGAAATACAGCTGGAGATGTATTTTAATATGGTTGCCAGAGATACTCCACATTGGTAAAGGTATTTTGGAGAATCTGGCTCATCTTTAATTTTCTGATGCAGACTTGCTACTTTCTACTCATTCAATACAACACCCAAAGAACTCACAGGAATCTGGGGGGAGCATAAAACATGCTGACTATAAGAAATAAATGCAAGACAAAATTGAATCTTTGCTGCCACCTTGCTGCCTTATCTATAATCCACATCGGTACATTATACACATACTTTTTGTCCTACACTGGATTCAGCATGATTATATGTGTACAGATGCCTCCCCCGTTTTGATGAACTTTAATTTGACATACTAGGAAAACAAGGTGATTGCACTCAGAAGAATATTTTGTTGACTAGGAAAAGGAAGCCCATACCTGTGTGCTAAGTATCATATGGGCCCTTTGTAGCTTTCTGGTTAGTCAAGGTGTGTGTTACTGCCAGACGTGCACTTTCAGTTGGGTTTTTATACAATACCACCATGGTTTTGATTATTAACCAGTTTATATAGACATGGATTATCCAACGCGATCAGCCTCAAATAAGAGACCAATATGAAACTCCTTACTTTCAAGGACATAACATCTGCAACAAATTTTAGACAAGAATCTTTATAGATAGGAAATTTTTTTTTATGAACATTGGGTGAAAGTGAACCATTATTGTTACAACTCATTATTCAGACTATATAATGATGTCTGAGTAGTTACAAAATATAGATCTACTATTAAACAAAGAACTAAAATTTGAAATCCAAACACAGTTTTAAAAGGGTAGTGAAAAAATGAGTTCTCTCTGACCTCATAACCTATATTCTGCCCACTAATTAATCTCCTCCAGGGTTCCAAAGTTTGGAACAGCTTCCTACAGCATCGATTTTTCTTTCTCTATATAAAGACCCAGTGCCCAAAAGCCCAGTTTCTCTCAAAATGTGATCTGTTAAATAGAGGGAGTGAGATTTACATGGGCGATAACATGCTTAATCAAGTGATACAGTGCCTGATTCTCATTTACATTAAGGCTATTCTACTTTGCTTTTTAATACACTGATTTAAAATAAATAAAATCACTTTTTACACCCACTTTAAGAACAGCATAAGGCGTCCTAATTGTAGTATAAATGAGCATCAGATTTTTTCGAGTCCTTAAAGTTGGTCATCCTCTGTTTCAGGATGACAAAGGAAGTATTTTTTCCCCCTAGCAGTAACATAAGCCAGAATTTCAGAACTGGACACTCTGTATTAGAAGATTAATACTACATTCTCCAAAATGCAAAATAGTGCAGCCTTTACAAAAAAAAAAGATTTTTCACAGGAAACCACTCTTCCTTCATTCTGTCTGAATCCTACTGCACAGAAGGACAAGGCCTGGCAAACGAGATGCTAGATGGTCTATCACATATATAAATATACTGAACATTTCAGAAAGACAGCAGCTCTAGTCTTTCTTTACCACCAGGCAATTCAAAGGCCTCCATTGCAAGACAGAAGAAACTATTAATCAAAAGCAGGATACAAAGCTAGTGATCCATGTTTGAATTATAGCTGTCATCCTCAAAGATTTTTCTATGAACAAAAGATAGAAGTGGGAGGCAGACCTGTTGAAAGTCTCTGAATAAGGATAAAAAACAAAGATAATGTAATGGTAGGTGTCTACTATAGACCACCTAACCAGGAAGAAGAATTGATGAGGCTTTTTCCAAACTACCAAAATCATCCAAAACACTAGACTTGGTAGTGGTGGGGGAGTTCAACTACTCAGACATCTGTTGAGAAAATACAGCAGGGCACAGATTATGCAATGAGTTCTGGGAATGCACTGGAGATTTATAAATTACAGAAGCTGGAGAAAGTGAGTAGGAGAGTGGCTATTCTAGATTTCATTATGACAAACAGGGAGTAACTAGCTGAGAATCTGAAGGTGGAAGGTTTAGGTGAAAGTGATCATGAAATGATAAGAGTTCATGATTCTACGAAATGGTAGGAGAAAAAACAGCAGAAAAAGACAATGGATTTCAACAGGGCAGACCTAACTGAACTCAGAGAACTGGTAGGCAAGATCCCGTGAGAAGCAAGTCTAAGGGAAAAAAGTGTTCAGAAGAGCTGGCAGGTTTTAAAAGGATACAAGAGTAAATTTTATTAAGGGCACAAGAGTAAATTATCCCAATGCATAGAAAAGATAGGAAGCATGGTAAGAGAGCACTCTGACTTAACCAGGAGATCTTCAATGACCTGAAACACAAAAGAGACATACAAAAAGTGGAAACTAGGTCAAATAATGAAGGATGAATATTAAAAAAAATAACAAGTATGTAGGAACAGAATTAAAAAGGCCAAGGCAAAAACAAAATTAAATAGCTAGAGACATAAAAGTTAACAAGAACACATTACAAATCATGTGAAGCAAGAGGAAGATCAAGGACAGAGTAGGCCCATTTACTCAATGAGGAGGAAAAGACAAGAAATGTTTATTTACAGGACTGTGGTTCTTTGAGATGTGATACCGATGAATATTCCACCTAGGCGCATGTGTGACCAGTGCACCGGAGCTGGACAAATTTACCTAGGAGTACGTTGGAGGGTGGGGGGGGGGAGTGCTTGTGCTCCATGGCCACAGACCCTCCTCTGGCTATATGAAGTGGCACAGCCCCGACTCTCCCTCAGTTCTTTTGCACTGAATGCGTGGACACAAGATTCCAATACACAGGGGACAGAGGGTTGGTCATGGAATACAAATCTGCATCATATCTCGAAGAGCCACAGTTACAGTAAGTTAGCGTTTCTTCTTCTTCTTCAAGTAGATGCAGCCGCATATTCCAGATGAAAGGCTAGACATGTTTGACATCTAAGATATGAAGATGCTGCTCCTCCAGAGATGAATGTGACTTAGGAAAAAACGGGTAAATATACTGGTTCTAATGAAACAGAGACCACTTTAGGCAAAAATTTTCGATGTGGTCGAAAAGTCACTTTGTCTCTGGAGAACTGTCTATTACAGGGGTTGGCAACATTTTCGAAGTGGTGTGCCGAGTCTTCATTTATTCATTTTAATTTAAGGTTTCACGTGCCGGTAATACATTTTAATGTTTTTTAGAAGGTCTCTCTCTATATATAAAAGCCTATATATTATATAACTAAACTATTGTACTGTAAAATAAACAAGGTTTTCAAAATGTTTAAGAAGCTTCATTTAAAATTAAATTAAAATTTTGATCTTATGCTGCCGGCCCGCTCAGCCCGCTGCCTGCGGCCGGGACCCCAGCTGGCAAGGGGCCGGCAGCCAGAATCCCAGAATGGCAGCGGGCTGTGCGGGGCAGGCGGCTGGGACCCCAGACCAGCTGTGGGCTGAGCGGCTCAGCCTGTTGCCGCTCAGGGGTTCCATCTGCCAGCTCCTGCCAGCCAGGATCCCGGCTGCTGGACCTGCTCAGCCCGCTGGCGGTCTGGGGTCCCGACCCTGCCCACATACAGTGGGTACCTACCTTCTCCCTGGTTCTGGCCCATTCTCTTCTTCTCTCTCAGCACTGAGCTGAGGGTGGGAGTGCACTGAGCACAGGGCTGGGGGTGAAGGAGCAGGATGGGGGTTGGGGTGTAGGGTCTGGCCAGGAGCTAGAATGAGGGAAGGGGCTCAAGGTTGGGGCAGGAGGTTTGGGTGTGGAGAGCTTACCTGGGCAGCTCCCATTTGGTGGGAGGGGTGCAGGAGCTTCTGTTTGGTTCTCAGGGTGGGGATGTCGGGGGTGCATGGGGTGTATGGGTACTGGGTATGTAGGGGGGTGCAAGAGTCAGGAAGAGGACTGGGGGCCTGTGAGGTGGGTGCAGATGTCAGGGCATTGGGTGTGGGGGCCTGGGTATGTGTGGGGGTGCCAGAGTCAGGGCTGGGGTCATGGGGGCGGTGAAGGAGTCAAGCAGAGGGTGTGTGTGTGTGAGGGGGGTATAGGGCTCAGGGCAGGGACCTGGGGGTTGTGCAGGGATGCAGGGCTCAGGGCAGAGGGCTGGGTGTGTTTGGGGGGGGTCAGGGCAGAGGGCTGGGGATGTGGGCTGGGCTCGTGGGGTGCTCATGGCAGGGGACTGGAGGGGGTATGCCCCGCTTCCACCTGCCCCCTTCTCTAAGGCCCTGCCCCTGATTCTTCTCTGCCTCCGCCAGGAGCAGCGAGCACACTGACCCCACTCCTCCCCCACCCCCTCACAAGGGCCATCAGCTGATCGGCCGGCAGGGAGGGACGGAGAGGAAGAGGAGGAGGGGCTGGAACCCAGCACACTGCAGGAAGAGGCAGGGGAGTTGGCAGTACCAAGCTTCTGGTACCCTGGCAGGCAGCAGCGTGCCATTAAAAATGGGCTCGCGTGCCGTCTTTGGAACGCGTGCCATAGGTTGCCGACCCCTGGTCTATAAGGAGACTCTGCCATCACTGTCTGCAACTCACACACACTCCTTGCAGATGTTATCACTACGGCTGTCAAAGTAACGCTCTCCTTGATACAGAACTACCATGGACAGATCACCTAAAGTCAGAGCAACCTGGATTGTGTTCCCCCTTGTTTGTTCACATCATACGTTGCAGTGGTATTGTAAGTATGTGAATCACTGAGTCTCTGATATAGTATTAAAAAATGTGAGAGGCATTGTGGATGACCCAAAGATACAGCAAATTGATATGGAGTGTGGCTGCCTGCACCAACCACAGACCCTGTAGTTTCAGTGACCACAGGTGCACTCCCCAACCCATCAGTGAGCCATCACTAACAGCTGACTTGGTTGGTGAAGGCTGGACAAAAGGAATGCCTTGGAAAACGTCCAGCTCTGCAAGGAGACTAGGACCAGTGGAGGGAGACAAACCAGTCTGTCTAGAGAATGAAGAGATATGACAGTAGTCGAGATATGAGAGGACGTGAATTCCCCCCTGAGAAATGCCACAACAATGACCACACATTTGATAAAAACTCAGGGGGTCAGCAGAGAGACTGAATGGAAGCACTGTGCACTGAGTGACATTCCGCCATTGTGAACAGAAGGATCTTTCTGTGCCTCAGTCAAATCGCCATGTAAAAGTAGGCATCCTGAAGGTCCAGAGCAGCAAACCAGTCATTCAGAGATGACGCAGGGAGGATAGTTGATTGAGTGACTATCTGGAACCTCATGTACCTGACATATTTGTTGAGGCTGTGAAGGCTGAGGAGGAGTCTTACCCTCCCTTGGATATGAGTACCAGGAAGTATTGGGAGTAAAAGCCGTGACCCTTGTGTTCCAGCAGAACCTCCTCCATTGCTCCAAAGCCCGCAGAGAGCTGACCTGTTAGAGGAGCAGTATCACATGTGAGGGGTCCCTGAAGAATGCAAGCCATGATTAAAGGCTGAAGGAACTCGGTATGTTTAGTTTGGAAAAGAGGAGATTAAGGGGGGACATGATCGCAGTCTTCAAATACTTGAAAGGCTGCCATAAAAAAGATGGAGAAAAGTTGTTCTCTCTTGCCACAGAGGGCAGGACAAGAAACAATGAGTTTAAACTACAGCATAACAGATTTAGATTAAATCTGAGGAAAAACTTCCTAACTGTAAGAACAGTAGGACAATGGATCAGACTACCTAGAGAGGTGGTGGAAGCTCCTTCACAAGAAGTTTTCAAAAGGAGGTGGGATAGCGGTCTATCTTGGATGGTTTAAACACAACAAATCCTGCATCTTGGCAGGAGGGTAGACTAGATGACCCTTGAGGTCTCTTCTAACCCTATGATTCTATGGAGAGAAACAAACTACAACAACAACTAACACAACCTTAACTAACACTAAAGGTACTACTAACTATATACAACAAGAGAACTAGTTGAGAGGTTGAGACCACACAGAGCTCCGACTCCAGCCATAGGCAGTAAGAAGGAATTGAGGGAGGGTTGGGGTGGCACAGCCACATGTAGTCAAGAGAAGGGCTATGGTCACAAGGTGTGAATGCTCCCCCTCTACAGGTACTGCTAGCAAACTTCTCCTGCTCTGGAGTGCTGTGAGCACACAGGTAGGTGGCATACATGGCTGTAGCTACTGAAAGATGAAGAGAAAATGCAACAATGGCTGAAGTGATATATCCCCTTTTGTTTCAGTTTTCACCAAAAAAGTTAGCAGTGATTGAATGATTAACACAGGGAACATCATTGTAAATGGGGTAGGATCTGAGGTTAAAATAGAAAAACAACATCTGGAGAATTAACTAGACAAGACAGATGTCTTCAACAGGGTCTGATGAAATACATGCTAGAATACTTAGGGAACTAGCTGAAGAGATCTCTGAGCCATTAGTGATTATCTCTGAGAACTCAGGGAGGATGGGAGATATACCTGAGGACTGGAAAACAAATATGTTACCAATCTATAAAAAGGGGAAAAAGCATAATCCAGGGAATTTATAGACCAGTCAGCTTAACTTCAATACCTGGAAAGATAAAGGAGCAAATAATCAGTTTGTAAGCATCTAGAAGAAAATAAGCTGATAAGTAATAGTCAACATGGATTTGTCAAGAACAAATCATGTCAAACCAACCTAATATCCTTCTTTGACAGGGTAACAAGCTTGTGGATAAGGGAGAAAGATATGATATATCTGAACTTTAGTAAGACATTTGATACAGTCTCAGATGACCCCAAACTACAGAAATGTAGCCTAGGCAAACCTACTACAAGATGGATGCACAACTAGTTGGAAAAACTATACTCAGAGAGTAGTTATCAGTGGTCTACAATTGATCTGGAATGGTATATTGATGGGGGTCTTGCAGGGATATGTCCAGGATCCAATTCTATTCAATATCTTAATAAATTATATGGATAATGGCATAGGGTACCCTTATAAAGTTTGTGGACGATATCAAACTGGGAAGGGTTGCAAGCACTTTGGAGGACAGTATTAGAATTCAAAATGGTCTTGACAAACTGGAGAAATGGTCTGAGATATGGACAAATTAGAGGAAGTCCAGGGGAAAGCAACAAAAATGATTAAAAGTCTAGAACACATGACCAACAAAGAAAGATTGAAAAAAATTTGGTTTTGTTTAGTCTGGAGAAAAGAAGATTGAGTGGAGACACGATAACAGTACTCAAATATATAAAACAGTACTCAAGTATATAAAGAGGAGGGGGATAAACGGTCCTCCTTATTCACTGAAGACAGGATAAAAAGTAATGGGCTTAAATTGCAGCAAAGGAAAATTAAGTAAGAAGTTTATCCTTATGTCTAACTGTATAGGTAGTTAAGCACTGGAATAAATTACCTAGGGAGTTGTGGAATCTCCCCCATTGATGGTCTGTAAGAACGGGTTAGACAAACACCTGTTAGGGATGGTCTAGATCAGGGATCTCAACCTCGAATCACCACGAGGGCCACATGAGAACTAGTACATTGGCCTGAGGGCTGCATCACTGACACCCCCTACCCTGTTGCCCCCGGTCCTGCACCCACTCCATCTCTTCCATGAGGCCTTGCTCCTGCCCCACCCCTTCCCACCCCATTCCAACCCCTTCCCCAAAGTCCCCACCCCAACTCCGCCCCTCCCTGCCTCTATTCCAACACCTTCCCCAAATCCCTGCCCCACCTCTTCTCCGCCTCCTCTCCGAGCATGCAACTCCCGGCTCCTTCCCCCTCCCTTCTGGAAAGTGCTAAGTGCCTGGAGGTAGGCAGAGGAGTGGGGACACGGTGCGCTGGGGGAAAGGGGATGGGGGGAGGGGAGCTTGGCGGCCCGCAGGAAATAACTCCGGGAGAGTGCAGGGGGTCACGGGGAGCTTGGCGGGCCACAGGAAATAACCCAGCGGGCCGCATGTTTGAGGCCTGTGGTCTAGATAACGCTTAGTCCTGCCTCAGTGCAAGGGGCTGGACTGATGACCTATTGACCTTCCAGTCCTACATTTCTATGAAAATCAAAACAAAAAAAAAACTCTTTTGTAATTTTATTAAGGATCTGATATTTCAACTAAAATTGTTCTTGTACCATATGATCTGACTATAAGAGAGAAAATGAGCACAAAATATTCAGATTGAGTGATTAAATACATTACATAAATCCAAGAAAAACTATTCAAATAAAACCTGACAGTCACTTAATCAGGACTTTAATATCATTTGAATGATAGCCAAAATAAAATGACCAGGCTCATTAAACCTCCATGCTTCAGGATATCAAATGGAGTCTAGATGAAATTTCCCCCATAGCATTACATTGGTAACGAGGTGTTTTTTACATCTTACTTTGAAGAGGCTGGTATTGGAGACTATGACCCAGGTCCTGCAACTGAATCTATGTGGGTTAAACTTTGCATCCATACGTACAGAGGACCATTGGTAGTATCTGGGCCTATTTCTTTTTCCCAATACGGCTATTTTCATGTAAATTCAGGAGTTTTTCTCTCCCAGAGGATAGAGAAAGAACAAAGTGTTATTCTATCCTATATTAGTGTGGGTACAGAGATAATATGTGCCTTCACAAAATTATTCAAAATCCTCTATAGTTTTATTTTGGATACTTTTGGATTTCAATACAGAATCCACCTAGTGCTAAACAACTGTGATCTAGAATATAAACTCTCATATTACTTTTTTTTCTAACCCTCACTGTAGTTAAGATTTTCTTCACAACTAACTGAATGCATGTCTACACTTGCAAATTAATCTGGATTAAGGCAGAGTGTGAATTCAAAGCGCAGTAGCTAGTCCTGAGCAACTCTATGTGGACATGCTTATTCTAGAACAGGAGTGGAGAAACAGTGAAAACACAGTAACATGGATAGGGCTTTGCTGTGGGGATGCTTGCAGCAGGGCTAGGTTAATCCAGGTGCCAAGTACCCAGATTAACTGTGCAGTGCAGATACACCCAATTGCAAACCAATAAATTGTCATGCTCCTGACTCTGCAGACAGTCCTAAAACATTAGCTATGTCAGATCTCAATGGGATGCACATACTGTAACCTAACTAGGATACTTTAAAGGACTATGCTATTTTACTGATTATCTTTTTACCAGAAACACTAAACTAACATGCTTGCCTTATGAACCCAAACATGCTCTGAAACTTCCCTGTGTACCAAAAGTCCCACCTGCCCTGGATTCAGCTGCAATAACCTCCACCTGCTTCTGACAACTTTTATGTCACAATTATGCATTTTCAGTACAAAAACCTGTGGCATAACACAAATTTAGAACAAGGTGAAAATAAATTGAATTTAATATGAAAACAAACAGGAACTAGCGATTTGACTGTATTTTTCAATAAAAACATCCATTTTAAAATGTGCCAAAGTATTTACATTATTGCTGCACTACAGAGGTCTGGCATCTTGCTGCAGCTTCTGTGGAGTACCTGAGATATGATTACAAGGAAGCACTTAGAACAGTTACAGAATTTATAGTTATGAAGCTATTAAATCTTTGGGAAAAGAAAAGGAAAGGAAACCACCACATTTTAGAATTCGAAGTCCAAGAATAAAAACAAAGGGAAACCTGATAAAATTACAGCTACAAAACTAGTTACAGCATCAGGACTGAGGCAGAAAAACAGGAGGAAAAGTAAGAAATTAAAACCATGCACAACAGAATTTCTCGCTTATTTATCTAAAGGTCTTCTAAAAGCAGTTGTTTAGTGGGGTATGTCCTATCCACACACGATAGCTATGAGCAGGGCAGGCAGACCTATGGTTCAGATTTACCTTTTAAATGCAGACGCAAATCATGAGGCTTTTTGCCTGATGGAAATAGAGCTAAATTAACAAAACAAGAATGAGAATAAAAAATTATGTTTAAGAATCAGCTATAAAGCAAAAGATACAGAAAAAACCCCCAGAAAACTCCCAGAAATTCTACCGCTCAGATAAGAAATATGTTAATAAAACTCTCTCCAATATGAGTGATTGGCATGAAAAGAGACAGACAGAAGAGCTTTGGTCTTATCTCACACCACCACTCTTAAGGTTCGAAACATTCACTTCCTCCAGCTTCTTATTTTTATCACCAGAACAGGGCTTTGTAAGATAATTAAGAAAAGTAATGCACTGAAGAAACAAGTCAGTAGTTGTTACCACATATATTTTCAAAAGCTTCCCTTAGCATTTAAATATTTAAGTAGCTCAATAACTCCCATTAAAGATTTTCCTGATGGAAATTATTCAACTAAATCAAAATGTTTCACAGGGACTGTTAGAAGGCTTTTCCTTTACCCTCTTCCCTGGTTCTTGTCACACAGACAGAAAGCAGAAGACTAGAAGTCTGAAGTGCAGGCAGTGCAATGTTTATTGGGGTTAATTTCCAGCAAGCACGTGTCCCATAACTCTGATGCCGCAGGGCCTCGTTTCCCAGTATTCCGTCTTCCCCCTCCTCAGTAGGCATAATTATGCCTAGGGCCCTACCAAATTACCAGTCCATTTTGGTCAAGGGCACGGTCTTAGGATTTTTAAAATCATAAATTTCAGCTATTTAAATCTGAAATTTCACAGTGTTGTAAATGGAGGGGTCCTGACCCAAAAAGGAGGGTTTTTTTGGGAGGGTGGTTTGCAAGGTTATTGTACGGAGGGTTGCGGTACTGCTACCCTTATTTCTGTCCTGCTGCAAGCGGCAGCGCTGCCTTCAGAGCTGGACAGCTGGATAGCAGTGGCTGCTGGCTCAGAGCCCAGCTGTGAAGGCAGAGCCACTATCAGCAGCAGCACAGAAATAAGGACGGCATGGTATGGTATTGCCACCCTAACTTCTTCGCTGCTGCCTTTAGAACGGGGCAACGGCCAACAGCTGCTGCTCTCTGTCTGCCCAGCTTTGAAGGCAGCGTCGCTGCCTACAGCAGTGCAGAAGTAAGGGTGGCAATACTGCGACCCCTATAAAATAAGCTTGCAACCCCCCTGCAACTCCGTTTTGGGTCAAGACCACCAATTTGAGAAATGCTGCTCTTCCATGAGAAATCTGTATATACAGGGTAAAAGCACACAAAAGACCAGATTTCATGGGGAGAGACCAGGTTTCATGGTTCATGACACGTTTTTCATGGCCATGAGTTTGGTAGGTCCCTAATTATACCTGAAATGCATGACCACAGTCCCACCCCTTGCAACTTATGATCATGTTCCATTTGGGGGGTTGTGAATCTGGGGTTTTCATCCCACCCCTTTTGTACCCCATGGGAGGGGCAGGTAGTTCCCTGGTCTTTTAATGTTTTATCTTCCCCCCTCAATCTCCTCTTGCCCCTCACAAATGGTTGCTTGACCTTGCCTTGAGATAAGGAGTTGAGGCAGACTTCAAGTATGCGCTCATATATTATACTTCCACCATGCCTGGTAACACTTTAGCTACTATTATCAGTTCCCATTATACTAACAAGCCCATCTGGCTTAAACAAAAGCAACATACACAGTATTTTTGTCACATATTAGTAAGGATCCCTTTGTTCACACATATTAGTAATAATGTATGTGTATCAAAAAAATTAAACAGGCAAGCAAAACTCAAAATACTATTTCAGGCGAAAATACAGGCCTGGATCCTACATTGGCACTAGCACTTCTAAAAGGGATGTACAAACTATTGAAATTTTTGATGCGAAATTAGCAAAACATTTTGTTTTAACTTTATCATTTTATTCTATTATAAACTGTAATATACTGGTAATTAAAAGTTGAAATGTCTTGAGAAGATCAAAATGAATTATTTCAGCATAATTGATTTCACAAAATATTCCAAGATTTCAACTTTTCATCCCAATTTGAGATGAAATGAAAATTCAAAATCTCAGAATATCTCACAGTATGGGGAATTCCATTTTTCAACCAGCTAATCATATTGCATTTGCAACCCATTCAGATTACTGTTCTGCAAAAAGTAGCATAATCAAATTAAAACACAAAAACATTAAATGAAACCAACTTACGTTCAAGTACATATGAACAACTAATTCAGGCCTGGATGTAGTAAAGTGCTTAAATCCATCCCTATTAAGGAAAGCAGTTAAGCAAGTGCTTTAATCCTACTTCCTTCATGTGCTTAAATGCCCCTTCTGAATAGGTGTGCTTTTTGAATCACGACCTAATTTAGTAACAATCATTTTAACTTTTTACATGGTATCTAAGAAAAAAAAAAATCTGCTTTATTTAATGAGCTCATCTGTAACCCAAACATCAGCACCGTTTATATCAATTTGTGTGAAGATTACTAAACAGAAATTGATTTGTTTCATATAAGAACTTGGACTTTTTGAATGAAATTCAGATCAGGCAACCTCTCTTCATTCCCACCCCAAAGAAATTAAAGGCATGGCTTCTTAAAAGAAAACAACAAATGCTTCTTTTGCCAATACCTGACATTTTCCTTCAATTTTAACGTACAGGGTTACGTTAGTCTATCTGGCGTCTGCAAAATAGTGAAAAAGGTTAACACCACATGTATAAGGTATTGAAATGTTTCCACATACATAACAGAATTTTCCCCTCTTACTGTGAGATGCAACCTTAGCAGCAGAAAGTGCTGAGAGCACCATTTTATGACTCATGGTGCCTAGTACATTGTTATGGTACCTGAAATGAATTTATGTTGCCACAGTAACGGTTAGAACCAATGCACCAACAAGAGTTATGTTGGGAGATTGGTTCTCATAAGATTAGAGCTTTTGTGGCCTCTGTAACTTGCTGTTCAGTGTGTACTGTGTCCCCTTCTGTACCTGATTCACATCTCCCAGCTAGGAACATTAAATTTAGGCTGCAAAAGTTTATAATTCACCTTGAGAGGTCCTGGGGGTTAATCCCCCAAATGACCCATAGTTACAATAGTATAAATCCACAAAATATACATATCAGGCCTTGAAGCAGGAACTCTAGAAAAAAAATTCTTTGCTCAGCAAAAGAATAGGAAAATAAAACACCAAAAACATGATATCACTTTCTCTAGCAACACAACCAGAGAAGTTATTTGTACATTGTGGAGGGTAAAAGCTCCCATAATGCTTCTACATGGAGATATTTTATCAGCAACAGCACAATCCATGTTCCCAGAATTAAGAGGCAACAAATGTGCTAATTAGAGACAAACATAATAATAAATATATCTTGTTCATCTCAAAGCACTTTAAAGGACATAAGCCTCATTATTCTATTTTTAGAATATACAGAAACTGAGGCAAAGAGGCAATGCAATTTGCCCAAGTTCACCCAGCAGGAATTGAACCCAGGTCTCTTGAGTTCCAGTCCACTGCTCTATCCATTAGGCAACATTGCCTTTCCTAGTATTTTTGATATGTGAACCCGTAGTCTACTGAGAATTTGACTGAGCCCAGTAACCCAGGCCACATTCAGTCAAAGAGTGAACATTTACGAACCAGGACTGGCTTTCAATTACTTATCTAGTGAACATGTATACAGAGAAATTCAACACTGACTTAATACTAAAGCTCAAATTAATTTCAGAAATTTAGTAATAAGCACTACCATCTCATTTAACAAATGAAATCGAAGTGAGGTCAAAACTTTCCTCTTTGTGGCTTTTTTTTTTTTTTTTTTTTTTTTAAAGGATGCAGAAAATAATTCTAGGAGTTAAAATCCTGTGTTGTATACTGTACAGTACACCATGAACAAACTCTTACTTCTGAGGAAAACAGAAATTATACTACCACAAAATGTTGATGCAAAGTATTCAAGTTACATATCGGTTGGGTGTGGGTGACAGATCAGACATGAGGCAAAAATGAATTCTCAGTAGCTGCTGTTCTAACATTTATGTAATTGATTACTGCTTACCTGTTACCTGGGGCACATATGGCACGGACAATCTTTCCACACTGTATCCACTGCCACCTAATGATTCTGCAATCTTGTTTGTCAGGAAAAACAAGTTTTTTTCATGCTTCTCCAAAGATTTGGGAAGACTGTCAAATAATATATATTTAGCAATTAATATTTATTGATACAGATCTACGCATGTAATAAAATAAATCAAGATCATATTGTAAGTCAACTACCACCTGAAGAAAAGTCAGTGTTGATGTTTTGACAGAAAGGAACACTGTTAAATTGGTTATTAATTGAATATTCAAAGCTCTAATTTCTCTGTACATTTAAAAAATATTATGAATCCTCTTAACACAACACACCTAGACGATTTGGAACTTAATCATCACTGTTTATTCTTCACCTAGTCTAGGAGTTACTAAAATATTTTTGGCCTCATTTTGATCCACCAGTTCAAAGTAATTGCAAATGAAATGATTTTCTAATAATCAGATCAGTTTACATTCAAGAATAACTTTCCCAGTAATCTTTTATGGATTTGAAAGATTATGATGCAGAGAACGATTCTATTATTAAGTGTGGCTCTCTGCTCCTGAAGGGTTTAGGATACCACACTACATTTTAAAGTTACAGAGTACAAATAAAATATCTTCTATTACTCAGATGCTATAGCATCAACATGCAACTTACTTCTGACTAACCTTTTATTAAGAAATTAAAATTGAGATTTCCCATTTGATCTTTAATACTACATTTTTCTTCCCCAGTTTGTGTATCATTACCCTTTCTGTGCCACTTCTCCATAGATTCAACCTACTCTATGGTGTACAATTGTTTAATCTCGATAAAGAGAACATTAAAATGCATCCTCATCCATTCTATTATAAATATTTGTATCTACATACATGCGCTTGTCTTTGAAGATGTTTTCTGGTAGAAAATAGGGTGCTTCCACAGTTCGTGTTTCAATGACCTGCAAAACAAGCAAAGTAACACAAGCGGTCTTGGAGTGAATGAATGAAACTTTTCGTTCTTATTCTTCCATATTTAATCTTTATTTGTGCACACAGGATATTACATATATTGTATAGCAGACACCACCACAATGATACATTACTGGGTAGAATAGGTTAAGATATATTTTCCCCTAAACTAACCCATATCTAAAATAACTATTTTTTTTATTTTAGACTGTCTGCTAGATTCTCAGTTGGTATAAATCAGTATGGCTTCTCTGAAGGCAATGGAGCTACATGTTTTATACTAGCCGAGGATCTGGCCAATAAATATAAAATTCCAATTATAATGAAAAGTAATGTAGGTGAACAAAATTAAAATGGTGTACTAGAAGAGGTGAAAATTAACTGTACAAGCTTGAAGATAGTATGCAATTCCCATTGAGCTGACAGAGATTGCACTGTAGTAGTATTAACAGGCACAGATGTATTATGGACATTAGTTCTTACTATACAGAGTCTCTGGAGAGAGAGCTGAATATCATCTTACAGTGGGTCCAGCTTCATATTCCCAAGATTCTGCAGTAAGATATGCAGCCGCTAATACATCTACTAGAGAAGCCATTGCAACAGATATGATGACCATACGAATTATGCAAAAAGGAGGGTGTGCTCAGAAGGCAAAAGTGACAATAATGACAGAATCTCTACATATTCTACCTATTACATGTAGTCTTTCTAAGCTTTAAATCAGCCAGCATGTTGCTATGCTAAAAGATACTAAAAAGAAAAAACATTTAGCAAAAGTTATTTAATTGTTGTAGTGTAGGAAATGCCAGGCTAAATATCAAAGTCACTGATTTTATACTACCTTGCTGACATGCTGGCAAAAGGCAGGGACTGCAATCATCTGACTTAGAAAGTTGAGGTAGGCTGCAACCAATGCCATGACACCACAGCGATTGAACATTGGCAAGTTATCCTCATTAATGATGGCGATGTCCTATAATAAAAAGGAAAACATCAAGTGGCCCAACATTTACAAGTTATTCTGAATTTACATGACTGTTTCATAATCACTATATGTACACTACTAACTAGTACTTACTGCCTTCATCTGAAGGTCTCGGTGCAGTTCACAAACAGTGTCTTAACATTCTTGAAGTAGGTAAGCAATAGCCTCATTCTATAGCTGGGAACAACTAATATAAGGGAATGTAAGGACCCTGTTACCCCATGAGTATGGCAGAGCAAAGCCCAGGAACCCATTTCAACTCTATCCCCATAGGATATGAATAACTCTACTGAAATCTCTGGGGGTTACTTGTGTCCCATGGTGGAGAAGAGTGCCTTTTGACACTTAGTCTTGTGTCTTCCCCATAGACCCCTTTCCATCCTAAATGTAACATTTCCAGGGAATTAGAATGTTATTTAAAAAAATAAATTTCACAAGATGACTTAAAAACAGACAAAATATTGGCATGAGTCACAGGAAAACATCAAAACCATACATAATAGCTCCTTAATCTTCACCACCTCTCTGGAGGTAAGTGGTTAACCGTTAGAAAGGTGAAGTGACTCGCTTAGGACCACATAATGAATCACTGGAAAAGCCAGGATTAGAGCTCAGGACTTATTTCTATCCAGATTCTTCTACTGCTCCAATAACCATGGTATCTAAACTGTTGAATCCATACTCCTGTTCATTCTTCCAGATCACACGGCCTTCCTACTGCATTTAGCAACCTTTTAATAAAGTCTTATTTCATTTAATAAAAGAGACCCAGACAAAATTTTAGCAATTTGAAAAACAGGCCATTTATTTAGTTGCCTGTTTTTCAAAGATGCTGGGAAGCTGCTGGTATTCATGCCACATATTTAGATTTCTACCTTGAAAATCTTGGCTCCTGTTTCTGAATATATGCAAAAACCCAACCCAAATTAAAATCATCTCAATACTCAGCTTTTCGTATTCATTTATATTTACTTATAGAGTGACTGGATTTACGATTTATTAGAACAATAACTCACTAATCTCCTTTGTCCTGTGACTGGAGGGGTGTTAACTGGTCACTTCACTTTGAATAGTCTCTTGCAACATGTGTTAACTAATTATGTAAAATCAAGCTGTTCCAGCTTGCATTTACTGGAGACACTCTGGCTGCCTTTCCCAGACCTGAAGAAGAGTTCTGTGTAAACTTGTTTCTTTCACGAACAGAAGTTGGTCCAATAAAAGATATCCATAAATATACATTTAACGGATTAACCCAAATATCATTCCTGAAGCTTACCTGCAAAGCAATGGCCAGTCGAATGAGATCAATAACCACTTCTTCATTGGCTAGTTCGATTGTTATAAGAGCTAGAGAAGTGTAGAGCAGCTCAAAATTCTTTTGGACATTATCTTCTTCTTTACAACCTAAGTAGATGTGCCTGTACAACTGCTGGCCATGCTATAAAGTGCAGAAAAGGGACATTCAATACTGAAAAAAACCTGTCAATAAAGATTATTTTAAAATACACCAAAACAGGTTATTAAACAAAAGAGCACTACCTTTCTACCTTGAGTGCAATTTTAGAGTAATATGCCATTTTATGTGAACACACTTTTGAGTCTTACATAAATAGTTTCAAAGACAAAAGTCATACACAACATTATACAGGAATCATAATGTCCTCTGCCAGGTTTAACATTGACATGAAGTATTCACGAAAACGAACATTTACATCAGTTTATGGAAATGCGAGGAGGGAACAGAATGAAAAAATAGATCTTCGGTAAAATTTTGAAACACGCCTAAGTGACTAACAAGCCCAAGCCCCATTTTCAAAAGTGAATAAGGCAATTAAGGAGCCTAAATCCCTTTGACTTTCAGTGAGAATTAGGTTCCCAATTGCCTAAGTCTCTTTTGAAAATAACACATTGACACATTTGAAAATCATACTTTTTACCCTCTTGAAGAGCAAACCAAATCACAGTAACATTACAATGAAGGAGTCTATAATTAACAATCTACACTTTCAAGAAATGTCCTAAGCATCAGCCAAATCTATTCTTTAAAGAAATCATTATTTCAAGGCAAAGAATGAACATATAGTAAAAATGATCTAGAAAGGCCATTGCTTATGCAACTGTCTGCTCACAGTTTTTTCATTTTCTATGGCATGACCTGACATGCCCTTGCAGGTGATAGACAAATGTATAGGTAGCAGAGGTATTAACATCACTTGACATCAGTTAGCATATAAGTTTAAAATAAAAGGTTTAAAATTACAGAGATCCGAATGGATTCAGTCCTTTTTTCTACAAATGGCAGCTTACTATTTCAAAGCTGCTGCAACCTAATTGAGCCTGATATTTCTAGATCGCAAATATGTACAGCTCAACAACTGCAATGCTAGTTAGAAAAAACTCTGTTAGAAAATTATTTCCTACACCACTGCTAGCAGACATTACTAATTTTATGTTTCTCAATAGTAGTACTGCATATAAGTGTTTGCCCAGCAAATTATTTCTCTAAACTAGGGTCTGCATCCTTATTTCAGAAGCTAATACTCCTAAACAAAACTGAATTTTAAGATCGTGTGTCCAATAATGCATGTGATCAAAAATCTAAAGATTATGAGGATTTCTTTAAATATGTTTAGGTTTTTTTCTTTATTTTTTCCATAGGTCATTCACCCTCTCAGACTAGATATGGCAACAAAGATATTATACATCTATAGTCAGAGACTGTGACATTAGATACAAAATTATGACTGATCCTGCAGTGAAGGTATAATGAGAAGCAAGTTTGATAGGGAGAAGTTATTTAAACAAACAAGCATAACTCCTTTAATAATATGAGAAATTGAAAAGATACCACAATACACTACTTTTCACAAATTAATGTTGAATGTGTTGCCCGATTCTTTACTGGTTATCGATTATTATTGATTTCCAATTAAGTACCAATTGAAAGACCTGGCTGGGGATTGTACGGTTCTAATTCCAGAATTGGGCACAAGAGAATCAAGCCCATCAAGTTTACTATCTGGTAGAGAACCCAGATGTGCACAATGATGACATCTACACTGAGAGCAATGCAAAGCTTTAATCACTTTTATTAGCATAATTAGTAAAGACACAATGGCTCCAAACCACAAAAATTAGCAAAAATACAGAGTTAAGGTAATATCTTGTACCATTCCTGACATATCTAACACTCCTTCATGGGGACCTGGTGGAAAGAGATAAAGGTCCTGCTCTGCCCCTGGCATGCCAAACGAATCCAGTGGGCCAAACGCTCCTTACTTGGTGGTCTGGCCTCTTACATGTCCATGGGACTGTCATGAACATTCAGACAAATGCCCAGCCTTCCTTGTCCCTATCTAAGTTCCTCACCATAATAATGTTGGTGTGTCCTTATCCTTATCCTGGAAAAAGGCTAATGTAGTGCCCATCTTTAAAAAAGGGAAGAAGGAGGATCCTGAGAACTACAGGCCAATCAGCCTCACCTCAGTCCCTGGAAAAATCATGGAACAGGCCCTCAAGGAATCAATCCTGAAGCACTTAGAGGAGAGGAAAGTGATCAGGAACAGTCAGCATGGATTCACCAAGGGCAAGTCATGCCTGACTAATCTAATTGCCTTCTATAACGAGATAACTGGCTCTGTGGATGAGGGGAAAGCGGTGGACGTGTTGTTCCTTGATTTTAGCAAAGCTTTTGACACGGTCTTCCATGGAATTCTTGCCAGCAAGTTAAAGAAGTATGGGCTGGATGAATGGACTATAAGGTGGATAGAAAGTTGGTTAGATCGTCGGGATCAACAGATAGTGATCAATGGCTCCATGTCTAGTTGGCAGCTGGTATAAAGTGGAGTGCCCCAAGGGTCGGTCCTCGGGCCAGTTTTGTTCAATATCTTCATAAATGATCTAGAGGATGGTGTGGATTGCACCATCACCAAGTTTGCAGATGACACTAAACTGGGAGGAGAGGTAGATACGCTGGAAGGTAGGGATAGGATACAGAGGGCCCTAGACAAATTAGAGGATTGGGCCAAAAGAAGTCTGATGAGGTTCAACAAGGACAAGTGCAGAGTCCTGCACTTAGGACGGAAGAATCCCATGCACTGCTACAGACTAGGGACCGAACGGCTCGGCAGCAGTTCTGCAGAAAAGGACCTAGGGATTACAGTGGACGAGAAGCTGGATACGAGTCAACAGCGTGCCCTTGTTGTCAAGAAGGCCAATGACATTTTGGTATGTATAAGTAGGGGCATTGCCAGCAGATCGAGGGACATGATAGTTCCCCTCTATTCGACATTGGTGAGGCCTCATCTGGAGTACTGTGTCCAGTTTTGGTCCCCACACTACAAGAAGGATGTGGAAAAATTGGAAAGAGTCCTGCGGAGGGCAACAAAAATGATTAGGGGACTGGAACACATGACTTATGAGGAGAGACTGAGGGAACTGGGATTGTTTAGTCTGCGGAAGAGAAGAATGAGGGGGGATTTGATAGCTGCTTTCAACTATCTGAAAGGGGGTTCCAAAGAGGATGGATCTAGACTGTTCTCAGTGGTAGCAGATGACAGAACAAGGAGTAATGGTCTCAAGTTGCAGTGGGGGAGGTTTAGGTTGGATATTAGGAAAAACTTTTTCACTAGGAGGGTGACAAAGCCCTGGCTGGGATGATTTAGTTGGGGATTGGTCCTGCTTTGAGCAAGGGGTTGGACTAGATGACCTCCTGAGGTCCCTTCCAACCCTGATATTCTATGATTCTATGATTAATGATTTTAGCTTATCATCATATACGTCAATTTGTTGCCAAGGCAAGCTTGTGGTTAAGCATCTGCCAAGGTTTCTATCCTGAAATATCCAAGCCTAGTACCACAGTTAAATGTTCCTGTGGTTACCAGGTATCATTTTGTACAAATTCTTCCCCTTAAGCATACTATGCCCAGTTCCCCAAAACTTGGAGTGACTGTTAGGATACTTATCTATGCTAAAGTTCATAGGCTTCAAAGTCTTACGCTAACTGTTTAAGCTAATGCCTTACAGGATACAACCTGAAGGTTCCTTGTGTTACTGATAAGTAAAGTAAAATGCTAAAGCTAGCCCTATGGGCTAAAAATGTTGTCTTAAAAAAAAAAAAAAAAAAAATCGCTGAGGATTAGATCAGTATTGGAGGACCCTACTGAAGTTACTGGTACTCCACAGGAGTCTGGGTGCATGGAACTTACTTCAGGATCATAGCTTAAAGTCGTTAAAGCCCTGATTCTGCAAAGTACCTAACTTCATGCATGCGAGTATTTCCACAGAACGAGAGATTAAGCTGTAAATTCTTTAGTGCACAGAACTGTCTCGGAAATGATTCAGTACCTTGCTTTTAAGGTGCTATAAATTAAAAAAAAATTATAAAAGAATTTTATATTGAGATTTTTAATTTGATGTGAAAAGGTTGCAGCAAAGAAAGACAAGTTAATGATTCAGTTACTTTACATGCTCCTTCAAAGGAAAAGATAACTGTTTCATGCTATTACCTTCTTCATGAAGCTCACGTCTTGCCTTGAAATTTTGTCTCGTTTTATCTTTAGATCAGAAACATCTGGTATTATTCTACAAAGGCAACAAGTATGTCATTTTAATAAAATAACTTATTTATAATTTGTTAAGGGAAGTTGTATGGGGAAAACAGGTTGTGTAATATATATGAGCTATTCAAAACATTCTTGCAATTTCCATTTTAATTATACTCATGTTTAACAATCACATTCAATTTTCTGTTTTAAAGGAAGGAAATAAAAGTAAATATGATTCAAACACAGAAGGTTGCATTTTACACAGCAAAAAACTATCTTCTACAAAGCAAAAATACAATTAAAAACTTAATTAAACCAGCAACTATTTAGAACCTCCATTTAATAAATAATATATTAGGGCTTGGACAGAACCATCTCTATCCTTCAATCAATATAACTGTTTTCCAGTTTTGTTATGGAAAGGTGGACTACAGTGTTACTAAAATGCATAGTAAATAAGACGACACAGGAAGCTGTGTATATAAGGAACCAAATCTAACAACTTAAAGCTTGGGAAAATAGTGCATTAAAATGTTTATGCTTTGAAATATATAATTAACTATATGAACTACTTTAGCATTTGGATATTAAACTAGAAACAATTATTACAACTGAAGCCATTAAAACCAGAACACTACCTTATTCCTCTAAGTTTTGCTCTGTTGTCATGCCGATCAATAAGATTATGCAATATTTCCAAGACCAGCTGTCTTAGTTCAGAGTCTTCCATGAGTGAAGGAGACAATAAAGGATCAAGAAATGGGGCAGGAAGAGCAGCAGCAATAGTCTTTGCATTATATCCTGAAGTCACCTGTTCATTGTTCAAGAGAACATAAGTATTATCATTGTAAACCATTATTACGCTACTAGATAAGAATAATTCTCAACTCCCACTCCATTTCTGAGTGAGCAGGGTTTTTTTCAAGTGTTTGGGGGGATAGGTTCATTTGTAAATGCAATTAACTTGGAATTTCCTGACTTGACTGCTTATTATGCATCCTTAATATTATCTTAAGAGGATTTTTTAAAAAACTAGAATTTCTGGTTCCCCGTCTCTCCATAAAAAGAAAAATATTTCTTAAGCTGGATATTACAGGAATGCCCTGTCCCATGAAAGATGTGCACTGAATGAGGCAACAATTTGTGCAAAGGTCTGCCTCTTTTAGGGCCTAATCCAATACTCACTAAAGTCAATGGAAAGATTCCCCGTTGACTAATTGTCTTTGGCTCATGACCTGAAAACTCTTATCGTACAATTGTATTCATGTGGGCAGATCCCTCAGCCTGTGTGAAAGCAGTTCCAGAATCAGCATCTACATGTTATATTTCAAGCTCCTGGACACAATATGAGATTGGATAATAAATATAGTGAAAAAACATGCTCCAGGTACAGGTGGTTTTTAACCATTCAATCTAAAGAATGAGGTTAGGAGCCCTGCCTCATTCCATTTGTCCCTTAACAGCTGAACCATGTATGCAACAAGCTCTCCCTTGTAGACTTATCTAGCATGCCTAGCCACACGTGCAGATGCAATACAGCCTTTCTTTGCTTAGAAAATTGGTAAAAAAGAACACATTCATATTGCAAGTGTTGCATATACAAAATGTGCTACTTTCAAAACTATAACTTGACCAATTTTAAAATAAATGGTGAAACTTCTCCTCTCCCAACTCTGTGTAGTCAAACAGCTGAATTTTTTTTTTTTTTTAAAAAGGCATTTTTTAAAAAGGCATTTTCAGCCCAGAAATACATTAGCAAATTAAAACAAGACAGGTTAATGAAAATACATAGCTAACTTCAAAACAGACAAAAATATATAAAAAACAAACTGAACAAAAACGTCTTCATTGAACATCCCATTTTAAAAAATTAAGAATTGCGAAGTTTCATTTTACTAGTTTGACAGCCCTGGAGACTGGTGTCCTAATTATCCTCAGAACAGGTGCACACGTGCATTTTCTTGCCAACATGTCTCAGTCTAAAGGTGGAGAGCCCAATTCTCAGATTAGCTTGTAAATCATTATAAAGCCTTCTCAAACTGCAGTCATTCTACTGAGACAGCCACCAAAGGAGCTAATTATACAGTGTATGTACTCATGTGCTCCTTATAGCGCTGTCAGAGTTAGGAACCAGAGTGGGCAGTAAACTTTTCCCACAGTGCAACATATTTGTAGGGATAGAATATCGACACTGGGATGGGTGGGTGAGGGGGGTGCTAGGCATTCTGGGACAGGATTACTTTGACTCAGGTCTGTGCACTGCAGTGTGGACGCAAGAGCCCTAGGTTTGAGCATGACTGAGAAAATCCTAAACCCAGTGTAGATGCTCAAGCCCAGAGTTCCCTGACATGGGTCAGCTGACTCGAGTCCTGCTAACCCTAAGCATCCATTGCTGTGTAGTAGACATATCCTAGGTGCTTAAATAGTAGGTGAGCTCCTTTGAAAATTCATCCTCACAGGATCCAAACTCCAACACTTCACAGATCCAACATGCAATCAGACTGTGCTTGCACCAATGATGCAAAGTGACTCAATGACTGGGAGTTGCAGGTCGGAGACTCAGTTTTTGGGCAAGGAAACTGGGAGCTGGGGGAAGAGGTGTAGATTGGAACTGGCTGGACAAGGAGACTGAGAACAGGAGTTAGTGGGGTGCGGAGAGAACAGGGTGGGGGATGGATCTGACAATAATCCAGGAAGTGGAGAGTAGAATAGGGTATGGCTGGCAAAGAGATTTTAACAAGGAGCCAGAAAGGGAGACTGGGATAAGGAGCTGGGGAGCAAGAGGGAGACTGATATTGGACAAGGAACACATGGAGGGAAAAACTGGACAAGGCGAGTGGGAGCAGGGGAGGGTGAGACTGAGATTTAGACAGTGAAATAAAAGGGGAGATTAAGACTGGCTGAGCAAGGAGACTGGTGCTGGGATGAGAAGTCTCATGACTAGAGAGTGGGATGAGAAGTCAGTAGTAGGGAGGAAACAAGACTGGAATAGTCTGGAGAGGATGGGGATAAAAGTGGTCAAACTTGGGGGGGGAATGGGCAGGAGAGTCTGTACCCACTGGATCGCCTTCCCCTCCAGAGTCTCAGCCCCTCACCCACCCAACCCCAATTTTGTGAGCATTCATGGCCCGCCATACAATTTCTATACCCAGATGTGGTTCTCAGGCTAAAAAGTTTACCCATTCCTGATCTAAAGGTTCCAACCCAACTGATGAACCAGAAGGGTGTCAACATGATGCCACATCTGGAATTTCCCCCTCCTCATTTGTTTTTTAAAAAGGTTTGAGACATACTGAGAACATATATTTGCTCACTGGATTGATTCCCAATGACCAATTTTGAATTAAGTTTAAACTGAATCTCTTCTCATTTGTTCAATTAAATAAATCCCATAGACGATACAGAGACTATAAAAGGGTAGAATTAACTGTAAATTTTTCTGGGGTTACAGATATGTAGGCTTTTTAGTGTATGCATACCTATTATTAAGGCTAAGATTTTTGTCATGGATATTTTTAGTCAAAATCATGGACAATAAAGAAAAATTCACGGAAGCCTATGACCAGTCCCTGACTTGGACTAAAAATAGCCATGGGGAACTGCTGAGTGCCCACAACGCACTCCCTAGCTGGGCAGCAGGGTTTCCCCTATCACCGCTGGTGGCTTGGAGCTGCGGAATACCTGGCACTGCCATCTCGGAGCTGCGGGGCACCCCCCGCTGCTGCTGGAGCCCAGGGTTGCCCGCAGCTCCCTGTTGTCGTGGGCAGTGGGGGGACCCTGCAGCTCCCAGCCACCACAGCCGAAGTCACGGAGATCTCTGGAAGTCATGGATTCCGTGACTTCCGTGACAAAATCAGAGCCTTATATATTATAAAGCAACCTATTATAAACCACAATCTAAGTCACTCTACAAACATTTTGTCCCTTCTACCAGTGATGAGTTATTAAAACCAACTGAAACTCATAAGATATTTCCTAGAGACCCAGGGCATTTGGTAAATTTCATATTTAAGTGTAATTTGAATGGCTGAAGAAACTTTAAAGTTTAAAAGAGTGTATTTGTGAAAAATCAGTATTTCTAATTGTTCTTTTTCTAATTTCTTCTTTTAAGAAGATGAGGAAGGCTTGGGAGGTGAGGCACTGAGTAATGGCGTCTGAAGTGCTTTGCCATTTTAAGCCATAATTCCTCCTGAGGCACTGGGAGCTTAATAAGCGCCCACTGCTACACCATAGAAGGGTATAGAAATTACAGCTCTTGTAGGGTGGAGAGGGAAAAATATTTCACTTAGAGGTTGCTAGCACTGCTAGCAGAACTAGCCACTTCAACTCCCTGGCATTTTTTGGGCCTGCAGCCCCAGTTATGACCGACATCCTCTGAACTACTCTGTGGGAATGGAGGATTAACTCCTGAGCTTCTCGTAAAGTACCTGTGCTTGAGCAGCTGTGATTTTACTCTGTATATCTACAGATATTGATAGTGTGAACATGCACACCACATTACATAATTTGACTAAAATCAAAATTCGGTGCATTTACAGAATAAGTTATCTACAGAATCTTTTAGAAAATATATTTAACAAATAAGGCTTACCATAAGTAAAGATCTCAGCAACATGATCTGAATCCGCCTAGTTCCCAAATCCCTGGAATCAGGGGAAGATACTCAAAAGTTAGCTTGAATCAATTTCTCTGGATAACTTCAAAATATTATTTAATCACATATACTATTTTTAATCACTTCTTGTGTGCCAAGAGAAAACAACAAGCTAGGAGACCAAGGTACAAGACTGACTAAAAAAAAAAAAAAAAAAAGAGTAAACACCTACAAAAGAGGTACAAATGAATGGTTAAAAAACTGTTTCAAAAGGATAGTTACAGGAAGGCACACAACTGAGTAAGCAATTAGACACAAAGAACATACAAAGTATGGATAATGCTGTAAATAGAGAGGGGCCTAAATTTCAGAAGTGTCCCAATATTGAATGTTTCCTTATACCAGTAGTCCCCAACCTTTCTGTGACAAGAGCACATTCATGCCTTCAGAAGAGTGTGGTGGGCAGCGACGCTTCTCGGCGGCATTTTGGCGTCAGCATGTCCAACGGAAGCGCTCCTCGGTGGCATTTTGGCAGCAGCTTCTCCGCCGGAAGTGCTCAGTGGTGGCATTTTGGCAGCAGCTTCTCCGGGGGATGCACTCCTCTCCTTTTTGTTCCTTGACCCTGATGGTGGGCATACATAAATGCCCTGACGGGCGCCATGGTGCCCAGGGGCACCGTGTTGGGGACCACTGCCTTATAGGAAGTGCTGAACTTGAGCCTAAATGTTAGAAGTGCTGAGCACTCATAGCTTCCAATGAATTCAAATGGAACTGTAGCTGCTCAGCACTTCTAAAAAATCAGGCCTTAAATGTCCAAGTTGACAACCCAATTTTAAAATGAAAAAGAAGCCATCCAAAGTGAAACAAAGTTCAGCATAATTTTCCCACCATGACTCCTTCTTAATCTTAAAGTCAATTAGTATTGAATGAAGCAGAAAACTTTCTGAATTATTCAGCTGTCTAGAAATTTGTAGTCTGAAGACAATTCCACGACTAAGAAAGCATACTTCCTAAAAATGGAAGGAATTAATGGAACATTTTTAGAAACACCTGCATGAGTTTGAAGAGCAGAAATTTTGTAGTGCATGATATGTAGGGCTTTCCAATCAACTGTAATTAAAGTTGCATTTTGGATGCTAGGTTCATACTGCTGTGTGTGTGTGGCTTGTTTCTCTATCACATTGAATAGAAACCTAGCAGCTGAGAGTTATTTTAAATTCCAATTTTTAAAAGTTCTACTTTAGGAGGGCTTCAGAACAGAAAAGAGCTTATATTCAGAAGCTCAAAAAAAAAAAAAAAAAAAGCAACGAAGTACAAACCCAAGGTGGCTTGTATCCAACGAATGTGAGGATGTTCCAAAAACAGGTACTTTCCCCATAACGAACATCATAATCTCTGACCGCTGGTAATCTGGAAGATTGCTCCCAAAAAACCCTAAATAAAAATGGAGAGAAAGATTACACTTCAGGCTACTTTCTTTATTCTGTAGAGGTTAATAAATGTAAGGAATAAAATATCTACTCTGACTGGGTCTCCTGTACCTTTTGCAATGTTCTACTTTGTAGTACAGCTGTAATAGATTGCTCAGTATTCATCTGTGCAACTCTGCCCATTACTGTACACCATCTTGTCACGACTGCCTCATTCTCCCTCTTCCCCCCAACACACTTTCTAGTCTCATCTTTCCTGAGTAATTATACTACTTAAACCAGGGCATTTGACATTAATTGCAAGGTAACAGAGTATTCAGGAGCTGGAAATTTTCCAAGCTAGAACAAAATTTAATTCAATTCCTTACCTTTGCACTTTCCTATGCTATTATTAAACATGAATGGGGTACTCAAAGAAGAACTCTTACAAGAATATGACTATGCTCTTTCTTCACCTTCAAACTACAATACAGTTATGTTAAATCTGAATTTTTGAGATGGAAAGATTTCTAAAACCATGACAAAGTTGAGTCTTACAATGAAGTTGAGAAAGAGTTACTGCAGTTGAAAGGGTTAAGGTATACAGAAATTTAAGAAACAGATTAATTTTCCAAATCTGCTGAACAAAAATTTGAGGGAATCAGACCTAAATAATTGGAGGAAATTTAAAGTAACAATTTTCATTAAATGTATAGCAACACAAATAGCACTAAAGTAACAGGAATGTCTGAAAAGAGAGAAGTTATGCTAATGAAATTATTTACAGAAGTGAATGCTAAAACAGGATTTTATGTCTCTTGGAAACACAGTAACAGTAACCCAATAAGTGGCCAGTAGGTGTCATTGTTGCTGCTATGTTTGATTTTTGAACAAGTTTTCAAGCAGTAACAATTAAAATATATCTCAACAATGTATACTGTGATTCCCAGGTGGTTTTCATATCATACAGATATTGTATATATATGTCTGATACACAGCATACATTAAAAATATGGGAATTTAAGACAGCAGCTTTGTATTTCAAGGGTTCTGTTTTAAGTAAGAGACATAAACCCATAGGTTTTATTTGTATTTTTCCAAAACACAATATTAATCAGCAATATGACTCGGCAGAAGTGACAGAGTTCCATTTTTATTGTGCCTCAGTGACTGAAATCTTATTTGCCCAGTTAACAAGTAAAAAGACAGCTCCCTCTAACTCTCAACCCCACAAACCCAGCCTGTGTTCTAAAAGTTGGTGCAGTCAGACACCTTACTCTTATCTTGGTGGGAGTGAGGGGAAATAAAGAGGTGAATGGCAAGACCTTTACTTAAAGGAGTGCTCTGTGTTTAGACTTCATACCCATGTCAGTTTTTAAGTTACCTTTTTGAAGTGAGTGCATGCTCAACGGGAAAAAAAAATCTTCACTCACCAATTGTTTGAATAATGGCATTCTGGACAATCCTCTCGTCGCTTTCTTTGGAGCTTGTGCTGAAACTGGCACTGCCAGTTGAGCTACGCCTCTCACCTAATTCAAAATCAACACTGAGACGCAGGTGCTTCAGTAGGGTGTTAAACACTTCCAAGACTGTTGGGCCTGTAAAGTAATAGATAATAATGGCTGTAGTTTAAAAATGAAAAATGCCTAACAAAACTAGACACATCTTCAACAATCCCTTTTCAAAAGAACTGTCGATTATGCTGAAAAGCACAGGTGAACTTGATTTGTTTGAAGGAGAAAGTAAGCAGTCAGAAACTCAGTCTTCAACACAAAACCACAGGGAGCATTATGGCTATTTTAAAGATTGCAACACTCTTTATAAGCATGTACAAGAGTGAAAATCTGTCTGTGAGTCTCTTTTGAAAATGGGACTTAGGGTAAATTTTTCACGCACACAACTAAATCCCTGATCTTTCCAGTCTAATTTAAATGCATATTCTCATTGAAGTCTAAAGTTTTGTCTATATTAGGAAAATTAACTGCTGCTAACAGGTATCATCAATGGATGCAACTGAACATACATACAGTTGCAGTTAAGAACCAACTGAGTTCAATGGTTCCAGAAATCTCAGTTAAATCCTGCTTCATTTCTAGTTTAGGGTTCCAATCCAGTTTTGACCATTGTTTCTGAGGTGGTGTTGAATGGTTTGTCCTTGTCGACACTTCATTTAAACCTTTTCAGCTCAACCCTCTGTTGTCAGCAATGGCTTTTTTCACATTGTAAACAAGGCTAATAGGTCTATTTGTGCAAGTAGGACCACCTTACATCTGGAAGAATCAGGCCCTTGCTTAAAATCAACAATGAAAAACAAACTGCAGGCAGTAGAGGAAACAAAGCAGGAAAAAAAGGAGCTCTTAGGTTAGAGTAGTTCCCACGGAGTAAGTGATTTGATTGGCTTCAGTTTCTTATTGGTTCCTCAGATTTTATAAAAACATTAACGATTATAGTTATACATAATGAAATTGTGTATTTCATGGACAGTCACTAGAAGGGAGACAGTTAAATGGTACACAAGATCATAAAGGCTGGATAGGAATAGCACTGAGGAAAGCATGAAAATGGGAGAGGGAGACTGATATGCCTTCCAAATTATTTTTAAAGTTCCATTATACACAAGCCTCACAATTAAGTTAAATAAATTTCCCCATTTAAGAAATTAATTAAAAGAGTGTATTTACCAATTTTTGAAATTAAAAAAATTTAAAATGATCAGTTGTATGATGTGCCCATTTATGAAATTCTAAATATATTTTCAATGGCAAATTTATTTGGAAACCATAAATATACTCTGTGTGTTTTCAGATTCTGAACAGCATAGTGCATTTTGGAACACTACTTTCCATGCATTCAGAGCAGAGCAGAATGAAGCCACCAAACCAAAGTATACTGCTGGTCTGTAGCAGCCTGTAGGAAAGCTGAAAAGTAGGCTTTTTCAGATACCTTTCATTAAGGCTAATAGAATGTCAATAACTCATAAGACGTGACAAAATGAAAAGCAACACTCTTCTGTAATGCATTCATTGGTGGTTGGAGCCTAACATTGATTTTATAATTATGAAGGATTATCACAATGGGGAGAAAGAAATTGCAGTCTCCCCCAAGGATCTGTAGTGGAACCTGTGCTGTTCAATATATTCATAAATGATCTGGAAAATGGGGTGTGCAGAGAAGTGGCAAAATTTCAGATAGCTAAGTTCAAAGCTGACTGTTAACAGTTACAAAGGGATCTCAAAAAAAAAAAAAAGGTGAGTGGGCAACCAAATGGCAGATGAAATTTAGTGTTGATAAGTGCAAAGTAATGCACAACAGAAAAAAAGTTATCCCAACTATACATATAGAATGATGGGATTTAAATTAGTTGTTACCACTCAAGAAAGATCTTGGAGTCATTTTGGATAGTTCCCTGAAAACATCTGCTCAATGTGCAGCGGCAGTCAAAAAAGCAAACAAAAAGCTAGAAATCACTAGGAAAGAGATAGATAATCGGACAGAAGATATCAGAATGCCATTATATAAATCCATGCTATGCCTGCACCTTGACTTCTGTGTGCAGATCTGATTGCCTCATCTCAAAAAAGATATGGGAGAATTAGTAAAGGTACAGAGGAAGGGAACAAAATGGTTAGGGGTATGGAACAGCTTCCACACAATGAGAGATTAAAATGCTCATCTTCGAAAAGAGATGACTAAGGGGAGGGGATATGATAAGAGGTCCATAAAATCAAGAATGGTGTGCGAAAAAGTGAATCAAGAAGTGTTATTTAGCCCTTCACTTAACACAAGGACCATGATTCACCCCTTCTAATTAATAGGCAGTAGGTTTAAAAACAAACCTAAGGAAGTATCCTTCACACAACACAGTCAACTTGTGGAACTTGTTTCCATCGGATGCTATGACGGTCAAAAAGCGTAACTGGGTTCAAAAAAGCACTGGATAAATTCAAGGATAATGGGCACATCAATGGCTATTAGCCACGATGGTTAGGGAGGCAACACAGTGCTCCAGATGTACTTAAGTCTCCAGCTTCCAGAAGATGGGACTGGACAAGGGGATGGATCACTTGATGATGCCCTGTTCTGCTCATTTCCTCTGAAGCATCTGGGACTGGCCACTGTTGGAAGACAGAATACTAGGCTAGATGGACTATTGGTCTGACCCAGTATGGCCATTCTTATGTTCTAAGGATCAATATTGATACGTATATCTAGTGCCATAAGAGGCACCTCCCAAAGCAGGTGCACTGCTGTGTCTCAATTTCTTCTCCTATTCGGGACTAGACAAAGTCAGAAACATAATGTTGAATTTCATCACAAAGTCTCTCCTCTAGAGTTTCATTTATTAAACAAAAATTCAGCATTGTTCCTGGGCTCCTCAAGTTCCTTTTGTTTCTTCCCCAGAGTTTCACAATTACCTTCGTATCAGGGCTTCACTGAATTTCCTTACTCCTTCACTGAAGTTCTTTACCAGGACTCCCAATTGTCCTGCTCCCAGGGTCCTGCCCCAGCTCCTTCTGTGGAAGAAGTTCTTCCAGTCCCACTCTGGGCCCTTTGGTCACTGCTCTTCACTTAGTAGTTTTCCTTCTGCCAGTCATTTTGGAGACTCTTAGATCTTGGTCTCCCTCTGACTAAGCAAGAGGCCTGGTCTCTCTCTCATAATTACTCAAGTCTACAACCCTTAGAATTCCTGGTTGTAAAGGTCTGAGGCCCTCTAACAGTCAAGGTAGGCCACACCTGCAATTATAGGACCAGCGCTCTGGAACAAGCTCTAAGTGCTGAACAAAATACAGGGCAAGTTCCATTCTACACCAAAGAGAGAATGGAAAATCTGATTTAATTTTGGATTTGAAAAAAAGCTAAAAATGGTAAAAACAAACAAACAAAAAAATCCAACAGCTTAAGTTTTTATTCATTCTGAAATTCACTGAAATAGTTCATTGGTTTCACACCATTCATTTACCATGACTCACCTATGGATCCTTTAGCAGCAATGGCAACTGCTTCCAAAAGAACCTGAATAATGCCTGCTCGGACTCGTGGCGAATCCCTTTTGCGAGCATCAAGGTGTCCAAGGGTCTCCTGTATTACATGATGGGAGTATTGTGCCTATAAAAGAAAAAAATAGTTTGTTACTTTCCTTTCTAATTAAAAATATCACCGCACACAACCTTTCAGCCCTGAACTCGGACTAACAATCTTGAGTGGTGTTCCTCTTTGCTTTAGCACTGCATTTGTGCAAATTATACATTTCTAAATCCCAGTCAATAAAAAGCTGGACTAAAGGTGGATAAAGGATGCCAGGAAGGACCATTTTCCATTACTATCCCTCATCTTAAATGAAGCACAGCCTCATTTAAGTGGTACGTTGATGGAACGGCAAATATTAGTTGTATTACTTGTATCAATAGTTTGAGTTAACAATGTGACAATTCTTTGCCCTTTGGATGTGTGTGCTGGTTATGACTTGAAAGTCAGTTTTATTCTTCCTCCTTCCTCATACCCAAAAATCCGAGAACATATGGGATTAGATACTCATCAACTGTGATCCTTGGTCATGGGTACAGGGTAAAATTGTTTGAAAACTACTGGAGGATGAGATCAAATTTTCCTATAAGGCACATAAATGGCAGGGACATTGTAGATTCTTTGCCTTCATCTACCACCAAATAGCGATCTGTCATTATGAATAAGGCTGGAAGTCTGTCACGGAGGTCACGGATTCCATGACTTTCCATGACCTCCGTGACTTCTGCAGAGGCTGGTGCTGGCTTAGGGATTACATGGCTCGGGCAGCACCTGGGCCAGAAGCAGCAGTTTGTGTGTGGGAGGGGGCTCAGGGCTAGCGGCAGGGGATTGGGGTTGTGGGGGGACTTATCTCGGGGTGGGGGACTCCTGCCTCCTACTGGCATGGCCCTGCAGCTCCTAGGCAGCGAAGGGGCCAGGGAGGGGGGTCTCCGCCACACACTGCCCGCAAGTCTTGCCCCCGCAGCTCCCATTGGTTGCCGTTCCTGGACAATGGGAGCTGCGGCAGCCGGTGCTTGTGGCAGGAGCAGAGCGTGGAGCCCCCTGGCCCCTACACAGCCTACGAGCTACAGGGATGCGGAGCCGGGTAGGGAGCCCATGCCAGCCCCGCCAACTCTTCCCCCTCAGCACCAGCGGGGGTCCTGGGCCACACTGCCTGGCCCCTCCCCACCACCAGTGGGGTCCCGGGCTGCGCTGCTTGCCCCCCCCACCAGCAGGGTCCTGGACCACCTCCCTCAATGCTCCCGGAACATTGCCTCCTCCCCCACCCGAGCACCCGTGGCTCCCTGCCCAAGATTTAGTCATGGGTATTTTTAGTAAAAGTCAGGGACAGGTCACGGGCAGTAAACAAAAATTCACAGCCTGTGACCTGTCCATGAGTTTTACTAAAAATACCCGTGACTAAAACGTAGCCTTAATTATGAATAAGCGAGCATATAATTCATATTGTCAGCTTTGTTCTTACGATATGTATAGGTCTAATCACTGGACTACATCAAACCTACCTGTATAGAATACATGATGATTTTGAAGCAGGAGACAGCAAATTCATTGGGGTCCCAGAGTCTGTGATGATCTAAATGTCTGTAACAAAAAACCAAAAGACGTCAGTTTTCCCCAGTGTTTGTTTTTTACACTAATTCTTGACAAAATTATGGATTGTGTCCCAGCAATTGGTTTTTAGTTATTTTAAACTGAAAGTCCTGTTTGCAATGAGGAGACTATTTTTGTGGTCCCATTTATCATTGCTGTGTGTCAAAAGGTTTTCAGCTTGTTAACTCTCAAATGACAGTCTTGTAGTTACAGAAGAGGACTGGAAGTCAGGAGATCCATGTTCTATTTGCCAAAACCTCTGGCCAGAATGTTGACATTTGGGTGCTGTGACAAAGTTCCTCTACCTTGGTGGGTCTTGCGCTTATTGGTGGATTTGCTCGCCTTGGAGCTTCACAGCAGGCCTCAGTTTGGCCGTTTTTGTGAACCCACAGTCCAGGTTAACTCCTCCTGTGTCTGACCAGGAGTTGGGAGGTTTGGGGGGAAACCCAGGCTTGCCCTCTACTCCGGGTTCCAGCCCAGGGCCCTGTGGAATGCAGCTGTCTAGAGTGCCTCCTGGAACAGCTGTGCGACAGCTACAACTCCCTGGGTTACTTCCCCATGGCCTCCTCCCAACACCTTCTTTATCCTCACCATAGGACCTTCCTGGTGTCCGATAATGCTTGAACATAATGCTCAGTCCTCCAACAGTCCACATTCTCACTCTCACTCTCAGCTCCTAGTGCCTCTTGCTCCCAGCTCCTCACATGCACACCACAAACTGAAGTGAGCTCCTTTTTAAACCCAGGTGCCCTGATTAGCCTGCCTTAATTGATTCTAGCAGCTTCTTGATTGGCTGCAGGTGTTCTAATCAGCCTGTCTGTCTTAATCGTCTCCAGAAGGTTCCTGATTGTTCTGGAACCTTCCCCATTACCTTACCCAGGGAAAAGGGACCTACTTAACCTGGGGCTAATATATCTGCCTTCTATTACTCTCCTGTAGCCATCTGGCCCGACCCTGCCACAGTGCCTAAAGTTGGTCATTGTAGTTTCTATTTAGGAACCTAAATAAGTGGCTTTATTATCAGAGGTATTGAGTATTCACAGGTCCCTCTGAAATCAACCCCCCTGTAAGATAAATAAGTATTATCCCAATCTTGTAGTTGAGGAAGCTGAGGCATAAAGGCCAATATTTTGAAGATTCATAGTTTGAAGATATGATCGAATTGGTTCTCCACCATAGGATGCGCACACGCCCATGCACTCTCAATCAGAGACTGCACAGTAGTGACTGCAAGCCTGTGCATTTAAGGAAGCAAAAACTCATTGTTGCTCAGTTTCTTCTCAATTGACTGATGCATCAGGACACAGCATTCTGATTTATGTGCTGCAATGAAAAGGCGCTTTAGTGGATCCCAAACCACTTTGATCCAGACCATTCTAGTACCACCAGCACACTTTCTGCACACCTCAGGAGACCTTCCAGAAAAGAGTCAAACTGCAGAGATACCCGTACTTCATCTTAATCTGCCCGTCCTTCTAAGAGGCCGTTCTGACATCTCGGTTGAAGGCATCGACCAACCTATTCCACTGGATCCTCTGTTGTGCAACTACAGCCCCTTTGGAAACCAACTGTCTTACTTCTTGCTTGCCTGGGAACATCATACCTCAGACAAGTGAGTATTGGAGGTCATCCACTTCCATCCTATCCCTCCCCTCCACCCTCTTCAAGGACCCTTCTCACAAGGAACTCCTAAAGTAATAAATTCAGTCTTTCCTCCTCCTGGGGACAACGGAGCCAGTTCCACTGGAATTCGTCAGAAGAGGCTTCTATTCCAATTGCTTTCTAGATCCCAAGAGAGCTAGCGGGTGGAGACCAATCCTTGATCTAATGAACTTAAACAACTGTGTTCTGGGACATCTCAGAATAGTGACAGTAGCTACCATAATCCTTTCCCGAGATCCAGGAGACTGTTTCATTGATGTCAACCTACAGGATATTTTCAAGTAGTGATCCACCTGCTCACAACTTTTCCTATGCTTTGTAACAGGAAAAGATCACTATCGGTATCGAGTTTTCCCTTTTGGATTCTCCACTGCCCCAAGGTTATTCACAAAGATTTTCCCAGAGATATCAGTTTGCCTCCAACAGTGGTGGAGCTCAGTATTCCCATACTTGGATGGATGGCTGCTACAATACCTGCCAGCACAGGAGGTCCACAAAGCAACATCCAAGACTTAACCTTATTCCAATCTCTGAGGCTCCATATCAATCACTAGAAATCCATAGGTTTCAGAGTAGCAGCCGTGTTAGTCTGTATCCGCAAAGAGAAAAGGAGTACTTGTGGCACCTTAGACACTAACAAATTTAGTTTGAGCATAAGCTTTCGTGAGCTACAGCTCACTTCATCGGAGTGAGCTGTAGCTCACAAAAGCTTATGCTCACATAAATTTGTTAGTCTCTAAGGTGCCACAAATACTCCTTTTTTTAGAAATCCATACAGTCCCCAGTACAAAGAACAGACATTATAGGAGCTACCCTAGATTCCACAACAGCCAGACTGTATTTTCTACCCTTTCCAGTATTATCTCAACAATAAAACTGAGCTCACAAACAGCAGGGGTTAGCCTAAGGCTCTTGGGTCACATATTAGCCTCCATGTCTGTGACTCTCCATAGAATCAGAATTGTAGGACTGCAAGGGACCTTGAAAGGGCATCTAGTCCAATCCCCTACACTCATGGCAGGACTAAATATTATCTAGACCATACTTGACAGATGTTTGTCTAAACTGCTCTCAAAAATCTCCACTGATGGAGATTCCACAACCTATTTATTCCAGTGTTTTACTACCCTGGAGTTAGGAAGTTTTTCCTAATGTCCAAACTGAGTTGCCCTTGCTGCAATTTAAGCCCACTGCTTCTTGTTCTAACCTCAGAGGTTAAGGAGAACAAATTTTATCCCTATTCTTTGTAACAATCTTATGTACTTGAAAACTGTTACCATATCCCCTCTCTGTCTTCTCCAGACTAAACAAACCCAATTTTTTCAATCTTCCCACACAGGTCATGTTTTCTAGACCTGTAATAATTTTTGTTGCTCTTCTATGAACTTTCTTCATTCTGCAAGCCTACAACTCAGATCCTTCCAAATGTGGGTAAGAACAGTGTATACCCCAAACCGACAAAGACTATCCAAACATATTAGTCTCTCCTAGTGTGGAGGAGACTTTCACTTGGTGGAAGAACCCACTTAGTCTGTGTTGGAACCCCATTCTCGTATTCCGCAACATCAAAGATCTTCACCACAGACACTTCTCTGCTAGGATTGGAAGCGCAACAGCAGGGAGTCACAGCCCAGGGTAAATGGTCTTACTGCAACTGGCACTTTATATCAACATTCTGGAGCTAAGAACAGTATGATATGCTTCATAATACTTCCTTCATGCCACATGGGGTCACTTAGAGTAATGCTGGACAACTAGGTAGTGATATATTACATCAACCTCCAAGGTGGAACAAGATCACAATTCTTGTGCGCAAAGTCGCTAAGGCTGTCGAACTGGTGTTTCTACCATTGGATATAAGTATGAAGAGTCTACCTACCAGGCTTTTAAAATATATGTGCAGACTTCATGAGCAGATACTTCTGACAAGACCACAAATGAGAACTCAAAGACTCTGTATTTTGCAGGTTTCTACCAGGAATAGGCCTCTTTGCCAACCTGAACACCATGAGGTGTTGCCTGTTTCTGCTCCAAGGAAGGTTATGGCCATAAATCCCTGGGGGATACCTTGACAATATCATGGCCCCATACTCTTCTTCGCCACCTCTACTACTAATCATCAAGAGCCTTCTCAAGCTGTGACACAGATGAGACATAGCCAGAGCTATTCTCCTAGAACTGGGCTGACCAAGACAGATATTGTACTCAACTCTCATCCACCTCTCAGAAGTAACACCCCCTCAAACTTTCTATCATGAAGGATCTCTTGCCACAGGGATCTTAATTCATCCTGGTCCCTCCTCCCCGAACCTGAAAGCGTGGCTCCTCAATAGCTCAAACATGGAGCTAACCTGTTTAGATAGAGTTCAGTAAATATTCCCTCTAGCAGAAACCTTAATACTCACAAGACATACCCCCAAAATGGAAACATTTCCAGTCCTGGTGCTCCCTCCTCAAGCATCAGAGGTTCTGTTTTCCAAGATCATGGATTACTTATTGCAATTAAAGACACAGGGTCTCTCAGTGAGTTCTACCAGAAGACATCTAGCCATCACCACAGCTTTCCCCTCACCCATTCATGGCTTTCCCACTCTTCGCACACTCTACAGCAGCAAGATTACTCCAGAGTCCATACAGCTTATTTTCCCTGTTTAGAACCTGCCCTTCCAGCAGGACCTCAATTTGGTTCTTAATGCATTAAGACCTCCCCACTCCTTTGGACTGATGACTACCTGCTCTGGCCTCCAACTTTCCCTCAACAAGTCACTCATCATCAACATTACTTCAGTAAAATGAATAGGAGAATTGGGAGCACCCATGGCTGACCCAGCATATACCACCTTTTACAAAGGCAAAATTATACTATGCCCCCATCCGTGCTTTCTCCCCAGGTTTCCTTGGAATATCTTATTACCCAGGAGATTCACTAGAGATTCACTAGCCCCAGTTTTACCCCAAACCTCATGCCTCCAGAGAGGAATCTAGTTCTCAGTCACTGGATGTCAGAAGAGCCCTTGCCGTCTTCCTGGGCAGACTTCTCAGATTCCCTATTTTAGTGTTTTTTAAAAGAATTTTTTCGTCTCAAAAATGCATATTTTTAAATCAGATTTTGTGTTCAGCCCTCCATTTTAGAATATCTGAAAAGTGCCCTGTTCACAGCTCAGTAGTAAGGATTGGATGGTGCTTGGTCAATAATCCTTGCCTTTATGGAACTATAGTCGATGTAATGAGTGGAATTGTTGTTCACCAATGGTTCTTTTGATTGGCAATATATTTTATAGGAGAAATTGTTTTATGTAACTAGGCTCAGAGGTCATAAACTGGGCACATTTCTAAATATAAGATAACAAGAATACAATATATTAAAAGTATTGGGAGGAAGAAGGTGTTGAGTCTTGTGTCGTTCCTGGTGTGTTACTTCTTTTGGCAACAGAAGTCAGAAACAGAAGTAAGCCAAAGACCTTTTATTGGCTAAAGGAAACCAGTATTAGTTTCAAGGTCACCTTACCTTCTGAAGAGTCTTGAGAATATTGAAGAGTCTGTAACCTTTCCAGTTCTATCTTCAGCAATTATATATAGTAAGTCCTCAGAACTCTTCTGGCCCACAATACAGATGGCCAAGTGAAAAAGCCAAGAGTTTCTTCTGTTGAAACCACAATCTCCACAGAAGAATCAACATTCTACATTGGTTTTGTGAGTGACTTACTCCTGTGTGATTGTCAATAAGACAGTTTAAAAAAGGGGTTCTCAAACTGGGGGTCGGGACCCCTCGGGGGGGGGGGGGTGGTCAAAAGGTTCTTACATGGCGGGGGTTGCGAGCAGTCAGCCTCCAGCCCAAACCTGCTTTTCCTCCAGCATTTATAATGGTGTTAAAAATATAAAAATGTGTTTTTAGTTTATGGGACGGAGGTCACACTCAGAGGCTTGCTATGTGAAAGGGGCCATCAATACAAAAGTTTGAGAACCACTGGTTTAAAAGAAGCAGTTGAGAGCGTTCAGGATGAGCTACTGCAGAAGTAGGAAAGTATTTCCTATACTGATCCTCTTGTGGAAGCCAAAGTACCAAAAGTAGATATATGTTAAGAAATATTTCTATTATAGCAGCACCCATATAGAGGCCCCAATAAAGTTTGAGAACCCAGTATATTAGATGCTGTATAAACATTAAGAGTCAGTCTTTGTCCTTCAGAATTTACAATCTAAGATTATATCCCCTAAGTAGTTGGAAAACCTTCTCCCCCTTCACCCGCCTCTGCACCAGAGAGATGAGGCTTTGAGCTCACATGGTCGGATGTCTGATTGAGCTTCTAGAATAACCTTCAATGTATGAGGCTTGGATTTGTCTTTCTACTTCCTCTTTGCCTCAGGAAGAGGAGGGTCCTCTGGCCATTGACTTGTCCAGGTACTCAAAATCAGACTTGTTGGTGTTAAACCAACATTCCAAGATGAACAGATGGAGCTTATACTGAACCTCTTTTGTGCCCTGTACGTGAAACTGGTGCACAGAGCGTCTAGCAGATGACTGACACATCCAGATAATGCACACTAGTTAGTAATTAACATTTTTGCCTTTCAAAAAGCACAGTGCTTGAAGTCTAATATATTTTATTTAAATCAGCCACTGCAGAATACAAGGGGCAAAATGCCTGAACATCATGCCACATGATAGATCCTACCAACGTGGACAAAAGGCCAGAGGACCCAAAGGAAAAAAATCTAATATTCTCTATTTAATAAAAGGTACATACAGTAACAGTTTTTGAGGTGTGTTGTGCACATATACATTCCACTACAAGTGTATGTGCACCTAACACTTTCTAATTGGAGACTTTTGCTGGCAGTGCATGCACTGCTGCTCTCCTTGTGTGCAGAGATAAGGACATAAAAGGGCTCATATATGTAGTGTCCAATGTAGTAGGAAAAGGCAAGAGGGTCATGGAATAGATACATACCCAACACATCTCAAAGAACAACAGTTACTGTACAGACAAGTATCGTTTTTCTCCCAACTTCGAGTGTACATATATATTTCATCACAAGCGATTCATCAGTAGTTCTCTTGTAGGTGGAGGACTTCAGATCACTTGAACAGAGACTAGCACTGACTTGCCAACGTTATCATCATCTCTACAGGCTTGAGTGATGTCAATGTCTGGAAAAGGTATGAACAGATGACTGTGGCTGCTTTGCAGATATTCTCTATAGGGATGTTGCTCAGAAAAACTGATTAAGCAGACTAAGCTCTAGTAGACTGAGCTGTTATCCTTGAGGACTTTAATAAGACTGTAGCACTGCTTAATGCAGTCAGAAATTCAACAAGAAAGTTGCTGAACCGTTACAAGTTGGCCTCAAACTTTCTCAGTTTAGGCTACAAAGAATCTCAGAGAGCTCTGAAAGCCACAGTGTAATCCAGATAGAATACCAGAGCTCTGCAAACAACTAAGGTATGGAGTGTCTCTTCAGCTTTTGAGGAGTGAGATCTTGGGGGAAAAAACAAACACCAGAGATGAATTGTTTGATTCAGATAGAAAGCCGAAATTATCTTTAACTGAGGGTGTGGCCTAAGAGAAACTTTGAAAGGAGGATCAGCTAAGAGATCTTGAAGTTCTGAAATTCTCCTTGTAGAGATGACTGTCACTAGGAATCCCTTCTTCATAGAAAACAGAGACAGTGAGGAGAACCGATTAGTCTGGAGATGTCTAAGTTAAGATCCAATAAAGGTACTGGATCAGACACAGATGGGTAGATGTTGATTAAACCTTTCAAAAATCTGGAAATCAGAGGGTGAGAGAAGACAGAAAACCTGTCCACTGGCAGATGCAAAGCAGATATTGATATCAAGTGGACTCTCAAAGAACTAACTGATAGGTCAGAAGATTCCAAGCGTAACAAAGTACAATACATGTGAGATCTCTGTGTGATGGGGTGGTATGGGTTGAGATTGCACCTAAACAGAAAACCTCCTTTTAGTTACCGTACAGTCTCTTGAACTCCTTATCAGGAGCAGATCTAGACGAGACTGCTGAGTGCACTCTCTGGTGTCAGAAGAGTCAGAAACTGGGTGGGTGAAGAAATAATCAAAGTCCTGCTGAGGGACTTGGTAACTTCTATCAACCCACTTTGCCATACATGACACAGAGGAAGTGAATGTTCACTGGCTCTAACAAGACTTCATTAATGGGAAGGGCAACCCTTCCTGGGGCAGGGCCTATAGAATATTAAAGAGACTGTGTGGGTTTTCATGTACGAGCTCAGCCCGACACCCTGAGAAGTAGCTACTCTTCTCATCAAGTCCTGAAAGACTTTAAAGTTTTCTGGAGAACGAGATGTCAACTCTGGAGTGACTGCTTCATGTCAGGAACAGGGTAAAATATTGGGCAGGGAGTAAGGAGAGAAGACATCTTGGCTTTCTTTCATTAATTCCCCTTCCTCAACAGGATCTAGTACAGCTGATGGAGGAATGGTGGAAGGAGTCTTTCCAGAGGTTTCCTGCACTAGACTCTCCTCTTGGACTATAACTCTGATGGAGGACTAGACTCCCTCGGAGCAGGCGAAGACCAGTAGGGTCATGGAGGATATTCTATTCTCTCAGTAGATTATAGGGGAGGGTACCATAAAGGAACCTCTTTTTAAGAGTACCAGTCCTGTTCCTTCTGCCTCATGTCCCCTGGACAAGATCTAAAGTCTGGTCTACACTATGGGGTTAGGTTGAATTTAGCCACATTAGGTAGATTTAAAAATAACTGCGCCCACACAACCAACCCCGTTCCGTCAACCTAAAGGGCTCTTAAAATCAATTTCTGTACTCCTCCCCGACGAGGGGAGTACCACTAAAATCGACCTTGCTGGGTCGAATTTGGGGTAGTGCGGATGCAAACCAATGGTATTGGCCTTCAGGAGCTATCCCAGAGTGCTCCATTGTGACTGCTCTGGACAGTACTTTGAACTCTGATGCACTAGCCAGGTACTCAGGAAAAGCCCTGGAACTTTTGAATTTCATTTCCTGTTTGGTCAGCATGGCGAACTCAGCAGCACTCAATAGCACAGGTGACCATGCAGTACCCCCAGAATCGTAGAGCATAAAATGTTTCTATGCTCCCCCAATCATCTCCATCCCTGAGGTTATCGCAGATTACAAGGCGAAAAAAATGCACTCGCAATGACATGTTTTCCAAGCTCATGCAGTCTTCCCGCACTGAAAGGCCACAGCTTAATACATGGACACATTCAGTGGCAGAGGCCAGGAAAGAATTAAGTAAGCGCGAAGAGCGGAGGCAGGACACGATGCTGAGGCTAATGTGGTAGCAAACAGACATGATGAAGCATCTGTTGGAGCTGCAGGAAAGCCAACAAGAGCACAGACTCCAGCTGCATCCATTGTATAACCACCTACCCTCCTCCCCATGTTCCATAGCCTCCTCACCCAGACGCCCAAGAATGCGGGGAGGAGGCGGCTCCGGGCACCCAGCCACTCCACTCCAGAGGATGGCCCAAGCAATAGAAGGCTGTCATTCAAACAGTTTGATTTTTAGTGTGGCTACAATAAGCAATGTGGCCTTGTCCTTCGCTACTCCCTCACCCCACCTGGGCTACCTTTTCATTATCTCTTATTTTTTAATTAAAAAAGAAAGAATGTATGATTTCAAAACAATAATTATTTTATTTCTAAGGGGGGAGTGTGGTTGGCTTACAGGGAATTAAAATCAACAAAGGGGGCGAGTTTGCATCAAGGAGAAAAACACACACAACTGTCACAGCGAAGCCTGGCCAGTCATGAAACTGGTTTTCAAAGCCTCTCTGATGCACAGCGCGCCTTGCTGTGCTCTTCTAACCGCCCTGGTGTCTGGCTGCCCAAAATCAGATGCTGGGCGATTTGCCTCAACCTCCCACTACCATAAACGTCTCCCCCTTATTCTCACAGATATTATGAAGCACACAGCAAGCAGCAGTAACAATGGGAATGTTGGTAGTCCTGAGATCTAACCTAGTCAGCAAACAGCGCAAGCAAGCTTTTAAACGTCTAAAAGTGCATTCTACCACCATTCTGCACTTGCTCAGCATACTGCTCCTTACTACTGTCCATGCTTCATGAGCCATGGGAGCAAGGGGTAGGCTGGGGTAGGTGCGACTGCACGGTGCTGCCCGCTGGGAGAGCAGCCTGAGGCAGAAGCCTCCAGCTCGCATGATATTCCAGGCAGGACTGAATCTCCATGAATCAAAATTTAAAGAAGAAAATGACCTGGAGTCTCTGGCTCCCATTCGGTGCTCTAAGAGGATAGCCATGTCTATCCAGGCGCTCCTGATCGACCTCACCGAGGTCTGCTAGGAGCACCCAGGAGACGTACAACGGCTATCAGTCCTGTTGCACTGTCTGCTACGAAGGCAAGGAGCTGCTGCTGGGTAGCAATGCAGTACCATATCTGCCAGCAGCACCCAGGAGTCATATGGTGACGGTGAGCTGAGCGGGCTCCATGCTTGCCATGGTATGGCGTCTGCACGGGTAACCCAGGAAAAAAGGCGCAAAATGATTGTCTGCCATTTCTTTCATGGGAGGGGGCGGGGCTGACAACACGTACCCAAAACCACCAGTGACTATGTTTTTGCCCCATCATGCACTGGGAGTTCAACCCAGAATTCCAATGGGCAGAGGAGACTGCGGGAACTGTGGGATAGCTACCCACAGTGCCCCGCTCTGTAAGTCGATGCTAGCCACAGTAGTGAGGACGCACTCCGCCAACTTAATGCGCTTAGTGTGGACATATGCAACTGACTGTATAAAATCGGTTTCTAAAAATAGACTTCTATAAAATCAACCTAATTTCGTAGTGTAGACATACCCTTAGAGGGGAATAAAAGTACAGGCCTCATGAGAAGACATAGGACTCGTCTGGAAAGAGGAGTATTCTCTGTTGGGGTCCATGGGGGCTTTGGTAACAACGAGACCTGCTGGTCAGAAGAAGCCTGAGGACAAGGTGGATAGAATGCTGCACTCTTAATGTCAGTAGTGCCGGCATAAGGTACTGGCAGAGATGATGTCTACGGAGAGTGGAGCGGTAGACATGACCCTTTTTTGTCTTCAGCTCGATGCACAAGAGCAGCATGTGCTACCTAGTTGTAATACTGGCAAAAGTCTCCTACTCAAATGAATTGGGTGCCCCTAAACCTAAAGTGGAATGTATATGTGCACAATCACTCGAAAGAGAGTAAGTGTTACAATAGCATCAAGAGGCCCCATACAAGATCAGGCACTCATATATGATACTTTACATACAACAAGAGAGAGTCCGAGCAGGGATATATATATATATATATATATATAAATAAATAAATACAGGCAGGGAAAGGGTGGCAACAACAAAAATAATAGTTTATATACATTTTTAACGAATTGTACAATCCTCAGGCTTTGAAGTTTCTTTTTTAATACCTGGTCAGGAGACACTAACAAGCAATTTGTCTAGACATCATCATTGACATCATAATAGAGATCTTAAAGTATCTGAAGGAACACAGACTTCTGGATGTGTGAAGTGATTTTTGGAGGGCATTCCACACAAAACAGATGGCAAAAAGTTATCTCTGGGAGAAGTGGACAAGCAGGTGAAAGAGGCTACCATCATTAGTAAAACAAAGGGTGAAAGTCACAACATGGTGAAATAAGAGATTGGTTAAGTATGAGGAGCTAAAATTCGAAGGACCTTGTTCATAAGAACTCAATTGTTGTGTTTGACGTGATGAGAAGGGAGCTCATGCATTGCCTGGAAGTATCTCTGGTAATATACAGAGAAAAAAGAGAAAAAAATATACATTTCAGAATCTGACACTCCAGCTTCTATATGTCCTCATTAACCAAAACAAGCAATTAATACAAAGATTTCCCTCTATATTTATTTTAAAGTGGGAAATAAAATTTACCAAATCATTGGCTGGCCAGGTTATAAAAGTTCTCTTTTGAATAACCTGCCACTTCCCACCTTTTTATAAAAACAGCCCAATGAAAGAAATATGTAAATGTTTCCTTTTAGTCAGAAGAAAGGCATTAACAGCATGGCACATCTTAAAGGTATTAGCACTTCACAGCAATGTGCTGACTTAAAAAATAAGATAAGCAGAACTAAAGTCTTTCATTTCCATTTTACTGCTGAGAAGAGGAAAAGGCTACTATGACAGAAAAAAGCATTGCTATAAAATGGAACAAAGAAAGCATCTGACTGATATTCAGCAACTTTTTATTTTATGTAACAAAGTATTATGATTATGTAACAATCAACAGGAACCAAGAATGGAAGATGGAATTTGGTACGGTTTTTTTAAAATAAAAGTCAAAATAAAATTAAACAAACAAGTTACTAATTCCTCCTTACATGGGTTAAAATATATACAAGGACAACCACCATTTATTTTAGTTACAACATTACACCCCGGATACAATTCAACTTCAAATTATTTCTATTCCCCTAGATCAGTGGTCACCAACCAGTTGATCGCGATCTCCCCATCGATCCCAGAGGATCTTCTAATTGATCGCAATCTCTGGTGGTGCAGTGGGGCTGCTGCTAAGGCAGGCTCCCTGCCTGCCCTGGCCCCACGCTGCTCCCGGAAGTGGCCAGCACAGCCCTGGGGACAGAGGTCTCCCTCCATGCAATGCCCCTCTCTGCAAGCACGGCCCCTGCAGCTCTCATTGGATGGGAACAGGGAGCTGTGGCCAAGGGGAGCTGCGGGGGTGTGCTTGCAGAGAGGGGCTGTGTTTGCAGACAGGGGCAGCGCGCAGAGCCACATGCCCCCTGATGCTCCCAGGGGCCGTAGGGGCGCATTGACCCCTTCCGGGAGTGGTGTGGTGTGGCGCGGCGCCGGGGTAGGCAGGGAGTCTGCCTTACCGGCAGCCACACTACACCGCCAACCAGGAGCCGCCGGAGGCAAATGCTGACTGGCTGGAGGCCGCACCCCCAGCCCTGAGCCCTCTCTTGGAACGAGCACCCTATACCCCTCCTGCACCCCCAAACCTCTTCCTGCACCCCAAGCCCCAGCCCTGACCCCTTCCTAGAGCCAGCACTGGTACCCCCTTCTGCACCCAAACTCCCTCCCTGAACTTGTACCCCTCATCCACTCTTACACCTCAAACTCCTGCCCAAGGCTCAGCGCAGAGCCCCTTCCGATACTGTGAACACCTCGGCCCCAGCCCAGAGCTCACACCTCCTCCCGAACCCAATCCCCTATTCCAGCCCGGTGAAAGTGAGTGATGGTGGGGGAGAACGAGCTGGGTGGGACTTTGGGAAAGGGAAGGGAACAAATGAGAGCAACAAACAGAAAAGGAAAACAGTGAGAAGTGGAAAGGAAGTACTTAAAAGTTTCAGACAACTGGAGAGGAAGAGGAAAATGAAAGCACAGCACAAGAGGGTAGTAAAAGAAAATCCCACAAGTACTATCGTCACAAACAATCTAGGAAAAGTACTGATAAGGGACAGTAAGATGACCTGACCTAAAATAAGAAAAAATGGATTACAACCTTACTCTTGTCACTAATAGGACAGTACCATGCTGACAAATTTCTGAAGTGAACTTGGTAAAACAACCACTGTAAAAGGTTGCAATGTGCACAAGAGTTTAAAAAACAAAAACTCCATCCTGGATCCTCGTACATCAGATATGCCTTTTTAAATGCTTTCCCCCCACCCTCCATAGACAAAAATGAAAATGTTAACAGTATTGAAGTAGACTCTTAGACCTTACTCACTCAGGAGTATGCTGGGTGGCTTCTGAGATCTTATCCATCCAGTTGCCAAGAATTCAGTGCAACTCCAAACTATCACTCATCTTTATTGGCATACCATCAAACTGCAGTTGAGCCTGATCAAAGCTCAAGCGGGTACAGGGCATACCACACAGCCAAAGTTACACAACACCCCTTTTCCCTTTATATACATTTACTCATTACACTGCATTTACTATACATTGCATCACACATTTTGAGACTGGCCTGATCACTTTATAGGAACCAATCCCTGTACAGCACGCATTGTTCATACATAACTTACTCTTTATCTCATCTTATGTTCCAGGCTTATCTTATCCTTTGTTATGTTGTCCATTGTAAATGGTTTCCTGGGTGCTTCCCCTTATCTTAGCTACTACAGACATTCTGTTTCCAGCCTCCTGATCCATTTAACCTCCCTAAATCCTGGCTCCAAGAAATGAGGCCTCATCCATGTCCAATTATCCATGTCAAGCCAAGCCTACAAACAATAGCAAAGACAAATATGATTTCTCACCTACTATATTTACAAGCGGATGAAAATACAATAGATATTCAGGCCTGTTAAATCTCCTGTTTGAGAAAAGAAACTGCGTCTTTAGTTGCTTTCAAAACTGCCCTTACTCAGAAGTATTATTGCTACCTCTGAAGTGCAAAAAACACAGATATCCAAGATGATCCTAACCCCATAAAACTGGACAGCAGGAAGTGTACACTGAGCACCCTTACAGATTTTGCAAGCCAGTTACCTCAAAAAAGGGATGATCCTGAGGAAACACTACCCAGGAGCTTAAAGCTGAAGAAACACACTAATATGAAACTATTGTTTTGACACTCTAGGTAGGATATCTATGGTTCGAGTCTTTGGAGGATTATAACCACAGAGACATAGCCTAGAGCAGTGGTTCCCAAACTTTTGTACTGGTGACCCCTTTCACTCAGCAATCCTATGAGTGTGACACTCCCCCCCAAAGTAAAAACATCTGTTTATATTTAGCACTATTATAAATGCTGGAGGCAAAGCAGGGTTTGGGGTGGAGGCTGACAGCTCGCAACTGCCCACGTAATATCCTCATGACCCCCTAAGGGGTCATGACCCCCAGTTTGAGAACCCTGACCTAGAGCATTAGTCATCTCTCCCCTCACAAAAAATCCCTCTCAACCATGACCACAGGCTTGGAGCTATGGCTAGATCAAAATGAGTAGTGCTCTAGCCATCTCTCCTTGATCACAGGAACTTGTGTGCAACTAGAGAGCAGCAGCAAGAGAACCAGCAGCCATATTACAAAGAGCAAGGAGCCACCAGATTTAGCTAATCAGCTAGGTGCTAGCAGCCCAATCAGAAAAGCTGACAGAAGAAAACAGCCAGATCCCCCTCCCCTCCCAGAGCAAGCACAGTCCTGGCAACCAGACCACACCCCTTCACGAGGTCCAGAACAAAGAGAAGAAATGTCAGAGGTAGAGCAATTCCTACGTTCTGTGCTACAGTCTTGTCAATCTTAAGTCTAGTAATGGGGACATTTGTTGTCATTTATGTAAATGAAGCAAGGCATAGTCATCAACTATGAAAATTAAGTCAGTATATTATTTGCATAGAATCTCCAGATCTCTGAAACTTTAGCCTTAACAGGCATTGTATTTCATTGGTGTCAAACTGTAAATGATCATTTATTTTATTTCCATCAGATTCAGTATTTTTTGGTAGGTAAATAAATATGCTCATAAAATACAGCATTTGCTTTAAAATTCTGGGTGACCAATAAGCTTCTTCTGTAATGCTTATAGGGTGAAGGGGCACTATTTAAAAGAAAATCTCTTTTTTTCACATAAATGTACATTATATTCAACAGATATGAAATGTTGCTTGCTGACAGTTGGTACACAACTAATCTATAAACATAATGAAACAAAATTATTCTTTAACATTTGTCTTATTGGAAAACAAGATTATAATTTGTCCCTTCATACATTGAAAGATTCAGTATGAATATGAAAATAAAATCCATAACATAGTTGTCAATTCATGTCTGCAAACTATTTCCATATTTATATGTAATCATTTAAAATTGGTAATAGGGCTGAAAATTAGTTTTCCGTGCGCCAAAATTTTCATAAAATAGAACTTTTCAACAAGAATAGTTCCAGTAATCAGTGGAGACTAAACATGGAAAGTTTCAGCCTCAAAGACGGGAATGTTGAAAACATGGTGTTAGAATGCAAATAACCAGTTTTAGTTAGAGGAATCAGTAATTTGGAAGATGACTGCAAATGGGATAGGAGCTTACAAAATGTTATGGCACCACATGACTGAGCAGTACAGAAAACACATCAGGACTAAGAACACTGCAGTATCTCTGTATAAGTCAGACTGAAAAGTACATCTAGCGTATTGTATATGCTGTTATTTTTTGGTACTTCCCTACAATTGCTACTTAGTGTTTAAACATAAAAGCGCAGAAATATAGGGTGGAAGGGACCTTGATAGGTCATTTGGTCCAGCCCCCTGCACTGAAGCAATACCAAGTACACCTAGACCATCCCTAACAGATGTTTGTGTAACCAGTTTTTAATAACTCCAGTGATGGGATTGCACAGCCTCCCTTGGTAACCTATCCAGTAATTAACTATCCTTGTTAAAAAGGGTTTCCTAATAACTAACCTAAATTTCCCTTCCTGTAAACTAAGACAATTACTTCTTGTTCTATGTTCCATGGACAGTAATTATTTGTTCTCCATGTCCTCTTCATAACAGCCCTTAACATATTGGAAGAACAGAACAGGTCGTGCTGGTGCGGGAGTGGCACTATATGTGAAAGAAAGCATAGAATCAAATGAAGTAAAAATCTTAAATGAATCAAACTGTACCATAGAAACTCTATGGATAATAATTCTATGCTCGAATAACAAGAATATAGCAGTAAGGATATACTACCGACCACCTGACCAGGATGGTGATAGTGACTGCAAACTGCTCAGGGAGATTAGAGAGGCTATAAAAATAAAAAACACAATAATAATGTGGGATTTCAACTATTCCCATATTGACTGGGTACATGTCACCTCAGGATGTGATGCAGAGATACATTTTCTTGATACCTTAATTGACTGCTTCTTGGAGCAGCTAGTCCTGGAATCCACAAGAGGCCCAACACTGTGGCATTTAATTTCAGAAAGGGGGACTACACAAAAAGTGAGGAAGATAGTTAAACAGAAATTAAAAGGTACAGTGCCAAAAGTGAAATCTCTGCAAGCTGCATGGAAACTATTTAAAGACACCAAAATAGAGGCTCAACTTAAATGTATACTCCAAATTTTAAAACATAGTAAGAGAACAAACAAAAAAAAAAGCGCCACCGTAGCTACACAAGTAAAAGCAGCAGTGAGAAGCAAAAAGGCATCCTTTAAAAAGTGGAAGCTAAATCCTAGTGAGGAAAATAGAAAGGAGCATGAACTCTGGCAAATGAAGTATAAAAATATAATTAGGAAGGCCAAAAAAGAATTTGAAGAACAACTAGCCAAAGACTCAAAAATTAACAGCAAATTTTTTTTTTAAGTATATCAGAAGAAGAAAGCTGATAAACAACCAGTGAGGCCACTGGACAATCGAGATGCTAAAGGAGCACTCAAGGATGATAAGGCCATTGCGGAGAAACTACATTAATTCTTTGCATCCGCCTTCATAGCTGACGATGCGAAGGAGATTCCCAAACCTGAGCCATTCTTTTTAGATGACAAACCTGCGGAACTGCCCCAGATTGAGGTATCATTAGAGGATGTTTTGGAACAAACTGATAAATTAAACAGTAATAAGTCACCAGAACCAGATGGTATTCCCAATGTTCCCTCTAATTTTTTACATCTATGTGAGGAATGAATTTTGTCATGTCCATCAAGGTGATGAGTGGCAGGGGTGGAGCTGAGGAGTTTGGAGTGTGGGAGGGGGCTCAGGGCTGGGCCAGAGGGTTGGAGTGCGGGGGGTGAGGGCTCCATTTGGGGATGCAGGTTCTGGAGTGGGGCCGGGGATAAGGTGTTTGGGGTGTGAGAGGGGCTCAGGCAGAGAGTGAGTGAGTGAGCGAGCGAGCGAGCGATGGCTGCAAGCTGTCTTGGGGCTGCAGCGGGGAGAGAGAACTCCCCTCAGCCCTCTCTCGCAGCGGCAGCTCTGGTGCCAGGGCTGGGGGAGAGGCACCTCTCCCCGGCCACAGCCCTGCACGCCTCTTACCTCTTTCCTCTCCAGTCCAGGCCCCTGTGGCTGTGCGCCTATGCGGCCCTTAGTAGTCTGCTGAGCAGCCACGCAGCTTAGAGGGAACTTAGGTATTCACTCAAGAGTTCAGAAAGAACTCAAATGTGAAATTGCACAACTATTAACTGTGGTTTGAAGCTTATCATTTAAATCAGCTTCTGTACCAAATGACTGGATAGCTAATGTGACACCAATTTTTAAAAAGGGCTCCAGGGGTGATCCCTGCAATTACAGGCCAGTAAGCCCAACTTCAGTACCAGGCAACCTGGTTGAAACTATAGTAAAGAACAGAATTGTCAGACACATAAATGAACGAAACTTGTTGGGTAAGAGTCAATATGAGTTTTTGTAAAGGGAAACCATGCCTCACCAATCTACTAGAATTCTTTGAGGGGGTCAACAAGCATGTGGACAAGGGGAAATCCGCTGGATATAGTGTACTTAGATTTTCAGAAAGCCATTGACAAGGTCCCAAAGAACCAAAAGGCTCTTAAATAACGTAAGCTGTCATGGGATAAGAGGGAAGGTCCTCTCATGGACTGATAACTGGTTAAAAGATAGGAAACAAAGGGTAGGAGTAAATGGCCAGTTTTCAGAATGGAGAGAGATAAATACTGGTGTCCCCAGAGGTCTGCACTGGGACCAGTATTTTATAATTATATTGAAAATGATCTGGAAAAAAGGCTAAACAGTGAGGTGGCAAAATTTGCAGATGAAACAAAACTACTCAAGATAGTTAAGTCCAAAGCAGACTGTGAATAGCTACAAAGGGATCTCACAAAACTGGGTGACTGGGCACAAAATGGCAGATAAAATTCAATGTTGATAAATGCAAAGTAATGCACATTGAAAAATATAATCCCAGCTATCCATATAAAATGATGGGGTCTAAATTAGCTGTTACCACTCAAGAAAGAGGCCTTGGAGTTACTGTGGATAGTTCGCTGAAAACATCCATTCAATGTGCAGCAGCAGTCAAAAAAGCTAACAGAATGTTGGGAATCATTAAGAAAGGGATAGATAAGACAGAAAACCACATCCCACATCTTGAATACTGCGTGCAGATGTGGTTAACCCATCTCAAAAAAGATATATTGGAATTGTAAAAGTTCCAGAACAGCTTGCATATGAGGAGAGATTAAGAAGATTGGGACTCTTCAGCTTGGAAAAGACATAATTAAGGGGGGATATGGTAGAGGTCTATAAAATCCTGACTAGTGTGGAGAAAATAAATAAGGAAGTGTTATTTACTCCTTCTCTTAACACAAGACCTAGGGGTCACCAAATTAAATTAATAGGCAGCAGGTTTAAAACCAACAAAAGGAAGTATTTCGTCACACAACGCAGAGTCAACCTGTAGAACTCTTTGCCAAAGGATATTGTAAAGGGCAACACTATAACAGGGTTCAAGAAAGAACTAGATAAATTAATGGAGGATAAGTCTATCAATGGTTATCAGCCAGGATGGGCAGGGATGGTGTCCCCAGTCTCTGTTTGCCAGAAGCTGGGAATGGACAATAGGGGATGGATCACTTGATGATTACCTGTTCTGTTCATTCCCTGTGGGGCACCTGGCATTGGCCACTTTCGGAAGACAGCATCCTGGGCTAGGTGGACCTATGATCTGCCCCAGTATGGCCGTTCTTATGTTCTTACATTTGCAGATTTATCAGGTCTGCACCCTCCCACTCCAGTCTTCTTTTCTCAAGACAAACATGGCCAGTTTTTTAAACCTTTCTTCATAGGTCAGGTTTTCTAAACCTTTAGTCTTTTTTATTGCTCTCTTCTGAACTCTATCCAGTTTCTTCACATCTTTCTTGCAGCGTGGTGCCCCAAACTGAACACAATGCTCCACCTGAGGCCTCACCAGTGCTGAGCAGAAGAATTGCCTCCACATCTTACACATGACACTCGATAATGTACCCCAGAATAGCATTAGACTTTTTGCAAGTGCATCACACTGTTGATTCATATTTAATTTGTCATCCACCATAACCCCCAAATCCTTTCGTGCAGTACTACTGCTAGCCAGTTACTTCCTATGTTGTATTTAGGCATATAGCATTTTTCACCACAAATCAAATAAAGAAATTCAGAGACTAGAAACTAAAATGAACACAATTTGAAGGCATAACTACTGAAGAGTATTAAAAGGAAAATATATTTGTAGCTTGATTAAATGACAGAAGTGAGGTGAGAGCATAAGGTATCAGTCTACAAGTATTTCTAAGCAAAATACAACATGGTTTTGCAAAAGGTAGATTGTGCCAAACCAACCTAATCTCCTTTTTTGAAAAGGTAACAGATTTTTTAGATAAAGGAAATGCAGTGGATCTAATTTACCTAGATTTCAGTAAGGCATTTGATACCGTGCCACATGGGGAATTATTAGTTAAATTGGAGACGATGGGGATCAATATGAACATCAAAAGGTGGATAAGGAATTGGTTAAAGGGGAGACTGCAACGGGTCCTACTGAAAGGCGAACTGTCAGGTTGGAGGGAGGTTACCAGTGGAGTTCCTCAGGGATAGGTTTTGGGACCAATCTTATTTAATCTTTTTATTACTAACCTTGGCACAAAAAGTGGGAGTGTGCTAATAAAGTTTGCAGACGATACAAAGCTGGGAGGTATTGCCAATTCGGAGAAGGATCGGGATATTATACAGGAGGATCTGGATGACCTTGTAAACTGCAGTAATAGTAATAGGATGAAATTTAATAGTGAGAAGTGTAAGGTTATGCATTTAGGGATTAATAACAAGAATTTTAGTTATAAATTGAGGACGCATCAATTAGAAGTAACGGAAGAGGAGAAGGACCTTGGAGTATTGGTTGATCATAGGATGACTATGAGCTGCCAATGTGATATGGCTGTGAAAAAAGCTAATGCGGTTTTGGGATGCATCAGGAGAGGCATTTCCAGTAGGGATAAGGAGGTTTTAGTACCGTTATACAAGGCACTGGTGAGGCCTCACCTAGAATACTGTGTGCAGTTCTGGTCTCCCATGTTTAAAAAGGATGAATTCAAGCTGGAGCAGGTACAGAGAAGGGCTACTAGGATGATCCGAGGAATGGAAAACTTGTCTTATGAAAGGAGACTTAAGGAGCTTGGCTTGTTTAGCCTAACTAAAAGAAGGTTGAGGGGAGATATGATTGCTCTCTCTAAATATATCAGAGGGATAAATACAGGAGAGGGAGAGGAATTATTTCAGCTCAGCACCAATGTGGACACAAGAACAAATGGGTATAAACTGGCCACCAGGAAGTTTAGACTTGAAATCAGACGAAGGTTTTTAACCATCAGAGGAGTGAAGTTTTGGAATAGCCTTCCAAGGGAAGCAGTGGGGGCAAAAGATCTATCTGGTTTTAAGATTCTACTTGATAAATTTATGGAGGAGATGGTATGATGGGATAATGGGATTTTGGTAAGTAATTGATCTTTAAATATTCAGGGTAAATAGGCCAAATCCCCTAGATATTAGATATTAGATGAATGGGATCTGAGTTACCCAGGAAAGAATTTTCTGTAGTATCTGGCTGGTGAATCTTGCCCATATGCTCAGGGTTTAGCTGATTGCCATATTTGGGGTCGGGAAGGAATTTTCCTCCAGGGCAGATTGGAGAAGCCCTGGAGGTTTTTCGCCTTCCTCTGTAGCATGGGGCATGGTTGACTTGAGGGAGGTTTCTCTGCTCCTTGAAGTCTTTAAACCATGATTTAAGGACTTCAATAGCTCAGACATGGGTGAGGTTTTTCATAGGAGTGGGTGGGTGAGATTCTGTGGCCTGCACTATGCAGGAAGTCAGACTAGATGATCAGAATGGTCCCTTCTGACCTTAGTATCTATGAATCTATGAAGCACCAAGAAAGTAGAGGCCAATAACTCTAGCTACTCTACAGGAATGTTATAAGACTACACTGCATAAGCAGAATGACATGTGTGAGTGTGAGCCTTAATGGTGCAATTCAAGAACCATTTAGAAAGCAGTGTCCTGAATCACATTTGTTGGAAGGACAACCAATCCTTCTCTATTATGCCAAAAACTTTATACAGATGATGCTGTGGCAAAATTCAAGTCTGTAGGGGTATTATACTCTGAAAACTCAATTTACAGTGAATAGCCTTCCTTTCCCCTTGGAGACATCTCAGCTATTCAAGACTACATATTTGTATTATAACTATATGAAATTCTAAACAGTCTGAGAATGTTAACAACAAAAAAACCCTAAAAAACCCACCCTAATGTGTGCATATTACTACAAATCTTTTCAACTTTCACGAACTAGTAATTTTTGCCTGATGGAGCAGTCAGATTTCACCAAAATTAAAAGTGAGAATTTGAGACAAGGCATATATTAATAGTCATATTGACACTGAATGAGCATTAAAAGCCACCAAAGGCAAGGAGATTTTAAAGTCAATCCTGACCAACATCACTAGGTTGAAATTAGATCTTATCTGCCTCAGGCACTAATGTGGCCTGCCCTGTTACTGTACTGACAGCCTCACAAAATTTTAATGTACTCATCGCCACAACACCTCTGTGAAGTAGGAAAGTACTATTATCTCCATTTTACAGAGGGTCAGAGAGACCTGCTCAAGGTCACATAGAAAGTCTGTGGCAGAGCAGGGAATTGAATCTGGGTCTCCCAGGTTAATGCATTAAATACTGGATCATCTTTCCTCTCCAGAGAGCTTTACCAGAGATGCAAATATGCTCTCTTATAAATGGACACTGTCAAGAAAAAAGAAAAGGAGGACTTGTGGCACCTTAGAGACTAACAAATTTATTTGAGCATAAGCTTTCGTGAGCTACAGCTCATTTGATTGGATGCATTCAGTGGAAAATACAGTGGGGAGATTTATATATACAGAGAACATGAAACAATGGGTGTTACCATACACACTATAACGAGACCAATCAGGTAAGGTGAGCTATTACCAGCAGGAGAGCGGGCGGGGGAACCTTTTGTAGTGATAATCAAGGTGGGCCATTTCCAGCAGTTGACAAGAACGTCTGAGGAACAGTGGGGGGGAAGGGAGAGGGTTGTTCTAAGTCAGCCATAAAAATGTTGGCATACTGTGGGGCCTTGCGGGTACCCATAGCAGTGCCGCTGATCTGAAGGTATACAAAGGTATACATTGCCCCCAAATGTGAAATAGTTATGGGTGAGGACAAAGTCACAAAGTTCAGCTAATGGCTGACTTACAACAATGCTTCCTCAACTCTCGTCCCCTAATGCCCCTACTCTACTTCCGCTACACTGATGACATCTTCATCATCTGGACCCGTGGAAAAGCTGCCCTTGAGGAATTCCACCAGGATTTCAACAATTTCCATCCCACCATCAACCTCATCCTGGACCAGTCCACACAAGAGATCCACTTCCTGGACGCAACGGTGCTAATAAGCGATGGTCACATAAACAACACCCTATATCGGAAACCTACTGACCGCTATGCCTACCTACATGCCTCCAGCTTTCATCCAGATCATACCACACGATCCATTGTCTACAGCCAAGCTCTTCGATACAACTGCATTTGCTCCAACCCCTCAGACAGAGACAAACACCTACAAGATCTCTATCAAGCATTGTTACAACTACAATACCCACCGGCTGAAGTGAAGAAACAGATTGACAGAGCCAGAAGAGTACCCAGAAGTCACCTACTACAGAACAGGCCCAACAAAGAAAATAACAGAACGCCACTAGCCATCACCTTCAGCCCCCAACTAAAACCTCTCCAATGCATCATCAAGGATCTACAACCTATCCTGAAGGACGACCCATCACTCTCACAGATCTTGGGAGACAGGCCAGTCCTTGCTTAAGAGAGCCCCCCCCAACCTGAAGCAAATACTCACCAGCAACCACACACCAGAACCACTAACCCAGGAACCTATCTTTGCAACAAAGCCCGTTGCCAACTCTGTCCACATAGCTATTCAGGGAACACCATCATAGGGCCTAATCACATCAGCCATGCTATCAGAGGCTCATTCACCTGCACATCTACCAACGTGATGTATGCCATCATGTGCCAGCAATGTCCCTCTGCCATGTCCACTGGCCAAACTGGACAGTCTCTACGTAAAAGAATGAATGGACACAAATCAGATGTCAAGAATTATAACATTCAAAAACCAGTTGGAGAACACTTCAATCTCTCTGGTCAGTCTATTACAGACCTAAAGTGGCAATTCTTCAACAAAAAAACCTTCAAAAACAGACTCCAAGGAGAGACTGCTGAATTGGAATTAATTTGCAAACTGGATATAATTAACTTTGGCTTGTATAAAGACTGGGAGAGGATGGGTCATTATACAAAGTAAAACTATTTCCCCATGTTTATACCCCCCCCCCCCCCGCTGTTCCTCAGATGTTCTTGTCAACTGCTGGAAATGGCCCATCTTGATCATCACTACAAAAGGCTTCCTCCCCCCCCCCCCCCCCGCTCTCCTGCTGGTAATAGCTCACCTTAAGTGATCACTCTCCTTACAGTGTGTATGTTAACACCCATTGTTTCATGCAAAAATTACATTGGGGAAGAAAACTAGTAAAGCCTCTCCTATGATAGTGCTTGGGGTGTGCTATAGAACTCCGGGATCTAATTTGGTTATGGATAGAGCCCTTTTTGATGTCTTTAATAAAGTAAATACTAATGGAAACTGCGTGATCATGGGAGACTTTAACTTCCCAGATATAGACTGGAGGACCAGTGCTAGTAATAATAATAGGGCTCAGATTTTCCTAGATGTGATAGCTGATGGATTCCTTCAACAAGTAGTTGCTGAACCGACTAGAGGGGATGCCATTTTAGATTTAATTTTGGTGAGTAGCGAGGACCTCATAGAAGAAATGGTTGTAGGGGACAATCTTGGCTCAAGTGATCATGAGCTAATTCAGTTCAAACTAAATGGAAGGATTAACAAAAATAAATCTGCAACTAGGGTTTTTGATTTCAAAAGGGCTGACTTTCAAAAATTAAGGCAATTAGTTAGGGAAGTGGATTGGACTGAAGAACTTATGGATCTAAAGGCAGTTGAGGCCTGGGATTACTTTAAATCAAAACTGCAGAAGCTATCGGAAGCCTGTATCCCAAGAAAGGGGAAAAAATTCATAGGAAGGAGTTGTAGACCAAGCTGGATGAGCAAGCATCTTAGAGAGGTGATTATGAAGAAGCAGAAAGCATACAGGGAGTGGAAGATGGGAGGGATCAGCAAGGAAACCTACCTAATTGAGGTCAGAAGATGTAGGGATAAAGTCAGAGAGGCTAAAAGTCGAGTAGAGTTGGACCTTGCAAAGGGAATTAAAACCAATAGTAAAAGGTTCTATAGCCATATAAATAAGAAGAAAACTAAGAAGGAAGAAGTGGGGCCGCTTAACACTGAGGATGGAGCGGAGGTTAAAGATAATCTAGGCATGGCCCAATATCTAAACAAATACTTTGCCTCAGTCTTTAATAAGGCTAAAGAGGATCTTGGGGATAATGGTAGCATGACAAATGGGAAGGAGGATATAGAGGTAGATATTACCATATCAGAGGTAGAAGCGAAACTGAAACAGCTTAATGGGACTAAATCGGGGGGCCCAGATAATCTTCATCCAAGAATATTAAAGGAATTGGCACCTGAAATTGCAAGCCCATTAGCAAGAATTTTTAATGCATCTGTAAACTCAGGAATAGTACCGAATGATTGGAGAATTGCTAATATAGTTCCTATTTTTAAGAAAGGAAAAAAAAGTGATCCGGGTAACTACAGGCCAGTTAGTTTGACATCTGTAGTATGCAAGGTCCTGGAAAAAATTTTGAAGGAGAAATTAGTTAAGGACATTGAAGTCAATGGTAAATGGGACAAAATACAACATGGTTTTACAAAAGGTAGATCGTGCCAAACCAACCTAATCTCCTTTTTTGAAAAAGTAACAGATTTTTTAGATAAAGGAAATGCAGTGGATCTAATTTACCTAGATTTCAGTAAGGCATTTGATACCGTGCCACATGGGGAATTATTAGTTAAATTGGACAAGATGGGGATCAATATGAACATCAGAAGGTGGATAAGGAATTGGTTAAAGGGGAGACTGCAACGGGTCCTACTGAAAGGCGAACTGTCAGGTTGGAGGGAGGTTACCAGTGGAGTTCCTCAGGGATCGGTTTTGGGACCAATCTTATTTAATCTTTTTGTTACTGACCTTGGCACAAAAAGTGGGAGTGTGCTAATAAAGTTTGCAGATGATACAAAGCTGGGAGGTATTGCCAATTCGGAGAAGGATCGGGATATTATACAGGAGGATCTGGATGACCTTGTAAACTGGAGTAATAGTAATAGGATGAAATTTAATAGTGAGAAGTGTAAGGTTATGCATTTAGGGATTAATAACAAGAATTTTAGTTATAAGCTGGGGACGCATCAATTAGAAGTAACGAAGAGGAGAAGGACCTTGGAGTATTGGTTGATCATAGGATGACTATGAGCTGCCAATGTGATATGGCTGTGAAAAAAGCTAATGCGGTTTTGGGATGCATCAGGAGAGGCATTTCCAGTAGGGATAAGGAGGTTTTAGTACCGTTATACAAGGCACTGGTGAGACCTCACCTAGAACACTGTGTGCAGTTCTGGTCTCCCATGTTTAAAAAGGATGAATTCAAACTGGAGCAGGTACAGAGAAGGGCTACTAGGATGATCCGAGGAATGGAAAACTTGTCTTATGAAAGGAGACTTAAGGAGCTTGGCTTGTTTAGCCTAACTAAAAGAAGGTTGAGGGGAGATATGATTGCTCTCTATAAATATATCAGAGGGATAAATATAGGAGAGGGAGAGGAATTATTTAAGCTCAGCACCAATGTGGACACAAGAACAAATGGGTATAAACTGGCCACCAGGAAGTTTAGACTTGAAATCAGACGAAGGTTTTTAACCATCAGAGGAGTGAAGTTTTGGAATAACCTTCCAAGGGAAGCAGTGGGGGCAAAAGATCTATCTGGTTTTAAGATTCTACTCGATAAGTTTATGGAGGAGATGGTATGATGGGATAATGGGATTTTGGTAAGTAATTGATCTTTAAATATTCAGGGTAAATAGGCCAAATCCCCTGAGATGGGATATTAGATGGATGGGATCTGAGTTACTATAGAAAATTCTTTCCTGGGTATCTGGCTGGTGAATCTTGCCCATATGCTCAGGGTTTAGCTGATTGCCATATTTGGGGTCGGGAAGGAATTTTCCTCCAGGGCAGATTGGAGAGGCCCTGGAGGTTTTTCGCCTTCCTCTGTAGCATGGGGCATGGTTGACTGGAGGGAGGCTTCTCTGCTCCTTGAAGTTTTGAACCATGATTTGAGGACTTCAATAGCTCAGACATGGGTGAGGTTTTTCATAGGAGTGGTGGGTGACATTCTGTGGCCTGCGCTGTGCAGGAGGTCGGACTAGATGATCAGAGTGGTCCCTTCTGACCTTAGTATCTATGAATCTATGTACTCTGTGTATATAAATCTCCCCACTGTATTTTCCACTGAATGCATCCGATGAAGTGAGCTGTAGCTCACGAAAGCTTATGCTCAAATAAATTAGTTAGTCTCTAAGGTGCCACAAGTCCTCCTTTTCTTTTTGCGGATACAGGCTAACACAGCTGCTACTCTGAAACCTTTCAAGAAAAAGAAAATCTTATTTCCCCATCTGTGTTACAACCACCACCTCAGATTTTTAAACTGGAAATGGAAGCTTAATTTACTTTTTACTGCTTATGTTATTTTCTTTTATCAGTTCTCTTCACTTGCACAACAAAAGTGTCTGGTCACTCTAACTTTTGTTTAGAAACAGTTTCTTGGCAATTTCAGTTCCAAATTCTCATGGTCTTCAGTGGTACACAATCTTTTCAGCACTTGCATCCTTCCACTCACATGTCAATTATTTATAAAGGATCTATTTATGCTGGCTCTTCTGTTGCAATGGAATGCAGAGAATGGTGACCACAAGCTATGACTAACCCGTAGGAGAGTTTCTTCACCCCTTTCCTCAGGAAAGGAATGTGCTTAGCAGATCTGTAGAAGTTTGTAATTACAGTAACTCCTTGCTTAACATTGTAGTTATGTTCTTGAAAAATGCTACTTTAAGCAAAATGATGTTAAGTGAATCCAATTTCCCCATAAGAATTAATGTAAATGGGGGGAGATTAGATTCCAGGGAAAATTTTTCGCCAGACAAGACGTTTTATTCATATATATATATATATATATATATATATATATATATATATTATATACACACACACACATATATACACACACACAGTATAAGTTTTAAACAAACAATTTAATACTGTACACAGCAATGGTGATCGTGAAGCCTGGTTGAGGTGGTGGAGTCAGAGGGTGGGATATTTCTCAGGGAACGCCTTGATGCTAAATGATGAACTAGCACTTGCCTGAGGCCTCGAGGGTGAACACTTTGTTAATGTAGCCTCACACTCTACAAGATGGCATGAACGGAGGGAGGAGAAACAATAGACTCATGGCAGTGGCTGCAAACATTCCCTGCTGAAACTGAACACTGATGATGAACCCACGCTATCCCACTGGTGCGCGCCACTCCCTCCACTTTCCAAAGTGCCGGAGGGATGGGGTGCATGTGTGTGAGAGACAGAGTGTGTGTGAGTGTGAGGGAGGGAGAGAGAGACGGACGCGCATTGCCCCTTTAAGTACGCTGATCCCAGTCTAAGTACACTGCCTTTTTAAGTAGATCAGCAAGTTGAGACAGTAGCTGCTGCCAGCAAGCTCCCTCCATCCTCAGCCCCCATCATGTCCCCCCTGTTCTGTGAAGATAGAGTACAGGAGAAGGGGGGAGTGGAAACCCTGACATCAGCACCCTCTTCTCCCCTGCAAAGAAAGCAGGTGGTTGCCTTGGAGCTGCTACCAGGAGAGGGCAGAAGCAGCACAGCGCAGTGCGGGGAGGGACAGCTGAACTGCCCGGCAATTGATAGCCTGCTGGGCAGCTGCCGTACAGAGAACTTAGAGGAGTTGATGGGGGGCTGCTGGCCCACCCTGGTTCCAAGCCCCCACTAGCTAGCTCCAACAGGCTGCTCTTTCTGCAAGCAGTGGACAAAGCAGGTGGCTGCCAAACAATGTTATAAGGGAGCATTGCGCAACTTTAAACAAGCATGTTCCCTAATAGATCAGTAATGTAACAACGAAACAACATTAACTGGAATGATGTTAAGTGAGGAGTTACTGTACCCTGGCTGACAACATGAATAGTTGAAGGAGGAGGCTCCTTTCATTCAGAAAAAAAATAATCATCTGGCCTATGATGGACATGGCAGACAGGTGTTGGACATCACTATCCTCAAGTTGAAGTTTTGTGTGCACAAAGCTCTCCTTGCCTTCAGGAACTTGCCATCCTCTTCCAAGGCAATCAGACAGTGACTGACTAGCACAGCAGAATGTAGCACCCTTACTGTCCTTTTGCCTTAGAATGCTGGTCACTTGGAGTGAAGATGAGCACAAGGCTGTCCAGCTGAAGACACTCCAGCTTCCTTCCCAGTCTGCAAGACCATATGGTGAGGGATCTCTCAATACCTGACAGACAAATTCCCAAGGCCTTGGAGAGATACACCGAGGTGGAGTCGACTGTGGATGCACTGGTGAAGAGTTGATAATTTTTAGAAGTGTACCTCCTGTCTTCTATCAAAGGCAGCTCTCTTCCCCAACAAGTTCCCTGCCCCATGTTCATTCCTTATATCCTCTCATGCCCAGCTATCCACAACTTCTGAACCCCATCCATTAAAATGATTCCTCTCTCCTTTATCCCAGAGAAACTTAGAATGCAGAGAGAGGTTGGCTGTTATACTGCTTCCTCACAGAGACTTCAATGGGCTTAACTCAGAGAAGTAGTAAAGCAAGAGGCATCAGACACTAGCTGGCCTAATGGTTATTCTTCACTGAGCTCTGCACCTGCAGGAGAACAACAGTGCAGTAGTTGGTCCCTCAGGCTGCAGGCTGCATGGCCTGGCACACTGACTGGGACTGATTCACCAGGGATGGATTTGCAAAATTTGGAGCACTTCTAGTCAAATGAAGATTGTTGGTTACTACGCAGACTTGTCCTTGAATGCAGAAGTAGGCCCAGTAACCCACTGCAACTCCCACTGCAGTCACTGTGAGTTGTGTCACTTAACTGAAGGTAGAACTGGTGCCATTTCAAAGGGGAAACACAAACCACCTATCTCTTCTCTTCAGATTTAGCTTCTTCAGTATGAATACTGATGTCAGAAAATGGAGCAGCAAAAACAGTAACTGCTCCTATTTCCTCCCAGATCTTCCCATGTGGTATAAATTGCTTTCAGTAATTTATATCACTGTGAAATCATTATTGGAATATAAATGCCAGTTTCTACAGTTCATTTACTTTTGATATTCAGCTATTTACTTAGCAAAATGTTGGTGAACACCCTTCCATTTCAGTATGTAACCTCTGCACTTTGGTTAAAATGCATTATGGACAACTAACAATTCACAAATGTGTTTGAAAGTATGCATAATCTGCATTTATAATGCATGAACTTCACATAAGTGGTCATAAAAATAAAAAATATTACTTTAACAGATTAGCTGCAAGAAGGACATTATTTCTATTGATTTAGCTCTTTATTTCTATTAGTGCCAACTTAGAGGCTCAAATCAGTATCAGGCCCCTCTGTGCTAGATGCTATGCAAACACACAGAAAAAGAGTCAGTTCTGGACCCAAAGACCTTATAATTTAATCTGAGACAAAAACAACAAGAGTGAAAAATCAGAAGGCAGGAAAAGATGATAGGGAGAATAGTTTACATCAGTTCGTTCCGTGCACAAGTCAAACATCATTGAAGGTACCAAATACACTTTAATATAATTAGCTTTCCCTGAGTGATGCACAACAAAACCATTATCAGATGGCTGATTTCCTGTAGGTATCACAAGCAGAGGTACATCTTGAAGAAGGGTAAGTAGTATCCATATGTATTAATTCAGAGGGTGTTCCATGTGTAACTCATGCTTAAAGGAATGAATGTGGCTCTGTCTCCTCCTGGAGGCTGGACCATAGCAGTTTATGAGCTGGCTACGGTCTATGAGCAAATAGAGTTGTGTTTTTTAGCTCAGGCAGAAGAGGAAGACTGCTGAATTAAAACTGTAAACCCAAGTTCAGTCTCCACTGGCAACAACCCATCCAGCGCATTGTAATACAGGGGCTGCACGGGGGAAGCTAACAGATGGGCAGACAAGGCTGGCATCTAGCTGGAACAGGTAGATTTTTGAAGGGCCTTGAAAAAGGGGACAAGAAGGAATGTTATGGGGTAGAGTTTTATGGGATGAAACAGGAGGAGCCAGTGAAAGGATTCAAAGTGACATGATCAGAGTGATGGGCAGGGAAAAAAGATTAGAATACAGTACTTCAAATATTAAAACGGTTCATCTTTTTTATTGAAAAATTGGACATACTTCCAACTTTTAGGACAAACAATTATTTAGACATTTGTTTTCTACTCACGCAAAAACTGGTTTGACAGCATTGTTCATATTCCCATAGGTTGCTCGGCCCAACAGTTCTCGAAAACAATTCTCGGCCAGCATAGCAGGGTTCTCCTCTTTCTCTCCTCCTGTAGGGGATGAGGGTGGGCCAGTTCGACTGAAACAAAGAAAAAAGTTGCACTGGAATTATTTATACTTGTTACTCATACACCTATCCCTAGGTACTTTTATGGCTCTCATCCATCTAGTATTCAAGTGCTTGACTTATGCAAAGCCACTCAACAATGACCTCTGCAAAATACCTCATCCAAATTGTTCCAAGACAGACAAGCTGCAATGTAAACCTAGAATGCACTATAATGCCAGGCACTAACTAGCCATGTGGACACCGCTACTATGCACTAAAAGTATAGCATGCTTTGATCTACTCCCATTTCACGTAGCCAGTTAGTGCATTGCAGGTTAGCGTGCTGTAGATTTACATCACAGTCTGCTGTGCACTAACTGTCCATCTGGTCAAGCCCTGTGTATTTTTGTGGGTAAACAATTTCATCTGTATCTGTACTAGGTTGTGAACTACCTGGAGCAGAGACTCAATGTCAATCTTTACATATCTGTTCTCCCCCAAGCAAACTGTAAGTGTTCAATAAATAATTTAGTCATAGGACCAGTAACTGATAGGAGGCAAAACAATGGCTACCCATACTGAGTTTTTCATTTCGATCACCCACCTAATGATGATTAAGCGGTGGGCAAGTGAAGGAGATCATTAGTCACTTTGTTCCTACCAAAGTTTTGCCCAAGTTCTTGCATAGATTTGGGACTTTTAATTCATTTTGAAATATAATACATTAATACAAGTAAACCTGAAATGAAAACTCCAATACTTTTCGTAGTAACTGTTGGTTTCCAGGTTAAAAAATAAATAAATGATGGGACGAATTAGAACATTGCTGCCCACGTAACTACATCACAGCTATATCCTGCAAGTATATTCAATTCTGGAAACACAATGCTTGTGTGTTAACTTTGTTTGCAAAGAATGCCAATCAAAAGAGGCAAGCCATATTTAATAGTTTTCAGTAGCTTAAAGCTGTAGCCTACGAGTATCACAAAAAGTCAGATGTTGAAAAGAAATGTCATTGTAGTCAAATGACAACATACTTCACAGCTCTATGGCTTTCCAATGTTCACAAAAGCTTTGTGGTTTAAGGTCATTATGATCTAAACTTACATCGTCAAACCTAAGTGCCTCTGCTCTGGTCAATATTTTAGAAGCTACAATACTAAGTAGATGGTTAATAATTAGTCACTTGCTAGACACTATTAGGGTACAAAAGAGAAGATCATGAGGACACTTATCTAATAGAATAGGAAGGAAAACTGGATTTGCTATTAGAGGGTAAGTCTACATAGCCTGAAGCACCGAGCCTCCTGGCCTGGGTCGACAGACTCAGGCTAGCTTTTATGCTAGTGCTCTAAAAACAGCTATGTAGAAAGTGCTTTGAAGTTGCAGCTACGTTCAGAGCCTGAGTCACAACTTCAAAGCACTGTCTACACAGCATATTTTTAGAGAGCTAGCCCGAGCCCTGCTAGCCCAAGTCTGTTGACTCAGGCTGCGAGGCTCATTGCTGTGGGCTGTGTAGACATCCTGTTTGTGTTTTACCACCACCTATGCCCAATGCCAACCACTTTATTGTTAAGTTATATTGGTTATTTCAGTTCCAGTTATATTGGGATATACCAATATACCAATTGTAAAGCTAAATGAAAATTAAAATGAACAAAACCATTTTAAGTTCGGCACATAAGTGGTAGTAATATACATAGTGATGCTGTGACTTCAATTTCTTAACTACCTACAACAGTGATATTCAATTACATTTTCTGGTGGGCCAGATAAGCCAATGTCCAAATCTTGGTGGGCTAAAGGGCACTCTCTAGGGTCAATGGGCTTTTCAGGTGTTTGCTCTCTAGTGAGCCTGCCACCAGTCAGGGCTTGTAACCTTTCAAGAGTGGGATGCCAGACTATTTATTAATCTCAACATAAAAAATTAAGCATGCCGGTAGACAATATTCCATTGAAATGTTGCAAACAACTATTTACACAAATATATTGTAATGTTATTAAAACAGCATGCTATTAATATAAATTATATTAAAACTACAAAATTCAAATTAAAAGTTAAACTCATAAGAAATGAATGGACATCTAATTTTCTTTTCTTATTGCCTGAAATTTTGATATTTGCTCGCAAAGTTTTTTCGGAAAAGTGCTGCACAGTATCCAATCAAATTAACTAATGAAAGCATATCAATTACAGATCACTTTAAGTTGCATAAGTATCTGATACAGCACTTGATTAAGTCAAAATGTAGCAACACAGTCTAGCTCCAATGTGTTTAAATGCACATGAAAAGTTCCTAATTTAAACACATAGCATGACAGTAAACAGAGAGAAAATAAATGAAGTGCATCTGTCCTGCTCCCATCAACTCAGCTCCCCTGCAGTTCTGCCCTCTAGCCCCTCTCATGTGCCTCCCCTCCCCAGTTGTTCCCAGCCCCACCTCTGCTCCTACTGGATTCTTCACCCCCCCGTCCCAGAGTGGGGGAGAGATGCAGCAGGGTCCCCCCTCCCCTCTTCCAGGCAGAGGGCAGCTCCAGGGGTTCTCTTCACCAGCCTCTCCCTTCTTAAGACAGATATTACAGGGAGGGAGGGAAGAGGAGCAGAGGAACCATCTCTGCTCACACAAGTGGGAGGGGGGGAGGAGAGGGAGTGGAGGGAATGGACCTGCCCTGAGCTGCAGGGCTCTTTCTGCTCCCTCCTCCCCTCCTGTAAGCCCCCTCCCTGCCTGTGAGAATAGGCTAGGCTCCTCAGGGAAGGGGAAAAGAACTCTGCTTTTCCCAGAGAGGTCTGGTTGGCTGCTGCTTCCCAGAAGGCATGAAGGAACAGCTGATGCCCAGGCAAATGGAAGACCATTGTGGCCCAGATCTGTCTCTCAGGCTGCCAACTGAAAAACAACGCTGTAAGTGATATATTTTGGAGATCCCTTATAATCCAAGGTCCTGAGCTGCATCCCCTAAAGCCCCTGCGTTAATCCAGCCTTGAGGACATGACAATGTTTCACTGCAGAGAACTTCGCCATTTTTCCACTGCAGCTATCAAAAAAATCTGTTATGAATGGGTATATGGTAAATGCCTGCTCAGTTGTAATAAACTACATACGACCTCTTCCAATCCCTACTTTGAGCATTTATTCTAGAAACCATGAGTAGGAGGAATGTTTCAGGCTTATGAAAAAGGATATATTACATATACAAGCAATTAGATAGTACATTTCTCCCTTGTAATACAGAACTGTAATGAAGCATAAGTGCAGTAGAGAAAAAGAATAAATGACTTTTAGAATTATAAGACACAGCATATGCAAGTCTTTCAGTTTGCCTAAATGTGGGGTGGGGGGGTGGTAAACCTCATTGATGCTATTATTTAACCTACAGTACATAAATCACACTAATAGCATGCATACAGGATGGCTGTGCATTTTTTAAATTTGCATCATTGTGCACACTAAGCATGTGGAGTTCTTGGAAGATATTCTACGGTCCTTTGTTTTGCTGCTAACACAATGCATTCTGAGATTTTTCTCTCCGCATTGTGGGATGCATAGCAGAAACCAGGAGGCTTCAAATTCTTAAAAGAAAAAAAAAAAGATACCTAGGTTTCTGCTTTCTCTGCCCAGTGCTTCTTTTCTGGGTGGGTTAGCCCCATTTTCGTATTTCTGTTGGCCGGCGTGGACCCAACAATGCTCCGGTCCTGCACCACTATGCTGGCAACTGTGAATATACAGAGGCAGGCTGGGCTGAATTTCAGCAATTAAAGCTGGATGAATTTGGACTTCACCTGCTGCACCACCCAGCAGATGATGTGGCAACATCATCAGCTGTCCAGTAGCACCAGCAGCTTCAGTGGCAGCAGTGGGGTGAGGATGATGAAGAGGATGACACAGAGCAGTTGATTTTAGAGGAGTTGTTCCTGAAGCAACTTCAGACCATGCAGTGCCATTTCTGGGCTCAGGAAACCAGCACTGATTGATTGGAAAGGAGAGGTTACTAACCCTGTGAAGTACCTGGAATTCTTCGAGATGTGTGTCCCTGTACATTTGGTACTTCCCATGAACAAGCAGTCTCTAGTCCCAAGAGCCACTGAGGAACTAGGCTTGCAGTTAAAGAATGTTCAGATTGGGGTGAAGTATCTGACCTGCATCCTGAGACACAGTTGAGGTTTTATCGGGAGTTGCCATGGAGGATGAGGAGTGAGTTTCATGAGGTAAGGAAACTAAGCTTGTCTTATTTTTAGGGGCGGGCTTCTTGGCGTCCTTATTTTTAGGGGCGGGCTCTGGTTTGCTGCATCCACCACCAAGGTCCTGGGTTGGGGGTAGGAGAAGAAGAGGTACTCACGTCCCTTTTGTGGGACAAAGTAATGCCTCTCTACACCCCTGGCTGTAGGTGGTATAGAGGCTGGGGTCTGCCAGAGCACCTTTGTGGTGTTTTGTACAGTTTTTATGATGCAGTGTCACCTTGGAGGGATCCTCCGGGGCAAATGTGTTGACCATTGGGTCCGAGTCCTCCACAACTGCCTCAGTTTGCATATTGAGGTCCTGGCGTATCCTCCTAAGGAGGTTCTGATGGGCTTTCATGTCCATTGCTGGGAGGGACTTTGTATTGCCCACTATTGTCTCATGCGGCAAGGAAGAAGATGAGGATCGAGGTGGGACAACCCTTCCAGTTCCCTGGTGATGTGCTCAGGGACATCCACTGCCGCTGCAACTAGTGTTGCGGGAGCTACAGGTGTTGGCAGCTCCGACAACACACCCAATCCAGGAGGCCCGGGGTCTGCACCCCATGGTTCTCGGGAGCCCTGGAAGGGGGAGGGGAGGGAGAGAGCAGCATGGGCAACGAAAACTACTGATGCCGCCTTGGAACTATGCCCTTGGGCCTGGTGATAGGCCCAAGGTGTCCAAAAGGGCCATTGTACGGGCCCTGCCACTGGGGTGGCCAGGACACCATTGGTACCAAGGGATCCTCCGCGCTACAGTGCCGAGACCGATGCCAGGATCTTGAGTGGTACCGGCTGTGTCGGGACACGAACAACTCCGCCTCTGACTCAGAGGAATAGTCTGAGCTCGACCAGGGTGGGGCAGTCCCTGACCCAGCATCGAGACGATGGGTAACAGCGTTGCATCATGCTGGGCTTGCCACGGTGCCGGATAGGTGGTGCCACAGGTGGTGCCACTGTCAGTGCCTAAAGTAGTGCAGATGATGTGCCGGGTATCAGCGCTCCAGAAGGGAGAGCTACTCTAACAGGGAAGGAAAAGCTATTTACTCTTGGAAGAGAGTCTAAACCTTGCTTAAAAAAAATAAATTAAAATAAATCAGAATTTGTGATAATTAATGCATAATACCTGTCAATGTCTTCTATCTTCTGCATATTAAAAAGCAGGGAGAGAACTATCTTGTCCACATACTCCAGGATGAGCTGGGGCTTGTGCTGTCTGCACCTGAACCGGTGAATGAGTGGTGGGGGATTGTGCCGTCATGGCAATCAAGTCCCACACGGCCTCAAAAGTGACTGGTGTAGAAGGAAGGTCAAGGTCCTTCTCCAACACCTCCCAGACTGGGGAGTCCACCAAACCCAGCCTCAACGGACCTCCCCTCAAGGCTGGAGTCAACGGTGACGGGACCAATGAACCAGCCTCCTGGTGTCCCAGTGTGGAACGGACCACACTGATGTCCTGTTTCCTCTTCTTGGGGTGGGAACGGCCCCCTCTGCCTTTTTCTTTTTATGCGGCACTGGGGATTGTGATCTGTATCGCATCAATGAGCCAGCCTTCCACGCTGGGGAGCAGTGCCGACGCTCCTTACGAAAGTCCTTCCTCAGTGCCAAGGTGTCCCGCACTGAGGCCGGTGCACTGTGCAACGAGGCTGCTGGTACCGCCTTTTGTGCTGATTGAGGCTGGAGAGCAGACTCCATTAAAAGGAGATTCAGCCGATATCCTCTCTCCCTTTTGGTTCTGGCTTGAAGCTTCTGCAATACTACACTTGTCCTGCAAATGTCCCTCTCTCAGGCACTTCAGACAAGTGGTGTGCGGATCCACTCTGGCATAGGCTTACCACACCTATCACACAGCTTGAACCCCTGGGCCGCAGCAGGTCTTTGACAGTACTCTCAACCTCTCTTGGGAAGCCCAACAGCTGCAGCGAAGACACTCTCCACCTGACCACTGCAGTGAAATACAGATCATGCTGCAATATGTGTAGCATCCAACGAGGCCTGTAACAATATCTTTGCCAGAGCTGACCCTGTCTACAGTGGCCCTTAAACTGATCACGATGTTCCTCTGGCAGGTGCTCAATACAGGAATTAATTTTGTTGTAATTTAAATAAATCATATTTGACCATGAGGCACCTTATAATTTGCTATTTGGAACTGAAGTGGGCTGGAAGCATAGCATTTGGGATCAAAAAGATCAAGCCTCCTGTCATCCTTTCTGTAAAGGGTGGACTTTGAGCTATGCTATCTGCCTTGTTCACTAAAAGCCTTCACTACCAGGGAATTTGGAGCTGGATGAGAAAATAAAAACTCTGATTGCCTGGCAGGGACATAATACCTTTTACCTGCCCTCTTGCAAGTAGGTGGTATGGCAGCTAGGTTTGCTAAACTGTCTTAGCAGCCTTTATTGACCAGAATGACAATTCAGAGATTGTAGGTATGCAAAATATCTAGAAGTTTATGACAGGACTCCTGAACCTCCTCTAAGGGAATCTGAAGCATGCCAACAATTCACTTCATCAGTTCTTGAAAGTGCCTAACATCATCTGCCTTAGAGGCTGTTGGAAGCATGATAGCTTCATCAGGCAACGAGGAGGAAATATTAGTAAGAGGTGTCACCTCCTTAACCACCCTTATTTCTTGCTCCTCAAAGGTCTCCTCCTCTGTCATAAATGGTGGTAGAGGAGGTGGAGAAAGAATGGTCTCTTTTCTGTTCCCTCCAGCGGTGCAAAGACCTTGCTGCAAATTGTTGATGACAGAACGCCCACAGGTCCCACCAGAGCCACTAAGAGGGATCAAATAGCATAGGTGGAAGCATCCATCTGTGTTCCTGCCGGGGGGTGTCATTTGAAGTCCATCCTCCTGTAACAGGTCAGTGTAGGAAGGAGAGTACTGTGTCCTAGAATACCCAAGGGAACCCCGCACATATTCCAAAGGGTGGGTGGGGGCTAGCTGTTCAGCTTGCAAAGTAGACGCAGGCAAGTATGTTACTCTAGGTGATAAAGAGGTTGGTGACCAAGAGACTTCTGTCACTGACAAACCCCCAGCACTCATTAACAGAGGAAACTTCGGCTCTGAAGATACTATCAGGTCCTATGGGCACCTAAATTCCTGCGGTATGCATAGTATCAAAGAGTTGAGGGAGAACCTGTGGAAGATGGCTTCAGTATTGATGCAGCTGGTACTGAGTGCTTGGCATGCGAGTAAGTTGATTCGATTCAACCTGTAGCATAGGTAGCTAAGCAGTCTTTGGTACCACTGATTTTCATTTTATCGGTACCAAGTGCTGCTCAGGGACGGGCTCAGAACTCTTAACAGTCTCTCTGTCGGTGTGGGTACAGGTACCCAAACTCATTACCGAGTCTGTCCAAACAATGGACTCCACTCCACCCTTTCAGTTTCGGCATCACTTGGAGCTTGCATGGAACTCCTCCTTGGGACCCTGAGGTCTTGTGCCTTCTTGTGCGTCGGTGACTGAGATTTCTTAGGAATTTAGTCCTTACCTCCTCCTAGCTAGAGACAGATGTGGATGAGGACTTCAGTACCATAGATGTACTTCGTGCCGTGGTACTGCCTACATCTCTAGTGGTCTCCAGCGACCAAGACCTTGATGTGGATGGGGTGCTAGTAGTACTGGGAAGTCTATGTAGAGGGGAGTCCTCCACCACGGGATCAGAAGCTGATCCTAAAGCAGGCTCCATCATTAAGAGTTAACTTGATCTCCCTCTTTTTCTGGGATTCTCCATTGAAGGAAGTGCAGATCTTGCACTTACTGGGGATATGAGCATCACCCAAACAGCAGAGGAACTGGGAATGCCCATCACTGACCGGAACAGCCTCATGGCAGGCAAGACACCTCTTGAAGACCAGCATTCCAGAATAAAATAATGAAAAAACTTCTATAAGGGGAAGCTCTTAAATTATCTCTATGAAATATATTATATATATATATATATAAAAATATATATATTTTTTAAAGGAAAAAAATACAAAAGGAACAACTATTCCAACAACTGTAAACACTACAAGGTAACTATATGCTAACTAATTTGAAGTATTAGAGAAAACAGGCAACCAGAGAATCCATCTCAGGCTGAAGCAGTTGAGAAGGAAACGAAGGCAGTTTTCCTGTGCGTCCATATTACGGTCAGCAAGGGGCATGAGGATGTGGTGAGGCGCATGTTTGGGCCGAATAGGCACGCTACCAAAATCTCAGATCAAGGTGCAAGCACACTACTTGAAGAATAGCCCATAACTTTTTCTTAAAAGCAACCAATGTCAAGAGAAATGTTTCATTCTCCCTAATAATGGTAGGGGGTATTTATTCATTCTCTATGCAGCTGGGCTGGAAGACTGGTCTTTCCTACATAATGCTTTGATGCCATCTTGCTAGAACAATATGGTTCATACTCCTACTCTTTAAGAATGCCTTTCTCTTCTTCCTCTGCATGTATAAAGTCACAATAGCAAAACCAAACTATTATTATTTTAGCATTTAAGCCCAAGAGTCAACACTGATAAATATTGTTTTCCATTTTTATTCATGTGTATAAAAGCCACTTATTACCACTTGAAAAGCATTAACCACTTTTTTTTTCTGCTGAGTGTCTTTAGTATATTATCTTCAATAAGCAGTTAGCCTCAGAATTACTTTCCTTTGCTCACTAAGTGATAAATTTTACCCCGGGTTCAATCTGAAATGACCTCCTTTAAGGACTAACCCAAACCCCATTTAAGTCAGAGTCTTACTCATTAAAGAATGAACGCAGAAAGTACTAATTTAATTAACATATGTCTGCTTCTTAGCATAGGAGAGGTTAAGAGGGAACCAGAAAGCGGGTAATGTAGAGATGCCTCTGTCTACTTCCTCCTGAGAAGTCCTCTCTTTTAGCACAGACATCCCAAAGCCAGTGGAGGCTGGCTAGGCTGCTCTCGTTCAGAGCAGCAACACGAGGGTCCTGGGAACAACTGACTTTTGTTCAGGCCACTTTTTCAAGGGTAAAAGCCACATGGAGACAGCAATGTGCCCCAAAGGCCTGGACAATCTGTATTCCAAAAGCACTCTCAGAGAAGCATGTAGAGAAATGGGCAGGTAGGCAATGACTGATCTGAAGTGGGGAGCCATTGGTACCAGCCTAGCTTGAAATTGCTGCTGCTTTGAAGGGGGAGACAGGTGCTGCCAACCAGAAATGGAAGAAAAAGTGAGTCAGGAGAGAACACAAAGGCCTGTAGGTTCAGGAAAGCAAAGCAGGAAGGCATGAGAGAGAGAGAGAGAGAGAGCAAGCATGAAATGACTGCTTTGTGTAGATGTAGAAAGTCTATCAGGGATAACAACAGGCAGGCTCTTAAAAGGGCCAGATTCAGCCACCAAAAGAAAAAATTTGTTTAAGAATGCCTCCACAAATGGAATTAGTGTTGATGGAATTCCACAGGATTAGCAAATGGACATTTGACTGTAATACATGCTCCACAGAACAGTATTTATCAGAAATTGTAGGCTCCAAATCTATTATGAAAAAACAAAACAAAAGAAACTTGATACACATACTGGTAACATACAAAAATGTACTGGAAAAGTAACTGTTGCATATTCTCAAGAGCTACAGTGATTTAGCCAAAGAGCCATTGAAAGTCAACATTAGCTAGGTGCTCAACTGCCATTTGTGCCTTAGTTCCATATCTTGCTTCCACTTCTCCTCCCCTAAAAGAAAAATCCCAGAAGCTGCTTTAAGGACTACCTAAAAAATTAATAAAAATCTCAACTTTAAACAGGTTTGTTAAGTTTGGCAAAAATGGTATTTGCTGATTTTTACATCAGACACTGTATGAAACAAGTGATTTTTAATTTTAAAAACCTTAAAGGGTATCTGGATAAGCGCATTTGTGAACTAATTTTCAGTCTGATGGGATCTGGAACAATTGGAAATCTGATTGTTGAAAAAATGTTACCAAGGCAAAGATTAGCATTTAACCATATATATGCTACCAGTTATACACATTTATCAAGAGTATCTAGTGACAATGAGAGCTACTCTAACAGGGAAGGAAAAGCTATCTACTCTTGGAATAGAGTCTAACCTTTTTTAAAAAAAAAAATCAGAATTAGTGATATTACTGCATAATACCTGTCAATGTCTTCTATCTTCTGCATATTAAACAGCAGTGAGGGAACTATCTTGTCCATATGCTGAGGGTTCCCAGATGGTTGCTCTGAGCTCATCATTAACTGTTTTACGTACTACTCCCTGAATGCCTCTGATTCCAGCAATCCGGATCCTAGGAGAGAAAATAAATTTCAAAAAGATGGAAATGTAGCATAAGACTTAATGATTTATCTAGTTATTAGGCAGTGTGGTTATGCAGTTTGGATTTCATTTAAGCTCTAAATGGAATTAAATTGGAAATATGGTTAAAACTGTATGGACATACCTATTTCCTTTAAATGGACACAAGGCTCCTATTGACATTGATGGAAGCAATGCATGCACACATGAGGACAATATATGGTCTTTAAAAGTTATACTGATACGGATCTTCAGGCACACTTGCAATATGTAAATTGTTCAACTGTACAGACTGCCTCTTAAAGCACCAAGTGCATGGCTTACAAAAAATAAGAAGGAGCTAATCTTTCAAGATTGTTGCAGGTTGATATCTACAAGAATGATTAGAAATGACAGAAGTAACCCAGAAAAGGGAAGACAGCCTGAATTGCTAGAATAGTTACATGTATCTTGATCAATGAATAAAAGTTAAACATGAAATACAAAAGGACACTTCAATCTGTATTTATCAACCAAATACACCCAAAAATGCTGACTGCAAAAAATACAAAACTGATATCTTCTGAGACATAGGTCTACTGAGAACTTAGTCCTATTAATTACAGCCATTCATACAATATCCGTAAGAGTGATGTAAATAACATGTAAAAACAATAACCATGTAACTGATTAAAATTCTATCGGTTACACAGTTAAACATTTAATCGGGGAACTATTCATGTGGAGGGTGCTGCAGCACCCCCACGTTTCAGGCGGGGCTCCGCTGCCAGCCCCCGCACCTGGGGATTCTGGCTGCCTGGCACAGGCGGCTGCCAGCTGGGACCCTGGGTGGAATTTAATCATAACAGAAAACGCTAAGCATCAGGCTTATTGGTTGAACTGGTTACATTTTTACATTCCTAATCCATAAGTATAAATACAGGTGTAGTTCAGAAGAAACTATGTAAAAAACAACCTTATACAGAAAAGGTTCATATTTGTGGTGTTGAACTGATAAATATTAAATATGCTGAGGTGGCAATGGCTTTTTTTTTTTAAACACTTATTTCGAGACAAGAGACACCTAGTTATAAGAGGTCAAAAGATTTAGCATAATTGGACTTTTAAAATAAAGATTTTATCACTCCTTTAAAGCGATTTTAAATCTTAATTTCAGCACAAAGGAATACGGTCACTGGCCTTGATTCTTATTTCTCTAAGCTAACGGTCAGTCACATTACAGTTGCTAAACTAAACTAAAATATTCCAAGCTTTACTTCATAAATGCTACATTATTTACTAGGAACACAGTTAAAGGAAAATAAGGGGGCTACGATTCCAAATAATCTATTTTTGGTCTAATTAGGATTCGGTACCAGGAACTAAACCTGTTTCTAGGAGTTCTAGGTTAATATAATAGGTAGAGGCCACATGTGCAAGTGATTGGGATGCATTTCAAATAGCTAGAGAAATCCATGTTTATTAATTTAGAAGAAGTATAGCGCAGTCTTGTAATTCCAGTATTAAGAAGTCTAGGAATTACAGTTAAATCGCACTGCATTTTAATATTCCATCACAGTAAGAGTTTCAGTCACATAGTGTCATCCATAACATTAACATTTTTGAAGTGAGATGTTTATTATTCTTTACAGGAAAGTAGCATGACTTAAATCAAGAATGCTCCTTTAATTCTCAATTATACATCTTTGGTGTACAATCAAGTTTTGCTCATGTAGTGGTTGTACCAATAATCACCCCTATAAAAGAGTACTTTTAAATTTTAGATAGTGAAGACTTGTTCATCTAGAGTGACTTCACTGTCCATCCCAATGGTAAATTTTGTGTTATCTTTTTTTTTTTTTTTTTTTTTTTAAATGAAGGAGATGATGAGAACCAAGCTTACGATTTCTGTACAGACAGGCTTTTTCAATCTTACCCTTAGAATCAATTTGGAGATTGAGAATCTGAGTTATACTGTTTAATGTCCTGAAAAAATTGCTAGCTCATTTGCCAACATGAGTAGGAAACTTGTCCTGGAAAGTGGGGTTCTGCAGAATTTAAGCTTTCATTTAAAAAAAAAAAATCCCAGCCTTTCGGGAAGTCACTTTCACAATAATATTGTAAACTGAATTGGATCAATTCAGAGTTACTTCAGGCTGACAGGAAACTTACACATGAAAAATGGAAATTCTTTAAGAACAAAATCCTGCCCCTGAACACAGAGAGGAAGTTATACTTCCCCTGTGATCACGGTGCGAGAAGAGCTACTTATTCCAGAACTATGTGGGAGGAAAAAGGCCAATGGCTCTGTACAGCAGCACCATAGGCCCAGCCCTCATATCCTTACTGTCACTGTTATGCAGGAAAGCCCCAGGAAGCTAGGGCTTTTGTTGTGCTGAAGGAATGTGAATCCTCCATCTTCTGGCATAATTCCTGCACAGGAGAATGTCTCAGCTTCCACTAGAAGAGGTCTCGTCCAATACTCCAAAAAAGGGGCTAGATTTACATCTGAATATTGCAAGCATACCAAATGTATGCTAATCTTGAAATCCTTCTGCATCTTAGTTTTGTCTCAGAAAGACTAGATATTTGGAACTACTGCATGATTTGTCAAAGTCTGCAGTCTTATGATAACTGTATTAGGATACACACTAGTTTAAGGCTAGGACCTACCCCGTTCCTGTTGCTGTGAGGAACAAGATTGGAAATTACCAGAGAGTCATGTTCCAACCCCATCTCTATGATCAGCATGTTTTATGACCTTGTCCAAGTTGATACGGAAACTAAGACCAAATGCTAATCTTTACAACTCATAAAGCACTTTGAATTCTAAGTAAAAAGTGCCATAAGTGTTAATGATTTTTAATGACCATGAACCACTGAAGCTTCTGGGACCCGTGTTCTCCCATGAAGATGCACTGTGAGATGCACTGTAAGGAAGATGCTTTCCTTAATAAAAATATACAGCTTTCAGATGAATATTTCAGTTATTTCTTACATTATAAACTCCTCTGAGCAAAGAAAGTGTCTTCTGTACTATACCTAGCAGAGTAGGCCTCCACCCAATGCTGACTAATATAAATATTTAACAACAATTTGGATTTTTACTGTTGAAGGCAAGCTGAACAATGTAATGCATGAAAGTAAGGGGAAAAAAAAAATCAATATTGTTATAGGTTGGGATGAACCTTACTGGTGGGTGTAACACCCACCTTGCATTCAGAATAAATGTGGAGGCCATTTCATAGATTCATAGATACTAAGGTCAGAAGGGACCATTCTGATCATCTAGTCCGACCTCCTACACAGCGCAGGCCACAGAATCTCACCCACCCACTCCTACGAAAAAAAGTATTTTCAATAATGCTTATACAAGTTTACACAACAAATGAGAACGTTTCACTAGAGGGAGCTAAAGACCAAAAAATGTAGTGTTTATGTAATACTAAAAAACAAGTCCATGGTACAATATACTTACATTTTATGAATTCAAGTGTTTTTACACTATTGACATTCTGGCCCTTAAATTACACTAATTTATATACAAAATGCTATCCTTAACCACAGCTTACACTCCCACTACACAAAGTGGACTAACAGCGATCCTGCCAAACAAAGCAGAAAGTGTTATGTTAAGCTGGCAAATCCATTCCTATATCTGTTTAAGTTTTAACACACAAAATTCATCACCATGATGTTTATACTTTAGATAAACTGGCTAAAGGTAACTGTTTGGAAGTTCACTACTGAAAATTCAGCTAAGCTTAGACAGCTTATTTTGTACCATAATATCTTTTTGCATTATTGTAGTAGTAAAGGATTTTGATTACTTATATAAACTAAATATTTCCTTTCTAAGTGAAGACTTGTTAGAAGGCTACTACTCAGGACTGAAAGGGAACCTGGTGCCCTAGGAAAACCACAATATTAGCCCTTCCCCTCCTCCATTCCTCAAACAGCTTCATCTCCTTCTTGAAAATGCAGTGGCAGAGGTCTACCCAATTCCCTTCCAGAGAAGAAGAGGCAGAAGCATAAGGTCCTCTTCTTCCCCAACTTGGAGTAGCAGCAGGGATCCCCTTAAAAGCAGCAGGTATATCAACAGGGGTCCTCCTGGCCTCTCTCAGGAGGCAAGAGAGGCCTCAGGTACTTATCCCACCAGCAGAGATGAAACTGCTTAGGTGGGTGGGCCAGACCCTGCCACACTCTTCTCCTGCCATTCAGGTAGGGTGGTGCGACTCCACACCAGTGACTCTTGGAGTTAACCCCCCGTTAAGATGCATGGGACAATTCACAATTGTTGTTTGGCAATGAGGCACTACATTCTAATTGACTAATGTACACATTAAAACCCACTTTGGAGTATCAGATTCAAAGAAAACAAAAGGATGTGGCCTATTAAAACAGCAGGACTTTCATAATCAAAAACAAATGTTTGATGAATATATTAAAGATAACTTGAATTTTAAAAATACTGAAAACATGCAGAGCAGAGATTATTACCACTTCTGTTTAAAAATATTTTGTTCTAGACAGTGGCCTCAAAACTAGCTTTTTATGATTGAACAAACCTAGGAAGACACTTTGCATGTGAAACTTTTTTGCACTGCAAGTCAGGTAACCCAACTACTCCAGTTTTACTTAAATTCCAGCTCCTAAAACCAGTCTCAAGGTGGTTCCAAAAGGCTCACATTTGACATACGTTAGAGAAAAGCTCATTGCAAGATGAATGGTTACAAACAGAAAAAAAAAATCTATTCATTTGAAAGAAGGAAGTGCCATGATCATCTGATCTTAACAGGTAAAATATGAACTAAATAATGGCAGTAAGATACAGTTATCAAAGAACATGCTAGTCAATCTGTGCATTTTCCAATTTACAGTATCCCCAGCTCACGATAGCATTGCTGACCCCTGATGATCACAATTCCCAAATCCTTCCCTCTTTCCCTTAATCCAACAATCAGCAGTCTCTCAGTTGTTCCTGCAAAGGGACCTCTTAAAGAATTCTAAATTCTAAGAAGTGCAGGAGTCTGGATGGAGCTAACACAAAGTCATGTGGAATAGCAGCTTCTGGTTTCAGTCAGGAAAGAGAATGTTATTTTATTCTAATTGTAAAAATATTAAAAAAAAATAAAAATCTTACTTTGCCCCATTTCATCTCCGAAGTCTCACTTTCTTGTTATCCACTACAGTAATAAGTGTACTCAGAGAAAGACTGTGGATGCAGCAATGTTGGACCATTTCCTCCAGGAACAAAGGAGGACATTACAGCTAAAGCATAGGATACAGTCAGGAGATTTGGGGTCCATTCCTGGCTCTGCCACAGAATTCCTGAATGACCATGGGTGACTCACTTAATCTCTGCCTCAGTAGCTATGTATGAAAACAGAAGTAATATTTACCTCTTACAGGGATGTTAGGAGGTTAAATTAAAATGTCTTTAGATTCTTGTATGTAAGGTACTACAGTATGTAAAATACAAAGCATTTTTACCATTCACTAGATTATCACTTTCAGATGGCCAAGTCTCGTGAACTATATAACCCTAGTAAAACTAGTATAATATTATATATAGGATTCATAACATACAGCACCATGTTTATTTGGGATTTTTTTTCTTTATTGGGAATTATATTTCTATAAGCTTATTTCACAGATGGAATTGATCTCCCTTCTTGGGAATTCTATTTCAAGTATTATGGCTGCTTGAGCCACCAACCTCTATGGGACAGTGAGAAAAACAACATTCTGCGACACTATTCATTTGCCTTTGAGACAAGGGCAGCAGCGTGCAGTGTCTGTCACATTCAGCAGCTGGGTAAACAGGGTGAGGCAATCTTTTTGCACAAGTGTTTCAGGCCCAGGTATATTTCAGTTGTATTCCTTGGAGATTTCCTGGACTGACCTTAACTTAAAATGAGGAAACTGTGGAAAAGTCTGATCCATGTCCCTCTCCCTACAATATTAATGCTCCTTTGTACTGGATATGTACTTGCATCAGACGTGTCCTTTAGCTCATCTTTGTCCAAGTTGTTGCAGTCACTTGGCTTCTACATAAGTGGCTGAAATCAATGAGACAGTTGTGTGGAGGGGAGAGGCTGAAGCATTGACAATCTTTGGCACAAGAAGCACTATTAACGGTGTCAGTGACAATGCTTTGTATGACAAAGGAGCCAATAGGTACAGAAGTTCATCTGGAAGTGGCTGATTGCACCAAGAGATTTAACAGTCTCCAACAGAGCAGTAGGCAGAGCCGTCCCTTGGTAGAGCGAATCAGGGCAACCGCCCCAGGCCCTGCACTTTGGTGGGTGGGGGGGGCCTGCATGTTGATAAAAAATGGGATAGTCCCGATATTTAGTCCTTTGCCCCGCATCCCAACTGATGTACGATCTGGACACCATTTGTCCAGATAGTCAGATAAGGAGGCGAGTGGGGAGGTGAGGTGGGAGACAGGTGGGCAAGCGGGGTGAGGATGGGAATGGGGAAGCAAATGGCAGTTGGGTGGGGGTAAGGAGGCAGGCAGGCGGGTGGCAAGGAGGAGAATGGTGGTTGAGCGGGGTGCCAGGCAGACTGCGGGGAGGCGAACGGTGGGCAGGCAGGTGAGGAGGCGAGCAGGTGGACAGCAAGGAGAATGGCGGGCGGGCGGGGGGAAGCGCACACCGGATGGATGGCAAGGAGACTAGCGGGGAGGTGAGCAGTGGGCAGGGGAGTGAGGAGGCGAGCGGGTGGATGGCGAGGAGGAGAGCGGCAGGTGGATTTGTCTCGGGCCCCACCCCCAACCAAGGACAGCCCTGGCAGTAGGTAAGTGTTGAAGGAAGTGTAATCAACAACATACTAGTTCTTGAAGTTAGGAGCCTAAGAGAAGGCCTATACTTCAATCAGGAGGTCTGACTGCAGCATGTGTAGGCATACCTGAGTGAGTTTTAATCTTGCTAGCTCTAGTACCAATAGCTAGGTAGCAAGGGCTTCGGCATGGGTTATTCAAGCCTGCCTGGGACCCTGGGTTCTTACTCAGGTGGCTAGCTCACTCGGATGCAGCTTCACTAGCTTGAGTATGCTTATATGTGCTGCAACCACACTTCCGATTGCGGTGTAGACATATCCTTAGTGTCTTACACAATAGCACACTGTGTACATCTCTAAATACATCCTGATTGAAGTATAGGCATACAAATGAGAATGGATGAATAACGGACATAGCAAATGGCACTTTTTTCCTGTTTACCATTTACAAGCCCAATCCTACACACACTTGCACATGAGTAATCCTACTCATGTGACTCATACGGTTGTAGGCTTGGTCCTGTGTCCCTTAATATATTTGGTGCAATCTTGCAGCCCTTGTTCAGGTAAAACTTAACTATACTGGGAGTTTTAACTGAGTAAGACTTGCAGTATGAAGCCTATTTTCCTGAAATATTGCACAGGTCCTAATGTTATTTCCTTGAATGATCACCAAATGTTACAACAATTGTATACTTCTCTTCTGCTTTAGTTTTTAACAGAGCAATACACTATCAACTGGCACTTACTCAGTTTGTGTTTCTGGATCACTGTCACAGGAATGACACATGGCACTAAATCGAGAAACAAAAAAGTCATAGCGTCTGTGATATGAAGGGGTGTCTTCCTCAATGTTGGCAAATTTGACAAACTAGGGGGGGGAAAAAAAAGCATGGTTAGAAAACTCTTTGTAACAAAAGTTTCCAAAAAGAGAACTAGAAGGCTTTTTAGTTTCTAACTCCAGAACTTTCAAAAGCGGCTGTTCAATTTTTAAATATTTGACTTGGTAAACATTAAACAGAAAAAACAATCCTCATGTTGCAATGCAGTGTAGAATATTGTTGCACAATAAGAACAGAATTAATAATTTATCTTAATTTATTTGGTTAATCTAGTAAAACAAAAAGGAAACTCGCAGGGTGGGGAGAAAGTAAATAGGCCTTGCCCTAATGTTCTCCAGAAAAATATCAGCCCGGCTCAGAAAACTGGTTTGCAATTGGACTATAGATCCCAAGTGATTTTTTCTTCGTTTGGATTAGCTGATGGATTTTTTTTAAGTGTTCCAATATAATTTTCCTCTATTTTATAAAATCTGTGAAGACCAAGACAGCTGGTCTTGCAATCTAATGGTAGGTCAACAAGCTATACAAAAGTGATCAGTTTTGTTCACAAGCCTGTTCTCCAGGCCAGCAGAGGCCAAAGGCATTGTGTAGGCCATGAGATCAGAGCCTCGAGGTGGAGGGGGGGGAAGTAGAGACCTCATGTTGCTGCAGGTGATTCACTTTGGTTTACATGGAGCAACACTGGCAGGCTGTAGAAGGAACTGCTTTAACCCTCAACAGCTAGAAGAAGGACAGTCACAAATATTTGAAAGAGTGAATATACATGGGAGATCCTAGAGGACTCTTCCTCTCCAACCCTGTGAAGTCAGTATTGACAACCTTGAACATGTAAACATGTGTCCAGCCCAAAAAAACCATGATACAAAAGAGCCATGAGTTTTAAGCCAAAGTAATCAATGTTGGGTTCTTTTTATCTGCAGTCTGGTTAAGTTTGAGGCTTTAGGGTGCACCAGCTTTATATTTCTAATCTTTTCTCTGTAACGATGAAGGTTAGAAAAAAATTAAAATGAAAGCTGAGATTGTCATACCATTTCTTGATTCCAGCTAGTAAGGGTTTAAATATATCAAATGTCATAAGATTCACCACACAAAAAAAAAATCACGAGAGTTGGCAACACTGTTTTATCCTAATTAAAAAAAAGGTTAAATTGCAGTACATTTTATTTTCAAAAGCTGTTCCATTAGCAGCTGCATTATTTCAAAGTATCTAAATGCAATTGCATGAAATAGAGCACACCTTGTGGTGCGTGAACATGTAAAATTGAAACAAAGAATTCAAACTGTACATCTGACAAGAAATTAGTATCTTTTTAGCATCTAGATGGACTTTTGGTCTGACCCAGTGTGACCGTTTTCTTATGTTCTTATCTCAAAGTCCCCAAATGAGCCAAACTTGAAGACAGGGTTGACACTTCTTTACAGATGACCAAGCACAATCTAGAGCAGTATTTCTCAATGACCAGTCCATGGACTGATGCCAATCCCCGAGATCTCCCTGACACAGTTTAGGAAGGCAGCAAGTCAGTATCTGGTATCAAAAAGGATGAGGAACACTGATCTAGCGCATCCCTTCCATCATGGTCCCTGAACTTTAGAACTGGCCTGTATCAACAGGTCATCCAGATATGACTGGAAAAGCCATGTGGAATCTGCAGCAGTCACTACCATGATATTTTATTTTTTAAAAATTCAGGGGCATTGTACAAACTTAAAGTTGAGAGCTGTGTATTTGAGGGAGATATAATGAAACCACTACCATTCATTATCTTCCTCTGCAGTGCATCTTTTCTCCTGTTTCCTCTGCAACATCAGTTCTGTACCCAACAACCTCGCTGCCATTTTACCTACTGAGAGCTGTAGTTCCAATTTAAATTTAGCAGATTTCTAACAACTATATTCTAAGCACCACTTAAAAAGCTGTCTCTAAAATCTGAGATACTATACAAAACTGTTCTTCCTGGAAGCAGAATACACTGGGTTGTCACTTGGTAAGAAAGTGACTAACAATCAAACCAATGTTCTAAAGTCTATTGCCACTCATTTGTCTGAAGGAGAACAGCTCACAGACACTCATTGTAGAAAATAAATAACAGAGAAAAGGTTTCTCTTGATACACTATTTTATAAAAAAAAAAATTAAAGCTTTCCTCTTTCGAAGGGCTTCTTGAACAGGCTTCAAATACCTGCTGTCCTATTGTTTGTTTAATAGCATTGCTAATTATGTGGCAGTGTAATTAATTAGGTTCTTGTCTTCAAAATGGCTTCTTTAGACAAATCAATCTTCTACAGTTTAATGAACCATGAAGTTCAGGAAAGAGGAAAAAAGGAGGACATCATCATTTTAACATGTTCACAAATGTTCAAACATCTTCAGAGCCTATTCAAGTGATCTGTCCAGATCAATTCTTATGTAGGAGTTTAACAGAACTGAAGCAAAAGGTACCTACAATTCATGGCAGTTTAAATTTTACTAAAAGATACTAAAAGCTAGAGTTTCATAACTTTAAAGTATCAACAATAACATTCTCCTATAAATGTAAGAAATACAAAAGGCTTTTGGTTTTGTGGTGCATGATACACCTTCTATGGGGACAGAAGAGGGGGTTATATCATTTGGATGACTTTTCTCTCTCAGGCCTTGTCTACACTACAAGCTTAGGTTTATGGAAGCCGCCTTAAATAGACGTAATAAATAGATGTAATAATCGACACTACCAGGTCCCTTCCACTGACCTAAGTTGCCTGTAACAGCGATTTCATTACTCCACCTCTGTGAGAGGCGTAGCACTTAATTTGATATTGATGGTAGCATAGACACAGCTTAGTGTAGTTTGATTCAAATGGCCTCCAGGAGGTGTCCCACAATGTTCCGCTGTGACCGCTCTGGACATCGTTTACAACTTCGCTGCTCAGCTGCCAAGCATTGGTTCTGCCCCAGACATCCCATTTGTACCATGAACTACATGCGATTCACAGCGGTGACCCCACTACACCCCCACAGACACAGCGTGGACATCTCCAAGGAGTACGAGTCCTGGGCCACCACAGGCAACAACAAGGAGGACATTCTGGAGGAGGAGGAGCAAGACAAGCGAGTGGTGGATCGATTCTCCCTGACAGCCAGGACCTGTTTTTAACCCCAGAGCCCAGCCAGTCACAGGACAGCATGGTGGCCAGGCATGATGCCGGTGAAGGCACCTTGGTGAGATACACTTCCAAACAAACTGTAGGGGTTACATGCTATTATATTTTGTTTAATCGGAACAAAAAATGAGGTGCACTGGCTATCTGCTTCAAAGTTGCTGCTCCTGCTACGCAGATGGTTCTCCCCAGGAAAGACTGTTTATGTGCACAGGGATGGCCCGGAATCCTCAATGGAGATCTCTACAAAACTTTCATGGAGGTACTCTGCAATCCTTTGCAGAATGTTTCTGGGGAGGACTGCCTTATTTCTTCTGCCACAGTAGGACACTTTCCCACACCACTCCACTATTAACTCTGCTGACATCATTCTGGTACACAGCATAGCAGCATAAGGACCAGGTATGTACCCAGACGGTTGCAGCATCTGCTCCATTGCTGCCTCTGTTACCCTCAGGAGACTATCACATCACATAGGGTCACCTAGGGAAAATAGGGGAAGTTTTCATTACAAGTGCTTGTTCCACAAACAATGGAGCATGTGATCCATCTCTCACCTCTCCTCGTGAATTCTGGGTCCCTCCACCACGCTTTGCCTAACATGCCATTGCTTTGGTTGGCAGGGATTGGCGTCTACTAAGACAGTGGCTCTCAAACTTTTGTACTGGTGACCCCTTTCACACAGGAAGCCTCTGAGTGCAACTCCCGCTTATAAATTAAAAACACTTTTAACACTATTATAAATCCTGGAGGTGAAACGGGATTTGGGGGTGGAAGCTGAGAGCTCACAACGCCCCCATGTAATAATCTCACGACCCCTGAGGGGTCACAACACCCAGTTTGAGAACCCCTGTATTGAGAGCAGCGTTAAGGAAACGGGGGAAGAAGTGTGTTATCCCCCACCCCATGGAACCACCTGAGAAACAGACACCGATTTGGGAATCTTAATGCTGGTACTGGTTCTCAAGCAACATCCATGTTGCTAAGAAGAGGCGGCACTGTTCACCTGCCCACTTGTGTCCTCAATCTGGATTTCCCACAAGTTGCAGCACAAGGCTCGTCGCCCATGCTGTGGGGCCATACTCATGATGGCTGGAACAGGAAACTGACTCATTGAAGAGCTAGGGATTCTGATTATGTTCTGGTTTGCACTGGAGTGTAATAAGGGGAATGGGTTTTTTTAAAATACCAACCTTGCACCAGAACCAGAGTAGAGCTTACAATGGTTGCCTTGTGCTTTACGTGCCTTACAGCCGAAAGCTTGTCCTATACTGCATCCTCCACACCAGGAGAGAGGCTATCGCATATTAAATGGCAGAAAAAGAGGACACAGGATGACATGTTCAGCAAGATAATGAATGCCTCAGGGACAGCTGAGACTTAGCTCAGAGCCCAGAGGATTTCACTCCCTGAGAAATTGGATGTGGACATGGAGAGCATCCCAGGAGCATGCCACACAGGAAAAGATGCTGCGGATTATGAAGGACCAATCAGACACGTTGAGATATCTGGTTGAGCTTCAAGAAAAGCAGATTGAGGCTAGACTCCATCTGGAGGCCTTGCAGAACTGCCTGCAAGCTTCACCCTGTTCACAATACCCCTGCCCCAAACGTTCCAGGAGGCAGGGAGGAATTCAGCATTCGTTCCACTCAACGCCAGGGGAGGATACACAGAACAAAAGGAGCCCATTCCTTGCCCTTTGCTTTTAAAAAACAATCTGACTTGCTTGGTTTCTCGCCTCCCAATTTTATCAGCCAGACTTATTTTCCTGTTCTTTCAGTTTTTTTGTGTGTATACAATAAAAGTAAACACTTTGAGAAAGAAAGGCTCTTCATTTATTTTAATCATGGGGGTTTGGGGTGGGTACAGGAAAATTGATGCAATGGAGGGGATTGTAAGGGAAGGCAGAATGCAGATAACCGGCAAATATTACTGTGGCTCATTACTGAAATGGGCTTTCAAAGCCTCCCAGAGATGAAGATCTCCTTGCTGGGCTCTGGCTGCTCAAAATTAGCTGCCAATCTATCTGTCTCCATGCCCCACACCTGTGGAAACTTCTCTCCCTTTGCCTCATTGATACAATGCAGCGATAACCATGAGGATATTGCTCTCACTGAGGTCTATCCTAGAAAGCAAACTGCACCAGCGATCCTGTTTGTCTGTCTGTTGTGTGTGCTTGCCAGAGAGAGATTAAGAAAGCAAGCAATTCGACTTCATTAGAATTAGTAAGTATTAGCAAGGAAATGCATTAGTTTACTTTTGCTTGGCTTGTGATTTTCTCTGTGCTGAGAGGAAAGTGTATTCCTGGTTTTCTTTTTGTAACTTTAAAGTTTTTGCCCAGAGGGAAATCCTCTGTTTTAAATCTGATTGCACTGTGAGACTAGCTTCCCTTCTAATTTTATAGAGTTGCTTCTTTTACTTTTTTTCTTTCTAATAAAGTTCTGTTTCTTTTAAGAGCCTGACTGATTTCTCTACCGTTCTAAGACCCAGGGGGTTGGGTCTGTAATTACTTTGTAACCAATTGGTTAGGATATTATTCTCAAGCCTCCCCAGGAAAGGGGGTGTAAGGGCTTGGGGGGATATTTTGGGGGAATAGGAACTCTAAGTGGTCCTTTCCCTGATTCTCTGTTAAATCACTTGGTGGTGGCAGCATACCCTCCAAGGGCAAAGAGTTTGTGCCTTGGGGAAGTTTTCCCCCTAAGCTTAATTTTTACCAGCTTAGGGTGTCTTTCATGTGGGTCCCCACATCTGAACCCCAGAGTTCAGAGTGAGGAGGGAACCCTAACAGATGGGTACTATATTTGCCCTTTTCCAGTCCTCTGGAATCTCACTCATCTTCCATGACTTTTTCCAAAGATAATCACTAATGGCTCAGATATCTCCTCAGCTAGGTCCTTGAACATTCTAGGACGTATTTACTATAGTACATAGTATATACTATGCTGAAATCATTCTTGGAAGAAGACTAGAAATTAAGTGTGTTGGATATTAGGCCTAACTGAGGGACAAAATGAAGAGGGGATGGGCTACTTCACCAATCACACCTGTTTTGAATCCATAAAGAAAGACTTTGGGAGGAAAGAAAATACAGAAACAAGAACAGACGGGAGGCCACAGAAGCAAGTTTCACCATCATGACTGCCAACCCCAACATGTACTGGCACCCTGGGCCTTCATCATCCTAATCCTGAGAAATGTCCTGACCAGACTGGGACAGAGAGAGAAAGTCCAGAGAATACCACCACCCTACAAACTCCATCTTAACCCTGCCACCACCTGGGATTAAAAATGGAATCAGACTTTCACAACAGCAGCAACAACAGCTCCAACCCATCTCAACAAACTTCTTCTTTTTTCCCAAAAGGACAATTAACTACATCTTTGATACTTATCAAACAAGGGGGGGGGGTTTCCTTCTAAAACCCTCCAGCGAAAAGGAAAGGAAACAAAGGATTTGTTAAAATGAAAGCATTATTTAATACTTTAACTGTTTTTCCTTCTTTACTGTACCTTTAATAAAAGGTACAAAGGATTTTTAATGGTGTATTTGCCATGGTAATAAGTAAGATGAAATCTCTGTATGCCAAATCCTGGATATTGTTTAACACTGGACAGTGACATGATTATTTTTAATATCTTTAGATCATTTATTCCATCTAAATTAATACAACAAGCAATGCAAAAGCTCTGCAGCCAGGAACTTTCTTCCAAAAAGAGTTGTAAGTGGCATGATTGCTGCCAATATCCAAATCCCATTAACATTAAAGTCAAGAGGATGGGAACTGTTCACGACGATATGCTACTATTCAATTAAGGTTGTTAATATAGGGATTGCTATTAAGCAGAATCTACTTTACAGTGAAAACAGAGGAAGACTGGATGGACCCCATAAAGGGAAAAAGACCAAATAAAATTAGTTGTATTCATGAGTAAGGTATTCACCTCCAATTTTTACTATGAAAATCATTTTATACTTTTAATAGGATAAATATCCATAGATAAGGATTATTTTGATAATTAAACTGCTTATAGATACATTCATATGGGTCATACAGGAACTAATTACATGCAATCTCAGGCTTTCATTATGTTTTTTCCTTTGATTGTCATGCCAGATGTTCAGCTGGTACTCAATTTCTCACCACCTCCAATCTTCTATGAACTTGATTCAATTTAGGTTAGCAAACTGTTTACTCACAGAATTGGTTCCAAGAACTTGCAGCTTTGGTTCCCCTGACTCTAGCAGCTTGGCCACCATCTGAAGGAAACTTTCCACGAATGGTTTAATGCTTTGAGAATGGCAAGCCATTAAAAGTTGGTCCAGTGCCTCCATGGCAATTAAAACATACCTGAAAGCAAATGGAGAAGAGATCCATACAGATGCACATTGTGTTATATTTACCTTGGCCCAAACATATTTTTAAAAGTCAGATAGGTGTAAGGCACATCACCCTAATATTCTCCACTTATTTCAGAAGTATATTTTTGAAGACAAATTAAAGTAAAGATTCCTTGGTATTCTTGTAGAAATATTTTTTCATCTTATTTTTTTCTACTTTTTATTTTATATTAAAGGCACCATTCTTCCAGTCAGTAGAGGGCCTTCAGTCTACCAAAATCCTAGTATGACAAGACAGCAATGTATCTAAACTTCCATAGTTTAAGGAGATATCTCAATCTACAAAGAGGTGAGAGGGAAGCGTGCTGATCAGGAGGTGTGTTTACTGTCACTCACATACTGACAGTTTCCATAAAAAAATTCTTAGTTGTTTTTACATCTGTACCCCTTTATCTTCAACAATAATTGCCAGGTAGCAACATTCTCTTCTAATTCCATGTGTTGTCTGTTTCATTTTTTTAATCTCTTAACTTTATGGTCTCTTCCCATCTCTACTTTCATATATATTCCTCTCCCCTATCCCCTCTTTGGGAAAATACAGGAAAGACCATTTTCAACCTGTTCCCCTGGGTTAGGAGGATTAATTTAGCTCAAGTATTAAGGACAATCACCTGTGAAGTCAGACAATTAGCTTATAACAATTATAGCTCCAACAGAAGAACTGAAGGATATATTAAATGAAAACACGAAAACACTCTTAGTATAGTGGGAAATATGTCCTGCTGAGTCTAGAAGTTTGATTTGTAAATCCAGGTCATTTTCACATTCAACATTACCTATAACTTCATAATTTACTTTACTTTCAATATATTTTGGCTATCCCCTGCCCAGCAGCATGAACAATATCCAAGGTTCTGACTCTATATGTCTTGTAGACTGAACCAGAATAACGATAGGGGAAAACAGCTAACTTTCAGCATCAGTATTTATGCAGTGACCGAATCCCTTACCCATAGCGATGTCTCACAACATCTCTGCTCAGTCTCTCTGCTAGGTAAGCTCCAATTCGATCCAGCTTCTCTGGTGCAGAAACTGCATAGAAAGTCAGCTTCTCCATATCAGCTTTAACAAGACCATCCTAGGAATAAGACAAAAGATTGTTTTTTTAATTCATAGTAATAGCTTTAAGCTTCTGAAGTATCTTTCACTTTTTCAATTCAAATCACAGGCTAATACAAAGTAGAATATGCCATTTTGCTAGAATACGTTAAATTGTTCATTAACAAGCTTGTCCAGGGCCTAAAATACAGAAATGGCAAAGTAAAAAATTAAGCCCAGTACTTCTCAGAGAAGTATGAGGTCAATGTTCCCCCTTCCTTCTAACAGAGGCAGATTATAGGTGAGCTGTGACATCATTCTTGAGACATACTATTTTTCCCAAAGTCCAATTTCTGTTACTTAAGTAAGAGTCCTTCAAAAAGCCATTAATTATTTCAATAAAACACTTCAGAAGTGAGTATGTCACATTAATCCTTTCAGGCTACAAAAATTGATTTTATATAACTGAAATTGCAGTCTAAATGTTTCATTGCTCCAATATCATGCCTTAACAGTTCTGACTCTTCTCTGTACAAAGCCACTGCTTTCATATTTGTCTGTATTACAGCTAGTGTTTAAGGAGCTGAAGCCATCTGATCGTTAGAAATATCAGTACCAGCTACAGTTATTGACATACAAAGAGTACTCAGCATTATCATAGGTTAATTTTTAGAGCCGAGATGAAACAAGGATTAAAGTATATTGATCATTTGAATAACTGATTAGAGCTGGTAGACAATACACATTTTTCTTAATTTTTTTCAATGGAAAAAGGGTTATTCATGAATTATTTTTTTTTCCAAAGCTTTTTGTCCAGTTCTCTCACTGACATCAAGGTAAAAGTCTAGCCATTATCAGGGTCTCAACCCCTTCAACCAGAAGCTTCAGTCCTCCTCCACTAGAATAACATCTTTAAAATTGTGGTTCCTTTTTGTACACCAGCATCAGCTTCAAGGGGAGAATGACCTGATCATTGCGCAGGAATTTTTCTTCACTTCTTCCACACTTTGATAATTTCATGTTTAAATAAATTGGAGAATATAGGAATCAATTACTATGGAAGAACATACAGTAATGGTGATTAGATATGCCACATTGTAACCCTGAAAGTGATAACTACATTCCTTTAGTGCTACTGGTGCAGTAAGTTGTACCCTTGTTAAAGTCCCCTTTCCTGGCTGCGTAACTGATCTGTGATTGTCTACTATCATCCAACTTATTTTACACTACAAAGCAGTTTAACGGACAGTTCAGCAAACAGCATCGTTTTTAAACAATACTTCAGATTCATTAATTCAAAACTCACAATTTAGTCAAATTAAATATTAATTATATAAAAGAAGAGTATTTTCTCTTAAAGTCTCACAAGAACGATTAACTTATGTGTGAACAATCACAGGAGAGAATGTCCATGATATATTAAATGAATCATTAGAAATCATTTGAAAAAGAAAAATCTTTAGTATCAAGATGCCCCAGAGGTCTAAAGAGATCACAGCTAGATGCTATGCAATAATTAACATTTTACTGTGTAAAATTAGGCCTACAACCATTTGCAGTGTCATACATTGTAGGCTGGACAATATCCTACCCTCCCTCACCTTGTGCACCCACCAGCACAATAGGAGAGTCTGATGGACTGCTGCATCAGGGCTGCTTTTGAGAGCACACACAGCACTAGTAAGGCTAGTACAACTTTAGATGTTCAGAGACGTTTCTCTATAGCAGCATAGGCACCAACTCCATAGTGTTCCAGGGCTGGAGCACTCATGGAGAAAAATTGGTGGGTACTCTGCACCCACCGGCAGCCAAGTTCCCCGCCCCAGCTCACCTCACCTTACCTCTTCCCCTGAGCGCACCACATCTCCACTTCTCCTTCCAGCGCTTGTTGCCACAAAACAGCCGTTTTGCAGCGTAACAAGCTGTGGGAGGGAGGGGGGAGAAGCGGAAACACAGCACACTCAGGGGAGGAGGCAGGGAAGAGGCAGGGCTGGGATTTGGGAAAGGAGTCCAATAGTGGTAGGGAGGGGGCGGAGTTGGGGCGGGGACTTTGGGAAAGGGGTTGGAATAGGGGTGGGGTGGAGGGTGGGGGGTCGAGCACCCACCGGTGCCAGGAGAAGTTGGCGCCTATGTATACCACTAGTACCAAACATGTTTAAAGAAGTATTTGGTTTCTATGATTGTATATAAAAAACAGACGATCAGTATCACTGATCAGTAGGGGGACAGAATTTATTTCTGAATGACTATTTCCTCTGAAAAAAATCCATGCTTTGAAGATATCAGATCCACCAAAAAGAACAACTCTCCCCTGTAGCTGATATTTTACAAAACTTAGGTAGCTAGCCTACAGTGATAATAGCATACCTTCTAGGAAGAACACACATGCTGCACATTCTGCCACATACATATGCCAGACCTACACACACAACTCCATACTGTTCATAGCCTTCATTTTTAAGAAAAAATAAAAAGGTAGTACAAATCTGGTAAGACATTGAAAGTGATCTTCCACCATTTACAGAAACTCTGGATTAGTTTCAAACATTCAGCTGTATTAGATATTTAGCATCATCAGTACTTAACACTCAAGAAGGAACTATATTTTCAAAGAACATGGCATGAAAGGGTTTCTACTATGTGTATCCAAATGAAGTCACAATAAACCAATACATATGGACAACTAAAGATGAAAAACAATTGAATCATAATCCATTGGGTAAACCCAACTATATACTTCAAAAAGACAGAAAACTAAGAAGTGCTAGGCATACAGAGAAAAGGAAATATGTCCAAACTTGTGGTCATATCTGAAGAAAATTTTTGTTTAATATTAAATATTTGTGGTCCACACGGTTGGATCACAATTTTGCAGATTTCTCTCTTACTGGAGAATGCTCTGGCAGATTAAATTTTGAATGCCTTTCGTTCTCCAAGAAGTATGTTAAAAGTTACAAAATATTACTATTTCTGTTACAATAATATTTTAGTAAACGAAGATGATTCAAATTAAGAATTCTGCTTAAAGTTTAATTAAATCATTGCTTACTTTGGGGTCTTCGGGGAATATGTTATCCACCAGACGTTTGTAACGAGGGCGCAAAGCAGCACAGCAACAGCATACTCCTGGAAAAACATTTGCCAAAAAAAAAAAATAAAAACAGGTTATTAGAAGGTGGATATTTTAGAAGCTGTATAGAGTCATTTAAGAGAGGAAGAGTACAAGCATATGTTACACGGACAGACCCAGGTCATTGGTGAGACCAAACCTGGGACCTCTGAAGCTTAGTGCATGAACCTCTATTGTATGAGCTAAAAGCCACATGGCTCTTAGCTAATGCTGCAGCAGACTCAATCTCTATGTAGTCTCGATGCCACTACAGGGGGACAGAGCACCATACCCAGGAGGTGTGTGGGTTACACCTACAGGAAAAAAGTTAAAGGGTAACTTAGACTCTGCAACCCCCCTTTCTAGAAAAATGTCATTTGTGGAAAGTGAGTTAAAACAAACAAAAATTAAATTAATATTGTAACATAGCTCATTTTTTGCACACCTTCCCATGTTTTCCTTAGGAAGCAGTATCTGCCGGAAAGATAACAGGCAACAATTCCACCAGAAGATGATGAGCATTGGCATAAAGACTTGTAGAGTATGGGCCTACCCTACTCCAGGGCCTGAAAGTTAAAAACTTCCACCTTGAAAAGCGGGGCAAGACACACAGCATCTGGGTTAAACGGGGGCAGTCAAGCAGTGAAGCCACTTCCTCACAGTAACCTCTTGATCTGCTGCCAGGAGGGAGCATTGGCAGTTTCCTCCCTAAATCTGCCTTTTAGAACAGGAGTTTTTCCTCCAACAGCCAGTAAGTGAAGGAGTGGACCGTGGGGAAAGTTAGAACCTCCTATACTCACAGATGAAAGCATCTCCAGGAAAAGTAGAGAGATTACAGCTAGCAGCTATTATAATCTCTGCAGCAGGAGAGGGAAGCAACTCAGCTAGAGGGGCAAATTCCACTATTCACCACGTTTTCAGCCCCAGTGCAGTTGACCCCCAAAGACTGAAAGGAAGAGTATGATGTTTTTCTGCATCCCCAGGTTATAAGGGCTTGTCTATACTTACATTTTATAGCGCTCTAACTTGCGGACTCAGGGGTGTGAAAAATCACCCCCCCTGAGCACAGCAAGTTTGAGAGCTTTAAAGCACTAGTATGGACAGCGCTCAGAGCTATTCCTCTCATGGAGGTGGATTATCAGGAGCGCTTGGAGAGCTCTCTCTCAGCACTCACACGTGACTAGAGTAGACGTAGCCTAAGACAGGTGCTGTTCTTCCCTAGCACATCCCCAGTCATCAAGCCACTGTTTTATAAAATAAATATTCTAGTATTACTACATATTTACTATCCCTGCCTAAAGTTTATGGCAAAACATACTTCAATATTTTTATATTTCAGGGATTTACTGCAATTCCTTTGTTATTAGGGAACAGATACTGTTCTGTTTGTCTGAAGACTTTTAGTGGATGTTACATGAAAATACAAAAGGCAACTGTGACACTCTGTACCCCATATGACACCCTGTACCCTATAATCACGACTTTTATATGATTATATATTTTGTATAGGGCTGTCAAGCAATTAAAAAATTAATTGTGATTAATCACGCAATTAAAAATAATTTTGATTAATCGCACTATTAAACAATAATAGAATACCATTTATTTAAATATTTTTGGATGTTTTCTACATTTTCAAATATATTGATTTCAATTACAACACAATACAAAGTGTGCATTGCTCAATTTATATTTATTTTTATTACAAATATTTGAACTGTAAAAAATGAAAAATAGTATATTTCAATTAACTTAATAAAAGTACTGTAGTGCAATCTCTTTATAATGAAAGCTGAACTTACAAATGTACAAAAAAAACCTGCATTCAAAAATAAAACCATGTAAAACTTTAGAGCCTACAAGTCCACTCAGTCCTACTTCAGCCAATCGCTCAGACAAACAAGTTTGGTTACAATTTGCAGGAAATAATGCTGCCCATATCTTGTTTACATCACCACCTGAAGGTGAGAAGAGGCGTTCACATGGCACTATTGTTGCTGGCATCATAAGATATTTACGTGCCAGATGCACTGAAGATTCATATGTTCCTTCATGATTCAACCACCATTCCAAAAGACATGTGCCTATGCCAATGGCGGGCTCTGCTCGTTAACAATCCAAAGCAGTGCAGATTGACACATGTTCATTTTCATCATCTGAGTCACATGCCATCAGCAGAAGGCTGATTTTCTTTTTTGGTGGTTCAGGTTCTGTAGTTTCCGCATTGGAGCGTTGCTCTTTTAAGACTTCTGAAAGCATTCTCCACACCTTGTCCCTCTCACATTTTGGAAGGCATTTCAGATTCTTAAACCTTGGGTACAGTGCTGTATCTATCCTTAGAAATCTCACATTGGTACATTCTAATCAGAAGCACTCTATATAGAAATCCAAGAGAGGGCCTCTCCTTTTGCCCCTCCACCCTCACGAACATGATACAGTTCTGTGGTGACCTAGAATCCTATTTTCGACGTCTCCGACTAAAGGAATATTTCCAACACAACACTAACCAACATATTAACCCACAGGGACCGTACTGCCAACACTACAAAAAGAAGGATTCTGGGTGGACTCCTCCTGAAAGTCGAAATAACAGACTGGACTTATACATAGAGTGCTTCCGCCGACGTACATGGGCTGAAATTGTGGAAAAGCAGCATCACTTGCCCCATAACCTCAGCCGTGCAGAACACAACTCTGACATCATAATCAAAAAGGCTGACAAAGGAGATGCTGTCATCATCATGAATAGGTCGGAATATGAACAGGAGGCTACTAGGCAGCTCTCCAACACCACTTTCTACAAGCCATTACCCTCTGATCCCACTGAGAGTTACCAAAAGAAACTACAGCATTTGCTCAAGAAACTCCCTGAAAAAGCAGAAGAACAAATCCGCACAGACACACCGCTAGAACCCTGACCTGGGGTATTCTATCTGCTACCTAAGATCCATAAACCTGGAAACCCTGGACACCCCATCATCTCAGGCATTGGCACTCTGACAGCAGGATTGTCTGGCTATGTAGACTCCCTCCTAAGGCCCTACGTTACCAGCACTCCCAGCTATCTTCGAGACACCATTGACTTCCTGAGGAAACTACAATCCATTGGTGATCTTCCTAAAAACACCATCCTAGCCACTATGGATGTAGAAGCCTTCTACACCAACATTCCACACAAAGATGGACAACAAGCCGTCAGGAACAGTATCCCCGATAATGTCACGACTAACCTGGTGGCTGGACTTTGTCCTCACCCATAACTATTTCACATTTGGGGACAATGTATACCTTCAAATCAGCAGCACTGCGATGGGTACCCGCATGGCCCCACGTATGCCAACATTTTTATGGCTGACTTAGAACAACGCTTCCTCAGCTCTCGTCCCCTAATGCCCCTACTCTACTTGCGCTACATCGATGACATCTTCATCATCTGGACCCATGGAAAAGAAGCCCTTGAGGAATTCCACCAGGATTTCAACAATTTCCATCCCACCATCAACCTCAGCCTGGACCAGTCCACACAAGAGATCCACTTCCTGGACACTATGATGCTAATAAGCGATGGTCACATAAACACCACCCTATATCGGAAACCTTCTGACCGCTATTCCTACCTACATGCCTCTAGCTTTCATCCAGATCACACCACACGATCCATTGTATACAGCCAAGCTCTACGATATAACCGCATTTGCGCCAACCCCTCAGACAGAGATAAACACCTACAAGATCTCTATCATGCGCTCTTACAACTACAATACACACCCGCTGAAGTGAAGAAACAGATTGACAGAGCCAGAAGAGTACCCAGAAGTCACCTACTACAGGACAGACCCAACAAAGAAAATAACAGAACGCCACTAGCCATCACCTTCAGCCCCCAACTAAAACTTCTCCAACGCAGCATCAAGGATCTACAACCTATCCTGAAGGACGACCCCTCACTCTCACAGATCTTGGGAGACAGGCCAGTCCTTGCTTGCAGACAGCCCTCCAACCTGAAGCAAATACTCACCAGCAACCACACACCACACAACAGAACCACTAACCCAGGAACCTATCCTTGCAACAAAGCCCGTTGCCAACTCTGTCCACATAGTTATTCAGGGGACACCATCATAGGGCCTAATCACATCAGCCACACTATCAGAGGCTCGTTCACCTGCGCATCTACCAATGTGATATATGCCATCATGTGCCAGCAATGCCCCTCTGCCATGTACATTGGTCAAACTGGACAGTCTCTATGAAAAAGAATAAATGGACACAAATCAGACTTCAAGAATTATAACATTCAAAAACCAGTCGGAAAACATTTCAATCTCTCTGGTCACACGATTACAGACCTAAGAGTGGCTATCCTTCAACAAAAAAACTTCAAAAACAGACTCCAGCGAGAGACTGCTGAATTGGAATTAATTTGCAAACTGCATACAACTAACTTAGGCTTGAATAGAGACTGGGAGTGGATGGGTCATTACATAAAGTAAAACTATTTCCCCATGTTATTTCTCCCCCCACCACACCCCTCCCACCCAACCCCCTACTGTTCCTCAGATGTTCTTGTTAACTGCAGGAAATGGACCACTTTGATTATCACCATAAAAGGTTTTCCTCCTTCCCCCCTCCTTCCTGCTGGTAATAGCTCATCTTAAGTGATCACTCTCCTTACAGTGTGTATGATAAAACCCATTGTTTCATGTTCTCTGTGTGTGTATATAAATCTCCCCACTGTATATTCCACCGAATGCATTCCATGAAGTGAGCTGTAGCTCATGAAAGCTTATGCTCAAATAAATTTGTTAGTCTCTAAGGTGCCAGAAGTACTCCTTTTCTTTTTTGCGACTACAGACTAACATGGCTGCTACTCTGAAACTTGTACAGAAAGAACATGTGCTGTGTACTATGAATTGGCTGTTTCACTGAGAAACAGTGTCCCCTTTGCTCTCTAAATTGTATCTTTTAAAATACTACCCTCCCTTTTTCTCCTCCTGCAGCAGGTCCAAATGATTCAATGCGGCTCCTATCTAGTCCGTCCCAAAGGCTGGTCCAGATTAGAAGACGGAAAAAACGAACTCGGGAGGACACATTTGCCAAGCTTATGCAGTCCTCCCACACTGATAGGGCCCAGCTGAATGCGTGGAGGCAAACAATTGCGAAGTCGCGTAATGCATTACATGAATAAGAAGAAAACTAAGAAAGAAAAGTGGGGCCGCTAAACACTGAGGATGGAGTGGAGATTAAAGATAATCTAGGTATGGCCCAATATCTAAACAAATACTTTGCCTCAGTCATTAATAAGGCTAAAGAGGATCTTAGGGATAACGGTAGCATGACAAATGGGAATGAGGATATGAAGGTAGATATTACCATATCTGAGGTAGAAGCAAAACTCAAACAGCTTAATGGGACTAAATCGGGGGGCCCAGATAATTTTCATCCAAGAATATTAAAGGAATTGGCACCTGAAATTGCAAGCCCATTAGCAAGAATTTTTAATGAATCTGTACTGGGAGTTGTACTGAATGATTAGAAAATTGCTAATATAGTTCCTATTTTTAAGTACGGGAAAAAAAGTGATCCGGGTAACTACAGGCCAGTTAGTTTGACATCTGTAGTATGCAAGGTCCTGGAAAAAATTTTGAAGGAGAAATTAGTTAAGGACATTGAAGACAATGGTAAATGGGACAAAATACAACATGGTTTTACAAAAGGTAGATCGTGCCAAACCAACCTGATCTCCTTTTTTGAAACAGTAACAGATTTTTTAGATAAAGGAAACGCAGTGGATCTAATTTACCTAGATTTCAGTAAGGCGTTTAATACCTTGCCACATGGGGAATTATTAATTAAATTGGAGAAGATTGAGATCAATATGAACATCAAAAGGTGGATAAGGAATTGGTTAAAGGGGAGACTGCAACGGGTCATACTGAAAGGCAAACTGTCAGGCTGGAGGGAGGTTACCAGTGGAGTTCCTTAAGGATCAGTTTTGGGACCAATCCTTTTTATTACTGACCTTGGCACAAAAAGTGGGAGTGTGCTAATAAAGTTTGCAGATGATACAAAGCTGGGAGGTATTGCCAATACAGAGAAGGATCGGGATATTATACAGGAGAATCTGGATGACCTTGTAAACTGGAGTAATAATAATAGGATGAAATTTAATAGTGAGAAGTGTAAGGTTATGCATTTAGGGATTAACAACAAGAATTTTAGTTATAAGTTGGGGACGCATCAATTAGAAGTAACGGAAGAGGAGAAGGACCTTGGAGTATTGGTTGATTATAGGATGACTATGAGCTGCCAATGTGATATGGCTGTGAAAAAAGCTAATGCGGTTTTGGGATGCATCAGGAAAGGCATTTCCAGTAGGGATAAGGAGGTTTTAGTACCGTTATACAAGGCACTGGTGAGACCTCACCTAGAATACTGTGTGCAGTTCTCGTCTCCCATATTTAAAAAGGATGAATTCAAACTGGAGCAGGTACAGAGAAGGGCTACTAGGATGATCCGAGGAATGAAAAACTTGTCTTATGAAAGGAGACTTAAGGAGCTTGGCTTGTTTAGCCTAACTAAAAGAAGGTTGAGGGGAGATATGATTGCTCTCTCTAAATATATCAGAGGGATAAATACAGGAGAGGGAGAGGAATTATTTCAGCTCAGCACCAATGTGGACACAAGAACAAATGGGTATAAACTGGCCACCAGGAAGTTTAGACTTGAAATCAGACAAAGGTTTCTAACCATCAGAGGAGTGAAGTTTTGGAATAGCCTTCCAAGGGAAGCAGTGGGGGAAAAAGATCTATCTGGCTTTAAGATTCTACTCGATAAGTTTATGGAGGAGATGGTATAATGGGATAATGTGATTTTGGTAATTAATTGATCTTTAAATATTCAGGGTAAATAGGCCTAATCCCCTGAGATGGGATATTAGATGGGTGGGATCTGAGTTACTACAGAAAATTCTTTCCTGGGTATCTGGCTGGTGAATCTTGCCCATATGCTCAGGGTTTAGCTGATCGCCATATTTGGGGTTGGGAAGGAATTTTCCTCCAGGGCAGATTGGAGAGGCCCTGGAGGTTTTTCGCCTTCCTCTGTAGCATGGGGCACGGGTCACCTGAGGGAGGCTTCTCTGCTCCTTGAAGTCTTTAAACCACAATTTGAGGACTTCAATAGCTCAGACATAGGTGAGGTTTTTCGTAGGAGTGGGTGGGTCAGATTCTGTGGCCTGCGTTGTGCAGGAGGTTGGACTAGATGATCAGAATGGTCCCTTCTGACCTTAGTATCTATGAATCTATGAATATGAAGAGAGGAGGGACGTGCGAGATAAGAGTAGGCAGGATGCTATGGTCAAGCTCACGGGGGAGCAACCTGACATGCTCCGCTGTATGGTGATCTAATGCGGAAAAGGCAGGAAGACCACAGACTTCCGCTGTAGTCCCTGAATAACCGCCCTCCCTCCTCCCCAAGTTCCATAGCCTCCTCACCCAGACGCCCAAGAACACGGGGGGGGGGTAGGCTATGGGACCCATACAGTCAATCCCAGAGGATTGGACAAGCAGCAGAAAGCTGGCATATCCTAAATTTTGATTTGGTTTCTGGACTTGTCCTTCCCTCCTCCTCCACCCCTCTAACCCCCCTCCCCTGTCTAGCTTCCGATTTCTCTCAAAGTTTTGTGCAACAAATAATAAAGAATGGTTCTTAAACAATTGTGACTTTATTTCCTTTCATATATATATATATATATATATATATATATATATATAGGTGGCGGATAACTTTAAGAGAAACAACCAACTCTCACACCGTAGCCTGGCCAGTCATGAAACTGGCTTTCAAATCTTCTCTGATGTGCAGCGCACCCTGCTGCGCTCTTCTAATTGCCCTGTTGTCTGGCTGTGCAAAACTGGCCGCCGGGCGAGTTGCCTCAATCTCCCCTTTACTCTCACTGATATTGTGGAGCACACAACAAGCAGCAATTTCATTTGGAATATTGGTTTTGCTGAGATCTAACCGAGTCAGTAAACTTCGCCAGCGCACTTTCAAATGTCCAAAAGCACATTCTACCACCATTCTGCACTTGCTCAGCCGAAAGTTGAACTGCTCCTTATTACTGTCCAGGGTGCCTGTGTACAGCTTCATGAGCTATGGCATTAACGGGTAGGCTGGGTCCCCGAGGATAACTATAGGCATTTCAACCTCCCCAACAGGAATTTTCTGGTCTGGGAAGTAAGCTCCTTCCTGCAGCCGTTCAAACAGACCAGAGTTCCTGAAGATGCAAGCATCATGCACCCTTCCCGGCCATCCCACATTGATGTCAGAGAAACATCTCTTGTGATCCACCAGTGCTTGCAGCACCATAGAAATGTACTGGTTGCCCCGGTGTTCTGGGGCCAAGATAGGGATATGCATTCCGTCTATCGCCGCGCTGCAGTTAGGGAACCCAGCACATTAAAGCTATCCACAATGGTCTGCACATTACCCAAAGTCACTACCCTTGATAGCAGCTAGTCAATGATTGTGTTGGCTACTTGGATTACAGCAGCCCCCATAGTAGACTTCCTCACTCCAAACTGATTCCCGACTGATCGGTAGCTGTCAGGCGTTGCAAGCTTCCATGGGGCTAGGGCCACTCGCTTCTCAACTGTGAGGGCTGCTCTCATTTTGGTATCTTTGCACTTCAGGGCAGGGGACAGCAAGTCACAAAGTTTCATGAAAGTGGCCCTACGCATACGAAAGTTTCTCAGCCACTGGGAATCATCCCATACCTGCAACACTATGCGGTACTACCAGTTTGTGCTTGTTTCTCGGGCCTAGAATCGGCGTTCCACAGCATGAACCTGGCCCAACAGCACCATGATCTCCCAATCGCCACATGCCGTGCCGTCTGTGTCCATGTCCTCATCAGTATATTAATCACGCGGTCGTCGCTTCCTCACCCTGTTTTGCAGGTGCTGCACATACTGCTGCATAATGCGCGAGGTATTTACAATGGTCAAAACTGCAGTAGAGATCTGATTGGGCTCCTTGGCTACGGCGCTTGCATGGGTAATCCTGGAAAAAGGGTGTGAAACGTAGGAGAGGAGAGTGGCAGCCAAAGCTGTGCTGTTTGGTTCATGGTAGCCGAACAAAGGCTGAAAATGGTTGTCTTCTGTGGCTTTCACAGAGGTAGGAGCCCAGGACAGACAACATGGAGAAGCTCGGAAGCGTGGCAATAGCGGGAGAGCAGAGTTGGTGGCGGAAGCTGTGCTGCTTGGTTCACGATGGCCGAGCAGAGCTGACTTGGAGAGGTGGATTCATAGTAGCAGGAGAGCAGCGGTGCACCATCTGCTGAAAGCAGTATGGCGTCTGCATGCCAAAAAGGTGTGATGATTGTCTGCCATAGCTTTCTGATGACACACACCGAGAAACACCGGTGAGAATGTTTTTGGCCCATCATGCACTGGGAGCTTAACTTAGAATTCCAATGGGCAGCGGGGACTGCGGGAACTGTGGCATAGCTACCCACAGTGCACCGCTCCGACATTTGATGCTAGCCTTGGTATCGTGGATGCAATCTGCCAAATTGACACGCTTTAGTGTGGACATAGAAGACCGAATGCATTAAATAGCTTCCGAAAATAGGAATAGAATAATTTCGAAATAATTTCGTACTGTAGACATACCCTTAGCAATTGGCTGAACAAGAAGTAGGACTGAGTGGACTTGTAGGCTCTAAAGTTTTACATTGTTTTGTTTGTGAATGCAGTAATGTAACAAAACAAAAATCTACATTTGTAAAGAACACTTCCACGATAAAGAGATTGCACTACAGTACTTGTCTGAGGAGAACTGAAAAATACTATTTCTTTTGTTTGTCCTTTTTATAGTGCATATATTTATAATAAAAATAATATAAAATGAGCACTGTACACTTTGTATTCTATGTTGTAATAAAAATCAATATATTTGAAAATGTAGAAAAAATCCAAAATATTTAATAAATTTCAATTGGCATTCTATTGTGCGATTAATCATCATTAATTTTTTTTAATCACACAATTTTTTTGAGTTAATTGCATGAGTTAACTGCAGTTAATCGACATCCCTAATTATGTACAAAGAATGCCTTGTGGGGTATCATTTGAAAATGCATAATTTACTGAACATTATTGTACGGTTGAAATATGTGTAGCAACAGTGTGTGTGGAGTTAAGGTTCTACTTTATGATTTTTACTGAAATATGTTTTAACTCTGGGAAACGTCCATAGACTAGCGCCTCAGTGTCAACAAAGGACTGAACAAAGGTGTTAGAAAGCTATTAGCTACCAAAGCAACCATTTGCCATCGGGGGGACTGTAAACAAAAGATTTGCATGTCATCCCCGAAGACATGTTGAACTTCACATATGCAGAAGTTATGAACAAGAAATGTACAATTCATATGAAGGACTGATGCAGAGCCCATACACTGAATGAATGAAACTGCCTAACCCTATGACCCAGCAAGGACTTTGGCATATAATAAGAGAGAACACACAACACACAAACGACCTCTCCTCTTCACCTTACATCTCTCTGCTCATAACGTCAATGAATATCTGAAGGACGCTGAACTAAGGGGAGTGGCCCCATGCTGAAGGACATCCAGCCTGTGAACTAAGAACTGCGACCAGAGGAGAAGCAAACAGAGGGACTTTGCCTGGGGGGAGTTCTCACAGAGATCTTGCCTTTCAAGCTTCTGAGAGCAGTAAATAAAACATCAGAAGAAGCTCTTAGAAGGAAGACAATATGCATAGTGAGCAATTAGCTGTTGTGACCTGCACAGGATGTGCCATGTTTGTCTTTCTCCCAGAGGATAGAAGAGCCTTAGTCCGTATGAAGTGCAAGCTGGTCTCTATTTGGAAGAGAAGGTTAAAGGACTAGAGACCCAAGTTTCAACCCTGCACTGCATCAAAGAAAATGAAGACTTTCTGGATAGAAGTCAGCGTTGGGTACCGCAGGCACAGCATGCTGAAGAATCAGAGAGGGCAGTGCAGAACAGAGGAGAAAATTGGCAGCATGTGACCTCCAGAAGAAGAAAGAGGAGAACCCATGTACTCCCAAGGCAGATAGAGATAAACAATTTTCAGGTTTTCTCCACAGGTACTATGGCGACAAATGATTTGGAAGAGACATCTGAGGGAAGGAATCAGAAAGAGACCCCATCAACTGGAAGGCATGGAATACATTGTCCTTGGGATGGGGGTTCCACAATCACCACTCCCAAGAGAAGGAGATGGGTGGTAGTGGTGGTCGGGGACTCCCTCTTAAGGGGGATGGAGTCGTACATCTGCCGTCCAGACTGCAGAAACTCAAGAAGCGTGCTCCTTGCCTGCAGCTAGAATTCAGGATGGGGCAGAGTGTCTGCCAAGACTGATCAAGTCCTCGGAACGCTACCCCTTCCGACTTCTCCACATGGGCACCAATGATACTGCCAAGAATGACCTTGAGTGGGTCACTGCAGACTATGTCGCTCTGTGAAGAAGGATAAAAGGAGTTTGAGGTAAAAGTCATGCTCTCGTCCATCCTCTCTGTTGGAGGAAAAGGCCCAGGTAAGGACAATCAAATTGTGGAAGCAAATGTGTGGCTACGCAGCTGGTGTTGGAGAGATGGCTTTGGATTCTTCGACCATGGGATGTTGTTCCAGGAAGAAGGATTGCTAGGGAGAGATGGGATCCACCTAACAAAGAGAGGGAAGAGCATCTTCGCAGGCAGGCTTGCTAACCTAGTGCGGAAGGCTTTAAACTAGGTTCACCTGGGGACAGAGATCTAAGCCTTGAAGTAAGTGGGGAAATGACAGAACAAGGAGCAATGGTCTCAAGTTCCAGTGGGGGAAGTTCAAGTTGGATATTAAGAAAAACTTTTTCACCAGGAGGATGGTAAAGCACTGGAATGGGTTATCTACGGAGGTGGTGGAATCTCCTTCCTTAGAAGATTTTACCTTCAGGCTTGATAAAGCTCTGGCTGGAATGATTTATTTGGGGATTGGTTCTACTTTGAGCAGGGGGTTGGACTAGATGACCTCCTGAGGTCCCTTCCAACCTTGATATTCTATGATTCTATGGGAGGAAACACAAGGAGGAGGGTGCAATGGGGAGGCCTCCTGATTCATACCGAGAAAGTAGGGCAATCGGCCAGTTATCTTAGGTGCCTGTAGAGGAATGCAAGAAGCCTGGGAAACAAGCAGGAAGAACTGGAAGTCCTGGCACAGTCAAGGAACTATGATGCAACTGGAATAATAGAGACTTGGTGGGGTAACTGTTCAGGAAGGACAGAAGGGTGAGAAAAGGTGGAGGAGTTGCACTGTATGTGAGAGAGCAGTATGAAATTGGAAAAAAGCCTGTTGAGAGTCGTTGGGTTAAGTTTAGAGGTGAGAGCAACAAAGGTGAAGACGTGAGGTCATTTGCTATCAACCACCAGACCAGGAGCTTGAGGTAGACTAGGCTTTCCTCAGACAACTAACAGAAGTTTTCAGATCGCAGGCCCTGGTTTTCAGAGTGGAATTCAATCACCCTGACATCTTGGAGAGCAATACAGCTGTGCACAAAAAATCCAGGAAGTTTTTGGAGAGTGCTGGGGACAATTTCCTGGTGCAAGTGCTAGAGGAACCAACTAGGGGCCATGCTCCTCTTGACTTGCTGCTCACAAACAGGAAAGAATTGGCAGGGGAAGTAGAAGTGGGTGGCAACCTGGGCAGCAGTGACTATGAGATGGTCGAGTTCAGGATTCTGACAAAAGGAAGAAAGGAGAGCAGCAAAATACGGACCCAATACTTCAGAAAAGCAGACTACTCCCTCAGGGAACTGATGGGCAGGATCCCCTGGGAGGCTCATATGAGGGGGAAAGGAGTCCAGGAAAGCAGGCTGTATTTTAAAGAAACCTTATTAAGGGCACAGGAACAAACCATCCAGATGTGCAGAAAGAAAAGCAAATATGGCAGCTTAGCTTAACAGAGAAATCTTTGGTGAGCTTAAACACAAAAAGGAAGCTTACAAGAAGTGGAAACTTGGACAGATGACTAGGGAGGAGTATAAAGATATTGCTTGAGCATGCAGGGGTGTAATCAGGAAGGCCAAAGCACAATTGGAGTTGCAGCTAGCAAGGGATGTGAAAGGTAACAAGAAGAGTTTCTACAGATATGTTAGCAACAAGGTGGTGGTCAGGGAAAGTGTGGGACCCTTACTGAGTCGGGGAGGCAAACAAGTGACAGATGGTGTGGAAAAAGCTGAAGTACTCAATGCTTTTTTTGCCTTGGTCTTCACAGACAAGGTCAGCTCCCAAACTACTGCATCGGGCAGCACAGTATGGGGAAGAGGTGAACAGTCCCCAGTGATGAAAAAACAGGTTAAGGACTATTTAGAAAAACTGGACATGCACAAGTCAATGTGGCCGGATGCAATGCATCCGAGAGTGCTGAGGGAGTTGGCTGATCTGATTGCAGAACCATTGGCCATTATCTTTGAAAAAAATCTATGGTGATTGGGGGAGGTCCCAGACTATTGGAAAAAGGCAAATATAGTGTCCATCTTTAAAAAGGGGAAGAAGGAGAATCTGGGGAACTACAGACCGGTCAGCCTCACCTCACTCCCCGGAAAAATCATGGAGCAGGTTCTTAAGGAATCCATCTTGAAGGAGAGAAAGATGATCAGGAACAGTCAACATGGATTCACCAAGGGAAAGTCATGCCTGACCAACCTGATTGCCTTCTATGATGAAAGAACTGGCTCTGTGGATATGGGGAAAGTGGTGGACGTGATATACCTTGACTTTAGCAAAGCTTTTGATACGGTCTCCCACAGAATTTTTGCCAGCAAGTTAAAGAACTATGGATTGGATAAATGAACTATAAGGTGGACAGAGAGCTGGCTAGATCATCGGGCTCAACCAATAGTGATCAACAGCTCGATGTCTAGTTGGCAGCCGGTATCAAGCAGAGTGCCCCATGGGTCAGTTTTGTTTAACATCTTCATTAATAGTCTGGATGATGGGATGAATTGCAGCCTCAGCAAGTTCACGGATGACACTAAAGGAGGTAGATTCGCTGGAGGGTAGGGAAAGGGTTCAGAGTGACCCAGACAAATTGGAGGATTGGGCCAAAAGAAATCTGATGAAGTTCAACAAGGACAAGTGCAGAGTCCTGCACTTAGGATGGAAGAATCCCATTCACTGCTACAGGCTGGGGACCGACTGGATTTCTTTTAGTATAATTAGCAAGTTTATCATATATTTTTTAAATAAATTCCTGGCTAATAAGAAAGCCTTACAAAACAGACTTTTAAACAAGAATGTTAAATTTTAAGGACAGGGACACCTATTTAAAAGTCAGGAGACTAATCACATTAGAACTACCTGTATATAATCCTTATAGTTTAAGCAAAGGTGGTATATGGAACAGCTTCTATATGAGGAGCAATTAATAAGATTGGGACTTTTCAGCTTAGAAAAGAGATGACTAAGGGGGGATAATCATATTCAGCAAATCATAACATTTCCAATGGCACCTCACATGACTTACCTTGCATAAAATACACTATAATTATGTCAGGTTTCAGAGTAGCAGCCGTGTTAGTCTGTATTCGCAAAAAGAAAAGGAGTACTTGTGGCACCTTAGAGACTAACAAATTCATTAGAGCATAAGCTTTCGTGCATCCGATGAAGTGAGCTGTAGCTCACGAAAGCTGATGCTCTAATAAATTTGTTAGTCTCTAAGGTGCCACAAGTACTCCTTTTCTTTTTATAATTATGTCATAATCATATCATAATATCATCACTGTGAAGAATATAGGGTGCAGCGTCACAAGGTCCATCAATGGCTATTGGCCAGGATGGGCAGGGATGGTGTCCCCTATCCTCTGTTTGCCAAAAGCTGGAAATGGGTGACAGGGGACGATCACTTGATGATTACCGGTTCTGTTCATTCCCTGTGAAGCACTGGCCACTGTTGGAAGGCAGGATACTGGGCTAGATGGACCTTTGGTCTGACCTAGTATGGCCATTCTTATGAGGGTACTGCTAAATTTAAATCCATTATAAAGATTCTTCTCACCTTGATGCAGTGAAGACTGTTTGAGTAGAAATTTCACTTATGGTTAAATATTTAGAAGTGTTTTTTTAATGCATTCCTATGACCTTGCATTATTTTATCCTGTCTCCCACATGATAGTCACTTGTGGCAGACTAAAAAACATCCACTGAAGTGTTTTTAGAAGCCCCTTCAAAACTATTATAAATCTACCCATGCTAGATTTGAACGGTATTCTAATTATTGACTACTCAGGTTTCACGGAGTAAAAATACTGAACTGCATGGGGATTGCAGCTTAGTTTATCCAAAAAGCTGACCACATGACTAAATCCCATTATATTGCAAATCACAAGAATAAAATCCCAATCCATTGAATTTGGTGTAATGAAAAGTTATATAACAAAGTGAAATATTTAACTGCACTCCATGAACAGAAACATCTTGAATTTAACCTGGCTTTAACATAAAAGGCTTAGTTAAGGCACACTGCAAGTTTTAGGGTTGGTTGTTTTTTGTTTGTTTTTTTTAATTAAGACAGCTACAAAGAAGTTCTGAACAGCCAAATAGCATTTTTTGCCCTTGGTTAAAAAATAGGTAAGGAAAAAAATTGTGCCTCTATCACATGCCAGAGGTTTTTTTCCTGGCATCTTACCTATAAGAATCCGTCAAAAGTCTTACAGTTTGGATAGAGAAGATCTTTTCATTAACAATCTGAACAAAGATTGTGTGTCCACTCACATATTCTGATATGACCTAGACTCTTTTATGGCCCCGCCCCATCAGCCTACGTGCCTTCCAAGAATTAAAAATAGAAGCAACATTCTCCATCCTTCATAGTCTTGAAAAAACAACTTGATTAGTGCATAGGTTCTGTTTGCTTGTTCACGTTTGTGTGTGAATGGATGTGTTTTGTGTTTATGAAGAAACAGAGGGGAAAAACTGAAAAAAATGAGGTTTGCAGTGAATTCTGAAAGTAGTTGGTTTCATGGTCATTCTTCTCTCTCCTGGGAGTGAGTTCCTTAGTCTATCTCCAGCTCCTGTAAAAGTTGAGTCTCCGGCATTAACAAGTTTGCCTCACTAGTCAAAATTTTCAGCATACAACTAGAGCTCAGCAGTTGTAAGAAATCATAGACAAGAAGGGAGTACTGATCTCTTAAGTAGCTAAGATCATTGGGAACTTTGAATATCCATACAGAGAAGCTGAATTCAACTTGGCATCCAATGGGATCCAGAGCAAAGCACAAACATCTATTTAACTGAGATTACTGCCAGAGAAAAGATTCACTGCAATGATCTCATTGACTAACCAGTGGAAAAATAGCACTCTGGCAAGCTTATTCTAGTTGCTTATAAGCATGAATTCATGTTTCCCGCACAAATTACGTGTGTTTTTTTTAAATACTATAAGTACTGTATGGACTGCTTTAATAATAAGAAATTCTAATCCTAATTAAATACCCAGATATTTAAATTCAGTAACTGCTTCAAAAGTTTTCTGGCATCCAGTAGCATCGGTGATAGGTTTTTGTTTTTTTTGTTTTTTTTTTTTTTTAAATATTTCCTTTGGAAACCATGCATGAAGTTTTAAAAAACTCACACTTTCCCAGTGGCATTTATTTCTCAGGAATATGCTGAAAAGTAAACAATGGTAGTGGGAGGTTAGTCTTTCTTCTTAGCTTGCACTGGAACAGTTTGCTACAACTCTTTTCAACTCAGGATAAAATCAGAAAAAACAGCAGAAGCCAACAACACTATGCTACGATAATTAAAGGAGTTTAAACTTTCTGTCCTTCCCTGAGAGGCTGCACTTTGATATGGTGGAAAGCTTGCAGACAGGGATGCAGGCCCAGAATTGGTCTTTGAACTCATCTGAGGACCCACAATATGTTACTGCAACTCATCTGTTGAACTCAATGGGAAACTCCACAAAACTTTCCATGAAGACATACGATTGTCACCACATTCTGAGTTGATCAGTAATTGTTTGCTACAAGTCAAGTTAAAATGATCACTATAAATGAAGGTAGACAGTTCTAAATAAGGTTTATTCAATGCTACTATCTTAAGCAGTCTTGAAATGCACACTTAATGCTTAACAGGAAAAGTCTTAAATCAGCCTCAGAGCTGAAGCATAAAAACTCATATATGGTGCATAATGACAGCTGCATCCGTAGATTCATAGATACTAAGGTCAGAAGGGACCATTCTGATCATCTAGTCTGACCTCCTGCACAGCGCAGGCCACAGAATCTCACCCACCCACTCCTACGAAAAACCTCACCTATGTCTGAGCTATTGAAGTCCTCAAATCATGGTTTAAAGACTTCAAGGAGCAGAGAAGCCTCCCTCAAGTCACCCATGCCACAGAGGAAGGCGAAAAACCTCCAGGGCCTCTCCAATCTGCCCTGGAGGAAAATTCCTTCCCGACCCCAAATATGGCGATCAGCTAAACCCTGAGCATATGGGCAAGATTCACCAGCCAGATACTACAGAAAATTCTTTCCTGGGTAACTCAGATCCCAAATGTGAAAACTTGTTATGGTTCATAAGCCTATAAAACTGCAAAATACTCAACAGTTAGAAATCTTTTTACTAACACAGTAATTTAGAAAAGTCATTCAAGGTTATACTCCTGGTAATGAAATCAGAGCTTTACTTCAACCAAATGACTCACTCACCTGAGAATCTTTTATGCAAAAAAATGCTAGGCTTTTGCTCCGGACCATGAAATAGAAGATTTTTAATTTATAGGCATGATTACATGACAAATGAAAGCTCTCCATTTTAGTTTTATGAGCTTCCGCAATCAAAGTCTGAATTCTCTATCCTAGTCCAAACAACTGAAATATCATTCTTTTGACAAAGTTGACAATTTTGTCAAAATACCAGTGAATATGGGGAGGTGCAAGCAGACATGAACCTTACCATAATTTCACATGAGGCATCCCAGGAAATTTGGTGAACTGTTTTTATTTTCATTTTTGTTTCTCAGAACTTTGTCCTACAAATACCTTTATAAGTGTCTCAGTTTAGCAACCTCTGTGACAAATGTCTTTGGAAATTTTATTATACCACAGAAAATATCTTAAATATCATGCAGGAGTTAAGGAAGATTAGGCAGATTGTGTGACTGTCATTGGGTAAGGATCACAAAAGACAGACAAATATTTTAACAGATATCAGATGCATAAATTACTGATATTGAAAATCTCAAGACACAGATGCACTGCGTACAGAAATCCTGGAAAAAAAAAAACCCTTCTTTTCTTTGTGATCCAGAATTAAACAGGACAGACACATTTATTCTCTTTTTAGGCATCTAGGAACCAATACCTCACTGACTTTGTGTACCCTTACTGTCCATTCATAGCTGAAAGTGAACTGGTTGGTTTCTTGTGTAATTTACTAAGAAGAAAGATTCCAAACTAAGACTATAGATCTGTCTTCTACTCTTACCTTAAGCAGGTGTCTATATCAGCATTGTCAAAACAAAGAAAAAATTGAAGTAAAATTTGTTCTGTGGCCTAGTTACTACCAATACAGTCTGGATGGCACTAAAGAGTAGAAGACAATGATGAGCACAGACACACTCCTTCACTTCACCAATGCTAGATTATTGGATATAGACAAAGGAAAAGCGACAGCTACTAAACTGCCACCACAACTTCCTACAGCACCTTCCTTTTCCTTAGAGAGATATTTTCCAAACCCAATCCAGCCATTCATATCTTGAGAGACCTGATATGCTAACAGCTTAGTATTGTATAGCTGCAGGCTGCTCCAAAGGCAATAGGTTAGTCTGGATCCTGGACTTCCAGTTGCAATACGTTTTTTGTTTTGTTTGTTTTTTATTTTTAAAAGAAATCAGCTAAAAATTTCAGCAGCAGATCTCACCTTCTCATCTATCTCACACAAATGGCAAATTAAGAAGATGCTGTGACAAAGCCATCCCCCCCGCATAATGCACAACTACTTAAATAATACACAGTGCTCTGCTTATAGTTTTACAAGTCTTCTCACTCCCCAAGATGGAGATCAATTACACAGGCTAATCACAAAAGATAGGAAGATGCTCTATAGATTTCATTTGATCTCTTTCTATACCCTGAATTTTACAACAAGTTAATTATATATTTGCTTAAACAGTCCTTGCTGCAAACCAAAGTATTTATCTATATTACCCAAATCATGCACAGTATTTGAAGATTTAGCCTTCTTAACAGCTTTGCTTAAAATAATTACTCCATTTCAGGAGTCTTACATGGACTTTAAACCTTGAACCAGCTTCATTCAAAGAGAAATCACTTTTTAAACATAGTATGTCATAGGAACTAATTCCTTTCAAGCAATCAACTTCTACCTACATCTTTCTGGATTCAAAAGGCAATACTATTGCATATAACTATACTGCCATTAGGAAATTCTAAACATTACATACTTTAAACCTTTCAATTAAATTTAAAAAACAGAACATACTACACAAAAAGTAGTGAGAAACTTAACAGTAAGTTAAATTTAACAACTTAAATCAAGTACAAAAACATCCAGCTCACATAAGGTTTAACATTAAATATCTTCAATCAAATGTTCCTTTCAAATCTACTGAGCAATTCAAATGAATCCCCACTGCAGGTTTCATCTTCTGGATGGTCCCTTAAGAGTTTCAATCCATTATATAGAAATATTCAATTACCACGTTTTTTCCTTCTCCAATTACATTCCTTTGCTCAGTTCTGACGGCTGCTCTACTTCCCTGCCATCAAACCTTCCTCTCCCTCCCACTCCCCAGTGTTGCTCTTGATTCCCTCATATACATTTTTATCCTGGTTTACTTATTTCTTTCAAACTGCCATAAATATAAAGGGAAGGCTAACCACCTTTAAATCCCTCCTGGCCAGAAGAAAAAAGCTTTTACCTGTAAACGGTTAAGAAGCTAAAGATAACCTCGCTGGCACTTGACCAAAATGACCAATGAGGAGACAAGATACTTTCAAAGCTGGGGGGGGAGGGACAAAGGGTTCTCTCGGTCTGTGTGTTGCTTTTCCTAGGACCAGAGCAGGAGTGCAGGTCAGAACTCCTGTAAAGAGTTAATAAGCAATCTAGTTAGATATGCGTTAGATTCTGTTTTGTTTAAATGACTAATAAAATAAGCTGTGCTGAATGGAATGTATATTCCTGGTTTTGTGTCTTTTTGTAACTTAAGGTTTTGCCTAGAGAGATTCTCTGTGTTTTGAATCTGATTACCCTGTAAGGTAGTTACCATCCTGATTTTACTGAGGTGATTCTTTTACTTTTTTTTTTAAATTAAAATTCTTCTTTCAAGAACCTGATTGATATTTCATTGTTCTTAAGATCCAAGGGTTTGGGTCTGTGTTCACCTATGCAAATTGGTGAGGATTTTTATCAAGCCTTCCCCAAGAAAGGAGGTGTAGGGCTTGGGGGGATTTGGGAGGGAAAAGACATTTCCAAGTGGGCTCTTTCCCGGTTATACTTGTTAGACGCTTGGTGGTGGCAGCAATAAGGTCCAGGGACAAAAGGTAAAATAGTTTGTACCTTGGGGAAGTTTTAACCTAAGCTGGTAAAAATAAGCTTAGGGGGTTTTTCATGCAGGTCCCCACATTTGTACCCTAGAGTTCAGAGTGGGGAAGGAACATTGACACAAACTCTTGTTAATTGTTTTTCCTTCCCACAGCATTCCTCTTTTCCTACTACTGAGTCAGCACCTTGAAAACTCATGCCGTTCTAAAAAGCCATGGCATAAGAGTCTCTAGACCTCAACCAGCAGGGCTGTACAGACTTGCCCAATTGTCATGCACTTTGCTTCATAGATTGTAATACCACTAATACAACAAATGTGAAAATAGATCATGCAAACTAGGGCATATTAGCCTATCTTCAGTGTAATACTTTTGTCAAGGTCAATCAAGTGATAATAAAATGCAGAATCAATCATCTTAGCCCTGGTCTACACTACGAGTTTAGGTTGAATTTAGCAGCGTTAGATCGATTGAACCCTGCATCCGTCCACATGACCAAGCCTGTTTTGTCAACTTAAAAGGCTCTTAAAATCGATTTCTGTACTCCTCCCCGAGGGGAATCAGTGCTGAAATCGACATCGCCAGGTCAAATTTGGGGTAGCGTGGACGCAATTCGACAGTATTGGCCTCCGGGAGCTATTCCAGAGTGCTCCATTTTGATCGCTCTGGACAGCACTTTCAACTCAGATGCACTAGCCAGGTACTCAGGAAAAGCACCGGGAACTTTTGAATTTCATTTCCTGTTTAGCCAGCATGGCGAGCTCATCAACAGAGGTGACCATGCAGTCCCAGAATTGCAAAAGAGCTCCAGCATGGACCAAACAGGAGGAACTGGATCTGATTGCTGTATGGGGAGACGAATCCGTTCTATCAGAACTCCGTTCCAAAAGACGAAATGCCAAAATATTTGAAAAAAATCTCCAAGGGCATGATGGACAGAGGCTATAACAGGGACCCGCAGCAGTGCCACGTGAAAATTAAGGAGCTCAGGCAAGCCTACCAAAAAACCAAAGAAGCAAACAGCCACTCCGGGTCAGAGCCCCAGACATGCTGCTTCTACGATGAGCTGCATGCAATTCTAAGGGATGCCCCTACCACTACCCCACCCCTATCCATGGACAACCTGCAAGGGAGGAGGCCCACGCAACAGGGATGAGATTTTGGGGATGAGAGGAGGAGAATCGCGCACAACAGGCAAGCAGAGAACCGTTCTCCCCCAGCCAGGAACTGGTTATCACCCTAGAGCCAATACCCCCCCAACCCCTCCCAGGCGGCTCCCAGACCATGAAGCTGGAGAAGGCACCTCTGGTGAGGATATACCTTTGTAAATATATAAGGTTTAAAAGCAAGCGTGTTTAATGATTAATTTGCTCTGAAGACTTGGGATGCATTCGCGACCAGTATAGCTACTGGAAAAGTCTGTTAAAGTGTCTGGGGATGGAGCGGAAATCCTCCAGGGACATTATTAAGGGGACATTCAGAGGTGGCCATTCCTGCTCAGCTGTTTGCCTGTGGCTAAAAAGAAATAATTCCTGCTTTTATAGCCATGCAGTGTGGGGCGGGGGAGGGGGGAGAGCGTTCTCGCTGATCTGTTCATGTTTGGCTGGCAGGGATCTTCCCTGATACTCATCACGCGGTGGGAGGAGGGGTGAAGTGATCATCCCAGAGAACGGGGCGGCGGGAGGGGCTTAGTTGGGTTTGTGCTGCACTTTAACCCAAAAACCGCAGCCCCTCCTTTTAAATGGCCAACCCAATGGGTGCTTGGTATGGGAATGGAGGGCGCTGCTGTTTGAAACCATTCCCACATGTTATGAAGGTTGAAGAAGCCAAAAGGCTGTGGCTTACCACGGCTGCCTCCATGCCGAATTCTGTTGCTCGGCCCTGTGTGTGTGTGAGTGTGATCTCTCACACTAAACCGGCAGGCCCTCAATATAAGAGGCAAAATGTGACCGTGTACCGAAAGCACATTTGCTGTGTAACGTTAACAGCTTGGTTCACCATGAAAGAGTCTACCCATTGTTCTCTAAAATGTGTCTTTAAATACTACTCGCCTTTTTTTTCTTCCCGCAGCTACAAATGTAAACGCTCCCCCTATTATCTCCATCCCAGAGACTAGAGCAGATAAGGAGAAAAAAAACGCACTTGCGATGAAATGTTCTCTCAGCTCATGCAGTCCTTACGCACTGAAGGAGCGCAGCAGAATGCGTGGAGGCAAACAATGGCAGAGTCCAGGAAAGCAGAAAATGAATGAGAGGACAGGAGGGACAAGAAAGATGAGAGGTTGCAGGAGCAAGAGGAGAGGTGGTGGCAGCGTGATGAGAGGAGGCAGGACGCAATGCTGAGGCTACTGGGGGATCAAACTGATATGCTCCGGAGTCTGGTGGAGCTGCAGGAAAGGCAGCAGGAGCACAGACCGCCACTGCAGTCCCTGTGTAACCAACCGCCCGCCCTCCTCCCCAAGTTCCATAGCCTCCTCACCCAGATGCCCAAGAACATGGGGGGCCCCCCCTCCGGGCAGCCAACCATTCCACCCCAGAGGACTGCCCAAGCAACAGAAGGCTGACATTCAATAAGTTTTGAAGTGAAGTGCAGTGTGGCCTTGTCCTTCCCTCCTCCCCTCATCCACCACCCCACCCGGTGCTTCCCTCCTCACACCCCCCTCCCGGGCTACCTTGGCAGTTATCCCCCTATTTGTGTGATGAAGAACGCATGATTTTGAAATAATGACTTTATTGCCTCTGCAAGCGGTGATCGAAGGGGGGAAGGCAGTTGGCTTACAGGGAGGTAGAGTGAACCAACAGGGCGGGTTTTCATTAAGGAGAAACAAATAGAACTGTCACACCGTAGCCTGTCCAGTTATGAAACTGGTTTTCAAAGCTTCTCTGATGTGCAGCAGGCCCTGCTGTGCTCTTCTAATCGCCCTGGTGTCTGGCTGCGTGTAACCAGTGGCCAGGCAATTTGTCTCAACCTCCCACCCTGCCATAAATGTCTCCCCCTTACTCTCTCAGATATTGTGGAGCACACAGCAAGCAGTTATAACAATGGGAATATTGGTTTGCCGAGGTCTAACCGAGTCAGTAAACTGTGCTAGCGAGCTTTTAAACATCCAAATGCACATTCTACCACCATTCTGCACTTGCTCAGCCGAAAGTTGAACTGCTCCTTACTACTGTCCAGGGTGCCTGTGTACGGCTTCATGAGCCATGGCATTAACGGGTAGGCTGGGTCCCCGAGGATAACTATAGGCATTTCAACCTCCCCAACAGGAATTTTCTGGTCTGGGAAGTAAGCTCCTTCCTGCAGCTGTTCATACAGACCAGAGTTCCTGAAGATGCGAGCATCATGTACCTTTCCCGGCCATCCCATGTTGATGTCAGTGAAACGTCCCTTGTGATCCACCAGTACTTGCAGCACCATTTAAAAGTATCCCTTGAGGTTTTCATCCTAGCTGCCAAGGTGGTTCTGTCCCAAGATAGGGATATGCGTTCCGTCTATCGCCCCATCACAGTTAGGGAATCCCATTGCACCAAAGCCATCCACTGTGACCTGCACGTTTCCCAGAGTCACTACCCTTGATAGCAGCAGCTCAGTGATTGCGTTGGCTACTTGGATCACAGCAGCCTCCACAGTAGATTTCCCACTCCAAATTGATTCCCGACTGTCTGGTGTTGCAAGCTTCCAAAGGGCTATTGCCACTCGCTTCTCAACTCTGAGGGCTGCTCTCATCTTGGTATTCTTGCACTTCAGGGCAGGGAAAAGCAAGTCCCAAAATTCCATGAAAGTGCCCTTACGCATGCGAAAGTTTTGCAGCCACTGAGAATCACCCCAGACCTGCAACACTATGCAATCCCATCAGTCTGTGCTTGTTTCCTGGGCCCAGAATCAGCATTCCACAGCATGAGCCTGCCCCATTGCCACCAGGATGTCCAAATTGCTAGGGCCCATAGAGAAGTCTGTATCCATGTCCTCATCACTCTCGTCACCGAGCAGCCATTGCCTCCTCGCCTGCTTTTACAGGTTGTGGTTCTGCACATACTGTAGGATAAAGTGCGAGGTGTTTACAATGCTCATAACTGCCACGGTGATCTGAGCGAGCTCCATGCTTGCTGTGGTATGGTGTCTGCAGGAGAGCAGAGTTGCAGCAGAAGCGGTGGCTGACAACGGATGCCACGAGAATAGATATTTATAGAGAACGACGAGAGGACCTGTGAGGTGGATTCATGAGAGCAGGAGAGCAGAACTGCAGTGGAAGCGGTGGATGATGACTGTTAGCACCGTGCACATTTCCCGAGGAAGAACACACGTACCCGGGAGCCCAAGACAGACAACATGGAGAAATTCGCTATTGAGACAATAGCAGCAGAGCAGAGTTGCAGTGGAAGCGTTGCATAACGACAGTTAGCAGTCCTACTGAACCTCTGGTGAAAGCAGTATGGTGTCCGCACGGAAAAAAGGCGCAAAATGATTGTCTGCCATTGCTTTCATGGAGGGAGGGGGCGACTGACGACATGTACCCAAAACCACCCACAACAATGTTTTTGCCCTCTCAGGCATAAGGAGCTTAACCCAGAATTCCAATGGGTGGCAGAGACTGCGGGAACTGTGGGATAGCTACCCACAGTGCACCGCTCCGTAAGTCAATACTAGCCACAGTAGCGAGGACGCGCTCCGCCGACAATGCGCTCAGTGTTGACATACGCAATCGACTGTATAAAATCGATTTATAAAAACAGACTTCTATAATATCGACCTAATTTCGTAGTGTAGACATACCTTAGAGAAAGAAAGAAATATGCATGCTATAAAATACTCCAAGGAAACAAGAAGTGGGACAGCTAGGCATTGATGACAGGGTGGAGATTAAAGAATCTAGGCATGGTCCAACATGTAAGCAAATACTTTGATTCAGTTTTTAATAAAGGTAACGAGGAGCTTGGGGTAATGGCAGGGTGGCTAACAAATGAGGATATGGAAGTAGAAATGACCACAATCGATGTTTGTACAAAATTGCTATTAAAATAAATTCTTAAGCACAAATTCCTAAATAGAATTTTGTTTATAGTATTGTAAGCCATGTTGGTCCCAGGGTCTTGCGTAGCTTCAAAGCTTGTCTTTCTCCAGAGAAGTTGGTCCAATAAAAGATTAACTCACCCACCCTGTCTCTCGAATAGAATTTTTACTTTTTCATGGATAAAAGGTAATTTTTCAATTAAAAAGAATAGAATTAGATTTTGAAATGAAACACACACTTGGCATCACCACGGAGTTATACAGATACTTAGGGATGAACCCATGTTCATGTTTTTGTAATTGTTTTATTTAAGACGACTGATATTTTAATGTTGAAAGAGCCAGGAAGCAAAGGTCCTGCTGAGATGAAGATCAGAGATTAATTTTCCTTGAAAGGTTCTGAGAATGAATATCTTGGATCTGACATTTCCAGCCTGACATACGGTCAAAACTTAAGTTTTCACCACGGTAACAGAGCAGTATTGACTAAAAGACTTGAATTCCCTGTCAGTTTTTAATGTTTAGTTTAGGTGACAGTTTTGTTTAGGTTTCAGAGTAGCAGCCGTGTTAGTCTGTATTCGCAAAAAGAAAAGGAGTACTTGTGGCACCTTAGAGACTAACAAATTTATTAGAGCATAAGCTTTTGTGAGCTACATGAAGTGAGCTGTAGCTCACGAAAGCTTATGCTCTAATAAATTTGTTAGTCTCTAAGGTGCCACAAGTACTCCTTTAGTTTTGTTTAGGTGACACTCTTTTGCGTGCATTCTCCTATGAAGGCGGCAACTTAAGCTACCACCACTATAATTGTGTTTTCTTTCATCATTTCACAAATCCATTTCTACAGACTCCTATTTTGGTTTGCAAATAGTGAGACTAACCAGTCAAATGGCAGCTGCCACTTGTATTTCACTGTCCCTCAAAATTTAAGGCTCAATTCTGCAAAAATTTACATTAATTTAACTTTAGTCACATGAGTAGTTTCACCAACTTCAAGAGGACTATGCATGTAAGTTATGTATATTCAAGTGTTTTTAGAATCAGTCCCTCTTTTTGTACAGGTCTCAACTTGTGTGTTTAAGAAAGACTGGGGAGAAAAACAGTGCTTCTTGGAAGAACAAAGTGTGTGGGAAGCTGGTAGGTGCTCACTGGGAAGAGGTGGGGGGAAGCGGCGAGCGGAAGACCACAAAGAAGTGCTATTTAGTTAGATTTAATATTTGCTTTTAAGCAGGTGTGCACCAGTGTTCCCTCTAATTTTTCCCCACAAATGTGAATTAATTTTGTTATGTGCACCAATATCACACATCACCTCCATGTGGGGGAGGGGCCAAGGGGTTCAGAGTGTGGGAAGGGGGCTCAGGGCTGGGGAAGAAGATTGGGGTGTGGGGAGGGGGAGTGCAGGATCCGGGGATGGAGGTTTCAGGGATGGGGCAGAGGGCTCCAGCTAGGAGTGAGGGCTCTAGGATGGGGCCAGGGATGAGGGGTTTGGGATGCAGGCTTCCCAGGAGCTACGTCGGGGGGGGGGGGTGAGAAGAGAGAGTCTCCCCCCAGCTCTCTCTCCCCACAGCATCACCTGGGCTGCAGGGGAACAGGCACCTCTCCCCTGGCCACGGCAGGTCCATGTCGGAGCTGGGTTGTGGCCGGGGCACCCCTATTCCCCGGCAAGTCCATGCTGAGGGAGAGGTGCCTCTCCACGCCGCAACCCTGAGCCTCTGCGCGGGGCTTAATAGGCAGCTGCACAGCCATGCAGCTTAGAAGGAACTTAGGTGTGCACACCTAGAAACATTTGGGTACATTTTCCAAATTATGAAATAAATCAAATATACTGAACATATAGGTATATATTAGGGCTGTCAAGAGATTAAAAAAATTAATCGTGATTAATTGAGCTGTTAAACAATAGAATACCATTTATTTAAATATTTTTGGATGTTTTCTACATTTTTGAATATATTGATTTCAATTACAACAAAGAATACAAAGTTGACAATGGTCACTTTATATTATTTTTTATTATAAATATTTACACTTTAAAACAAAAGAAATAGTATTTTTCAATCCACCTCATACAAGTACTGTAGTGCAATCTCTTTATTGTGGAAGTGTAATTTACAGATGTAGATTTTTTTGTTGTTGTTACATAACTGCATTCAAAAATAAAACAATGTAAAACTTTAGAGCCTATAAGTCCACTCAGTCCTCCTTCAGCCAATCAATCATTCACACAAACAAGTTTGGTTACAATTTGCAGGAGATAATGTTGCCCACTTCTTTTGTACGTCACCTGAAAAGGAAAACAGCTGTTCGCATGGCACTGGTGTAGCCAGCGTTGCAAGATATTTACATGCCAGATGCACTAAAGATTCATATGTCCCTTCATGCTTCAACCACCGTTCCAGGGGACATGAGTCTATGCCGATGATGGGTTCTGCTCGATAACAATCAAAAGCAGAGCGGACCAACGCATGTTCATTTTCATCATCTGAGTCAGATGCTACCAGAAGGTTGATTTTCTTTTTTGGTGGTTCAGGTTCTGTAGTTTCCACATCAAAGTGTTGCTCCTTTAAGACTTCTGAAAGCATGCTCCACAACTCATCACTCTCAGATTTTGGAAGGCACTTCAGATTCTTAAACCTTGGGTCCAGTGCTGTAGCTATTTTTACAAATCTCACATTGGTACATTCTTTGCGTTTTGTAAAATCTGCTGTGAAAATGTTCTTAAAATGAACATGTGCTGTGTCATCATCCAACTGTAACATGCTGTAACATGAAATATATGGCCGAATGAGGGTAAAACAGAACAGGAGACATACAATTCTCCCCCAAGGAGTTCAATCACAAATTTAATTAATGCAGTATTTTTTTTAAAATGAACAGCATCAGCATGGAAGCATGTCCTCTGGAATGGTGACCAAAGCATAAAGGGGCATACAAATATTTAGCATATCTGGCACATAAATACCTTGCAACGCCAGCAAGAAAAGTGCCATGCGAACACCTGTTCTCACTTTCAGGTGACATTGTAAACAAGAAACAGGCAGCAGAATCTCCCGTAAATGTAAACAAACTTGTATGTCTTAGCGATTGGCTGAACAAGAAGTAGGACTGAGTGGACTTATCGGGTCTAAAGTTTTACATTTTTTTTTTGGTTACATAACTGCACTCAAAAATAAAACAATCTACATCTGTAAATTATACTTTCGTGATAAAGAGATTGCACTACAGTACTTGTATGAGGTGGATTGAAAAATACTATTTCTTTTGTTTTAAAGTGCAAATATTAAGATTAATCGACAGCCCTAGCATATATGTTTATGTAGATATTTTGGCCATATTGTTAATGTTAATACATAGATAGAAATTCCAATTTGCCACTGTACACAGAATACATAAATGTGAAATTTATAGCAGAGAGATTCACAGAACAGATTTAACCTGGTCATGAGCATACAGATAAGGTAATCAGATGAGAACCAAGTTACAGACAAAAGGGACATGTGGTAATTTTATATGGTTAGAAATTGGGCATACCAACACCTTTCCCTTCTCTTTCTTGAGGGAAGGGCACAATCAGAAATACAGGCCCAAGAAAATGTTGGGTGGTCTGTTTCTTTTGCCTGCTGCAAAAAACTGAAACGTACATCACAGTGAAATTCTGTTTCTAGTGAAAGGAAGGATGGTCTGATGTAATCTAGATACCTGCAAGTAAGCAGATCAGCTTTCAGACTGAGACAGTGGCCTCCACCATCTCACCTGCTTCAAATCCTGTTTGAACCTGATTCCAGGCCAGGTGCGCCTCCTCACAGAATTCCTTCCTAAGTTCTTGACCTTTCTTTGGAGAAGCAAACTGATCTAGGTAGAAGCCTTCTTCCCTGACTTCATCTGGACATTGGTCTGAAAGAACTGGTAATTCATGTTACACAGTTGTAGCAACAGGCTGGTAAATCGTATGGCCTGATGAACCGCATACTGCGGTTCACGATCATGGGGTACCGTACCACAAGTGTGGCCAGTCTTCTAGCTGTGGTTGCCTTCACCACTACGCTCTCACATGGAGATGGGGGCATAAGCTGCACTTTTTCCTCAACTGCCTTTGAGACTAGGACAGCTGTGTGAAGGCTCTACCATGATTTCCTCTATTATCTAGTAAAAAACAGGCGCAAAGTCACAGCAATCCAACTGAACAAAGGTTCAGTGATGAGATACCTTCAATTTAGAGCTTTTCAGATTTCTGAACTGATTTAAGCTCAAAAATCAATTGCCTTTGACAGCATCTGTAAAGGACCTGGAAAGATTGCACCTTCCTTGGGGAGTTATTGTCTTGTTGTTCCTCAGCAGAAGTATCTGAATTCAAATAGTAGACCATAGCAAAAAGACTCAGCATACCTAAACTCAAGTGGCTGGAATCATGTATGGAATGGGGGAGCCTGAAGCATCTTAAGCGCTTCCTGAAGTTCCAACTGGCTGATTCAAGAGGCCCAGGAAATGCAATCATCAAAAGCTCCAAGGTACTAGCTTAAAGAATGAATGTGACTGAGCATGGAAGAGCTGCCAGGCACCAACAACCAGTGGCATCTGAATGCCAAGGCACGCACCAAATCACCATGGGAATCTATCAAAGCACTCAAGTGAAAGGTTTCAACAATCATACCACACCTGACTGGAAGATACCCAATGAGGAACGGTTAGGGTCTAAGGAAAAGCTTAAGCTATGGCCAATGAGGCAGGCCACTCACTGACCACAGTCAAAAAGGAACTCACTAGAACATTTGAAAGGCAGTATTTATACTCTACACAGTAGGGCATGTAATGGCCAGTAGGGCATGGCTTGTTCACCACACATCTTCTGCCCTCAAGAATCAAAACCCTCACAACTAGGGATCCGAGATGAAGTGTGGGTCCCACAAAGATGGAATTATTGAGAAAATAAGGTCTTAATAGTTTGGAGATTTTAAAGATATCTAGTTGACTGAAGAAAGGTTTCCTTAATTAGACTGTATTCCACTACTTCATAGGTTATAGTGACACTTTTTAAATGGAGAAAGAAAATAAAGCAGAGCTCTGTAATTATTTTATGGAATTGTGAATTTATATTGTTTGACAATTGTGTGGTACTGCTGGGTACAATTTCATTACTCTGCAAGTCTTGATCTATTCAAATGTTTAATGCCCCTATGCCATATGCTCTCAGTTCCAAACTTCTGACTAGCGCCTTCCATTTGTGACTTCACAGCATCTCCACAAAAACACACTTCACTACAGACATTCATTACGCAATCTTTCAAGCTCTTGGGTTTCCTGGCTTTCTGGCCACACTTTTGTTTTGCTCTTCAAAACCACAATTCCTCTGGCATTCAATCCCTCTCTCACTCCCCACCTTATTAAGCTGTTAAATAAAAAATTTTCAAATGGTTTTTCAAACATTAGATGGACATGTTTTTTGATTCAGTCAATACCAAAAATTACTCTGTATATAAAAATGATCAATAAAGAATCTAAAACATTATTATTCACCAAACTCTCAAATGCCTGCAAAGATCAACTACACTGAGATTTTTTTTTTCCAGGTAAGTATATCTGCAATTAACCCAAGAGAAATTTTCAACTGTTTCAGGAGGGAAAACCTAGTTATTTATACTGATATCATATTCATAGTATTCCAGGACCTACGAAAACACAAGTCTCCAAAAAAACCAAACATTTTTATCTTAATTTCGATCACCCTCATTCAATTTATCATTATACGTGGGGGAAGTCTGCTATTTGAATTTGGCTTGCAGGAAATCAACATCCATCCCTGAAATCTCTATATTCCCTGTCACTATCATAGTCTGCCTTTCTGACAGATATTGTTCAAAGTTGGGCTTGTATAAATTGCATCTTACTTCCCACCAGAATTCTAGAATGGACAACTTCTGTCATTATGCTGTCATCTGATAAAGTTTTAAAATGAATAATGATGTAGGTCTAAGTCAAACATAAAAGTGAAGAATTTGTAGCAAAGAAAAATGATCTATACTGAAAATCTTTAATGTTGGGAATAATATTGGGAACAAACAGAATGCTGGGAATAATTAAGAAAGGGATAGATAATAGGACAGAAAATATCATCATGTTGCCTCTATATAAATCCATGGTACGCCTACATCCTGAATACCGTGTGCAGACGTGGTCGCCCCATCTCAAAAAAGATATAATGGAATTGGAAAGTTTCAGAAAAGGGAAACAACAATTATTAGGGGTATGGAACAGCTTCCTTACGAGGAGAGATTAATAAGACTAGGACTTTTCTGCTTGGAAAAGAGATGGCAAAGGGGGAATATGATTGAGGTCTATACAATCATGAGGTGTAGAGAAAGTAGATAAGAAATGTTGTTTCCTACTTCTCATAACACAAGAACTAGGGGGATCAACAAATGAAAGGAAGTATTTCTTCACACAACACACAGTTAACCTGTGGAACTCCTTGTCAGAGGATATTGTGAAAGCCAAGAAAATAAGAGGGTTCAAAAAGAGAACTAGATAAATTCATGGAGGATAGGTCCATCAGTGGCTATTAGCCAGAATGGGCAGGAATGGTGTCCCTAGCCTCGGTTTGCCAGAAGCTGGGAATGAGCGAGAGGGGATGGATCACTTGATGATTACCTGTTCTGTTCATTCCCTCTGGGGCATCTGGCACTGGCCAGTTGGAAGACAGGATACAGGGCTAGATGGACCTTTGGTCTGACCTAATAGGGCCATTCTTATGTTTTTCAATCAAAAAAATAAAAGTAACTCATCAGCACATACACAGTGCTACCCTTGTGAAGTAAAGCTGTGTAGTGAAAGTAAGTAAAACAGTAAAAGCTTTCTAAAGGTGTATCTTCTGAGCTTTAAAAAAAATGTGGGTAGTACCTGCCAATGTGTTTGTCAGCGGCCATAAAACTCATGATCATCATCATCTCTGGGATAAAGATATGGGGATTAATACAAAAATACCCCATATATATTTTATCATCTTATTTTTATCAGTCCCAAATGCCACCCTGTCAGAAACCACAATTAAGAAATTCAGAGTTATCGTTTCACAAAGACATGTTGTTGACAGAAGTTAGTGTTTCTGACCTTGCTTTATTAAAAGTAAGCTAGGCAAGCAATAACTTTAAGATTAAACTCGATAAGTTTATGGAGATGGTATGATGGGATAACATGATTTTGGCAATTAATTTATCTTTAACTATTCATGGTAAATAGGCCCGAAGGGATGGGAGCTGAGTTACTACAGAGAATTCTTTCCTGGGTATCTGGCTGGTGAATCTTGCCCATATGCTCAGGGTTCAGCTGATCGCCATATTTGGGGTCAGGAAAGAATTTTCCTCCAGGGCAGATTGGAAGAGGCCCTGGAGGTTTTTCGCCTTCTTCTGTAGCATGGGGGACTTGCTAGAGGATTCTCTGTTCCTTGAAGTCTTTAAACCACGATTTGAGGACTTCAATAGCTCAGACATAGGTGAGAAGTTTATTGCAGGAGTGGGTTGGTGAGATTCTGTGGCCTACATTGTGCAGGAGGTCAGACTAGATGATCACAATGGTCCCTTCTGACTTTAATATCTATGAATCTATGATCTGGAGTAGGATACACAATATTGCTTCAAGATGTACACTGCCAAGGTTGATTGGTCCAAAATTAGATTTTCCATCATAGCCTCCTTAACTTCAATAAAAAGAAGTTATATGTTTTTCTTACACTTGTCCACTTAATATAGAAAGAACTATCGCACTATAAATAGTAATGACAGGGGCCACAACTTTAAGATGGCTTTTTCATAACTCATGTCAGGAAAATCAGATTATATTTACTTCTGAGAGAGTGTAATACTCTCTCGAGTACCATGGTCTCTCAAGACTGAAGGATGCCTACTCTTACGCTGAGTGTAATATAACATTTTTGGGCAATTACACCTAATGAAAGTATAATATTCCGCTCTGCAGTTTCACAAGACTCAGAATGCTTACTCCTAAATCCCTAATAGGCTGACGTTCCGAGCAGCTTTAATTTTCTACCCTCTGATATGCTCCCATCCCACAATCATGTGACATATCACATATACACACTCTTTAACTAAGGCTCTCTCTACAATACAAATATTAAATTAGCCAGGTTACACATTTATCTGAACCAATTGCAATAAATATGGTTGAGCTACATCCATCCAACAGCTTTTTCCACATCAAAACCAAATGTCAAACTTGTTTATGTATCCACATCCACCACCAACACTGACTTCACTGTTTTTACCAGTGCATTCAGGGAAAGTCAGGACATCAAAGGTCCCCAGCATACATATAAAGCAATATGAACAACATGTGAGGCAATGTATCCATGCATGGGACACAGAACTAGGAGGAGAGAGGACCACTCAGTCTAGTGATACAGACATGAGCTGTTGTGCAGATAGCATCCTCTAAACAGATCTGATCTGATTACAGGACAGCTTTGAGAGAGCCTAGACTACTGGATGGGAAACATTAACATCCAGAGTTACTGTTCAACAAATATAATAGAAAAACACCACATTTGGAAGCAACTAATGCCACTAACAAGTTAAAAACCTGGTAAAACTAATCGGGTGTACAAGGGGCCTTAGACCAGATTTGCACTTGAGATACAGCCATACAAGAAAACATGTTTAAAAGTAGCAGCCGTGTTAGTATGTATTCGCAAAAAGAAAAGGAGTTCTTGTGGCACCTTAGAGACTAACCAATTTGTTTGAGCATAAGCTTTCGTGAGCTACATGCATCCAATGTAGCTCACGAAAGCTTATGCTCAAATAAATTGGTTAGTCTCTAAGGTGCCACAAGTACTCCTTTTCTTTTTACAAGAAAACATGGTTATTCCTTGTTACAAACACGTACAGAATAGACAGGATCTTATCCACGATCTTACCTGTGTTTTATAACCTGGCTAAATCTAAAAGTTTCTCTGGAAACAGTAAAGATTTTAAAGATTTACCCGTACTATGAAAAAGTTAACTTCCAATCTATTTTGTATATTGGAACATTGTTTTGTGTAGGGAACAATCTAGGTATAACTGTGTCAGAAAACCAGAAGTGTATCTGTAGCATTGAAATGCTTAAATGCAGTCTCAGCAACAAACATTTACTCATTTTTCACATAATAATTTTCCCCACATACGGGCAGCTTGCTCCCCATACACCTTATACTTTTCAAAATCAGGAGAGGAAAACCTAATTTTACATAGCCAAAAATAAGAGGCTAGATCCATCTCTGCTTGACATTAAAAATAAACGCTATAGTCAAGATTTTCAGAAATAACTAATGAGTTTGGCACCTAGCATGAGACAAATTAAGATCCCAGTTCAGCAAGATACTTAAAACATATGCCTAACTTAAGCATCTGAGTAGTTTATGCTTTAAGTTAGGGATGTAATCAAGGAAAAAGAGGGACATAAGTGACTTGAATTTGGACACTAGTACGTCTCAACTGGAGCACCCAAAAAATTGAGCCACAAACCACCAGACACTTCTGAAGATCTTGGCTTAAACTTTTACTTTCCAGTTTCACACAATATCCATTGTGATGGGGCAATGCCAGATGGCTATAGAAAAGTAGTCTTATTGGGATCCGGGAAGTGGGCGGACGAAGCCCGTCCACTGCTAAAGGATCCCCCCCAGCCTAAAAGGGGGATCCACAGGACCTAGATACCCAAAAAATTCTGGGGGACAACTAATAAAATAACAGGGACAGGAGTGCGGTCAAAGGGTCAAAAGAAGGGAACCGGACGGGGACACCGAGCAGAGAACCCCGGACAGCGCCCACTGCTCCTCAAAGGCAAGGGAATCAGAGGACGCCACCCAGAGGAACTCTGCCGGGATACGTGAACGGACCGAGGATCGGAAATAGGCGCCACAGTCACAGGAGACTCCATCGGCCGACCTCCTCACTCTGCTTTTATAGATGGCCATTTTAGCTCGGGCCAGGAGGAGGTTGACCAGGAGATCCCGTGACTTTGTGGGGCCACAGATAGGGAGTGCATAAATAAGAAGGTGAGGGGAAAAGTGCAACCAAAAGCGTAATAAAATATTGGTGAGGAGCCGGAATAGGGGCTGCAGCCTGGCACACTCCAGGTAGACATGTGTCAGGGTATCCCTCACGCCGCAAAAGGGGCAGGTGTCTGGGATTGAAGTGAACCGCACCAAGTACACGCCCATGCTCACGGCTCCGTGAAGGAGCCGCCAACTGACATCCCCGGCGGGCCTTGGGACTCAGGTGGAATATAGGCTGGCCCACCGGGGCTCCTCACCCTCCAAAGGTGGCAGGAGGACCCGCCATTTTGTATCAGGGTGGGACATGAGGTGTGGAGCATGAGCGTCTATAGATGTTTTCTTGGCGCGGTTTGAAAGCAGACCGGCTGCATCTCGTGCAGCTGGCTTCTAGTGAAGGGGTGAAGGGGTTGGTTGGGTCCACGGGGCAGGGGTCCAATTAAAAGGTCCAGCAGGCCTGGGGTAGCGGGTGGGCGGGGCGTGCCATCGTGCAGGACCCGGTTGAGATAAACCCGAGCAGCGGGCGGCAAAGCGGCCTTCACCTCCTGAAGTATGCACCAGGGAGTACAGGGTCTAGAAAGCCCCATGCGCTGAGCGAAGGTTAGGGGATCCAGCCAGTCTCCCCAGTCATAGTCCAGGAGGTCTCCGACTCTTGTGACCTCTGCCAGGACCAAACTCTGGCGCACAGAGCGGGACTCCGCCACCTGCACACGGAGCTGGGGGTTGTGTAGCAGGGGCTCCACAAGGAGATCTGCCCCCTCGGTGGCTGCCAGGGACCTGCTCGTTGTAAAGAGTTTCCAGGTCCGGAGGAGGTCCTGGTAGAAGAACGGCAGCCCAGAGAGGTCTCGCGGAAGACCTCTCGGATGGAGATAAAGGAGCTGCCAGTCGTATCGGAGCCCTCGGAAGCGGCGCAGGAAGGCATGCGCCAGTATGCTCCACGCCGGACTACCTGCACCATAAAGGAGCCTCTGCAGGGTCTGGAGGCGGAAGACATGGACCTGAGTAAGCAGACATTTTAGGCCCTGCCCTCCCTCCTCCAGAGGTAGATGGAGAACCCCTGCAAGGACCCTGTGCAGTCCTGACCAAAAGAACTCCAGAATCGATGTCCGCAGGTTGGTCAGGAAAGCCGGGGCCGGGACCAGGGTGTTGAGCCGGTACCAAAGCATGGACAGGACTAGTTGATTAAGCACTAACGCTCTCCCTCGAAGGGAGAGGCACCGGAGTAGTCCTGTCCATTTCCGGAGCCGCTCTATCACCCCGCCCTCTAAATTCTGCCAGTTCTCCGGCGGAGAGGGATGCGTGGCAGAAAGGTAAATGCCCAGATAGAGCAGCGGACCCGTGCTCCACCGGATGGCTTGAAGCGCGGGTGGGAGGGAGCTCGCCTGCCGCCAGTCCTCTACCACCAAGCCAGAGCTCTTGACCCAGTTGACCCGTGCAGAGGAGGCTGCTGAATAGATGGCCTGGCAAGCCTCCACCCGCACCAAGTCGCCCGGGTCCTGGACCATGAGGAGCACGTCATCAGCGTATGCCGACAGGACCAGCCGCAGCTCCGGCTCCCTCAGCAGCAACCCTGTAAACCTTCTTCGGAGGAGACAGAGGAAGGTCTCGATCGCCAGAGTGTACAGCTGGCCTGAGAGGGGGCACCCCTGCCGTACTCCTCGCCCGAAGCTGACCGGTTCGGTCAGGGTCCAGTTGAGCCTTACCAGACACTCTGCGGAAGCGTACAGCACCCGGAGAAAGTTCACAAACCTGGGTCCGAAGCCAAACGCCTGCAGAGTGCTCAGGAGATACCAGTGATCCATCCTGTCAAACGCCTTCTCCTGATCTAAGGACAGGAGGGCGAATGACAGACTATCCCTACACCCAAGTTCCAATAGGTCCCGGACCAGATATAGGTTGTCGAAGATGCTGCGGCCCGGGACGGTGTAGGTCTGGTCTGGGTGGACCACGTCTGCCAGCACGGACCCTAGCCTCAGGGAGATGGCTTTTGCCACGATTTTGTAGTCCATGCTGAGGAGCGAGACGGGACGCCAATTTCGTAAATCGCAGAGGTCCCCCTTCTTCGGCAATAAGGCGAGCATGGCTCGCCTGCACGAAAGAGGGAGGACCCCGCTCTGCAAAGACTTGGCCCAGACGGTGACTAGGTCTGGGCCCAGGATGTCCCAGAACACGCGGTAGAACTCCACGGTAAGCCCATCCATGCCCGGAGATTTATTGGTGGGCATGCGACGGAGGGCTTCCAAGAACTCGGCCAGAGTGAGAGGCAGCTCTAGCCGGTCTCGGTCGCCCACGCTGACCGTCGGGAGCTCCTCCCACAGCACTCTGCAAGCGTTAGGATCGGTCGACTCCAGGGAGAATAGGCTTGCGTAGAAGGCTCTCGCCCTCTCGCACATCTCCACCGGATCCGTGAGGGGGGTGCCATCTTCTGCTAGTAGACAGATGATATGTTTCTTAGCCCCACTCTTTTTTCCAGGGCGTAGAAGAAGCGAGAGCCGCAATCCATTTCCCGAAGGAGACGGATGCGGGATCGAACAAAGGCACCCCGGGCCCGAAGGTCCTCGAGGGTCCGGAGCTCCTCCCGCTTCTCCCGGCACGCTCCACAGAGGGGTGGATCCTCGGGGCTGGTGGCCAGACGCCTCTCCAGCTCCAAGACCTCCTGTTCCAACTGCTCTATCGCTGCATCCCTCCGTCGGCTGGCGCCCCGGGTGTAGTCACGGCAGAAGAGCCGGGCGCGCACCTTCCCTACGTCCCACCACCGCCGCGCCGAGGGAAAGGCATGCCGCTGCCCTCGCCAGGCCAGCCAGAACTCCTGGAAGGACGCCACGAAGCCCGCATCCTCCAGCAAGCTGTTGTTAAAATGCCAATAGGCCGGCCCCGGCCTCTCCGCGCAGAGGGAGGCTGTCACGGTGGCTATATGATGGTCAGAAAATGGGGCCGGCCGGATGCTGCAGGAGTGGGCTCGTGAAAGATGAAAGTGTGATAAATAAATGCGGTCCAACCGGGATTGGCACAACCGATGGGCCTCCACCCGGACAAAGGTGAACGTGGAAGTGTCATCCGGGTGGTGGTCGCGCCAGACGTCCACCAGGGAGTGGTGTTCGACTATCTCCTGGAGGACGGCGACGGCGGCCGGGCTCTGCTCGGTCCCCGAGCGGTCCCGTTCCTCAAGGGTGATGTTAAAGTCCCCTCCCAGGACCAGGCACTCCTGAGGATCCAAGGTGCCGAGGAAGGCAGATGCCTGCTGATAGAATTGCAGCCGCTCCGGGCTCGCTGCTGGGGCATAGATGTTGATGAGGTTGACTACCAGCCCCTCCATGCGGACCCGGAGGTACAGCAGGCGACCCGGCACAGCCTCGGCGACCCGCAGCACCTCGGGCCGTAGGTCGGGGGAGAACAGGGTCGCCACTCCACCCGTATGAACTGTGAGGTGGCTAAAGTAGACCCTGTCCCCCCAATCAAGCCGCCAGCTGTCTTCTGCGGTCGGATCTGTATGGGTCTCCTGCAGGAAAACCACAGAGTACCTCCCCTCTCGAAGGAAGGAGAACACCTGGGACCTGCGGAGACCCATCTTACAGCCACGGGTGTTCAATGTTGCGATGGTAAAGGGTGCCATGAGGAGGGCTGGGGGGGATCCTCGCCGGCAGGGATGCTCGTGGCTCCCGGCGGGCCGCGCAGCAGTCCTTGACCCACTCCGTAGGTGAGTAAGGAGTCACGGAAGTGGCGGACCCGCTGGTAGGCCGCGGCGCCCTGTCTCCCGGTCCTTTTCCCCTCCCCCATGAGGGCCCTTGCGCCCCGGAGGATTTGATTAAAGTCCCCCCATCGCTGGAGGGCAAGCTGGACTTTGTAGCGGGAGCCACGGACGTCTTCTAGGAACTCCCGCAACTCCTCTCGCAGCGCATGGGGGGCTGGGGTTATGGTCTGGTTGCTCCCCGATGGGGCCCTTGGTACAGCCCCCTGGCCCAGCGAGATGGGCAGACAGGGTGCGGACCCCCGACGGGCTCTTGATGGGTTGACCTGAATGCTGGGGCGATAGGGGGCGGCGGAGGGAGGATAGCAGCCCCTGGTGGATCGGGACAGGCAAACACAAAGGCCATTCCCTGGGAGTCATTTGTTGGAAAGGGGAAGGAGACAGTCCCAGGGGTGGCAATAATATCTCGGGAGGTGGGCGGGATAAGGGCAGGGGCAGGGGTAGAGGTGAGAGTCTGGGTCGGGAGAGGGCTCTCACTGATGCCGGGCGCAAGCTCTCTGGTGGATTTGGCAGCCACGGCATCAGGAGGTAGACTTTCTTCTGTAGGATCCTCTCCCGGAAAGGAGGTCGAATGCTCCTCACCAGCGACGGATGCCCGTGGTGGCTCAGGTTCCAGCCCTGTGGCACTGACCGTCGCCTCAACTGGCTCGGCGGCTCTCAGCGGGGTGCCCTCTGTAGCCGGGTTGATGGAGGAGTCCAGGGGCTCCTTGGAGGTGGGAGCAGAAGCAACGGTTAGGGGGAGGGAGTATGGGGAAAGGGGGGCTGGAATGAAGTCGCCCAGATCGAGGCCCGCTGGCATAGGATCGTCCTCCCCCTGGGTGACTGGGGTCAGACCCAGGGCCTCGATCTCCTCATATATAGAGGGGAAATTATTTTCCGCTACCCCGGGATTTTCCCCGCCGGCACCTGACGCGATGGTTACCTCGGGGCACACTGGGGTTTCAGATGGTGCCTCGGGGGTCTTGGAGGGGAGGGACTCCCGTGGAGGGGAGATACCGCCTTCCAGTGCTGCCACGTCTTCCCCAGCCGGCTCTGGTGGGTGGAACACACCCATGGGTAGAGCGGAAGGCTCGGCATCGGTGCCCCCCTTCCTGGTCTTCCGGGGGGCCTCCACATCAGATGGGAGGAGCGGAGCTCGAGCCTTCCGCTTGCCCCGCTTCCCCTTGACTAGACCCCAGCCCTCCATGGCATCATCCGGGGGCTGGCTAGCAGGGGTTGTGTCAGTGGGCAGAGGCGATGGCTCAGGGACTCGAGGGGGTAACGGTGGGGCAGCACAAGGGAGGGAAGATTCCCCTTCGGGCGGGCCCTCTCCCATACCTGGCGGTGTCCCTGCCGCACCCTCCTCCACAGGCCCCGCCAGATTGCAAACAGCGGGGGCAGGGTTCTCCCGCTTGTTTGGGCATAGTGGGGGAGGTGCCCCTTGGGCCCGAGCGGGAGCAATGGTGGACTGGGAAGGAGGAGGGGCGGTTTCGGGTGCCGGGCAGCCAGGGGCGTCGGCGATGACGGGGCCGGTGTCCTGCCGGGGCTCGGGTGTCCTGGATGCCCCTTCTTCCCGGGCCAGGGGGCATTCCCTCCGGACGTGCCCCATCGCCCGGCAGAGGTAGCACCGGGCCTCCCCCGTGGAATAATGCACCCTGTAAGGGGTCCCCTGGTAGGGGACTAGGAAGGACCCCTCCAGTGCCTCTCCGTCGCGCGCCGCCGGCGGCAGTTGAAGCTGCACTTGCCGGCGGAAGGAGAGGACGTGACGGAGGGCGGGGTCTTTGCAGCCCAATGGGAGAGCGCTGATGACAGAGATGGGCTTCCCCAAGGTAGAAAGGGCGGGTAACAGGGCGGCATTGGGGAGAAAGGGAGGGACGGAGGTCAGGACCAGGCAGACGCCCAGGTCCTCTAGCGGCTCTAAAGGGACGAACACGCCCCCCACCGCCAGGCCCTTCTCCACCGCCTCCTGGGCGGCGGCCTCCGATGCTAAGAAGAAGACGACCTTGCCATACATTTTGGAGGCCGCCACAATGGCCGTGGGCCCCACCACCCTCGCCAACGCCCGCACATAGGTCTCCACGTGGGGTGAGGCGGGCACCAGGAGGCAACGGACGCCGTGCTTCCTGGTCATGGTGGGAAAGGGGCCCCGGCCGCTATAGATGGTAGCGGAGGCGGTGGGCTGGAGAAATGACGCAGCGGCAGGCGAAGGGGCTGCCGCCACCTGGGCGTATGCTCTGGGGGCCTGGGGAGGGACACCTGCAGAGCTGGTGGAGGGAACAGCGGGGAGGGGCGCCCCAGCTGGAGATGGGGCCGGGGCATCGGGGGCAGCCCCTGCCATGGAGGGCCTGGTCTTTTTAGCGGGGCCCTTCCCCTTCTTCTTCCCCTGGCCCTTCCCGCCGGCTGGGGGGACTCCCCCCAAATCTGAGGGGGTGAGAGACGTGGCAGCAGTGGAGGTCACCCCGGTGCCCGTCGCTGCTGGTGCCCCAGCGGGGGCGATGGCAGATGGTTTGGCAGCAGAGGTAGAAGCTTGGGGGGGTGACAGAGGGGCAGGCGGGGGAGGGGGAGCTCGGGCTACTGGAGAGGTCTCACCCGTCTCATCCCCCGCCATCATGAGCAAGGAGGAAAGGGGGGACACCAAAAGGAGGAGGAGAGAGGGGAAGCAGGTCGACCACTCCTCCCCGCTAGGCTGCAGGCAGGGGAGGAGGGCGCCAAAAGGGGTAGGCTGGACGGGGGGCAATCAGGGGTTAGGGGTCAGTCACCGACACAAGGTGGAAATTCCGGCTCCTCTTGGTGCACTACGGGGGGGGGGATTCAACAACATTGAGGGTGCAGTGAAGAGGGTTGCAACTAAAAAGGGGAATTGCACAAGCGCATGGGAGGGGGCATGGGCACACGGAGCGAGGGGCTAAGCGGTCTGGGGGTAGAACAGGGAAACCAAGGGGCTAGCTTCAGAGGCTGGGGCGGGGCAAACAAACAAAGGCTGCAGAAGGAAATGGGCGGGGCAGGCAAACAAACTGAAGCTAGTAAGGGGGGCTGGAGCAAAAGAGGAGGCAAAGCAAGTGGCAAATGGGGCAGGTAGTAAAGGGCAAAGCTGGGGGTTAGGCAGTCCGGGGGGGCACATGTTCCCATGTGCACTTGCACAAGTCTTTTTTTTTTAGCTGGCTGCTGCTTCTGGCCCAAAGGGTGGAAATAGGGCGTGGCAAGCCAAGCAAGCAGCTGAGTCCAGAGGCAGGAGCTTTGGCAAATGGTATACAGCCAGTGGGGGTGGTGGAGGGGGCAGCGGTGGTTGTAATAGTGGTGGGGGTTGGGGGGGGGGCACAGATGGATCGGGGGGCAGCTCCACGCCACACCCCCCGTGTCCCTACAAACACAGTCAAAACCCCCACCACAAGAGCACAGTTTGGAAATTACTCAGTCTTAGGGCCCCCTCCACGGTGGTCTGCAAAGTCTCTAGGTGCTGCCCCACTGGCAGATGATCCTCTTCTTCTCCTCCTCGGGCTTCAGCAGCTCCAGGCAGCAGACTCCACAGCAGCAGCAGCAGCTCCAGGAACTCCAGGTGGTGGTCCAGGCAGGCAGAAAGGACCCCTCTCAGGTGGTGGTGGTGGTGGTATCCACAACAGCAGTGGCTGGGGTCCCTCACTCCTCCTCTCTGGGGAGTGGGCTAGCAGCCCCCCCCCCCCAGGTCTGCAGTTGCAGCAGTAGCAGCACCGAAGTGTGGGGGGTCAAGCAACCAGGTAGCAGAGAAGGGGGGGTGTGTCTGGCCCAGCCAGGGGAGCAGCTGGAGCAGCAGGGAGAGCTTAGGGCCTAGCAGCAGCAGGAGTAGCAGCTTCCCACCTCCCTCCAAGCTAGAAGGCTATGGGAGAGCAGTCTTATTGGGATCCGGGAAGTGGGCGGGCGAAGCCCGTCCACTGCTAAAGGGTCCCCCCCAGCCTAAAAGGGGGATCCACAGGACCTAGGTACCCAAAAAATTCCGGGGGACAACTAATAAAATAACAGGGACAGGAGTGCGGTCAAAGGGTCAAAAGAAGGGAACCGGACGGGGACACCGAGCAGAGAACCCCGGACAGAGCCCACTGCTCCTCAAAGGCGTCAAGGGAGTCAGAGGACGCCGCCTAGAGGAACTCTGCCCGGATACGTGAACGGACCGAGGATCGGAAATAGGCCCCACAGTCACAGGAGACTCCATCGGCCAACCTCCTCACTCTGGTTTTGTAGATGGCCATTTTAGCTAGGGCCAGGAGGAGGTTGACCAGGAGATCCCGGGACTTTGTGGGGCCACGGATAGGGAGTGCATAAATGAGAAGGTGAGGGGAGAAGTGCAACCAGAAACGTAATAAGATATTGGTGAGGAGCCGGAATAGGGGCTGCAGCCTGGCACACTCCAGGTAGACATGTGCCAGGGTATCCCTCACGCCGCAAAAGGGGCAGGTGTCTGGGATTGTGGTGAACCGCGCCAAGTACACGCCCGTGCTCACGGTTCCGTGAAGGAGCCGCCAACTGACATCCCCGGCGGGCTTTGGGACTAAGATGGAATATAGGCTGGCCCACCGGGGCTCTTCACCCTCCAAAGGTGGCAGGAGGTCCCGCCATTTTGTATCGGGGCGGGACACGAGGGTGCGGGCGTGAAGGGTGTGGAGCACGAGAGTGTAGAGATGTTTTCTTGGCGCGGTTTGAAAACAGACCGGCTGCATCTCGTGCAGCCGGCTTCTAGTGAAGGGGTGAAGGGATCGGTTGGGTCCACGGGGGAGGGGTCCAATTAAAAGGTCCGGCGGGCCTGGGGTAGTGGGTGGGCGGGGCGTGCCCTCGTGCAGGACCCGGTCGAGATAAACCCGAGCAGCGGGCGGCAAAGCGGCCTTCACCTCCTGAAGTATGCATCGGGGAGTACAAGGTCTGGAAAGCCCCATGCGCTGAGCGAAGGTTAGGGGATCCAGCCAGTCTCCCCGGTCATAGTCCAGGAGGTCTCCGACTCTTGTGACCTCTGCCAGGACCAACCTCTGGCGCACCGAGCGGGACTCCGCCACCTGCAAACGGAGCTGGGGGTTGTGTAGCAGGGGCTCCGCGAGGAGATCTGCCCCCTCGGTGGCCGCCACGGACCTGCTCGTTGTAAAGAGTTTCCAGGTCCGGAGGAGGTCCTGGTAGAAGACCGGCAGCCCGGAGAGGTCTCGCGGAAGACCTCTCGGATGGAGATAAAGGAGCTGTCGGTCGTATCGGAGCCCTCGGAAGCGGCGCAGGAAGGCGTGCGCCAGTATGCTCCACGCCGGACTACCTGCACCATAAAGGAGCCTCTGCAGGGTCTGGAGGCGGAAGACATGGACCTGAGTAAGCAGACATTTGAGGCCCTGCCCTCCCTCCTCCACAGGTAGATGGAGAACCCCTGCAGGGACCCAGTGCAGTCCTGACCAAAAGAACTCCAGAATCGATGTCCGCAGGTTGGTCAGGAAAGCCGGGGCTGGGACCAGGGTGTTGAGCTGGTACCAAAGCATGGACAGGACTAGTTGATTAAGCACTAACGCTCTCCCTCGAAGGGAGAGGCACCGGAGCAGTCCTGTCCATTTCCGGAGCCGCTCTATCACCCCGCCCTCTAAATTCTGCCAGTTCTCCGGCGGAGAGGGATGCGTGGCAGAAAGGTAAACGCCCAGATAGAGCAGCGGACCCGTGCTCCACCGGATGGCTTGAAGCGCGGGTGGGCGGGGGCTCGCCTGCCGCCAGTCCCCTACCACCAAGCCAGAGCTCTTGACCCAGTTGACCCGCGCAGAGGAGGCTGCTGAATAGATGGCCTGGCAAGCCTCCACTCGCACCAAGTCGCCCGGGTCCTGGACCATGAGGAGCACGTCATCAGCGTACGCCGACAGGACCAGCCGCAGCTCCGGCTCCCTCAGCACCAACCCTGTCAACCTCCTTCGGAGGAGACAGAGGAAGGGCTCGATCGCCAGAGCGTAGAGCTGGCCTGAGAGGGGGCACCCCTGCCGTACTCCTCGCCCGAAGTTGACCGGTTCGGTCAGGGTCCAGTTGAGTCTTACCAGACACTCTGCGGAAGCGTACAGCACCCGGAGAAAGTTCACAAACCTGGGTCCGAAGCCAAATGCCTGCAGAGTGCTCAGGAGATACCCGTGATCCATCCTGTCGAACGCCTTCTCTTGATCTAAGGACAGGAGGGCGAACGACAGACCATCCCTACACCCAAGTTCCAATAGGTCCCGGACCAGATATAGGTTGTCGAAGATACTGCGGCCCGGGACGGTGTAGGTCTGGTCTGGGTGGACCACGTCCGCCAGCACGGACCCTAGCCTCAGGGAGATGGCTTTTGCCACGATTTTGTAGTCCGTGCTGAGGAGCGAGACGGGACGCCAATTTCGTAAATCGCGGAGGTCCCCCTTCTTCGGCAATAAGGCGAGCACGGCTCGCCTGCACGAAAGAGGGAGGACCCCGCTCTGCAAAGACTCGGCCCAGACGGTGACTAGGTCTGGGCCCAGGACGTCCCAGAACACGCGGTAGAACTCCACGGTCAGCCCGTCCATGCCCGGAGATTTATTGGTGGGCATGCGACGGAGGGCTTCCGAGAACTCGGCCAGAGTGAGAGGCAGCTCTAGCCGGTCTCGGTCGCCCACGCTGACCGTCGGGAGCTCCTCCCACAGCACTCTGCAAGCGTTAGGATCGGTCGGCTCCGGGGAGAAAAGGCTTGCGTAGAAGGCTCTCGCCCTCTCGCACATCTCCACCGGATCCGTGAGGGGGGTGCCATCCTCAGTCAGTAGGCAGATGATATGTTTCTTAGCCCCCCTCTTTTTTTCCAGGGCGTAGAAGAAGCGGGAGCCGCAATCCATCTCCCGAAGGAGACGGATGCGGGATCGAACAAAGGCACCCCGGGCCCGATGGTCCTCGAGGCTCCGGAGCTCCTCCCGCTTCTCCCGGCACGCTCCGCAGAGGGGTGGATCCTCGGGGCTGGCGGCCAGACGCCTCTCCAGCTCTAAGACCTCCCGTTCCAACTGCTCTATCGCTGCATCCCTCCGTCGGCTGGTGCCCCGGGTGTAGTCACGGCAGAAGAGCCGGGCGTGCACCTTCCCTACGTCCCACCACCGCCGTGCCGAGGGAAAGGCACGCCGCTGCCCTCGCCAGGCCAGCCAGAACTCCCGGAAGGACGCCACGAAGCCCGCATCCTCCAGCAAGCTGTTGTTAAAATGCCAATAGGCCGGCCCCGGCCTCTCCGCGCAGAGGGAGGCTGTCACGGTGGCTATGTGATGGTCAGAAAATGGGGCCGGCCGGATGCTGGAGGAGTGGGCTCGTGTAAGATGAAAGCGTGATAAATAAATGCGGTCCAACCGGGAGTGGCGCGACCGATGGGCCTCCACCCGGACAAAGGTGAACGTGGAAGTGTCATCCGGGTGGTGGTCGCGCCAGACGTCCACCAGGGAGTGGTGTTCGACTATCTCCTGGAGGACGGCCACGGCGGCCGGGCTCTTCTCGGTTCCCGAGCGGTCCCGTTCCTCAAGGGTGATGTTAAAGTCCCCTCCCAGGACCAGGCACTCCTGAGGATCCAAGGTGCCGAGGAAGGCGGATGCCTGCTGATAGAATTGCAGCCGCTCCGGGCTCGCTGCTGGGGCATAGATGTTGACGAGGTTGACTACGAGCCCCTCCATTTGGACCCGGAGGTGCAGCAGGCGACCCGGCACAGCCTCGGCGACCCCCAGCACCTCGGGCCGTAGGTCGGGGGAGAACAGGGTCGCCACTCCACCCGTATGAACTGTGAGGTGGCTAAAGTAGACCCTGTCTCCCCAATCCAGCCGCCAGCTGTCTTCGGCGGTCGGATCCGTATGGGTCTCCTGCAGGAAAACCACAGAGTACCTCCCCTCTCGAAGGAAGGAGAGCACCTGGGACCTGCGGAGACCCATCTTACAGCCACGGGTGTTCAATGTTGCGATGGTAAAGGGTGCCATGAGGAGGGCTGGGGGGGATCCTCGCCGGCAGGGATGCTCGTGGCTCCCGGCGGGCCGCGTAGCAGTCCGTGACCCACCCCGTAGGTGAGTAAGGAGTCACGGAAGTGGCGGACCCGCTGGTAGGCCGCGGCGCCCTGTCTCCCGGTCCTTTTCCCCTCCCCCATGAGGGCCCTTGCGGCCCGGAGGATTTGATTAAAGTCCCCCCATCGCTGGAGGGCAAGCTGGACTTTGTTGCGGGAGCCACGGACGTCTTCTAGGAACTCCCGCAACTCCTCTCGCAGCGCATGGGGGGCTGGGGTTATGGTCTGGTTGCTTCCCGATGGGGCCCTTGGTACAGCCCCCTGGCCCAGCGGGACGGGCAGACAGGGTGCGGACCCCCGACGGGGCTCTTGATGGGTTGACCTGAATGCTGGGGCGATAGGGGGCGGCGGAGGGAGGATAGCAGCCCCTGGTGGGTCGGGACGGGCAAACACAAAGGCCATTCCCTGGGAGTCATCTGTTGGAAAGGGGAAGGAGACTGTCCCAGGGGTGGCAATAATATCTCGGGAGGTGGGCGGGAGAAGGGCAGGGGCAGGGGTAGAGGTGAGAGTCTGGGTCAGGAGAGGGCTCTCACCGATGCCGGGCGCAAGCTGTCTGGTGGATTTGGCAGCCACGGCATCAGGAGGTGGACTTTCTTCTGTAGGGTCCTCTCCCGGAAAGGAGGTCGAATGCTCCTCACCAGCGAGGGATGCCCCTGGTGGCTCAGGTTCCAGCCGCGTGGCACTGGCCGTCGCCTCAACTGGCTCGGTGGCTCTCAGCAGGGTGCCTTCTGCAGCCGGGTTGATGGAGGAGTCCAGGGGCTCCTCGGAGGTGGGAGCAGAAGCAACGGTTAGGGGGAGGGAGTATGGGGAAAAGGGGGCTGGAAAGAAGTCGCCCAGATCGAGGCCCGCTGGCATAGGATCGTCCTCCCCCTGGGTGACCGGGGTCAGACCCAGGGCCTCGATCTCCTCATATATAGAGGGGAAATTGTTTTCCGCTACCCCAGGATTCTCCCCGCCGGCACCTGACGCGATGGTTACTTCGGGGCACACTGGGGTTTCAGATGGTGCCTCGGGGGTCTTGGAGGGGAGGGACTCCCGTGGAGGGGAGATACCGTCTTCCAGTGCTGCCACGTCTTCCCCAGCCGGCTCTGGTGGGTGGAACACACCCGTGGGTAGAGCGGAAGGCTCGGCATCGGTGCCCCCCTTCCTGGTCTTCCGGGGGGCCTCCGCCTCACATGGGAGGAGCGGAGCTCGAGCCTTCCGCTTGCCCCGCTTCCCCTGGACTAGGGCCCAGCCCTCCATGGCATCATCCGGGGGCTGGCTAGCAGGGGTTGTGTCAGGGGGCAGAGGCCATGGCTCAGGGACTCGAGGGGGTAACGGTGGGGCAGCACAAGGGAGGGAAGATTCCCCTTGGGGCGGGCCCTCTCCCATGCTTGGCGCTGTCCCTGCCGCACCCTCCTCCACAGGCCCCGCCAGATTGCAAACAGCGGTGGCGGGGTTCTCCCGCTCGTCTGGGCATAGTGGGGGAGGTGCCCTTTGGGCCTGAGCGGGAGCAATGGTGGATTGTGAAGGAGGAGGGGCGGTTTCAGGTGCCGGGCAGCCAGGGGCGTCGGCGATGACGGGGCCGGTGTCCTGCCGGGGCTCGGGTGTCCTGGCTGCCCCTCCTTCCCGGGCCAGGGGGCAGTCTCTCCGGACGTGCCCCATCGCCCGGCAGAGATAGCACCGGGCCTCCCCCGTGGAATAATGCACCCGGTAACGGGCCCCCTGGTAGGGGACTAGGAAGGACCCCTCGAGTGCCTCTCCGTCGCGCGCCGCCGGCAGCAGTTGAAGCTGCACTTGCCGGCGGAACGAGAGGACGTGACGGAGGGCGGGGTCTTTGCAGCCCAACGGGAGCGGGCTGATGACAGAGATGGGCTTTCCCAAGGTAGAAAGGGCGGGTAACAGGGCGGCATTGGGCAGAAAGGGAGGGACGGAGGTCAGGACCAGGCGGACGCCCAGGTCCTCTAGCGGCTCTAAGGGGACGAACACGCCCCCCACCGCCAGGCCCTTCTCCACCGCCTCCTGGGCGGCGGCCTCCGATGCTAAGAAGAAGACGACCTTGCCATACATTTTGGAGGCCGCCACAATGGCCGTGGGTCCCACCACCCTCGCCAATGCCCGCACATAGGTCTCCACGTGGGGTGAGGCGGGCACCAGGAGGCAACGGACGCCGTGCTTCCTGGTCATGGTGGGAAAGGGGCCCCGGCCGCTATAGATGGTAGCGGAGGCGGTGGGCTGGAGAAATGATGTAGCGGCAGGCGGGGGGGCTGCCGCCACCTGGGCGTATGCTCTAGGGGCCGGAGGAGGGACACCTGCAGAGCTGGTGGAGGGAACAGCGGGGAGGGGCGCCCCAGCTGGAGATGGGGCCGGGGCATTGGGGGCAGCCCCTGCCATGGAGGGCCTGGTCTTTTTAGCGGGGCCCTTCCCCTTCTTCTTCCCCTGGCCCTTCCCGCCGGCTGGGAGGACTCCCCCCAAATCTGAGGGGGTGATAGACGTGGCAGCAGTGGAGGTCACCCCGGTGTCCGTCGCTGTTGGTGCCCCAGCGGGGGCGATGGCAGATGGTTTGGCAGCGGACGTAGAAGCTTGGGGGGGTGACGGAGGGGTAGGCGGGGGAGGGAGAGCTCGGGCTACTGGAGAGGTCTCACCCGTCTCATCCCCCGCCATCATGAGCAAGGAGGAAAGGGGGACACCAAAAGGAGGAGGGGAGAGGGGAAGCAGGTCGACCACTCCTCCCCGCTAGGCTGCAGGCAGGGGAGGAGGGCGCCAAAAGGGGTGGGCTGGACGGGGGGCAATCAGGGGTTAGGGGTCAGTCACCGACACAAGGTGGAAATTCCGGCTCCTCTTGGTGCACTACGGGGGGGGGGGGATTCAACAACATCGAAGGTGCAGTGAAGAGGGTTGCAACTAAAATGGGGAATTGCACAAGCGCATGGGAGGGGGCATGGGCACACGGAGCGAGGGGCTAAGCGGTCTGGGGGTAGAACAGGGAAACCAAGGGGCTAGCTTCAGAGGCTGGGGCGGGGCAAACAAACAAAGGCTGCAGAAGGAAATGGGCGGGGCAGGCAAACAAACTGAAGCTAGTAAGGGGGGCTGGAGCAAAAGAGGAGGCAAAGCAAGTGGCAAATGGGGCAGGTAGTAAAGGGCAAAGCTGGGGGGTAGGCAGTCCAGGGGGGGGCACATGTGCCCATGTGCACTTGCACAAGTCTTTTTTAGCTGGCTGCTGCTTCTGGCCCAAAGGGTGGAAATAGGGCGTGGCAAGCCAAGCAAGCAGCTGAGTCCAGAGGCAGGAGCTGAGGCAGATGGTATACAGCCAGTGGGGGTGGTGGAGGGGGCAGCGGTGGTGGTAATAGTGGTGGGGGTTGGGGGGACACACAGATGGATCGGGGGTCAGCTCCACACCACACCCCCTGTGTCCCTATAAACACAGTCAAAACCCCCACCACAAGAGCACAGTTTGAAAATTACTCAGTCTTAGGGCCCCCTCCACGGTGGTCTGCAAAGTCTCTAGGTGCTGCCCCACTGGCAGATGATCCTCTTCTTCTCCTCCTTGGGCTTCAGCAGCTCCAGGCAGCGGCCTCTGCAGCAGCAGCAGCTCCAGGAACTCCAGGTGGTGGTCCAGGCAGGCAGAAAGGACCCCTCTCAGGTGGTGGTGGTGGTATCCACAACAGCAGTGGCTGGGGTCCCTCACTGCTCCTCTCTGGGGAGTGGGCTAGCAGCCCCCCCCCTCCGGGGCTGCAGTTGCAGCAGTAGCAGCACCCAAGAGTGGGGGGTCCAGCAGCCAAGTAGCAGAAAAGGGGGGTTGTCTGGCCCAGCCAGGGGAGCAGCTGGAGCAGCAGGGAGAGCTTAGGGCTTAGCAGCAGCAGGAGTAGCAGCTTCCCATCTCCCTCCAAGCTAGAAGGCTATGGGAGAGCAGTCTTATTGGGATCCGGGAAGTGGGCGGGCGAAGCCCGTCCACTGCTAAAGGGTCCCCCTCAGCCTAAAAGGGGGATCCACAGGACCTAGATACCCAAAAAATTCCGGGGGACAACTAATAAAATAACAGGGACAGGAGTGCGGTCAAAGGGTCAAAAGAAGGGAACCGGACGGGGACACCGAGCAGAGAACCCCGGACAGAGCCCACTGCTCCTCAAAGGCGTCAAGGGAGTCAGAGGACGCCGCCCAGAGGAACTCTGCCCGGATATGTGAACGGACCGAGGATCGGAAATAGGCCCCACAGTCACAGGAGACTCCATCGGCCAACCTCCTCACTCTGGTTTTGTAGATGGCCATTTTAGCTAGGGCCAGGAGGAGGTTGACCAGGAGATCCCGGGACTTTGTGGGGCCACGGATAGGGAGTGCATAAATGAGAAGGTGAGGGGAGAAGTGCAACCAAAAACGTAATAAGATATTGGTGAGGAGCCGGAATAGGGGCTGCAGCCTGGCACACTCCAGGTAGACATGTGCCAGGGTATCCCTCACGCCGCAAAAGGGGCAGGTGTCTGGGATTGTGGTGAACCGCGCCAAGTACACGCCCGTGCTCACGGCTCCGTGAAGGAGCCGCCAACTGACATCCCCGGCGGGCTTTGGGACTAAGATGGAATATAGGCTGGCCCACCGGGGCTCCTCACCCTCCAAAGGTGGCAGGAGGTCCCGCCATTTTGTATCGGGGCGGGACACGAGGGTGCGGGCGTGAAGGGTGTGGAACACGAGCGTGTAGAGATGTTTTCTTGGCGCGGTTTGAAAACAGACCGGCTGCATCTCGTGCAGCCGGCTTCTAGTGAAGGGGTGAAGGGATCGGTTGGGTCCACGGGGGAGGGGTCCAATTAAAAGGTCCGGCGGGCCTGGGGTAGTGGGTGGGCGGGGCGTGCCCTCGTGCAGGACCCGGTCGAGATAAACCCGAGCAGCGGGCGGCAAAGCGGCCTTCACCTCCTGAAGTATGCATCGGGGAGTACAAGGTCTGGAAAGCCCCATGCGCTGAGCGAAGGTTAGGGGATCCAGCCAGTCTCCCCGGTCATAGTCCAGGAGGTCTCCGACTCTTGTGACCTCTGCCAGGACCAACCTCTGGCGCACCGAGCGGGACTCCGCCACCTGCAAACGGAGCTGGGGGTTGTGTAGCAGGGGCTCCGCGAGGAGATCTGCCCCCTCGGTGGCCGCCACGGACCTGCTCGTTGTAAAGAGTTTCCAGGTCCGGAGGAGGTCCTGGTAGAAGACCGGCAGCCCGGAGAGGTCTCGCGGAAGACCTCTCGGATGGAGATAAAGGAGCTGCCGGTCGTATCGGAGCCCTCGGAAGCGGCGCAGGAAGGCGTGCGCCAGTATGCTCCACGCCGGACTACCTGCACCATAAAGGAGCCTCTGCAGGGTCTGGAGGCGGAAGACATGGACCTGAGTAAGCAGACATTTGAGGCCCTGCCCTCCCTCCTCCACAGGTAGATGGAGAACCCCTGCAGGGACCCAGTGCAGTCCTGACCAAAAGAACTCCAGAATCGATGTCCGCAGGTTGGTCAGGAAAGCCGGGGCTGGGACCAGGGTGTTGAGCCGGTACCAAAGCATGGACAGGACTAGTTGATTAAGCACTAACGCTCTCCCTCGAAGGGAGAGGCACCGGAGCAGTCCTGTCCATTTCCGGAGCCGCTCTATCACCCCGCCCTCTAAATTCTGCCAGTTCTCCGGCGGAGAGGGATGCGTGGCAGAAAGGTAAACGCCCAGATAGAGCAGCGGACCCGTGCTCCACCGGATGGCTTGAAGCGCGGGTGGGCGGGGGCTCGCCTGCCGCCAGTCCCCTACCACCAAGCCAGAGCTCTTGACCCAGTTGACCCGCGCAGAGGAGGCTGCTGAATAGATGGCCTGGCAAGCCTGCACTCGCACTAAGTCGCCCGGGTCCTGGACCATGAGGAGCACGTCATCAGCGTACGCCGACAGGACCAGCCGCAGCTCCGGCTCCCTCAGCACCAACCCTGTCAACCTCCTTCGGAGGAGACAGAGGAAGGGCTCGATCGCCAGAGCGTAGAGCTGGCCTGAGAGGGGGCACCCCTGCCGTACTCCTCGCCCGAAGTTGACCGGTTCGGTCAGGGTCCAGTTGAGTCTTACCAGACACTCTGCGGAAGCGTACAGCACCCGGAGAAAGTTCACAAACCTGGGTCCGAAGCCAAATGCCTGCAGAGTGCTCAGGAGATACCCGTGATCCATCCTGTCGAACGCCTTCTCTTGATCTAAAGACAGGAGGGCGAACGACAGACCATCCCTACACCCAAGTTCCAGTAAGTCCCGGACCAGATAGATGTTGTCGAAGATACTGCGGCCCGGGACAGTGTAGGTCTGGTCTGGGTGGACCACGTCCGCCAGCACGGACCCTAGCCTCAGGGAGATGGCTTTTGCCACGATTTTGTAGTCCGTGCTGAGGAGCGAGACGGGACGCCAATTTCGTAAATCGCGGAGGTCCCCCTTCTTCGGCAATAAGGCGAGCACGGCTCGCCTGCACGAAAGAGGGAGGACCCCGCTCTGCAAAGACTCGGCCCAGACGGTGACTAGGTCTGGGCCCAGGACGTCCCAGAACACCCGGTAGAACTCCACGGTCAGCCCGTCCATGCCCGGAGATTTATTGGTGGGCATGCGACGGAGGGCTTCCGAGAACTCGGCCAGAGTGAGAGGCAGCTCTAGCCGGTCTCGGTCGCCCACGCTGACCGTCGGGAGCTCCTCCCACAGCACTCTGCAAGCGTTAGGATCGGTCGGCTCCGGGGAGAAAAGGCTTGCGTAGAAGGCTCTCGCCCTCTCGCACATCTCCACCGGATCCGTGAGGGGGGTGCCATCCTCAGTCAGTAGGCAGATGATATGTTTCTTAGCCCCCCTCTTTTTTTCCAGGGCGTAGAAGAAGCGGGAGCCGCAATCCATCTCCCTAAGGAGACGGATGCGGGATCGAACAAAGGCACCCCGGGCCCGATGGTCCTCGAGGCTCCGGAGCTCCTCCCGCTTCTCCCGGCACGCTCCGCAGAGGGGTGGATCCTCGGGGCTGGCGGCCAGACGCCTCTCCAGCTCTAAGACCTCCCGTTCCAACTGCTCTATCGCTGCATCCCTCCGTCGGCTGGTGCCCCGGGTGTAGTCACGGCAGAAGAGCCGGGCGCGCACCTTCCCTACGTCCCACCACCGCCGTGCCGAGGGAAAGGCACGCCGCTGCCCTCGCCAGGCCAGCCAGAACTCCCGGAAGGACGCCACGAAGCCCGCATCCTCCAGCAAGCTGTTGTTAAAATGCCAATAGGCCGGCCCCGGCCTCTCCGCGCAGAGGGAGGCTGTCACGGTGGCTATGTGATGGTCCGAAAATGGGGCCGGCCGGATGCTGGAGGAGTGGGCTCGTGTAAGATGAAAGCGTGATAAGTAAATGCGGTCTAACCGGGAGTGGCGTGACCGATGGGCCTCCACCCGGACAAAGGTGAACGTGGAAGCGTCATCCGGGTGGTGGTCGCGCCAGACGTCCACCAGGGAGTGGTGTTCGACTATCTCCTGGAGGACGGCCACGGCGGCCTGGCTCTTCTCGGTTCCCGAGCGGTCCCGTTCCTCAAGGGTGATGTTAAAGTCCCCTCCCAGGACCAGGCACTCCTGAGGATCCAAGGTGCCGAGGAAGGCGGATGCCTGCTGATAGAATTGCAGCCGCTCCGGGCTCGCTGCTGGGGCATAGATGTTGACGAGGTTGATTACGAGCCCCTCCATGTGGACCCGGAGGTGCAGCAGGCGACCCGGCACAGCCTCGGCGACCCCCAGCACCTCGGGCCGTAGGTCGGGGGAGAACAGGGTCGCCACTCCACCCGTATGAACTGTGAGGTGGCTAAAGTAGACCCTGTCCCCCCAATCCAGCCGCCAGCTGTCTTCGGCGGTCGGATCCGTATGGGTCTCCTGCAGGAAAACCACAGAGTACCTCCCCTCTCGAAGGAAGGAGAGCACCTGGGACCTGCGGAGACCCATCTTACAGCCACGGGTGTTCAATGTTGCGATGGTAAAGGGTGCCATGAGGAGGGCTGGGGGGGATCCTCGCCGGCAGGGATGCTCGTGGCTCCCGGCGGGTCGCGTAGCAGTCCGTGACCCACCCCGTAGGTGAGTAAGGAGTCACGGAAGTGGCGGACCCGCTGGTAGGCCGCGGCGCCCTGTCTCCCGGTCCTTTTCCCCTCCCCCATGAGGGCCCTTGCGGCCCGGAGGATTTGATTAAAGTCCCCCCATCGCTGGAGGGCAAGCTGGACTTTGTTGCGGGAGCCACGGACATCTTCTAGGAACTCCCGCAACTCCTCTCGCAGCGCATGGGGGGCTGGGGTTATGGTCTGGTTGCTTCCCGATGGGGCCCTTGGTACAGCCCCCTGGCCCAGCGGGACGGGCAGACAGGGTGCGGACCCCCGACGGGGCTCTTGATGGGTTGACCTGAGTGCTGGGGCGATAGGGGGCGGCGGAGGGAGGATAGCAGCCCCTGGTGGGTCGGGACGGGCAAACACAAAGGCCATTCCCTGGGAGTCATCTGTTGGAAAGGGGAAGGAGACTGTCCCAGGGGTGGCAATAATATCTCGGGAGGTGGGCGGGAGAAGGGCAGGGGCAGGGGTAGAGGTGAGATTCTGGGTCAGGAGAGGGCTCTCACCGATGCCGGGCGCAAGCTGTCTGGTAGATTTGGCAGCCACGGCATCAGGAGGTGGACTTTCTTCTGTAGGGTCCTCTCCCGGAAAGGAGGTCGAATGCTCCTCACCAGCGAGGGATGCCCCTGGTGGCTCAGGTTCCAGCCGCGTGGCACTGGCCGTCGCCTCAATTGGCTCGGTGGCTCTCAGCAGGGTGCCTTCTGCAGCCGAGTTGATGGAGGAGTCCAGGGGCTCCTCGGAGGTGGGAGCAGAAGCAACGGTTAGGGGGAGGGAGTATGGGGAAAGGGGGGCTGGAAAGAAGTCGCCCAGATCGAGGCCCGCTGGCATAGGATCGTCCTCCCCTTGGGTGACTGGGGTCAGACCCAGGGCCTCGATCTCCTCATATATAGAGGGGAAATTGTTTTCCGCTACCCCGGGATTCTCCCCGCCGGCACCTGACGCGATGGTTACTTCGGGGCACACTGGGGTTTCAGATGGTGCCTCGGGGGTCTTGGAGGGGAGGGACTCCCGTGGAGGGGAGATACCGTCTTCCAGTGCTGCCACGTCTTCCCCAGCCGGCTCTAGTGGGTGGAACACACCCGTGGGTAGAGCGGAAGGCTCGGCATCGGTGCCCCCCTTCCTGGTCTTCCGGGGGGCCTCCGCGTCACATGGGAGGAGCGGAGCTCGAGCCTTCCGCTTGCCCCGCTTCCCCTTGACTAGGGCCCAGCCCTCCATGGCATCATCCGGGGGCTGGCTAGCAGGGGTTGTGTCAGGGGGCAGAGGCGATGGCTCAGGGACTTGAGGGGGTAACGGTGGGGCAGCACAAGGGAGGGAAGATTCCCCTTGGGGCGGGCCCTCTCCCATGCTTGGCGCTGTCCCTGCCGCACCCTCCTCCACAGGCCCCGCCAGATTGCAAGCAGCGGTGGCGGGGTTCTCCCGCTCGTCTGCGCATAGTGGGGGAGGTACCCCTTGGGCCCGAGCGGGAGCAATGGTGGACTGGGAAGGAGGAGGGGCAGTTTCGGGTGCCGGGCAGCCAGGGGCGTCGGCGATGACGGGGCCGGTGCCCTGCCGGGGCTCGGGGGTCCTGGGTGCCCCTTCTTCCCGGGCAAGGGGGCAGTCCCTCCGGACGTGCCCCATCGCCCGGCAGAGGTAGCACCGGGCCTCCCCCGTGGAATAATGCACCCTGTAAGGGGTCCCCTGGTAGGGGACTAGGAATGACCCCTCGAGTGCCTCTCCGTCGCGCGCCGCCGGCGGCAGTTGAAGCTGCACTTGCCGGCGGAAGGAGAGGACGTGATGGAGGGCGGGGTCTTTGCAGCCCAACGGGAGAGGGCTGATGACAGAGATGGGCTTTCCCAAGGTAGAAAGGGCGGGTAACAGGGCGGCATTGGAGAGAAAGGGAGGGACGGAGGTCAGGACCAGGCGGACGCCCAGGTCCTCTAGCGGCTCTAAAGGGACGAACACGCCCCCCACCGCCAGGCCCTTCTCCACCGCCTCCTGGGCGGCGGCCTCCGATGCTAAGAAGAAGACGACCTTGCCATACATTTTGGAGGCCGCCACAATGGCCGTGGGCCCCACCACCCTCGCCAACGCCCGCACATAGGTCTCCACGTGTGGCGAGGCGGGCACCAGGAGGCAACGGACGCCGTGCTTCCTGGTCATGGTGGGAAAGGGGCCCCGGCCGCTATAGATGGTAGCGGAGGCGGTGGGCTGGAGAAATGATGTAGCGGCAGGCGGGGGGGCTGCCGCCACCTGGGCGTATGCTCTAGGGGCCGGGGGAGGGACACCTGCAGAGCTGGTGGAGGGAACAGCGGGGAGGGGCGCCCCAGCTGGAGATGGGGCCGGGGCATCGGGGGCAGCCCCTGCCATGGAGGGCCTGGTCTTTTTAGCGGGGCCCTTCCCCTTCTTCTTCCCCTGGCCCTTCCCGCCAGCTGGGAGGACTCCCCCCAAATCTGAGGGGGTGATAGACGTGGCAGCAGTGGAGGTCACCCCGGTGCCCGTCGCTGCTGGTGCCCCAGCGGGGGCGATGGCAGATGGTTTGGCAGCGGAGGTAGAAGCTTGGGGGGGTAACGGAGGGGCAGGCGGGGGAGGGGGAGCTCGGGCTACTGGAGAGGTCTCACCCGTCTCATCCCCCGCCATCATGAGCAAGGAGGAAAGGGGGACACCAGAAGGAGGAGGGGAGAGGGGAAGCAGGTCGACCACTCCTCCCCGCTAGGCTGCAGGCAGGGGAGGAGGGCGCCAAAAGGGGTGGGCTGGACGGGGGGCAATCAGGGGTTAGGGGTCAGTCACCGACACAAGGTGGAAATTCCGGCTCCTCTTGGTGCACTATGGGGGGCGGGATTCAACAACATTGAAGGTGCAGTGAAGAGGGTTGCAACTGAAATGGGGAGTTGCACAAGCGCATGGGAGGGGGCATGGGCACACGGAGCGAGGGGCTAAGCGGTCTGGGGGTAGAACAGGGAAACCAAGGGGCTAGCTTCAGAGGCTGGGGCGGGGCAAACAAACAAAGGCTGCAGAAGGAAATGGGCGGGGCAGGCAAACAAACTGAAGCTAGTAAGGGGGGCTGGAGCAAAAGAGGAGGCAAAGCAAGTGGCAAATGGGGCAGGTAGTAAAGGGCAAAGCTGGGGGTTAGGCAGTCCGGGGGGGGCACATGTGCCCATGTGCACTTGCAGAAGTCTTTTTTAGCTTGCTGCTGCTTCTGGCCCAAAGGGTGGAAATAGGGCGTGGCAAGCCAAGCAAGCAGCTGAGTCCAGAGGCAGGAGCTGAGGCAGATGGTATACAGCCAGTGGGGGTGGTGGAGGGGGCAGCGGTGGTGGTAATAGTGGTGGGGGTTGGGGGGGGACACAGATGGATCGGGGGGCAGCTCCACGCCACACCCCCGGTGTCCCTACAAACACAGTCAAAACCCCCACCGCAAGAGCACAGTTTGAAAATTACTCAGTCTTAGGGCCCCCTCCACGGTGGTCTGCAAAGTCTCTAGGTGCTGTCCCACTGGCAGATGATCCTCTTCTTCTCCTCCTCGGCCTTCAGCAGCTCCAGGCAGCGGCCTCTGCAGCAGCAGCAGCTCCAGGAACTCCAGGTGGTGGTCCAGGCATGCAGAATGGACCCCTCTCAGGTGGTGGTGCTGGTATCCACAACAGCAGTGGCTGGGGTCCCTCACTCCTCCTCTCTGGGGAGTGGGCTAGCAGCCCCCCCCCCTCCGGGGCTGCAGTTGCAGCAGTAGCAGCACCCAAGAGTGGGGGGTCCAGCAGCCAAGTAGCAAAAAGGGGGGTTGTCTGGCCCAGCCAGGGGAGCAGCTGGAGCAGCAGGGAGAGCTTAGGGCTTAGCAGCAGCAGGAGTAGCAGCTTCCCATCTCCCTCCAAGCTAGAAGGCTATGGGAGAGCAGTGGGGGGGGAGATGGAGAGAGTCCCTCCAAGCTAAACAAATTCTTGATACCAGGATCAGTGAAATGCCAGCTGCTCCAGGTCAATTAAACACCTGGGGCCAATTAAGAACTTTCCAGAAGGCAGGGAGAAGGCTAGGTTGATTGGGACACCTGAACTCAATCAGGGGCTGGCTGAAACTCGTTAAAAGCCTCCCAGTCAGTCAGGTGGGTGGGTGGGCATGTCAGGAGCTGTGGGAAGAAGTTGTGCTGTTGGAGAGGCTGAGTAGTACACACCGTATCAAGCACAAGGAAGGCGGCCCTGAGGTAAGGGTGAAGTGGAGCTTGAGGAAGTGAGGGCTGCTGTGGGGGAAGTAGCCTAGGGAATTGTACATGTCATGTTTCTAAAAGGTCTGCTACCATAGCTAATACTATTAGGGTCCCTGGGCTGGAGCCGGAGTAGAGGGTCGGCCCGGGCTTCCCCCCATCTTTGCCCCGTTTAATCACTGAGACTGGGAGACAACAGAGACTGTGCAAGGAAGGATAACTTCTCCTCACCTCCCTCGCTGGCTTATGATGAAAATGGCTCAGTAGACTGTGACCCTTGTCTCTAGAGAAAGAAGGGTTACGTGGAGGATCACAGTGAGCCTCTGAGGCTAGCGAAATCCGCCAGGAAACGTGGGACCCACGGAGGCAAGGACAGAGCTTTGTCACACCATGCAAACATTTTCTAATTGTATACAATCTTTGACACAGTTACAACATGGCTGAAGATGCAAAGGAACCATTTTTTCATAACTAACAGATGAGTATATGGTGATGATTTACATAAGAACTACCATACTGGTCACACTAATGGTCCATCTAGCCCAGTAGCCTGTCTCCAACATTGGCCAGTACTGACGCTTCAGTGGGAGTGTACAGAACAGGGCAGATTGAGTGACCCACTCCTCCTCCCCTCCCCAGCTACTAGCAGTCAGAGGAAGTCCCTGAGCATAGGGTTGTACCCCTGACCATCTTGGCTAGTAGCCATTGCTGGACCTATCCTCCTTGAACTTATCTCATTCTTATCTCAATTGTAAAATTATACTTTTGGTCATCACAATACCCCATGGCAATGAGTTCCACAAGTTAACTGTGTGTTGTGTTGATAAAAAAATACTCAGTTTGGTTTGAATTAAACCTGCTGCCTATTATTTTAATTGTGTGACAAAGACTGCCTGTTAGCATTAACAATTACTGTACCTTCAAATAACAAGCTGACATCAGTAAGGTGAAATTTTAATAGTGTTTTAGGAGGAAAAGTATCAATTTCTGAGTGAAAACATATGAATTAACTTACATTTGAGGCTGTTCAATATATGACAATGTACAGAAATACATTTTTTGTCAGATTTACAATTACATTTTGAGAACTAATTTTTTAATCACTATTTATGCTGGGATGAAATATGAAGTTCTTTACACTTGATTTGAATGTGTTTTCATGCATGATGCAAGATTTGAGGTCTACCTACAATTTTTACTTTCAAGTGCGTGGATTTTGTAAAGTGATGGGTAAACTGTGCTGTTATACCGCAACCTTAACTAGTTTTGGAATTAATAATGTTTTAAGAATACTTTTTCTTCTACAGATAAATGAAGACATTATTTAAACTGTTTTTTAAAAATGTCAAATGGACAAGACAGATTTTTAATTTAAATAAAGAGTAAACTGTGCAGTCCAAAGTAATAAGGACTTGCACATCCCACCCTCACTCAAGGCCCAGTCCAGCAAAGCACTCAATATTCAGCATATGCTTAAAACAGTTCACTGAATCAGGGCCTAAATGCACACGTGCCAACATACACACATTCACTACATAGCTAAATTATTCAGACAGAATAGTTAGATGGGGAGGGCTCTGAGTTATTACAGAGAATTCTTTCCCAGGTATCTGTTGGGCAAGTCTTGCTCACATTATCAAGATCTAACTGATCACCATATTTGGGGTTGGGATGGAATTCTCTTTCAGGTCAAATTGGCAGAGACCCTGGGCGTTTTCTTCCTTCCTCTGCAGCATGGGGCATGGTCACTTGCATGTTTAAACTAGTGTCAATAGTGAATTCTACGTAACTTGAAGTCTTTAAACCATGATTTGAAAACTTCAGTAACTCAGTCTATAATGCAGGTAAAAATTGCTAACTGGCTTAGGTCATGTCTACACTACCACTTACGTTGGCAATACTTAGGCTGCTCAGGGATGTGGAAAAAACACACATGCCCCCAGAGCAACATAAATTTTGCCAGCATAAGCGGTAGCATGCACAGCACTGTGTCAGCAGGATAGCTTCTCCCGTCTACATAGCTACCACCACTCGTGTAGATGGTTTTATTATGTCGATGGGAGAGTTCCCTCCTGTCATCATAGAGCAGCTACACGAGCCATTTTACAGCAACACAACTGTATCAGTGCCGCTGTGCTGCTATATGTTAGTAGTATATACATGGCCTGAGGAGATTCAAAATTTTTCCCCTAGCCACGAATTCTCACTTTAAAACTCTCCCCGGCAGAGGTTGACAACAAAAAGTTTCTGTCACCATGCTTCTTTCTCCATTAGCTTTCATGACAAAAAAACCTGGGTCTTGTTTTCACACAAAGTAATCTTTCACTATATGAGCTCATAAAACTTCCTCTTAATATTTAAAATCTAGGTAGATTTTAGTTCTTGAAGGTTCAATTATTTTGTTGGGAATCTCGTGAGACAAACTTTATACACAGACTGTAAGCACTGAAGGACTAGCATGTCTTCTATTAATAAGCAAAAAAAAAATCAGTTAGGGTGACTACAAATCCACAAAAGTAAAATTAAAAGTTAAGCCGCACGTCTCTACCATTACAACAACTGTACATCACAGAACGTACACTGCAACCTTAACTCTGTCCCCTTTTTGCACAACCTGTTTACCAGATTCCTTTCCCTATCCTCAGCCACTAGTAGTTATGGATGTTTGATGTATAGTAATGGATATCGGGAGAGTGTAGTTTGGTAAAGAGGTATGTACAGAGGGATCGTCAGAGAGGTTGACTGATGACTGGCAACCCCAAGAGGGCAGGGTTAAGGCTGCTGTATCATCTGTGTTCAGTAGTTCTTTCTAAGCTGCAACCAAGGTTTTGCAGGACATGCCATTGCAGACACAGCACCCAGACCTACCCCCAGCGAAGTCAGTAGCAAAACATGACGTGAGTGAGAATACGATTGGGTCAATAATTAAATATATATCATAATACTACTGCTTACTATGCATAAAATTCTGGTTTTATTCTTAGCTCACGTTCCCACCCCTCTCTTTGCTCCTCATTTGCCTGTTTCAGTCACCAGCTGCATTGTCAAATTCAAGCCCCTATTTTGTTGGCAGTCATAGACTATCAGTTCTCTTTGGACAGCAGTCTTTTTACTACGTTTCTACACAGCACCTACCACAACGTGGCTTTAACCCTCAGCTGGGCCCCCAAGTTGCTACTGTGTGAGAAATTAACAAACAAGAATTAAGGTTAGTGACAGTTCAGGTTGCACCAAAACCCATCCTACCCACTCAATCCCTTGTCTGCTCATACTTTTATACTTTGAAGTTAACAAAAGTTTCCAGTATTCCTTACCATCTTTACATTGAGTACAACACTATTAAAACTTCCCTCAAAAGGCATTCACTTCCATCTCCAACCCATATCAGACAGCAATACATAACCCAACTTTATTCAGTTCACTCTGTCATGCAAAACTCATTGACTCCAGCCTCTTGCATCAACAGTTTGACACATTTGTCACATGCTTTTGGAACTTATTTTGCTTTCACATTGCTGATGTTACTGTTAAGGTTTCACTTTAGAGTGCAAATTTGATGAAGTTGGGTATGTATTGCATTTTGGTATCTGTTGGACACAGAAGTGAAAACCATATAGAGTTCTAGATACTAACAACATTGTAAGTAATAAGAAGGTGGAAAGAAACAGGAGTTTTCCCCCTTATTTCCCTGCTTTTAAGGTTTTGAATGCCTAAGTGTGTCTTAATGCAGCCTTCACTGTCACTGAACATAGTCTTTGTTTCCTGATTACAAGTATGTATGGCTAAAACCCAGAAAAGGCATTGTCTTCTCAATATACTTGAATATTACACTCAATACACAGAAAAAAGAAAATCTAAATTGCAACACTACATTAAAAAAAAGCAATGTTTCACAGAGTTTGGCCATAATCTGGTATGGAAATTGTGTGTTGTTCAAAGGTTTAATTTTTGTAAAATGCTTTGAAAATGAAAGTTAAACCTTTGGTACAACTCATTTCAAATAAGGGTGCAGAGTCTACCATTTATCGCATGGGATTTGCGATCAGGAGTTCTGGGTTTTATTTTCAGAAAGACTCACTGTTTGCCCCTGACAAGCCACAGCCTCTCTGTACCTCATTTCCCTATCCAGGGAGCTGGAGATATGCTCTCTCATAAGGGTGTTGAGGCTTTAAATACTTTGTTCCAGATTGCCGAAGTTAGACACGCACAATTATTTACATATGTATAATGTATGGAAATACCCAATGTTCCAGACAAATATAATATTTATGTATACACATCACCTGATATATTCTTAATTTGCCTTGTGAGAGCAACAGGCCATGTACACAGGTAGATACGTGATTTATACACAAGATTTAGTTACACACAAATGATTGTACATGTCCAATAGAAGCCAAATTTTCAGAGTAGTAGAAAGAGAGAGCCTGAGACGTGAGGCCTGATATAAGGGCCTACTGCAAGGCCTAAGGCCCAAACTAAAGTCAGGCCCTATCCTGTTACAAAGCAGATGCCTGCCTGCAGGTTCACTGTCCAATACATGAACTTGGCAAAATAGGGCTGGCGTTGCAAAAGCAAGCACCCCTAGGCATTAAGATCACTCTCCTGTCAACTCCAGTACTCCACCAACAAGAAGTGTAAGGTAAGTCGATGGGAGAGTTTCTCCCGTCGACCCAGTGCAGCGTAGACACTGCAGTAAGTTGACCTATGCTACATTGACTCCAGTTATGTTATTTGTGGCTGAACTGAGAACCTTGATCTCCTGAATCCTAGACCAGTGCTAGAACAGTACATCATCTTCATGACACCACAAGCTAATTTTTTCTCTTGCATTTGGTGTTCTACAAAGTGGGCTTTGGCAGCCATATCTGAGGTCCAGGGAGCAAAGATCAGGTTTTTTCTTCTTCAGGGGTTAGCTTTAAACAAATAGTGCAGGCTCTTGATTATCATGTGGAACATGTTCAAGTGGATTTAAATGGGAAGATTGTAAAAAGAGTATGGGAAATCAGTTAAGGCTCAGACTGTTTCCAGAACATCAAATATTCAACATTTACTGTAAATTTAGATAATTTCTAAAGTGTTTAAAGATTGACAAATATTGAAGTGTTAATCTTTATGAAAGCAGTAGTTATGTGTACTACAGTGTACTGTCATTAGATTTAATATTCTGGAGTTATGTTTATTTTCAAAGCATAGGACACTCATAAGGTGACAGGTTTCAGAGTAGCAGCCGTGTTAGTCTGTATTTGCAAAAAGAAAAGGAGTACTTGTGGCACCTTAGAGACTAACAAATTTATTAGAGCATAAGCTTTCGTGAGCTACAGCTCAATTCATCCGATGATGTGAGCTGTAGCTCACGAAAGCTTATGCTCTAATAAATTTGTTAGTCTCTAAGGTGCCACAAGTACTCCTTTTCTTCATAAGGTGACAGCAAGACAATCTCCACTATAAATATTTCTAAATTTTCTCAGTATAAAATCAGTTTTAATGGGATTTATTAGTAGTTTAATCAGGTACTGATTTACTGTATCTTTTGAAGGTGTTGCCTTTTTTTAATGAAAAATATTGCAGTAGCTACAAACCATTTGCAACAGGATAACAAAATAAAGTAATATTCCATTAATGAAGAATTTTAATTGGGACATGCCCTTCAGATATCACAGTTGGAGGCTAGTTTGGATTTTAAATGGTTTTCTATCTCTCACAAATATTCTTTGTGGTTTATTTATGATTTCCTATACTCCCAGCAAGCCACTAGTTACCTTTTCATATGAAATTTTCTTCATCAGGAAATGTCTGTATAACACTGCATAATTTTTTAAGGTGGCACAACTTCAGTCACTCCCTTATCACTTATTTTATCCAAAGGTAGGATCATACTTGAAAGCTACACTTATGATGTGCAAAACCAACTTGACAAACCAAAAACCTCACATTCAGTCAGGCACAGCCTTCTCCATGCTGCTGGGTACCAGCAGCAGGAGTACTGTCAGCAAAAGACTAGTCTCCTTCCTGTCCATTCTATTGCCACATACCACAGCAGCCCCCAGGTACTGTGAAGAACAACTGCAGTGGAAGTCCTGCTCAGCCCCTGCAGCCTGGGGATGAAGCATTTTCAGTCACTCTGGAGAATGATATATGTACAGTCTGGCCCGCACATAGGGACACAGCACGCTCAGTGCAGATAGAATCTTTTGAAAATTTAGCTGCCAGTCTCTAACAAACCTCAACTGAACATGTACAAACTAATTTATTTATAAAAGCAGCTTATAACTTGGCCAAATTTGGGTATATTTTCCACAGAATGGAATAAACAAGGTGACCCCTTGGCCAAATTTTGAGTTCCTCATCCAAAGCACAGAGGTACTTCTCAATGAAATTGCTAAGAGTAAACAGTTTACTCTTTAACTGTTTAGAGTTTAACATGGGTAAAACAATGCATTTTTCGTCAAAATTCATTCTGGGAAATGCTTACACTGGTTTTGTTGAAACTTGCAAAAAGCCTTCAGCTTTAGGCAGACAGCCAGCTCAGAAAATTTGAACCCAAACAGTTAAAGAACTCAAAAGTTTTAAGCCACAGAAAACAGGAAAATGTGAGACAACCTTAAACCTTACCATTTTACCCATATTCTGGAATAAGTGAAAAAAGCCCTTTGCCCCCTAACGACACCCGCAGAGGGGTCAGCCAGAATCTCAATGTGCACAAGACTAGGAGCATCTACAGCTGAAAGACACAATGAACACATGGAGGGGGTAATGCCATAACTACACCACACTTTCACTTAAGCCAGGGGAATAGAGCCAATATACTCTCTTTGTCCATTTGTAGGGCTCCCACCAGTTTGTGCCAAAGACCACCAAGACCGTTCACTCTTCCACAGTTTTGGCTGTAACTCCAAGAGGAGTTATTAAATTTTATGATCTTATCCTTGCTTTAAGATCTAGTTTTTCCAATTACCAGCTTCCTTCAATTTCAGCATGAGTTTACCAGCACATATTCTCATTAACTCCTAGAAATAAGATTACACCATTTGAAAGCTGGAATTGAGGCATCCAATTTCTATCCCTGATTATTCTAAAAGTATCTGATCTTAAAGTGATCACTGGTCCCTTCCAGAAGGCAAAAAAAGAAAACCCAGAGGCCACTTGTCAGACAGGCCAAAAAGTTTTCAGTGTATCATTAATTGCTATCAGTCATCTCAGGCCAGTTCACTCTTGGTCTTTCGATACTATAACTTGCACATAGTCACATAGGAAACAAAAATTAAATCAATTGATCTTTATATTTTTATGCAAGAAAAATCAGAACACTTGCATGTATAATCAGCATGAGTCTTACCCGTCCGTCCCATGATTCAGAAATCAGTATCAAATAATGCTGCACATGAAGATTAATGACCGACTGATACGACAACCAGTTGCAAAGTAATTTCTGTAAATAACAATGACAGGTTTTAACAAACAAGTAAGTTAATAAAATTTAGCAACACTTTTATAAAATATTCTCTGCAAAATTTTGATTTTGAACTTCAGTATGCTTTTATCAGGTACTTGCTTTTAACCTAAAACTGGAAGCCCTAACTATATCTAATAGCAGGTTTCAGAGATAGCTTAGGAAATGAAATATCTGACGCATACATGACTTTAGTAGGGAATGAAAAGACATAAGGGTATTAATTAAATCAAATACTGAAAATGCAAAAAAATGAATTGCGAAATCATCCATCAGTTATAAATTGCATAGATAACTTTAGATACAGAAGTTTCAGTTGCTTCTAATTTGCACAGCCCCTTTCCTAACGTAGGTTTGAGAGTAGTAGCCGTGTTAGTCTGTATTCGCAAAAAGAAAAGGAGTACCTGTGGCACCTTAGAGACTAACAAATTTATTAGAGCATAAGCTTTCGTGAGCTACAGCTCACTTCATCGGATGCATGAAGTGAGCTGTAGCTCACGAAAGCTTATGCTCTAATAAATTTGTTAGTCTCTAAGGTGCCACAGGTACTCCTTTTCTTTTTGCGAATACAGACTAACATGGCTGCTACTCTGAAACCTGTCACTATAGTCAATGTTCTCCTAGAGCCTTGTATGTTCAATTATTTTGTCATTTTGTATTCTGTATGTTGAAACCTGCACTGTAATTGCATAACCAAGAGGAAAACTTGAACAACAGTGTTTAAACAAAAATCAATAAAAGGTTTGTAAAAGACTGGTAAAAAAGAATGTTTCAAGAAAATACTAACATAAATCAGATTGAATCCTTCTTTGTCAACAATTTCAAGGAGAAATTACAATCTATGTGAAGATTCTTTTTCTAGTATCCACAATCAGGAAAGTTTTGTTCTTCAGTGTTTTAATACTACTCCATTAAATACCTCATATTGAAGCATAATTTTACATGAATAATTAATCTGAAGATTCTCTACACAAGTGAGACGTATAAGCACTTTGAACAAAACACTTGTATTAACATTTTTTTCACTGAATAACTAATCAATTTTTATTTGAAAGGAACTCTTAAAGAATAGCTTTTATTTATAATCTGATCGGCATATTCATCAATATGACATGAAAAATGGGTTCACAATTCATCGGACAATTGAAGCACTGGTCGCAGCTCCATAGTTATGGCCGAGTTGAATTTTGCACTTAGACTATAGAGGGGAACAGGTCAGGACACTCATAATTGGGGAACTTGCCTTCAGAAATAACAACCAACCACCACCCTTCCTCTGCAGCTGACTGACATGCTACCATTCTGTTGGTCTGATGAGTCAGTGATGAGAGAAGACTGGACTCAAGAATTCTCATTAATAAATAATTTTGGCCCCAATTGCCACTGCTCCTTAAAGTTTCTGTGGCTGCATACTACCTTGAGAATCAAGGCATGGCTGCCTAAGCTTCCCTGTGCACTGGAGTAGCTGAGGCAAGAGTGCAGAGAAACTGAGCTCCAGTTCTCCCCACAGTGCTGCTTTCTGCTGTTGAAGGCAATGAGGAAGACAGTGAGGGAGAAGTTCGGAGAGAAAGAATGGGAAGGCAAGGGAACGGGGGAAAACAATGGGGTGTTGGGCCTTGCGTAAAGAAGGCATGTGCATTAGGAAGGAGGCTATAATAGGGAGATGGGCTTTATGCAAATAGGGAGTCTGGGGTGACAGGCAAAGGAAAGAATCCAGGCCAGAGGCTAGACCCTTGCAACCCGCCTAAAAGCTTCAGGTTTGGATCAGGTATGAAAATGACTCACTCTTGAGCTTGGATGGGCTTTAAAACTAGGTCCAAGCAGACCTTCTCTTCCTGTTCCTGCCTCATCATCCAATGGAATGAAGTTGAAAGGCTTCCCATGGCACTTATAAACATCGATTCCTTCACCATCCCAGAATCCTAACTGTTGCACAGCCCTCTCTCTCCATACAACCCTCTTTCTACAACATCTTTATTTTTTGTTAAACACTGTTACAAAAGTATGCAAGTCTTTATCTTGGCTATGCAAGATACAGTGAGGGTTTCAACAATACAACACAGAATACAAAATGACAAACATTTAAAAATATATAAGGCTTTAGGAAAACAGTGTCTATTATGGTGGTCACCTATAACTATATTTCATAGGAGAAATTAAAAAAAAAAACTTAGTTCCTTTTTCCTTGGGAATGCTGCTTTCATTTATTTATGGACTAATGTGATTGCAAACTCAAAGTAAATATAATCTGGGTTCCCACTCAGTATCAGGTAGTTCCTCTTTGTTCATACTGGAGTTCAATAGGAGTTTAAAGTCATAATAAATTAATGTGAATGGAAGTTTTTCCACTCCAGTATTCTTGTTGGCTCTTTCAAGGAAATGTCTATCTTCTAGTCTTTCCAGAGTATTCGATTTTCCTTACTACTTAAAGAATTACAAACTATTAGTTCTCTTTTACAATGTGGGGAAATATAGTTAGACTCATTTTTCTCAATATGTGCTTGTCTATAGTAGATGCAATACTATCCACCATTCTTGGCCAAAATCTGCAACAGTAGAACTCCTAGTACCACAAATTATGGATAACCCCACTGAAATATTGTATTTCCACTTCAGTTTTGCAGACATTTAAATACAACTTACATGCTAACTGGCATGGACATTTATTACTAGTTGTAGACTTGATTGTGTCCCTATTGTACCTACAAACAACCCTTTGAAATACAAAATAATTTTTTTAGAAATGACCACTAATCTTCTCAAGTAATTCTGCCAGTAAATTTAGCACCTTTGTAGCAAGACAGAATGTGGGATACATATAATACTTTGTATTTCCATAATATCATGTAAAATTAAGAATATAGTTATACATTAAAATATTAAGGAGAAACTTTTTTTAAATGTATACAATCTCATATTTACTGATGTTTCAACACTTTCATGGAACTATTTCCCCCATATACACTCCCAATTGGCATGGGGGGGGAGGGAAAAAAGTGGCCCGGAACTATAAAGGCAACTTTGAAAACATAAAAGCAACTTAAAAGATATGTGATAGCAATGTATTCTGTACAATTTCTGTTAGTAATATTAAAAGAAAGTTGGTAAGTTCATTGTTCAGTTGGCCATTAACTTCCCATAATATTTTTTTAATACTCAACACAATACAAGACTGAAAAGTTTTGCCATAAATAAGAAACAGAATATTAAGGAGAACAAAGGAAAGACAGTATTGGGTGGGAAAGGAAGAGTTTGTATTTAAAGTATTCAGCATCTGGTGCAATAGGTCTTGACTCAGTCTATAAAAGACTTTGAAAACAATCTCTCCCATGTAAGGTTTAAAACCTTAGTCACTAATTTACTTGGAGTTTGGAATGATTGGAAGACTCAAGTGGAAACAGACTTAAATCCCCAACAGCATATAATATTTTTTTAAACAAGTGTAATTTATAATATCAAGGAAGAGAACTTTAATTCCATTCAATCCACCTGCTATAAATCAGACTTTACTTTACACAAACTAAAAAAAAAAAAAAAATCTTTAACTCATCCTTTGGCTGAAGATAAGTCATTACAGAATGCCAGAAACAGACACATCAAATTTGAAAAGTAGGAATGAAATTCTAAAATAGAAATAATTGAGGAAACCTAATCCAAGATTTTAGAATGCTTCTCTAACAATGATGAACAATCTGAGTATTCTAAAGTTGGGCTTGTTCTACACTGAACCTTGCTAATTCTCACATAATGAATACATATACCTGATACTTCCAATGAGTAGTCGCTTTCCAACTAAACAATTTAAACAGATTATAGTACTGTTTATAGATTATAGTACTCAAAGCAGGACCAATCCCCAATTTTTGCCCCAATTTCTTTATGTAACTAAAAAAGTATCAAGAAAATATCTCTAATTTATGAGGTCCACTCAAACTTTATAACTATAATCACATCATGTACTGTATTTAGCAAACATCTATATTGTTTTCAGTCTTTACAATGGAGCAATTTTATCCCCAGTGTAAGGACTTTCAATTTCTGTTGCGCAGAAAAGCTCTTTCATTAAATTACTTTTGGCAATGGTTTAGTCAGGTGCAGAAAGGATCTTCTCTTCATTTGGATTAGCTCATTCAAAGTTAAGAAACCAACTTGGAATTGAAAAAACAGGAAAGTTTATTTTCTTACTCCAATCTATGAATGAAAACAGGTGGGAGCGGATGAGATCTACTAACTCTAAAAATCTGAAGGACCTGGGACCAGTTTTTAAACGGCATTTTACATCTTAGATGTGTGATTGATGGTTTAGGAAATCCTACAAGGCACCTAAGCTGGTTAAATGTCTAGCTCCCACTGAATGTCAATTCATTTTATTTCAATGGGAGTTAGGTATCTACCCTGCTTAAGAAATTTTGAAAATTCCATTAGGCATCTATCTGCATTTTCAGGCACCTAAATACTCTCAGAAATCTGGCCCATGGTAACCAGAAACAATCCATCAATTCACTAACTACAGATAATACTTCCTTTGCTTAATAAATGAAAGTTTTAAATGTAAAACACGTTTTGTTAAGAAAAAATGTTTATGTATACAGCACATTTAAGAAAGCTTTCTTTATCTAACAATTTTAAACTGTTTTTGAACTTTTAATTGAATTCAAATCCCATGCAAATGCAGATTGACACAAGTCCATAGTAAAAAATTACCTAGTAAATAAAGGAGTCATTCACCATTTTCAACATAATAAAAATGTAAAAATTAAGCATCTGAATGTTCACGCTATATAATTACTTACATAACTGTGCATAGACAGTATATCCTCCCACTCAGCAAAAAGTAGTACTGAATTTAGTGTGAGGACTATATTTGGTTGCAAATGAACACGAGACTGAACCTCTCTTTAGGAAAAACACAAAAGAGGATTAAAATCAACTATTTAAATCAAGGTTTCTCACTTGATTTAAATTAAACTGATTTAAAATCACTGACTTAAATAAATTCACCCATGTTCCAACAGATTATCAGTCAAAATGCACATTCAATTTCTCACAATTACATATACTCAAATGCACAATGTGAATTTCAATAGATGACCACAGACCTGTCTAGTGGCAATGAATTTGCCCATGAATAACTGAGATTGAAGTCAATGTTTTACAGCTGAGTATGACAGTATGAACGAAGCTGTAACATTGAGAGGAGAAGTAGGCTGTAGTGGAGCACTGAAGGATGGCCATAATTTGAGGTTTCATAGCAACATACTACTTCATAACACAACTAGAAATACTGGGAGTTGGTCACTAGGAATCCTGTGTGACATCTACAAAGAAACTAATTTACAGTGATTTTATTTTCCGACTCAGAGGGTTTTTTTCACTGCATTAATCTTGTGGTATATTGAGTGCTACACCTAACCCCACTGCACCCAGAAGTTTCTAGTTTGAAATAAACTGGAGCTTTAAGCTCAAGGTAGCCCATCAGGAAGGATGGGTTGGAGACTGAGTGTTGCTGAAGCTCAAGCTAATAATGCAGGAAGGACTCAGCTTCAGAGAGTAAAAAGCTTGAGTTATCATAGAATAGAATATCAGGGTTGGAAGAGACCTCAGGAGGTCATCTAGTCCAACCCCCTGCTCAAAGCAGGACCAATCCCCAATTTTTACCCCAGATCCCTAAATGGCCCCCTCAAGGATTGAGCTCACAACCCTAGGTTTAGCAGGCCAATGCTCAAACCACTGAGCTATCCCACCCCCCCCCTTACGTCTCCCAATAAGCTGGTAAAGAATACTTCAAGCACACAATAATAATAATACAGTATGCAAAATGTAAAGTAAGATGAATCAAGACACATCCCCAGTATAAAACTTAAAGGGTGGGAGAGTGTGAAATGGTGGTGTCAGGATGACACCAGAGTCTCCCTAAAAAACAAAAACAAAAAATAAAAAATACTAAGTCAGAGGATGGGGAAAAGATGAGTACAACCTTTAGCAAGCTTGTACAGAGGCTTGCAAAAACCCATTTTCAAACTCATCTGTTCACAGCTATTATCCTATATTCTTTATAGTCTGATCCCATTCATTTCCAATTAGAAATAATTACATGAAAAAATATTAAGACAGAATATTTACCTTGGCTCTTTGTTCAAATGTACTAATATTATAGGTGTAGCTGCTGGGTTACATTCTTTCCCCAACCCACACCACTTGGTTATATACTGTACAAATTTTAGTTCTTGCTATTTATTTTGTGTACATTAGTACTGAATATCCCACTGCTCCCATCTCCAGATTTCTTTGCAATCTGGTTCTGTTTCTGCACAAGAGCTACCTCTGCAACTCTAAAGTCATCCACAAGTCAGAATCTCTTAATTTACACCAAGCAACCATTTGATAAAGACAGATATGAAACATACAAGGCTGGTCCAGAGTGGATTTTTTCCCCGCCCCAAGAATGGGGGTAGGGATGGAAGGGGTAAGTTTAGTTGGTAAAAAAAAAAACCTGACAATTATAAAAAGATATGAGGGGCTATAAATAGCATCAAGCTTCACTGCTTAAAGACAGACAGACGTTCCACCGTTTTTACAAACTGCCCTAGTTTAAAAACCTTTGCTCTTGATTAAGCACCCATATACCTCTTATGTGATCAATTCTCTATATGTCTAATCGATTGATTTATTATTCAAAGCACGCAGGCTGACATTCAACATCAACAACCTTGACACATTCACTATACAGGTCTTCTTCCTCACTTGTCTTCCCCATGAATCACCATTCTTTTGCACTTCTTAAAGAAAGTGCAAGCTTCCTCCCCATTTTTGGAGCTTAATGGCCAAGTCTTGTTTCTATTGTCTGTGTACTACTCAAAAAGAAAGTTACACTGAAGAGGTACCTAATCACAGACAAGCATATGCACTCCAGTTATAGTCATAAAGGACCATCAAGAGAATTAGTGCTATTAATCATTACAGACCACACACCCATTTATCTGAATTCCTTTTTCCTTTTTAGGAATTCAGTACAAATGTTCACACTGTATTCCAACCTAATATAGAATAAAATTTAGTAATTAAATTGTGAACTGCCCTACAATTTAAAATAAAACCCTCCTCTACTCCCAATTTATCTCTACCGCATTCTATTCTCTTCCAAAATCCAAATCACACACTCTCTCTCAAATCCTGTGTTCTGATTCAATAACACAAGTGTCAGAAAAGGAATAGCATTTCTATTATGTCTATTATGTAACCACCCAGTTTACCAGACCTGGGGAAAATACTTCTGATAAACATATAGGAAAAAATTAAATTTACATTTCTTCTATTAGGCTATTTCTTTTGACATCTTCACTGAAGAACTCTCAATAAAAAAAAAGAAATAAGAACACTATGCCAGCAACCTCAAAAGTGAATTCAACTATGATTTAATATCCATTTTGGCAACATGCAAGCTATTAACATTGTTGACATACAACACCTACTCTGCATTCTACATAACATGTTCTCTTTACAAGAGCTCTCCCTATACTTAAATGAAGGAAATTGTTCCATTTCTTTATTTCATGATGCGGGGGAAAAAAAAGCAAGAATATTTATAGAAAGGTATTTCATAATCATGAGGGCCCAAACAGCAAACATCCAAATGCTGCTTCAGCTATAGAACAGCAATTTACAAAAAACTGTGACACTGTAATACAACAAAATACCCCAAAAATATTTTACAGTAAGTAGCAAGTAATAACTAAATAGCAAAATACCCAACAGATTTAGCTCCTAACATATAGCAGATATTTGGATTCATGGATTTCTAGGATGACAAGTGACCTAAAACACAAATTAGATTAATGTTTCCTGATCAATCCAGACATTTGTAAAATCCATATTCAAAACAGTATATCTATATTTCCAACAATTCTGGTTTTTGTTTTTGAAGACTCTTACTTATTCATTATGAAAGAGAAATTCACTTTTTATAAAGACTACTTTTTTGGCGGGGGTTGTTGGGGGGGGGGTTTGAGATAAGTTACTTTAGTTGGTATTAATTGTGGGGTGGGTTCATTTCCTTCCCCGGCCTGAAGCTTTTATATACATGAGGTTTTACTTCCTCAAGATACATGATCTTTTTGAATCTTAAAGATGCTTCTGTCAAAATGTTAGCTGTATTTTTATATATTAAGTATTAGACCTATCATTTTATAAGTTAACTATTAATTCTATTTACTATACAGTATTACTTACTATTGTGAAATACTTTGTGGGTAGGATTGCACTGGAGTACCACAGGCTTCTTTTGTAACTTTTGTTTTGCCCCACCAAATACTTTCCAAAATAACATACTTTAAGTCACGTACTAAATTCACCATAATTTTATGATGAACAATTTTACAACTATGAAGATTTTATGATCACTGAGTAGTAAACAAGAAGTTGCCAACCTTATATATGAGATTTCATTTTTAAAATGTTCTCAACAGATATGTATTGGTACATTAATGTATGGCCAATCACACTGTCTTGAGCAAATCAAATTCCATTTTAAACAAAAAAGCTAATACCTGCATTATTAGTTCCCTTATTTCACTTGGGTTCCCCCTACCCCAATTAAGCAATATTTAATACACAACATGATATCCTTAAACGTTTTTTCAAGATAACTAAAGGTTGTAATACTTACTGCCAGGCATTGTTAGCCAGGAATTTGTCTTCAGTTTTGCAAGATGAAATAAGCTATAAGAAAATTAAAATATAATTTGAGTAAGAAGTCAAGACATTATGTACATTGGTTTAATAAATTAATTTCAAATGCAAAACATGCTTTGATAAACTTTTTTTCCTTATGTATTCAGCACACTGAAGGCAGTTTTATGTAACTAAAAAAATTTTTACAAAGCCATTTTTGTACATTTAATTGAATTCCAATTTACATCCAAATGCAGCTTGACAATTCACAAGTAAAAAACCATGTAATAATAATAATACATAATCATTTTCTATCATAAAAAACAAAAATTAGTAATGTGACTACATGAATGTTGAGCTATATTATTGTTTAGATGTACAGATACCGTATCCTCTGGTTAGCAAAAAGTACCAAATTTAATAAAACTACATTTAGTTGCAAATCAACGTTTTAATGGTTATAAAAACCAATGAGAATGAACCTCTCAAAAGATAACTAAAAAGTAAAATACAAAATAGGATTAAAATCAATTATTTAAATCAAGGTTTAGTGCTTGCTGATTAAAATCAGTGATTTAAGTCAATCTATCATGTTTGAAAAGTATGCCTCTCCACAAGGACAAAGTTAAAGCTTTTATTTTTATTTTTTGTGAAGGGGGAAAGCATGTTTATTGTGGGTGGTGCATGTTTGTATAATAAAGATGAATTAAGGACTGTTGGCTGAAAATTTGACTCAGGGATTACAGAGAACAGATATTTTCTGGCTTCATTAAGGGTGCATTTGTAGTACACATAATTGAGCAGCCTTAACAAGGTTTTAATTAAAAGAGCCTGATGTTTATGAGTGTTGAATTTTTGACAACCGCAATGAATGGGGGACACAATACATTTTGCCAGTGAAACATTATAGGTAGACGGTAGAGACAAATATAAATTACGGTTGCCTGACACTTCCTATTATAAGACCTTATTTTCGAAAGCTTATAAATTTGCCAAACCTCAATTGTTCAGGCTGAAGTTTTTCATACCAGGTGTGAGCCTAATGCTGAAGTTTTTGAAAATTTTGTGCTGAAACAATTTAACTGTTTCTGAGAACAAGCTTAGGAAAAAATTTTCCCACATAATTTTTTTTTTTTTTTTACAGCCTTTCCACTGAGAAGTTTTAGCATCCCCATGCTTTAGAACAGGCAGTAGAAAACTAAGAGGGAGTCTCCTTGGCGTGAGGGGTGTGCCTTTTCTCCCAAGTCCACAGGGATAGGAAAGCTGCAAAGAGGAGCTAGCCAGAGACTTTGAGTGGACTTTCTCTGTGCTGACTGGCTGTGTGCTCCAAATCTCCCCCTACCTCAGTCTCTTCACTTTAAGTCACTAGGGTTGCCAGCTTTCTAATTGCACAAAACCGAACACCCCTGCCCCACCCCTTCTGAGGCCCTGCCCCTTCTCTGAGGCCCCACCCCCACTTGCTCCATTCTCCTCTCCCTCCCCCCCCCCCGGTCGCTTGCTCTCCCCCCACCCTCACTATTTTTCACTGGGCTGGGGCAGGGGGTTGGGCTGCAGGAAGGGGTATGGGCTCTGGGCTGGGGGTGCAGGCTCTGGGGAGGGCCAGAAATAAGGGGTTCAGGATGCAGGAGACTCCAGCTGGGGGTGTGGGCTCTGGGGTGGAGCAGGGATGAGGGTTTGGGGTGCAGGAGGAAGCTCAGGGCTGGGGCAAGGTGTTGAGGTGGTGCAGGATGCAGGCTCCAGAATGAAGTTTGGTTGTGGGAGGGGACTCCAGGCTGGGGCAGGGGGTTGGGGGAGAGGGGTCCCAGCGGCACTTACCATGGCTCCCAGGAAGCAGCCGCCAGGTCCCTGTGGCCCCTTGGTGCATGGGCGGCCAGGGAGGCTCCGCACACTGCCCTCATGCCCACAGGCGCCTCCCCCGCAGCTCCCATTGGTTGCAGTCCCCAGCCAATGGGAACTGCGGAACTGGCACTCGGGGTGGGGGCAGCGTGCAGAACCTCCCTGGCCACCCATGCGCCATGGGGCCACAAGGACCTGATGGCTGCTTTCGGGAGCTGCGTGTAGCTAGGGCAGGCAGGGAGCCTGCCTTAGCCCTGGGCCCCCACTGCGCCACTGACCGGACTTTTAATGGCCCGGTCGGCAGTGCCAACTGGAGCCATCACGATCCCTTTTTGACTGGGCATTCTAGTTGAAAACCGGACACCTGGGAACCCTCCACTTACACTCTTCTCCCCTTCTCTTCCCATCCTCCTTCCCTTCAATGTCCTTTCTCTCTGCCCTTTAGCTTTTTCCCTCCTAACTTAACCCACCAGAGAGAGAAAATAAAACTGTGGAACTAATATATTTGCTGCCACCAGATTGTACACTCTGCTTGTGTGTCGTATGCCTTCCCTGACTGTCTGGTCTTTTTAGTCTAAGTGCTTCAGAGAAAGGACCGTTGTTTTGTTCTGTTTGTACAGCTCCTAGTGCTTTGTGGTACTGGCCCAAAACTAGGGTTCCTAGCACTCCGATAATAAAAAATAATAAATAGTGGGCCCAAATTTGACCAACTTATAACCTTCTGAAATACTTATAGTAAAGATTTGTTAGAGGCCAACAACGAAATTCTCTGAAGATTCCATGTGCACTAGTAGAGCTGCATGCTGAAACAGTTCCCACATGCTACCCAGACCGCACATGCACAATCCCCATGAAGCAACTAAGCCCATTTCTTCCCAACACAACTTTCCCTGCTGATTATCAGAGCTCAGAGCACAGGAAAGCCTCCCTTCTTTCAGCAACCCACAGAATGAGGCAGGGGTCCTATGGAAAAAATATTGAATTAAAAGTTATATCCTAACACTTACGCTCATGGGACTGAATTAAGTTTGCACGGGCAACCTTAATTCTGGCATTTTTTAATCTTTGAGTGCTTGACTAAGCAACCTTAATATTATTTTATTGTAGTTCTTTTATATGTCATTATTTATATACTGCTCCAGTGTGTACTAGGAGCTTTACATACATGTAAGACAGGTCTCCTGCCCCAAAGAGCTGATGTGTAACAAACACAGTGTGAACTTTAGGTACTCAGCTCTTAGGGGAGGGGAGGGGGAGTGAAGGCTGAAATGCATTTTCCAAGCCATGGCAAAACATGATTGAAATTTACATCAACTCCCTGGACCACCAGGCAGAGAATGGCCTAAATTTCAACAATCTGCATCCTGCCTACAGTCACCAGGCACCTAGCTGGCAGCCATAAACAACTTTCCAGTATCTCCATCAGGAAACTGGCCAGATTTCCCTGTTCATTGATGGACAAGGGCCTGGATAGATGGAAAGCACATTATGCCACTGACAACTGTCCAGAGCTATGTGACATGGCTGACAAACCATAAGGCTGAAGATCCAAGGACAAACATTGATCCCTAAATATTTCCCCGTGCTCATTTTCCTCCCCTACTGTTACTCACACCTTCTTGTCTATTGTTGGAAATGGGCCATCTTGATGATCACTGCAAAAGTTTTTTTTTCTCCTGCTAGTAATAGCTCACCTTAATTGATCAATCTCGTTAGTGTGTATAGCAACACCCATTTTTTCATGTTCTGTGTGTGTGTGTGTGTGTGTGTGTGTGTGTGTGTGTGTGTAATCTTCCTACTTTATTTTCCACTGCATGCATCCAATGAAGTGGTTTTAGCCCACGAAAGCTTATGCTCAAATAAATTTGTTAGTCTCTAAGGTACTCTTCATTTTTTTTGCTGATACAGATTAACACAGCAACCACTCTGAAACCATTGATCCCTCTGTCATTTGAGGAAGTATGAAAGGCCATTCCGAAGTTACAGAGTGGATACACTGTTGGACCTGACATTCCCCAGACCTTCTCAAACATGCTTTGGAAGCAGCAAGCAACAGCCTGCAACAAATATTCTTCAAAGTGTGGGCATCTGGCAAAGTACCAACAGAATGGAATAATCATATAGTATCCCTGTACAAGGGCAAAGGATCTCGCACTGAGTATAGGAACTTCAGGCCAATTTCATGGTTTTCAGTCCCTGGAAAGGTGTTTGCTCATGTTCTGCTTGGTACGATGCAGATGCTCCTTGACAGAGGTCAACAATGAACACTGTCATTACCCTTTGGCCGATCTGTACCAAGAATTTAACCACCCGCTTCACGTGGCATACATCGACATCAACGTGGCTTTGATTCTGCTAACTCGGCACATGGTCTTCACACCAGTACCTGTGTGAAAGTCATGCTGGTTAACAGCTTTCGCTGCGTTTTTACACAACTTTGGGTGTGAGAGAGATATGCACTCTCACCCTGGCACTTTCTGTCAAGCTATTGACTGGATATTCGGACTTGGGGCTTCTCATATCAGAATCAACATCAGTCAAGAAATGTTAACCAACCAGCATGACACTGATGAAGTAGCCTTGCTAGGGGAGAAGTCAGAGAATTTCAGTCCCACCCTCCAAGGTTTCTGGAAGGCTACCCACACTATGGGGTTGAACGTCGCATGCCAGAAGACCAACGTTCAGAACCTTGGAGCTGGGCCACCATAATACTTGGTGAAGAGTTGGTTCACAACTGTCATCTACCTAGGCTGAAAGCAAAATTCAGATGGTCAAAACAAACCAGACATTCTCTGACAAAGATGTCTTCCCACTTCCTGCATGAAGTTCAGGTCTCACTTACAGAAGCAAAAACATCTTCAAGCTGAGACAAAGTTCTGGATCGATCAAACCTGTGTACTACCTGTACTGCCATATGGATTAGAAACTTGGACACGCTCATAGGCAGACTTTGAGTGGCTAGAGACTTTCCATATGCACTGGCAACACTAAATCCTGAACATAAAGTGGTCTGACTTTATGCAAAACATTATTATCTTGCTGAGAGATGCCTTCTTTCAATCGCTCATTATATTCAAAAGCAGCATTCCATGCTCTTCGGTCATGTCATCAAATTGGACAAAAACCACCCCAGCACACCATGCTCTCAAATTCCCCATTGGTGCATGAAGAGGTTCACATCCTGACTCTACGTGGCACCACCCACTGGGTCACCACAGAGATCTCTAGATCCTCAGGATTGAGCCAGAACTGGGAAGTTTCCTACATAATGCCTCGTGAGAAAATCTGAAGAACTATGCCATACTGAGAGGTCAATAGAGGTGGTTTTGGAATAAACAGTAGTAAGTCACCAGGACCAGATGGTATTCCCCTAAGAGTTCTGAAGGAACTCAAATATGAAAGTACACAACTACTAAATATGGTGTGTAACTTGCTATTTCAATCAGCATCTGTATCAGATGACTGAAAGATAGCGAACGCAATGCCTATTTTTAAAAGAGACTATCCTCGCAATTACAGGCCAGTAAGCCTATCTTCAGTATCAGGTAAACGGGTTGAAAATATAGTACAGAATTATCAGACACACACATCAACCTGATATGTTGAGAGAGTTAACCCAGCTTTTGTGAAGGGAAATCATGCCACACCAATCTACTAGAATTCTTGGAGAGTATGTGGACAAGGGTAATTCAGTCAATATAGCATACTTGAACTTTCAGAAAGCCTTGACAAGGTCTCTCAACAAAGGCTCTGAAGCAAAATAAGAAGTAATGGAATAAGAGGGAAGGTCCTTTCATGAATCAGTAACTGGTTAAAAGACCAGAAATAAAGGTAGGAATAAATGGTCAGTTTTCCACAGTGGAATTGGATAAATAGCAGTGTCCTCCAAGGATCTGTACTGGGACCAATGCTATTCAACATAATCATAAATGATCTGGAAAAAGGGGTAAACAGTGAGGTAGCAAAGTTTGCAGACGATACAAAATGATTTCAGATAGTTAATTCCAAAGCTGACTGGGAAGAGCTAGAAAGGGATCTCCCAGAACTGTGTGACTGGGCAACAAAATGGCAGATGAAATGCAATGTTGATAAGTGCAAAGTAATGCACATTGGAAAACTTAATCCCAACTATATTTACAAAATGATGGGGTCTAAATTAGCTGTTACTACGCAAAGAGATCTTGGAGTCATTGTGCATAGTTCTCTGTAAACATCTGCTCAACATGCAGCAGCAGTCAAAAAAGCTAAGAATGTCAGGAACAATTAGGAAAGGGATAAGCATCAATACTGAAAATATCATAATGGCACTATATATATGCATGGTATGCCCACACCTTGAATACCACATGCAATTCTGGTCACCCCATCCAAAAAAAAGCATTAGAAATGGAAAAGGTACAGAAAAGGGCAACAAAAATGACTAAGGGTATGGAACAGCTTCCATACAAGGAGAGATTAAAAAGCCTAGGACTATTCATCTCAGAAAAGAGACAATTAAGGGGTGATAGGCTAGAGGTCTATAAAATTATGAATGGTGTGGAGAAAGTGAATAAGGAAGTATTATTTACCCCATCACATAACACAAGAACCAAGGATCACCCAATGAAATAGGCAGCAGATTTATCACCAGCATAAGTATTACTTCACATAGCACGCAGTCAACTTGTGGAATTCATTGTCAGGGGATGTTGTGAAGGCCAAAAGTATAACTGGATTTAAAAAAATTACATGTTCCCTGAGTATAAGTCGATCAATAGCTATTAGATAAGAAGGTGAGGGACACAACCCCACATTCAGGGTGTCCCTAAGCCTCTGACTGCCAGAAGCTGGGACTGGACAACAGGGGATGGATCACACAATAACTATCCTGTTCTGTTCATTCCCTCTGAAGCACCTGGCACTGGTCTTTGCCACAAGACAGGATACTGGGCTAGATGGACTATTAGTCTTACCCCAGATGTCTACGCAGCAAATAAATACAAAACCCCACACCTCACAGCTGGCCCATGCCAAATGACTTGGGCTAGCAGGGCTCAGGCTGCAGGACTGTCTTATTTCTCTGTAGACTGACTAGGCTCAGGCTGAAACCTGAGCTCTAGGACCCCCCACCTTGCAGGGTCCTAGAGTTTGGGCCCCAGCCCAACCATCTACACAACAGCGAAACAGCACTGCAGCCGCAGCTTTGGTCAGCTGGCGCGAGCCTGAATTGGCTGGCAAAAGCCAGCCACAGGTGTCTAGTTGCTGTGTAGACATATCCTTAGAGTTATGGCTCTGTCAGAATGCTGTTCTATTCTGACAAGTGACTAAAACTGGTATGTGGCTTAGAAAGAGCACAGCTTTACTTTCAGATCCCAGGCTTAATTTGAAGGACAGGCAGTTAGAAAAGCCATTCTTTAACTTTTAACTACACAAAACTTGATATAAATCCACAATACCATTTATTTGTACAGACTTTTTCATTATGCATAGTGAAGAACATACATCATTTAATATTCCAAATCAATAAGTATTGTCTGTACTGGCAGACCCATCCACCTGAAAATTGCTGTGACACAAACTCTAGAAAACCACAAACACTGACTTTGTTACAGTCTAAAGTCTTCAGATCAGCATGCCCTGGAAGACCAAAAGAGCTCTACTACAGAAGGTTAGTGTGAGGTGGGCTCTTACATGTCACATAGCATATTCCACAATTCCAGATTCTCACAATAGTTAATCTCCCCTCCTGTTGCCATACATTCCAGGAGAATTACTACAGCCTTTGGGCGAAGTAAAGCAATCAGTCCAATGCCCAGTAATTATACGGTTATAGACTAGCTTGGCTTAACAATGAAATCCTTGCTGATCTTAAACACAAAGAAGCTTACAAGAAATGGAAGACTGGACAAATGACCAGGGAGGAGTATAAAAATATTGATCAAGCATGCAGGAGAGAAATCAGGAAGGCCAAATCACACCTGGAGGTGCAGCTAGCAAGAGATGTTAAGAGTAACAAGAAGGGTTTCTTCAGGTATGTTAGCAACAAGAAGAAAGTCAAGGAAAGTGTGGGCCCCTTACTGAATGAGGGAGGCAAACTAGTGACAGAGGACGTGGAAAAAGCTAATATACTCAATTCTTTATTTGCCTCTGTCTTCACAAACAAGGTCAGCTCCCAGACTACTGCACTGGACAGCACAGCATGGGGAGGAGGTGACCAGCCTTCTGTGGAGAAAGAAGTGGTTCGGGACTATTTAGAAAAGCTGGACAAGCTCAAGTCCATGGGGCCGGATGTGCTGCATCCGAGAGTGCTGAAGGAGTTGGCCGATGTGATTGCAGAGCCATTGGCCATTATCTTTGAAAACTCATGGTGATCGGGGGAAGTCCCGGACGACTGGAAAAAGGCTAATGTAGTGCCCATCTTTAAAAAAGGGAAGGAGGAAGATCTGGGGAAACTACAGGCCAGTCAGCCTCACCTCAGTCCCTGGAAAAATCATGGAGCAGGACCTCAAGGAATCAATTCTGAAGCACTTTGAGGAGAGGAAAGTGATCAGGAACAGTCAGCATGGATTCACCAATGGAAAGTCATGCCTAACTAATCTAATTGCCTTCTATGATGAGATGGCTCTGTGGATGAGGGGAAAGCAGTGGACGTATTGTTCCTTGACTTTAGCAAAGCTTTTGATACAGTCTCCCACAGTATTCTTGCCAACAAGTTAAAGTAGTATGGGCTGGATGAATGGACTATAAGGTGGATAGAAAGTTGGCCAGATTGTCGAGCTCAACGAGTAGCGATCAATGGCTCCATGTCTAGTTGGAAGCTGGTATCAAGTGGAGTGCCCCAAGGTTCGGTCCTCGGGCCGGTTTTGTTCAATATCTTCATAAATGATCTGGAGAATGGCGTGGATTGCACCCTCAGCAAGTTTGCAGATGACACTACACTGGGAGGAGAGGTGGATACACTGGAGGGTAGGGATAGGATACAGATGGACCTAGACGAATTAGAGGATTGGGCCAAAAGAAGTCTGATGAGGTTCAACAAGGACAAGTGCAGAGTCATGCACTTAGGACGGAAGAATCCCATGCACCGCCACAGACTAGAGATTGAATGGCTAGGCAGCAGTTCTGCAGAAAAGGACCTAGGGGTTATAGTGGACAAGAAGCTGGATATGAGTCAATAGGGTTCCCTTGTTGCCAAGAAGACCAATGGCATTTTGGGATGTATAAATAGGGGCATTGCCAGCAGATTAAGGGACGTGATTGTTCCCCTCTATTCAAAGTTGGTGAGGCCTCATCTGTAGTACTGTGTCCAATTTTGGGCCCAACACTACAAGAAAGATGTGGAAAAATTGGAAAGCGTCCAGCGGAGGGCAACAAAAAAATAAGGGGATTGGAACACATGACTTATGAGGAGAGGTTGAGGGAACTGGGATTGTTTAGTCTGCGGAAGAGAAGAATGAGGGGGGATTTGATAGCTGCTTTCAACTACCTGAAAGGGGATTCCAAAGAGGATGGATCTAGACTGTTCTCAGTGGTAGCAGATGACAGAACAAGGACTTATGGTCTCAAGTTGCAGTGGGGGAGGTTTAGGTTGGATATTAGGAAAAACTTTTTCACTAGGAGGGTGGTGAAACACTGGAATGCGTTACCTAGAGAGGAGGTAGAATCTCCTTCCTTAGAAGTTTTTAAGGTCAGGATTGACAAAGCCCTGGCTGGGATGATTTAATTGGGGATTGGTCCTGCTTTGAGCAGGGGGTTGGACTAGATGACCTCCTGAGGTCCCTTCCAACCCTGATAGTCTATGATTCTATGATATAGCCCTAGGCTCAGCCTCCAATCAGCCAACTAGAAATTGCTATGTCAATTTAAAATGTGTGCGCTGGCAGTGGGGAGGAATAGCAATACTTCCTTCTTTCTTTTCCTGTCCTTAACTAACTAGTCTATTTGATCCCACAACAGTCACAATCCTGAGTACGTGGGAGGAAATATAGTATTGTAATTAGGGTACGTAATGGGAGTCAGGAGATCTGTATTTTTATTAACAGCTCTTTCACAAGCCTTGTGAGACACTAATTTTGGATTTCCCAACTTGAGATTTCTAGGATTCTTTTTTGGAAGGGATAAACAGCCCCCAAGTCCAAATAAAGATCACGATATAGGTGTTCAGTACCTCCAAAAAATCAGGCACTAGGCATCTCAGGTTGGGCACCCAAGAACTGAAGCATTCAAAATTATTGTTCACTTGTACTTTTTGCCTTTCACCTCTGTTCAAGTTCCCCATCTGCAATATTGAAATAATGTGTCACACAGGGGTATCTGTGACGCTAAATGTATTTTTTTGTAAAGCAGACAGAGATCCTCAATAGGTATTACTGATGTATATGTACAAATATTATGACACTGTTTCCATGGAAACTACCACAAATTCAGTCTTTATATGCTGCAGAATCAATTCAAAAGACAACTGACTGAAAAGGAAAAGCCCGTTTTTAAACAAATCTTCAATCATTACAAAACATGGCAAGAAAATATATGAAACAAGTGGGTAAAAAGGAAAGTTTTCCCCATGTAGCTGACGGCCACAAATCTAACATTCTCATCCACACAAAAAAAAAAGCCTAGAAGTGCCATAGTTCTGGTAATCATCTTATTTCACCCTGATATGATGCTCCTAAGATACTCAATATACCAGCCATCAGTTTCCATTTCTCTCAGTAAGGTCCATATCTGAAAGTGCCATCTCAGAATCTAGCTACTAGCATAAAATAGTAGAGAAGCATCATATTAAAATAAAATCAACCAAAAGCACTGATAAAAATACCATTTATATATTTTAATCACGTAAAAATGATATAAGTTGATTAGAGGGAAACCACAATTGGAACAAAATGTACTAGTGGAATTGCTTAAGACTCTGAACAGCTGTCATTTACTAACTTTTGCTTTCTATGCTAAACTATGATAATCCCATTCATAGACATTTTTATTGAAAAACCCCCTATCATTAGCTATTTTAGTGATGTCAAAATACAGATGTTACATGGCACAAAATTCATGAAACAGTTTATTTTCATTTCCTTTAAAGCTTATGGCGCTAGAACAATGGCAGTCTATTTCCACAACAGGTCTCTGATCCAACAGCCAACCAATCATCTGGGAATCTGAAAGTCATAAGTGTTACTAATGTGGGCACCTACTAGCACCCACTGCAGTTAGGAATGTAAACAATTTCCTTCATAGAGTCACAGAAATTCAGGGCTGCAAGGAACCTCAAGAGGTCATCTATACCATCTCTGAAAGGTCTTTATCCAACCTGTTCTTAAAAACCTCCAATGACAGGGATTATACAACCCACTTTGGTAATCTAGTCCTACAGTTAGGAAGTTTTCTTCATAGTTAGCCCACTACAAACAAGTAACCTGTTGTGAGATTCTTCGGTATTTTATCTCTGCCCAAAGGGGATTTTTTCCACTCCCCCACCCTTGGAGTGAAATCTATATTTGAGTGGGGAAAATGGTGTGGAGAAACTGAATAGGGAAGCGGTATTTACCCCTTCATGTAACTGCCCATTCATTTCAATGTGTGATTCCTGGTCCGAAACAAACATAAGAAAGTACTTCTTCACACAACACACAGATCTGTGGAATTCATTGCCAGGAGATGTTGTGAAGGCCAAATCTATAACTGAATTAAAAAAAAATTTACATGAGTTCATGGGGGATAGGTCCATCAATGGCTATTAGCCGGGGCACAACCCGATACACTGGGTGTCCCTAAACCTCTAACTGTCAGAAGCTGGGACTGGACCACAAGGGAATCACTCAATAATTATCCTGTTTTGTCCATTTCCTGCTCATTCATTCCATTGAATGAACCTGGCACAGATCACTGTCAGAAGACAGGATACTCTGCTAGATAGACCATTGGTCTGACCCAGCATGGCTATTCTTATGTTCTTAGTGATTCCATTTTATTAGACCTGAAGCAGAAGATCAATCAGACTCTTTGCAGTTTTAGTATTGCACAGTCTAATGGAATTCCAATGTTACTAGAATTCCAATGTCTTTTATAAAGAAGAAATTCCAAATTTTGATACAGGTATACATATTTACACTCACACAGACATATGTAGACTAGGATGGGGTAAGAGAAAAAGAGCAGAGGAGAAAATGGGGAAGGAAGTTTAACGTTTTCCAACATTATACTATTTGAAACCAAAAATCAATCACTGCTATCTTATTTGTAAAATAATTATCTTCGGTTCCCACTTTTAACACTGTTTTTTTTTTGAATGAGCAATCATAGACCTGCCAACTCACTCATTTTGGCACATTTTAGAGTGTCTTTTCCTCCTACGAAGGATTTAATAACGTGTTTCAAAAGCAATTTAAAGTCTCACTTAGTGAAGTTCTCCCAATGTAATAGCCCTACAATCAATATTTTAATCCCCCAAATTTGTAATTTCTCAGTGAAATTTTATGTAAACATTTAGAGCCTATTTACAGAGTCTTTCAACAGAGAATCTCTGTACTGCAGTCCATCATGCCATAAACAAATTCCCGCCCAAAGGTCAAGTTTAGTCTCTATAATACACCAGCGTCAGAGAGATGGAAAGTTATCATCACCGACAGTCACAAAACCGTGTAACTTTCATCTAACACTACAAAGGTCAGATCTGCATTGTCACACCTCACTATCATGTGTTGCCACGACACAATCATCATAAGAGGTTTCAGAGTAGCAGCTGTGTTAGTCTGTATTCGTGCCACAAGAACTCCTTTTCTTTTTGCGAATCATCATAAGAGTAGGAGTACTTGTGGCACCTTAGAGACTAACAAATTTATTAGAGCATAAGCTTTCGTGAGCTACAGCTCACTTCACTTCATGAAGTGAGCTGTAGCTCACGAAAGCTTATGCTCTAATAAATTTGTTAGTCTCTAAGGTGCCACAAGTACTCCTTTTCTTTTTGCGAATACGGACTAACACGGCTGCTACTCTGAAACCTGTGATCATAAGAGTGTCAGACAAGCAAGTGACATTTGTTAGCATTAAATGGATTCACTGAACAATCACAGCTTGACAGCATGCTACAATATTTGTACCACAGTGTTTGGTCAATATGACACAAGACAGACCTGTACGTATACCATATCAGGATACCATTCAAAGAAAAACAGAAACACCTGCCTCCAGACACCAGTTGGAGAACACTTCAATCTCTCTGGTCACTCGATCACAGACCTAAGAGTGGCTATACTTCAACAAAAAAGCTTCAAAAACAGACTCCAACGAGAGACTGCTGAATTGGAATTAATTTGCAAACTGGATACAATTAACTTAGGCTTGAATAGAGACTGGGAATGGATGAGTCATTACACAAAGTAAAACTATTTCCCCATGGTATTTCTCCCTCCCACCCCACCCCCCACTGTTCCTCTGATATTCTTGTTAACTGCTGGAATTAGCCTACCTTGCTTGTCACCATGAAAGGTTTTCCTCCTTTCCCCCCCCCTGCTGCTGGTGATGGCTTATCTTAAGTGATCACTCTCCTTACAGTGTGTATGATAAACCCATTGTTTCATGTTCTCTGTGTGTGTGTATATAAATCTCTCCTCTGTTTTTTCCACCCAATGCATCCGATGAAGTGAGCTGTAGCTCACGAAAGCTTATGCTCTAATAAATTTGTTAGTCTCTAAGGTGCCACAAGTCCTCCTTTTCTTTTTACAATACCAAGGGACGTAGTGGTGTTACAGGCCTATCGGGTCGTGCCACAGGCCTCTTTGCCGCTTTTACAGATCCAGACTAACCCCCTCTGATACTTGACATCACAACAGAGTATCAGGGGGCTGTTCCGTGATGAGTTCGCGGCCCCTTCCCACAGCGAGTGACCGACCCCCTCCCCCCCCCCGCAGGCGCTGCCGTGGACACTGACGTGGTGAAGCCACAGCAAGGCTTGGGAGGCTGGCTGGCGGCCGGGGCAAACTTTGCAGCGCAGCCCCACACGGGTACCTGGGGCCACCTCGAGGGCTCTGCGATGTGATTTCAGGCCAGGTGACTTCCCAGCCCGGCAGCGCGAGGCGCAGGGCTTGCGCACACCAGGCGAAGGTTAGCTGGGGGCGCAGCACCCGGAGCGCGGGAACTGGGGGGGCGGCTCGGGCACCAGGATACGGGCTCGGGGGGGGGAGGGGGCGGCTCGGGCACGAGGATACGGGCTCGCGGGGGGGGGGGGGCGCCCTCGCACGCTAGTCACCCGCCCTCCCCCCGCCTCGCGCCGCCCCTCTGCCGGCAGCGTTCGCCAAGTGCCCCAGCCTCCGTGCGGCGCCTTCGCCTGGCTTCCCTGCTGCCGCCTCTCGCCTCGGCCACCCGCCGCCCCGCGCTTCGTCTGTCTCCCCCGGAGCCGCTCACTTGCCCTCGCAGACTCACCTCAGCCACGACTCCTCGTCCTCGGATGAGCCGCAGCCATTTTGCCCCTCCCGCCTACTAAGGCTGCCGCGGCGCTAGCGCGCGGAGCACGGTGGGAGTTGTAGTTCTTTAGGGGGAGGGCTTCTCGCCTTCCGCGGTCACTGTCGCGGCCCAGTCTCCTAGTGACCCCCGGAGGCGCGACCCCGGCACAGAGGCGGCTTAACGCCAGGGGCAGCCCTGCCGCGGCTGAGGGTCACTGGGGGAGCCGGGTGGGAGGGGCAGCTCAGGCATACAAATCCCAGCATGCTGTGCGAATCATAGACTATCAGGGTTGGAAGGGACCTCGGGAGGTCATCGAGTCCAGCCCCCCTGCTCAGAGCAGGACCAACCCCAACTAAATCATCCCAGCCAGGGCTTTGTCACACCTGGCCTTAAAAACTTCTAAGGAAGGAGATTCCACCCCCTCCCTAGGTAACCCATTCCAGTGCTTCACCACCTTCCTAGTGAAAAAGTTTTTCCTAATATCCAACCTAAACCTCCCCCACTGCAACTTGAGACCATTACTCCTTGTTCTGTCATCTGCTACCACTGAGAACAGTCTAGAGCCATCCACTTTGAAACCCCCTTTCAGGTAGTTGAAAGCAGCTATCAAATCCCCCCTCGTTCTTCTCTTCCGCAGCCTAAACAATCCCAGTTCTCTCAGCTTTCAGAGTAGCAGCCCTATTAGTCTGTATTCACAAAAAGAGAAGGAGTACTTGTGGCACCTTAGAGACTAACAAATTTATTTTGTTAGTCACTAAGGTGCCACAAGTACTCCTTTCCAGTTCCCTCAACGTCTCCTCATAAGTCATGCGTTCCAGTCCCCTAATCGTTTTTGGTGCCCTCCGCTGGACGTTTTCCAATTTTTCCACATCCTTCTTGTAGTGTGGGGCCCAAAACTGGACACAGTACTCCAGATGAGACCTCACCAATGTCGAATAGAGGGGAATGCTCACGTCCCTCAGTCTGCTGGCAACGCCCCTACTTATACAGCCCAAAATGCTGTTAGCTTTCTTGGCAACAAGGGAACCCTGTTTCACATTTCCCTAGTTTGCTTATGATGATTATGATAAAAGGAGACTCAAGGAGCTTGGCTTGTTTAGCCTAACTAAAAGAAGGTTGAGGGAGATATGATTGCTCTCTCTAAATATATCAGACAAATACTGGACAGGGAGAGGAATTTATTTAAGCTTAGTACCAATGTGGACACAAGAATGGGTATAAATGGGTATAAACTGGCCACCAGGAAGTTTAGACTTGAAATTAGACAAAGGTTTCTAACCATCAGAGGAGTGAAGTTTTGGAATAGCCTTCCAAGGGAAGCAGTGGGGGCAAAAGCTCTATCTGGCTTTAAGATTCTACTCGATAAGTTTATGGAGGAGATGGTATGATGGGATAATGTGATTCTGGTAATTAATTGATCTTTAAATATTCAGGGTAAATAGGCCTAATCCCCTGAGATGGGATATTAGATGGATGGGATCTGAGTTACCCAGGAAAGAATTTTCTGTAGTATCTGGCTGGTGAATCTTGCCCATATGCTCAGGGTTTAGCTGATCGCCATATTTGGGGTCGGGAAGGAATTTTCCTCCAGGGCAGATTGGAAGAGGCCCTGGAGGTTTTTCGCCTTCCTCTGTAGCATAGGGCACGGGTCACTTGAGGGAGGATTCTCTGCACCTTGAGTCTTTAAACCATGATTTGAGGACTTCAATAGCTCAGACATAGGTGAGGTTTTTCGTAGGAGTGGGTGGGTGAGATTCTGTGGCCTGCATTGTGCAGGAGATCGGACTAGATGATCAGAATGGTCCCTTCTGACCTTAGTATCTATGAATCTATGACTCATATCCAGCTTCTCGTCCACTGTAACCCCTAGGTCCTTTTCTGCAGAACTGCTGCCTAGCCATTCGGTCCCTAGTCTGTAGCGGTGCATGGGATTCTTCCTTCCTAAGTGCAGGACTCTGCACTTGTCCTTGTTGAACCTCATCAGACTTCTTTTGTCCCAATCCTCTAATTTGTCTAGGTCCCTCTGTAACCTATCCCTACCGTCCAGCGTATCTACCTCTCCTCTCCAGTTTAGTGTCATCTGCAAACTTGCTGAGGGTGCAATCCACGCCATCCTCCAGATCATTAATGAAGATATTGAACAAAACCATCCCCAGGACTGACCCTTGGGGTACTCCACTTGATACCGGCTGCCAACTAGACATGGAGCCATTGATCACTACTCGTTGAGCCCGAAGATCTAGCCAGCCTTCTATCCACCTTATAGTCCATTCATCCAGCCCATACTTCTTTAACTTGCTCGCAAGAATACTGTGCGAGACCGTATCAAAAGCTTTGCTAAAGTCAAGGAATAACATGTCCACTGCTTTCCCCTCATCCACAGAGCCAGTTATCTCATCATAGAAGGCAATTAGATTAGTCAGGCATGACTTTCCGTTGGTGAATCCATGCTGACTGTTCCTGATCACTTTCCTCTCCTCGAAGTGCTTCAGAATTGATTCCTTGAGGTCCTGCTCCATGATTTTTCCAGGGACTGAGGTGAGGCTGACTGGCCTGTAGTTCCCCAGATCCTCCTTCTTCCATTTTTTAAAGATGGGCACTACATTAGCCTTTTTCCAGTCGCCCGGGACCTCCCTGAAGGATACACGGAATTCCTCCCAAGAGCCTCCGCTGCCAGCCTTGTCCTTTCCCCCATCCCGCCCCTATTCTGGCCCCACCCATTTCTGAGCCAAGCTGCGGCCCCCTTCTCACCACCTCCTTTTGCATCCAACAGCTCCTTGGCACTGACTGTCTTCCGCTTGGCATTGCTAACGGTCCCTGAATGCGGCCGTCTCCGACCTTTTCCCCCCTCACCCTTCACCGTCAGGTGCCCCAGGCAGACTGTGGGAGGGACCAAGGTATGCCAATGCCCAAAGTCCCTGCAATGGCAGGTGAGGGATTAAGTGAGGTAGACTCAGCTAATCCTGCCCAGTGACCCTGCAGAAAACCCACACTCACTGCCATCTGACTGGGGGGAAAACCCTTTCTGGCCCCACTTGTGGCAATCAGACCCTGAGTGTGTCAGCAAGAATCGGCCTGCCAAGCACCTGAAAAAGAGACTGTGCGGTGGCACTTCAGGGCACTGACTCATCCTGTCCACTGTCGCATCTCCCAACCTGGCTATCGCTGGTACTTCAGAGGAAGGAAATAAAAAAACCACCCGAATGACTTGGCGGCAAGAGATTCCTTCTTGAAGCCTAAGGGTGACCGGCTGAAGCCTGGACACATGAGCTTTTAGGCACATAAAACATAAATCAGAAATGAGCCTTAAGGCTGCTGAGTCCTGCCCCCTACCAGCACAAGCCACCCCCTCATTCATTTGCACTGATAAATTTGTCTAGCTCAGTCTTAAAACTAAGTTGTTTGCCCCCCACAACTATTAGGAGGCTGTTCTAGAACCTCACTCCTCTGAGAGTTAAAATCTTCTAATTTGCAGCCTGAATTTCATAGAATCATATGAGGTGGAACCATAGGTGGTGGAATCTCCATCCTTAGAGGTTTTTAAGGCCTGTCTTGACAAAGCCCTGGCTGGGATGATTTAGTTGGTGTTGGTCCTGCTTTGAGCTGGGGATTGGACTACATGACTTCCTGAGGTCTCTTCCAACCCTATTATTCTGATTCTATAAGAGGCTATGCCAGGTGGGCCCCCACTGCTAGGAAGCTTCTGGTGGTGCTGCCGTAAAGGCAGCAGGACAGCATGCCTCCAAAGGAAGGTGCACCGCATCCAGCATTTCTTGCCCCGTTCGGGGTGGCTTAGCCTCCCCAATACTCTTATACCTGCCGCTCATAAGCAGTTATGTCCATTCTCAGCCTTCTTACTAGGCTAAACAAGCCAAGCTCTTCCAGTCTCCTCTGGCCCCACATTCCCTTGGTCATCCTAATAGCGCTTCTCTGCACCCGTTTCACTTCAGATTCATCTTTCTTGAACATGGGTATCCAGAATTGTACATGCTATTTCAAATGAGGTCTTATCAGTGCTCTATACAATAGCTTTAAAACTTCCCTATCCCTACTGGAAAAACCTTGCCTGATTCATCCTAAGATTGTATTCACCTTTTCACAGTGTTACCGGAAAACTTGGAGATATCTTTATAAAGGACCCCTTCCCAGACAGGCCCATTTACTCTGAATTAGTATCTATCACCTATGGTCATACCAATAATTACATTACTCACTCTAAGGAAGAAAACAAAAGGGATTTATTAACAAAACAGCTCAGTGGTTTAATGAATAACAGAGGAATAAAGATAGATATTTCTATTACACTGTATTGATGGAAGCAGGAGACAACAGAAAACCAGATGGGATCAGCAAACCCAGGAATCCCTCAAGAACCAGCACCAGGAGCCTCAGGAGAACATGCCACCACTAGAGCAAGCCACCACTGGATTGGATACGGAACCGCTCAATGGCAGGAACAGGTAGGTGTATTCTTCTTCAATGTTACCACAAACGAGCACAGGCTACCTTTAGGACAGACAACAACCGGCACACTGTGTGGAACTTATATACTTTCCTGTTGCCAGGCAGATTTTCCTGCCTTTTCCTTCAAATTATCTGCCTCTGACTCTGTTACTAGGCAGAAGTCCCTTAAGCTTACCCAATCAAAAATAAGCAACAAAGAAAAGAGTGTCAAGCCAAGAAACAAGAAGGCAAAACAACATGGAGGGTAACAAACAACAAAACAAAATGGCAGAAAATTCCTAACAATAGCTGCATCACCTTGGTGGCTCATAGTCATCCTGTTCTTGACACACACATCCATATCTCTCTCCTCTATTGCTTCCAGCTGATGATCCCGCCCACCCCCGCAGCCTGTAGCAGAAAGTACTATTATTAGACTCTAAATTCTTGTTCTTAACACGTTGTACTATTCAATTTCATGACATTTCCATCACACTACTCTTCAAACTCATCCAGACCTTCCTGTAAAATATCCTGATCCTCCTCTGCATTGATGATGCCTCCCAACTTTTTTATCTTTGGAAAATTTCAAATAGTACACTCCTACTTTTGTGCCAAGGTCATTAATAAAATCTTGAATAAGATTGGTCCCAAGACCTATCCTTGAGGAACTCCACTAGTAACATCACTCCAGTCCAATAATTCACCTTTTCTGTACAACCCGTTGTCTTCTCCACTTTAGCCAGTTCCTCATCCATTCTATCATTCTTGTACTCATCCTCATCTTCTCTAATGTAACTAATATTTTTCTATGTGCTGCCATGTCAAATATTTTACTGAAGTCCAAGTATATTAGCTCTACTGCATTTCCCTGATATCTAAGATATCAGTTATTTTCTCAAAGAAGGGAATTAGGTTAGTCTGTCATGATCAACCTTTAGTCTTAAATTACCTTACTTTGTACATTTGTGGGAGCTGGCAGCACTCGAATGGACGCACATTCACTGGGAGTAGACACGGGAGTTCAAAAATGAAAGACACAAAAACCATAACATAAAATTATTTTTGGACCATTCTCATAATTTTTGTATTTTTGAGGTTGGCAATACAGTAAATAATAAAGTAGTGAATCTCCTGTATTCTGTAGGTTTCTATATACAGTAAATGTCTCTGAAGCACACTTGGGGTTAGAAAGTAGTTCACAAGTAGTTCAGACAATATTACTGGAGTGGGTGGGTGAGGTTCTTGTGGCTTGCAATGTGCAAAAGATCAAACTAGATGATCATGATCTTCTGACTAGACTTCTGACTCTAGACTTCTGATCTTAAAGTCTATGAGTACGCTGTAGGACGTTTTTGGTTTTGGTTTTGATCATTTTAATCCTAGAGAATTGTTTACTTATATTGACTGAATAAAATACATTTAAATATAATTTATAATTGTTAAACTGACATAATCTGCTATTTAAAATATAAACACCACAGTTATGTTAAATTGTGGGCTAATATGAAGATGATTGATTTGTTTTTAAGTAGAGCTGTTATAGCTATAACTAAATGAGTTATGTAGTAACTAGCATTTTGTTAAACAGTAATATATGTTGAGGTTTTTAGTCTAGCTTTATAGTTTAAAAACATTTACTAATTCAGTTTTGGCATATAACAGAGAGTTGTTGACTATACCTCAGCACAGGCTCTGGACTTTGTGTTGTTAGGTAAGTGTTATGTAAAGAATAAAGAATTTAATTATTGAATGCAAGTATTTCTTATTATGATAAGAAGAAAAAATCAGCATCCAGTCATCTCTCCATCTAACAACATCTCTACTTCTACTCCCCAATCGCTGACCATGTCTAACACTATAATCGGTGTTATGTACCAAAAAAGATTAATAAAGAAAAGAGAAAAGCAACTATATATAGACACAGGGAAGCCTCCTTGGACTCCACTGCACTCAAAAGCAAAGCACTCTGCAAGTGAACCAGAAGTGGCCTTTCCCCCAGGCATTACTAAAGAGGAACTCAATAGTCTATTGACTTTAGCAGTTTGACAGCAGTAATTCCATAGTTTCTTATTAAATTAAATGTAAGGCCTGGTCTGCACTATAGAGTTAGATTTATGTGAGGCAGCTTACGTTGACCTAACTCTGTAAGCATCTACACTAAAATATCGCTCCAGGCGATGTAACTCACCTACTATACTGACTTCTTAACTCCACCTCCGCTAGAGGTATCACGCTTATGGTGACGTAGTTAGGACAATGCAGTGTCAGTGCAGACACTGCATTACTTACATCGACTTCAGTGACCTCCCACAATGCCCCATTGTGACCGTTCTTGTCACCATTTTCAACTCCACTGCCTGGTGGCCAGGTACACAGATACATGCCCCTCCCCTTTTAAAGCCCCATGAATTTTAAATTCCATTTCCTGTTTGCTTGGCATGGAGAGCTCACATAGGAACTGCCCAGCTGACCGTGTCTGCTCCACATAGCAAATGTGCTCCTGCCTGGAGTACACAGAAGGTGGTGGATCTCCTGGGTCTGTAGGGAGAAGAGAATGTACAGGCACAGCTCCAGTCCAGCCATAGAAACATTGATATCTATGAGCAGATTGCTCAGGGCTTGCGGAAGAAGGGCTACAACAGGGACACCCAACAGTGCCTTGTGAAAATCATGGAGCTGTGGCAGGCATACAAGAAGGCAAGGGAGGCAAACAATTGCTCTGGTGCGGAGCCACAGACATGCTGCTTCTACAAGGAGCTGCATGCTGTACTTGGGGGAGACTCTACCACTGCCAAGAGCCCCATGGATACTTCAAGGGAGGTGGAGTCACAGGCCCCTGAAGTGCACAGTGAGAAGGAGGTGTTAGACAAGGAAGAGGAGGAGGAGTATGGGGGACAGACAACTGCGGGATCCAGTGATGCGGCGAGCCAGAACTTCTTTCTGACTCCAGGGCAGTCGAGCCAGTCCCTACGTCTAGCACCAGTGAGACTGATACAGAGGAAGGAACCTCTGGTAAGTATGCAGTTTGCTTTGATATTGCAGGGACACATCTGTTCATTTACTATTTTTTTTTAATCAGGCTAGAAGAGGTAGTGAAATAACCAACAGAGGCAGAGTTGCTATCTGCTTTTCATTCCCCTGTACAGGTAGGCAGAGGGGGTCTGGGGAACAGTTTGTTTATGTGCACCGGGATGTCCCATGAATCCTCACAGAGATCTCAAGGAAACTTTCCTGGAAGGAGTCTGCAATCCTCTGCCAAAGGTTTTTTGGGGGGTGGGGGGGCTGCCTTATTTCTTATTTTCTTCCACCATGGTAGGACACTTGCTTATGCCAGTCAGCAATTATATCAGCAGGCACCATTGCAGTACAAAGGCTAGCAGCATAGAGATCCAGTCTGCAGTCAGACACGTGCAGGAGCTGTTCCCTTTAAGCCTCCATTACATCTCAGGAGTAAGAGATCAGCTAAAATCACCACTGCCTGTGGAAAATGGTGCCAGTATTCAATGCAGTTGCCCTATCCGCATATACTGATGCTCATGTACTCTTCCCACTTATTGTCCCAAATTGCCTCCTTCTACTCTTCCTTACCATGGCTGGGACTGCTGCCATGCTCTGTGAATTTAATTACTGTGGCAGCTGTATGTCGATGTTAACTTTGGTCAACTTAATTTTACAGTGTAGACATGCCTTAGTTCACATTAATAAAGAAGCAGGGAAATTTTCAATTTCCTAAGCAAGCAGTAAAAGGTACCTTAGCTAAAACTGTCAATAGAAGTTCAAAATGGGGGATCAAATGGTGCAAGATGGCCAATGCAGTACATTAATTCTGTTCAAGAAGTTTCTGAGTTGGTGAAAAAAAACAGTGAGGTTGATACTACCTCACATCAGTGTAAACCAAGAGTAACTCCGTGGTACAATGGTATAAGTGAGAAAATAATCAGGCTCACAATATTTCATTTCACATGGTTTTAATGTAGATTTATCATAGAGGAGATTAGCTAAGGAGCAGTACAGTGTCCATAAGGTAAGGGCTGTAGCCATCCAAAGTCACTTGTTTGGCTACCAGTAAGATATAGGAGATTTTAAAGAAGCATATTCACAGATGTGAATATTTTTTTAGTCCTTACAATCAGATTCTAATCAGATGACATTTTTTAGTCTTTATTTTAAAGTCTATTTTTCTAGCCAAAATATACTGTTTTTAGCTTGATGTTTTTGTTTACATGAATTAACAAATATTTTGTTACAATATTTTCTAAAAGATTGAATTTAGACCAGGAGAGAAAATATGCCTACAAAGAATAGTTAAAATAGAGGAATCAGATCTACCATCATGGATTATGGCTGGCTTTGTAGTCCAATAGCTTTACAGTCAAGATCAAGGCTTTGGCACCCTGACAGCAGGATTGTCTGACTATGTAGACTCCCTCCTAAGACCCTACGCTACCAGCACTCCCAGATATCTTCGAGACACCATTGACTTCCTGAGGAAACTACAATCCATTGGTGATCTTCCTAAAAACACCATCCTAGCCACTATGGATGTAGAAGCCCTCTACACCAACATTTCACACAAAGATGGACTATAAGCCATCAGGAACAGTATCCCCGATAATGTGACGGCTAACCTGGTGGCTGAACTTTGTGACTTTGTCCTCACCCATAACTATTTCACATTTGGTGACAATGTATACCTTCAAATCAGCGGCACTGCTTTGGGTACCCGCATGGCCCCACAGTATGCCAACGTTTTTATGGCTGACTTAGAACAACACTTCCTCAGCTCTCGTCTCCTAATGCCCCTACTCTACTTGCGCTACATTGATGACATCTTCATCATCTGGACCCATGGAAAAGAAGCCCTTGAGGAATTCCACCAGGATTTCAACAATTTCCATCCCACCATCAACCTCAGCCTGGACCAGTCCACACAAGAGATCCACTTCCTGGACACTACAGTGCTAATAAGCGATGGTCACATAAACACCACCCTTTATCGGAATCCTACTGACCGCTATTTCTGCCTACATGCCTCTAGCTTTCATCCAGATCAAACCACATGATCCATTGTCTACAGCCAAGCGCTACGATATAACCGCATTTGCGCCAACCCCTCAGACAGAGACAAACACCTACAAGATCTCTATCATGCATTCTTACAACTACAATACCCACCTGCTGAAGTGAAGAAACAGATTGACAGAGCCAGAAGAGTACCCAGAAGTCACCTACTACAGGACAAGCCCAACAAAGAAAATAACAGAACGCCACTAGCCATCACCTTCAGCCCCCAACTAAAACCTCTCCAACGCATCATCAAGGATCTACAACCTATCCTGAAGGACGACCCATCACTCTCACAGATCTTGGGAGACAGGCCAGTCCTTGCTTACAGAGAGCCCCCCAACCTGAAGCAAATACTCACCAGCAACCACACACCACACAACAGAACCACTAACCCAGGAACCTATCTTTGCAACAAAGCCCGTTGCCAATTCTGTCCACATATCTATTCAGGGGACACAATCATAGGGCCTAATCACATCAGCCACACTATCAGAGGCTCGTTCACCTGCGCATCTACCAATGTGATATATGCCATCATGTGCCAGCAATGCCCCTCTGCCATGTACATTGGTCAAACTGGACAGTCTCTACGTAAAAGAATAAATGGACACAAATCAGACGTCAAGAATTATAACATTCAAAAACCAGTCGGAGAACACTTCAATCTCTCTGGTCACTCTATTACAGACCTGAGAGTGGCTATTCTTCAACAAAAAAACTTCAAAACCAGACTCCAACGAGAGACTGCTGAATTGGAATTAACTTGCAAACTGGATACAATTAACTTAGGCTTGAATAGAGACTGGGAGTGGATGACTTATTACATAAAGTAAAACAATTTCCCCATGTTATTTCTCTCCCCACCCCACCCCCCACTGTTCCTCAGATGTTCTTGTTAACTGCTGGAAATGGCCCACCTTGATTATCACTACAAAAGGTTTTCCTCCTTCCCCCGCTCCTTCCTGCTGGTAATAGCTCATCTTAAGTGATCTCTCTCCTTACAGACACCACCAGCAGCGGGGGGCGGGGGGGGCTGATGTGATTAGGCCCTATGATGGTGTCCCCTGAGTAGCAGCCGTGTTAGTCTGTATTCGCAAAAAGAAAAGGAGTATTTGTGGCACCTTAGAGACTAACAAATTTATTTGAGCATAAGCTTTCGTGAGCTACAGCAAGGCGCTGAATTTAGCCGTATAAAGTGGCATCCAATGAAGTGAGCTGGGTAAGGTTTAGGGTTAAATTTCGGCAAGGTCTACCCTACGGACCTATAGCAGTATAACCACATACCTCAGGGGTGTGAAAAATCCACACTGCTGAGCAATGTAGTTATATCATTGTAGTTATAACCCCCTGTGTAAACAGTGCTATGTCGATGGGAGAGGATCTCCTGTCAACATAGCTACTGCCTCTCAGGACGGTGGATTAACTACGCCAATGGGAGAAGCTCTACTGTTGGCATAGGGGCATCATCACTATAGCGCTCAACTGGTGCTGCTGCATGAGGACAAGCCCTTAGACAAAGAGAGGATCTCCTCATGTTGGCTGCCTTTTTCCTACAAGAAGAATTCTCCCCAGGTAGAGAATAAGATATAGCCAATGTATCTGATATTGGCCAGATGGATGAGGAGGTGGACCAGCTACTCTATATGACTCTATCCCTTGTGAAATCAGCAGATTTTCCATCAGGAATTAATGCTGCTTAATTCCTGCTCTGCCATTCAGACATCATGTATGATAGGACCAGTATGCAACCACAGAACCAATGTCAGCTCCTGAATGAGCTAGCTGGACAGAGAATGGCATGGGAAGGCATGATTCATGGCATGCCACCTTCCTTCTCTATGTTTCCCAAGTCCCTCCCTTCCCAATGGAGAAGAAGATGCACTGGAATTTTTTGTGGATTGCCATGTAGAGTTTTCCATGGAATCTTCCCTCTCTAACATGTTTTGTTTTGTTTTGTTTTTCTTTGTTTTAATATAAATGACTTAAGTGTCCTTTTACAATGCTCCCAAAAAATTGCCAGCTTGTTTCATGATCCATTTTCTTCCTTAGATGGAAAGCATTTTACTACTCAAGTTTTATTTTTATGAATTCTTTAATGCATCCGATGAAGTGAGCTGTAGCTCACGAAAGCTTATGCTCTAATAAATTTGTTAGTCTCTAAGGTGCCACAAGTACTCCTTTTCTTTTTGCGAATACAGACTAACACGGCTGCTACTCTGAAACCTCTTATTTAAGGGCAAGTGTTTATTTTTCAGATAATTGCTTGTTTTCCTTCAACACAAAGTATGGAGAATCATTCCTGGAGGTGGTTGCAGACACTAAGTCTTAAGAAGTGAAGTGCAGAATACCCTTCACCCTTGAAGACAGTACTTTAAAAGGATTGAATTTCCTTGTGACATGCTAGTAAAGTGTCATTGGAGGTGTCTCATTTTAGAAATTACAGATACCACAGTGCTGCTACTATTGGAAAAATGGTGAGATCACAGAAAACACCATCATATTTGAAACTAAGTAGCTTCTTTGTCAGCAATCATTTTCAGTAAAAATGTCAAAGAATTGATGGGCATGCAAAGTGAACTCTCCCCTCCGGGCAGGGCCATGTTGGGGAAGCTTTCATCAGTACTACCTGTGCCATACCTGGTATTTGAATACACAGAGTACCTCATTCCCCAGGGTGGATCTGTCAGCTCCCTTCCCAATACTAAAATGTGATTAATATTTATAAAAGGAAAATACATGACAAATCAGATGCATCTCACTTTTGATTTATTATGCACACTGTCCATGGTATCAGCTATGTGGGGAATCTGAATCCCAGTGCCATAGAAGCCTTTTAAACAGAAAGACCTTTTGATAACATCATCAAATGTTTAATAATGTCCTGCTGGAATATATTTGGCTCAGGGTGACCTGTAATTTTTCCCAATGGCTTTCAAAGCATTGTGTATTTGGTATTTAAATAAGTAGTTCCATTTATTTTGATGTGACAAAGCATGTTCTTATTGATGTATTCAATATACTGAGCTCCTGTGCTACATATACAGGATATGACAGAAGACTACCCAATTATATATCATTCTCATCAACCAACTCCATCCTGGTAGTGGAGGCAACAATAACTATTTCAGTGGGCAGAAACAGATTGTTGTTAAAATAACCAGGTTATTCTTCCATAAATTAAATGTGGGGAAACTCATTACAGCAACATATCAGTCTTATCATATCAGCTCTTATCAGTCTTTTGAGGTAACAGTAATACATTGAACTTACTTTGCACCTTTTTTCTGAGATTCAAAGCATTTTATATATCCTAAAGTCCATATTTTCAAAAAAAATGTAGTTACATGGATGCAAACTAATAATTGCTTATACAAAATTGGTAGTTACTTCCACAAACACTTTTTGTTGTTTTTTTCCACCTCCATTTGGCTAGGAGGTTGAAATCTATCCTCTGTGACGTAAGCACATGAGTTAGCCTTATTTTTTTTGTCCTCTACACCAGTGTTTTTCAATAACTGGTCCATGGATCAGTACCAGTCTCTGAGATCTCCCTAGCACAGTTTAGGAAGGCAGCAAGCCAGTCCCTGGTATCAAAAAGGTTGAGAAACACTGCTCTACACAGAACTACTGCAATGTGCGTTATACAAGGCTACAGAGGAATGAAACACTTTAGCTAGTGCAGAATGCAGCTACTCCCCTATTTAGCTGTGCTACTAATGTGGTGTACATTACGCTAAATCTTTGTAGAGTGAAATGGGTACAATTAAAGGTGATGATTTTGATCTATAAAGTCCTTATGTGGTTTGAGTTCTGATTACTCTCTCCCTGTGCACTGTCTGTATAGCTGGAGTGTTCTTGCTAATCTTCCCCTGACTGGAATTCTGGGAGACTTGCAGCAGACCAGGTCTTGGCAGAGGGCCCTCAGTTCTGAAATTCATTCCCTATCTGTTTGACAGAGCTTGGTGTTTATGAGAAAGAAGCTGAGTGGAAATTATGATCTTGGAAATTCATTTTTTAAAATGATTTACTCTTGATTTGTTTACTTTCGTTGATTGCTGAATATGTATTGGGGCCAGACGTTTTACAACAGAGGAGCACTTTTATAAATGATAAGTTATAAATCATGCATTTTGCATAATAGTTTCTGATTTGTGCTAGCACACACACATTTTGTGTGTGCATCTTTAAAACAATATTACTGTAATTAATTAACCTCACAGTACTCCTGTGAATTCGGTAAATATTACTGTCCAAATTATACACGGGCAAACTGAATTACATGGCTTACCCAAGACATACAGTAAGAGCTATGAATAGAATCTAGCAGACTCACTCTCCTAACCTTTAGATGATACTGCCTAGTTTCACAACCTATTACCCTTTCCCAATAGCTTTTAACCAAAATTCAGCAGTTCAACCACAAAGCATGTCAGAGGGTACTACAAAGTAATGTTAATGGGATTTCTGTCTTTAACACACATGTGGCATATTTTTAAAGTTTTTGGCCTCCTTTTTTGTGGTAGACCCATTTTTGATGGGGAGAAGGATGGTTTCACTGTTGATCATCCACATCTTTGCAATTCAAACTATGTGTGGCTGTTTTAACACAGGCTTTCTATGGGTTTCCTTACTTGAATTTGAATCCTGTCCTAAATCGAATGTGGATCCAAACACTTCTTTCTCATTCCATCTCTAGTTGCATGTAAAAATATATACATAGAGCCTGTTGCTTTAAAACAAAACGTAAAAGTATACAAGCAAGAAAGGTTGTTACAGGGGAAAAAGTTTCTATATGGCATATAAAGCTTTCCAGCAGCAGTTTTCAAACTGTGGGCTGTGGACTACATGTGCCTACAGTCCCAAAGAGCTGACTGATCACATAGAATAGGCTCCTCTTATGTATTTCTAGCTACTATATCACATTAAAAGATGCTAAAAGTACTTTTATTAATATATTCTCTCCATGTAAACAATTGCATTAGTGTCCACTGGGAAGCTGAGATAGCCCAAAAGGCAATCTCCGTATTAAAATGTTGTCCATACTGTGGCATTATCTACGTGGGGAAACTGACCATTCACAAAACAGAGTAATTATTCCAGAATGCAAGTGACTTTTATTCCAGAGTAGAGTGTCCACACAGGTAGCTATTCCAGAATAGATATAGTGGAATAGTTTATTGCACTATAACTATGCCAGTCAATTTCCCGAATTAGAAGAGGACTGTGAAAGAGTTTGAGAACCCCAGTAGTGTTGTACAATTCTCAAATTCCTCCTGAAATGTCAAGTGCATACAGGATGCAGTGTAGTTATAGCCATGTTGGTCCCAAGATGTTAGAGAGACAAGGTAGGGGAGGTGATATCCTCTATTGAACCTAAAGAAGCACTCTTGTGTGGTTCAAAAGCTTGTCTCTCTCACCAACAGAAGTTGGTCCAATAAAAGTATATTATCTCCCCCACCTTGCCTCTCGAAGTGCACACAGTATTCTTGTCCACTTCCTACCCTAAATTATTTTGCAATGTTGCTATGCACTGTTTAAACCGCCACTGCACTTTACCCTACTAAATATTGTATGCCAGTTGTGGGTTAAGTGATTCCGTTATATTAAGTTTGTAAAGCGAGTTGGGATATTTTGGGCTGAATGGCATTGGGGATGAAAGGCATATGGTAGTCACAATTTATTTATAATTCCTCCCAGTATCATGTGGATCTTTTTGCAACTCATGAACAGAAATGCATGAATAAAGTGAAGAATTCCTACTCAGCAGACTCAATGATAAAAGAAAATTAACAAACCAGGTTGCCTGTTTTGTTCCATTCACATTCACACTCCAGTGAAATCTTGGCCTAGCTGAAGAAAATGGCAGACCTCTCATTGATTTCAGTGGGGTCAAAATTTCATTCAGTTTTCAGTCCTCTGTCAGGGCTGGGGCAGGGAAAACCCCAACAGGGCAATACCAATCATTACACAATCAATCACTGTTGTTGCTGCTAGAAAACCAGAACTGGACTTAAAGTTAAACAAAGCAATTATTTTCAACAATGAATATTTACCATTGGTGGTGGTGGTTGGGGGGAACTTAATTTAGCTGAACTCCTGGTTGGTATGGTAGTCAGAATTTTAGTGGCTGTTGTCTTTTTCAATACCATATTTACTTAATTTTCCGAGTTTCAAAATATATCTAAATCTCTCCGGCCCCAGAAATGTTTGACATAGGACCCATCTCAAGAATTCCAAAGTAAGTTTTTCATTCCTCAAAAAAACCCAACAAAATCCAGTTTGTTAATCTTGAAATTAAAGTCATTTTGCTCTGCAAGGCACTTTAAAAATAAAATTAAAGCTATCTTTCATCCTTTCTGTAGCAGGATAATGATGGGGCAGTAGAAAATAGAAGCAATTGGAATATAAAAGCAATTTAGAGATTCTTGCTTAATCTCAGTAATTACCTTATTTAGAGCAGTCAGGGTTGGTTAGATAGAGTTATGTGTATGCTTCTGTATTTACAACTGTAAGTGCTTCCTGAGCTGGATTAAATATGTGATATAAATGTTATATCTGTTCTGCAAAATCATACCAAGAAAAAAACAGAGTATGATGAAGCAATAGATTTTTTTTACCTTGGGCAAAACTGTCACTATGGATACAAACTCACTTATATCACTGAGCATGCACGTGGGAAAGTAAAATCAGAATTTGACCTTGTAAGTGGACCTGTAAGGATAAGCCTCCAACTAGGACAAAAGGAGCATGTGAACTCACCTAGGAGTTTTTGCTAAGTACTGTTTTCACTAGGTGGGCATCTGCAAGGGGAAGCAGAAGACAGATGATCAGAGAGAAATACAGCCAGTCAGAAAGAGCAGCTTAAAGCATGGTGTCTGACCCTGAAAGAAACCTGAGAAGAGGTTTTTGAGTCAAGGGAGCCGGCTGAAAAGAGTGAGCAAAAGAAACGGTTTCCTGTTGTTTGATTCCTTCAGTGTTCAGAGAAACAGGGTTTTGTACATTCTTTGTAGATAAACAAAACTGCATCAAAGAAATATCTATCACCAATTTCTACTCCCAGCTGCAACTTCCCCAGAGCTCCAAATTTTGAGTAGCCACTGAGATCAAAAAGGGGCAACAATATGCACAGTATTTCCTACAGCAGTTTGACATTCAGATTAATTTGGAAATGTCAGATAAATTTCAACTCCCATTGAAGTTACCTAGAGTTGAGAGAACATAGGACCTTGTGGGAGAGACTCAGCACATTGCATTCAGTCCCATTTTTTCCTAGGTCACTGAAACCAAACATTTTCAGTTTGGGTACCTAGAATCAATGGGAACTGCCATATGCAGCATCTCTAAAAATCAGGCTACTTAATTAACTGCCTATCTTTGGTCACCCAAAATCAGGAGTCACAAATGGCTCCTTTGTGAGCCCCTCATGTCACTGATGCACCCATTGCATATGGATCACACACAAAAACCGAGATAAATTTGTCATAATTTGCCCATTTGTACACTTGGTATAATACTGCTTACCTACTTACCAGGGGGATTGGGAAGACTGATTAATTAGTTAATGTTTGGAAAGCACAATAAATATAGATATTACTTATTTTTTATATTTAAGAAAAGATCATGAGATTCTCATTTTTTTCCCTTTATAAAACCTAAATTTTGGACATAAACTGGCAGACATTGTATCTGTCGTTTTCCAAGGCATTTTCAGACATTTCCAAGATCCAGACAAGCTTTGTCCTTTAAACTGATTTGATTTCAGATAGTAGTTTAAGAAAGCTGCAGGGGGTTTTATTCCTTCAGTTTTGCTCCCAGAACAGCTTAAAAGTCTGACTATCAACCATTATTGAATACACACACACACAACAAACATCTACATTTTTTCTTGTACCATTATCTGTGTATACTTTGGAAGTATTTTTTGACATACCAGGCCAGATTGTTAGCTGCTGTAAATCAGCATAACTCTGTTAATTTTAGTAGAGGTATGCCAGTTTATATTAGCTGAGGATCTGGCCCACCGTCCTTTGAAGCAACGTTTTTTTCTCTGTGCAGATTGTGTGCTGCAAGCCTTTCAGAAATTTGTAGTGTATCGTTATCGTGTACAGGGCACTCTATTGTCTGATTGCAGTACTTCCTTGCAATAGGCTATAACTACACAGCCTTTTAAAAAAATCATTCTTGTTATACAGAACGTAATGTGGAGTATTCTGCACACAAAACAGTGCTGAAGAAATGGTCTTGGTAGCAAAAAGGGAACACGTTCATTCTTTTCTACAGGGCTTTAATCAATTCTCAGAAAAGTCTAGCTGATACTGAAAATGGAAGAGAATAATTAGCTTCTTTTTTGGAGATTATGGTACTCAAAAATTCTGACATTACTGTTTTACTGCACAGCAGGGGGAAGAAATTGCTTAAGGTGGAGATACGTAGCATATGCACAAGTATATCAGTTCCAGCTTCTCTGAAAAGGGATTGGAAATTTGACTAATATATAAAATCTCATTGTGGGGTGTGGGAGGAATGTAGTATGATCTATACATAGTTAACTCTAGTAATGGCTAACACTGCAGGAACTCTGCATATAACAAACCATATTTAATACGTTATACTGTTTCCCACTCTCCACTGGTGAAAAGTCAGCTGACCTCAAACATCCAACCAAAAAAAATCCTCCTTCCTCTTAAAACAGAACACAATTGGCAATGCATCCACTCAAGAGAGGCCCAGAACTGGAAGAAGGGGTGTTTCTGCAGGTTAGGATTGAGGCACAGTTGTAAAGTACCATTTCAAGCCTTCATTGCATTTTAATGTGTACTCAGTTCAGTTGCGTTTCTGGCTGTCTGCAAGAATCCCCTAAATACAAATATAAATAGGTTTCAGTGAAATCATTGGACTTCAGCGGGAGCAGAATCAGGTACTTCCTCATAACTGATCTGCATAACCACCAAATTATTAGCATGGTTTAAGTCACCTTTGGTATAATTTATACTAGCGATGCCATTCTCTAGAAATCCAATGATTCGTTTTGGCAGGTGTCCCAAGAATTGGTTGCTTTGGTCATTTGGTATGACTTCTGGCAGGGAGATTAAACATGTTCATCCCCCACACAATCAGGGGCTATTTTCCATAACCAGGTTGCAGTCTTAGAGGTGACCCATCTTAATCCTTGGGGTTATCCTCCTCCTATTTACCAGTAGCGTGGAGGGAATAATACATAATTTACAACTAATACCCACCTCCCTTATCATCAAGTAAAAGGCAACCATGTTCAGTCAGTTTATAGTAAATCGTACGATTGCATAGCTGATTGCAAACTATGCCCAAGTTTGTAAAATGCTTTGGGATTCTTTGGCTTGAAATGTGCTATATAAAATATTAGATACTGGGCTTGCAAGCAGTCATTGACTTCAGATGGCAGAGGATCAAGTCTATCATAAATTATTCTGTAAACTCTGTAAACTTTCCGCTACACCTAGTTTCTAATATTTTAGTGATATAGCTGTATCATATCTTTAAGGTGGGAATAGGTAGGGCCATCTGGAAAGAAAGATTTTGTTTGCTCTTTTGGCTTTTTCAGAGGAAAGGGCTCAGGTAAACTCTTTATTCAGCTTCAGTGTGTTACTAAACTAAGACACCCACTGTTTCCGACCCCATTAGGCTAATTTCCAAGAGAACTTGCCCATAAAATTATTCCTTTCCACTTGGCTTGCAACAGAATACATTTTGCACATTTATATACAGCAAATTTCTTCCTCAATGCTAAAGAAAAAAAAAGCTTTTGTTACAGCCTTCTGTGGCTTGGCAATGTGAAATGGGTTTGTTTACATAGCCAGTAGCCATACAGTAAATTTGTAGCATGTACTGGGGAAAGAATCAATTACTTCATTTACACCTTAGTTTAATTCATATTTGGAGCGATCAGTCATTGTTTCAAAGGAAGCCAAGCACTGCAGGATTCCATTTGGAGCTTATCTTCAGCTTCCCAGGCAATAGGTCAAGCAGCTTCAATGGATCAGGATCAGCTTCAGTTGAGATAGAAAAGCTCATTTTCATGGTCCCTCAATGCTCGGCTGCTTCCTTTCTCCCCTGGAATGAATAAATAATGAGTTTGTGTGATTACACACATGATTAAGAGAGAAGAGTATTTGTCTGTAGCTGTCCTCTTTAAAACTCTCAATATACACAAATATAACTTTGCCTCCTGAATAGTTTCAAAGATTATTTCCGTACATCTGAGAACAAATAATGTATTTCACTAATATATAAACATTATTTCAGAGAGACAATGTGAGTGAGATAGTATCTTTTATTGGACCAAAAAAAATATTTCCTCACCCACCTTATTTCTCTAATATCTTGGGACCAACACTGCTAGAACAACACTACAAAAAAACATTATTTTAGCAATTCGGATGCTGGTAAAAGATCCCAAATTAATAACCTACTAAACCCTCTATTTATCTTCTGAACACAATCAGTATAGCTTTGGCGACTGCTAGACAAACTTCCCACCACCAGCTTTCCAACATACCTCAGCCATGCTCTGGAGTGACCTTCCCTAAGGAGAGATGTTTTTATGCTCATTGAGTCCATGGAGACTCTGAATTGTTCAGGGGCTCAAATTAGAACCAAGGCATCTTAAGAGTTTCTCATTGGGAGCTGAGGCATAAAGGAGTGAAATCTAATTGTGATGCACTGGCTCATGTAAATTGCTTAAGTGGTACAAACTTAAACAATTTCCATCTGCCCCAGGCTTCAGCATGGGTTCTCACCCGTGGATTCTCTTAGATTTGCACCAGTGCTCTATTCTTCCGCAGAACACCAGCTCCCAGGGTTGCCTCCCTGGGTTCTGCCCTGTTTCAAGGCCTATCACAGGGGCTAACTCCATTCTTGTAAAAAGAAAAGGAGTACTTGTGGCACCTTAGAGACTAACAAATTTATTTGAGCATAAGCTTTCATGAGCTACAGCTCACTTCACGAAAGCTTATGCTCAAATAATTTGTTAGTCTCTAAGGTGCCACAAGTACTCCTTTTCTTTTTGCGAATACAGACTAACACGGCTGCTACTCTGAAATCCATTCTTGTTGTTTTCCCCACAGTTCTCCTTCTGCCAGAACTCAAGACCATCTCTTTCCTAAGATTCCTCCACCTAACTGTAGGTGAAGGGAGTAATGATACAGAAGCTGAACAAGACTATGACAGAAAACTACAAGCTTTTCTACGGCAATTCAGAGACAAGAACATAAAACTCCACCCAGAAAAAATGTGACTCAAATCGTGTGAGATAGACACTGGACACGTGCTCATAGCAGAGATTCTGAAAGCAGATCTCAACAAGATCAAGGCAGTCAGAGACATGCCAGCTCTAGTGGATGTGAAAGGGTTACAGCACTTCACAGGAATGATAAATGTTATATCCAAGTTCCGTCCTCACTGGGCTGCAGTAGCGGAACCCATATAACAGCTCACAAGGCAGGATGTTGAATGGGACTGAACAAGTCACTAACAGCAAGCATTTGACATGCTGAAACAAATGATAACACATGCCTCTGTTCTGAAGTACTACCATCCAGGAGAGCCACTGACACTCCAGTTTGATGCATCAGAGAAAGGACTGGGTGTAGCTCTTTAGCAGGAGCAGTCAGCCACTTAGGCCAGTAGATCTCTGTCAGAGACTGAACCAGGCTATGCCCAGATAGAAAAAAAGCTTCTGGCTGTGGTATTTGGAGTGGACTGATTGCATCAGTACATCTATGGCCACCCAGTAATATTGCAGTTGGACCACAAACCCGTAGAGACAATCATGGCAAAGCCCTTTCTTACTGCTTCAAAGAGATTACAGCACATGTTGATGTGACGCCAGTGCTACCAGGTAGAGATCAGATATTGTCCAGGATGACTACTGGTGTTAGCTGACACCCTGAGCAGGGCATATGTACCCAGCATAACTAAGTTAGGAGAAGGAGATCAAGACGCTGAATCCATTAATATGCTGCACTAACTCCCAGTTTCCACAGGAAAGCTGACAGAAATCAAACAGGCTACGGAAAAGGACATTCACCTACAGGCAGTCAAGAAAGCAATACCAGCAGGATGGCCAGAAGACAAAAGTCCAAATACTATATTTTCAAATTAAAGATTAACTGAGCGTACAGTATGGAATCATGTTTAGAGAACATGTTGTACCTTCCTCATCATGTAAGGATACCTCACACCTGGGCACTGACAGCTGTCTTAGACAGATTCAGGAGTGTGTTTACTGGCCAGGAATGAATACATGATTCCACTCCTTGATGGAAGGGTGTGACGCCTGCCAGTCATGTGATAACAGCCAGCAGAAAGAGACTGTTGGGCTGACTGCCTAACCACAAGGAAATGTGTGAGCAGACTTACCTTCAATGAAAAGCAATACTTGATTACAGTTGACTACGGTTCAAATTTTTGGGAGCTCAATGCCTTACCTGCTACAGGAAGCAAGTCAGTGATTGGCAAACTGAAGGCCCACTTTATGAGAGATGGCATTCTGGACACTGTATTCCCTGATAACAGCCCCAGTTTGCCTTGGAAGAATTAAAGGAATTTGCACACAAATGGGAGTTTGACCACCCCACCTCCTCCTCAGCATACCCCTAGTGTAATGCTAACTAAGATGGGATCAGCTGTGAAAACAGCTAAGGGGCTAGTATACAAGGTTTTTTCTTGCAATTCAGACCCTAGTTAGCATTTCTGGCACACAGGAATACCCCATCATGGAGGCCAAAACAGTCCATCACAAGCATGGATGGAGATACCACCAAGAGGCGATGGCCGGCAATCAGAGAAAGCAGGCACTAGCGTACGACAGGTCAGCGAAGGACATACTGGCCCTGGATATAGGCATTCCTGTGAGGATCCAGTAATTAGAGAGACACCAGAAGGAACGGACTAAAGGAGTTGTGAGGGTGCAGTGGCACCAAGGTCATACGAGGTGATTACTCAAGCGGGACAAGTAATCCAAAGAAACAGGAGGCACTTAGGGACCAGCAGACACAATGCCCAGAGAGAGCTTTCCGAGAGACAGAGACCACCACAGAATGCAGAGACTGACCCCAGAGGGAGGAAAGAGACTCCACAGAGAGAAAGTTTGCTGTACTCAGAGACAGATGACAGAGGGACAGAAATAGGTCACTTCTGGTGTGGTCACCTGTTGAGGAGACCAAACTAGCTCAAAGACTATGTAAACAGCTGAGACTTTGGTCAAGGCAAGAGTCCAAAGATGTTGGGCTGGAAGCAATGCATCCTCATGGACACAGCAGGGCACAGTTGCCAATTTTTACATGGTAAATAAGCACCCCAACTTTCACAATAAACCAAAAATAAAGCTAATCCCATTTCAAAACAAGGCCAAAACAAGCCAATTCCTAAAAACCCCAACTCTCTATGTGACTAGATCCCCCCGGCTTGCAGTCTGGGACTGTGGTGGGCCCACTGTGCACCCCTGACTCTCCAGCCCATTCCCCTGTTTGCCAGGAGCTGATAAAAAAAAAGAAGCAACAAACTACAAGCCAAACAAGCTACAAGCCAAAAACTAGCCAACAAGCAACTTACAAGCCAATTAAGCCAAAAAACAAGCCCAATTTCAGCGGGGGGAGGGGGATTTGTGAGTTTGGCATGTCTGCAGCAGGGCACAGGGTTTAATGAAGTTCCACTTGTTCAACTTAACCTGCATTCACCTTCGCATTTTGCCAATAAAACACAGTTCAGTTCCATGGACCTCTAGCATCCCCATGTAAAACCTCAGTAGAGTGCTTGGCGGGGCTCTGGGGCCACCCCTCCCAGCCCTAACTCCAGTAGGGGCTCCTTGATTGAGTGGGGAGGCAGGTGCCCCAGTCTGTTACTTCCTGTGCAGGGGTCCCCAGCTGAGGGGCTACCCTGTGTTGCTGTCCAGGTATGGCTGGGAAGGGAGGCGGAAGTTGCTGGATTTCCACTCAGACAGCCAAGAGGTGCAGGGGTGCCTGACTCCCAGCTTTGTTGTGCGCATCCCTGCCTCCCCTATGATCAGAGGGCATCCTTTTTTTTCTGCCCAAGGCAAGGGGTCCTTTACTGCTGCACAGGCTGAAGGGTCCTGGCAGGAGGATTATGACCCTCTCTGCTCCTGCTGCTCATAAGTAATTTGGCCTGGAACAGTTTTAGCTTGGCTCCAACAGATAAGTAAGTTCTGGTACTTTTTTGTAGGACTCAAGCATTGGCATGTTTGTCTCCTACACTATAATTTTACATTAAACTACTTGTAATTTTCCTCATTATATACTGTTTTACATTTTGAAGGTATTCACTTCCTTTCTTCATTCAGTTTCTTTCTGCTGTATAGGATCCCAACCCTGTGAAATGCTGACCTCCTTCAACTAGCTGATGTCAATGGGAACAGAGGACACTTTATTTCACAGAGCTGGGCCCTGAATTTGTACGTTCCTAATTACACCTAACAGGATTTGCATAATTATGAGAGTGGCAGCACTTCAGCTGATCTGCTTTAACAGAACAGAGCCGTCCAGCTTTCCAGAAACTGCTTGAATTATCAAGCCAAGTATGTTACAAAGTTTAATCAATGTATTTCATAATGCAAACCTCTTCCTCTTAGTGCATTTTGCTTCCTTCTATCTACAATACAGTATTTTTATAATAACAAATTAAAACAGTCCATGAAATAATACACTAATGAAAATGTAATCACTTCCAGAATACAAAGCATATGCTAATCTTCTATTCTGTGTAGAGAAAAAACAAAATCATATGGGCATGTTCCTTTCAACACTAACATGGTCTGAAAATAACCTGTATAAAACTGAAGCAGCTACAAATTAGCACAGCTTCTTTCTGTAGCTGATGACTCACAGTCCCATTTCTTTCCTTCACATACTATCATCATGTTTCACTTTTTTTTAACATACAAGAGCAATGCCCTGCTTAGAGCGTGAGGTAGAGGAAGAACACTTGGCCCCTTGTGTTCCCCTTATAAGTGGAGATTAAATGGCAGCTCTCAGGTTCTCCCCAGGGGCCCTATCCTGCAAGATGCTGAATACTTCCTACAGATTGCACTCATTCAGAGTTCAAGTTGCTCAGCCTCTCACAGGATTAGTAGCCAAGGCCTAGATCCTTAAAGATTATCTAGGCTCCTAGCTCCTATTGACTTAAATGGAGTTAGGTGCCAAAATACTTTTGAGGTTTTGGGCCCAAGTGCTGAGTGTGCTAACCATACTGGGAGATTAAAGGTATGTCTACACTGCAATTAAAAACCTGCAGCTGTCCCATGCCAGCTGACGCGGAGCTTGGGCTAAGGGGCTGTTTAATTGCAGTGTAGACATTTGGGCTTGGGTTGGAGCCCCGGCTGTTGGATCCTGTAAAGCGGGAGAGTTCCAGAGCTCAGGCTGCAGCCCAAGCAAAGTTCTAGGCTGCAATTAAACAATCCCTTAGCCCAAGCTCTGTGAGCCCAGGTCAGCAGACAAGAGGCCAGCCACAAGGGTCTTAATTGCAGTGTAGACATATCCTAAGAGCATATCTGAGCTTGGTGGTCAAAACAAAACAAAACAAAAAACTCTGTACTGACTAACTGCTAAGAAACACAATATACTTCTCTGTAACCTGTGGTCTGGTAATTTACCCTGCTTCTAAGAAAGCGAGAGTGATACATAGCTTCAAAAATCTCATGTGAGAAAGGAGAAGCAGGAGTATTGCATGTATCTTCTGGCACCACTTCCATCACTGGAAATAAATGGGGAAGCTACTGTAAAGTGTTCTGGCCAAGCTACATACAAAATTGTTTCTGTATTTTCACTGAGAACTTACTCAGGTTCTTATGCTGCACCTATGTAATCTTTCCCACTGTCTATCACATACTTGATGACGGGTGGTGGTGTGTATAGGGTGACCAAATGTCCCGATAACAAGGCTGCTACTCTGAAACCAATTTTAAAGGGACAGTCCTGATATTTGGGGCTTTTTTTAATATGGGCTCCTATTACCCCCCACTCCCTGTCCCAGTTTTTCACACTTGCTATCTGATCAGCCTAGGTGTGTGCGCTGTTAAATAGTTGCTGAGTTTCTCCCCAGAGATAGCTGCACTTGAACGCTGGGTGAAGTGATTCCTATACTATAGTGCTTTTAGGTACTTCTGGAAGGAAGATACGTTTTACTGTAAGATCATTGGGCCAGATCTTCAGTTGGTGTACATCAGCAGCGCTCTATTGAAACAATGGACTACTATTGATTTACACCAACGGAGAATAGTACACGGTCTATCTAAATTAACTAGTTCTTCTGTCATCCCTAAAAAATTGATTCCTGAGGCCATAAAATGAATGCAAATTAACTACTTACTGCTGACTATATATCAGATACAAGAGAGTGAGTCAAACAAGGGTGAGTGAATCCTGGACCATTACTATAGTGCACATCCTATCTACTATCTATGTTTTAGGAACACTGGTGAGTATAGTTGATAGCTTCTCTTCATATGCAGAGAATGATTTAAATACCTCGACAACAGCACATGCCTGAGCAATTTAGAGCCACGTAGTTACTTAAAGAGACTAACTGATCAGAAATCCCTGTGAAAAATCACCTTTTAAAATCAAAATGATCATTTTTGACACTGCTGGCAGTAAAAACAACTAACAGTAAAATTGTGGAGCATCGTTTAGTTCAAAAAGCACACACTGGGCCAAATTCCGCACTGACTTATACCCAGGTTCTGCCTTTGAAATTAATGAGATGTATCACTTTGGGTGTAAATCAGAACAGCAGTTGGCCCTTTGTGTTTTACAAAGACTTCTCTTTCTGTCTGCAACCTATGCATGAACCTGCCACCTGGCAATGCATGAAGGAGAAATAAATATTGGTAGAGAGCATTTTGATCAAGGATAATAGCAAAAACATACCAAACAAACAAAACTGGACTAAAGCTATATATATAGGGTGAGCTGAGATTTCCTTCTATATTATGACAATGGGATTTTTTTTAAATAAGTGTATAGTTTTTGCCTGTTTTTTTAAATTAATGGGAGGTTGGCAATTGTAAGTAGTGAAAAACCAGTCCCCGATTTGATAGCACAAGTGTTCAGAAATTGACCTATGGGCTACATGAGATCAAGAAACCCACAAGTGCTCTGGTAACAGAACTCTCTTTTGAGTACCTTAAAGATCCAGTGCTTAGTCCCCAACTCTAACACTTTTTATAGACATGAAATTCCATTCGCCAGTGTCTCCTGTAAATGTGTGTCTATGCCAGTGCCACTGACATCTACTGGGAAGCTTTAGAACTGGAGCTTCTGAACCTAGGAGAATTTACTAGAGCTTTTTGTTAGGTCAATTGAAAGGGGCTTGTGCCTTTTTTTTTTTTTTGAGTAGAAGAATCTGAATTCTATTCCCACTATCTCCATCAATTTCTGTGCACCCAGGGACCTAATCCAGCAAAGGATTTAAGAATGTGCTTAAATCCATCCCTATTCAGTGAAGCATTTAAAGCACAGCATGTACTTAAGTCCCATTGAACCCATGCTCAAGTACCTTGCTGAATAGAAATGGGTTGCTGAATTGTGGCCCAAGCTGTAAGGTGATGAGTCACTTATGTGCTAGGCTTCACCCAATCCACAAGCCAAGAACTGGTCTAGTGACTCTCGGGACAGGTATATAAGCCTCACAGAAGGCACCGCAGCTCAGTCTGCTCATTTGTCACTTCAGAACTTGGACTCTCTGCTAGCGGCAACAGATTCCCCAAGCCCTGTTTTTTGTCCAGCCCCATTCCTAGTCTTGCTCCGGCTCTGCTCTAGCTCCCACCCTGTTCCTAGACCTTCTCCAGACTTGCTTTCACTCCAGCCTTTCTCCAGCCCTGCTCTAGACTCTTGATTCTGGCTCTGCCCCTCTGGCTCTGACCACTATGCCTCAACCATCTCCATCATGCTTTCTGATACAAATGCATGCATCAGAGAAACAATTTTGACGGTTGAGAGGCCTGGTATAAAAAAAGAATCCCCTAATTATGATTTTACCTGAACTGAACACTTGTTTTTTTGACGAAAAAGCTGACTTTATATGTGACCATTTATTTTGATAAGCAACATAAGAACATAACATAAGAACATAAGAACATGTATTCCAGAACCTTGGCGGGCCTGTTGTAGTAGATATAAACCAGTCTATCAAAAGGCTGACCAGTTCCCCATAATACATCTATACTCCTCACCACGTCCTAGGCAGCTAGGGATTGTTTTACATTATTCTGCACTTCTATGGTGCCTTCCATATGAGGAATAGAATAGAAGCATGCTTTTGCTCCTTATAAAGACAAGAAGTCTGTGGGGGAAGACATAACAGGGGGCTTTGTGATGACATGAAATGTACAGTGTAATCAGTATAAGATTCTAACAAAACTTGTCACAATATAGCAACTTTGTCTTTTAGCTGTCACATTATATCCTTATGCTGATAAAAGCAATAGCTGACAACTTGATTTAAGTTTTAAATTGTACCAGTAGTCTACAGTATATACATAGAATTCATGATTACCTCACATAAATATATTATTTATGTGTGATTTTTTTAAATATCAGTTGTTTTATAGGTTATTAAGAATTCTAATGGTTAATTAGACCCCACAATTGCAGCTTTATTATGCATTGCATTTATCTGTATGACACAATGCTATTACCAAGTCCTGGAACCAGGGCCGGCTCCAGGCACTAGCGTTCCAAGCAGGTGTTGAGGCGGCAATCTGCAAGGGGCAGCAGTCCGTGTGCTGTTAGAGCGTTTCCGTGGCAGCGGCAATTCTGCGGCAGCCTCTCTCTTTAGCTATCTGCGGCAGCAAGTCAGCTGCAGCTTCTATCTTCAGCCACTCGTGGCGGTGGCAAAAACAGTAGAGGCGGCCCTGCTGGGAACAAAAATTGCTTGAAATTCATAACCCCCAACTTGCAAATATCTACAAATTGCATATAAATAATTAATCTCACAGAGGAATACAAAAATCAAAGCCAACTGGAGTCTGCTGTTAAAATGCATACAGGGCTGAAATCTGCAGTCCTTAAGCAAGCAAAACTTCTACTTAAGTCAATGGGAAGTTTGCCTGTGTAGAAACAGCAGGCCTCAGGCCCTAAATGGAAGGAACAATAAATGATGTTTTCGTAGAAATGAGCTGAGCTGATCTGATCTGATCGGCGCTATCTGAAAAACTCTAGGTCTCTCAGAACATCAGGGTGCGTGTCTCCTCACTGTGCACTGTGTGCCTGCTCAGATAAGGTTGATACCATGATTGTTGTTTATATGCTGAGTTCCATAGGAATCCTTGCCCCTTAATTTTCAGGACCAATTTTGCCCCATTGTTGCAAGGTTAGAAGATAAAGAGTCGGGTGGGATGGAAAAGAACAAATGTTGGGAGACTCCCTTCCCCAGCACAGATATATCATAGCAGGGCAGGATTCTTCTAGGATAGAGGAAAACCATGCCAGTGTCCAAAGAGGCAGTCTTCAGTGCATAGTCTGTGTAGAGTGGTCAGCTTACTAATGTCTGAAAACTGGATCCCCCGCCTCACCTCTTTCCCCCAGACCCTGTCCCTTTGAGGCCCTGCCCCCTGCTCGCTCCTCTCCCCCCACTCCTAGTAGCTCACTGCTCTCCTCTCCCTCAACTCCAGCATGAGCAGCCCCAAGGGACTGGCACACCCCAGGTCCAGCAGGCTGCCTGGAAAAGCAGGTCAAAAGAGTGCTGCGTCTGCTGGTGAGCTAGGATGCGGCCATGCTTCATGCCAGCTTCCCACCTCCCTCTATGCCCAGCAGCCCCCTGCCTCCTTCTTCGCTGCCCTCTGGGAGCCCCTTACCCTGCTCACCATGGGCCCCTGCACTCTGTTCTTCCCCACAGCCCTGCAAACTGTGCTCCTCAAATGGGCCACCCACAGCTCAAGCCAGTGCATGCGTACTGCCATGAGAGCCACCGCTTCAGGGATGGATGACAGGCTGACACTTTCCCCCACCTGTGATAACCAGGCTTTTAGTGTCCGGTCAGTACATCTGACTGGACACTGCCAGATTCCCTTTTTGACTGGACTTTGTGGTTGAAAACTGGCAACCCTAACTCTGATAAGCAGCAGACCCTAGATGGGGTGCACACTCTTGCTTCTGAAAAGTAGCATCGATCCTACAACACATTCACCCCAGCTGCTCTCCCTCTTCTCTCCAATCCTGTTCTGTGCATGTATGATCTCTCTGTACCCACAGTGTGGCCACTCTATTCTGTTTCCCTGTTCCCAGAATTGCTCCAGCAAGTACCACAAAGGACAGGATATTGCCCTAAAGTACAGTTCACACATATATAAGCTGGGTCTGAATGAACTCTCCCCTGACAGCTAGCTGAGATGGGGAGAGATTTCAGGAGCAAACTGTATTTACATGAGCACACCTACTCTGCTTAGATATCCAGCAGATAAAGCTGTGGTGCTCAAAGTGATCAACTTTGGCTGGTGTTGGGTTAAAAATCACTATAGTACTGAATGCAGGGGTAGTGAAATTTGTTATCAGTGTTGTTGTCTTTATTGTATGAATAAAGGGGAGCAAAACTGTGCTTAACCTATCCCAAATGAGGGGGTCACCTAAGATGGAAGAACCTCATTAAGCCAGGGGCTTGAATGCCAAAGCCCTGTGAAAGTAAGAGGGGTGGGGACAAAAGTCCTAGCCAGGAGGTATGGACTTTCCCTATGGGTCATCAGTCAGGTTTAACCTGTTCATTTCCACTGTTCAAAGATAGAAATAAATAGGCTTCATTAGAAGCTTTTTGTTATGTTTTGAACTCAGTGAGAGCTGAAATCACCTGTGGTAGGGCAGTGTTTCTGCCCAGCATGCTGAAACCTAAAAATCACTAAGAGATTGACTGACAGAGGTCCCAGCAGAGAGGTAGGTAGCAGCACAAAGTCACTGACTGGTCTCTGGCAAAAGTGGTGAGCAGCCGATGAAAGTGGCGAGGAGCCAGCAGGGCGGCTAGGCGGCAAGGAACAGCAGCTGGCGAGGCAGCCAGTCAAAGCAAGTGCTCAGATGGCAGAGCAAGCCAGGTGTCTTCTTCCCTGGGTGGGAGGTGAACTCACACAGATGCACTTCTGAATCCTGGATCCTCACTGACCAAGGACACCCACTGTGAGCGGGGTATAGTGAGGGAGTAGAGAGGGACACAGAAAAGGAACTTTTGGTTGTAGAACTCAAGAATAGGAGGCAGAAGACTCTGGCCCATGCACTCTGGGATGGGTGTCCTGCTCACAGTTTTAGGCTTATGAATCCTCCTTCCAGCATGTTCTCTAATTAATGTCAGGTGTCTTCTCTCCTTCATCCCAAACCCCTTATCCCTGGCCCCACCCTGGAGCCCACACATTCCCAGCTGGAGCCCACACCCCCTCCCGCAGACTGATCCTCTTGGCTCCAGCTTGGAGCCCCCTTCTGCACTCCAAAACCCTCAACCGCAGCCCCACCTCAGAGCCTGCACCCCCAGTCGGAGTCCTTACCCTCCAACACTCTAACACCCTGTCCCCACCCATTAAAAGTGAGTGAGAGTGATTGATGGAGGGAGGGAGGATGGAGTGAGCAGAGAGCAGGGCCTCGGAGAGGGGGTAGGGGTAGGACAGGGGTATTCAGTTTTCTGCGATTAGAAAGTTAGCAACCCTAATACAAAGCCCCAGCTTATCACCAGTGGATAGAGAAATTTCTGTTTAATAGAAGCATGTATAGTATACAGCAGCGGTCAGCAACCTTCGGCACATGGCCCATTGCTGACGGGCTGCAAGACATTTTGTTTACATTGACCATCCACAGGCATGGCCCCCCACAGCTCCAGGTAGCCGCGATTCACCGTTCCCGTTCAATGGGAGCTGCGGGAAGTAGCATGGGCCGCAGGGATGTGCTGGCCACCACTTCCCACAGCTCCCACTGGCTGGGAACGGTGAACTGCAGCCAATGGGAGCTGCGGGGGGCCATGCCAGTAGGTGTCAACGTAAACAAAATGTCTCACGGCCCGCTGGCAGATTACCCTGATGGGCCGTGTGCCGAAGGTTGCCAACTCCTTGTATACAGGATCTGCAGCCTTCCATATCAACAGAAAAGTGGAACTGTTTTCAAAATATATAGCTCTTTGCTGACTATTGTTGCATACTTTTGCTGTGTGAAATTTCCACAGCTGTTGCAATGGCATCTCAGATCTGGGCTGCAATTGTACCTCCCCCTGGTTTTCTAATTCTTGCCCCGGGGGTTGAAACTGCCAGCTTTTCTAGCTTTTTTAATTATTTATTTGAAGTTTTGCTAGTGACCTCTTTGTGAAAGGCCCTGGCATTTGCTGGAAGCTGGGAACACAACTTGCCAGCAGCAGCAGCTGGAGAATCAGTGGGTAGGAGAAGGCACCAGGCATGCTGAGCTTCAACGTATTGCAAGGGATGGCTGTATTTGCAAACGGGAAGTGAAATGATTCTGTTGTTTTCTTTCTCCCTTAAATCCTGCTTCTCCTCTGATGCTGCAGAGGCCTGCTCCCTGGGAGAACTAGGGATTGCCACAAATTCATTGCTAGAAAGGCTTCAAATGAATAAATAAAATCATTTTTAAAAAATCAGTTCCTTATGTAATACCCACTGATTTACTTGTGGAGGACACCATTTCCAACTTCTATTGTGCTGCCTCATTCTCCCTGTAAATGCTTTCCTGGTTATGGTCACTTACTGTAGATTTACATACTCATCCTCTGCCTACATGTTACTAAGGCCTTGTCTACACTACAGGGGAAATTCGATCTAAGCTACGCAATTTGAGTTACGTGAATAGCGTAACTCAAATTGGCGTAGCTTAGATCTACTTACTGCAGGGTCCACACGATGCGATGTCGACGGGAGAGGCTCTCCCATCAACTCCCCCTACTCTTCTTGATCTGGTGGACTACAGGAGTCGACAGGAGAGCGATCTGCAGTCGATTTAGCAGGTCTTCACTAGACCCGCTAAATCGACTGCAGATGCATCAATCACTGCTCGTTGATCCCCCGGTAAGTGTAGACAAGCCTTAAGACTATTGGGTGGCTTAAGTGGAACTGATGAACAAGTGCATCTTGGAATGTATGTACTGGAGAAACAGAACACTCACCACATCCCTCAAAATCACATTTTTATCCAGTCACCCGTGCCCTTGATTTGTTTTTTGCACCTGTTAGCATTATGAAATCCATTTTGGGTGGAATTTTCAAAAGCATGTTAGGGAGCCAGGCGTACAAGACCCATTGACTTTCAATATGACTTGTGTTCTGTGACAGGATCAGGCCAGATGGCTACAGGAAAGTAATAGAAGGCAGATATATTAGCCCCAGGTTAATTAGGTCCCTTTTCCCTGAATAAGGTAACAGAGAAGGTTCCAGAACAATCAGGAACTTTCTGGAAACAATTAAGCCAGACAGGCTGATTAGAACACCTGCAGCCAATCAAGAAGCTGATAGAATCAATTAAGGCAGGCTAATCTGGGCACCTGGGTTTAAAAAGGAGCTCACTTCAGTTTGTGGTGTGCGTGCGAGGAGCTGGGAGCAATAGGCGCAAGAAGCTAAGAGTGAGAAGGCGTACTACTGGAAGACCGAGAAGTACAAGCATTATCAGACATCAGGAGGGAGGTCCTGTGGTGAGAATAAAGAAGGTGTTGGGAGGAGGCCATGGGGAAGTAGCCCAGGGAGTTGTAGCTGTTGCACAGCTATTACAGGAGCCACTGTAGACAGCTGCATTTCACAGGGCCCTGGGCTGGAACCCGGAGTAGAGGGTGGGCCCGGGTTCCCCCCTCCCTCCATAGCCCCAACTCCCTACTTGATACAGGAGGAGTTGAACTGGACTGTGGGTTCCACCAGAGGGGAACGTCTCTGGCCTGTTCTCCGATCCACTAGGTGGATCAACAGTAACTGTGGGGATTGTTCTTCTTCCTTTCCCCATGCGGGCCAGTGATGAGGCTAACAGAGTGAACAGCAGATTTGAGCCATGAAAGTGGCCAAACTGAGGGCTGCCGTGAACCTCTGAGGTGAGAAAATCCGCCAATAAGCGCAGGACCCACCAAGGCAGAGGAGGAACTTTGTCACAGTTCCTAACTCTTTTTTATGCTTTGAAAATCCCACCTTAGTTTTTAGTACATTAAAGATAAAAGCAGATGGCTCAACTAGGATTGGCAAGGAAAGCTCATTAGAAGTAAAAGCAGTGGGAGTTCTAAAAGAGGAGAAATGGATTGGTTTCCTTTTGTTGATTTAGGATATCTCATTGAAACCCAGACCACCTTAAATGTCAATAAGAAAACAATCTATTTATCCCCCATAGAATGTACTTTTGATTATGCTTCTTATGTCACAATGTGGTAACACTTGTGCTTGAACATTTAAATGATCTTTTTAGGGAATTTATATATAAGTTTGGAGGGTTTTTGGGAGGAAAGAATAATTTGGGTTGTAAAAACTGCCTGCAAAGTCATGGGCAAAATGAAACTATCTGATACATCCAGCATAGCAGAGAACATAATGGTATTTATATCACTGAACCACAAAGAATAGACTCATCAGCGAACAACTTACAAAAATTGCCCACAAAGAAAACTCCCAGAGCAAAGTACAGCTATTTCATCTCATTCAGAGAGATTAGGCCTTTTTGTAATTTTTAAAAAGATGGTGTGGCAAGATTGGCAGTGCTGGAAGGTGGAATTTTTAATCTAGCTCATTCCAATCTGAGCAGCAGAAGAAAAGAAATTCAGCACGAAAAACAAAACTAAACAAGCTAATACATGTGTGGGGACATAATCCAAAACAAAGATGTGTCAACAGAGCAAGGAACCTGGAAAGCATTGGTTCTAAAAGAGACAGGGGAGGAGAGTGGACTGTAAATTAGGGAGAAAACCACATTCAGTTGAAACTGTAGAGGGAATTTTAGTTAGTCAGAATGTAATTGTCCATTGTGGAATTTGGTCAGGGCATTGGGACTAACAACCCTATGGTTAAGATACATAATTAGCCAAGGAATTTTTAATGATCGCAAGTGGTAAGGAGCTCAACTGTGCGTATCCTCCAGAAGGTTCACATCACTACCACATTGACTGATTATTCTATTTTTCAGATATAGTTGACTTTAGATGCTGCAGCCTCTGTTTCTTGGTTTTGATTATTTAAAACTCATTGCAGTGAGCGTGTCACAGATTACTCTACCTCCCTGGCATCCTGGAGTGGGAATGGTTCAGTGTTACAGTGCCATCTATTGAATCACTAGCACTACTTGCTGCAGCTCTCTGGCTTCTTTTTAGATGTTCCAACAAGCGCTCACTAGGTCCAGCTTTGTTTAGCTTATGAGACCAGCCAAGCTAACAACCCCAAAGGGGTGTGACTTTCCTTACCTACCCCTAAGTGCCCCAGCATGTCTATCCCTTCATGTTACCTTTTTATGTATTCATTGCTTATTAAACCATGCATTCTAATTCATCACCCACTGCATAGTCTTTTGTATCTTGTTATGTGAAATAATGCTGACAAATCCCAAACTGTTTAAAATGAAGGCTCTATTTTATTTTTATCTGGGTGCTGAATGGGATTAATTATAGCTTATGCAGAGATATGTGGGCTGTAATTAATTCCATAGGTTCCGACTCTGTGGGTGCTCTGGGACTGGAGCACCCATGGAAAAAAAATAGTGGGTGCTCAGCATCCACCAGCAGCCCGTGGATTAGCTCCTCCCTCTCCCTCCTTCCCTCCCCCAGCACCTCCTGCTCGCCACAATCAGCTGTCCAGCGCTGTGCAGGAGGCACTGGGAGGCAGGGGAAGGACCCGGGACAGAAAGAGGCAGGGGCAGGGATGGGATGGGAAGAAATAGGGCAAGGCAGAGGTGGGGGCTTAGGAGAAGGGGTGGAGTGGGGCAGAGCTTGGGGTGGAGTGAGGGTTGAGCACCCCCCCTGCAAATCACAAAGTCAGTGCTTCTGAATAATTTCAACTTTAATTGCTGGGACTTTTTTCTTGTTTCTTCTTATTACAACCCCATTTTCACTATCACCTCTTCCTTGTTACTATTAGAGCATAGATCCCCAAGAGGTCTCTGGAGTTTAATTATCTACTAGAAAGAATCCAAGAGAGTTTACTTTAAGTTTTTCTTAATTTTCACTGGTTGTCTATATTTTCCTTTTCAACAAACATTCCTTCCCCTCCCCCCCCCACCTCCTTACAATTTATTTTTAAAGTGGATTATCTGGAAATAAAGGGTCTGATTCACAACTAGAGTAAGTCTATTGAAATAAATGGAGTGACACTTATACAAAACTGAAATAATACCATGGTGAATCATAGAATATCAGGGTTGGAAGGGACCTCAGGAGGTCATCTAGTCCAACCCCCTGCTCAAAGCAGGACCAATCCCCAACTAAATCATCTCAGCCTGACCTTAAAAACTTCAAAGGAAGGAGATTCAACTACCTCCCTAGGTAACGCATTCCAGTGCTTCACCACCCTCCTAGTGAAAAATTTTTTCCTAATATCCAACCTAAACCTTCCCCACTGCAACTTAAGACCATAAGTCCTTGTTCTGTCATCTGCTACCACTGAGAACAGTCTAGATCCATCCTCTTTGGAATCCCCTTTCAGGTAGTTGAAAGCAGCTATCAAATCCCCCCTCGTTCTTCTCTTCCACAGACTAAACAATCCCAGTTCCCTCAGTCTCTCCTCATAAGTCATGTGTTCCAGACCCCTAATCATTTTTGTTGCCCTCCGCTGGATGCTTTCCAATTTTTCCACATCCTTCTTGTAGTGTGGGGGCCAAAACTGGACACAGTACTCCCGATAAGGCCTTACCAATGTTGAATAGAGGGGAACAATCACGTCCCTCAATCTGCTGGCAATGCCCCTACTTATACATCCCAAAATGCCATTGGCCTTCTTGGCAACAACGGCACATTGTTGACTCATATCCAGCTTCTCATCCACTGTAACCCCTAGGTCCTTTTCTGCATAACTGCTGCCTAGCCATTCAGTCCCTAGTCTGTAGCGGTGCATGGGATTCTTCCGTCCTAAGTGCATGACTCTGCACTTGTCCTTGTTGAACCTCATCAGATTTCTTTTGGCCCAATCCTCTAATTTATCTAGGTCCCTCTGTATCCTATCCCTACCTTCCAGCGTATCTACCTCTCCTCCCAGTTTAGTGTCATCTGCAAACTTGCTGAGGGTGCAATCCATGCCATCCTCCAGATCATTAATGAAGATATTGAACAAAACCGGCCCCAGGACCGACCCTTGGAGCACTCCACTTGATACTGGCTGCCAACTAGACATGGAGCCATTGATCACTACCCATTGACCCTGACAATCTAGGTAGCTTTCTATCCACCTTATAGTCCATTCATCCAGCCCATACTTCTTTAACTTGCTGGTCCATAATCTGCAGTTTAGGTATGGGGTAATAAAGCAAATACATGTCATGCTTCAGAGAACAAGCTGATTTCTTCAAGGGTCAGAAAGGAATCCCCTTGTGCCAACAACCCATGCCCCCTCACCCCACCTGTACAGTATGTGCACAGTTAACTACAATAGATACATTTTGTCTTCCCCCCCTTCCTCTGGAGCGTGAAGTATTGGGCTCTAGGAGGTGGAGGTGGGATACTGAATTCTGTGTACCAATGGTCTGATCCAGTATGGCAAATCCTATTTGGACTCTGCAGAATGATCATAATGAAATTTGAAAAATAAATTACATTTCCTTTTTTCCTTTTATTTCACCAAATTGGCAGAAAGAAAGAAAGAAAGAAAGAAAGAAAGAAAGAAAGAAAGAAAGAAAGAAAGAAAGAAAGAAAGAAAGAAAGAAAGAAAACCCACCTTGTGGAATTTAATGTTTTTTTACCAGGAGAATTATTTAGATGCCTAGATTTCAGCACCCAAGTTTGAAAATTTTGGCCAATGGGATTATATTTATTACATGACCAGTGTAAGATTTCTCATTTCCTTGTATTTTAGTGCCTGCATATTTTTAAATGATATGATGATAAATACATTGTTGTCACTTAGCAACCTTAATTGGTTTTTGAAAGAAACATTTTATTTGGGAACATACATGAGAAAGATTATAAGCAAGACATTATTTTCTTTATAACGCTAAATGTAAGAACAACAAGAATTTCAAAGAACTGTGGATTACATTTTTCCATTAATAAAGCAGCTATTGAAAAAATGTTTTTGTTCTAAGTCTGTGCAAAAATCACAAAATGAACAATAGATTCTTGATATTTCCAGAATAATACTGCTGGTTCCCAATTAAATTTGTCCGTGTATAGAGAATTTCATTTTCTGACTTGACTTTAAGTCAATACTATGACCCATTAAAATATATTGTTTCAAATAATTCAGAGGCAGAAGATGAAATGTCATACAGGGATATCATCACCACTTGCATTGATATTAATATGACTTTTATAATACAGCTTTATTTTTTACAGCATCTTACATACATAATGTATACTAAAATGTTATAGCGTGAAAGAAAGCTTTCAAGTGACGGAGAACTGCTGTTCTATTGAATAAATACAGAGAGCAATAATCATGGAGTTACATCCTGATATTGGAGCCCAACCTGTAAATAATTGCATGTAGACACTTGCATGCTCAAAAATTCACATTATACCTGTGACTGTGCATGCAGTTGCAGAAACTGTGTGCGCAAAAACCTTTGATGTGTCTAACAGGCCACTTCTGTGTACCAATGTAAGCCATGCTTTTGCTGCTGTTTCTTTAAACAGTAGTAGTCAGGGTGGTTTTTTTGCCAGAAGTGTGGAGCAACTGTCCACTGACTCCAGCTAGTCTGGGACTAGCAGAAAAAAAAGTTAACATGCTTAGTAGGGCATCTCTGAGGGTGGAGGCTAATTCCACTCCCCAGTATTAAAAAAAAAAAAAGTGCCAAACTCCTGAGTTACTTCAGTCAAACCCCTGGGGAGACAGACATACCAGAGGGGAGGTGAAGATCTCTGCCCTGTAGTCTGATGCCCAAAGGTCCACTTTTACTAATTGTACCAAGAAGATAACCACAAGTAAAAGCATACCAGCCTATTCAAAGAACTGGATGCTTGCTGCTTGTTCAGCTCAGAACGATGTGGTGACATAAAGGTCAAATCAGCAGTGCATGTTTTAAGTGGACAGGATATGTGGCCTGGGTACTTTTTGGCACTGAAAATAGAAATCTGTACATTTGATATTATTTTTGTTTACATAGTATTTGCTGTATTGCTGTAATGATAAGATCAGATTTAGATTTATGAGGAGTCTTAGTTAACCCTCAAATTGTCATCTTTTAAACTAAAAGGTGTTCTGTTTTTTGTTTAGTTTGAGCAGCTTTACTTCCTCGTGGTGTCTTTATTCTAAAACTGGAGCAACTCAGGGTATGGGCATACACAGCTGTCCAAATCTGCCTATGTGTCATTATCCACAGGTGGGAGTTCTACTGTAAAAAAGGACTCAACCTGCTCACTGTTGCTGAGGTAAAATGGAGTTATAGTGGGTACTTTTGTAATCAAAATTTAGCGAGTTACACAAAGACTATGCAAACATAGTAGTTGCATGCTATCACGTTTTGGGGTGCAGTGCAGACCTGCAAGAGGTTGTGTCATCTCCTACCCTGCAACCCTGGGTGCCTTAAATGCTCTGCTGTGGTGGCTCACACCCCAGACACCAACAGCTGGCAGACAAGTATGCAGTTCCTTGAGTGTCTGTATGCTGTGCAACCCTGGTTCAGCACTCTGAGCCAATTAGCCTGTCTACAACACAGCAGCCCCATCCTGGTCTCCGCCAGCCATGATTGCTACTTGCAAGGTGACCACAATGCACCCCCAGTCCTGATTTTTCCCAAAACCAACTACTCTGAAGCATTGGCCCGCTCCTGGACCACTCAGAGATGTAATAAAGTCCCTTGCTCCTTCAAAGATACAAAAGCACAGCTTATTATTTTACCTGGAGTTAACAAGAAACAATCACAGCACTGGGTTGGTTTAGATTACAAGTAACACAAGTTCATTAACAAAAAGAGAGGGTTTAAGTGACTTCAAGTACAAGGGATAAAGAAAAATTGTTACAAGCAAATAAAAGTAAGAATAAGCTTTCTAATGGCTAAGACTTAACTTAACAAGCTACAGCCCTAGTTCAAGGTAGATTTTTTTTACTAGTCTTCCTCCTTTCTGGACACGGCTGACTTTCTGTCAGTCAGAACCTTCCACAGAAGTACAAGGTGCCGTGTTCCCTTGTCTTCCTAGCTGAAAGATGCCAAAATGGTTGCCCCTGCTTATATCTCTCAAAGTTCATTGATTCTGTTTCAAGAGGATGGACCTCATGCTACTCTTCCCTCCCTGTAGCCTTCCTATTCCCCAGCTCATTTCCATGTAAATGGGGTTTCCATTGTTTTGATTCTACCATTCTTAATTTACACAGGAGCCAGGTAGATAGCTGTCTTCCCTCCTGTCTGGGAGAAAACTTGTTTCTCTCTCTCTGTTTGGTCACAGACTTTAAAGCATAATATTAGTGAGTATCCATAATTCATCATATAGTGTTAATATGTATATTTCACAACAATATTAATCTCCACTGTGTCACCAGTTCACATATGATACCTTATATGACCCATTTTAGATACAGTTTATGACAGCAATGAGTTGCGGTACCCTGGGCTAGTCAGGCCAGCTGAAACTCACTGTTGCAAACCGGGAAGTCCTTGTCATCTGGCCACGGGGTTCTCTGAGGGTCACAACTCCACTCTTACAAAACTGCAGGAGGGTCAGACACTGGCTGCCTATAGACAGCAGATCAGAGCCCTCTTTCTTGAACTGGGCATCTGCCACCATATTTTCTTTATATGGAAAAAACCTGTTTTGTCTCCTTTATCAGTCTCCAAGACATAATATCAGAAAGTATCCACAATTTCACCTACAGTATTGGTACAAACATTTCACCTTGATATTAATGACCAGTTTGTTATTAGATTTCAAACAATATATTACATATTACCTTTTAAATAAATATTGTGACCCCTGAGTGTGAGGTGTGGTGAGTAGGTCAGGCCTGACAAGAGTTGCTGAGATGGAGTACTGAACAGAGACCAGTGGGCCTCTGTCTCACACATATAATCATCTTTTCCTTTGGTGGATGGCTTGTATCAAGGATGAGAACCTGTAATTTAATTCCAGAAAGTGAAGTTGCTTCTTTAGCTCAACTGGCAAGGGATTTAATTTTTAATAGGGCTGTATTGAGCCTTAAGCCTCCCTTAAAGGGCCCATATATTCTGTTCAAATTCTTTAGATACTGCAAGTCATGGGTGCTCAATACCATGCTGACAGGCCCTGAACACCATGCTGCTATGCTAGAATTAGAACCTAGAAAGGGAGACAGACTGGTTTGATCCCACTGACCCTGGGGATAGGAGGGAGGTCTCTATATGCAGTCCTAATTTATTAATTTTCACCCCAGGTGGTAATTGAACTCCTGTGGAGCTAGATCACTTGTCTGACTGGGGAATATGTAACATCTTGGCTAAGGGTATATGATCTTATCTCACTCTAGTGTCTGGCTCACATCAAGGATAAGAGCCTTTTACGCTTCACTTACTCCCAGATAACTTAGTTACTTCTTTAGCTGAAGTGTTAGAAGTGCTGTTGATGATGGTTTGATTGCCAGTGACAACTCAGTGTCTGTATGTACACAGCTGCAGTTTACTGCCTGTGCATTTGCCACAACTGTGCACTCAGATTATGTGTTTGAATTTTTATACATATGTAGTTTGGAAAACCTGGGGCGATGTTGTGATGTCGCAGTTCAGTGTCATCAAGTACTGAAGCAATGCCATTAGGCAAATGCTGAAATGTCTTGTCAGATGTCACGTCATATTAATTTTGTGGACCTCAGCTATTGGTTCTGTCATGATCTACTCTCCTCTGCCACACCCTCCTAGCTGCTATCTTTCATTCATGTGTCTCCTTCTTTGCTCTCTTCCAGGGTGCCAAAAAAGGCCATGCTGTTCCACATTTTGGCTGCTTGGAGGGATTATTGCCTCTCTGAGCCGTTTGCTCAATGCTGCCCAAATTGCTTCACACCAATCAAAGCAATAAGCAATACAAAAGTCTTTTGTGACGCCCTGCAGAGCCTTATATGGCTCTAGAGACCTAGGCTGAATATTGCTGCTTGTCTGCTTCACAGAATTAAATACTACAATAACATGGATAAAAAGGGAGAGAGAAAGTAAGAGGCCTAGGCAAAAGAGAGCAATAATTTCAGATAAGATTTAGAATGAGAGGGGTCGCTGATGAGATGGAGAAATACAGCAAAGCTGTTCCAGATGGCAGGAGCTGTGCAGGAGAAGGCTTTTCCCTTACAAGAAGTAGAGCCATGTAAAGGACCAGGGAGAAAACCCCTGTGAGAAGAATGGTCAAGGACAGCTTGAAGGTCAAAAAGAATGACTGTACTTCACACACAGAGAATGGAGTTACATGGAATGGATGATGCCAGTAGTAGGAACCACAGCACCATTAGAAAAATAATAACTACAATAAGTAATTACCCCTCCAAAATCAAAAAGAGTTCCATTAATCACACTTAATTGTTCTTTGCAGTTCACTAAAGTGTCTGATTTTTATGTAAACATCAAAAATACTATTAAAAATGTGTAACCAAAAATAATGACTAATCAGCTCAGCTGGAAGTGGAATTGGACTCATTCACGCTGGCTGTGCTTTAAAATTATTTAGCTGATACAAGGTATTGAGTGCCAAGGACTCCACTGATTTTAGTTGCTTGCTTTGGAATCTGTGAATGAGTCAGTAAATGGTTTTCTTCTGTCAATCAATAATTTGGTATAATTTGAATAACCCAGGTAAGAAGACCTAATTCATGTCTAAATATTGGAGTTGTAGAAACAAAAATTCAAATGTAATTTTAACACCTATTTCAGTATTGAAATAGGATGCTTCAGGATTAACCTGATCCAGGCCCCAATGCTGAGGGGATCTGTAACATACAGAGCGTTGCTGATGCTGCGGCGTTGTTACTTCTGCCAGTGTTGGTGTTCTTGGAGCTCTGATGTCAGTCGCACAGAGTACAGCATGTTAATTCAGCAGACCTCCATGCTATTCATCAGAAAGACCACAGGCTCGGTTTGGTGGTGAAGGCGCTCAGGCGGATTTATTGTCAACAAAGCACAGGACTAGCGCCCTATAGGAGCTACACGTATACTAATACATGTATGCCTGCAAGAATAGTACCGGTTTAATCAGGACACCAGGATCCTGTCCCCTAGACCAGCACAAAGTTGCCACTCCTATGACTTTTCCTTTTATACATTGACACAAACAAGTTACGTATTACACTATAGATGTTGTTAGTTACCACCCTGACCCTTGTACCTGCTCATTCAAACAAAATATCCTTATACATTATCCTCTCATCCCATCCGTATCTTACGAGGGGTTGGTGTGTTCCTGTACAATCTCTTGGCAATTTGTTTGTATAGTTATTGAGAGATCTGCATGTGAGAGAGTATATAAAGGAAAACATAACCAGTATCTAGAAATGTTTGAAAAAGAAGGTTACATTATTAGCTCTGAGCAGGGAGTGGGCTCTGTGAGTTAGAGCAGGGAGTTTGGAAGCCGTACTCCTGGGTATTTATCCTGGCTCTGGGAGGAGAGTGGGGGTTGCTACCTGCTCCTGCAAAACCTGAATTTGTTTCCCTAGTGTCTGTTGCTTTTGTCTGCCTGGATGGACTGGTGCCTGTTCGAATGGGAGAAGTAAGTGCACAGGAGGGAGACATAGCCAACATTTACTTTTACTAAATTGGTAAATCAGATGAAGAAGGAAATGGAACAGTTAACAGAGCACATTAAGTGATAGGAACCACAACTTGATTGCAGGGGAGTGGGTAAAAAAGAATTTCAAAGGGAAAACCCAAGAATGAGCAGGTTAACACCTAGAATACAGGTTTCAGAGTAGCAGCCGTGTTAGTCTGTATTCGCAAAAAGAAAAGGAGTACTTGTGGCACCTTAGAGACTAACAAATTTATTAGAGCATAAGCTTTCGTGAGCTACAGCTCACTTCAATGCATCCGATGAAGTGAGCTGTAGCTCACGAAAGCTTATGCTCTAATAAATTTGTTAGTCTCTAAGGTGCCACAAGTACTCCTTTTCTTTTTACCTAGAATACATGAATTGATGCATGACGTTGCCCAGAAACAGTTAACTGCAGCAGGGATGTGCTTACTTGGTGTTAGCTAATACCTAGTGTGTTGTTATTTTGCCAAGGCCAGGCCTACTCTAGTTAACAGTCTTTGGTGCATGCTACCCAATGGCTGGATAAAAGACTGTTCTGTAGCCTGGTATCTTTCGAAATAGGTGATTCCAAAATCTAGATGGAATTATTGGGTACATTTCAAGATTAGCTGAATGTGGAGATCTATTTGGAAGAGGGATACCATGAAAAAGATACATACACCCCAACATACACAAACTGGTCACTTACAAAACCTGGTCTGCATGAAAGCATCCCTGCACCTGTGCAGAGCCCCACTGAATTCAATGGAAGTGCATGTAAGCATAAATAGCTTCATGTGCAAATCAGATTGTGGGATTGTAGTGCTAGATTGGATTATTTTATTATACACATTGTTTGTGACTCCCTAATTAAGGATTTGCTTTAGGATTTACACTTCAGTCGGGACTAAAATATCCCTTTATTTTGATGTATGAATTTAGCCTCCCAATTTGGCACAAGAACTCTTCAAAGGCCCCATAATTTTTCAGTGTAATTGTTTTAATAAAATATTTAATAATTTTTATAGATGAAACATTTGCATATGCTCCTATTGAATTTTTCCCTGTTTTCCTCACATCTCTTTGAGTTCCTTTAACTAAACAACCACATTCCCCACAAACTCTAGTGACTTGCTGAAAACAAAATGAAATGTGTTCCTGGAAGTAACTACTACGTGTCTACATTGCACTTCTCATCTGCAGATCTCAGAGTGTTTCTCAATGATTAATGAACTGAACTTTACATCACCCTCAGAGGTAGGACTGGTATAGCGAGTACCTCCAAGATCACACAAGATGTCTGTGACAGAACTGGAAATAGAGCCCTAAACTCCTAGCCCTGGGCCTTATCTCCTCACAACTGTCCTTGAGGAGGAAAGATGGTTTGTTAATTAGGGTACTAGCCTGATATTCAGGTAGACCCAAGTTCAATTCCCTGCTCTACCACAGACTTACTTTATAATCTTGAGCAAGTCCCTTAGTCTCTCTGAGCCTCAGTTCCCCATCTGTAAAATGGGGATAATAGCACCGCCCTACCTCACAGGGATGTTGTGAGCAAAAATACATGAAAGATTGTGAACTGCTTAGGTAATACAGTGATGGGGGCCATATAAGTACCTGACATAGTCACATATATATCCTTCCTTACATTATCAAATTCTGGTTTGTCATTGTGTATATGTTCAGAGACTCTGCAATTGGTGGATTTGATCAATCTAAAAATAAATAGGTTGGAATGGTTTGCATTACATGTCACAGAATATTATGCCATTGGAAGAAATAATTAGCAAGCTCAGCTGTCTTATCAAGACATTGTGAAGAAAACCCATTTGCACAGCTTTCCCAGAGCAGCATTTTGGGTTCAGATTTGTTGTGGCAGCTTTCAGCCAGTCTACAGTAGGAGTGTAAATCTGCCGGTTGATATTGCATTATGCATGAAACATCTCATGGACTAAGATCACAGCAAAGTCTAAAAATAGACCCATTCATATAGCCTTAAAAGAAATCCTGACATGAATATCAGCTTGTAAATCAATGGTGTCCGTAAGCATAACTGCTAGCCCACACACAGCTCATGTGTGCTTCACGCAGACTGTTCGCTGTCTCAGGCACAAACACAGCCCTGTTGTGCCTCTCTCTATCAAGTTATGCACAGTCACACTGTTTGGAGCCTATATTAACTAAGAAGGGAAATGTGCACAGTTGCACAGCGATTGGTTTTTGACTTCAAAGGTGAATTGAGGAAGGTGAAAAAGAGACTAGTCAAGTTGGAGACCGAATTCTTCTCTTTATCCCACGCAGCACAGACAGGCAATTCAAAATTCCTTGTGCCATCCCACTAGAGCTGAGGAGGTTGTTTGATCTCTCTGATCATTATGTGCAAGTCTGTGACCTCGGCTATGTAACCACAAAGGGCGCCACAGATTCGGCCAGCAAACCGAAAAATCAGCTATTTGCACAGCATAGCTGCCACTGCATGTGACGCATACTCTGGCAGGCAGGGAGGCAGGGCGTGCCTCCCTCTTTCTTTGATTCCAGTTCCTGGCTCTCTATAATCTCAGTTTTGAGCCACTATGCAGTGAGATACCTCACCCTTTTCAACTATTGCAAATATGATGTACATTGTCCAGTGTGATGGCCTTCACTCGGGGGGAGCTTTGCCTAGTGGTCAGGACTTAGGCCCGTCAAAGTGTGGAGATGGGGAGAAGGGGCTTGGTCGGAGAGACTGGACTCTCCCACTCCACCAGGATCTGATCCAGGGCTCTGTGAGGGCTACTAAAGCTCTGACCAACAAGGGCACCTTAAGGCTGCCCTCCCTCGGCCACTTCTTACCATTCCACAATTGTCCAAATCTCACCATCTGTGGCAGCATCCAGCCCCCGATATGCGGCCTGCATTGGTCCTGTTAGGTAAGGTGCCAACAGAGTGGGCCACTGGTCAGGTGGCCGTTGGGCTACTGTTGCTACTTGTTCAACTGTTGTCTAGAAGGCCTCTGGGTCATCTTGAGGCCCCATCTTTGTGAGTTCATGGATGTGGGCAGGATGCCCAGGCTCAGGCTAATACACTGGAGATTAAGTTAATTAATTCATTAATTAATTAGTTCATTAATACTGGAGATTAAGTCCGGGAGGGCACGGACCCTGAAGTTGCATTAAGACTAAAACCTAGTGGACCAACTGTTGCAGTTGTTCCTGTTGTTGTGTCCTAAGTCCCAGACGAGCTGTTGTTGCTGGACAGACATTTTCTATAGGAGTTGTTGCTGCTGCTTCGGCTGGCCTGCCGATTTGCCATCATCCACTTAAGCAGGCACTCTAGGTCCACCTACCAGCCCTTGTCTTTTAGTCCCAGGTTGTTTGACTATCTGGGTCAGTTAGTCCTTCCCTCTCTCCAAAGGTGGAAAATTGCCTGTGTTCTCCACCAAGCTGTAGTGGCCTTCACTTGCGGGAAGTGTTGCCTAGTAGTCAGGGTTTAGGCCCTTCAACTGCCTCGAGGGTGGGGGTTTGATAATGAAGTCTTGGCCCTTGCACTCCACCAGGCTCTGGCCCAGGGCCCTGTGAGGGCTATCAAAGATCTGACAGCCAGAGGCGCCTTAAGGCTGCCCTCCCTAGGCCTCTTCATGTCACCCCATGATTGTCCACAGCTTGCCGTCTGTAGCAGGAAATGCGCTGGGAAGGTCAGCTCAGCACAGGGCACCTCCTTGTGGTCATGTGTGGTATGGCAGATCCCTCTTTCGGGATCCTCCTCCAGCGGCTTGAGGATGTGAGAGATAAGGGGTGGTGACATTCGAACAAAATGAGGGACCTGTAAAAGGTGAGTGGCTATTTGGAGAAGTCACTGAGTGGGGATTGGGGAGACAGAAATAAGTGTGTGTGTTTTTCAAGAGAGACAGCTGCCGAGTCACTCCCACATGCACTTTCCTATATTTTATCAGACCCTCCCCAACAACTCTCTCAGAGAAGGGTACATTTTTTCCCTTTGAAATCCCAGTCATCTCCTAATTAGAGGGAGAGAAAAGGCAGGAGGCAGCCCTGATGGGCCTGAGAAATCCCCTACAATCATGAGGCTAAATAGATCTGGCTGGAGCTGTATTTAAGCACTGCCTGCACCTCTTTGTAGCGAGCAGGAGCATGATTTCCAAACACCTCTCCCTAGAGAACGGGAGTATTATTCATCATTTTCCCTCTGCAGTGTTTAATCTTTCTCTCTACACACTGCCATGTGATTCATATTATTGGGTGGGTAACTGTATACAATACAGCTTGCCATTAAGTGCATTTTATTATTAAGTTTTCCATGTGGTAATATCTGCTGTCAGCACAGACAGCATCTGAATCAACTGTGGGCTTTGTCTCCAAAAAGCTGTTACAACAGTATAGATCTGTCTCCAGAAAGCTCAGAGATGACCTCAGAAACACTATTGGAGCCACCGATGTTTGTTTTCTCCACCATGAAGAGATGTGAACGTTTCACCACTGTATCTGCTCACCTCCTGAAGGCTTTGAAAGAATGTCAATACAACATATTATTTGTCAGACATTTCCAGACAGCTTCTCCCTGAAATCAAGATTTCATCATGGGCTGACTTGAGAGAAGAACACTTATTTTCATTACAGCATTTATGGTTTCACAAGCAGGGTTTTCCCTCTGTGGATAGCTTTGGTCAATTTACTGTATATAACTAAGCTTTTACTGCTATTTAGCGAGCATTAGCGATTATCTCCAAGAACTCATGGAGGACAGGTGACATCCCAGAGGAATGAAGGGCAAACATAGTAACTGTCTTTAAAAAGAGGAACAAAGAAGAGGCTGGGAATTATAGACCAGACAGCCTAACTTTGATACCTGGAAAGATACTGGAACAAATTAAACAATCAATTTGTAAGCACCTAAAGGATCATAGGGTTATACGTAATAGCCAGTTGTACATAAGACATGGGAGGTAATTGTCCTGCTCTACTTGGCACTAGTGAGGCCTCAGCTGGAGTACTGTGTCCAGTTCTGGATGCCACACTTTAAAAGCTATGTGGACAAATTGGAGAAATCCAGAGGAAAGCAACAAAAATTATAAAAGGTTTAGAAAAGTTGACCTATGAAGAAAGGTTTAAAAAATAACTGGGCATGTTTAGTCTTGAGAAAAGAACACAGGGGAAGACTTGATAACATTCTTCAAATATGTTAGGGAATGTTATAAAGAGGAAAATGATCAATTGTTTTCCATGTCCACTGAAAGTAGAACAAGAAGTAATGGGCTTAATGTGTAGCAAGGGAGATTTTAGGTTAGACATTAGGAAAAACTTCCTAGCAAAAAAGACAGTTAAGCACTGGAATAGGATTCCAAGGGAGATTGTGGAATCCCCATTATTAGAGGGTTTTAAGAACAGGTTGGACAAACACCTATCCAGGATGGTCGAGGTTTACTTGGTCCTGCCTCAGTACAGGTGGCTGGACTAGATGACCTTTTGAGGTAATTTCTATGATTCTATGAAAATTTGGCCTTTCAGAAAATAAATGTAGTACAATTAGCCTCTTAAAATTCAAAGAAGCATGGATTATTTGATTTGTAATTCCTTCTTCAAGTCTGTTTATTTTCAATAACAGAGCTATATTAATTAATGGTTGTAATGTATCCTGGGAAATGAACAGGACAAAACCTGACGTGCAACCAAATATGTGATCATCTCTCTTCACACAAAGCCTGATTTTGCCCTGTAATGTTAGTCATATAGAATTTATAAGCAGAACATTGACAAAATAGAGAGAAGTGAGCAGAGTGATCTATTAAAAGTAAGATTTCTGAGATGGTAATTAAGCCTTAACTTTTATATGGTTCTGAATGCTGGGCATGAAGGAAGAGCCAGGAGCAGATCTTGAATGCAATGGCAGTGAAAATGCAAAAATGGTTGCTTGGAGTTACAAGGATGGACCATATTTGGAACAAATGAATTAGAGGAAGTATGAAGGCGGTGCCAATTACAGAAAAGCTAAGGGAATCCAGGTTCAGATAGTCTGGCCATATGAAAAGAAGACTGGAAGAATGTATAGGAAACAGGATATTAAACCTAGAAGTGGAGGATAAGAGAAGGGTTGGAAGACTAGATGGATGGATGTCATACCATAGGATTTGATTCGTTGCAGAGTTTCCAAGGAACTACTTCAAGACAGACTGGAATGGTAAAAAGGACTCGAGCTGATCCCATGTAGATGTGACTAAGGCTAGAAGAAGAAGAAGAGTGTTGGCCATAGGGTGACGCTGTTTAATCAGCTAATACCAATTTTTAATGTTAAATAATATTTAGTCATTTAGATGCAGATTTTTAAAAGTATTCATGTGTCGCCACACGCAGCCTTGCAATGCTTAACTAATTGAGGGCCTCACTTAAGGGCCTAAATGCCATCAACTTCCAATGTGATTTAGGCTCCTAAATGACTAAATCCCTTTAAAAAAATGAGAGTTAGCTCCTAAATCAATTAAGCATTACTACACTGAGTGCAACAATGCCTAAATACAGTTAAAAATCTGGGCCTTGGTGCACGTGACCATGTCTCCCCCAGTGACTGACGGTAATAGTGACTATAACAGCTTGATATTTAGCCACGCATAACAGCATTACTGTTTTATTCAGATGATAGATGTGTGTGCTTTTGGTGCTGAAGGTTCCACATTCAGTCCCAACAGTAAAGGTGTTGGGAGCTGTATGTGTGCAGCCACATTGCATTATGTGCGTAGCAACAATAAAATAAAAAATATTCTCCTCTGGCAGAGGAACCTTTACCTGGGATTGTTCAGTTTTGGTGAAACTATGAAGGATGTGTCAAAATTAAGAATGTAAGAAAGCAAGATACAGTTTGGACTATGAAGTGACTACATAATTTTTAACACAAACAATAATATTTCTCCATAACTTTTAACAAATTATATTTGCCCTCCCCCTTGGAAAAAAACATATTTGAGAGTTAAAAATATATTCCCATTTTCATTTATGATTTCCAGTTGAAACTGTGGCATCCCCATCATTGGAGGTTTTTAAGAAAAGATTAGATAAACATCTGTCAGGGATGGTCTACATATATTTAATCCTGCCTCAGCACAGGGGACACACTAGATCAGTGGTTCTCAACTTTTCCAGACAACTGTACCCCTTTCAGGAGTCTGATTTGTCTTGTGTACCCCAAGTTACATCTCACTTAAAAACAAATTGCTTACAAAATGAGAAATAAAAATACAAAATTGTCATAGCACACTACAGTAACTCCTCACTTAAACTTGTCCCGGTTAACATTGTTTCATTGCTGATCAATTAGGGAACATGCTCGTTTAAAGTTGTGCAGTGCTCCTTTATAATGTTGTTTGGCAGCCACCTGCTTTGTCCACGGCTTGCAGGAAGAGCAGCCCGTTGGAGCCAGCTGGAGGGGAGAGGGGCTTGGAACCAGGGTGGACCGGCAGCCCCACATCAGCTCCCCTAAGTTCCCCTGTGCCACAACTGCTCAGCAGGCTATCAATTGCCAGCAGTTCAGCTGTCCCTCCCCCCATGGCATGTGCTGCTCCTGCCCCCTGCCTTGGAGCTGCTCCTGGGAGCCTCCTGCTTGCTGTGTGTGTGTGTGGGGGGAAAGGGAGTCTAATGCCAGAGTGTCCCCCTCCCCCCACTCCTGAATGCCACTTTCCCCATCTCCATAGAGCAGGGAGGACACACAACAGGGCTCAGGACAGAGGGAGCTTGCTGGCCCCAGCTGCTCTCTCAACTTCCTGATATATTTAAAATGGCAATGTACTCAGAGTGCGGTCAGCGTACTTGAAGGGACAATGCGTCTCTCTCTCTCACACACACAGGGTGTGTGTCTCCATTTCTGTCTGCCATGCTGTCTCCCCTCCCTCCATTCGTGCTGCCTTGTAGAGTGTGAGGCTACAATAACAACAATGTGTTAACCCTTGAGGGCTCAGCCGAGTGTTAATTCATCATTTAGCAGTAAGGCATTCCCTGGGAAATATCCCACCCTCTGACTCTACCACCTCAACCAATCTTCATAATCATCATTGCTGTGTACAGTATTAAATTGTTTGTTTAAAACTTATACTGTGTGTATATATTGTCTGGTGAAAAAAATTTCCCTGGAACCTAACCCCCGCATTTACATTAATTCATATGGGGAAATTGGATTCGCTTAACATTGTTTAGCTTAAAGTCACATTTTTCAGGAACATAACTACAACAGTAAGCGAGGAGTTACTGTATTCCTGAAAAATTGCTTCCTTTCTCATTTTTACCATATAGTTATAAAATAAATTGTTTGGAATATAAATACTGTAGTTACATTTCAGTGTGATATTTGAGCCTGTTTTTCACTTGTGAGCCTTTTCATTTTGAGAGGCAGTGAAACAACAGCAACAATTAAGTTTTTCTCCACATTGAGTCTATTTCTACTCTTTGTCTTGATGACAGTCATAGCAGAAAATGAGACTTCACAAAGATACGTTGACACAAAAGGTAACAGAACATCCAAAGCCCAGTTCCAAAGGTCAGTGTACTCTTTCTGTACTAAACACCAGAACTGGGTTAGTGCGGAGTCATTAAACTTCATTTGCAGAAGATTTTCTTGCTGACTGGCAAGCAACATTACTGCTGCTTATATCTGACAAAATGAATGGGTTGCTTACCCAGTTGAATTGAGCTGAGTTGTGTTGAATGTTGCGGAAATACGACTTGAACTTAGATGTCAAGTGGGCCAAATGGTCTAGATATGAAGCTTCAAGTGCTTTTGTAGAAATAGATGAAGCTTTTTTCATTTTAAGGTCTCAAGCCTGGAACTCAGAAAACTTTCTTTGAAAAAAATTCTACTGGCTTACCCGCATACACAGGGTATTTTGTCTTCAAAAGTCATTGCAAATGTGCTGACTTCATACAGTTATTTGATAGAGTTTCTCCACAAAGGAAACACAAAGCTTGAGGTGGATCACTATTTGTAGATGTACAAAAGCAATATATTCCTCACAGAACTGATGATGGTTTTTTTTCCAGTCATTTTCAATTTCTTAAAATTTTCACTGTTGCCACTACCGCTGCTTCCAGCTTCTCATTTTAAAAAATGATCCATTTTTAAATTGCAACCTCATATACACCATGACAACTTCAATGTAATTAACATGCTTGCATGCATCCATAAATGACATAAAATGCCTGTGTAAAACAGTGTGTATATGCACTTTATGCTACCGCATAATATATAAGGCGGTATAAACAAGTCATTGTCTGTATCAAATTTTAGTTTGTACTGACTTCGCTAGTTCTTTTTATGTAGCCTGTTGTAAAACTAGGCAAATATCTAGATGAGTTGATGTACCCCCATGGGTATGCGTACCCCTGGTTGAGAATTACTGCACAAAATGATGTCTTGAGGTCCCTTTCAGCTCTACTTTTCTATGATTCTATAATGTCACATGCAGAGCTGGGAGCAGTACCCAGTTTTCTAGGCCCCACACTCTAAACATTGGATCATACTGTCCTTTACTTCACTGACTACCCACCTAGAAGTTAATCAGTCCAAGTTATTTTCATGCCATGTAACAAGTTTTAAAATAGCATTAAAACCAGCTCGATTGCATTATGGTTTTCATGAAAAGCAACTACAATTTATATCGAAGGTAAACCTACCAGCCAAAGTATTGTTTCTTTTCACAGAAACATGCCAAAAAAAAAAAAATAAAAAGATACTCTGCAGTTCAGACTGCAAAAAGTTTGCCTCTTTGCTGGTTTTGCACTGAACTGATAAAGTTCAAGTGAGTGCTCATTCTTCCACACAAAGCATGCAGTCCTTCCACTAAACCTTTTCTGTAAACATATGAGAAAAAATATCAGTCATTTCAAACCAGGCAAAAAAAGATTAGCAATACTGATCCAGGCAACAGATAAAGCAGATGTTTATTGGAAAAAAAACAAAGTGGATTATGATATCTGGTTTCCAAAATGTTAATAAAATATAAACACACCAAGTTCATATCCCATTTGCTACGGTTTTAGAAGCCAACCTCCCAGCTGTCAATAACAAGTGTTCAGTGACAATCCCCGTTTATTTTTTCTATGGCACAAATCTCAGACATTATTTTCATTTTATTTGACAGAGCTCCCACAGAAATAATGCGGGTTTGCTTGCAGGTGTTAGATTTGATCTTTAAAGACCTGATTTTGCATTAGTGAAGTCAGTGGGGGTTTGGATATAACTTTAAAATACAGGCTAAGTACAGGTTTCAGAGTGGTAGCCGTGTTAGCCTGTATCAGCAAAAAAACCAAGGACTACTTGTGGCACCTCAGAGACTAATACATTTATTTGGGCATAAACTTTCATGGGCTAAAACCCACTTCATTGGACGCATGCAGTGGAAAATACCATAGGAAGATATATATATATACACAGAGAACATGAAAAAATGGGTGTTGCCATACACACTAAAACAAGACTAATCAATTAAGGTGGGCTATTATCAGCAGGAGAAAAAAACTTTTGTAGTGATAATCAGGATGGTCCATTTCAAACAGTTGATAATAAGGTGTGAATAACAGTAGGGGAAAAATTAGCATGTGGAAATTGTTTTTACTTTGTATAATGACCCATCCACTCCCAGTCTTTATTCAAACCTAATTTAATGGTGTCCAGTTTGCAAATTAATTTTAATTCTTCAGTTTCTCGTTGGAGTCTGTTTTTGAAGTTTTTTTTGTTGGAGAATTGCGACTTTTAGGTCTGAAATTGAGTGACTAGGGAGGTTGAAGTGTTCTCTGACTGGTTTTTGAATGTTATAATTCTTGACATATGATTTGTTCCATTTATTCTTTTGCATAGGAATTGTCCGGTTTGGCCAATGTACATGGCAGAGGGGCATTGCTGGCACATGATGGCATATATCACATTGATAGATGTGCAGGTGAGCGAGCCTCTGATGGTGTGGCTGATGTGATTAGATCTTATGATGGTGTCCCTTGAATAGATATGTGGACAGAATTGGCAACGGGCTTTGTTACAAGGATAGGTTCCTGGGTTCATGTTTTTGTTGTGTGGTGTGTGGTTGCTGGTGAGTATCTGCTTCAGGTTGGGGGGCTGTCTGTAAGTGAGGACTGGCCTGTCTCCCAAGACCTGTGAGAGTGAGGGATCATCTTTCAGGATAGGTTGTAGATCCTTGATGATGCGCTGGAGAGGTTTTAGTTGGAGGCTGAAGGTGATGGTTAGTGGCGTTCTGTTACTTTCTTTGTTGGGACTGTCCTGTAGTAGGTGACTTCTGGGTACTCTTCTGGCTCTGTCAACCTGTTTCTTCACTTTAGCAGGTGGGTATTGTAGTTTTAAGAACGCTTGATAGAGATCTTGTAGGTGTTTGTCTCTAAGTACAGTGCAGTACACTGTATGACACCTACCACAAGTGAACAAGGCAATTACAAAAAAGTCAGCTGACCCTCCCTTCCAGACAATCCCGCCACCTTTAACTGTCCCCCATTTTCTGAAGGCGTGGGTAGCAGCCCTGAGCTCCAAATCCTCACCTCAGTAATCAAGAAAGCACTTAAATGTGGGCTTAATGTAAAGCACATGTTTAAGTGCTTTCCTAAATAGGGATACTTTCCTGAAACTGGACCTCTATGGGCAGCCAGTCTGGGAAGAAGGCTTGAACTAGACTTTATGGCATCTTATTATTCCTTTGTTTATTAAGAAAGTCAATCCCCAGGAAAGGGATGAGTTCTGAGCCTACACAGGACATGAGGACTGTGTTTATAGTGAATAAGAAGAGAACCACACCTTTAGCTTTATTTGATATACACTTCAGTTTTTACATGCTTCTCATAAGAGCATAAGAACAGCCATACTGGGTCAGACCAATAGTCCATCTAGCCCAGTACTGTGTCTTCTGATAGTGGCCAATGCCAGGTGCCCCAAAGGGAATGAACAAAACAGGTAATCATCAAGTGATCCATCCTCTGTCGCCCATTCTCAGCACAAGTGGAAATTGCACTGAAAAGTAGAAGTCTGCTGTTGCCAGATAAATATACCCTCTCTACACTTGACAGGTGTGGTATTGAAAAAGACACTGCTTCCACCAACAGAATCTTAACTATGAATAGATTCAATACTAAATTTACAGCCACTATAAAGTCTTAAATGTTGCTTGCAACTGTACAAACTCCATAAGTTTCCATTTCAAGTGAAATATTTATTTGTTAATGTGTGTTTTTTTACACTAATTTAAGCTGTTAGAGTCCTGCGACTCAGGCAATTTTCATTTGGGCTTATTAAACTATTACAATATGTGATCTTCTATAAATAAAGATGCAGATTTGATTCTAATCAGCAGTAGAAGCAAAATCAACAGATGTAATAGATATATTTAAACTAATTACTGACACAGTACAGTAGAAACAGGCACATGGTGCGTGGATTCAGTTTCCTGTTCTGAATATCTCATCTATGTCTGTGATCATTAATTTAGCACATCTTGAATTGTATTTGAAAATATCTCAAATAAACCAACATGTATCTCAATCAGTCCATTCCAAGATGTCAATTATTCTGTATAGAAATCTCCATATAGCTTATTTATCTGGTAGCTTTACTAACCATTAGCACAGAACTTGGTTTGATTATAATCCTACAATGTGGTTTTCTCCTGCAATCAGTTAAGTTTATGAGTTCATTTAAAATTTACTCACATGAGTTACCACATTCACCTCAATGAGACAACTCTTGCAAGTCAAGTTGCTCATATGCATGAGTCTATGCAAGATTATGTCCTTAACTAGAAAGCAGATTTCCTCTTTCTTTTGGATTTGCTCAGAAATTGCATCTTTTTGCAGTTCTTCAAAATCTGGAAGTCTCCATGTCATGAAGAACAGAATGATTTTACTTCCAGTAATGCTACCACAAAGATTGGTAACATTATGTTTACACACAATACAATGGAGATATTGCAAAAATCAGCATTGGCCAGTGACATGGCCCAAGGCTGCATGTCTAATATGTATTATATTTTGCCTAAATATAATATATCAAGCTGTATCTATCTGTTTAGGTAGCTATATGGCTACCTGTGGCACCTTGCAAACTTGAACAAATTGAGCCTCACAACTGCAATTTGAGGTAGGGAAGAATTGTTCCCATTTCACAGATGGGGAAGCTGAAGTGCAGCGAGATTATGACATTATGGCAGAGGAGAGTTTTGAGGAGAGACTGGAAGGAGAATGGGATGGTGGCTTTACAGATTTTAAATGGGGGATTACCCCACACATAGGGGATGGCATGAGAAAGAGCATGAAGGTTCTTGTGAGTGAATGATGGAGGCTAGCACTTTTGGCTGAGCAAAGAATGGAGAGGACCTTCTGGTAAAATGATAGGATAGATGGAGTAGGGCTAAATTGTGGAGGACTTTTAAGGTTAGGACAAAGAGTTGCTGTTTGATGCAGTGAAAGAGAGTCTTAAAGAAAGGGGTGGCAGAGTCAGAGCAACAAACCAGAAAGGCAATTTTAGCAGCAGTCTAGATTATGATCAAGAGAATACTGTAAATCTCATGTGTGATGATTTGATCTACTGCATTTGGTCAAAGATAAGCAATTTCCATAGGAAATTCTTATATTATATGGAGCTCTGCATTTGTCACCACTATAGTGCCCATTTACACAATTCATTATAATGCAGCATCAGCGCCAAGTATTCCTGATATTTCCTATTCATCCACTTAATTAAAATACACTGTTTGCTTCAATGCTATCTTCTGCTAAAAGCTCATTCTGGAAACATTCTCAAAATGCCAAGAATCATGCCTAGCACACAGACAGAACTGTCTCTCTGAGCCAAGCCAACTATTCTGCTGCGTCTAATTGGACACAAGGCTATGCTTTTAACAACACACTGTAGATGATTTCACCAGACTTCATTGCGACAAATGCCATATCTAAAGTAAAAATAAATCACACATGTTAATTGGTCTTACCTAAAAATTCATATAGGGGGACTATGGAATTGCTAACAGAGCACTTAATTGGAGAGCAAATATTTTATCAGCCTAAAGAGACATTCTGTCTTTCGACAAACATTGTTTATCAACTCACTCGGTATCAGAAAGCTAAATCCTTCCCACACATTGCTTTGCTCTGATGAGGACACAGAGCAGCAAGGCAGCAAATGCTCCTTTATAACAAAGGGAAAAGAGCATGAGGGGGCTTCGCTCCTTAACTATCAGTGTAACAGGAAAACTATGAACCCCAATAGCCAAGGCAGGGGCACAATTGACATAAAGGTGTAATATTACCACATTCATTGTCAGTGTCCTTTTACTGATGTGGGAGTTGGGAAAGATAAAATAAACTTGAAAATGCTTGTTTTTGTTCTTCACTCGGTGGGGTTTTTGCACGGGTTGTTCAGCCTAGGTTTTGTTTGTTTTATTGATCTGGTTTTGATTTTTGATTGGTTAGTTTTTTTGTTTGTTTGCAAACTCTTTAAAGATTTTATCTTTAAAACATAAAATAACCCTCTGTTTCAGGCAGGGAGCTGGGGTTTAGAGTTTGACTGTAACTCACTACCAATTTTATTGAGAGAGGAATAATAGCTTCTTTCAGACCTTGGAAGCCACATAATGCCAGCACTGTAACTTAATGGCTTATTAGAAGGAAACAGAATAGTTGTTTTGGGAATGAGTAAAGGTCCCTCAGCCCATCAAGGTTTTTCCTGCTTTTGTACCCTCAGGGTACATCTAATTGTTTTCTGAACGATCTCATTTTTTTACCTCAACAACCTTGCCTGGGAAGTTTTGTGTGCATTTATGGATCTGTTTACCAGCATCAGCCTGAAGTTTGTGTTTTTTGTAGAAACAAGCCCAAGGCAAAACCCTGGATCCAAACACCAATGAGTTTTGAGGGGCAGTTTGGATCTGGAGCTGGACTTTCTGGCTAGAATTTTCTCTGGGTTCTCCATCCCAACAGTGGCAGATCTTTCACTCTATGGAGAGTCAATGGAAACTCCCCTCTTTTTTTCAGTAATAAAGCGATTGACATGAAGGAATCTTGGATCAAATTCTTGTCTTGCATCTTTGTATAGTACTCTCATTCATTGGAAGTCTTGTCACCACCCACCAGGCCACTAGATATCTGAGGGCAGAATTGGAACTTGAATGTTTGCTGCCATAGGGGTAAGTTTGTCACAGGAACACTAGTGTTGGGCTCTGAAGGGGCTAAATACAACTTTTCAGGACCCACCTTTGGCCATGATGGATAATACCATTTCCCCTTTGGCCTGAGTGATTAGTCAGTATTTGCGGCCTTGAAGATTTGCTTCTGTATGCTGAAAATTGGTGATACCAGCAGGGCTGGTTGTAGGGACGGGAAAGTAGCAGGGTCACCCTGGGTACTAACCTCTTGGGGTCACCATACCACTTGGACTTTTTCCCCTGCTCCATTCTGCTGATTGGCTTGCTTTTCTTGGGGGATGAGACTTGACCACTCCAACAGGCAATGAAAACATTTTCCACCCTGGCCAGCAAAACACCTAGGGCTGCTCTTGAATATGGGTCATGTATATGCTTGGTGTAAACAAAAAATGAACATAAAATCCTGTTTCCCTGGACACAGTAGCCTAGACCCAGAGGTGCATTCATGTGGGCTCACCTCCCACCACATGGGAGGGGGCATCAAGCAATGCCTCTGTTGTTGCTGTTACCACCTCTGCAACTGGCTCACAAGTGCCATTGTTTTTCTCTGCCACTGCCTGCAGCTCCCTGCTACTTCTGCAATGTCATGTTCTGAGGTTCCACCACTTAACCCAGTTCTCAGTGATTTCAGCAGGTAGTGGGGAACCTCACACTAGTGCACGGTTTGCATTGTCTTTCTCTATAACATTTTCCCCACACCCAGTCTAAGGCTAAGCCCCTAGATCTCCTCATCAGTGATACCAACTCTAGTAATCCCTGAACAGAAACAAGGACATTCAATTGAGTCCAATCAGCGCTATCTTTAAATGCTAGAGAGTAGAGGATTAAATGGTGTCTAGGACAATTTAGACAGCATCCACACCACCACATTCAAAACACCTATTCCCCACTCCCACCCCCCTCAGTTTTGGCATTAGCAAATGAGGTTTCAGTTAGGGTGATCCCCTCAATCAGTGCAGTTCTGCTACCCTTTACTCATACAATAAGGATAACCACATTTCATTACCTCTGCATTCAAATAGAAAGTGATTTGTAACCCAAACACAGCCAAAATTGATCACTTTGGCAAAGCAGCTCCATCTGCAGAACAGCTAGGCAGAATAGGCATGGCTATGCAAATATGGTCTGTTCCTGAAATCTTTTCCCCCAGCTCCTCACTAGATGTCAGGGGAAAGCTCATTTAGATCCTGCTTACATTTTCTACTGAATGCATCATGAAAGCTTATGCTCAAATAAATTTGTTAATCTCTAAGGTGCCACAAGTCCTCCTTTTCTTTTTGCGAATACAGACTAACATGGCTGCTACTCTGAAACCTATCATTATTAATGAAGGTTCTGGGCAATTTTTGGCTTTCTAGATCAGAATCAACACTTTAAACTCCACCTGGAAGCCAACAGCCAGCCAGCACACATCCCAAAGCACCCATTTCATGTACTCATAGTAAGACAGTCCCAAAACAGCTGCCACATTCTGCGCTAGCTTCAGCAATTAGCAGGTGAGCTGTTCTGATTTCTTCAACCAGAGTGCAATTGTACATACACACAGTGACTAGAACATTATAATAGCATCAAAGCGTATGCTGTTTTCATGGTGCAGGCACCAGCTTTACATTTGCCATGTTCACCTTATAGGACTATAAAGAATTAGAGGGACAATGTCAGGTCAAATATGGCCTTAAACAACTTTTTATTAAAAAAGCTCTAAATTGAGTGCCTCCTGCTGGTGAAGCTTGAAAAATGCATGTTTACCTACATTACATTTTGGTTCTGAAAAACATTGAAATGTCAATATAAATGTTTCTTTTCTATTCAGAAGATTTAGGGGCTGCCCTTAAACCTGAGACCTTGAGTGCCACATTCTGTTTCCATGCACTGGGCAACTGCACTGATTTCAGTGTGATTTCACAAATAGTACTGAGAGCAGAATCTGCCCCTATGAGCCAAATTCCAGCCCAGCGGGATTTTTAGTGGCTAAGCTGGAAGAGGAGGGAGGATGCTGTCATGCTGAATTACATTTTCCATAAACTATAGCAACCAAATTTCTTGTATAATGATTGTATGCTGGAGCATGAACCTAGCTCCATCACGTCTGGATTAATTCATTCCTGTTATGCACATTAATGAACAGTTTCCACTTAAGTACAGATGCAAAATAATAACCCTTTAGAAATCTATAAATAGCCACTTTTCTTCTTGCAGGAATTACATAACCTCCCCCTGCAGAAAAATCACCCGGCAGAAGAAAAATACGTCGAACCCCTTGAATTAGCAGGAGGGGAATAAGGAATTGCAGAGCCATGGATGAGGTAGCAGAAAGGGCTACATCCCTCCCAGAGCATAAGCACCTGGAGAGAAATGTAATGTTGGATGAACATTTTCGCTGAAAAGTGTTGGGTTTTTTTTTGACAGAAAATGGTATTTTGTTCAACTGGAATGTTCTGCAGGAAATGTCTCTTTTTATTTATTTATTTAGTTAAGTTTAGTTTAGTTATTAAAGATTTTCACTGAAAACTCAAAAAGGTAAATTTTAGCTCTTTCTAGAAAAAATTGGCTGGTTTTCAGTGAAAATCTTTAATAACTAAACTAAACTTAACTAAATAACTAAAATATTTTCATTCAATTTTCTATAGAAGTGTTCAGCTGAACAATTATGTAGAAAATTGAATGAAAAATATTTTGCTTTTGCTAAAATTTATCATGGGGAGAAAATCCTTTCCCAGCCAGCTCTAGAAAGCAAGTCACAATCCTGGGTGTCACAGGGAACAGTCTCGGATCTCCTAAACTAAACCTGCTCATTTAGTGATTTAGTTCTTGCGTCAGCTGCACCCTCTCTGCAGGGTATAGTTGCAGAGAGAAGGAGTGAGTGCTGGTCCAAACAGTAGTACTGTGTGTACATACACACAAACACACACACACACACACCGATCATCTGGAATCTTCTTGCTTCTAAAGGCAGAATATAGTGCTCACTGTTTGCTTCCCGGATCTCCCTTTTCCCATTGCATGCTGAACCACATCCTAAGCTCAGTACAGACAATCACAAGCATTCAAAAATCATGAGATTCTAAAAAAACCCTAGCATTTTGGGTTCTTTTTATTTGCCTTCTAGTTTCTGAGCCATCACAATTTATGCTGTCAAGCTTTTTTTTTTCAACAACCATAAGACTAGAAACTTCCTTTGATTTTTAAATGAAAGTTGATATCTGCATAGAATCACATGAATCCAGGAGCTGGGGCTTTTTGGAAAACATTAAATATGATCAGATTTGTGATATCATGATACCAGCTTGGGAGTTGGCAACACTGAGACCAACCTTCATGTTTTTCACATGGAAGGGCTGAATCCAACACCATCACTATGGTCTGAGCCCAGAACCATTCTGCTTCCTCACTATTCTCCTGCCCTGCTTTAACCTTCTCATTTACAATGCGGCATAAGCTATCATGGGTAAAAAAACCCACTTCTTCAGATGCATTTACCCATGAAAGCTTATGTCCAAATAAATCTGTTAGTCTTTAAGGTGCCACCAGAATCCTCATTGTTTTTGTGGCTACAGACTAACACAGCGACCCTCTGATCCTTCTCATTTAGTGATTTGTATAACACTATTTTTTATCATTAAGATTAAAGGAGTGCCCCAAACATGCTAGGAGCTTGCCAGACCCACAGGAAGAAACTGACCTTGCTTTTGAAGCTTTTCCAATCTGCAAAGAGAAAAATCTAACAAAGGGACATATGCATCTGCATAAAGCAAGGCCTATCGAAGCAAATAAATGCTAGCTCACAGTTCAGCCTTCTTAGGGGAGGAACTGCAGGTAGTTATTTACAGCTCCTAAGAAAGGTACAATACAATAGTTACTCAGCAATTATGGGACACATCTTTTGTAATTTTGGTGTAACCAAATTAAGATGAAGTGAAAGAACCCTCGTCCTCCATTACTTCAGTCCCTGTGCATCTGTAACAGTGAGAAACACACACACACTTAACTGCAAAAAGAAAAGGAGTTCACAGCTTATGCGCAAATAAATTTGTTAGTCTCTAAGGTGCCACAAGTACTCCTTTTCTTTTTGCGGATACAGACTAACATGGCTGCTACTTTGAAATCTGACACTTAAACTGGAAAGATTCATTTTTCTGCCTGAAGGTGTCAGCAGATAGTTGGAATCCTGTGAACAAAAGGGCAGCGAATCAGTCAAGCAACAGTTTGTGTGCTCTGCAATGTTTGGTGGAGAGGGGGAGGAAAGAGACCACCTTGTGCACAATGTGCATCAATAAGCATAGATTGACCTCTTTGAAATATTTGGAGAGAAGACAAAAAGGAATGCAGGACTTTCTGAAGGGTTATAAATGGTCAGAAATGTTAACCCACCCGGATCCAGTCTCTTGTTCCAACAGCTTTCCACACAATCCCAAATCCCTATGCACCAAAATACCTTTGCTGATATGTATATGAGTTTCAGCAGCTCTGATAGCGTCTGGTGGACCAGGTGCTGTGTTTAAAATTTTAATGGTTTCTGAGGTTTTCCTGGCTCAGTAGAACACAGTGCATCCCCAGATGACTCTAACCTGGGAAAGCCTGGGAGCATGTAAAATCTGATGACAGCAATTGGCGGAGCAGAGATTGCCAGGCTTGTTGTGTCCCCAACATAGATATAGCGATCTATTAGCAAAATTATGTTTGGGGCAGGTTTACGTATGGGTTATTCAGAGCCCAAAGGACCTTGAACTGGGTCAAGGAGGAGAAGAAACAAAATGATTGATTTTGTTGCAGTTTCTGCAGAAAAGCTAAATGTCTTTTGTGTATATGCAACCATTCCCAGCACTGACGCTGTACGATATTTGCTTTCTTGAATTTCTTAATGGACTTTCTTGTCATTGCTACTCCTTAATTTCTTTTTTGTAGTGGTATAAAACTGACCTGTTTTGATTCCAGTGCAATTCATTTAATATTTTAATCTGACATTTACTATATTCCCTACTGTGTTAAATCTACTTCTCTTAAATTAATTCTTATTCCACAGTCTATTCCATCTCCTTGTCTAGAAACATGGTATGTGACTACATACATAGATGGTATCCAGACCATCTACATCTAGAATCAAATTGGGTCTTTGTGTTAAAGTCATCTTCTCATATTGCAAATTGATTTTTTTTAACACTGCCAGTTTCCTTTAGTATCAAATATTTTAATAAGATGCTCTCTCATCTTCTTTCCAGTCCAATGCATAAATAAAGTCTAAATGCTGCATCAGGATCATCTCATGAGATGAAGTTACAACTTATATTTTGTGTTAAATTACTGGGGTAGAGGGTAGGCTGGGTGCCTAGAGATATTTCAAGCTTGAGCCCCAAATCTCAAAGTGAAGTTCAAGGAATACAACTCAAAGTGACAACAAAGAGGGGTTTGAACAAGCCACTGTAAATCCAAACCATCCAGTTTCTGACAGCTGTATTGACAATGTTTGTCCCTATGTTTAACTTCTCACTTATATTCAGTATTTACAGTTTTTCCTCATTACTGTACATTTTAATTCACTGTAAATAAATTCAGGTGGAAATTAAAGGGAGCCAACTTGAGAAATATTAATTCAGGGGCTTATGGTGCAGGAGTTTTGGTATTAAATCCAAAAATACCATGCTGCTGAGCTCATCTCTGAATGTCTCAAATACAGACACCCATTTAAAAGGCAAAGCCCCTCATATGTAAGAACCTATCCCTTATGAGTTTTACCTGTCCCACTTGTGCTGCATTATTATAACATGGCACATTATGATACCAGCGTGGGGTTGTGAAATGGCCTTTCTCTGAAGATAAGAAATCACGAGGAAAAGCAGAGGAGACCACCACCTCCTTGCAGGTAGGGTGGATGTTTTGATATTAGCGCCTTTAGCCATGTGTGCAGAGATCCTCCCTAGTTTCTCATCAGTTCTGATTCTTTTGAAGAGGTCCACTTAGAAACGCCACTATAGAAACACAGAAGGAACATTGAAATGGTTACTCCACAGGGAATTCTGCACCAAAAACTGAAAAATTCTGCACACAATATTTTAAGATTCTGCAACATTCTACATATCTTATTTATCAAAATAACACAATATAATCAGGCCAGTTTCAATTATTTCGGTAATTTATTTCATACCTGTCAGTGAGTATGTCTATAACAATACAGACACCAAAAAAGATTCAGGAAATGTTTTTTGACAGATAGATTCCTTACTAGGTATATTAATACAGAACGTTGAGTAATAATTCATTTAAACTACAATACAGAAACGTATTTCCCACACCACTCAGAAGCAGTGCAAAAGCTTGGGGGAGTCAGGGGCAATGGAGCACTGAGAGGGAAGTAATTACTGGGCAGGAGCCTGGGAGTGAACTTGGAGGGTTGTTAGGTGTGGGTGGGAGAAGTATGGAACAGGTTTTTTTGGAGAGCGGGGTGGTTAGGGAGTTGGGGAGCCTGCTCCATGCAGATCTTGGCTGAGCCTTACCTCGCCTATTCAGTCAGGCACATCTTCCTCTGGCTCCATGTGTCCCTCCACCTCTCCACTCCCCTGCCCCCATGTGTTCCCGTGTAAGTCATGTGTCTAATAGGGAGCTATCTCTTTAAGAGACCCATTGGGGGGAAGTAGGAGTGAGCTGTGTCTGGGTCACTGTTGCTAGGCAGATTAAGCACTCCACATCTGGAAGCTTCTGGAATTGGGTGTGGTAGTTTTGGGTCTGCTCCAATTGGTTCCCTGTTGCTGGGGTCACACTCCATGAGGGCCAGCCGTAGGGCAGCTGCTTTACAAAGGGCCACGTGCCCTGTGTGGGTTGGGAGAAGCTGGGCCCAGGAGCAGGCTGTTGTCCCTAAGGCTGAGGCATTTTGCAGCAGCAGGTTAGTGATATTGTTAACCTCTAACAGGGCAGCATGGGCAATGGTAATTATAGCCAGGGGAAACTGGGAGGGGAAAATGACTTTTGTCTATTTTAATCGTATGCTTGGAATGTTGTTTTGATTTTAGCCAAACTGTTCTAGTCACATTGTCTCAACTAGTCTGAGTCCCCAACTAATGGGGAAAGAGTCATTTCTATTTTGCTGTTCTCTGTTTTGTATTTTCTTGTAACGGGGTTTTCTTTAGATCTGTACACTTGTGACTTAACTGAGTGGTTGGCTAATCAGTCAGCTGACTGGCTTTCAGTGATTTCAGCAGAGACAGAGTCTGCCTAGATTCCAGCCGAAGATCCCCACAAGCAAGGGGAGGGAAGATGTTGTTTTAGACTCAGCAGTCTGTATAGATTTGGTGATCAAAGACTCTAGCTGAGACTTAGGTGAACTCAACCTAAGCTTTTGGGAACTCTCAGTTTCTTCTCACTGTTTCTGTGGGGACTGAACTGTTCAGATTTTAATTTGTTTTCTTTCTTTATGTTTATATATAACTGAAGATAATGTCTATGGATAATAAACTAGCTGTGTTATGCTGTAAAAATTAGATTATTATTTGTTTATCATAAGATTTTATAAAGTTATTTAATTAAATTCATTTCTTTAGTTCCTTTTGGGAACTTGAATGTGGGGTGGTTGATGCTGTGCAATCCTTGCAGAAAATCCTTAGAGACTGAACTCTGTGTCTCCAGCTACTTTTCTATGGGAGTTGGGGTATTTTTTAGGCACTGGAGAAGGGCAATGAAGTGAAGTCTAGCCCAATCAAAGTTTACGCCTGCACCCTCCCTTTCCCATCCCCATGTGTCCCTGCACACCTACTCAACCACCCCTCCCCCATCCCATGTGTCCCTGCAGCCACTCCCTTCACTCCCATGTGTCCCTGCATCTCCACTCCCATTAAGCCCAAGGTTCAATACGGTCACCCCACTAGGTCATTTCCCCCCACCCCAGTCTATGTCCTCCCTGCTATCCCTCTGAGCCCCAGTCTATGTGACCCCTCCGGCAGCCCTATGTGCTCCATGCTGTCTGTCCCTTCATATCCTGTACCTTGTCACCTGGCCCTGTGGGTAGGGAAATGTGAGGAAAGCAACTTCTGCCCCTCCCTTTCTGCTGCTGGCTGCTCTAGCCCATGAGCCAGCTGTTCTCTCATCTGGCATCACAGCAGCCCTGGTGGGCAAAAGCTGTAATTGCAGTGCCTCCCCAGCATAGTGTATTATTGGGGTAGGGTGGGGGGGAAATTTGCAATGGATATGAATTCTGTGCATGCCTGGAGTAAGTGGTGTAACATAATAGGAGATGAGATTTCCATGATGAGTGACAGTTCAATGAAGCCAGTAGTTAAGTATTTTCAGGGTACATGTGGGTATCATGCAATAAGCTAGAGCAGTGTTTCTCAAACTTGGGATGCCGCTTTTTCAGGGAAAACCCCTGGTGGGCCCGGCCGATTTGTTTACCTGCCGTGTCCGCGGGTTTGTCCAATCGTGGCCAATGGGGGCTGCGGGAAGGAGCACGGGCTGAGGGATGTATCAGCCACCGCTTCCCACAGCCCCATTGGCCTGCAGCGGCAAACTGTGGCCAGTGGGAGCCGCAATCGGCCAAACCTATGGACGCAACAGGTAAACAACCAGCACGGCCCACCAGGGGCTTTCCCTGAACAAGCGGCGTCCCAATGGAAACACTGAGCTAGAGAGTCATCATTATGAGCTTTAGAGCTTGTTGACACCTTTATTAATCAGTATAGCTAGTTTAGAGAGGGATGGAAGATCTCATATTCACTATATTAAATTAGTGCTGGAAATTTCCCCAACAACATATGGATAGAGTAGATAGGATTGCCACAGCAGAGAGAAATTAAACAGTAGGCTTAATTAAACACCAACAACTTGTATGGACTCTAATGCGGAATTTGTCTCTTTTTCACTAATGGTATATCTAAAACACAGCAACACCATCACCAGAACTTGGAGGCAGAAGTAAAAGTAAACGTGTGAAGCAAGAAACATAAATAGCAGGATGTGCAATAAATGTTCCTTAGTGTTGCTTAGCAGTATCACTTGCATGGGCAATGGCAGTAATGATGTCATCCCTGGAACCATCTACATTACCATCTACAAAGGAAACATTCCTGTGCTTATAAGGTGCCATAAAGGCAAAATGTATTTGTTAAGCTGGGGGAGGTGTAACAAAGAGCAGAATGGGAAACTATCACAGGGACAGCTCAGCTTTTCACTGAGCAGGGGGCACTTTCATTAGCAAAAATGTTCTCACTAGTTCTGAAGTGTCCCTCTTTATTAGTGGGGAGCCTTTCAAAGGCACCCATGGAAGTTAGATGCCTGCTTCTCATTGTCTTTCAGTGGGAACTGGATGCATCAGTGTCCTTTGTGCCTTTGTCAATATCTCTCTGCGTGTTGACCAACCCCAGTATCCACTGCCTATCACTGGATCAGGACCTGTAATCATGGCCAGGTTACCCGATTCCCAGAAAATGGAGGCAGGGCAGTAGAGATGGAAAACCACATGAGGTTCTCCCTCACAGTCCTCTCATCATATTGTGCCTTCAGTTACTCTCTCTCAAAGAATGGGCAGGGCATGCCAGCCACCAGAACCAATAGATTCTGGAGGAGTCTGCTGAAGGGGCAGGGCCATCCATGTGAAGGAGTATCCCACAGAGAATCCCCCAGAAGTTAATGCAACTGAGGCTGCATGAAATGTCCACATCTCCTCTCCGCACTGTGGAACCCTCTTCCTGGGATCTCTTGGGGTAGCCTCACAGACAACCTCCTGGCAGCGTGGCTGCAGTGGAACTGTGCTCTCCGTAGCTGGTAGGGCCACCCAGAGCTGTGCAGAGATGCAAAGCCTATGTGTGGATGATCTTAGCCTCTTGCAGATCTATGGCATATGTACAGATTTGGGTATTCTGCATCCAGAAACCATGGACTACACTGCTCTTCCCATGGGATTTTCCAAGGAGGGGGCAATCCAGCCAAAGGAACTTTCAGGACAGATGCCAAGAGACGGAGTTTTACTGAAGTAACCTGCAGCAACATCTAGCACGCAAAATGCTGGAGCAGGCTGCTAGATGAGCACAGGTCTGCCCTTGGTGGTTCATCATCAGTTGGAATCTTTTGTGGTTATCCTGATGACTCCTATTGTCAATGTATGGGAAAACTGATGGCTGCAGAACAGTTCGAGATTGGATTTCTCACTGGATGGAAAAGATGACAAGCAAGTTCTTCTCTATTGTGAAATGGGTCTAATTCATAGGGGAAATTATAGCCTTGTCTATGCTTGTTCCTGGTGCATCAATATACCCCCCCACTCCGAATGTCCTACAATCAGGAATTTTCCCTTCCTCTCCCTATGCACAAAGGAAACCACCTGCTCAGGTCATCAGCAAGACTAGAACCTGCAACAGGATATGAATATCAAAGACATTCACAGAAGATTAAACTTCAGATAAGAGGCAGAAGAGCATTCAGGAAAGAATAGAGAGGAATGAGCAATACTTAATCTATGGATAAATATAAAACTTCCATTTCTAATGTGTCATCCCCTTAAGCTTGAATCAACAGATCTTTATTCTAAATCAACAACACAAAAACCAAATCACGTCAGCAGATCCTCGGTGTCTTTTGTTCATTCATATCCTTTATTGAACAGACATTTTCAGAAACATCCATTTGAACATCTGCAGTGCAAGGGGGATACAAAAGGTTCCAGCACTGTGTGCATCTTCAATGGAAAAACAGTCTCCCATCTCTAAACATGCTCCCAGACCCCAATGTTTTGTTTCACATGTAATTTAGACTTCATACCTGAGAATTTACAGAGATGAGTTCAGTAGGACCACACGCATACTTGAAGCTACTTTCATGTTTGTTTGAGTTTCAGACTCATAATCTGTAATGTAGTTTAGAGCCCTTGGCTATTTTCATGTTATTTCTTAAAAGACAAAAAGTAAAAATAGTAATAGAAATGGGGCTTGAATAAAATCCCAACCTCCGACCATATCACAACTTCAGGGAGTTTGAGAGCCAAACTTGGTGGCTATCTCTATCTCAATAATGGGCCAATCCAAAATCCCATGATCAAAGTGGAGAAGGGTTCAGAGCTATAGACAAAATCTGCCATGTGGGTCCATCTCAAAGCACTAGTAATACTTTGTACTTTCATCCAGCATCCTATAGAGTTTAAAAAGGGTTAAACCAACATGATTCTATAGAAATTTAATAGGGTTCTGTGAACAACACTCTGAAACTTCCAGGGCCAGTATGTTGACAATATTGAAAAAAAATGAATCTATCTTCCTTCACACGAGGTGGGGATCTGGCTCCTAGAATTGAATGTCCTTTCTGTAGGTTTTTAGAACAGTCCCATAGAATTCTTTAGCATGGATATAACTTTATGAAGCTCCACTGGGTGATTTAAAATCTTTTCTATTTTCTATTAAATAGATAAGAGGAGATCTCAAGGAGAGCTCGGCAAATAGTGGGAAACATTGTTAGTGGATATTTTGGTAAATTAAAAACCCTGGGCTAGATCAAGTCAACAGGGCTACATGTCAGCCTAAGATCTGGCTTTTTAATCTCATTTTCTGTCCTTTGTTCTTTTTTTTTTTTTTTTTTTTTTTTTTTTTTTTTTTTGCATTCACTTTTCCTGAAAATGTATTCTTGTAAAGTTTTGCTCATATGACTGTTTGTTGTTTCACAGCTGAGATTTGCCCCACCTTCAGGATCCAGTCTGCAGAGTGGGACTGGATGCTTTCCTCCTTTTATGACATCTGGGGCCACACCTCTGCCGACCCATGGCAGAAGGAACATCTAGGGATTGGAATGTCACTCTGCACCTGTCCTGAGTAAGGGGCAGGCTTCAGGGTGTTGAGGGGAGAAGTAATCTGTTCCATCTTCCTTCCTGCTCCACATGGGCCCAGCTGTGCTGCCCTGTCCACTTCTTGCCTGTATATGGGATTGGATAGATGGGGGCATGGCCCCATGGAGGTTGCTCTCCTCCCTGTGCTGTGATTCATGATCTGGGTAATAAGCAAAAGGGAGTCAAGCTGTAGCTCACGAAAGCTTATGCTCTAATAAATTTGTTAGTCTCTAAGGTGCCACAAGTACTCCTTTTCTTTTTGCGAGTACAGACTAACACGGCTGCTACTCTGAAAGGAGCTTCTTGCACACCTTTCCTCTCCTGCTTGGGCACACAGGGCAATTGGCAATCTTATCCCAACCAGCATTATCAAGCTGCTTACACTCTTTGTAACAATTTTGGTTATAGATCCTCACTTGTACCTCAGTGTACCCTGATGGCTTTCAATTTTCCAAAGTCATTTGAATGATTCCTTTGAAGTGCTGAGCAGTTCCTTGATCTCACTGTTATCTTGGGTCTGTGGTTACCTTTGATGTTTTTCATTGTTTTTATTTCCTTTTCTCTTATAACACAATAAAACAGAAAAGCTGAAAGGCTCCTGTGCTGGTAGTTTTCCCTTTCCGGATCTGGATGCAATATTGTCACAAGTTTTTGTTTTGTTTTGTTTTTTGTTTTGTTTTGTTCAGCTGAATTATCACCTTAGTTGCCTTGATCTATCATCCAGTCTCTATTGTATGTCGGCAAAAGAAAGTCCCTCATCCTAAATCCATACTTGTTTAGATGACCCGGTTTGTGGGAAGTGGCTATTGCATGTGTTTTATGATGCTTGAAGACAAAAGGCCAGGCAGGCTGGGGTGTTGGGAGACTGCAAATTTTGCTTACCATTTTTAGGGGTCTGAGTTTCAGTTTAGAGCAAAATGTGGTGACTGAATTATGAGCCTGTGAAAAGCATGGTATTAAAATGGATGAGGAGGCAGTGCTCTGAATTTAAACCATATTTGCTAATCATGTTTCCAAGCTTGCACACCGAGGCAATTTTTTCCTTTCTCCCCTATCTCCTACAGATGATTTATCACAGACATGAAACCATTCCCAGCACCAGCTAAGCACTTCACTCTCGCACTGAGAAAAAGATGCTTGCCAGCTCCTGTTTGTTAGGTGGCAATGATATTCTGTAGCTAACTGAAAATGGCATTCTGCAAAATTGCAGCTTTTGTATTCCATCCCCTTTTTCTCTTTCAGGAAGAACAATCATGGAGAAACACTGCTGTGTTTTGCCATTATCTGATCTCAGAGATGATAGCTACATTGGATTCATTTGTCAAGCTATGAAGGATGAACAATACAAGCAACTATCAACTTGTTTTCTCACTCAATGATACCTGTTTTGAGGTTGGATTCTGACTTCCTTTGGTATAGATCAGGCGTGACCCTGGCACAGAACCATTGTAAGGGACATCAGGGTCTGGCTGTTAGAAGAGAAGACCATTGCTCACAAAGATGAATATTGTAACCAATCCATAGACCCTTACAACGTCACGGTTTACCCAATTCTTCACAGCATGATCATTCAGATCTACACAGCAACAGAACTCAGATCCTCCTGCTCCAAAAGTGCAGCCCCACTAGACTTAAGGGAGAATCTCCTTTTTCTGTGGGCTCTCTGGGGCCTATGTCACAAAGCTGAACAGTTCTAACTTTACCCAATAGAGCGCAATGGTGATAACACACACCATTTTCAGTTCTGTGCATCATTCATGATGTACATGGGCATGATTTAGTTGGGGTTGGTCCTGCTTTGAGCAGGGGGTTGGATGAGATGTCTTCATGAGGTCTCTTCCAACCCTGATCTTCTGTGATTCTCCCTATAACCAAAAATAAAGAATTGGAAGACAGTCAAAGGTACAGTTAAATCTATTTTTAAGTTTACTGCATCAGAGAGAGCTAGAATCAATATCCCAAAACAGCTGAGAGAGACTCTTTTAGAATTAAGTATGAGATTAGAATGCAGTTCTAGTTTGTATGTAGTAGAATGGGCTGATCAGAGCAGAGGCAGTTAGACAAAGGAATTTGCGTGACTAGGGAGAAGTTCAACTAATGTGGAGGTGCAGTTTATTTGCTATTGGTATGTGATAGGCTATCTTTTCCCCTTGGTCAAAGTCAAAATTGGGACTTTTCTTAGTATGAAAATGAGGAGCAATCTAGTGACCTGAGTCTTCACAGGCCATTCCTATTTCTGTCAATGTGAGATGCACAGGGCAACGTAGTCCCTAAAAAGAATATGGGCTATCCTGGGCCATTACCTTAGACATTAGTCCATCCCGTGCTTTGCTGCACATTGGGATACCCACATTTTCCATCCTTGTCTGTGAACTGCCCTTCTCTCCAAATCTTCCCATTTCATGTTGAGGTGCTTGATGTCATTCAGAACTGTTCACTTCCATGTTATTTGCAGTCTTCCTCTCTTTCTTATTGTGTTTTCTGGCTTTCATTCAAGAGTGGTATTTGGTAAGTGTTCTTTTTCCATTCTCAGCACATGTCCCAGCCACTGATGTCTTCTTTTGTAGATTATTTGTGAGAGGGTACCTTGTCCAGTAATTTTTCTGACTTCTTCATTTGTCTTCCTATCTCTGTATTTTATTTCCAATATTCTTCTGAGACATTTATGATGAAATGCATCCAGCTTTTGCGCATCTTTCTTGGTAAGTTGCCATGACTCGCTGCTATATGTTATGATGGCGATAACAATTGCTTTGTACACATTCAGTTTTGTTTTGAGGGGGATGTTTTTGAGTTGCCAGATGTTTCTGAGTCTTCCAAATGGAGCGTTTGCTTCCCAGTTCTTCTTCTTTCCTTGGAACTAGTACCGTCTTGGCTGATGGTACTTCCAAGATATGTAAAATTATCCACCTTCTCCAGTTTCTCTTCTTCAATTTTGATTTCTGTCCCTATAGTCCCCATTTTCATGACTTTACATTTCTTTGCATTGTATCTCAAACCTATCTTCTCCATTACTTCTTTTACTTGGTTTGTGCATTTTTGTAGTCCGTTGGCATCTTCACTGATAAGAGTGATTTATCATCAGCAAAGGCTAAATCAAATAGCCTTGAATTGTTCCATTTTAGGCCATATATATCACTGTTGCATTGTTTTAATCCATAGTCGATGACTGGTATAAACAAAAAAGGAGACAGGACACACACCTGCCATAAGCACCTAAGGAAGGGAGAAGTCAGATACTTGTGCTTGTCTATCCCCCTCAGGGGCCTTCTTCATTTACCGTCACTGAGTTACTGCCCCTTGTTAAACTGATGATGATGCCATGATGATGTCATCAAGTGGCACCATTTTATTTTTTGTATTATAATAGCACCTTTAGTCCCCAACAGAGACCAGGGCCCCATTGTGCTAGGCGCTGTACAGACACACAGTATAACAGCCCCTGCCTCAAAGAACTTATGATTTAAATAGACAAGATGACAAAGTGTGTGAGGGGAAACAGAGACACAATGAGGTGAAGTGGCTTGGCCAAGGTCATACAGCAAGTCAATAGCAGAGGTGGTGATAGAATCCAGATCGCCTGACTCCCAAAATGGTGCCCTATCCACTGGACCACTTTACTGCACTTCTGGAAGCTTTTAATACAGTGCGGCACTGCACAGCCATTCAGAAGTACACAGCAGATTTCACATCCTTCTGCTCCAAAGGCGGGATATCTAGAGCAGCCAGTTTTTGTAGTGGGTCCATTCACCCCAACAAATGTTATTTCTTAAATGCCAAACAAAGGACCTGGTCCAACAACTCTTAGTCACACTGATTAATGAGACGACTCACAGGCACAAGGTTTTGCAGAATCAGGATGAAAGACACTTCTGTGTTGTGTTTTGTTTAGAGAAGCAAAGCCAAGAGGAGAGAGGGGGAAGCAATTACCCCCATACCCTTGGATTTCATTTCCTCTACAGACTGGCTGAGAGGCAAGAATTAATGTTTTGTCCTCTTTTAGATGATAAAATGTACCATTCACAAATGGCTTCTGTGAAATTGTACCCCATAATGCTTTATGGGAATATGCTTATGAATGTATATAGACATAACTGGAATATGTTTTATGCTACATATGCCATGTAACATCTCTGTAAAGGTTATGATCTACTGAATATATTCATCCTAATTGTATGCATGTATCATTTTTGTATTCAAAGTTATGAATATTGGCTATGTACTTCAATTTTAAGTCATCTCAGTGAAGCAGTTGGTCAGCTTCCTGAGAAAAGACTATTCTCAATAAGTGCCCAATCAAGAAACACTTAAGCCAACAATGAACTTGAAAACGCCAATCCACATCTGAGCTTTCCCAGGAATGTGGCCTGGCTGGTAAGGAACTCAGTCATGCATGGACATGTGACTTGCCTATGTGACTCCGAAACTCCATCTTGGAGCTGAATTCTGGATAGGAAAGAGGAGGGAGACTACCCACAAGAGACAGTCTATTTAAGTCCCTGGAAACCCCTCCATTTTATCTTTAGCTGGCTCAAGAGATACCTGAAAAAAACTGGAACAAATGACAGTAACCACGGGGGTGTGAGTGATTGCTGGACCAGACTAGAAGGAGGCTAGTCTGTGAAAGAAGCTTCCTGGAACATCTCTGAGGGTGAGATTTCATCTGTAATCACTTTCTTATTGTATTAGGCATAGACTTGTTCTGTCCATTACTACTTGGAACCACTTAAATCTTACTTTCTGTATTTAATAAAATCACTTTTTACTTATTAACCCAGAGTATGTATTAATACCTGGGGGGGGGGGGGGCAAACAGCTGTGCATATCTCTCTATCAGTGATACAGAGGGCGAACAAATTATGAGTTTACCCTGTATAAGCTTTACACAAGGTAAAATGGATTTATTTGGGGTTTTGGACCCCATTGGGAGTTGGGCATCTGAGTGTTGGAGACAGGAACACTTAAGCTGTTTTCAGTTAAGCCTGTGGCTTTTGGGGGACGTTGTTCAGACCTGGGTTTGGGTTTGTAGCAGGCAAGCGTGTCTGGCTCAAACCAGGCAGGGCACTGAAGTCCTAAGCTGGCAGGGAAAACAGAACCAGAGGTAGTCAAAGACCACAGAGCCAAAGGTGTTAACACAGAATCATAGAAATGTAGGGCTGGAAGGAATCTTAAAAGGACATCTAGTCCTACCCACCACAACACACAGAGGCAGGACTAAATATACCTAGACCACCCCTGACAAATGTTTGTCTAACCTGTTTTGAAGGATGGGGTTTCCACAGTTTCCTTAGGTAACCTGTTCCAGTGCTTAACTATCCTTCTAGTTAGAAAGTTTTTTTTTCCTCAATAGCCAACCTAAATCTCCCTTGCTGCAAACTAAGATGATTATTTCTCCATTCCATCAGCCGAGTCATTAATGAAAATATCGACTAGCACCTGATCCAGGACAGATCCCTGCAGGATTCTACTTGATACATCCTCCCAGCTTGACACCAAATCATTGATAACTACTCTTAGTCTTTCAACCAGTTGTGCACCCACCTTATAATAATTTCATGTAGAACATATTGCCCTAGTTTTGCTTATTAAAATGAACCTGTCACTTTACAAAACTAAATAGTTACACACAATCTGAGGTTTCAAATACACAGACCTCAGTCTGTTTAGTCCCTTGGCAAACATACCATTACCATTATTAAAGTTACACAGAAAGAGGAAACACCAGTTAAAGCATTTTGAAACATAAAGTGTTAAGTAAAGCTATTTTTAAAAACAATATCCCTTACTTCCTTTTCCTTTTAACAGTAGAGTGTTCTGATAAAGAACTCCCTTCTCTGACAATCTTTCAGATGATATGAAAGATGGTAATAGCTGGTCTTTGGGGGGGAAAGGAGGAGAAGTGAGTTGAGAAGATCTGGAGCTGTTACTGTGCTGTTGTTTGACTAATTCAGAATGTTTCCCTTTTGTACCCTTGTTTATATAACAGTCTGAGTTGGAATAATATTAACTTGGACAACTTAGAGTACAGGCCTCTGCAAACAACTCTTGCCTCCTAACTGACAGGAGTCAGCAATCTGTGATCTCCTACTCTTTAGGGAAAATCACCTCTGATTGCTTCAGTATTTGCAGTTTTAAGGCCTTTGCACTGATCAGTTTCTGGGAGTGCAATGCACTGGAGCTATTGGATATATGCACATGCAATTCTATTGCCTTTACCAAACTGCTCTATCAGCCTGCTACAAAACCATTATTTTTACCAGGTATGTTATAGTAATGGCAGCATGCAGCAACTTGTATGAAGATAGGAGAAGTGTGAGGAAGGATGACGCATGGTGTTGGCTCGTAACTCCAGAGATGCAGGTTCAATTCCCTGCTCTGCCACAAGCTTACTGTGAGATCTTTGTGCCTCAGATTCTTCTCTGTAAAATGCAGATAATAGAACATACCTACCTCATGGGGTGCTATGAGGCGCTTAGATACTATGGCAACAGGGGTATATAAATGCATAGTAAAGATAAGAACATTTTTCTCTACATCTAAATTCCTCCCTAAATTTTAGTAATTCACAAACTTCCTAGCCAGAGAATAGAGGTTTCCAGCTCATCTCATAATTAGTTAATGTTTATACTGTCCTTTGAAGTGTGGAATGTTATAATGTCTTTCCCATTTAGGAATTTCACAGATGAATTGCTGGTTATTGTACAACATAATACAGTAGATACAGTGTAAAATGTAAGATAGTCTTTATTATTGGGTTCCAAACTGGTGTTTGGTCAGTGCTATTCAAAAGAGAATTAGTTTAAAAAAAAATAATAACATGGATTTTTTTCATTGCATTCATAGACAGTGACCAGCTGAGAGTTTTACTTTACAAGTGGGAGATTCTCTTTTGAGAAGAATGCCTCTCTAGAGAAAGAAATTTCCTGCAAACCGACAAAATAGAACTAATTATTTTTAAATGGCTGATTTAATCAACAGATCTAATATTCATTCCGGGTTCAGACGAATGGCACCTTATTTTAAAATACAGTGATTGCCATGAAGGTCCACAATTACCACACTGTAGTACTGGAGATACAACAGCAGTTGCTGTTCCAAATAGAGGAGTAAATGTTGGTATCTTGGGTTGCAATGAAGCTCTAATTACCTATGGCAATTATATGGCAAGCCCACGAACTTGGACAGGATGCATAAAGGGGCACTGGGATGTCACAAAGTGCAAGAAGCAAGCCCAAATGTCAGTGTGATGCCCTCACATAGGACAAGATCTAAAACACAAGGTGGAGTCATTTGAGTCTTACAGAATGAGTGGAAAGAAAACCCAAAGATCCTCTCATCCCCACAGTAACACCTAATAGGGCTTAAATAGGAACAGTCCCAGCCCTGCATGAGGAAAATGGATTTATTTATTGGGTTACCTGGTTATAGGTTTGTAAAAATTCTGCTTCTCACAAGTCAGCAGATCACTGACAATTTAACATTTTAATTAGTTGTAAAATGTACTCTCATTTATGATCTTACACAACAATAGTCCCCATCAAGAAGCTGGAGTTTTCCATCTCTGAATTCCATGTGTGTCATTACAGTATGATTTCAAACTTCCATTGTCCACGGCTTCTAGATATTCCCACTGGTGGGATTTCACTCCCTGGTGTCCAGCTGCCTTCAAAAGCCATGTCTATACACAGAGACAACTCTGGAAGAACAGCTATTGCTGAGTAACTGATCTTTCCTTGTTATCACTCACAAAGAAATGGACTGGGAGAGAGTGGAGCAGGTTGCTGCCACAAGACCCCATATTCATTCTGCTGAGCTAAGCCCCAGGTCTGTCATGATTGTAAGCCCAGCTCAGTTGTTTACAGTACAACAGAGCTGAACAACATTGCCAAGCTCAGAGGCAGATCTTTATCTTAAGTGGCTCTGCCTAAAGGATGTGAGGCTGAGAGATTCCAAACCTGAGAGGTCTTGAACATAAGAACGGCCATACTTGATCAGACCAAAGGTCCATCTAGCCCAGTATCCTGTTTTCTGACAGTGGCCAATGCCAGGTGCTTCAGAGAGAATGAACAGAACAGGTAATCATTAAGTGATCCATCCCCTGTCACCTATTCCTATCTTCTTGCAAACAGAGGCTAGGGACACCATCACTGCCCATACTGGCTAATAGCCACTGATGAACCTATTCTCCGTGAATTTATCTAGTTCTTTTTTAAACACAGTTATAGTGCTGGCCTTCACAACATCCTCTGGCAAGGAGTTCCACAGATTGTGCTTTGTGTGAAGAAATACTTCCTTTTGTTTGTTTTAAACCTGTTTAGGCTTTCTTCTTTAAGTATTGTAATGAAGATTCAGACTTACTCAGCTTATCCAAAGAGATCCAGTTCTGATAGAACTGGAGGAGGAAAATACTAGACAACACCAACAGTTGGCACTGGACATAGGTGAAAACTGAAGATCCTACATTGGGAAGACTGAGCAAGCTACTAAACTTAGTCTCGAATATACCTCACTATGAAAGATGTCTTTCATTCAGTCTTAAAGTTACCTACAATCCACACTAATTTAACATCTCCTCAGACATAAAAAACTGGGACACTGAGGGTAGAGAAAGAGTCACTTTCACTAAAGGAACAGAGTTATTCATACTGAAGGAAGGACATGTGTATCGTCACTTGGGTCTTTGTTACACGCTGCATTTGGGCCTTGGCAGGTTGTGGGGTATGATACTCTGGGCTAGTCTGCACTATAATCACTACAGCGGCACAGCTGTACCGATGTAGCTGCACTGCTGTAACACTGCTAGTGTACATGCTTGATGGGAGAGAGCTCTCCTGTCAGCAATAATTACTCCACCTCCCCAAGTGGTGGTAGCTATGTCAGCAGGAGAACATCTCCCACTGACGTAGCACTGTCCATACAGGCACTTAGATCGGTGTAACTTACGTTGCTCAGGGGGTTGGCATTTTCACATCCCTGAGTGACTTAAGTTACCGCAAAGTAAGCTCTAGTGTGTACAGAGGAAATGGATGTCTTCAGGAGCTGCTTCCAGTCCAAATTGCCAGGTGACTCGAGTAACTATTGTACTTGCACCACTGCCAGAAGAATGAGAAATCATGCTGTTCAGAAGAAGCCTATTATTTATTAAAAACACAGAACAGAAGTCAATACTTTTGAAATTTGATCATGTAAGAGAACTGACTGGTCAAAATCCTTCTGAAAGCTAGAAGATGAATGAGGTTTTTCGTGGTGACTCATCTGGAGCTATCATTTGTTTTTATATATTAGTTCTTGAGAAAAAAATTCATATGGAGGAAAAAGAGAGAGCAAAAGGGCAGAAAATGTAAGGATAGATGCTGCACTATTCCTTTAAAGTGTAACAGCAAGGAGGGGAGGCTGGGAAGAGGAAGTTTCCTGCAGAAGCTGTGCAGCAAAGCAGAGAGGGGGAAAGAGAGGCTGAATAGCTTTAGGAACAATACTGTTGTGATCATAGAATATCAGGATTCGAAGGGACCTCAGGAGGTCATCTAGTACAACCCCCTGCTCAAAGGAGGATCAATCCCCAATTTTTGCCCCAAATCCCTAAATAGGCCCCTCAAGGATTGAACTCACAACCCTGGGTTTAGCAGGCTAATGCTCAAACCACTGAGCTATCCCTCCCCCTGCTTTTATGGCTGGCATACAAACAGCTGTGGACGGTGACTACAGCAGAGGTTTCATAGGCACCAACTCCGTGGGTGCTCAGGGGTTCAAGCACACACAGAAAAAAAAGGGGTGCTCAGCACCCACAGGGCTGGTCAGGCCTGCTGCTCTGGTGGCCATGGGGCTGGCCGCCAATCAGCTTTTCAGTGGCTGGCCCTCAGCAGCTCTCCCCCATCAGTTGTTCAGTGGGGCTGCATCACCAATCAGCTGTCGAGAAAGGCTGCCCTGCCACTCACTCCTCTCTGGCCCCTACCCCTCTCACAGCCTTTAAGGCAGGAGACAGAAAGCAGGAAGTGGCAGGTAAGAGGTACTCAGGGAAGAGGGTCTCAGGATGGTCCTGGGGATGGAGTGGGGGCAGGGCCTCAGGGGAGCAGGGAGCCGGTGTGGGGCACCCACTGGCAAAATGAAAAGTCAGCCCCTATGACTTCTTTAGTTCTTATGGGCTCAATGCCTCTTGTTCTTGGTTACTTAACGTTTTGCTCGGTGATCAAACAATGAGAAAGGCTTCATATAGAAACTGAAACTGGTGATTTTAACTTCTTTACCCTTGGTGTTTTAAAGGCAAAAATATAAAATAATAAAAAGAAGCCTTTTCTTCGCTAGTGCAATTTCAAATTTTTTAATATCATCAGCAAAAAATGGAACTACTTAGGAAGGGTGTTGTAGAAGCTAGAGAAAATACAAAGGGCAACAAGAAAGATACGAGGGTTAGAAGATAAATGATATGAGGACAGACTGAGGGAGTTGAATTCATGTAGTCTATTACAGAGAGGATACAGGAGGGACATGATCACCCTTTATAAATATCTTCAAGATAACCATAAAAATAAAGGAAGAGAATTCTGTGGTCTCAGAAGATGGTATGACAAAGAGCTATGGTCTTAAACTAGGGATGGAAAAGTTTAGGGTAGACATTAGGAAATAGATTTTTAACAATAAGAGTAATCAAGGGAGGTGGCTGAAACACTATTTTACAGCGATTCAAGAACAGGTAAGGTAAGCTTTTGCATGAATGATGTACTGAATAGCCTAAAGATCCAAGGTGTTTCTCTAAAGTAGGGAGTTTTGTTCTAGTGTCCTTGGCCAAAATTTTCATTTTTCTCACAGTTCTTGGTTGTTGCCTTTCCATCCGTGGCTGCATTTCAGTGGTTCTATATTTCTAGTAGATATTTTATAATGTGCTTTGTGATCCTTTGTGATGCAAAGGGCCATGTATTAAAGGCTGGGTCAGGCTAGATATCCCCAGCTGAGTTTTCTTATCTTTAAACCTATTGTTTCATGTTCTCTGTGTGTTGTATATAAATCTCTCTCTGCTTTTCCACCAAATGCATCCGATGAAGTGAGCTGTAGCTCACGAAAGCTTATGCTCTAATAAATTTGTTAGTCTCTAAGGTGCCACGGGTACTCCTTGTCTTTTGCGAATACAGACTACACGGCTGCTCTACTCTGAAACCTGACAATCTGACAGTCCCCTTCAATCTTCTTTTTGGGGTTGCTTCAACCCCAGCTTTAAGTATTCAAGAAATACAAAAAGAAAGAGGTAATTGTGGCCATCGATCTGCCTCCCCTCAGTGCTTCAGCCTTCCAGAACCCAGCCACTCTGCATACACTGAGGTTTACCCCAGGCTTGGCATTTGCTTGAGTGCTACCAGACTTTGTAGCACCTCTATGGTCAGAGGGCTTCACTCTCACAATGATAGAAATCACAGATGGAAAAGGCCTTCTATGGTCATCTCCTCTATTCCCTGATAATGCAAGATTATCCTTTGATATTCTCATAAACGTTCATCAGCACATTTTACCACCACGCAAGGTTGGGCCTACGGTACTGAACGAAACTCTTCTCTTGAGTACACAACGTCCCCGACATATACAGTAGGATAGTTACAAGGGGCCTACAATACTAGCACAATTTTTAAAGGGGAATGATGGTTTTGCTTCAGGGCTTTCATTTAAGACTCAATAGATAACGGTCACACTCCAGCCCTGCCACAAACCTTTTGTATAACCTTGGACAAATCACTAAATCTCTGTGTTTCAATTCTACATCTATAATATGGAGATAATTTGCTTTCCCCCTATCTTTCGTCTGTGTTAGAGCAGGGATCATCTTTTATTATATGTGTACATTGCCTAGCACTATATGGGTCCCTGATCTCATCTCTAGGCATTACTGTAATACAAATAAATAATAATTAATATAGTAAACAACAACAGTAAGGGCCTGATTTTCAGAAACAACTTCTAATTTTACACTCACAAAAAATACACAGAGAATTTTCCATCTGTTATTAACTGTGGGCACAAATGACAGCATTTCTGTGTCTAAAAACCTGATCTATCAGCACAGGCAGTCAGCTGATTTATACATGCTCTAAATTGTGCCTGTGATTAATTGCAAGTGCAAAATTGTGCCTGCAGGATTGGAGACCAGCTTGAAACCCTGGGTCTGACTGATTATTAATTTATAATTCATTATTATTTTTAACAACTAAATAATTAAGAACATACTGCAAGGTGAAGTGCAGTCATGCTGCACAGAGATCAGCACCAGACTCAACTGGTTGCTTCGCAGGTGGCTCTATAGTTACTGCTCTCCTGCCGATGAAAAAAATGAAGCTGGTGAATTATACAACATTATAAAACAAAGAGCAGGGAGTAGGCTAATAGAAAATTGGGGATTGTTTTTGGTTAATGTTTGTGTAACTGACTTTGCTTGGGCCCAGGTCCTTTGTTGATAAAATCACAAGCCCTTAATAGCTCAGCTAAAGGATTCCCTCAGCTGTTGCCTGTGGCAGACTCATTAACCTTATATGTGCACCAGCTGCTAGAGGGTAACAAAGTTCCACACTGCATTCGTGTAGTTCACATTTGCCTCGGATCTATAGCTATGTGGGCTGGGATTTTCAGCTGCTCTTTTGAAGTCCTGGCTATAACTGTTATGATCATGTTTTTCAGGTATTGCACTTTTAACATGACTGTAAGTCTTCCGTCTTCTGAGGAAGCTGTCATTGTGTTCGCAGAGTTGCTGCAGCCTGCTACAGAGGAGAAACACTCTGTACTCTCTCTTTACTTTGGTTCTGTCTTGTTTGTTATTTTCTAGAAGAGATATTAAAATATATTTCATTCAGGAACAAGAGTAGCAAAATGTAAAACGAAATTATGGAGGATTTTTCCATGAGATGTCAGGAGACTCAGCTAGCACTGGAATATTTTTTTTAATCTGAGAGAGATTTTATTGATCCAAAGAGAGAGCCACAAAATGAATTGCTATTTTCCAGATCAGTTTGCAGTTTTATATGATTCAAATGAGGAATGGTCCATTGTGCCAAAGATCTACAGTAGCTAAGCATCTGACCCATTACATTCCTCAGCAGTGACCTGAAGTTTTTTTTAAAAAAGAAAGTAATAATTAAGCCTCTGTGACAAAAGAGTGGAGATATTGTGTTCAATATTATGCAGAGCCAAATGATAACACCACATTCTGAAAGAAAAAGATGTGGTTGCATTGCATTAGCCAGGACACTTGTCAACGTGTTGCCAATGCTAAATTTATATAGATACTTACATAGTTTTATGAAGATCAATAGTTTGTGCTAGGGACTGTCAAAACTTTGTACACAATAGGAAAGGTTTGCCAAGCAGCTTGGGTAGGAATTTGTCTGTCTCCTGGCATATGGTATGTGCCAATGTCAAATTTCGTAACTGATCCATCAATTATCTGTACCTGTCAAGCAATTTAGTGAATAAGCTTGTTCCGTGAAGGTGTATAACTAAAAGCATTTTCCCCTTTAAAAAATCACATCTGTTATTATTTCACATTTGCAGTGTTGCTGTATCTGTGTTGGTCTCAGAATATCAGAGAACCAAGGTGGGTGGGGTAATATCTTTAATGGACCAACTTCTGTTGATGAAAAAGATAAGCTTTCAAGCTTACACAGAGCTCTTCTTCAGGTCTGGGAGAGTTATTCAGAGTGGCACAGCTGAATACATGGTAGAACAGATTGTTTAGCATAAGGAGTTAACACATATTGTAAGAGACCATTCAAAGTAAAGTGGTCAGTTAGCACTTTTGCAGTCATAGGGGAAAAGGGGTGGGGGATTAGTGGGTTACAGATTGTTGTAATAAACTATAAATCCAGTGTCTTTATTGAATTCATGATTTTTAGTGTCTAGCAAAGTTATTAATTTAAGCTCCCAGGCTCGTCTTTTGAAGGTGTTGTGCAGGTTTCCATTGAGGATGAGGACTGAGATGTCAGATAGATCACTTTGTGAAAAGTGTTTGCCCATGGGTGATATGGTGGTTTTGTCTTTTATAATTTTTCTAGATGAGTACATTCAAAAGCATAGTGTTTCTCATTATATACATAGTTATTGGGGCTTTAGTGCACTGAATGAGGTACACCACGTGGTGTGATAGGCATGTGTAGAACCTGCGGATCTTGAAAGATGTGTTATGTGGGGTGTTGATCATCACAGAAGTGGAAATATGTCGACAGGTTTTGCATATGTTGTTCTGGCAGGGTCTGGTGCAGCTTTGAGCTGGTGTGTCCTGGTCTGTGGAGAACTTGCTTCTGATGATGAACATGGGTCTTACGCATACCTATTGCAACATGTGGTGTACCTCATCCAGTGCACTAAATGCCCCAATAACAACTATGTGGGGGAAACAAGACAATCAACACACTCTCTAATGAACTCACACAGAAAAATGATAAAGAACAGAAATACGCTATCACCTATCACTCCCTATCTGACCTCTCTGTCCTTGTCTTCAAAGGAAACCTGCACAACGCTTTAAAAAGATGAGCCTGGGAGCTGAAATTCATAACTTTGCTAGACTCTAAAAATCCTGGCCTGAACAGAGACACTGGATTTATGGTTTATTACAAAAATCTCTAAACCACGAATCCCCCTTTTCCCCCCTGTGACAGAAGGTGTTAACTGGCCACTTCACTTTGAATGGTCTCTTATAATATGTCTTAATAACTTATATTAAACAGTCTGTTCTACCTTGAATTTAGCTGTGACACTCTGAGTACCTTTCCCAGACCTGAAGAAGACCTCTGTGTAGCTCAAAAGCTTGTCTCTTTCACCATCAGAAGTTTGATCCAATAAAAGATATCACACCACCCTTCTTATTTCTCCATTATTTCACATGGTAATTTTTACATGAAGAGAAAATAATATGCTGAATCATGACAGTAAGATGAACTGTTTGTGGCCCAATTTGTATTTTTTTTATAAATAAGTGATGAAGGCTTCTTTCATTTATTTTTAATTCATCATATATCATTACAGTTGGTGCATTTGAATATAAAACTTCACTTTAATTTTCTAAGAGGCTTCCAGAGCTGACACAGACTATTTTAGGTGCAATTCTAAGCTTGTCAAGTCTCCCGCAGTTTAAATTTGATGGCAGTGTAGATGTATTTCAGCCAGTGGGATGTTTTGTCTCACAATGAGCTATGCTGGGTTCCTGGTTGCTTTTAGTTTCCATACTTGTGCTGGGCTGATTCATTTCACAATCTCTGCATTTCCATTTTTACTCCCATGGTACTCATTCTTATTTTGTGACACTCCTAATCAAAGACCGGCTTCATGAAGGCTTGACAGTGTAAGAATTCCTTGGAGTTAAATTTAACTAAGATGCAAGCTTCTGCAGGGTGCTGAGGAGGGCGAGCGGGTTCAGCAAATTCATCTGGGGAGGTTTGATCTTCGTCTTTTAAGTCATTTAACAAGCAGTTTTGACCTTCTGGTTCAGCAGTGCTTCAATAGGAATTCTACTTTTTATCTTCTTTCCCTATCACACAGATTATAGATGAGTTTTATGTATGGGATGGGATTGCCTGGCATATATATTAATGTGAGTGCCTGTAACACATTTCATTGGTCTGACAATGCTACATACTGGTAATATGAAATCATTACACTGCTAGCTCTCTTGGGCTAGTTCCTCTGGTCTGAGGGAGCTGTGCTTGATGCAGGCCCTGCCAGGGGAAGGCACAAATATGGCTAGAGATCCCCTTTACTCCCCCTGTGTGACACTGCACCCTATATTCTTCACAGTGATATTATTACGATATGAGTATAGCATAGTTATGTTGCATTTTATGCAAGACAGGTCATGTAAGATGTCAATGGAAAAAATATGATTTGCTGAATACGATTATCCTATTTGTTTGCATGTATAATTTTTGTATCTGAAGTTATGAATATTGACTATGTAGATGTATTTCAAATGTAGTTACACCTGGGTGACACCCACTAGGTAAAATGCTTTCAGGCCTATTCAGGGTAATGAGCCAATAGGTCTGAGGAGAAGCTTATCCATCACCTGGTAAGCCTTCCTGAAAACCTTCCAGACAGCTTGTAAGTAATAGCTGCTATGACTCAGCAAGGTATGCAAGGGTTTGTGACCAGGCCACAGGCTCTGGACTTCATCTTGGAATGTCTGTATTTTTCCACAAAATGAGGTTTGGGACAAAGGGTTCCCGCCATATGCTAAAGCTATATAAGGCAGGAAATGACATCCTCTGTTCTTCACACCCACACAAGAAGACTCCTGGAAACACTTGAGGAACAAAGACTGAACTGGGGGAAGAGCTGGACCCAGGCTAAAGGGATTTCTAGCCTGTGTATGGAAACCCAAGCTGCAAAGCAAATGCAGCTTGTGCCTTGAGAATCTGCCAGACTGCTGGTATCATCAGTCAGTGTGAGAAACCGCTAATTCAATCCTATCTTTCTAGTATGTTAAGCTGAGTTTGCATTTTTGTTTATTTGCTAGGTAATCTACTTTGATCTGTTTGCTATCCCTTATAATAACTTAAAATCTATCTTTTATAGTTGTTAAACTTTTTTTGCCTTATCTAAACCAGTGAGTTTGAATGTAATGCATGGGAAATCGTAGCTCAAGGGGAAAAGAATGTTGCATATTCCTCTCCACGTTGAAGTGGGGTGGGGGATGGACTCATAGATATTAAGAGTCAGAAAGGACCATTATGATCATCTAGTCTGACTTCCTGCACAATACAGGCCACAGAATCTCACCCATCCACTCCTGCAATAAACCTCTCACCTATGTCTGAGCTATTGAAGTCCTCAAATCATGGTTTAAAGACATCAAGGTGCGGAGAATCCTCCAGCAAGTGACCTGTGCCCCATGCTACAGAGGAAGGCGAAAACCCCCCAGGGCCTCTTCCAATCTGCCCTGGAGGAAAATTTCTTCCTGACCCCAAATATGGCAATCAGCTGAACCCTGAGCATGTGGGCAAGATTCACCAGCCAGATACCCAGGAAAGAATTCTCTGTAATAACTCAGATCCCTCCCCATCTAACATCCCATCACAGGCCATTGGGCCTATTTACCATGAATAGTTAAAGATCAATTAATTGCCAAAATAATGTTATCCCATCATACCATCTCCTCCATAAACTTATTGAGTTTAATCTTGAAGCCAGATAGGTCTTTTGCCCCCACTGCTTCTCTTGAAATATGAGCAACACGTCTCGAAGAACAACAGTTACAGAAGGTTAGGAACTGCTTTTTTTCTTCTAGTGCTTGCTTGTGTCCATTTCAGTGTTGGTGACTCCCAAGAAGTAGTGCAGGTGGAGGGTTCGGAGTTTATTGACATGCTGATTGTAACACAGCTCAGCCAACTCTATGAGCTTACACTGTGCAGCACAAGATGGTATAATTCTGGGGTTATACTCCAGAGGAGGTGCATATCTGGGGAGCTGTAGCCTTTTTACTGTTGTTTCATGTAGTAGCAGGTAGCTGCAGCTTGGTGTGACCCTACTTGTGTGAATGCTGGTGGAAGTGTAGGACCAAGAGTGGGGCTGCAGCTTGTCACAGGAGTACAGTGAGAGAGGAAGGGTTCATTGGTACTCTGGTTCCAGGTGGCACCCTGGGGAGAACCTGTCACACCCTGATCAGGGCTACTGTAGCTTGTTCCAAGCTACAATGGCTACCTTACCCCTGGCCATGCTCCCTCTGTGATTAGGGGGTGGTATAGGTTTATTTTTATGTCTCCTGGGGAATTCTCCTATGCTGGGTGAATCCTCAGGTAGCCAACTAAGCTAGTTTTGTAGCTGCTTTGTACCATCAGACCAGTGCAAAACAGTCACACTGGGGGCTTTAGGGGCCCTCTATATAACAATAGTGAAGTGAAAAATAAAATACATGTGCAGAGGATTTTACTCCGAGGCCAGCATGTCAAGTGGGGAGACCATGACTCAACAGTCCTTCCACTCCCAAAGTCCCGGCAGAGGAGGGAGGTCAATTCACAATATGTGGGTGAGGAATAGACCCTACCTGGTACACCACTGGGATGGGATTGCCTGGCAGTGAGCAGGCCTAGTGGTGAATCTGCGGCCCATCAATTGACAATACTCCGGAGTTCTTCTGGGTGGACAGAGGGGAAGGGGAAAGCTAGGAGGATCAAGGCCCTCCCTGTCCACCAGGTTCCATGGCCCAAGGGAAGAGGTGTGGAGTCACGTCTATTTAGATCACCAGACCAGCCTCCCGGGGGCCACTTTCTACCTCCATGCTCTTTCTTTGGTTTGGTGCATGGTCACAGCCCCCTTCCACTCCCTCACAGCGAGGAGTTCCCAAACAGTCTCAGCAGCTCATTCAAGCAAATAAGCATTGCCCAGCTCTCTTGATAGGGTCCAGTTATTTTCCCTCAGCACGGAGTGGAGGAGGGGAAAGAACAGGCCCCAACCACCCAACCTGATTCTTACCCACAGTCCAGATCCTCCTCCTCTGGATCGCTTTGTCCCCAGAAGCTGAAAACTGGCTTTGGTGGTAGAATCTCCTTCCTTAGAGGTTTTTAAGGTCAGGCTTGACAAAGCCCTGGCTAGGATGATTTAACTGGGACTTGGTCCTGCTTTGAGCAGGGGGTTGGACTAGATGACCTTCTGGGGTCCCTTCCAACCCTGATATTCTATGATTCTATGATTCTATGATTTCTCTTTTCAGACAGCATCTCCTTCACTCTCCCTCCCTCCTTAATTGTCAGAGTCCTCTTTTAGCAGATCCTCCATTGGAGAATGCTCTGCAGCTGCTGAGGTGTGGGGCCCTCTTGGCCCAGTACTGCTCTTTCCCTCTCTGTGGGGTCTCTAAGACCCATCACAGTGCATAAGCTCCATCAGATTCTGGATGAAGAGAGAGATTTCAAAGGAAGGTCAGTTCTGAAGTTAGTTGATATAACGTATATGTCAAGTTGGGTATGGTCTACTCCACCAACAGCAATAAATAAAATAGTAGCTAGGCAGGTAACAGCCAGGGATTGGAAGATGGTGGTGGATCTGGAGATAGTGGGCACAATTCTCTCATTCAGACCAGTATAAAGCAGGAGTAAATACACAGAAGTCAATGTAACTATGCAGGTGTAAAAATAGCATAGGAGAAACATAGAATCATAGAAATATATGGCTGGAAGGGACCTTGAGAAGTCACAAAATCCAGCCCCTTGAGCTGAGGAAGGACCAAGTAAACCTAGACTGTCCCTGACAAGTGTTTGTCTAACCTGTTCTTAAAAACACCCAGTGGTGGGGATGCCACAGCCTTCCTTGGAAGCCTATTCCAGTGTGTAACTATCCCTACAGTTAGAAAGTATTTCCTAATATTGAATCCAAATAAACCTTGCTATAGATTAAACCAAATACTTCTAGTTCTATCTTTAGTGGACATGGAGAACAGTTTATCACCCTCCTCTTTATAATAGTGTCATGTTTTGGGTTCAGCCCAGACCAGTGAGAGATTGTATCTCCACCTGGCCAGTAAGCCTGGGTACCTTATATGTTCTGCCACTGTGGCTCACAGCCTGGACACCAACAGCTGGAAGACAAACATGCAGTTCCCTGAGTGCCTGTGTGCTGTGCAGTCCTGGTTCTTGTGGACTTCCCATCACTCTGTTGATTTATATGTAAATGGAACTTCCATTGTTTTGAATCCACCATGCTTAATTTAAATAGGTGACTGATAGATAGCTGCCTTCCCTCCTGTCTGGGAGAAAACATTCTCTCTCTTTGTTTGGTCACAGGCTTTATAGCATAATACGACTCAGTATCCATAATTCCTCATACAGCATTAATACATGCATTTCACAATGATATTAATCATCAGTATGTCACCAGTTCATGAGAACATAAGAATGGCCATGCTGGCTCAGACCAATCGCCCATCTAGCTCAGTGTCCTGTCTTCCAACAGTGGCCAAAGCCAGTTGCTTCAGAGGGAATGAAAGAACAGGGCAATTTATCCTTCCCCTGTTGTTCAGTCTCAGATTCTGGCAGTCAGAGATTATGGGACAGCCAGAGCATGAGGTTTCATTTCTGCCCATCCTGGCTAACAGCCATTGATGGATCTATCCTCTGTGAACTTATCTAATTCTTTTTTGAACCCTGTTGTACTTTTGGCCTTCACAATATCCCCTGGCAATGAGTTCCACAGGTTGACTGCACATTGTGTAAAGAACTACTGCTTTATGTTTGTTTTAAACCTGCTGACCATTAATTTCATTGGGTGACCCCTAGTTCTTGTGTTCTGTGGATGGGTAAATAACACTTCCTTCTTCATTTTCTCCATCACATTCATGATTTTATAGACCTCTTGCCTATCCCTCTTTAGTTGTCTTTTTTCTAAGTGGAACAGTCCCAATATTTTTCATCTCATCATATGGAAGCTGTTCCGTACCCCTAATCTTTTTCTGTTGCCCTTTGTGCTTTTTCCAATTCTACTATCTTTTTGAGGTGGGGTGGCCAGAACTGTGCTCAGTCTTCAAGGTGTAGGTGCACTATGGATTTATATAGTCACATTTTGATATTTTCTGTATTATTGTCTTTCTCATCCTGATGATTCCAAACATTCTTAGCTTTTTTGACTGCTGCTGCACATTGAACAGATGTTTTGAGAGAACTATCCATGATGACTCCAAGATCTTTTTCTTGAAAGGTAACAGCTAATTTAGACCCCATCATTTTGTATGTATAATTGGGATTATGTTTTCCAGTGTGTGTTACTTTGCACTTATCAACACTGAATTTCATGTGCCATTTTGTTGCCCAGTCACCCAGTTTTGGGTGATCCCTTTGTAACTCTTTGCAGTCAGTTGTTGACTTAACTAGCTTGAGTAATTTTGTATCTTCTGCAAACTTTGCCACCTCACTAAACTTCCCCACTTTTCCAGATCATTTATGAATATGTTGAACAACACTGGTCCCATTACATATACTTGGGAGACCTCGCTATTTATCTATCTCCATTCTGAAAACTGACCATTTATCCCTATCTTTTGTTTCCTATTTTTGAACCAGTTGCTGATCCATGAGAAGACTTTCCCTTTTATCCCATAAATGCCTGCTTTGCTTAAGAGCCTTTGGTGAGGGACCTTCTCAAAGGCTTTCTGAAAGTCCAAGTATACTGTATTCATTGGATCACCCATGTCCACATGCTTTTTGACCCCCTCAAAGAATTTGAATAGATTGGTGAGGCATGATTTTCCTTTACAAAAGCTGTGCTGACTCATCCCCAACATAATGGGTTCATCTAGGTATCTGATAATTCTGTTCTTTACTATGGTTTCAACTAATTTGCCTGGTACTAAAGTTAGGCTTACCAGCCTGTAATTGCCAAGGATCAACTCTGGAGGCTTTTTTAAAGAATTGGTGTTACATTAGCTATTCTCCAGTCATCTGGTAGAGTCTGATTTAAGTGTTAGGTTAAACACCACAGTTAGTAGTTCTGCAATTTCATATTTGAGTTCCTTCAAAACTCTTGATTGAATACCAGCAGGCCCTGGTGACTTATTACTGTTTAATTTATCAATTTATTCCTGTATTGACACCTCAGTCTGGAACAATTCTTCAGATTTATCATCTAAAAAGAATAACACATGTGTAGGAATCTCCCTCATCCTCCGCAGTGAAGACTGAGGCAAAGAATTCATTAAAAGAAAAGGAGTACTTGTGGCACCTTAGAGACTAACAAATTTATTAGAGCATAAGCTTTCATGAGCTACAGCTCACTTCATCGGATGCATTTGGTGGAAAAAACAGAGGGGAGATTGATATACACACACAGAGAACATGAAATAATAGGTTTATCATACACACTGTAAGGAGAGTGATCACTTAAGATAAGCCATCACCAGCAGCGGGGGGGGGGGGGGGGGAAGGAGGAAAACCTTTCATGGTAACAAGCAAGGTAGGCTATTTCCAGCAGTTAACAAGAATATCTGAGGAACAGTGGGGGGTGGGGTGGGGTGGGGGGGAGAAGAAATAACATGGGGAAATAGTTTTACTTTGTGTATTGACTCATCCATTCCCAGTCTCTATTCAAGCCTAAGTTAATTGTATCCAGTTTGCAAATTAATTCCAATTCAGCAGTCTCTCGTTGGAGTCTGTTTTTGAAGCTTTTTTGTTGAAGGATAGCCACTCTTAGGTCTGTAATTGACTGACCAGAGAGATTGAAGTGTTCTACAACTGGTTTTTGAATGTTATAATTCTTGACGTCTGATTTGTGTCCATTCATTCTTTTACGTAGAGACTGTCCACTTTGACCAATGGACATGGTAGAGGGGCATTGCTAACACATGATGGCATATATCACATTGGTAGATGCGCAGGTGAACGAGCCTCTGATAGTGTGGCTGATGTGATTAGGCCCTATGATGGTGTCCCCTGAATAGATATGTGGACAGAGTTGGCAACGGGCTTTGTTGCAAGGATAGGTTCCTGGGTTAGTGGTTCTGTTGTGTGGTGTGTGGTTGCTGGTGAGTATTTGCTTCAGATTGGGGGGCTGTCTGTAAGCAAGGACTGGTCTGTCTCCCAAGATCTGTGAGAGTGGTGGGTCGTCCTTCAGGATAGGTTGTAGATCCTTGATGATGCGTTGGAGAGGTTTTGGGGGCTGAAGGTGATGGCTAGTGGCGTTCTGTTATTTTCTTTATTGGGCCTGTCCTGTAGTAGGTGACTTCTGGGTACTCTTCTGGCTCTGTCAGTCTGTTTCTTCACTTCAGCAGGTGGGTATTGTAGTTGTAGGAATGCATGATAGAGGTCTTGCAGGTGTTTGTCTCTGTCTGAGGGGTTGGAGCAAATGCGGTTATATCGTAGAGCTTGGGAGCTTCTCTGCAACGGGTTTGTCTTCCTTGAGTGTTCCTTTAGCATCTTGATTCTTCAGTGGTCCCACTGATTGTTCAGCAGGCTTCCTACTTTTGATGTACTTTAAAAAAAATTGCAGTTAGTTTTTGTGTCTTTTACTAATTGCTCTTCAATTTTTTTGACCTGTCTAATTATATCTTTACACTTGACTTTCCAGAGTTTATGTTCCTTTCTATTTTCCTCAGTACTATTTGACTTCCAATTTTTTAAAAGATGTCTTTTTGTCTTAACCACCTCTTTTACTCTGTTGTTTAGTCACGGAGGCTTTTTTTTTTTGATCCTCTTACTGTTTTTTTTATTGGGGGTATAGATATAGTTTGAACCTCTATTCTGGTGTTTTTAAAAAGTTTCCTTGCAGCTATTTCACTCTTGTGACTGTTCCTTTTAAATTCCATTTAACTAGTCTCCTCTTTTTTGTGCTGTTCCCCCTTTTGAAGTTAAAATGCTACTGTAGTGGGTTTCTTGGGTCCCCTCCTTCCCCACCCAGATGTTAAATTTAATTACATTATGGTCACTATTACTGAGCAATTGAGCTGTATTTACCTCTTAGATCCTGTGTGCGACTTAGGACTAAATCAAGAATTGCCTCTCTTTATGGGTTCCAGGACTAGCTGCTCTAATAAGCTGTCATAAATGGTGTCTAGAAATTTTATCTCTGCATCCCATCCTGAGGTGACATGATCCCAATCAATATGGGGATAGTTGAAGATCCCCGTTATTACTGGGTTTTCTGTTTTTGTAGCCTCTCTAATCTCCCTAAACATATTACAATCACGTCTCCATTTTGGTCAAGTGATCAATAGTATATTCCTACTGGTATACTATTATTGTTCAGGCATACGATTTCTAACCATAGAGATTCTTTGGTATTCTTTGATTCATTTAAGATTTTACTATATTTAACTCTATGCTTTCTTTTACACATAGTGCCATTCCCCCACCAGCTTGACGTACTCTGTCATTCCTATATATTTGTACCCTCGTATTACCGTGTCCCATTGATTATCATCATTCCACGAAGTTTCTATGATACCTATTATATCAATATCTTCATTTTAATACCAGACACTCAAGTTCACCCATCTTAGTAGTTAGACTTCTTGCATCTGTATACAGGCACTTATAAAATTTGTCAGTCTGCCTTCATGTGATGTAAGTGAATGGGATGCTTTTTCATTTCACTGTTTCTCTTCAGTTAAGTGTGCTTTTTCAACTTATACTCTCTCCTTTTTACTAGGATATACGGTATGCTCTTTAATAAATCTTTCCCTAAGGGATGTCTCTGTCCTAACTGTGCTCCTCCACACTTGTTGGCTTTCCCCCTGCCCTTAGTTTAAAAAATCCTCTATGACCTTTTTAATTTTACAGGCCAGCATTCTGTTTACATTTTGGTTTAGGTGGAGCCCATCCTTCCTGTATAGGTGTCCACTTTCCCAAAACACTGCCCACTTCCTAATAAACCTAAATCCCTCCTCCAAACACCGACATCTCATAAACGCATTCAGACCCTGCAGTTCTACCTGTCTACTTGGCCCTGTGCATCAAACTGGAAGCATTTCAGAGAATGCTACCATGGAGATCCAAGATTGTAATCTTTTATATAGCAGCCTAAATTTGGCCTCCAAGACCTCTCTCCTACCTTTCCCTATGTCATTGGTATCTACAAGTACCATGACCACTGGCTCCTCCTCAATATTGCACATAAGTATATTTAGATATCTTGAGATGTCTGCAACCTTTGCACCCAGCAGGCAATTCACCATGCAGTTCTCCTGATCATCACAAACCCAAATCTCTCTCTCTCTCTCTCTGTGTATATATATATACATTCTCTACATCCTATCTAATCTATCTATCTATCTATCTATATTTAGATAGGATGCAGAGAAACTGGAACACATCCAGAGATGATCCAAAAAGATGATCCAATGGAATGAAAGCCATATGAGCAAAGAACTGCTGTGTTTAGTTTGGAAAAGAGGAGACTAAGGGATGATGTGATAGTGGTCTTCAAATTACTCCTTAGGGAATTCTGCGCCAATGTGCAAAGCAGAATGTGCATAAAAATTAATATTATGTACAGAATTTCCTCCCCCACAAAATGAGCTGCCGGATGCTAGGTGGCACTGGACCCCTCACAAATAGAAAGACACTGCCAGGGGGAGTGCGAGGGATTTGGAGGGTTCCCAGCAGCTGCAGTACCCAGCACGCCCTGAAAGAATGAGGTGGCATGCAGGAAACACTACACAAGCCCAAGACCCAGCATCAGGCTGTTTCTCCCTCTGGATTCCTGGGCTCTGGGGGGTAAGGGATGCAAGCATCTGGGATGAAGGGGGTGCCCCACAGCTGGGGTCTGTGGGTTGGAGGGTGTGAGTGTCTGGGATGGAGGATGCCACAGCTGGGCTCTGAAGGTTAGGGTGTGTGTGTGTGTGTAAGAGTCTGGGCTGTGGGCGGCCCACAGATGGGCTCTGGTGGGGAATGGGTTGGGTGTCTGGCCCTTGCTGCTGGGCTCTGGAGGGAAGGGGGCAGAGAAACAGGAACTGAGTTGTCACAGCCATTTCCTTAACTCTCTACTCCTGGAGGAAAATGTTTGTGTCTGTATTCGCAAAAAGAAAAGGAGTACTTGTGGCACCTTAGAGACTAACAAATTTATTTGAGCATAAGCTTTCTTGAGCTACAGCTCACTTCATTGGATGCATTTGGTGGATAATACAGTGGGGAGATTTATATACACACACAGAGAACATGAAACAATGGATTTTATCATAAACACTGTAAGGAGAGTGATCACTTAAGATGAGCCATCACCAGCAGCGGCGGGGGGGGGGGGAAGGAGGAAAACCTTTCATGGTGATAAGCAAGGTAGGCTATTTCCAGCAATTAACAAGAACATCTGAGGTACAGTGGGGGGTGGGGTGGGGTGGGGGGGGGGAGAAATAACATGGGGAAATAGTTTTACTTTGTGTAATTACTCATCCATTCCCAGTCTCTATTCAAGCCTAAGTTAATTGTATCCAGTTTGCAAATTAATTCCAATTCAGCAGTCTCTCGTTGGAGTCTGTTTTTGAAGTTTTTTTGTTGAAGGATAGCCACCCTCAGGTCTGTAATCGAGTGACCGGAGAGATTGAAGTGTTCTCCGACAGGTTTTTGAATGTTATAATTCTTGATGTCTGATTTGTGTCCATTTATTCTTTTACATAGAGACTGTCCAGTTTGACCAATGTACATGGCAGAGGGGCATTGCTGGCATATGATGGCATATATCACATTGGTAGATGCACAAGTGTATTTTCCACCAAATGCATCCGATGAAGTGAGCTGTAGCTCATGAAAGCTTATGCTCAAATAAATTTGTTAGTCTCTAAGGTGCCACAAGTACTCCTTTTCTTTTTGCGAATACAGACTAACACGGCTGCTACTCTGAAATGTGTCTGTATTGTTACAGACATAGTTGCTGACAGGTATTTTGAAAAAAATTACCAAAATTAATTGAAACTGGAGTGATTATATAGTGTTATTTTGACAAATAAAATATACATATTTTTGCAGAATTTTAAAGTATTGTGCGCAGAATTTTAAATACAAGTACTCCTTTTCTTTTTGCGAATACAGACTAATACGGCTGCTACTCTGAAATGTGTCTGTATTGTTACAGACATAGTTGCTGACAGGTATTTTGAAAAAAATTACCAAAATAATTGAAACTGGAGTGATTATATAGTGTTATTTTGACAAATAAAATATACATATTTTTGCAGAATTTTAAAGTATTGTGCGCAGAATTTTAAAATACTGTGCGCAGAATTTTTAATTTTTTGGCACAGAATTCCCCCAGGAGTATCAAATATAGAAAGGCTACCATAAAAAAAGATGGAGAAAATTGTTCTCTCTTGCCACAGAGGACAGGACAAGAGACAATGAGTTCAAACTGTAGCACAGCGGATTTAGATTAAATCTCAGGAAAAATTTCCTAACTGTAAGGAGAGTAGGACAATGTAACAAACTGCGTAGGGAAGTTGGGGAAGCTCCTTCACTGAAGGTTTTTCAAAAAGAGGCTGGATAGCCATTTGTCTTGGATGGTTTAGACACAAATCCTGCATTTTGGCAGGAGTTTAGAGTAGATGACCCTTGTGGTCCCTTCTAACTCTATGGGTTTATGAATCTATGATTCTATGATTTCTAATAATTGAATCCCCCATTACTATTACCTGTCTCTTCTTAATAACGGAGTTCTCACCTGGAGAAATATCCTCAGTATGAGAGTATACCATGACATCACCAGGAAGGAGGGTCCCAACTATGGGATCATTTCTCTCTGCTCCAGCTTGATGCTCTCCTTCCCCAAGACTTTTATCCTCCTCAACAGAACAAAGGTCATCAGATAGGGGTGAAACTGCTCTACTGTGTCCCTGAAAGTCTCATCTATATACCTCTTTGTTCCCCTTAGCTCCCATAGTTCAGCCACTCTGGTCTCAAGAGCCCGTACTCAGTCTCTGAGGGCCATGAGCTGCTTGCACCGAATGAGCACATATGACACCTGCCCACAAGGCAGGGAATCATATATGCTGCAATCTGTGCAATAAACTGAATAGCCCCCAGTCTACTTTTGGACTTCTGCCTATATTATTTTTACTTTTGCAGGGGCATTTTTGATTTGTTCTTTGTGTATGTGTTTTTTTGCTGTTTTTTTAGAGAATGATTATGTCATATATCTGGATTTCATGGTCCCTTTCTAAACTGCCTTGCAAAACTTCCCCATTGGCTGGTCCAAGTCACTAGCTCCTGTGGTTGCTTACGAGCTGAGTTTTAAACCCTTGTTCTCCCTGTCATCACATATACGTTACATGACACATTTTAGGTACAGGTTAGGTACATGATGACAGTGTATTAGGTGTAGTGAGTGTGTCAGGAGTGACCAGATACTGACACAGAGTAGTGAACCACCCGTGGGCTACTGTGTCATAAACAGCCTTTAACAAATTTGAAAGCTTATCAGGTCCTCCCTCAGTCTTCCTTCCTCAAGACTAAACATCCCCACTTTTTTTTTTAACTTTTCCTCATAGGTCAGGTTTTCTAAACCATTTATCATTTTTGTTGCTGTCCCCTGACTCTCTTCAATTTGGCCACAAAAATATGGCACCCAGAATTGGACGCAGTCCTCCAGATGAGGCCTCACCAGTACCAAGAAGAGCAGGACAATTACTTCCTACGTGTTTTTCAGGGTTACCTCCCCACTCTGAACTCTAGGGTACAGATGTGGGGACCTGCATGAAAAACCCCCTCAGCTTATTTTTACTAGCTTAGGTTAAAAACTTTCCTAAGGCCCAAATTTTGCCTTGTCTTTGAACAGTATGCTGCCACCACCAAGTGATTTAGACAAAGAACAGGGAAAGGACCACTTGGAGTTCCTATTTCCCCAAAATATCCCCCCAAGCCCTTACACCCCCTTTTCTGGGGAGGCTTGAGAATAAACAAGATGAGCACAAACCAGCCTTGGATTTTTAAAACCTCAAAAATCCAATCAGATTCTTAAAAAACAGAATTTTATTAGAAGAAGAAAAAAAGGTAAGAGAACAACTCTAAGATCAGAATGGAAGATAATCTTACAAGCAGTCAGATTCAAAACATAGAGAATCCCTCTAGGCAAAACCTTAAGTTACAAAAAGACATAAAAACAGGAATACACATTTCCTCCAGCACAGCGAATTTCACGAGCCAAAACAAAGAAAACCTAATGTATTTTCTAGCAAGATTACTTACTAACTTTACTGGCATTTGAGGGCTTGTATCCTTGATCTGTTCCCAGCAAAAGTATCACACAGACAGACAAAAGCTTTCCCCCCCACCTCCAGATTTGAAAGTATCTGTCCCCTCATTGGTCATTTTGGGTCAAGTGCCAGCCAGGTTACCTCAGCTTCTTAACCTTTTACAGGTAAAAGAACTTTGCCTCTGGTCAGGAGGGATTTTATAGCACTGTATACAAAAAGGTGGTTACCCTTCCCTTTATATTTATGACAGTGTTATACACAACATTCCTGATATTAGCCTTTTTCGCAATTACCTCACACTGTTGACTCATATTCATTATGTCATCCACTATAACTCCCTGATCCTTTTCAGCAGTACTCCCACCTAGCCAATTATTCCACATTTTGTAGTTATGCATTGCATTTTTTCCTCCTAAAGTGTAGTACTTTACACTTGTCTTTATGGAATTTCATCTTGTTGATTTCAGACCAGTTCTCCAATCTGACAAGGTCATTTTGAATTCTTTCCTTCCAAAGTGCTAGCAACCCCTCCCAGCTGGGTGTCATCCACAGATTTTATAAACATTCTCTCCACTCCATTATCCAAGTCATTAATGAAAATATTACATAGTACCAGACCCAAGACTGACCCCTGTGTGATCCCAATAGACATGTCCCCCCAAAAAACTGACAGCAAACCATTCATAACTACTTTTTGAGTTTGGTCGTTCAATCAGTTTTTTCCTACCTTATAGTAATTTCATCTAGACTATATTTTCCTAGTTTGTGATGAGAATGTCATGTAGGACTGTGTCAAAAGCCTTACTGAAATCAAGATACAGCATGTCTACAGCTTCCCCCTTATCCACTAGGCCAGTAACCCTGTCAAAGAAGGAAATAAGGAGAGTTTGGCATGATTTATTCTTGACAGAACAGTCAGGCCCAGTGGTTATGCATGCCGGCAGCAGAGCAGAGCCAAGCCATTATTGGGAGGTCAAACCAGCAAAACATTTTTGCAAAACTTCACAGAAGAAGCAGTCGTTTTGGGAGTTCAAAGAGATAGTTGTGCTAGGGAGGGCTTTGCAGTGCACACAGCAATGGAATGGCACTGCTTTGAGGGTGTTGGTTTGTGGTTTCAGAGATGTATGCTTGGAAGTAGAAGTAAAATCACAGTACAGAAGTAGCAGAGAACAGCTGGCACAAGGTTAGGACCTCTGCTGGGTCAAGTACAGCAGATTATATGGGAAGTCAATAAATGGAAGTGAAGTCCTATAAGTTCTGGAGTGCCTTGCTATGAGAATAGAGAAATGAGCTGGAGGTATAGAGATTGTGACCTTGTTTTGGAAGGTTCTTATCAAGTAAATGTTTAATTTAGTCAGACTTTGAACCGATGGCTGGAGCATGTCGGAAATATTGTTCAGATGGATGGGGAATGATGACAAGACTATCAGATGTGAATTAGATGAAACATTGAGCTTCAGCCAATAAACACTAAGGAATCCACTGTGGGCTCAGAGCAAAAGATGAAGAGAAGTGGATCTGACTGAAAGAAGGGCTTTTTGCTTGTGAAGCAGAAGGTAGAGTAAGAGCTCCAGCAGGAACAGGAGAAGCAGCATGTATTTAAGGAGAGGCTTTCAGGGATGTCAGTCACTGGAATTAACTGGGCTTGCACTTTTTGAGAGTCTTGCTATGTGCTAGTCTAAAGATACTAGGCAAACAGACATGGGACTTGACACTAAGTGAGCTAACATGGGTAAATATGCCAAACAGGTATCCCTGAACTGTAAGCATTTCCTGGATCAGTGTGTGTCTGCCAGGAACTGCAACATGTTAAGCAATTCATGAGGAAAGTATGCTAACTCTGAATGGCACTGTTCCCTTGGTGATGGAGAGATTCATGCAACAATCATTCTGTGTTAACTTCTGGGCATTAGGCAAATTGCATCATCTCCCAGTAGTATGAGAACAAGCCATGTTGTACAATGAGAGCAAGCCTCTACCAGAAGAGAAGCTTTTCACATGGTTACACACAACAAGGAAATTTCTATCTACCCTGCAGTTATAGGGAAGTCAACATCCCATTGGCTCACTGTAGCAATGCTGCTGCTGTGTGTGTGTCAAGATGGCCACGAGACAAATGCAATGAGCTGCCCTCTGCCTACTTGAGACTCTAGAAAAAATCTTCTCTCATCACCACTGTCAGAGCAAGCCTAGTGAAATGTTTCACAAATGCTGGAATCTTGTGTAGCCTCCTGGAACCTTCAAATTTCACCTCTCTAACAGGAATGGAGGGTCTTTTACAGGGCTGGCCTTACCATAAGGCGAACTGAGGTGGCTGCCTCAGGTGCCAGACTGTGGGGAGGGGGCACCACTAGGACCCAGAGTTTCAAAATTTTGGCCCAAGCGAGGGGGCATTGTGGTGTCATTTGAGCTCCCTGCCTCAGGTGCCAAAATGTTGTGGGCTGGCCCTGGTCTTTTACACAGCAACTAAATATCAGTCCAGAGAATTCACTCTGCAGGGTGAACAGGAGCGCTAAGGGGTGAGATCCTCATCCCCACTCCAGCTCTTTTACATTGGGTAAGAAGGGCAGAGTGGCACAAAGGGTCCTTAAAAGCCCTAGATGTAGTCAGTGGAGGATTCCCCAGGAGCAGGCCACGAGGCTGCTCGCCAAAGACCCTTTCACAAATCATAGAATCATAGAATCATAGAATATCAGGGTTGGAAGGGACCCCAGAAGGTCATCTAGTCCAAACCCCCTGCTCAAAGCAGGACCAAGTCCCAGTTAAATCATCCTAGCCAGGGCTTTGTCAAGCCTGACCTTAAAAACCTCTAAGGAAGGAGATTCTACCACCTCCCTAGGTAACGCATTCCAGTGTTTCACCACCCTCTTAGTGAAAAAGTTTTTCCTAATATCCAATCTAAACCTCCCCCATTGCAACTTGAGACCATTACTCCTCGTTCTGTCATCTGCTACCATTGAGAACAGTCTAGAGCCATCCTCTTTGAAACCCCCTTTCAGGTAGTTGAAAGCAGCTATCAAATCCCCCCTCATTCTTCTCTTCTGCAGACTAAACAATCCCAGCTCCCTCAGCCTCTCCTCATAAGTCATGTGCTCTAGACCCCTAATCATTTTTGTTGCCCTTCGCTGTACTCTTTCCAATTTATCCACATCCTTCTTGTAGTGTGGGGCCCAAAACTGGACACAGTACTCCAGATGAGGCCTCACCAGTGTCGAATAGAGGGGAACGATCACGTCCCTCGATCTGCTCGCTATGCCCCTACTTATACATCCCAAAATGCCATTGGCCTTCTTGGCAACAAGGGCACACTGCTGACTCATATCCAGCTTCTCGTCCACTGTCACCCCTAGGTCCTTTTCCGCAGAACTGCTGCCGAGCCATTCGGTCCCTAGTCTGTAGCGGTGCATTGGATTCTTCCATCCTAAGTGCAGGACCCTGCACTTATCCTTATTGAACCTCATTAGATTTCTTTTGGCCCAATCCTCCAATTTGTCTAGGTCCTTCTGTATCCTATCCCTCCCCTCCAGCGTATCTACCACTCCTCCCAGTTTAGTATCATCCGCAAATTTGCTGAGAGTGCAATCCACACCATCCTCCAGATCATTTATGAAGATATTGAACAAAACGGGCCCCAGGACCGACCCCTGGGGCACTCCACTTGACACCGGCTGCCAACTAGACATGGAGCCATTGATCACTACTCGTTGAGCCCGACAATCTAGCCAGCTTTCTACCCACCTTATAGTGCATTCATCCAGCCCATACTTCCTTAACTTGCTGACAAGAATGCTGTGGGAGACCGTGTCAAAAGCTTTGCTAAAGTCAAGAAACAATACATCCACTGCTTTCCCTTCATCCACAGAACCAGTAATCTCATCATAAAAGGCGATTAGATTAGTCAGGCATGACCTTCCCTTGGTGAATCCATGCTGACTGTTCCTGATCACTTTCCTCTCCTCTAAGTGCTTCAGGATTGATTCTTTGAGGACCTGCTCCATGATTTTTCCAGGGACTGAGGTGAGGCTGACTGGCCTGTAGTTCCCAGGATCCTCCTTCTTCCCTTTTTTAAAGATGGGCACTACATTAGCCTTTTTCCAGTCATCCGGGACTTCCCCCGTTCGCCACGAGTTTTCAAAGATAATGGCCAAGGGTTCTGCAATCACAGCCGCCAATTCCTTCAGCACTCTCGGATGCAATTCGTCCGGCCCCATGGACTTGTGCACGTCCAGTTTTTCTAAATAGTCCCTAACCACCTCTATCTCTACAGAGGGCTGGCCATCTCTTCCCCATTTTGTGATGCCCAGCACAGCAGTCTGGGAGCTGACCTTGTTAGTGAAAACAGAGGCAAAAAAAGCATTGAGTACATTAGCTTTTTCCACATCCTCTGTCACTAGCTTGCCTCCCTCATTCAGTAAGGGGCCCACACTTTCCTTGGCTTTCTTCTTGTTGCCAACATACCTGAAGAAACCCTTCTTGTTACTCTTGACATCTCTTGCTAGCTGCAGCTCCAGGTGCGATTTGGCCCTCCTGATATCTTTCCTACATGCCCGAGCAATATTTTTATACTCTTCCCTGGTCACATGTCCAACCTTCCACTTCTTGTAAGCTTCTTTTTTATGTTTAAGATCCGCTAGGATTTCACCATTAAGCCAAGCTGGTCGCCTGCCATATTTACTATTCTTTCGACTCATCGGGATGGTTTGTCCCTGTAACTTCAACAGGGATTCCTTGAAATACAGCCAGCTCTCCTGGACTCCCTTCCCTTTCATGTTAGTCCCCCAGGGGATCCTGGCCATCTGTTCCCTGAGGGAGTCAAAGTCTGCTTTCCTGAAGTCCAGGGTCCGTATCCTGCTGCTTACCTTTCTTCCCTGCGTCAGGATCCTGAACTCAACCAACTCATGGTCACTGCCTCCCAGATTCCCATCCACTTTTGCTTCCCCCACTAATTCTACCCGGTTTGTGAGCAGCAGGTCAAGAAAAGCGCTCCCCCTAGTTGGCTCCCCTAGCACTTGCACCAGGAAATTGTCCCCTACGCTTTCCAAAAACTTCCTGGATTGTCTATGCACCGCTGTATTGCTCTCCCAGCAGATATCAGGAAAATTAAAGTCACCCATGAGAATCAGGGCATGCGATCTAGTAGCTTCCGTGAGTTGCCGGAAGAAAGCCTCATCCACCTCATCCCCCTGGTCCGGTGGTCTATAGCAGACTCCCACCATGACATCACTCTTGTTGCACACACTTCTAAACTTAATCCAGAGACACTCAGGTTTTTCCACAGTTTCGTACCGGAGCTCTGAGCAGTCATACTGCTCCCTTACATACAGTGCTACTCCCCCACCTTTTCTGCCCTGCCTGTCCTTCCTGAACAGTTTATAACCATCCATGACTGTACTCCAGTCATGTGAGTTATCCCACCAAGTCTCTGTTATTCCAATCACGTCATAATTCCTTGACATCACCAGGACCTCCAGTTCTCCCTGCTTGTTTCCAAGGCTTTGTGCATTTGTATATAAGCACTTGAGATAACCTGTTGATCGCCCCTCATTCCCAGTATGAGGCAGGAGCCCTCCCCTCTCAGACATTCCTGCCTGTGCTTCCTCCCGGTATCCCGCTTTCCCACTTACCTCAGGGCTTTGGTCTCCTTCCCCCGGTGAACCTAGTTTAAAGCCCTCCTCACTAGGTTAGCCAGCCTGCTGGCAAAGATGTTCTTCCCTCTCTTCGTAAGATGGAGCCCGTCTCTGCCCAGCACTCCTCCTTCATGGAACACCATCCCATGGTCAAAGAATCCAAAGCCTTCTCTCCGACACCACCTGCGTAGCCATTCGTTGACCTCCACGATTCGACGGTCCCTACCCAGGCCTTTTCCTTCCACGGGGAGGATGGACGAGAACACCACTTGCGCCTCCAACTCCTTTATCCTTCTTCCCAGAGCCACGTAGTCCGCAGTGATCCGCTCAAGGTCATTCTTGGCAGTATCATTGGTGCCCACGTGGAGAAGCAGGAAGGGGTAGCGATCCGAGGGCTTGATGAGTCTCGGCAGTCTCTCCGTCACATCACGAATCGTAGCCCCTGGCAAGCAGCAGACTTCTCGGTTTTCCCGGTCAGGGCGGCAGATAGATGACTCAGTCCCCCGGAGGAGAGAGTCCCCGACCACCACCACCCGCCTTCTCCTCTTGGGAGTGGTGGTCGTGGAACCCCCAACCTCAGGACATCGCATCTCATGCCTCCCAACCAGCGGAGTCTCCTTCTGCTTTCTCCCCCCAGACCTATCATCTGGTCCACTCTCCGCATTGGTACCTGTGGAGAGAACATGAAAGCGGTTAGTTACCTGTGTCTGTGTTACTGGAACCCGGACATTCCGCTTACCTCTTCTGGAGGTCACATGTTGCCAAGCTTCTTCACTGGCCTCTTGGCTCCTCTGTGCAACCTGCTCTATATCTTTAGAGCTTTGTGCCCCTAGAAGGCTATCCTGAGTTTGGTCCAGAAAATCCTCAGTCTCTCGTATACAACGCAGGGTCGTTACCTGTTGCTCCAGACTTTCAATCTTCTCTTCCAATATGGAGACCAGCTTGCACTTTGTACAGACAAAGTCGCTTCTGTCCTGTGGAAGAAAGACAAACATGGCACATCCAGTGCAGGTCACAGCAGCTGAACCCCCCCCTTCCATATCACCTACCTACTATGAGCTTCCTCAGAGACGTTGGCAAGATGTAAGCCTCACTGGGCTCACTCCAGGCGAACTCCCAGGCAAACTCCTGCTGTGAGCTGCTCTGCTGTCCCCGCTGCTCCGCTGCTCCGCTGCCGCTCAGCTGGTTCGCGAGGCTCCGGCTATTTTTAAACAGCCAGGCTTCCCTGACGCAAACACACAGACACCCTAATGCCCGCCCCCTGCAGGCTAGCAGCCAATCAGACACTCACTCAGGCTCTCTCCCTGCCCTCCCAGCAAACACACGCTCGGATACTTCCTCAGCAAGCAAACACACACACTCGGATACTTACCAGTCCCAGGCAAACTCCTGCTGTGAGCTGCTCTGCTGTCCCCGCTGCTCAGCTGGTTCGCTGCCGCTCAGCTGGTTCGCGAGGCTCTGGCTATTTTTGAGTAGAGGACAGAGCTGGGGGGCAGGAGGTATGTGTTGAGGGTGGGGTGCAGCATGCCACGCTGCAGAGATTCTTGGCAGAATTGTGGCCCATAGGGCATACCCAGAACACTGCCATAACTTAGACCATGCCTACACTATACACTTACATCAACTCAAGTTACGTTGGCATACAACCGCTGCAGTTAGTACATTGCTTGTGTGTGTGCATACTTGGTTCCTTTTGTTGATGGTGTGCGTATTCACCAGGCGTGCTTGTATCAATGTAGAGTGAAGTGCACCATGGGTAGGTATCCCAGTGTGCAACTCACCATCATCCAGCACACTGTCTTTTGGGAAGATATGGCAATGCATGATGGGGCTGAAATGAGTCACATGGCTGATTGAGAGCATGGGATCAACTTCCTAGTTTGAAACTGTTGCCATATCATAATGTGCGCTGGATCCCATAATGATGGTGCCTTTTTTTCAAAAACCTGCACAGCCTTCCTCGCTGTCCATGTCTGACAGAAGCCTGGAGCCTGCCCAGCACAGCACTATTGTTCTGAATGTTGCAAGCACAAGATAGATGATCCTGCAGTATTTGCAGAGCCACAAAGAACAACCGAATCAGTGGGAAACATGATGATTCCTTGGAGGACAGATTGGTTCTTGCTATGTCTCAAAGCAATGTAAGGTTGTTGGTAGTGGTCCAGGAGCAGCTGTAGATTGTGCAGCCCTGCTTCTGGGCCCAAGAAATGAGCACTGACTGGTGGAACTGGCATCATAATGCAGGTTTGGGATAACAAGCAGAGGTTCCAGAACTTTTGGATGTGCAAAGCCACATTCCTAGATCTCACCTCAGTCCTCCAGCATAGGGATACCACAATGAGAGTTACACTGACTGTGGAGAAGTGCATGGTGATCGCACTGTGGAAACTTGCAACACCAGATTGCTCTTGGTCATTTGGGAATCAATTTAGAGTCAGAAAATCTTCCATGGGGGCCATTACTTGCCTCCTGCTAGGCAGGACTGTGAGTTTTGACAATGTGCAAGACATAGTGGATGGATTTGCAGCAATGGGGTTCTCACACTATAGTGGAGTTTTAGATGGCATGCATACTCCTATTTTGGCACCAGACCACCTCACTACTGAGTACATTAACAAAAAGGGCAACTTTCCAATGGTTATGCAAGCATTGGTAGATCACTGGGGATATCAGTGTGGGCTAGCCAGGGAAAGTCCATGATGCTTGCATCTTTAAGAATACAGGACTGTTCAGACGGCTACAAGCAGGGACTTTCTTTCTGACTGACAGATTACCATTGGTGATGTTGAAATGCCAGTAGTGATCCAGCCTTACTCTTTGGTCTGTTGGCTCATGAAACCATATACCAGCCACCTCGATAGCACCAAGGAGCAATTCAACCCGCACAGCTGGTGCAGAATGGCAATTGTATGTGCTTTTGGTTGTTCAAAGAGTCACTGGCCTAGCTGACTCACAAGATTGGATCTCAGTGAGAAAAGTATCCATTTGTTTATAGCTCCCTGCTGTGTCCTATATAATATCTGTGAAGCAAAAGGGGGAAAAGTTTCTGACGGGGTGGAGGTGGAATGACTGTCTGCTGAATTTGAACAGCCAGATACAAGGGTTATTAGAAGAGCTCAGCACAGAGCTATCTGGCACAGGCAGGCTTTGAAAGACTATTTTAACAGGATGCTGGAGTAGTATGTCTTGTTGTAGTGTGCTTTATCTGTCTGTGCTCTTTTGTGATCTGGTAGGCATCCTTTGGTGATTGCCTGTACATGTAGAGAATACAACACTATCAATGTATTAATTAAATTTTGTTTGTAAATGATCCTATGAGTTGTTTGACATTGTGCAGTTACAGGCAATTGGTTACTTTCAGCATTGCTGAGCACTTGGCAGCATATGTTTTGAACTAATAAAGATGAATTATGTTCCAAATAATAGAATTTTATTCTGTAACAACATCAGTGCAAAAAAACCTCTACCATTTTAAAACTAACCCATTAAAAATTTAATAAGACTGAATAAATTGAGAGCAGAATTTATTAAGAGGAAAGACCATTAATGTCCATTTCCGCTACACCTACACTAACCATGGCTTTCACAGGTCTGTGTATGTGAAGCTCTGATAGTCTTTAATGTCCCCCAGGGTGGAGTGTTAAGCGTAGCGCAGCAACCTCTGATGCCACGTGGAATGTTAATGGGGGCAGATAGATGTCCTAAAATGGAGTTCTCAATGGGCTATGGAGAGAGGTGAGCCTGGGATTGTTGAAGCTGCAGGTCCACCAGAGTCTGCTGCATCTGTGTCTGCTGCCTGAGAAGCCCCATTGTGTCCTGGTGCATCTCCCTCTCCTTTTCCTGCTGGGACTCCAGGGCCTCTCTCCTTCTCCAAACTGTCTGCAATATGCATTCACCAGGCTCTCTGTTCACACTCTGATGCAGCACCAATGCAGTCCTCTTATTTCTCCTCCTGATCTGGCTCAGGCGTTCAATGGGAGTGGTGGGGGAGACCCTGAAGGCTGCAGTCGCAGCAGCTGAAGATAAAACATACAGAGGTACCATTGTCAGTGTATTTACTGAAGAAAGCAAAACTTAAGATGCTGATCTCACTCCCCTGGCTCCCCAAAAGTTTTAGAAACTACATTCTCATTTCTGTGTGGGATAGGATGACCAGATGTCCTGATTTTATAGGTACAGTCCCGATATGTTTTTTTTTAATATATAGGCTCCCTATTACCCCCAATCCCTGTCCCGATTTTTCACACTTGCTATCTGGTCACACTAGCATGGGATTGCTTGTGCATGGCACCAGTCACCAGGATGGTGAGTGTGACTTGCTGGGAAAATGAGGAGGGAATTACTTGATTGCATGATTCTAGTAACATAGGGAAATGTCACTGAATACTGGCACAGTTTTACACACGTGGTGGTGATTTTAGCTGATAGCTCACTCCTGAGGGTAACAAAGGCAGAGAGAGAGAGCACAGATGCAGCAGGTGTCCCAAAGCCATCTGAGTCCATATGCTGCTAACCTGTGTGCTGCAATGGTGTCTGCTGAAGTTATCCCTGAGCAGTGTGGGAAAGTGTCCTACCATGGATGAAGAAATAAAGCAGCCCTCTCCAGAAGCCTTTGGCAGAGAATTGCAGAGTACCTCCATGAAAGTTTCATCAAGATCTCTCAGGAGGATTCAAGAGATATCTCTGTGTACATTAACAAACTACTCTGCATGTCCTTCCCTGCCTAACTCTAGAGGGGAATGAAAAGCATATAGCAGCTCTACCTTCCTTGGTTGTACCGTTCACTACCTGTTCTCACACAATTAAATTAATGAAAAGTCAAAAGATGGTGAGATTTACCCAAGGTTCTTTCCCCTGCATTGGGCTCTTCCATGCTCAACTCACAGGACAGGCTGGGCTGTGGTGGAGTCAAAAACAGGTCCTGGCTCATTGCATAGCTGGATCCCACAGTCACCTGTCCCCCATACACCTTCTCCTCCTTTTCCTCATCCACTCTCTCCTTCGCTGTTCACAGCAGGGATCTGTGTCTTGGGCTTCTTGGAGGTATCCACAGTGCTGTGGTCTTTATAAAAGTGGCAAGTTGTTGCTTGGCACCAAATTGCTTGTTGGCCTCCCTAGCCTTCTGGTATGCCTGCTAAAGCTCCTTGGCTTTCATGTGGCACTGCTGCTGGTCCCTTGCTCACCCCTTCTCGTGTATGCCCTGAGCAATCTGCTCATTGATGCCGACGTTTCTATGGCTGGATTGGAGCTGTACCTGCACATTCTCTTCTCCTTGCAGGCCCAGAAGATCCAATATCTCCTCTCTTATCCAGGCAGGGGCAAGTCTGGAGTGTGTAGCCAGCATGGTCAGCTGGACAGTTTCACTCAACATTGGAGAGCTGCTAGGTATGCTCACCAAGCTAGGCAATCAGGAAAAGGAATTTAAAACATTTGCAGGGCTTTAAAAGGGAGGGAGGGCTTCCGAGCCCCAAGGGCAGTGGAATTCACAATGGTGACCACACTGGGCTTTGTGGAACAGTTAGGTTCAACCTAACTAACACAGTGTTTACACTGGCACTGCATTGACCTGAGGCTCTGCGCCGTTTGGGCAAGTGGTGTTACTATGTCGCCATCATGGCACATAAGCTTCCTTATGTCAACCTAACTGTATAGTGTAGACTAGGCCTTAGACAGGCTCCCAGACCCCTAAATTGCTCAGGATAGGGGCACAAAGTTGACTTAAAGACACCATATCACCTCCCCTTCTAGACTGTGATTATGTTGCACGCCTCCTAGAAGTAGAACTGGTCTGGAATGTTTTGATTAAACAGTTTTGGTCAAAAACGCTTATTTATCAAAATGGAAATGTATCTGTCTGTACTACATTTTCTCAGGTCCAGAATGGAATTTTTGGTCAGAGAGCTCACATCCTAGAATAGCCACTAGCTAAAGCATTTACCTGGGATACGAGAGGCCTGTGTTCAAGTTCTACCTTCAAATCAGGGGCTTGAACCTAGGCCATCTATATCCAAGGCAAGTGTTTTAACCACTGGGCTATACACTCACTAGTTCTAGCTCTATTTAATTATTTATATAAAAAGAGTGGAACAGCTCCAACAGGCAAGATTGAGAAGAGAGGACAGATGGATGCTATAGCCCTGTGCTTAGGGGCCTAACCTAGGAGGTGGAACAGCTGTGTTCAAGTCTCTACTCCGCTCCTGTTCCAGGGGAGTGCACTGGGCTATTGGCCAGTCTTGTATGTTTCTGAAAGGTTTCATTCTGATGCAGAACAGAAACAAATTCCAAAACCTTCATTTTTTTGGTGAAACTGAATTCTTGTTTTCCAGCCAGTCCTGTGAACCGGGGTCTCATCAGAACCAGAGGCACAACTTAAAGCTTGAATGACTCGAGTCTCCCTGGGAATCCCAAGCCACCAGCCATCCTTGCAGAGCAAGTGCAGCATATTTCTATTAGCATATGGTAAAGTCATCTGCACATAGCAACCCATCATGCCCAGAAAGACAGATAAAGATGCAAATCCCTGGGGCTAGCTGAGCTACACCAAGTACAGAAGCAGTGGGGAGGTGGCTGTAATCCTCCTTTCTGTTCCCCTCATTCTGTGGCTTTAGCCTAAGGGCTGCTGTAAATTATGCCATTAGAAACAACCCCCTAGGACCACATCCCTTCCTGTCCCTGGATATGCTCCCCCAGATGATCATAATCCTCCCAAAACAATGAGTACTACTGATCAAAAATGTTATGAAAATTATGGTGCCCTTCCCATGTTACACCCCAGTGGGACTGGCCAATACCCCTGCCACAGGTTGAGCCTGAAGAGGCATGTAGACCTTGGAGAGTGGGCTAGGGTTTAGCTCCAGTGACAGCCACTTCCTGTAAGCATTGTAGCTCTATAGAAAGTCAGCCGTACTTACTGGAGTACCAGGGATGACTCACAAAGTAGTTTCAGCATTATGATTCATGGAGCCATTTCAATGTCATGACTCACTTATGGTCCCCTGTTGCTCAGAAGCATGTAATCAGCAGATGCCTGAACATCATCTTGGGAAACTGAAAAAGAGCCTAATTTGACAGGACCTCTGAATGTAAACCCAAAGTCTTTGCCGAAGAGCTTCATGTGGCTTACCATAGGCTTATATTGGCTGAATTAGAAATACTGAAAATTGGATGGATAGATAGACCTTGCCAATTTGCACAGATGAATAATCCTTCGGCACCCAAGCAGTCCTATTAATTATTATTATTTGGATTACAGTCATGCTTAAAGGCCACAGTGGAGATCTGGACCCCATAGTGCTAAGCACTATACAAATACATAGAGACAGTTCCTGCACTGAAGCATTGTTGCTTACTATATGTTGGTAAAGTGTCTAGCACAATGGGGTCCAGATCTAAGCTGTGGTCTTTGCACTAAGGGACAGATTTCCAAAGGTAGTTAGGTGCCCAAAGATGCAGATAAATGTTTTGAAAGTCCCATTAGCACCTAAGGAGGTTAGGCACCTAGCTCCCATCGATTGAATAGGGATTTAGGTTCCTAATCTGCTTAGGCTTTTTGGAAAATCCCATTAGGCACCTAAACCCCTTAGGAAATCTGGTCCTATATCTAAACAGACAAAATAGAAAGTGGTGGGAAAGGAAGCAACATGGAAATGCAATGACTTCCTCTGGGTCAGTAGCAGAACTGAGACTAGAGATAGAACCCAGCCCTTCCGATTGTTCAGCCTGCACCCGCCACACTACAAGCGGCTATGGATGACGCCTATGGATAAGGTTATGAAAGATGGTTTACACAGGCTTGCCTTTAGATGTTTCAGCAGTAGGCTGATTCTATCCATCCATCCCTTGGAGCATTTATGCCATGCTTGTCACCGTAGGCTGATTCCATCAACTGCTTACATCATGTCTGAATTTGGCATGTAATGCCTCGAGTCATCCAATCAGAGGCAGATTAGAGGTTTGTGGGGCCCTGGGCCAGAGCAAGTGGGGGCCCCTCCCCACCCCTTCTGCCTGCAATTCCCCCCCTCTGGCGGTCCTGCCAGGGAAATGGGGCCAGGGCGTGGGGGCTTGCCCCACCCCACTCCCCTACATGGTGCTCCTGCCCGGGAGTGAGGTTGGGGTATGGGGGCTTGCCCTGCCTGCCCAGTGCTCCTGCCAGGGAGCAGGGTTGGGACGTGGGGGCTTCCCGCACTCCCCAGCAGGAGCACCGAGCAGGTAGAGCAGGGCAAGCCCCCATGCCCTGACCCCGCTCCCCAGCGGGAGCATAGGGTGGGTGGAGCAGGTTGGGGTACAGGGGGCCCATTTTTCCAGGCCCCCCCCAATTGGCTGGGGTCCCTGGGCACAGGCCCTGCTGGCCCATGGCTAATGTGCCACTGCATCTAATACACTAGAAAATTCTTAGCCATGGACCTATCCTTTCCTACATTAACTGGTCTGGTACTTACAAGGATCCACTCGTTTTCTTACACAGAGAAAATCTATAAACATCTTCACAGTGTCCCAATAACATTGATTAAATATTTTCTAGTTGATTGTAAGCAACAAAACAAGCAAACAAAAACCCTTTTCCAGGTACCAATAGCAACAACAAGGGCCAGGTTAAATCTGTATAGGACTCCTTTTCTAAAATAAATAAACCAATGGTTCAGTCCTCCACACAGAAAATACTCTGGCAAATTACCTTGTTACTTTTGCAGGTGGTTCTTCCTAACCCACAGACATTCAGAGTCCTTGTGAACATGGAACCACAAGTAACTTTTCATTTGAGGAACATGGAAAACAAACAAGAGATAGTGAAATAATGTTACAGACACACACACACGAAAATGAAGAACTTGGCCAACCCCACATGTCCAAGTAGTAATTGTCTGATTTATGGAGGTCCAGCCCTCCTAAGATGCCACTCACAGGTCCTGTTAGGTGCAGTGATAGTCAAGAGGTGCCTTCCTGGGTTGGTCTGCTCCAGTTCAGAGGGGTCTGCTCCACCAGGTCCCGCTCCAACATGCAGTGACCTGTTCCAAATCAGCGATATCAACACAGTTTCCACTGAAGTCAAGTCAGCACTGCCACTGTTTGTTGGGTCACTGCTCAGCCCGCTGCGTACTGCCATTGGTCCAAGAGGACCTTGCTGGAAAGCCAGCTCTGTTTGACCCCCAGGATAGATTCACTCCACTCAGGAAGCAGAATCTCCATGCAGAAAACCCACAGAAAAATGAACACTTGGGTATAATCCCTGCTCTCTGGGATATGGCTTCTATTCCATCAGACAGAATCCTTTTTCTAATGAACCTGAGTTTTTTTATATCAAGCTAGAGTCCACTAAACATGCTGCCAGGGTTACCCACTCATTCCTGCACATATCCCACACAATTCCAATGCTCTTCCATGAGTACAGTAATGGGGGAAGCTAATGATCCAATCAATCAGTGATGAATCCTGGTCACGTGCCACATGAGGCACATTGCATGTACTGTGGCAAATTGCCAGTACAATTATGATGGGTCCAACGCTTCCTCTTCTTGGGCGGGGGGTTCAGGGCACAGTTTCCTGCCCCTGAACTAGGCTATTTACTGTTCCACTAGGAACCCAGAGAAAGGTAGTGGAGAGGGAGGGACCCGGGCCCACCTTCTACTCCGGGTCCAATCCCAGGGGCCCTAGGGATAGTGGTGAACCACTTGAACTAGTGCTTCCTTCCCCTGGGCTACTTCCCTCTCCTGCTCTTCAGCTTGTAGGGCTTCCTGCCCTCCCTCTGCACAAGCCAGGTGTCTCTTTACCTAGGGTCTTGCTCTTGGTCTTCTAGCCAGCCACAATACTTCTCCAAACTCTCCTCTACTTCAACTCCTCCAAACTGCACTCTGCTCCAACTCCTTCCCCTGGCTGATTGAAGCAGGGGTTTTTTATCAGGTGACTAGCTTCAGGTGCTCTAACTGGCTTCAGGTGCTTTTAATTAATCTATAAAAACCTTTCTTCCCTCTACAGGGAATAAGGCTTCTCCACATCCTGGGATTTGCATATCTCTCCTCTATCACTCTCCTGCTGCCTTCTGGCCATGCTGTATCACAATACACTAAGAAGAAATACAGTAATAATACATTATTATAGTTAAAATGTATTAGTATTTATGCAATCAAAACATAAACAGATTATAAAGCAACTCAATAGGTAGAATTATGGTAAGCAAGATTAAAATCAGGTAAATGAAGTTGTCCAGAAATTACTTTTCCCCTTCTCCCCTATAGAGGCAGCAGAGAGTTCTAACCGCCTAATTCTTCTGGCCCTGGGGCTTACACACTGTTCCTTGCTCTGATTGGTCCCCTATTATAGGCCATTAGCAGGCTTTGAGCTCTGGACATTCATCACTACAATCCAGACTTCTACTGCTTTAGCTAAAGGATTAAGTCCTTAAACTGTGAGCAAGTTGCAGGAAATGTTCAGTCACAGAGATGGAAAATAATACACACTGAACTGTGAATTACTCAGCCAGCAACTGGTTTGCTTAAACCAGAGCTGTTATGTATTATTATTATTACTATTATGTATTTGTCCTGTTGTAGCTTCCAGAGGCCCCAATCGGGCAATGAACACCAATATACAGTGGGCAAAACCACTGCTGGATTATTAGAGAATCAAATGTTATCATAAAAAATTCAAATAGAAACAAATCATACGGCACTAACTGTGTCCCACTGAGCCAATGGAATTATACCATGGATGAATTTGTCCCACGTGTTCCATAAAAAAACCCAGCGTAACCCAAGGGAATCTGATGGGGGGCTAGAGATGGCGATTTCTTCCATCTAGTTAACTGCTTGCAATGAACTGCCTATGAGTATGTGATGTTGCCCTCTCCTGGTCAACCCAGAGAGTGCATAAGTGACTTACTACAGCTATAGGAGTTCTGAAGCTCAAGTGACAGAAGTCTGCGTTTTGGAGCTAAGGACCACAATTCTAGACTGACTCCCTATGTGTGGGTACATGATGTAAATAGTAAATATTTATCTTGTCAGCAGCATATGCGATTGTAACAGCTGCGCTGGTGTGCTGGACTGTCCTACCATAATGATCACATGGATTTCATCAGATGCATAGCATTCATTTCTGTGGGAATGTAGGCCTCTTAACTGCGTGTGTTTGGACTGAATTCTGACTCAAACTCACATATATATTTGGTTGCTTCCATATGTTAGGACTGCTGGACAACAAATGGGATGATTGTGCTTCACTGCTGGGGAATCAGAAATCTGAACATAGCATATGCTCTGAATTTTCATATGGGTCAGAGACAGACATGGTCAGTCAGGTTGAGAGAAATAAAGAAGTTTATTCTGATGCCATTTTGAAGAAGAGCTTTAGAGGAGACGGGCCGCTGTACATAAGATCCGTACAAGTGAACCGCAAATAAAGGATTAGCTGATTCATCTCTCTGGAAAGAACTGAGTACCACAGCAGTACCAGCATCTTTTTGGACAGAAGTTCAGCTTGGCTGCCAGCCAGATCCAGGAGGGATGTGGAAGAAAATTTAAAGGAAATAAAACAATTCAGGTAGGATCAGGGTTGAGTGGGAATGGACTGGCTGGTTGGGAAGCGGAGACAAGAAGTCAATGGCTATGAGCTGTTACCTGTTGCCAAGTGCTGCATTTTGTGATAAGCTGAGTACCCTGGTTTTTAAAGACATATACATATATTGGTGTGAGAGGTTCACAAACTCACAAAGAAATTATGTCTTCAAAGGAAATAGTGTACTTGACAATAGAGCTCTGAAGCATATTTTCATTGCATCATCAGGTGGGAACACAAAGTCAACGCCACAGACAAACAGCCAGTGCCACAGCTACAATGGGATGGTGGGTCATGAGAGTCCCACCGTCACCATGGGTCAGTCCAACTGTCTCATCTGATCCTTTTATCACAGTTTGTGGAAGCAGTGCAGCAGAGTAGTTAAAGCAGTGAGTCACATCAGGTGGTAGGGTCTTTGTCCTCCTTGTAAGCAAGCCTCACTGAAAATACATGAGACACTAGCAGGTGCAAAGAATGAGTTTGTTTTCACCCAGAAAAAACACTTATCTGAGTTTTAAGTCTCAGAACAAACCAGAAATTGGGACAGTTGCAAATGGAGAGCTCCTGTCTGGTCCTTCAGACAGATTTGACAGGAGAGGCACTCAGCTCTCAGCAGCAATGTACAGTGTCATATGTCACTGCCTTTGTTCAGGGAAAGTGTTGAGTGTTATGTTTTAGAACTCAGTGAGTAGTGTGTTCCCTTTATTTTCACTTCACTCAGGTCCAACTAATGAAGCACTAGGCAGAAGGCATGCTTAAGTCCTTTGCTGAAAAGGGATTCTTTGCTGAATTCAGGGCATACTTAGTAAAGCCCTATGGGATCCTTTGAAAGGTGTTATACAAATAGAAGCCATTATCACTATTCTTATGGTCTGGTTTCCATTCTTGCTCATATGAGAGAAGCCATAGAAGGCAAAGAAGAAGGTGGAGGTGTTAACATGAAAAGAAAGCAGATGCAGTAGTAGTAAATTCATCGATTATAAAAGGCCAGAAGGGACCATTGTGATCTAGTCAGACCACCTGTAGAAGACAGGCCATAGAACTTCCCTGAATTAATTCCTGTTTGAACTAGAACAGATCTTTTAGAAAAACATGCAAACTTGATTAAAAATGTTCAATGATGGAGAATCCGCAATGACCTTTGGTAAATTGCTCCAATGGTTAATTACCCTCACTGCTAAAAATGTGTGTCTTATTTCCCATCTCAATTTGTCTCACTTCACCTTCCAGCCATTGGGTCGGCTCCTTTCTCTACTAGGTTGAATAGCCCTCTGTAGAGGAGTTGCGTAGCAGATGGTCAGAATAGACTAGCCTATTCCTCTATGTTTGGAGTCACTTGTAAACGATGTGGTGGTATTCACTGTGGCCTCCCTGACACGTCGTTTGTGGCTTTCAGCCTATCTTTGTGGAAGTAGAGGTCTCAAACCATCACAGGAAAGTTTCAGTGCTGACATTTCCCCCCTTAGGATTGTTTGAACCCTGCAAGAGTTTCCCTTTTCAGATGTTGTGATCTACTTCCCTCTTTCTTGACTTTTCTTTCTCAAATTCCACTGGGAGGAGTAAAAAAAAAATAATAAAAAAAATCTACTGACAGGTGTTTCTTTTCCCTCAGATGATCTCATTATACTGGTAATGAGCCAGTTTTCCCCAGTGAAAGGAAGACTGCAGTTATCTTGCTGCAGTGACAGTATGTTCCAGGGGTTTTTAATGTGCCAGTGGTGTAATGGTGTATCCCCTAAGGACTAGGATACAGCTGTAAGCTCTCCAGAGCTGAGAGACAAGCTGTACACAAGCTGTTGCAAAGTATGAGACTGAAGAGACAAGTGAAGTGAGAGGCTGTTACAAAGTGTGAGTGCTGAAGCTTTGCTAATGAAATAACCCTGCTTGATTTTGATGGCTTGACACGAAGGTGATGGGCCTGACACACATGTATTTTCTTTCAAGCAAATTGAGCCTCCTGGCTCAGATTTCACACAGTTGCACATATATAACAGTGATCAGAGCAGATAGATAGATAGATAGATTGATTGATTGGAGGAACAAACAGGACAGTGGATTGAAAGCCCAATCAGGCAGCCAACCAGAACCTGGATATCCTATTTAAACAGCTACCTGGTAACTGAGGGACATAGAGTCCTCTGAGGAGGTAAGATTCCACATTGTGTTATGAGATGACATCATCCTCATTAGTAATTATTAAGTATTTACATTGCAGTAGTACCTAGGGCCCTGAGCCTTAGGATCCATTGTGCCAGGTTCTGTTCAAACACACAAAGCCCGCATAATTTTGCATCTTGACTATTGTGTCATCCTCTTTTTTGGCCTTGACAAATGCAACCTTGCCCTGCTCATATCCATTAAAAATGCTGCTGCAAAGATAATTTTCCCTGTCCCAACTCATCATTTTCACATCATCCCTCTCTTTGCATCCCTCCATTATCCATTGTATAAACCATAAACTACTTCTATTCACTTTCAATGCCCTTCATAGCTTATTGTCACCTCCCAGCCTATCCATCACATCTCATTTACTGTCAAACATAGAACAGAAGAATGGCCATACTGGGTCACACCAATGGTCCATCTAACCCAGTATCCTGTCTTCCAACAATGGCCAATGCGAGGCGCTTCAGAGGGTATGAACAGAAAAGGGCAATCATCAAATAATCCATCCCCTGTTTTCTACTCCCAGCTTCTGAGAGAGGCTACGGACATCCAGAGCATGGGGTTGCATCCCTGACCATCTTGGCTAATAGCCATCAATGGACCTATCCTCCATTAACTTATCTAGTTCTTTTTTGAACCCTGTTATGGTTTTAGTCTTCACAATATCCCCTGGCAATGAGTTCAACAGGTTGACTGTGCATTATGTGAAAAAGTACTTCCTTTTGTTTGTTTTAACCTGCTGCCTATTAATTTCACTGAATGACCCCTTTTTCTTGTGTTATGTGAAAGAGTAAATAACACTTCCATATTTACTTTTTACACACCCATCAAGATTTTATAGATCTCTATCAAATCCCCTCTTGGTCATCTCTTTTCCAAGCTGAAAGTCCCAGTCTTTTTTAATCTCTCCTCAAATGGACACTTTTCCATATTTCTAATAATTTTTATTGCCCTTCTCTGTACCTTTTCCAATTCTGATATGTCTTTTTGAGATGGGGTAACCAGAACTGCATTCAGTATTTAACGTGTGGATGTACCATGGATTTATATAGTGACATTATGATACCTTCTGTCTTGTTATCTACACTTTCACAATGGTTCCAAACATTCTGTTAGTTTTTTTTTCATTGCTGCTGCACATTGAGCAGATGTTTTCAGAGAACTATCCTTAATGACTCCAAGATCTGCTTTTTGAGTGGTTAAAGCTAATTTAGACTCTATCATTCTATAGGTATAGTTGGGATTATGTTTTCTAATGTGCATTACCTTACATTTATCAACATTGAATTTTATCTGCCATTTCTTGCCCAGTCATCCAGTTTTGTGAGATCCTTTTGTAACTCTTTTCAGTCTGCTTTAGACTTATCTACCTTGAGTAATTTTGTATCATCTGCAAACTTTGCCATCTCACTGTTTATCCTGTTTCCAGATAATTTACAAATACGTTGAACAGCACTGGATCCTGTACAGATCCCTAGGGGACACTGCTATTTACCTTTCTCCATTCTGAAAACTGACAATTTATTCCTACCCTTTGTTTTCTGCCTTTTAACCAGTTACTGATCCATGAGAAAACCTCCTCACTTATCCCATGACTGCTTAGTTTGCTTAATAGTTTTTGGTGAAGGATCTTTTAAAAGGCTTTCTGAAAGGCCAAGTACACTATATCCACTCAATCACCCTGGTGTACATGTTTTTGACCCCCTCAAAGAATTCTAGTAGATTGGTGAGGCATGATTTTCCTTTACAAAAACCATGTTGACTTTTCCCCAACAAATCATGTTAATCTATGTGTCTGATAATTCTGTTCTTTCTGTAGTTTCAACCAATTTGTCTGGTACTGAAGTTAGGTTTACTGGCCTGTAATTGCCAGGGTCATCTCTGGGAGTCTTTTTAAAAAATAGGTGTCTCATTAGCTATCCTCCAGTCATCTGGTACAGACGCTGATTTAAATGATAGGTTAGATACCACAGATGACAGTTCTGCAATTCCATCTGGTCCTGGTGATTTATTACTGTTTAATTTATTGATTTGTTCCCAAACCTCCTCTATTGTCATTGTGTCAAGTCCTGCCTCTGCTCTGCCCATGATGCCAGCCTGCACTGCTCACTTAAATTTTCAAATAAGCAACTTCATGCTTTCTCCTGTGCTGCCCCTTACACATGGGAGCAGGTCTCTGTAAACATATGCCAAGTCACCTCATTGTCCTCCATCAAATCCTTCCTTAAAACTCTCCTTTTTCATGAGGCCTACAAAAAAATGATAATGTCTAATCCAGTGGTTCCCAAACTTGTTCCACCGCTCGTGCAGGGAAAGCCCCTAGCGGGCCGAGCAGTTTGTTTACCTGCCATGTCCGCAGGTTCGGCCGATCACGGCTCCCAGTGGCCATGGTTCGCTGCTCCAGGCCAATGGGAGCTGCTGGAAGCAGTGGAAGCCGAGGGACATACTGGCCATTGCTTCCAGCAGCTCCCATTGGCCTGGAGCAGCGAATCCCGGCCACTGGGAGTTGCGGCCGGCCGAACATGCAGACGCAGCAGGTAAACAAACCGGCCCTGCCCGCCAGGGGCTTTCCCTGCACAAATGGTAGAACAAGTTTGGGGACCACTGAGCTACTGGCATTTTCAAAAGCACCTGGGGCACTTATTTCCCTTTGATTTCAATAGGAGTCAGGTGCATTGGTGCATTTGAAAATCCCCCAGGAACTTATTTACATCTTTAGGCACCTAAATAACTTTACAAAGCTGATCTTCATATAATACAGTGACGAGGGCTGTACAAGAACCTACATAGGACTGAATATGAATTATAATGTATTATGCACTGAGTACTGACAGTGTGCTCACTGCAATGCAAGCATAGGTCCTCATGCTTCAAATACTGCTGGTTGTAGTGCTACTATAGTGAGTAGTCAGGGGTACTGTCCATGGTAGCCTGGTACTACATCTGGGAGTGTTTCTAGGCTTTGGCCCAGAGCGGGAGACATGACTATAGGGAAGATAGTGAGTTCAAATCAACCTGATGTAATTTTGGCCCTGATTTTGTAGCTGGACCTGAGCCAATGGACCCTTGCATCCACATGGAGCCCAGTGGATTCAAAAGTCTATCCACACAGATCCTTTCGCACCATCACGGCTTTCATGAGTACTTACAGTACTGAGAAAAAAGAAAAGGAGTACTTGTGGCACCTTAGAGACTAACAAATTTATTAGAGCATAAGCTTTCGTGAGCTACAGCTCACTTCATCGGATGCATTTTTGAAGCTGTAGCTCACGAAAGCTTATGCTCTAATAAATTTGTTAGTCTCTAAGGTTCCACAAGTACTCCTTTTCTTTTTGCGAATACAGACTAACACGGCTGCTACTCTGAGTACTGAGAAAAACATCAGTGATTCAATGGAACGATTCCATGTGTGAAATAATCTCCTACAATTTGGCTTCCCATCTGGCAAATTATGTAATTTATTACAACGACAAGTAATTGTCCAAATATTTATTTAAAAGGCAATTTAAATTATTTGATTTATATTCATGAGTAATTAAGCAGATATGCTGCATGCTCCACATATATTTCTTCTTGCCACTGCAGTTAATCTAAATTTCAGTGCAGATCCAAAATATATATCTTCCTTATCCCCTCTTTCTCCAACAAGCCCCCATTCTCCAAGGAATAACAATTATCCAGAATGTGACAGTGAATAGATAATTGGGACAGTGCAGTCTTACGGGTCCTTACGGCATTTTGTTATCTTGCTGAAACAGGCAATGCAATGTGTTCCTAACTAGAAGATGTGAAGCCAGCTTGTCAGCAGCAGATAAATATGCAGCAATGTCTACTTTTTGTGATGTTGATTAATGATGTCTGCCTGTCAAAAATCATTTGCATTGGCTGGTTTGGATGTTCCAGTCCATAAAGGGCTAGTGTGAACATCTACTCTTGTCCTTGGGAGCAATTCAATTACTCGGCCACTGGGCCTGTTTGGTAAGCAATACGTTTCTGTTTACATACATAATAGACAGAACTGGAAGGAGCCTTTCTTCAGAAAGTTCTGTCTTGGAGGAAATTAGATGAGTGATATCTAGAAGGGTCTCCCCACACTCGAGTCAGCACATGAAATGAGTCTTTGGCAAAAAATGACACTTGATCCATTAAGCCTGTTACCCTGCCCTCTGAAGAATGTAACACCTGCAGTTTCAGAAGAAGTGAATCCCCTCCCAGCCAATTGTGCAATGCTGTGTGTGGAAGAGAGATGTCTTCCTGATCCCTATTGTGGTCAGTGCAAACCCTGATACATATGGTTGCTTTTATTTCACGATGAAGAACACCAGATTCTGATGCTTACACAGTCCTTGCTTTTAGCTACCACCATTAGGCTCTGGGACAGTGCCATGAAAATAAGGGATGTCAACAGTGTCCTAAGGTAATCTGGCTGCTTGCCTGTATGTGCACTGTAAGGTAGTGAGTCCTGCCTATTACCTACATCCTCTGCTCCACAGCTGGGTTAGAAACCTTGAGTCTGGAGTGTTAAAACACACAGTGCACATTGTAGGTTACTAGCTTCTACAGTGAATTCTTATGGCCTGATCCAAAAGCTGCATGTGGGTTTTGGATTAGGCTCGTAAAGTGTAGTTATGCTCTGGGATAGAATTGAGTAAAAATGGCATTGTGGGATTCTTGTTTTTTTCTGTCTCAGTGACAGTAGATCAAATGGGCCTAGCGTACAGGGAGAGAAAAAAAAAAGGTGGTTCTTCTAATTAACAGTGCTGTGGACCTCCCCTAATCTGAGTCAAGCTGTATTCTTTCTGGCTCATACATCATCACCAGTGATATAACTCTGGCAATGGTAATTCATTTGAGTCAATAACATTTTTTTACTTACGATTAAAAGCCTTAGAAAGGGTCTGGTCTGGCAGAAGCCAGTAAGAGATTCATAGCTTTTAAGGGTAGAATGGATCACTATGATCATCCAGTCTGATCTCTTACATAACCTGGCCCTGACCATTTCACCGGGGTTCCTGCAGTGGAGGGAATTATCCTTTCTCAGAGGAGGAAGGACTCCACACTGCAATGCATGAAAGTTGTGTCTGATCTCTGGTTGCTTTGTCTGGCCGCAAAGCTGAGGTGGCATCCTACACCCATGGGTGGATGGAGAGGACCTTACATCAATCTACTATAAATCAGTATTACTAGGTGATCTACGGGATGTTCTGATGGGCTCTGGATGCGAGAACTGTTCATTCTTCCTCACCTGGGGCTGGTGGCCATGATATGGGGAAAGTGGCAAAGTGGAGGCAAATGGGAGAAAGGTATTAGAGGGGTAGCCATGTTAGTGTGTATCAGCAAAAACAGGGAGGAGTCCTTGTGTCACCTTAGAGACTAACCAATTTATTTGGGCATAAGAGAGAGATAATGGGAGAAAATACATTTGGGGGAAGTTTTCATGAAGACTGTGTTCTTTTTTCCCCTAAAAGATTTGAGATTTTTCAGCCAGTGCTATTTACACCTCTCATGGGTGGCAGGTATAGAAGGCAGGGAAGGCTAAGCCTTCCCACCAAGCCTTGCATGGCCCTGCCCATGCTCCTCCCACAGGCCCCTTCCTGTTTCCCAGTGCTGTGCTGTGGGGGACTCTTCCCGCCGTCGCCCCAGGCTGGGGCTAATAGGGGCTGACCTGCGCTCCAGGGCTGGAAGAGGGGAACTGCACCATCCACCCAGCACACAGAGGGGGGCGCACAAAGACCGCCTTTTGCACCAGGGCTGGGGGAGGAGGGCTGTACTACCCTCATGCCCACCCACCTGCCCGGTGCTCTGGGGCTGGGGTAGGGGTGCCAAACCACCTGTGCAGCATGCAGAGAGAGGCGAGTGGGTGGCTGGCAGCCGCATGGGGAGAGGGGGCTATGGGCTTTGGCAGGAGGGGCGTGGCCTTGGGTAGGAGGGGTGGGCCAGGCCAGGGGTTAGCCTTCCCGAGCCCGGGATTCACCCATCACCCGTGACACCTCTGGTTTGGGGACAGAGGGCTCTGCTTTAAGAATTCTGCCTCCAGGTAAAGGGAAAGAGAATAGACCAGAAACAGAACATTTTTCATACTATTACAACCTCAGATTTTGTTTCAGTGGATCCTTGAGCCACAAAGGTGGTTTCTCTGTCTCCACAGGATGCTAATTCTTGAAATTTCAGAAGTCTACCTCTTCTTTGTAATTCACCTAACCAACTGTGCCATGCTGTATGTGTAGGGATATTCCTACCTGACCCCTACTGTGATCAGGACATACCCTGAAGCATTTGATCTGATTACTTTTATCTCACTATGCATAACACCACCTGTTGTCAGTGATCATGAAAAGTGTCTCCTATGGTTTCCTTATTGCGTATACTAGATAACAAGGCATGATTATTTCAGAGGGTTTATAGTTTCACAGTTTGGTTTGTAAAGAATAGTAAATAACATGGAATATTCCAATCTGCTCTAGGTGGACTTGAACTTTCTCAGTAGAACTGTGTTAATAGATATCAAAAGCAGTTCAGTGCAGATGAATGCAGAATAATGACTCCTGGAGCACAGAATTAAGAAGAGGAATATTTTTCCAAATGGTAAAATGATGGAGCAGATGTGCCAGGAAGGAGGTTTTCAAATCATTACAGATAAATCCCTTGAAGCGTGCAGCTGCTGTGAGGTCGGTGTCTAGAATGCTAGGCTACATTTCTAAAATGTTAATGTGTTACTAAAAAGAAATTATATCTCCTTGATGTAATGTACATGGCAAATGTTAGACCTCATTCTGAGCAATATGCTATATTTTACTGGCCATCCTAAGTTCTCTCTCATAGGAGACTGTTACTGTTTCAATGGAACTGGATTAAGTACTGAAAAAAGTGAGTGATGGTAGTTCTGGAAAAGTACTGTTCACTACACAGCCAGAAAGCACAAAAAAATGTTTGCTCCCCTATTGAAACAAAGAAACAAGAAGTAAATTATTAGGGGATGGGGGAGAGGAGAGACTGGAGATGATCCTGTAGCTATCACACAGGGATAAGAGTCAAAAGAACAATACTCTATACTTGGGTGACTTTGGCAAGTCACTTAACCCCTGTGCCTCAATTTTCTTGGGTGAGATCCTCACCTTCCTGCTGACCCCTTCACAAGTAAAAGGGTTGGAGTGATGTAAATGGGCTCTAATGTCTCTGTATCAAGCTGGGGAAGGGAGGGGGGAAGAATCCCCTGGGACAGGAATTGAAGAAGACAATGATAAGGCTGGCTTCTCAGTATCCATCTGCAAGAGCTGGCATGGAGTGCATGCTGGAAGGTAGAAGGGGGTGGGTCGAGAGTAGGAGCTTAGTAGTCAGCACTGCAACCCATAGGTCAGCCAGTAACTTAGACAGGCCCCTTGTGTTCCCTCTAATTTTTCCCATCCATGTGTGGAATAAATTTTGTTATGTGCACCAATATGGAGGTGATGTGTGACATATCACCTTCATACTGGTGCACATAACAAAATTCAGGTGGTGGGGATGGGGCCGAGGGGTTTTTGTGGAAGGGGGCTCAGGGCTGGGGAAGAGGGTTGGGGTGCAGGGGTGCGAGAGCTCTGGCTGGAGGTGCAGGCTCTGGGGTGGGGCTGGGGATGAGGGGTCAGAGCTGGGGCAGAGGGTGTGGACTCTGGGGTGGGGCTGGGCATGAGAGATTTGGAGTGCAGGAGGGTGCTCCGGGGCTACTGTGGGAAGAGAGGACTTCCCACAGTGCAGGAGCTCTGCAGCTTGGACTACAGGATAGGTGCCCCTCCCCTAGCCCCAGCAGGTCCGCGCCAGATCTGGCCATGGCTGGGTGTGTCCTGCTCTGGCCATGCCCCCCCAGCCGCACCTGGGGCCACACCTGGGCCAGATCTGGCTGCGGCTGGGTCTGGGCTGCAGGGCGCCCCTCCCCCGACTGTGGCAGGTCCCTGAGCGGATTTCCTAAGTGCCTGCATGGCACGAAATAGGCCGCTGCACAGCCACACAGCTTACAGGAAACTTAGGCCCAGGTTTGTTTAAGATATGCCAGAGTCTATGGAGCAGCCCAAGGTTGGGATCATGCAAAGGGGGCTTAAAGCCACCTGAGCCCTGCTTCCCCTGGACTGTGAGTTGTGCGCTGTATCTCTTAGAATTGCAGCACAGAATCTCCCCTCTTGCCTGTAAAATGGGAATAATGGAATCATAGAAAGGTAGGTTTGGAAGGAACCTCAAGAAGTCATCAAGTTTAATTTACTTGTGCTTAGACAGGACCAAGTAAACCTTGACCATACCTGACAGGTGTTTGTACTTTAAAACCTCCAATGATGGGGAATCCACAATCTCCGTTGGAAGCCTTTTCCAGAATGTAACTACCCTTATAGTTGGAAAGGTTTTCCTAATATCTAACCTACATCTTCTTTGCTGTAGATTAAGTCCATTACTTCTGGTCCTACTTTCAGTGGACATGGAGAACAATTGATTCCAGTCTTCTTGATAGCAGCCCTTAACATATTTGAAGACTGATATCAGGTCACCCCTCGGTTTTCTTTTCTCATGACTAAACATATCCAATTTTTTTAACCTTTTCTTATGTCAGGTTTTCTAAACTTATTATATCTGTTTCTCACTTTGGGACTCTCTTCCAATTTGGCCACATCTTTCCTACAGTGTGGTGCCCACAGTTTGGCACAATCCTCCAGCTGAGGCCCCACCAGTACTGAGTAGAGTGAGACAGTTACCTCCCTTGTCTTACATTCAAGACTCCTGTTAATACCCCCCAGAATTATATTAGCCCTTTTTGCAATTGCATCACATTGTTGACTCATTCAATTTTTGATCCACTACAACACCCAGATCCTTTTCAGCAGTACTCCCACCTAGACAGCTATTCCCTCTTTCATAGTTATGCACTGCATTTTTCCTTCCTAAGTAAAATACTTTGCATGTGTCTGTATTGAACTCCATCTTGTTGATTTCAGACCAATTCATAAAGTTCATTTAGAAATGTAATCCTGTCCTCCCAAGTGCTTGCAACCCCTCCCACCTTGGTATCATCCACAAATTTTATAAGCATACTCTCCACTCCATTATCCAAGTTATTTATGAAAATATTGAATAGTACTTGACCCAAGACTGGCCCCTGCAGGATCCCACTAGATACATCCTCTCAGTTTGACAGCAAACTAATTGATAACTACTTGTTGAGTACTGTCTTTCAAACAGTTGTTCACAAACCTTATAGTAATTTAATCTTGATGAAATTTCCCTAGTTTGCTTATGAGAATGTCATGTGGGACTATATCAAAAGCTTTTCTACAATCAAGATATATAATGTCTACTACTTTCCCCCATCCACTACACCAGTAAACCTGTCAAAAAAGGAAGTTAAATTGGTTTATCACTATTTGTTCTTCACAAATCCATTCTGGCTATTCCTTTTAACCATGTTATCCTCTAGGTGCTTACAAACGGATTGTTTAATAATTTGTTCCATAATCTTTCCAGGTCTCAAAATTAGAGTAACTGTTCCGTAATAAGAAAAGGAAAAGGAGTACTTGTGGCACCTTAGAGACTAACAAATTTATTAGAGCATAAGCTTTCGTGAGCTACAGCTCACTTCATCGGATGCATTCGATGAAGTGAGCTGTAGCTCACGAAAGCTTATGCTCTAATACATTTGTTAGTCTCTAAGGTGCCACAAGTACTCCTTTTCTTTTTGCGAATACAGACTAACACGGCTGCTACTCTGAAATCTGTTCCGTAATAGTTTCTTTCTTCTCATGGTTGCTTTGAGGTGTAATTAATTGTTCATTCGTGCAAAGTGTTATACTAGCCTAACTCAGGGAAAGCACCTTTTTATTAAGTCTGATTGTCATGGAATTTAGGGTACCTGTAGAGCACAAGACTTCCAGTCTGCCCTCAGAGAACTGTTAATTAGTCTAAGCAGCCAGAAAGTCTAGGAAAATAAGGTAATAGAGAAGGTTAAACACATTAGCTGGGAACCCCAAAGGTTTATTTAGATTGTGTTTAGCACCTATGAACTGTATGGTTAAGAAAAAGACTCTACAAACCTTTTGAAATTTATATTTCACTTTTCCATAGTTAGAGAAACACCCAGAGGTTATATTATTATTCTCAACTAAGACTAAGAGGTCCCCGTGTCACTGACACACTGAATTTGCATGAATGTGAATGTTTTAAGAGGAACAAATCAGTTAGAGCCAAAGTAATGTGTTGTCCTGAGGGTGGGATTTGGCATCAGTGAAGACTGAACCTGGGGTCTCTGGAGCTAAAAGCAGGAGTCCTCTACTACTTCAGCTGAAAGACTCAGCTCTTTGCCAAATGATGTAGTGGACTCATAAATCTCTATAAATCCACCCACTAAACAGAGACATGTTGAGGAAGCATGGATTCTACCAGGAAGTGAATGTTATGCGAATCATTAATTATACAGTCTGGCAAACATTTTCTTGAACACAACAGAGAACAGGCCAGGGGGCATTGTGACTACTACGACTAAATGCTATAGCTCCACATTTTTCTCCATTGAACCCAGTAGGAGGTTTTTCCCCCGAGTACGGTTCAGGATTCTTTCCTGGATGTTATAGATGCTTTTGGTGGGTGAAGCAAGGGGATTAATTTGACTCATGTTTTCAGTTGGGTTTTTTTTTTTTTTGGTTTGTTTTGTTCTTTTGTTAAGATTTTGTGAGGCTGCATTGTATTGCTCACTCCAAATTCACCTTGACACTTCAGAGCAGACTCTCCTGAAACTGTCACTGAATCTTAAAATGTTGTTGTTCCAAAATGATATGTTCTAAAAATAGAGGAAAACCTTAAAAGGAATTAAACTGATTTAGACAAGCTTAATCAATCATTGTGGTTTTACAAAGAAAGTACCTCACTGTTCTGTGGGAGAAGCAGCTCAGATATAGATTCATGCACATGGAGGGTTTGTCCAGAGGTGTCAACATATGAGCAAGGAAGACCCTCACTCTTCCAGCCTTCTGCTTTTCTGAAGGTGCTTATAGCACGAGATTTCAACATATGGCATATGATCACTAAAAGAAAAGCAGTACTTGTGGCACCTTAGAGACTAACAAATTTATTAGAGCATAAGCTTTCGTGAGCTACAGCTCACTTCATCGGATGCATTTGGTGGCTTTTTTCCACCAAATTCATCCGATGAAGTGAGCTGTAGCTCACGAAAGCTTATGCTCTAATAAATTTATTAGTCTCTAAGGTGCCACAAGTACTGTTTTTCTTTTTGCGAATACAGACTAACACGGCTGCTACTCTGAAACCTGTCATATGATCACTGTCCATCTTGCTTTCAATGTTAGAGGCTTGCCCAAATTCCATTGTAGTCAATGGAAAAAACACTCACTGAATTCAGGGGGCTCAGGATCAAGCCCTTAGAGAGCTCAACATGATCCTTATCCAGCAAAGGACTTAAGCATATGCTTAACTTTAAGCACATGAATGTCTCCTTGAAGTCACTGGGTACTATTCAAGTATTTGAAGTTAAGCACATCTATAAGAGTTTTGCAGGACCAGGATTAAATGAATTATTAGGATTAATAAAGAGTGATAGTGTTGGACAATGTACATGAAGAAACAACTGAAAAGTTCTGACAACTCAACAGCTGATCTGCTGCTTGCCTCACTGTTGTTCAGGAAGGTGCTGTTAGGCCAACAGACTACAGCAGAGTGCTGTACAAACCAAGCGGCTTGTCAACCATATTGTCAGTTTTGATCTCTGGAGATTTTTGGGTGAGTGGTGAGGCAGTGACAGCCTACTTCACTCCCCTCTCAGACTCCACTTCTCTCGCTGCTCCTAAATTACAACCGAATTTGCTCCAATCCCTCAGGCGGAGACAAACACCTACAAGATCTTTATCAAGCGTTCTTAAAAGTACAATACCCACCTGGGGAAGTGAGGAAACAGATTGACAGAGAGAGATGGGTACCCAGAAATTACCTACTACAGGACAGGACCAACAAGGAAAATAACAGACCACCACTGGTCATCACGTACATCCCCCAGCTAAAACCTCTCCAGCACATTATCAACGATTTACAACCTATCCTGGAAAATGATCCCTCACTCTCTCAGACCTTGGGAGGCAGGCCAGTTCTCGCTTATAGACAGTCCCCCAACCTGAAGCAAATACTCACCAGCAACTACACACCACACCAGAGAAACACTAACCCAGGAACCAATCCCTGTAGCAAACCTCGTTGCCTACTCTGTCCCCATATGTACTTTAGCAACACCATCACAGGACCCAACCACATCAGCCACACCGTCAGAGGCTCATTCACCTGCATGTCTACTAATGTGATATATGCCATTAGGTGCCAGCAATGCCCCTCTGCCATGTACATTGGCCAAACTGGACAGTCCCTACGTAAAAGAATAAATGGACACAAATAGGACATCAGGAATTTGTAACATAGAAAAGCCAGTGGGAGAACACTTCAGTCTTCCTGGACATTCTATAACAGATTTAAAAGTAGCTATACTTGAACAAAAAACTTCAAAAACAGACTTCAAAGAGAAACAGCAGAACTAAAATTCATTTGCTAATTTAACACCATTAATTTGGGCTTGAATAGGGACTGGGAGTGGCTGGCTCATTACAAAAGCCGCTTTGCCTCTCCTTTAATTGACACCTCCTCATCTATTATTGGGAGTGGACTATATCCATCCTAATCGAGTTGGCCCTGTCATGAAAGCTCATGTCCAAATAAATCTGTTAGTCTTTAAGGTGACACCTTTTAAGGTGTCTCCTTGTTATTCTTTAGTCTATCACTATAAGGCATGTTTTCCAATCCTTTAATCATTCGTGTCTCTTCTGTGAACCCTCTCCAATTTATCATCATACTTTTTGAATTGTTGACACCAGAAGTGAACACAATATTCCATTAGCAGTTTCACTAGTGCCAAAATAGAAGTAATATAACCTCCCTAATTCTACTTGAGATTTTCCTGTTTATACGTCCAAGGTTTGCATTAGCCCTTTGGGCCACAGCATCACACCTACCTCATGCTCAGCTGATTATCTTCTCTACCACTGCTTCCCAGGATAGAGAGTCTCCCATCCTGTAAGTATGACCGTTCTTGTACGTATGACTTTATATTTGGCCATATGAAAAGCCATATTGTTTGTTTGGGCCCAGCTTATCAACAGATCCAGATTGCTCTGTATCAATGACCTGCCCTCTTCATTCTTTACCACTCCCCCAATTTTTGTGCCATCTTCAAATCAGTGATGATTGTGTTTCCTTCTGGTTCATTAATAAAAATGTTAAAGCATAAGGCCAAGAACCGATCCAGGCAGAACCATACTGTAAACACATCAGTTTGATGATGCGTCTCCATTTACAATTATATTTTGAAACCTGTCAGTCAGTTTTTAATTCATCTAATGTGTTCCATGTTCATTTTGTATCATTCTAATTTAATCAAAATGTCATGTGGTACCAAATCAAATGCCTTACAGAAGTCTAAGTACATTACATCAACACCGTTAGCTTTGTCAACCAACCTTGTAATCTCATTTAAAAAAAAAAAAGATATCAAATTAGTTTGACAGGAACTATTTTCCAGAAACACATACGGACTCGCATGACTTATATTATCCCTCTCCCCTTTAATTCTTTATTAATTGAGTTCCAAATCATCTGTTCCATTAAACTGGAACCATGTTTTTCCCCACTTGGAGTGTGTCTCACTTATGAATTATTGCCCCAAATCAGCAAATTCAGCACATGCTTAACTATTAGTATAAGTATAAATTAAGCATCTGTTTAAGTGCTTTGCTGATTCAGGACCTACAAAATGAACACTAAAAACTGTAACCCCCTCCTAAAAAAAACATTAAATTATCCAACCCCAATCTCTCCATACATATAAATCTGACCACTGTCTATCTGGCCCCTGTCACTGTAGTTCTGAGTATCTCTCAGTCTTTTATGTAGTTATCCTTACAATACCCCTTTAAGGCAAGAAAGCACTACTGTTGCCATTTTACAGTATTTTACAGTGGGGAATTGAGGCCCAGAGAGACTTAGGGCAGGGGTCTAAAAGTCCCGGCCTGTGGGCCATCTGCGGCCTGAGAACCTCCCCACTGCGACCTGAAGAGGAGAGACCCATGCAGCCACGCTGCTGGCTCTGTCTGCTGCAGGCCCCGCCCCCCACAGCTCCCACTGGCTGCGGGAGAGGGACAGAGATACCATCACTAGTCTCTGGTCAGAGTTAGCAATAGAGGCAGCATCACTTTTTTCCCACATGAATATAAACAAGTCAAAATACTGAACACCACTACCTGATGCCCACCTGGCTGCAAGCCTGAAGGTTTCAACTGCTCAGGCACTGAGGCCAAACATCAACCACCTGACAGAACTGACGCATTGCCAGGTGTCTGGCAAACACTAAAAACTCTCTGGCAGCTGAAGAATTGCATAAAGTTGTGTGACAGTTTTATTATTTCTAATAAATTCAAAACAAAAAATACAATATAAACGTTTTCTTTTCTGAACACCATCTTCAATGACATGATTGGCCCACTGGAAGGATTTGAGGACTGGCATTGGCCCTAAGGTAAATTGAGACTTAGGGCTTGTCTACGCTGCCTCACAGTTCGGATTCCAGGGGAGTGAATAGCAGCACGCACCAAAACTAAAAGGTTCCTGGTTCACATTAGCATAATCCTCTTCAAAAAGACTACATTAATGCAAAGTAGGAATCTTTTAATTCATGCCTTCAGCATCCACACAGAGGATCTACAGAACAGCAGTTTGGTGTGCACTGCTATTCATTCCCCCGTAATCCAAACTGCGGAGCAGTGTAGATGTAGCCTAAGTGACTTGACCCAGGTTACATAGGAAATCTGTGGTGGAGCTACTCTCCCAGGTCTTAGGCTCGCATCCTAACTGCCCTAACTCTAACCATTAGTCCATTCTCCCTCTTTCCCCGCTCACATGGTGAATCTGAACTTGGAGTATTTTCATGGCTGCACTGTAATCCTTTGAAAAACAGGGTTTCTAATGGGATTGCTGATAAACCCTCAATTCTGATGGTGCTGAGTGCCGCTGTAATAAGGTAGTATATTCCACGTAAGGATAATGGATAAGGAGGTATTTATAACAAAGCCATAATTCAATAGAGGGGGGGTCTAGACGATATCATGAACCGCAGCAGTGAAGCCTGATTGATCGATGAGATCATTAGAACACTGAGATTGAATTACTGTGCTGGTAATTTGTCAGTCTCCCCTCTCATCATTTTTATGATATTTGAAGAAGATTTACAAGTTTTACTGCATTTTTTTTCTTCAGGTCTGTGTGATATAAATAGGATGCCTCCAGAAAGCTTTTAAATCAGTGAGCTGCTTGGTTTTGCTTCTGTCTTGCCCTGTAATAAGAGTCGCAGGCATACAGTAATCATCACTTTTGAATTATTTAAGATGTAGACCATCGTGGAATTAGAACCTGGCTTTTTTTTATTCCCCCTTCCTCCCCTCCCTGCCAGTGTTCAGCACAACAATGGAAAATTCCATCGCAAGAGGAGTGGAAGGTGAATTTGTCACAAGGCCAGCATTTTATTGTGCTAATTAAGAAGTAAACCAGACAATCATTATTTTCTAGGTCTACACAACTGGGTACCATATTCCATGTTAATTGACATATGGTAATAATTCTGAGACAATAGTTTTACCAAAGAGGTAGTATTTCAACACGTTTAGGATCGATCTATTGCCTGGCTGTACATTTTCCCTTATGTTTGACCTGGGACACTAGAAGATGTGTGTGGTATTGGGGACTGGGCCTTTAATGCTCCCGCAATGGACCCAGGCAGTGTGGAGGAGAAGGAAACAGGCTGACTGGACTACAAAGGGGACAAGCCTCAGCTCAGGGAGGAGTGGGGATGGAGCAGAGAAAGTATGGTGCTTTCACCATAGTATCTGTGTGCTTCACAAATATTAAACATTTTCCACTGAACGCATCCAATGAAGTGAGCTGTAGCTCACAAAAGCTTATGCTCAAATAAATTTGTTAGTCTCTAAGGTGCCACAAGTACTCCTTTTCTTTTTACAAATATTAAAGAATTTGTCTTCACAGTACTTGAAGGGACAGTATTATCCCCACTTTATGAGCCAATTTAAAGGACACAGAGTTTTAGATTAAAAGTGTTTTAATTTTGGGTGCCCAATTTGAGACTCTAGGACCTGATTTTCAGAGTACTTAGCATTATATAGCACTATACATATTCAAAGCACAGCTCCTTTTGAATTCAGTTGCAGTAGTGAGCACTCTGCACTTCTGCAAATCAGATCCCAGGGTCTCAAGTCAGGCACCCAGAAAATGAAGTAACCACCCATGAAATGTTTAATTTAAATGACTTACCCAGCCTCACATAGGAACTCTCTGGCAGAGGCAAGGATAGAATTCTCCAGGGCAGCATTCAACTGCCTTAACCATGCAACAGTCCTTCACTTCCAGCAATTCCCTGCCTCGCTCACCGAACACCTTCCAATTTCTGCAACAAAAGAGGCTGGTGTCCCAGAGAAGACAGCTTCCTTCATTGCACAACCTCGATTCATCTCCAGAGCAGGACCCTCATGTGCACTGAATAAGGCAGGGGTGCCATGGAAAAATATTATGATCATGCAATGCAATTGAAGACTGTCTCATAACATGTACACACAAAGGGGCTGAATAAGGTTGTACAGGCAAACTTCATTCTGGTATTTGCTAACTTTTGAGTGCTTGACTTTGCAATCTTAATATTCTTGTAGCATCATTTTTGTATGTGTAAAAGACCTTTCACTGGAGACCAGATGGCAGTCCCATAACCTGCGGTGACATAAGGGCAAACCTATCAGGGAAACATGGAGAACCTTGCTTATGTAGAGAGCATTATTTTCAATTCAAATTTCAGCTTTAGGGCGTTAAACTTAATCGGATGGTCTCACATTAAGCTACAGCTGTAACATCAAATCAGTCTGAGCACTGAAGCTGGAGCACTATTGAGCTTAGGAGTCTTTTAAAAATCTTTCTTAATGTTTTATCATCCTCAGATAGTGAACTTCTTTAAGCTTCAGTGGTTTAACTTTATTCACATTTATTGTTTGTATTACAATAGTGCATAGAAGCTCCAACCAAAATCAGAGCTTCATTGTGCTAGGTGCTGTACAGATATACAGTGAGAGACAGTCCCTGCTTTGAAACATTTACAATTTAAATAGACAAGACTGATAGGGGAAGGTGGGAAGAGATTTAGTGACTTGCCCAAGACCACACAGCTTTGCCGCCTGAGCTGAGAATAGAACCCCACTCTCCTGATCCCAAGGCCTGTGTCCTTCCTATACCCTAGACCATGCTGCCTTCTCTTAGATAAATGGTCTGTAGTGTTTAGATGTTGCTTGTAATTATTAGAATTGGGAGCACTGGCTGTTGGGAGTCTGAAAGGACAGGAAACAGGAAGGACGGGAGAGGAGTTGAGACGCTGGGAGAGAGCTACAGAGGGTGCAGCAGCAGCAGCTTGGTAAAGAGGTTTCCACTTTGAAAATAAAGTCCTGTTGAATCTTGTTAGTACTTTGTCTGGTTGATACAACATTTTGGTGATGAGGATGGATCTTCTGCCTCTGAACCCACCGGCACCCTTTCTGCAAAGCCCAGGTGAGCCTCCAATTGCTTTTACTATCTGGATCCATATGTTTGAGACTTATCTGCTTGCAATCAGTGCTACAGAGATTTCTGAAGTCCACACTCTATTCAGCTAATGTTGGACACTGGCTCAGCAGTATCTATACTACCTGATTCCATCTATTTGCATTACTTTAAAGATGTGTCTCTTACTGAACCCAAACTTCACATGGTGTGCTATTTGAAAAGCCATATTCCAGTACATGGCTGCCTGCTAGTAATAGTTACTTTTGGTGATTTCTGTGTAACTGCAGAGTTCTACATTGTCCACAAAGGCACTCCTATCCTTGGCAGAGATTTATTGGCTGCTTTAAATCTCAGGGTAGTTAATGGATGAATTGATCTTCCTCAGCAAAGCACTCTTGCGGTACACACACCAGTTTCAGCTGGGACCCAACACCAGGTTGAGGAGAAACTCAGCTGTGCTTATGGGTTTCTGCATAAAGTTAAAATGTGGAATGATGTGATGCCTGTACGACAGAAGTTATGGCGCTTACCATTTTCAATAAGGGAAGCTGTTTCAGAGGAACTTAGAAAACTTGTTCAAAAGGACATTATTGAAGAGATCGACTCCTTGGAATGAATTTCACCTATAGTAGTGACGCAGAAGAAGGGTGGAGGCATTCGCCTTTGTGTGGACTTAAGGGAGCCAAATAAAGCTATTGTGATTGACAGCCATGTTTTCTACTCTTGATTTGCAGAGTACATACCACCAGGTTATGTTGCATGAAGACAGCAGAGACCTCACAGCATTTATTACACATGAGGGACTATTTCGTTTTAAACGTGTTCCATACGGTCTCGCATCTGCCCCAAGTGCCTTTAAAAAATGATGTCATTGATTCTGAAGAATCAACATGGAGTTTAGTGCTATCTGGATGATATTATTGTGTTTGGAAATACTTCTGAGGAGTATGACAATAACCTGCAGTCTGTACTAAACCAGCTGATGAAAGCAAAGGCAGGTGAGAAAGGCAATCAGCGACCACATTTTGGTTTCCAGGCTTATATTCCAGTTCATAATTGAAAGAGAGTAGTCTTCTGCAACTGCACAGGGCCAGCTCAATAGGTCCAAATGCAAATTTAGACAAACTGAACTCTCCTTTCTGGGGCATTCAACTTCACAGGCTGGACTAAAACCTGATCCAGATCATATTCTCGCAATTTGAAATGCTCCTCCAACAGATTTGCAAACCTTACATTCCTTCTTGGGTCTTACCTCCTGGTATGCAAAATTCAGTCCCAATTATGCTTCTGTCATTGAACCGTTATTACTATGGAGACGTTCAACCTTAGTGTGGAAAACAGATCATAGAATCATAGAATATCAGGGTTGGAAGGGACCCCAGAAGGTCATCTAGTCCAAACCCCCTGCTCAAAGCAGGACCAAGTCCCAGTTAAATCATCCTAGCCAGGGCTTTGTCAAGCCTGACCTTAAAAACCTCTAAGGAAGGAGATTCTACCACCTCCCTAGGTAACGCATTCCAGTGTTTCACCACCCTCTTAGTGAAAAAGTTTTTCCTAATATCCAATCTAAACCTCCCCCATTGCAACTTGAGACCATTACTCCTCGTTCTGTCATCTGCTACCATTGAGAACAGTCTAGAGCCATCCTCTTTGAAACCCCCTTTCAGGTAGTTGAAAGCAGCTATCAAATCCCCCCTCATTCTTCTCTTCTGCAGACTAAACAATCCCAGCTCCCTCAGCCTCTCCTCATAAGTCATGTGCTCTAGACCCCTAATCATTTTTGTTGCCCTTCGCTGTACTCTTTCCAATTTATCCACATCCTTCTTGTAGTGTGGGGCCCAAAACTGGACACAGTACTCCAGATGAGGCCTCACCAGTGTCGAATAGAGGGGAACGATCACGTCCCTCGATCTGCTCGCTATGCCCCTACTTATACATCCCAAAATGCCATTGGCCTTCTTGGCAACAAGGGCACACTGCTGACTCATATCCAGCTTCTCGTCCACTGTCACCCCTAGGTCCTTTTCCGCAGAACTGCTGCCGAGCCATTCGGTCCCTAGTCTGTAGCGGTGCATTGGATTCTTCCATCCTAAGTGCAGGACCCTGCACTTATCCTTATTGAACCTCATTAGATTTCTTTTGGCCCAATCTTCCAATTTGTCTAGGTCCTTCTGTATCCTATCCCTCCCCTCCAGCGTATCTACCACTCCTCCCAGTTTAGTATCATCCGCAAATTTGCTGAGAGTGCAATCCACACCATCCTCCAGATCATTTATGAAGATATTGAACAAAACGGGCCCCAGGACCGACCCCTGGGGCACTCCACTTGACACCGGCTGCCAACTAGACATGGAGCCATTGATCACTACCCGTTGAGCCCGACAATCTAGCCAGCTTTCTACCCACCTTATAGTGCATTCATCCAGCCCATACTTCCTTAACTTGCTGACAAGAATGCTGTGGGAGACCGTGTCAAAAGCTTTGCTAAAGTCAAGAAACAATACATCCACTGCTTTCCCTTCATCCACAGAACCAGTAATCTCATCATAAAAGGCGATTAGATTAGTCAGGCATGACCTTCCCTTGGTGAATCCATGCTGACTGTTCCTGATCACTTTCCTCTCCTCTAAGTGCTTCAGGATTGATTCTTTGAGGACCTGCTCCATGATTTTTCCAGGGACTGAGGTGAGGCTGACCGGCCTGTAGTTCCCAGGATCCTCCTCCTTCCCTTTTTTAAAGATGGGCACTACATTAGCCTTTTTCCAGTCATCCGGGACTTCCCCCGTTCGCCACGAGTTTTCAAAGATAATGGCCAAGGGCTCTGCAATCACAGCCGCCAATTCCCTCAGCACTCTCGGATGCAATTCGTCCGGCCCCATGGACTTGTGCACGTCCAGCTTTTCTAAATAGTCCCTAACCACCTCTATCTCTACAGAGGGCTGGCCATCTCTTCCCCATTTTGTGATGCCCAGCACAGCAGTCTGGGAGCTGACCTTGTTAGTGAAAACAGAGGCAAAAAAAGCATTGAGTACATTAGCTTTTTCCACATCCTCTGTCACTAGCTTGCCTCCCTCATTCAGTAAGGGGCCCACACTTTCCTTGGCTTTCTTCTTGTTGCCAACATACCTGAAGAAACCCTTCTTGTTACTCTTGACATCTCTTGCTAGCTGCAGCTCCAGGTGCGATTTGGCCCTCCTGATATCTTTCCTACATGCCCGAGCAATATTTTTATACTCTTCCCTGGTCATATGTCCAACCTTCCACTTCTTGTAAGCTTCTTTTTTATGTTTAAGATCCGCTAGGATTTCACCATTAAGCCAAGCTGGTCGCCTGCCATATTTACTATTCTTTCGACTCATCGGGATGGTTTGTCCCTGTAACCTCAACAGGGATTCCTTGAAATACAGCCAGCTCTCCTGGACTCCCTTCCCTTTCATGTTAGTCCCCCAGGGGATCCTGGCCATCTGTTCCCTGAGGGAGTCAAAGTCTGCTTTCCTGAAGTCCAGGGTCCGTATCCTGCTGCTTACCTTTCTTCCCTGCGTCAGGATCCTGAACTCAACCAACTCATGGTCACTGCCTCCCAGATTCCCATCCACTTTTGCTTCCCCCACTAATTCTACCCGGTTTGTGAGCAGCAGGTCAAGAAAAGCGCTCCCCCTAGTTGGCTCCCCTAGCACTTGCACCAGGAAATTGTCCCCTACGCTTTCCAAAAACTTCCTGGATTGTCTATGCACCGCTGTATTGCTCTCCCAGCAGATATCAGGAAAATTAAAGTCACCCATGAGAATCAGGGCATGCGATCTAGTAGCTTCCGTGAGTTGCCGGAAGAAAGCCTCATCCACCTCATCCCCCTGGTCCGGTGGTCTATAGCAGACTCCCACCATGACATCACTCTTGTTGCACACACTTCTAAACTTAATCCAGAGACACTCAGGTTTTTCCACAGTTTCGTACCGGAGCTCTGAGCAGTCATACTGCTCCCTTACATACAGTGCTACTCCCCCACCTTTTCTGCCCTGCCTGTCCTTCCTGAACAGTTTATAACCATCCATGACTGTACTCCAGTCATGTGAGTTATCCCACCAAGTCTCTGTTATTCCAATCACGTCATAATTCCTTGACATCACCAGGACCTCCAGTTCTCCCTGCTTGTTTCCAAGGCTTTGTGCATTTGTATATAAGCACTTGAGATAACCTGTTGATCGCCCCTCATTCCCAGTATGAGGCAGGAGCCCTCCCCTCACAGACATTCCTGCCTGTGCTTCCTCCCGGTATCCCGAGATGCACAAGCTAGTTCTGAAACGGTGAAATACTTGATTGTACATAGTCCAGTACTTGCACTATTCAGTCCTGCATTGCCCCAATTGTAACTACTGATGCTTCTGATTATGGACTTGCGGCTGTTCTCACACAACTTCATGAGTACAACACAGAGAGGACTGTTGCATTTGCTTCAAGGACACTAAGTAATGCTGAGAGAAAATATTCTACAGTCAAAAAAGAAGCACTTGCTTGTGTCTGGGCTACTGAAAAATGGAGAACTTACCTGTGGGGCCGCACGTTCAAGTTGCGCACAGACCACAGCCCTTTGATGACATTGCTCACCATGAAAGGACTGGGAAGAGCAGGATACTGTATTGCTCGATGGTCTGCAAGACTACTCTCTTTCAATTATGAACTGGAATATAAGCCTGGAAACCAAAATGTGGTCGCTGATTGCCTTTCTCGTCTGCCTTTGCCTTCACCAGATGGTCCACTGGAGGATGAGGATGGAAGCATTCCGAGCTATACAACATGCCACAATGCAAAGATCACCCGCAGAGTTACTGCATGGGAAACAGATGAATACTAAACTGAACATTGCTGGATTGTTAAAGGCATGACCTGATGCCCCAAACAAGGATGATGTGAGAAAAACTGTTGATCAGAACCAAGCAAAGTCTAAGGCTTTCACAGATAAGCAGTGGGGTGCCAAGGAACCAAAGTTTGAGTGTGGTTCCTTCGTTAGAATATGAAAATCTGGAATTTTATGCAAAGGGGACCATAAACTCACAGCTCCTCTTAAAATCATAGAGAAGAAGGGACCTTACACCTATCGACTTTCTGACGGGCGGGTATGGAATGCTTCTTATCTTGCACGTACCTATGCACCAAGAGGAGATTATGCCAACACCCAGTCTGCATTGGATGACTTCACCATAGTAGCAACACAACAAGACATTGCACTGGAACCAGAGCTGGGTCTTGAAAGACGGCCTGTCACTCAAGACGACCACCTGTCTGGACTAGAGACACTGAAAACACTGTAGATACTACATAATATAGTAATATTTCTCCCAGCAGTATAGTGTCTTGTTTCATATTTGCTCCTGTGATCAGAACAATAATGTTTATTTTAATTGGGAGAGGTTTTTAAGAGAGGAGGGAATGTGGTGTTTAGATGTTGCTTGTAATTATTAGAATTGGGAGTACTGGCTGTTGGGACTCAAAGGACAGGAAAGAGGAAGAAGGGGGGAGGAGTTGAGAGGCTGGCAGAAAGGTAAAGAGGGTGCAGCAGCAGCTTGGTAAAGAGGTTTCTACTTTGAAAATAAAGTCCTGTTGAAGCTCGTTAGTACCTTGCCTGGTTGATACAACAAAGTCTGAGCACAGAACTGGGTTCCAGGGACTCCTGAGGTCTGGCTCCATCTGTGTGTCATCTAATCTTTTCCCCTTGCATTTCATGGTGTGCTTGATTTCCTATGAATGGATGAAGGGGTGGGATTATGAATGTCTAAGGTCACAGGTTGTTTAAGGATTCTCCAGTTTATGAATATTCAAGGATTTCTCATGCAGGACCACTCTCCATAATTTGGCTGGAACACATGTAATAGTTTTTGAAGGGAACCTTATAATTGGCAGTTTTCCTCTTCACAATGGAAATCAGCTTATGAATATTCAGATCTATTTGAATATCTTTACCTGTGCAGATGCTAATAATTTTTAATAGATTCTTCTGGCACTTTAATGCCTTTATACCTTCCTTAAGTAGTGAGGTTTCCATTGGCAACCAAATAGTATCTTCTGTTTGACTCCTGCACACAAATAAATTGACCACTCTTCACTTAATAACGGTGTCTGTTTTTTGTAGCCCTCATTCTCTCTTGGCCTGCTACATGCTTTCTTTTCAACTGGAAAAGTACATGAGCTGTTTCAGCTGTCAACATTTCTAACAATAGTATTTTCCCAGCTCAACTGCTTTTTAAGATATTAGATATAACATTTTTCTCCAGTCCCGTTTAACTTTGCAGTTATGAATCCTTTTATGAGAGATCAACTATGAACACCGTATAAATGAATAGTACATTTTAGATATTATATCATTGCAATGGAGCTTAGTTCCACCATCTGTTAAACAAGGGCTCAACGGCCAGTTCGAGAACCTGTGACTGATGGATTCATTGCCTCCTGGCCAGAGGAGGAGGAGATAGGTGTCAAAAATATAAAGGGAAGGGTAACCATCTTTCTGTATACAGTACTATAAAATCCCTCTTGGCCAGGTAACATCCTGTTACCTGTAAAGGGTTAAGAAGCTCAGCTAACCTGGCTGACACCTGACCCAAAGGACCAATAAGGGAACAAGATACTTTCAAATCTACTACATTGATGACATCTTCATCATCTGGACCCATGGAAAAGAAGCTCTTGAGGAATTCCACCATGATTTCAACAATTTCCATCCCACCATCAACCTCAGCCTGGACCAGTCCACACAAGAGATCCACTTCCTGGACACTACGGTGCTAATAAGCGATGGTCACATAAACACCACCCTATATCGGAAACCTACTGACCGCTATTCCTACCTACATGCCTCTAGCTTTCATCCAGATCATACCACTCGATCCATTGTCTACAGCCAAGCGCTACGATATAACCGCATTTGCTCCAACCCCTCAGACAGAGACAAACACCTACAAGATCTCTATCATGCATTCCTACAACTACAGTACCCACCTGCTGAAGTGAAGAAACAGATTGACAGAGCCAGAAGAGTACCCAGAAGTCACCTACTACAGGACAGGCCCAACAAAGAAAACAACAGAACGCCACTAGCCATCACCTTCAGCCCCCAACTAAAACCCCTCCAACGCATCATCAAGGATCTACAACCTATCCTGAAGGACGAGCCATCGCTCTCTCAGATCTTGGGAGACAGACCAGTCCTTGCTTACAGACAGCCCCCCAATCTGAAGCAAATACTCACCAGCAACCACACACCACACAACAGAACCACTAACCCAGGAACCTATCCTTGCAACAAAGCCCGTTGCCAACTCTGTCCACATATCTATTCAGGGGATACCATCATAGGGCCTAATCACATCAGCCACACTATCAGAGGCTCGTTCACCTGCGCATCTACCAATGTGATATATGCCATCATGTGCCAGCAATGCCCCTCTGCCATGTACATTGGCCAAACTGGACAGTCTCTACGTAAAAGAATGAATGGACACAAATCAGACGTCAAGAATTATAACATTCAAAAACCAGTTGGAGAACACTTCAATCTCTCTGGTCACTCGATCACAGACCTAAGAGTGGCTATACTTCAACAAAAAAGCTTCAAAAACAGACTCCAACGAGAGACTGCTGAATTGGAATTAATTTGCAAACTGGATACAATTAACTTAGGCTTGAATAGAGACTGGGAATGGATGAGTCATTACACAAAGTAAAACTATTTCCCCATGGTATTTCTCCCTCCCACCCCACCCCCCACTGTTCCTCTGATATTCTTGTTAACTGCTGGAATTAGCCTACCTGCTTGTCACCATGAAAGGTTTTCCTCCTTCCCCCCCCTGCTGTTGGTGATGGCTTATCTTAAGTGATCACTCTCCTTACAGTGTGTATGATAAACCCATTGTTTCATGTTCTCTGTGTGTGTGTATATAAATCTCTCCTCTGTTTTTTCCACCAAATGCATCCGATGAAGTGAGCTGTAGCTCACGAAAGCTTATGCTCTAATAAATTTGTTAGTCTCTAAGGTGCCACAAGTTCTCCTTTTCTTTTTGCGAATACAGACTAACACGGCTGCTACTCTGAAACCTGTTTCAAATCTTGGGGGCAGGGAGGAGGGTTGTGTTTGTTCTTTGTTTACATGGGTTACTCTCTCTTGGGACTGAGAGAGGCCAGACAGAAATCCATCTTCTCCAACCCATCCTAATCCAAGTCTCCAATATTGCAACCAGTAAAGGTAAACCAGGCAAGGCGGATTAGTTTATCTTTTGTTTTATGTGAATTTTCCCTGTGTTAAGAGGAAGGTTTATTTCTGTTTTCTGTAATTTTAAGGTTTTGCCTAGAGGGCGATCCTCTGTGTTTGAATCTCAATACCCTGTAAAGTATTTTCCATCCTGATTTTACAGAGATGATTTTTACCTTTTTTTTTTTTTAATAAAATCCTTCTTTTAAGAACCTGACTGATTTTTCCATTGTTCCAAGATCCAGGGGTTTGGGTCTTTGATGATTTTGTAACCAATTGGTTAGGATATTATTCTCAAGCCTCTGTAGGAAAGAGGGTTTGTAGGGCTGGGGGGGGATATTTTGGGGGAAGACATCTCCAAGTGGTCTCTTTCCCTGTTCTTTGTTTAAAACGCTTGGTGGTGGCAGCATACTGTTCAAGGCTAAGGCAAAGTTTGTACCTTGGAGAAGTTTTTAACCTAAGATGGTAAGAATAAGCTTAGGGGGTCTTTCATGCGGGTCCCCACATCTGTACCCTAGAGTTCAGAGTAGGGAAGGAACCCTGACAATAGGTAAGATCATTAGGCACCTTAGCCTTATAGGAAACTGAAAGGAACTCAGTAGGGAGCAGACTGTGTGATGTCCTGCCCCTTTAAATGTCTGGGCACTCAAGGTTGCTTCTGATGGAGAATATGAGTGATTATACCTGTTTTGAAAACTCTTCATGAAGATCATTTTAGCATTGTACAGCTGAAGACCATAGCCTGGAGTTATGTCTGGTAGCCATGGATAGACAAAGACATTTAGGGGAAGGCAAAGTGCTATTCTCTGTGTCGGCAGATTCAGCATGATCCTGACTACACCCTTGTGGCCTCAGACTCCTTAGACCTATATTCCTGTGGATTTTGCTGAACCATTAGAAGGTTATATGTTTTAAATTCTAGCCAACATCCATTTGAAATGGCCAGAAGTTTTCAGAATGGCTATTACAGCTATTCTATTACAGCTACCAAGATCATTGGATATCTTCATACCTTGTTTAGCCAATTTGGTTTACCAGTACAGTTGATGAGTGACAATGGACCTCAATTCTGAGCTGAAGAAATTCAGTCGTTCCTAGCTTCAAATGGAATTTGGCACATGCATTCTGCTCCATACCATCCTGCTACAAATTGACTAGTGGAATGCTTTGTATAGACACTTAAGCATACCTTTTAGAACTAACAAGTCTGCTTTGAGTCATCAGCAGAAACTGGACATGTTCTTGCTTGTCTACAGGAACACACCACATAATACTACCTAAGAGTCCCCTGCACTTTTTTTTAAGCTATCTTTGCTTTGGACCGATTTGGATCTGGTATGTTCTGATATTGCCTCATGCGTAGCCAAATCCCAAGCTATGCAATTTGATGATCTAAGACCTGTAATTGTTATTTTCACTTAGGAGACTTTGTGTGGACTCACAACTATGGTTATGGAGTGAAATGAGAACCTGGAAAACCTGTGAAAAACTATCTGATGGTACTTTGTGGAAATGACATATGGACCAGTTGCAGCTTCGACAAGTGCCAGAGTCTACAGATGTTCCAACAGGATTCTCTGATTGAACCTTCTGTTACAACTCCTAATTTTGGGAACTTTGGTACCAAAGCCAGTTGATTCCTTACCACCGATGGTTCCTGTTGTACAGGACAATGACACACCACCATCACCATGTTATCCCAAGAGAGCATGACCAGTGGTGCACCTGAACCCATAAATTGTTTAGTTAGTGAATTGGTATTCTAGGGCACAATAATCCCTTGCAACTTGAAAGTCTGAAGTATGCAACTTGTAACTTTTAGTTAAATGATATAGTGTTTTATGTTAGACATATAAATGGTAATGTATATATGTTTGGAAAGTATTTTAAAGTAGGGCAAAGGAATGTGTTGTTCTCCCCCTTTAAATAGTTGAACACTCTGTACTCAGAGCAAAGCCTTATTCCCATTTGTTCCTGTTTGTTGCCAGAATAATAAAGTCGACAGCAGACAGCGGTATTCAAATCAGCTCTCCCCTGTGTCTATCCCCTTCAGTGCTGGGTCCAAATAAAACAGACAGGATTTTCCTGTGGAGAGAAACCCTCTGAAAGCAAGGCAGGCAGGCAAGAGACAGGAGACAGTAGGGCTTAACAGGCATGCAACCAACAAGGAGGGTCAATAAGGAACAGGCTTGGCTCCTGTGGGTGAGGCCCTGATGCAGGGTCAGTTAAAAGCACACTTTAGTGGAGCCTGGGAGGGTGGGGGGATTGGATGAGTGGTTAGGGACTAATGGGGGCTGGCCTGCGCTCCAGGGCTGGGGGAGGGGGCCCGCACCACCTGCCCGGCATGCTGGGGGGGTGTGCCATCCACCCAGCACTCCAGAACTGGGGCAGGGGGACTGTGCCATCTGCCCAGCATGCTGGAGGGGAGGTGGGCAGCCGGAGGAAGGGGAGGCTCTAGGCTTCGGCAGGAGGCAGAGCTCTGGCAGAAGGGGCGGCCTGGGCCAGGGGAGAGCCTCCTCAGGCCTGGGGTTCACCTGCTGCCAATGCAGCTATGTCTAAGGCACAGAGCTTTAGAAATAGAGATGGTAGGGGCTGCCTCGTGGATAAGTTCAGGAAGGTTGTACCATGCAGGGGGGATTGCGTGGAGAAGGTAAAAAGATGATTGTCTGACAGACTAACCAACAGGTTGACATGGGTGGGACCATTACTGGAATGGAGGAGGCAGGAATGATGGGAAGCTCTACAAGGACTTATCCTACTTGAGTTGAGGTGTACCTATTATTTCCAGCAAAATTAAGAGTGGGCTAAATACATATTCATTTCAGGACTGACAGTGCAGGGACTTTGGGGAAAAAAACATTCCCAAAAGGTCTTGAATGATGATTCCATCTGCAGATTGACTCCAAGATGTTAGAGTTGTTTTGTTCTCTTTTTTGTAAAGGTTTTTTTTGACTTACTTTTTTTTTTATGGGTATGTGATGTGGTTCATAACAGCATCATTGCCATGTAGCTTGTTGGGCGTGTGTAGGATTGGTATGTGAAGTCAGCGCGAGCTGATCAGCCTCTTTGAAAGTCAGCCCCTGAGCATGGGAGGGGGCTTAAGTATTAAAGTGCTAAGTGTATTGTTTAATTTACTCTTCTTGGAGAGTCACTTAGTTCCCCACGCAAATGAGGACAGACATTACACTTCTAGTGGGCACTAAGTGACTCTCCAAAAATCTATGGTTCTTTGCTTTTCAGTAATGCTTTTATTAGTAGTATCTTGCTAAAGATGTATTTGCCAATCCTGGTTGTTATATACAGAAGTTTTTGATAAAAAACTCATTTGATTTTAGGGAACTATCTGTTAATGTATAATGCTACAATTTTAGTAAACATAATTATCTAAGACAGACATCTTGTTAGTGTTAGGATTATTTTATTTCTCATTTTCTTTTCAGATTTTCTACTATCTTGTTCATTAAAACTTCATGCATGATAAAGTTATAAGAGGGGACTTGTAGCCTGATTTTCTCTGTCTTCAAGACACACTGGGGTGGAATCCTAGCCCCACTGCAGTGAATGGCAACACTTCTATTAAAGAGTCTCAGGAATAAGTTCTGGGAGTAACACTCTGGCCTTAGGTGGTAACAGCATCAATCAAATAAAAACAAATGAGATAGCAAATTTAAAATTGAACAAAGGAAATGCACTTTTACAATGCTCAACTGACCTGCGGAACTCATTGCCACAAGATAGCAGTGAGACCCACAGCTTAGTAGGCTCCAGGGAACATTGATTTGGATAATGGGAACATCCACAGTTACGTGAGTCAGGGCTTAAAGACAAAATGATTAAAAGGGTTAGTTAGGGATGGGCAAAAAGTTTTTGCCAAAACTTATTTTTAGTGGAAAACTGGGTTTTCAACTAAATGAACATTGTTACAGAAAGTGTTTGTCTTCCTCAACATTTTTTCCCACTTTTCATTGGGAAACTGCAAATCCCCTAATTGAAAATTTCAAGTTTTCAGCTGAAAATTTTCAGGGCTTGGTTGGTGAAAAGCACCCAAAATTAGAGTTGGCATTTTTGATGAAAAATTGACATTTTCTATGGAAATTTGTATGATTGGGGGGCAGGGCCTCCTGCATAGGAGTTTTTGCCTATGGTGGCAGTCTCCCCTAATGGATATGGTCCAAGGGGCAGCAACTCTGCCTAGTGGATACGGTCCTCAGACTGACAGGTTTCAGAGCGGTAGCCATGTTAGTCTGTATCAGCAAAAACAATGAGGAGTCCTTGTGGCACCTTAGAGGCTAACATTTATTTGGGCATAAATAAATAAATTTGTTAGTCTCTAAGGTCCTCAGGATGGCAACTCCACCTAGTAGATACAGTGCTGTGGGGGGCAGGGAGAATAAGGGAACCCAAGCCCACCCCACTCCATTGGATTCTGACCCAAGGAGACTGGTTTGACTACTCACCTGTCAGCGTGTGGACTCAGCCTCAAATCAGCTTCCCTGGGTCACTTCCTACCTTTATCTGTACCCCATCCGGCCACCACCCTCACCTCAGTCCATGGGTGCTGTGGCTCCTCTACTCCCCAGCATGGTGTGGACTCAACTCTAGTTTTCCCCTTGAGCTCCCAGGACACATCCTCCTCCCTTTCTTGCCAGCCCCTGACTGAGCTGCCTGGCTGGCTTTTAAACCCTGCCTCCAACCTGAGCATGCATGGTAAGGTCAGACGGGTGGAGCCTACTTAGCCCTGAGCTGCTCCTTAACCCATTCCTGCCTAGTGATGGGGTTTATACACCCTGTCACCTCCCCCCCCCCCATACAGACACCACCACTAATTTCTGGCAAGTTTTAGATTCAAAACTTATATCTAAAACTTGTATCTGCTTCCAGGAATGAAGAGCAAGTGTGGCTGCTTAACCAGTTTTTGTATGGGACCAGCTACAAAGACTAACACAAATGAATGGTTGTGGTTCCTGAAATGTGCAGCAGTCATTTAAAACCAGATTAGATCAAGCACTCAGGGAATATATTGTATGAAGCTGTCTTGCACTGGCAGGGGACAGACTCAGTGATGAGCTGCCAAAATCTTAACAACGGGTTCCCTCCTCACCCCACGAGGGGTCGTTGCCCACCCCCGCCCCCCGGGACTCCTGCCCCATCCAACCCTCCTGCATTCCTTGATGCCCCCCAGCCCCATCCAGCACCCTTCCCTGTCCCCTGACTGTCCCCAGAACTGGTCAGGAGGGTCTCGTGGGCCACCATAGTGGGCACCCACCCCACCCCTAAGATCCAGAGGCACCTGCAGGGGGCGAGGTGGGGAGTCCTGGTGGTGCTTACCTGGGGCAGCTCCCAGGAAGCATCTGGCAGGTCCCTCTGGCTCCTAGGGGAGGGGGGGCATAGCTGGGGGGTAGCAGGGGGAGCAGCCGCTCCCCCCACTGATCACATCAAAAGTGGCACCTTAGGCGCCAAGTCCCTGGTTGCTCCGGTGCTGGAGCACCCACGGGGAGAATTTGGTGGGTGCAGAGCCCCCACCAGCAGCTCCCCGCCCTGCACCCAGCCCCAGCTCACCTCACCTCCGCTCCGCCTCCTCCCCTGAACGCGCCGCACTGCCCTTCTTCTCCGCCCCCTCCCACGCTTCTCCGCCCCCTCCCCCCCGGCTTCCCGTGAATCAACTGGTCGGCGGGAAGCTGGGGAGGGCTGAGAAGCAGGCGGCGGCTTCCCGCTCAGGCCGAGGGTGGCAGAGGTGAGCTGGGGCGGGGAGCGGTTCCCCTGCGCACGCGCCCCCTCCCCGATTACCTGCTGCGGCGCGGGCGGCCCTCCTCATGCCCTCCCACCCCAGCTCACCTCCGCCTCCCTGGGCCTGAGCGGGAAGCAGTGGCCTGCTTCTCAGCCAGCCCCGGCTTCCCGCGTGAACAGCTGATTCGCGGGAAGCCTGGGGTGGGGGGTGGAGAAGCAGAGCGGGGCGGCGCGTTCAGGGGAGGAGGCGGAGGCGGAGTGGAGATGAGCTGAGCTGGGGTTGGGGGTGGGGCCGAGCAGCTGCCGGTGAATACTCTGTACCCACCAAATTTTCCCCTTGGGTGCTCCAGGGCTATAGCACCCGTGGAGTCGGTGCCTAAGGCACCACTTTTGGCTGGTTAAATTTAGAAGCCCTCTTAGAACCGGTTGTCCCTCCCGGAACAACAGGTTCTAAAAGGGCTTATAAATTTAACAACCGGTTCTAGCGAACCACTGGGAACCGGCTCCAGCTCACCACTGGACAGACTTTATGTCAGCCTTTTTGCCTGGTGATGCCAGTGGTCATGACTTATTTGAGGGAAACTAGACATAGAAAAGAAAATTTCAGCTTTCAGTAGAAGTGAGTTTCTAGCCCTTCTCCTTGTACGAATATCCTTGACCAAGGGAAAATCTCTAGGGTCAAAAGAAACAATCACCTGGACTACACTTCCGCAGATAGAAGGTGGAATGACCTAAAGTTATATTGGATAGAACAATCTCACTGATCCTCCCAAAATCTTTGGCTGGCCCTGCGCATAGTAGTGTTTTTATGATGGACAATAATTGGTTACATTTGAAGGGAAGTGGGATGGGAAAAATGTAGGCCCTCCTACATATACTAAGGCAGGGGTGGCCAACCCGAGCCTGAGAATTTAACAGAATTTAACAATGTTCATTGCCAAAGAGCCACAGTAATACGTCAGCAGGCCCCATCAGTTCTTCCACCCACACTCCCAGCGCCTCCCACCTGCCGATCAGCACCCCCCCCCCGCTCCTCCCAATCAGCTGTTTCGTGGCATGCAGGAGGCTCTGGGCGGCAGGGAGAAGGGAGAAGTGAGGGCACTGCAGGCTCAGGGGAGGGGATGGGAAGGGGTGGAGTTGGGGAAGGGCCAGGGGTTGAGCAATGTGCACCCCCCTTCACACTGGAAAGTTCGAGCCTGTAGCTCCAGCCCTGGAGTCGGTGCCTATACAAGGAGCCACATATTAACTTCTGAAGAGCCACATGCGGCTCTGGAGCCACAGGTTGGCCACCCCTTGACTAAAACTTTGTCTCTGGATCTAGATGATCTAATAAGACTTTTCATCTCTCTGACTGCTGTGATATGATGTTTCCCTGATACGGATAGTGTAAAGAGCAGCAAATAATTCCAAACGGCAGGAAACACAAGTGGCATGAAAGTAAACAAAAACGGCTCTCCAGAGTATTTTATGAAGCTGAATAACCGATATTTGGAGATGCTGCATAAGTGCTGGTTTGTCTTTTGTAAACGATTGTCACTATGTTATTTGGGAGATTGATGTACATTCTTAATCTTTCCAGCATGTCATCAATTGCCTTTAACAGATATTTGCTCTTGGCAAATGAATGTATTTCCATAGTGTGCATGACACAATGTGTCAAAGCAACTCTGGGTTACAAAGAAGCATGTCAAATATTTCTACACTGATATAAATTCCTCCCTCAGACTAGTGACAAAGAGTGCGATCAGAGAGGGTTACATTTGCCAAATCTTTTAAAAACATTGTTTGTAATCTCAAATGGAATAGGGCTGCTAAAAGTGGATCTATTTTAATTCATTCATTCTCCTTCCCTACCCATCATTTGGGGGATTCTTTCTCATAAAATATAGCACAAAGGCTGAAATTGATGTTCTAAGAAGCAAACAACAATTCCAGTGGCCTGTAGCTATTCAAGTATATGGCCCCATTATTAGCATTCAGAAAATGGAAAACCAGATTGGATTTTCCTTTATTCTTGTGCATTAAAGGTTGTTGTATTAAAATAAAAAGTCAGTTTGTACGTGTGTGTTGCAAATATGTGATAGTGCCAGTTGCTATACACATTTCATTGCCATGAATTTGGGATGGGAGTCCTCACACATTAACAACTGGCAGGAGTCAAGAGGTCATTTATGCCGGGCTTCCCAAACACAAGGCAGTAGAAACCTCTACAGCACCCAGAGCTGTTTCTTTGTTTATGTCCTTTCTTTACAAGTTTGAACATTTTTAGTCTCTTCGCTTTTCCCTCGTTAAGGGACATTTGTTACTATGGCCTCAGTCCTGTCCCTTCTGCAAATCCTGAATTGGGGCAGTGCTCAAGAGAATTATGGGGAGTGGAAACCCTTTCTCTGGCCTGAGGAGCAGCAGCAGAGACTCAATTGCAGCCTCTGACCTTTTCAGCTTCCCCAGGTAAGAGACGGATTAAGCTTTTGTGGGGCCCTGGGCCAGAGCAAGTGGGGCACCCTCCCCACCTTTTCCCTGGGCCCCCCATGCTCTAGCCGGGGAAATGGGGTTGGAGCATGGGGGCTTCCCCCACTCTCCAGCAGGAGTGCCATGATCCCCATGTCTGGCAGGAATACTGGGCAAGCAAAGTGAGTCGGAACATGGGTGTCCATTTTTCTGGGAGCCCCAAATTGGCTGAGCCCCATTGGCCAAGTGTTTAATTCACTACTACCCAGGTAGGTAAGTTTGGCCAGTGAATCTGCCGGTGGATTCATAAGCCATAACCCACCCACCTCTTTGGGTGGATGGAGCACAGATTCTCCCTTCTCCTCCAAAATAAACTCACTTACGAGGGCCCCCATGTTCTTCCTCATCCCTCACATGGGACTGTACCTGTTCCACTGATGTTCTGGCTTGGCATGCCAAGGAGTTGGGCAAATTACACCAGTGGAAATAATAATGGCAATGGAATGAGTGGCACTAGTATCACCCACAAGTAGAGCATAATGTAAATATGGCTATAATAGTTTTAATTGTATACCATGACTTGTGAAATGCAGTTTCTATGTGATGTTGCCATGACCAGACATGTGGGATCAGCTCTTCTTTGTCTGTTTATTTCTATAGCAGAGGCAGAAACAACTGTTTTAGGTTGGCAAAATGTCCTCTGTGAGTGAGTACTGTCAAGGCTTCACCTGCCTTGTGGTGGGAAGAGGAGAGGCTCATGTGGTGACAATTCCCCCAGCTACAGCCAGTGAGATGAGTGAGGTGGAACAAGCCACTGCGTTTGAGGCAAACATGCATCTGAAAGGCTTCCTGGTGCAGAGTTTTTAATGACTGACCAGCTGCACTATGGAATGTCTCCTATTCTGGACTTTGTTGAAGGGTAGGAGTCAATAATTATTATCCAAGCAACTGTTGTTCCATACTATCTCCAACTTCGGGACCTGTGGTTTGGCAAACGATTTCCCCCAGGTGTGTGACTAAATCAATTCCATCTATCTGTTCTTTATAAATGGGAATCCTGAAGTTCTGCAGAAATTTGAATACATTACTCTGAGAAGTAGTTATTCTGAGTTTGCTCTGCTTCTAAAGTACAAATAAAACTCTTCAGGATATCAGGAATCTAGGCATGAAATAAAGCAGCTGCAATATCTTTGGAATCAAATACAGTAAGGGGTTGGATGCCTAATATCAGCCCTCCCAATAGTTATTGGTCTGCTAGCTCCAATGGGAGTATCCCTAGTAAACACCCTTCCCAATGTATACCTATCAATTCCTTTCTGTATCTTTGGGAGAAACTGGAAACCACCCTCAAATATGAACCGGGCACAGTAGATGTGGCCAAATGATTTTAAAAGACACCTGGTGGGCAGTAGAGAAGGACTATCCACTACTAGGGGAAATTACAACAGATCTACACACAGGAAAGAAACACCACTTTATGGTGTCCATCATTGGCCCTGTGCAATGACAGGGAGATAGTGACAGCTATGTAGGGGTGTAGGCCATGTGACCTAGTGGTCGGGGCAGGAGTCTGTCCTACCAGTTGACATAGAATCAGAGGACAGAACTAGAAGCACGGTCAGGGGAAAAGCCATAGCCAGGAGACAATCTGGAGGTGGGCCAGATATTGGCTGGGCACCCTGCTGCAACATGCCTTGGTATCCCACAATACAGGCACAATCCCAATGCTCAATGATGATTCTTTTCATCAGTGGAGAGGTGGGGACAGGCTCAATTGACTTACACCAGTTTGGGGTCTGGCAGGGCAGCTGAGGCCTAAGGATACAGAAGAGTTCTAGCCAGCGGAGGTCAGGTAGTGTGTCGTTTTTCTTGGGCTCCCTCTGTTAGCCAATCATGCATCCTAATACAAAGATCAATTAAGGCTCCCAGGGTAGGTGCCTGAAATGGTGTCACTGAACAGTCTCATTCCAGTGGGCGTGTGCAACCAGACATTGGAATTGTGCTGTGCATTTGGGAATGGACTAGGGACCCTGCCGGAGGGCATGGAGAGCAGCTTCTGCCATACGTTCTCAACTAGGGTCATCGAAGATGCCCACTATTTCCTGTATAAAACTCTCAAAGTGTTCAAGGAGAGGACTGGGCCCTTCCAGGAGCAGGACATGCACTTCAAGGCCTCTCTGTGAGCAGGCTAAGTATTAAATCCACTCTGGACTGATCTGTAGGGTATGATTGTGACCGCAGTATGATCTGGAGCCGACATTGGTTAAGGAACCCACAAAACTTGGCATGACCACTGTCAAACTTACTGGGTGGGGGAAGCTTGGGCGTCACAGAGAGTGGATGTAAGAATTGTGGGGCCAGAAAATGCTACCTGGACCTGGAGGGCAGCATCTTGGTCGTTTGTGCAGTGACCTGAGCCTGCATTTCCTGCGGGACCCCACAGCATCCGAGAAAGTGGGTTGGGCTCCCGTGGGGGCCCTTCTGGAGGGGAGCGCCATGCCATAGGGTGAAGTCCCTTCTTGTAGTGGGCTGCTCATACACCGGGGTATAGGCGGTGTGACCTAGTGGCTGGAGCAGAAGTCAGGGCCTAGTGATCGGACCAGAATCAGAATGCAGAACCAGAGACATGGTCAGGGGACAAGCCAACGGTCGGAGCCAGGAGCCAGGAGCTCAGAGGTAGGCAGGGACTAGAGTTGGAGAGCAGCAAGCCAGGGTTGGAACCAGGACCAGTGGAGAAAGCAGGTCTGGCAGTAGCTGCAGGCTGTGCTGCTGTTGCTACAAGGCTTAAATAGTGATCTGTTGGCCCTTCTGTCCAGTCAGGGAGAATAGTCACTTAGTGAGGGTTTATTGAGCTCAGATGAGCTGATTGGGTTGTTAGGCAGCTGTGCCCACAGCCAGCTGAGCTCCTGACAACAGCTAAAGACAGAACAGGTCTTTGTCACACTGTCTGTGGTTCTTGCTGATATGGGATGGATATGTCTTCCTGTGGAGTCCATCAGCATCACTGCTGAACTGACTGCAGGGTTTGCTACAGAGCGAGGTGTGGCACTTTCACAAAAGCTAAGCTTGAGTCTAACCCATATGCCCAAGCACCAATACATCATCACTTTACTTACTGCAAAATAGCCAGAACTGAACTCATGGACAATCCTTAGTGCCACCTCTGGGCAGCTGGATCTGAACTGAGGATCACAATTGTCAGAAGTTAGAAAAGTAAAACATCTACTAGATTGCTGTGTGCCAGTGCAGCAAATAGTACTTCCCCAGAGAGAGAGGCTATTGTGATAGCAGACATTACCAAGTAATGCTGTTACACATCATCTTCTGAGTTCTTTTTCTTTAGCATTCAAGCAAATTTTGACTCTTGGGAAGACATGGAATCATAGAAATATAGGTCTGGAAAAGACCTCAAGAAAATGATTGGGGTCATGGTGGATAATCAGCTGAACCTAAGGTCCAAGTGTAATGTGGTGGCCAAAAGAACTAATATGATCCTGGAATGCATAAACAGGGGAATCTTGAGTTGGAGTAAAGAGGTTGTTCTTCCTTTGTGTTTGGCACTGGTGCAACCGCTGCTGGAATACTGAGTCTTATTCTGGTGCCCACAACTCAAGAAGGACGTTGATAAATTGGAGAGGGTTCAGGGAAGAGCCACAAGAATGATTAAAGAATTAGAAACCATGCCTTATTGTGATAGACTCAAGGAGCTCAATATATTCATCTTAACAAAGAGAAGGTTAAGGGTGTCTTGTTTGCTATGTCTAAGTATTAATGCGGAACAAATATTGAATAATGGGCATTTCAATCTGACAAAGAAAGGAATAACACAGTCTAATGGCTGGAAGTTGAAGCTAGAAAAATTCAGACCAGAAATAAGGCATATATTTTTGACAGTGAGGGTAATTAACCATTGCAACAACTTAGCAAGGCTCATGGTGGAGTCTCCATCACTGACTATTTTAAAATCAGGATAGGATGTTTTTTCTAAAAGATATGGTCTAGGAATTATTTGGGGGAAGCTCTATGGCCTGTGCTGTAAAGGAGGTCAGAATAGATGATCACAATGGTCCCTTCTAGCCTTGGAATCTGTGAATCTAAGACATCACCTAGTTTGTCTCTCCTCACTGAGGCAGAATTAAGTATTCCGAGACCATTCCCAACTTGTTTTTAAAAACCTCCAGTGATGGAGATTCCCCAGCCTCCTTAGGTGACCTGTTCCATTGCTTAGCCTGCTATGTTTGTTTTCAGGTTATGCAAAGGCAGCTTTGTGCAGGAGGGATCTGTGTGAGCAGTAGGAGAGTTTGCTTTCTGCCTTGGGCTCTGATTAGAGTCAATTCTGGAGGCAGAGTTACTCCCTGGAAGCAGGTGTTAGTGTTGGGCTGAGATTCCTGGAAGAAAGGATTGCCCGGCATGCTGTCTGACTGCCTTATTTCAGGACTGGTGTATATGTTAAATAAAGCAAATTACACCTATATTATACCCAGACCCTGCATCACTGATTTCTCCTCTACTGGGAAACTGACTTGGAAGCTACCACTCAGCACAGGGATGATGCTCATGTTAGAAGAAGTGGCTGTAATATTAAACAGATACTTGAGCTCAATCTGAAAATGACTTCGCCTTTTCAGGTATGATCTAAACATTAATCATTCAGAATAACAAAAAATCCTTGCAACCAGCATTACAAACATTTAAGGTACAAATTAGTTCATTTGTAATGAAAAGGTAAATTATCTGCAACTCTGTTTCTCTTAGGTGGAACACTCCTCTTTTACTGAGGCTCTTTTACACTGATTTGGGCTCCTAAGAAACATGACTTTTCTACAGGAACATCTGGTTTTATTTTTAATTATTCCTATTGTACATAATCTACTGTCTAGAAAATCTGAATGATGTCAGTGTGAGGTGGCTTCATGGTCTAGAGGAAAATGACAGAAATCCTTGCAATTTTATACCATATGGGTGGTAGGGATATTTTCGGGGAAGTGCCCAAGAAATCCTTGTGTTACAGAACTCTGATAAAGACCATTCAGTGGTTGGTTTTCCTGAGGGCTTGTCTCCACCTACCGGGGGATTGACACGTGGCGATCGATCCAGCAGGGGTTGATTTAGGAGGTCTAGTGAAGACCCCCTAAATTGACTGCCAATCGCTCTCCCGTTGACTCCGGTATTCCACTGGGATGAGAAGCATAAGGTAAGTTGATGGGAAAGTTTCTCCCATCGACCCAGCACAGTGTAGACACCACAATAAGTCGACCTAAGGTATGTTGACTCCAGCTACATTATTCACGTAGCTGGAGTTGCGTAACTTAGGTCGAGTTAGCCCCATAGTGTAGACCTGCCCTGAGAAAGCTCTGTATTCTGCTTGCCTAGATGCTAGAGTGATGATGGCCATATAAGCACATGCTATAGATATCCATAGATAATTCAAATATATAAAAACCAATATAATAATGCAGCCATTAAATTAATCCTACCCCTTGAGTTCATCAGGACATAGTGCACAAAGCAGTTAATCACATGCTTAATTTTGAGCACCTGCTTCAAGTCCCATCAAATGTATGCCTTTTCCACAAAAGGATGGATTTCATCGCATCTTTGAAGTTCAGAATGTGTGAATGCTTTGCTGAATCCGGGCCCTGCCACATGATGTCAGGCATGAACTCTCAAAGGGTTCCCATTTTGAAGTCCTTGTCTTGGCAATGCGATGGCATGATAGTTGAATAGAGCTATGAAATGAGAAGAGAAAGGGATATTGCTCGACAGCTGGAAGGGAAAGTCTATTTGTGTAGGCCTGGGCAGCAGCTGTTGTGAGGAAAGGAAGGTCTGAAAAACAGTTTGGGGATTTTGTTGCTATGTGCTGATGAAGAGGTTTGTGGGCAGAAATAGACCAAAGTGATACATTGCATTCAGCTTGCAGTTATTTATTCATCTGGTTAAGTTTTCTAAGCCACTTGGCAAGTAAAGGTATTTATAGTGCCTGGATAAAAGGGCAGAGACAGTCCTCGATAATTAATGATAAAATGTCTTGCATTTTATCCCAAAGCTCTTTACAAATTGCACACAGGAATCACTTCACTGAACCAAAGTGCCTTTATTGCTGGCATGGAGTGCAGCACCTGTTAACAAACAAAAAGAAAAGGAGTACTTGTGGCACCTTAGAGACTAACAAATTTATTAGAGCATAAGCTTTCGTGAGCTACAGCTCACTTTAGCTCACGAAAGCTTATGCTCTAATAAATTTGTTAGTCTCTAAGGTGCCACAAGTACTCCTTTTCTTTTTGCGAATACAGACTAGCATGGCTGCTACTATGAAACCTGTTAACAAACAGTTCACTAAACAATACTATTTAGGATAGGAAGTGAAGAACAGTATTGATTGCCAAACACCAGGTAATGTCCAGGGCAGATATAGAGATTGATTAGAGTTGCCGGGGGAGGAAGCTGGGGAGAGGCAGGAAGGGAAACCTATGAAAATGTAAAGAATATAGCTGAGTGAATTATTTGCAGGGCCTGGTGTAGTCAGTGTGTTCATCCTCTGTCTGCTCCTTGATACCGGCGAGCAGATCGCAATGTCTCACATTTATTCATTATTTGAATGCACTCAATGGATTTTCCTTGTGGTTTTTGTTATATTCTGTGGGCTGCTCATGAACAGGTCACTGAGTACTGGTGTTGTTTGATGTTCAAAATTAGTATTCCAAGACATCAAAAAATCAACATTAATGGTCCAGTGAGCTCCTCAGCCAACTCTAAGTCTTGGATGCAAATTATCTGGACCTGCTGATTTTAAAATTTCTGACTTCTGTAGCTGCTGTTTAATATCCTGCTGAGATACTAGTGGAATGGAAAGAGTATTATCATATGATATGACTACATCTATCCCCTGCCCCTTCCCGACCCAAATACAGAACAAAGATATTTATTTAAAACTTTTGCCTTTTCTGCATTATTCATAGAATCATAGAATCATAGAATATCAGGGTTGGAAGGGACCCCAGAAGGTCATCTAGTCCAACCCCCTGCTCAAAGCAGGACCAAGTCCCAGTTAAATCATCCCAGCCAGGGCTTTGTCAAGCCTGACCTTAAAAACCTCTAAGGAAGGAGATTCTACCACCTCCCTAGGTAACGCATTCCAGTGTTTCACCACCCTCTTAGTGAAAAAGTTTTTCCTAATATCCAATCTAAACCTCCCCCATTGCAACTTGAGACCATTACTCCTCGTTCTGTCATCTGCTACCATTGAGAACAGTCTAGAGCCATCCTCTTTGAAACCCCCTTTCAGGTAGTTGAAAGCAGCTATCAAATCCCCCCTCATTCTTCTCTTCTGCAGACTAAACAATCCCAGCTCCCTCAGCCTCTCCTCATAAGTCATGTGCTCTAGACCCCTAATCATTTTTGTTGCCCTTCGTTGTACTCTTTCCAATTTATCCACATCCTTCCTGTAGTGTGGGGCCCAAAACTGGACACAGTACTCCAGATGAGGCCTCACCAGTGTCGAATAGAGGGGAACGATCACGTCCCTCGATCTGCTCGCTATGCCCCTACTTATACAACCCAAAATGCCATTGGCCTTCTTGGCAACAAGGGCACACTGCTGACTCATATCCAGCTTCTCGTCCGCTGTCACCCCTAGGTCCTTTTCCGCAGAACTGCTGCCGAGCCATTCGGTCCCTAGTCTGTAGCGGTGCATTGGATTCTTCCATCCTAAGTGCAGGACCCTGCATTTATCCTTATTGAACCTCATTAGATTTCTTTTGGCCCAATCCTCCAATTTGTCTAGGTCCTTCTGTATCCTATCCCTCCCCTCCAGCGTATCTACCACTCCTCCCAGTTTAGTATCATCCGCAAATTTGCTGAGAGTGCAATCCACACCATCCTCCAGATCATTTATGAAGATATTGAACAAAACGGGCCCCAGGACCGACCCCTGGGGCACTCCACTTGACACCGGCTGCCAACTAGACATGGAGCCATTGATCACTACCCGTTGAGCCCGACAATCTAGCCAGCTTTCTACCCACCTTATAGTGCATTCATCCAGCCCATACTTCCTTAACTTGCTGACAAGAATGCTGTGGGAGACCGTGTCAAAAGCTTTGCTAAAGTCAAGAAACAATACATCCACTGCTTTCCCTTCATCCACAGAACCAGTAATCTCATCATAAAAGGCGATTAGATTAGTCAGGCATGACCTTCCCTTGGTGAATCCATGCTGACTGTTCCTGATCACTTTCCTCTCCTCTAAGTGCTTCAGGATTGATTCTTTGAGGACCTGCTCCATGATTTTTCCAGGGACTGAGGTGAGGCTGACCGGCCTGTAGTTCCCAGGATCCTCCTTCTTCCCTTTTTTAAAGATGGGCACTACATTAGCCTTTTTCCAGTCATCCGGGACTTCCCCCGTTCGCCACGAGTTTTCAAAGATAATGGCCAAGGGCTCTGCAATCACAGCCGCCAATTCCTTCAGCACTCTCGGATGCAATTCGTCCGGCCCCATGGACTTGTGCACGTCCAGCTTTTCTAAATAGTCCCTAACCACCTCTATCTCTACAGAGGGCTGGCCATCTCTTCCCCATTTTGTGTTGCCCAGCACAGCAGTCTGGGAGCTGACCTTGTTAGTGAAAACAGAGGCAAAAAAAGCATTGAGTACATTAGCTTTTTCCACATCCTCTGTCACTAGCTTGCCTCCCTCATTCAGTAAGGGGCCCACACTTTCCTTGGCTTTCTTCTTGTTGCCAACATACCTGAAGAAACCCTTCTTGTTACTCTTGACATCTCTTGCTAGCTGCAGCTCCAGGTGCGATTTGGCCCTCCTGATATCTTTCCTACATGCCCGAGCAATATTTTTATACTCTTCCCTGGTCATATGTCCAACCTTCCACTTCTTGTAAGCTTCTTTTTATGTTTAAGATCCGCTAGGATTTCACCATTAAGCCAAGCTGGTCGCCTGCCATATTTACTATTCTTTCGACTCATCGGGATGGTTTGTCCCTGTAACCTCAACAGGGATTCCTTGAAATACAGCCAGCTCTCCTGGACTCCCTTCCCTTTCATGTTAGTCCCCCAGGGGATCCTGGCCATCTGTTCCCTGAGGGAGTCAAAGTCTGCTTTCCTGAAGTCCAGGGTCCGTATCCTGCTGCTTACCTTTCTTCCCTGCGTCAGGATCCTGAACTCAACCAACTCATGGTCACTGCCTCCCAGATTCCCATCCACTTTTGCTTCCCCCACTAATTCTACCCGGTTTGTGAGCAGCAGGTCAAGAAAAGCGCTCCCCCTAGTTGGCTCCCCTAGCACTTGCACCAGGAAATTGTCCCCTACGCTTTCCAAAAACTTCCTGGATTGTCTATGCACCGCTGTATTGCTCTCCCAGCAGATATCAGGAAAATTAAAGTCACCCATGAGAATCAGGGCATGCGATCTAGTAGCTTCCGTGAGTTGCCGGAAGAAAGCCTCATCCACCTCATCCCCCTGGTCCGGTGGTCTATAGCAGACTCCCACCATGACATCACTCTTGTTGCACACACTTCTAAACTTAATCCAGAGACACTCAGGTTTTTCCACAGTTTCGTACCGGAGCTCTGAGCAGTCATACTGCTCCCTTACATACAGTGCTACTCCCCCACCTTTTCTGCCCTGCCTGTCCTTCCTGAACAGTTTATAACCATCCATGACTGTACTCCAGTCATGTGAGTTATCCCACCAAGTCTCTGTTATTCCAATCACGTCATAATTCCTTGACATCACCAGGACCTCCAGTTCTCCCTGCTTGTTTCCAAGGCTTTGTGCATTTGTATATAAGCACTTGAGATAACCTGTTGATCGCCCCTCATTCCCAGTATGAGGCAGGAGCCCTCCCCTCACAGACCTTCCTGCCTGTGCTTCCTCCCGGTATCCCGCTTTCCCACTTACCTCAGGGCTTTGGTCTCCTTCCCCCGGTGAACCTAGTTTAAAGCCCTCCTCACTAGGTTAGCCAGCCTGCTGGCAAAGATGTTCTTCCCTCTCTTCGTAAGATGGAGCCCGTCTCTGCCCAGCACTCCTCCTTCATGGAACACCATCCCATGGTCAAAGAATCCAAAGCCTTCTCTCCGACACCACCTGCGTAGCCATTCGTTGACCTCCACGATTCGACGGTCCCTACCCAGGCCTTTTCCTTCCACGGGGAGGATGGACGAGACTTATTGATAAGTCTACCATTTCCATCTAGTAACGGACTAATACAATTGTCAGGGTTCTTTTTGTTTCTAATTGTAATAGGGTACTTGGTGGGCTGAGGGGCTAGTGGTTAGTGTCCACTCAGTCGTGGGGCAGTGGTGGGGAACCCAGGCCCACACACTCCATACTCCGACTCAGGGTTCTAGGTGGGTCAACATTTGGTCTTTGGGAAGGGCCCTCTGAACAACCTTCCCTAGGTTGCTTTCTGCCATTGCTTCTCTCCCTCAGCCTCTGGTCCCAGATAAGGAAAAAGGAAAAGGAAAACAAACTGCCAACCCCAGCTGGGCTCCACATACAGTCCTGTTCCTTCAGGGAGGCTTCTCCTGCCCCTTTTGGCAAGAGCCTTCAGAGTAAGTCTGCATTCCTTCCCAGCCTCCCACTTCTGAGCTGGGTTGCTCCCTTTTCTACACTGTCTCCAATAGGACCATGCTGTGCACATTTAGAGGGGCAGGGCTAGCTGGGCCCAGTATAGTCCTTTAACTCCTTCTGTCCCAGTGTGGGGTTTGTATACCTAATCACACTAATATATTGAAAAAACTCATTTTCATTGTTCTGAACTCTGCTGGCCATAGATTTCTTCTGGCGTCCCTTTGCTTCCCTTATCAATTTTCAACAATTCCTAGCTTCCAATTCATATTTATTACTGTCAGCTTTTCCTTTCTTCCATTTGCTTTCACTTCTCCTCTAAACCAGGTTTTTTTTTGTTTTTGTTTTTTTACTACAGCCTTCTTCCTTGATTGTGGCTTTTTGGGCATCTACTAAAGTGTTCTTAAACTATTTCCAATTGTTACCAACATTTTTCTGATTAAATTCTTCCTCCCATCTGATTTGGCTCAATTATTTTCAGCTATGTGAAACTGGCCCTTTTAAAATATGTATAACTGGTCTGGACTTTTTTCTGTTTGTCTAAATGCATGTAAGGAAAGCAGAATATTAAATTCCCAATCCCGTATGTGAATCTGAGATGAAAATTTTGCTCTTCCAGAGCTTGTTATGCTAGAAAAATCATAAATGTGGTGTAACTGCAAGTATAGAGAAAGGAAAACAATTTCCAGCCCTTCGTTGGGACTAATATAAACTTCAGCTTCTGAAATAGGAGTGAATATTTTTTGTGTTTTGTCTCTGAATCAGGGTCAGCACCAGTTCACCTGCATCCATTGCCGACTCCCATTGTCAGCAACAGGACATTTTTCTGATGTAGGCCAGGTCCAAGTTACCAACATAGTTTTCCTGTTTATGCAGCAGCAGAATGGCTGATTTTAAAGGTGTCCCCCCACTTTTTTTGTTTGTATATTCATAGCATGCACCTGAACCATGAATGATTAGTTTATCTTTCAGTGAAAATAAACTGTAGTATATGTCTATGGAAAACAATGCAATGACTCAAAAAAAATGCATGATGTGAAGAAATAGACTAGAGCCATTTCTACATTTGCATTCAAAAGTTTGCAAGAGAAGAGAAAGGAGAAAACAAATTGAAGTTTAACTACCAAATAAGTCTTCCAAGACTTCTTTACTGATACCTTTTCAAGTGAATGTTTTTCTCATCTTAAATCACCAGCCTCCTTTAAAAAAAATGTTAAAAGAGTGAAGAAAAGTGTGATGAGTGTTTGTGCTTTTCATGAGTGAATGAATGCAAAAAATTAGAGAGGTCTTTCAGGCTAAACACTCATGCACAAGTTAAAACCCAAAGGAGGAATGATGGTACCAAGGGGGAGACCTTGCCAAAGTGCACTTACTCACTGCTTCTCTGGGCTCTTCAATCTAGTAGGCAAAGGTATAAGAAGATGAAAAGGCTGGAAGTTGAAGCTAGACAAATTCAAACTGGAAATAAGGTGCAAATTTTTGACAGTAAATGTAATTGACCATTAGAATAATTTACCAAGGGTCGTGGATTCTTTAGCACTGACCAGTTTAAAATCAAGATTGGATGTTTTTCTAAAAGATCTGCTCTAGGAATTATTTGGGGAAAGTTCTGTGTCCTGTGCTATATACAGGGAGGTCAGATTAGATGATCACAATGTTCCCGTCTGGCCTTGGAATCTACGAATCTAGAGAAGATAAACTCTTGTGAGTAGGAGTCCCGTTTATGGTGGGAATGTCGCATGTCTGAGTAGAAATCCTCTGTCAGGGATTGAAAGCAGAATTTTCTCTGAAGGCTCCCCAGAATTCAAACATGCATGCAGGGACAACTGACATACCTTGTCTAGCAATCAAATTCACAATGATACTAATCCTCATTAGAACAGGACACATTTAGGGACATTACATTCATTTCTGGATGTCTCAAAAATTAGAGCGTTGAAAGAAAGCAATAAAAAAGTACTCAGAGTTAAGATGAAATGAACAAACATATATTTAATTTTGGATAAATTATGACTGTTATAGCTCGCTCCTGTAAACACTTACACAATTTATCTCATAAATAATCTCAATGGGATTTTAGTGACCAGGTTGGCTCTCTTATGCTGTGGTGATGGGGGGGCCAAATAAGTACTCAGTTAGATAGCTGACTATTCATATGAGTAAAGCTACTCATATACATATATGCATAAAATTAATCCATTACCCCTATAACCGTGCAGCTTTGTCTTGCTTCCAACATTGATCAGCTCCTGAATAGCACACTTTAGCCTTCTTCACTAAGTGTGCAACATTTTCTTGAACATAGTTTCAATATTGTTCATGAGTGTAATCCTTGCATACCTTGTGCACATCTAAAAATCCTTGTATATCTGATTTCGTTTTCATATAGATGAATTACAATTGTATCTTTTTTGTGGTGCTGTGCAGGCTGATAAAGTGTGTAGGATGCTGGAGACATCTTTATCATGCCTGAAATTATTGTTAATAGACTACAAGAGACAGCTACCCAGATGAATCAAAACACAATCTGTGTAGCCTAATTTCTGGTTTATAATATATTGCTGTTGACACTAGCTTCAACAATGGCATGATTTACATCTTTTAAACTTAATTATTATCTTATAATCTAGCCTAGAATTGGTTGTGAAAGCTGCAAACCTGTTTTATTGCCTTCTAATTATTTATACGTCTAATCTGTCTAATTGTCTTTCAGCTAATCTGCCCAATTGCCTCATCATTAGTAAGGATCCTAGCACATAGTGGGCACTGTACTAATAGAAGATAAATAATGATGATCACTGATAATTATTTAGGGTGACTATATGAACCAGAGGCTTGCTGCAGAATTTGTTCACTGAAAAGAGTGCCAAGTCCCTCTGCTGGAATCCGGTAAGAGAAATGTCGTCTACAATATCACTTACACTTGTGAGTATAAATTATTTCGGTCACTCATTCTGTGATGATGACATTATAATAGAAGTTCCCCAACCAATAATACCCCTGTGGAATGACTAAGCAGATTTGTCAAGTATGTGAGAGATAAGGTCCTACCCAGGGAATTCAGTGTTTATGGAGACAAGTGAATTTCAAAGCAACTGCCATGCCATATAACTGGAGGAAAACAAATGACAGGAAAGGATGATGTAGGTGACAGTGTTGAAAAGGAAATACCCAAGTCTCATGTATCTCGAGTACCCAAGTCTTACATGTAACTAATGGCATCAGCTGCATATTCCTCATCCCAAACGTAATGTAGCTTTCCCCTAAAACCAAAGCAAGTGTAATGTTGAATATAACTTGACATACTCCATTATGAAATGCCACTGTGTTACTCTTCAAATGGAATCTTTTCTAACAGTGAGATTCCCTTCCAGAAACTCTGTGGGGTGTTGATGGGTGCTGCATGGGGAAACATTCCTCAAGTGCTTTGCCAAATAGTGTGAAATAACACAGCTAGTAGGCAGTGAACAGAGTTAATTCTGCCAACTCTTCCTTCAATTAAGGAAATGGAATCTAAAGTCATGTAGTCATGTTCCCGGTAGTATATTATTTACTCTGAGGCAACAAAAAGAAAAGGAGTACTTGTGGCACCTTAGAGACTAACAAATTTATTAGAGCATAAGCTTTCGTGAGCTACAGCTCACTTCATCGGATGCATTTGGTGGAAAAAACAGAGGGGAGATTTATATACACACACAGAGAACATGAAACAATGGGTTGATCATACACACTGTAACGAGAGTGATCACTTAAAATAAGCCATCACCAGCAGCAGGGTGGGGAAAGGAGGAAAACCTTTCATGGTGACAAGCAAGGTAGGCTAATTCCAGCAGTTAACAAGAATATCTGAGGAACAGTGGGGGGTGGGCTGGGGTGGGGGGGGGGAGAAATACCATGGGGAAATAGTTTTACTTTGTGTAATGACTCATCCATTCCCAGTCTCTATTCAAGCCTAAGTTAATTGTATCCAGTTTGCAAATTAATTCCAATTCAGCAGTCTCTCGTTGGAGTCTGTTTTTGAAGCTTTTTTGTTGAAGGATAGCCACTCTTAGGTCTGTAATCGAGTGACCAGAGAGATTGAAGTGTTCTCCAACTGGTTTTTGAATGTTATAATTCTTGACGTCTGATTTGTGTCCATTCATTCTTTTACGTAGAGACTGTCCAGTTTGACCAATGTACATGGCAGAGGGGCATTGCTGGCACATGATGGCATATATCACATTGGTAGATGCGCAGGTGAATGAGCCTCTGATAGTGTGGCTGATGTGATTAGGCCCTATGATGGTATCCCCTGAATAGATATGTGGACAGAGTTGGCAACGGGCTTTGTTGCAAGGATAGGTTCCTGGGTTAGTGGTTCTGTTGTGTGGTGTGTGGTTGCTGGTGAGTATTTGCTTCAGATTGGGGGGCTGACTGTAAGCAAGGACTGGCCTGTCTCCCAAGATCTGTGAGAGTGATGGGTCGTCCTTCAGGATAGGTTGTAGATCCTTGATGATGCGTTGGAGAGGTTTTAGCTGGGGGCTGAAGGTGATGGCTAGTGACGTTCTGTTATTTTCTTTGTTGGGCCTGTCCTGTAGTAGGTGACTTCTGGGTACTCTTCTGGCTCTGTCAATCTGTTTCTTCACTTCAGCAGGTGGGTATTGTAGTTGTAGGAATTCATGATAGAGATCTTGTAGGTGTTTGTCTCTGTCTGAGGGTTTGGAGCAAATGCGGTTATATCACAGAGCTTGGCTGTAGACAATGGATCGAGTGGTATGATCTGGATGAAAGCTAGAGGCATGTAGGTAGGAATAGCGGTCAGTAGGTTTCCGATATAGGGTGGTGTTTATGTGACCATCGCTTATTAGCACCGTAGTGTCCAGGAAGTGGATCTCTTGTGTGGACTGGTCCAGGCTGAGGTTGATGGTGGGATGGAAATTGCTGAAATCCTGGTGGAATTCCTCAAGGGCTTCTTTTCCATGGGTCCAGATGATGAAGATGTCATCAATGTAGCGCAAGTAGAGTAGGGGCATTAGGGGACGAGAGCTGAGGAAGCGTTGTTCTAAGTCAGCCATAAAAATGTTGGCATACTGTGGGGCCATGCGGGTACCCATCGCAGTGCCGCTGCATTCTTTGAATTCTTTGAAATTCAAACAAATATTTGCTGAGAATTCTTTCTATCGTTCACCCAGTTTTTGGAGTACAAGCAACAGAAAACAATACAAATAATATACCAATATTTCTTGCTTTTGCCTCTCATGCAGATTTGCTAGATGTCGACACCATAGATTTTGGGCAGTCTATCCTTCATCTTCCTTTCATTCTCTTGTTTTGGGAGCAGTTGCCTTCTCAACTCTCATCCATATGAGGTTGCTGCTGTAAAGCTGAATCTAAATGTCTACATTTTAGCCTCACATGGGACAAGGAATGCGTATTTGGCTTTAACTAAAGCTGATATGGAGATATGACCGTCATTGGGGAATATATTGAGGCTCTATTCTATAAACCAGTATGTACTGGGTTTTTGGATTTGTTTAAGATGAGGACATCAGTTTTCTCTTTTGTAATTCAGAAAGGCCACGTGTCATGAACATGATATTGATAAGGTACAGTATTGTGCAATGGTTTCTCTTTGCGTTTTGTAGGCAGTTGCTTTCCCCTTTGTTTTATCAGGATACCCTGAGCATTTACTCTAGTAGCTTTAGATTTGGGCAACAGCAGCTTACGTGCCAACTCTGGGGTGCCCTGGGGCTCAGGCACCCACAGAGAAAAAGAGGGGGCTCAGCACCCACGAACCATAGTGGTTCATGGCCCCTCCTGAGTTTCATACTTGAGGTCTGCTCACAGTGCAGGCCCTAGCCCCAGATGGAGTTTGAGTGTGGAATGCGATAAGTTCTGTGCTGCTCCCAGCTTCTGCACTTGGGGCTGGGAGTTTGTTTATAAACAAAAAAGAAAAGGAGTACTTGTGGTACTCCTTTTCTTTTTTGCGAATACAGACTAACACGGCTGCTACTCTGAAACCTGTTTATAAACAGAGGCAGGATGATTAAGATAACAAAAGGCTTGTCATTAAATTAAATTAAATTAAATTAAATTAAGGATCCTTAGATGATCCTGAAAACATTGCCAGGCACTCCAGTTAAAAGATAGGAAACAAAGGGTAAGAATAAATGGTCCATTTTCAGAATAGAAATAAATAAATAGTGAAGTCCTCCAGGGGCCTATACTGGGCCCAGTGGTGTTAAACATATTCACAAATGATCTGGAAAAAAGATGACACAAAATTTTGCAGATGACACAAAATTACTCAATATAGTTAAATCCAAGAAGGGATCTCACAAAACTGGGTAAATTAGCAACAAAATGGCAGATGAAATTCAATGTTAAATGCAAAGTAATGCACGTAGCAAAATACAATCCCAACTAGACATACAAAATGATGGGGTTTAAATTAGCTGTTACCTGTCAAAAAAAGAGATCTTGGAGTCATTTGCAGTACTTTGGAAGCACTATGCTCACCATACCAGGGAACTAGATGTAAATAAGATTGCTGACAGTTTCATCCAGAAAGCTGCAGTGAGACGTAATGTCTTTAAACTGGGACATTAGTGAAGACAGCCTGTAAGTGATTGCAATAATTTTAATACACTCTAATTCATGATAATGTAATTATGTAGTTCATAGCATTTAATCATTATTAAAATACTAAACATACCAATGATAGGCACATATTCAATAACTAGAATATGAAAGAAGCGTATAAATATGTTGAAAACAGCCTCCCACAAAACATACAAACACCTCTTCAAAAGCTCCCGCTAGCAAAAACAAAAGTCAGTGCCTATGCCCAGAGGAGTTCCTATTGCAGTCACACCAGCGTGAGAGAATCTGGGGTGCATTTCTGGTATGGTTTCTTGCTATGTTCTAGAAGTTAAAGAGGCTAGCTGGAGCCCGCTCCACCCAAACCTCTGACCATTATTAACACAAGGAATCTGTACAGCATGCCACACACTGCATTCTTTAAAGGCACTAGGAAAAAGGATACCACAAAAGGTGCACGGTCACCTGTGAAAAGGTTACTGAGAGTTACTGTGTTTGATAGAATGGCGAGGAAATAAATGGCATGCTCAAAAATTCCTCTCTTAGGCCATTTGGAATCATGATCGTTCAGGGGTGAGAGCACTTTCAGCCGCTGTTACATCAGAGTTTAAGCTGTATTCCCATACACGTAGAATAAGAAATAACTCAGATATCACTGTGTGATAACTTTGGTTGCATGTTGTCTGTTCAGTGGTGAACACTACAATGAAGGTGTTGTTATGATTAGTTATTTGTATTATAGTAATGCTTAGGAAGCTCTGTCAAGGAGCTGGGCCCCAATGTGCTAGGCTCTGCACAGATAAATAAAGAAGACAGCCTCTCCCCCAGAAAACTTACAGTCTAGGTGTCAGATGGGGAGTGACAAGTGGACAAAAGAGATAAATGGGTTGGGATGACCAGGTAACCACATGAGCAGTTTTGCAGAAAAATGAGACTTTTGTCTTGCCGCTTGACCGACAGTAAAAACAATCACTCTGACTATGTGGTCTGGAGAAGCCCTACGCAAAACATTGAATCCGTCTGATATCTTAGCAAAAAAGCCACTTTTCTCTGCATAGTTTTCAGTGTGTGTGTTTGGCTGAGCATTGGCTGAATGTTAAAATATGATTCCAGAGAGAGGAGTGGTCTTTATATATTTCAGGTTTAGGGGAAACTGCAAGCACCTTTGTAGTATTCTGAGATGAATCCTTCTATCCCATTAACTTTGCATTTCTCCTTGCAGACTCAGGGCAGCAAGCAATATCCACTCCCGTCTGTCACAGCACACTAGCAAATTAAGGTGGAAAGAGTCTAGTCAGTAGCTTACTGCAGGTTGGGGACCAGTGACAGGAGACAGAGAGATGAGCAGAAAGCATGTCAGGAGTGATTGTGAGGGCAGTTGTAGAGCGCTCTGACAAAGATTGATGAAGATGGCTTGTCCTTATGGGCTGGCCTTGGATCACTTTAGCATGACATATAAGAATGTTCCTTGGTCTGTGTACAGGCAACAGATGCCTTTGGTCCAGGCCAGGGAAAGACAAAAGGAGAGAGATAAAAAATGTAACAAGGGATACACAAAGGGAAAGAAAGGGGAAAGACAGAGCTGCATCCCCTTGCTCACTGCATGTCAGGTGTATATGAGGAGAGAAGTAGAGCATTCCCCATAGAGCTAATTTTTCAGCAGTGGTTTTGTCAGTGGACATTTGAAGTTGAGAGGAAAGATTTTTCTTTCTCTCACTAACATAAAATAACCCCCCTGCCCCTTTACACCTCAGAGTACTTTAGCATGTAACATATCTCTGTAAAGGTTATGATCTACGGAATCTATTCATCCTATTTATATGCATGTATCATTTTTGTATTCGAAGTTATGAACATCGGCTGTGTACTTGCTTGATTTTTAAGTAGCTTTAGTAAAGCATTTGGTCAACTTCTTGAGAAAGGAATGTGCAAATTAAGTGCCCAATCAAGAAGTACTTAAGGTACAATAGATCTTGGAAGGCTCCAATACACATAAGAAGTCTACATGAGGATGTTCAAGGTAGCATGTGAACCATGGCTGCTACCTGTAAGTTTTGAGTCATGCATGGACATGTGACTCCAAAACTCCATCTTGGAGCTGGAATTCTACACAGGGGACGGGAGGGGTATCCACCCACAAGAGAAAGTCTATTTAAACCCCTGGGAGACCCCTCCATTTTGTCTTCAGCTGGCTCAAGAGATAGCCTCTCCACCCCCAAGGATACCTGAAAGAAACTGGAACAAAGGACAGTAACTACAGAGCGTGTGAGTGATTGCTGGACCCAGACTAGAAGGAGACTAGTCTGTAAAAGGAAGCTTACTGGAACTCCTCTGAGGGTGAGGTTTTATCTGTATTCAGTTTTCTTACTGTATTAGACATAGACTTGTGTGTTCTAGTTTATTTTGCTTGTTAATTCACTTTGTTCTGTCTGTTACTACTTGGAACCTCTAAAATCGTACTTTCTGTATTTCATAAAATCACTTTTTACTAATTAATTAACCCAGAGTATGTATTAATACCTGGGGGAGGGGGGACAGTTGTGCATATCTCTCTATCAGTATTATAGAGGGCAAACAATTTATGAGTTTACCTTGTATAAGCTTTATACAGGGTAAAACTGATTTATTTGGGGTTTGGACCCCATTGGGAGTTGAGCATCTGAGTGTTAGAGACAGGAACACTTCTTAAGCTGCTTTCAGTTTAAGCCTACAGCTCTTAGAGGACGTGGTTCAGACCTTGGTCTGGGTTTGCAGCACGGCACTGAAGTCCCAAGCTGGGAGGGCTGGGAAAGCAGGGGCAGAAGTAATCTTGGCAAATCAGTTGGCAGCCCCAAGGGGGTTTCTGTGATCCATCCATCACAGACTCCTCTACCACTTGTTTGTTATCCACCAATTATGTCTCAGTCTTTTAGTACCCCATTCAAAGCCCACTGACAGTTAATGAAAAGATTCCCATTTACTTCAGTTGGCTTTGGATCAGGATGGAAGTTTTACCATTGCAATTTACCTGAAGTTAATAGGAGTCTTTCCATTGGCTTCCCTGGGAGTTGGATCAGATGCTTAGATTGTAAGTTCTTTGGGGCAGGGATGGTCATTTACTATAATGTTTTACATCCTCCTAGCACAATGGGGCCCTGACCTGGTTAAGATCTCTAGGTACTACTGCAATTTCCATAGTAAAGACATTCTCTCTTGCCTTTCAGGAATGTGAAGCTCATGATAAAGTCTTCACATAATATTCATTGACAATATTTTTTGCTGCAAAAAATATTTAGACAAGACACTTTGTGATAGTGAGGTTAGATAAAAACAAGAGAGAGAGAACAGAGCAATTATTCTTTCCATTCTAATATGATAAAGAGCCTTCCAAAAGGTCTGTAGTTTAGTTCCAAATTTGTCCTATTGTTGAGCTTATGAGAAGAGATATGATTTAGTGATTCAAGCTTATTTTTGGGAGTTGAAAGTTCTGGTTTCAACTCACAGACTCAAACCTTGAGCAAGTCACTTGATAAATGCAAATCAATGAACTTATCTAATGCTGATTTGCTTCAGGTGTTGGGAGTCTTAATTTGTTTAGGTTTGTAACTCTGAGTTCTCTTCTAAAGCATTTTTTTCATCTGAGGAAAACAAATATTATATATCTGCTGTACTAGAGAACTTAAATATCCCAGCAATAGACATCTTTTAAATTAGATAGATGTGGCAAGTAGTTAGATTTGGAGGAAACTTCACTAGCAAATTGGTCATCTGAATCCTATAGGTAGGATATTAAATTCTTGGACTGCATGTGAGCTATGAGGTCTTGTCCTATTAGACACTCAATAGAGGAATTTAACCCATCACTGGGACTAGAAAACCTATGCCTGTTTAGCTCTGTGAGAGTACATTCTAATGCTTTCTTAGAAAGCACCACTCCTGCTACTGCTGCTAGCATTTGCCTACCAACCCAGCAGTGCTTCCTCCCATTCCCTCTTCTCTGAAGGAACAGAACAGGCTTTCGCTGCATCCATTTTGTTTTTCACTTCTTCCAGTTCTGGAACTGGTTGTCTTGGCAACACCATTGTTTGCACTTTAAAGGGGCTTTTCCTCAATACCAGAGATATATTGTCTATCAAGGGCCTCTTTCCTTTCTAGCTAGGATGCAGGTAAGCCAAGAGAGGAAAAATCCCCTTAGCACTAATACCTACATGCTTCCTTTCTCACACACTAGGGGGATAAAATAGACTGCCTTTAACCCTTTGAAAACTGGCTATGGGTAATACCCAAAGCCAGGCAGAACCCATATCTCCTCAGACCCACTTCAGTGCGCTATCCTCTAGATCACATGGCCTCCCACGTAGAAAGCCCCTGTACAGGAGATTGCTTCGGAGGAATATCTTGGTTAATAAAATTTTTGTTAAATAAATTGCCTCAAGGGACCAACTGCCTCTCTATCCAGACTCCCTACTAGGTTTGCCTCTCCCTGCGCTCCCAAACCAAGGCTTTTATAACTGCAGGCAGAGGCCAAACAATGCCCAGTTGAACCGAGCCCTTCTCTTGCTCCACTCCATTTAGGTCTAACAAGGTCCCTTATTCAATTAGACCCAGCAGTGCTCCTCACTGTTCCTGGCTCCTAAGTGACTGCTCTCCCACAGGGAAACACTAGTTGGCTGAGGATATGTGGCCAGTGGGCTCAGGGGAGAGAACAAGTGAGCAGACCAAGCAAGAAGGTGGGCTAAAACCAGTGAGGGATGAGAGTGAATAGATCTCAGAGAGGTGGGATTTGGCATGGGGCTCTTTCCAGAGGAGTCAGGAGGATCAGGGAAGTACTAGGCAGGTCAGGGTGCTCTGCTGTAGGTTCCTGGAAGGATAGTAGGTGGGAGGAAGAGATCAGGAGTCTGAGGGAGTCAGAGCATGTTGTGAAGAAGGACGAGAAAACTGGGAGCAGCCTAGGATTTACCTGTCTCAGCTTGATGGTAGTTAAAAATCGAAGGAGGAGATTTTTGAAGGCACAAAAGGATTCCCACTGAATGTTCATGGGAGTTGCGTGTCTAACTGCAGTTGTGCCCTTGAAAATTGCCCCTTAAACTAGTGTCAGGCAGAAGAGACTCCCTTAAATGGTTGGTCCTGGAATAATTTGTTAGCAAATCTTTTACCTGCCTGGTAAATCCCAAATCCTCTCTACTTCCCTGCCCCCATGCAATGAGAAAGGCCTCATATTAACATCAAAAGGAGTGGGACTTAGGCAGGAAACTTTGGAAATAGTCACCCCAGTCTCTTTCTCTTAGCTCCCACTCAAATGTTAACTCTGCTTATGATACCCACTCTTCAGTCCAACCCACCTGAACTGAAGAGCAGTGCTAGACAGAACTGGCCCCCTTGTGTGTCCAAAAAGATCCTTCAGAGGCCAGACTGTGGTTGGTATTGTGCAGATGCCTGTCCTTTGCTCCTTGTGCCTCAGCATATGGGGCAACCGTGATATATCAGAGCATCACTACTCCATTACTTGGAGGTAGGGATAGAGTAAGGAACAGGCTGGCTGGGGCTATGGTTCCCTGGCATGTGGTGCCTGGGACCCCCAGGAAGTCTTCTGGCCAAGTCCACCAGATTTCCTCCTGTGGCTTCCACTGCAGCAGCACTCATACCTCATATTTCAAAACAGCCCCTTAAAACACAATCTATGAAGTTAGTGCTGCCATCCCAAGCATCCAGTAGAGTGATGATTCAATCCGCCCATGCTGTATTTGGAAAGCTATTACAATAAATCTGCTGTTTTGATGCTTTTCACCTTAAGGGTGGTCTCCTATCTACATTACATAAAGTATCTAACGCTACCCTTCAATTTTTTTGCTGTTGAGCAATTTGGTCGCTTGTTCTACCTGACAAATTATTGTCAGTTGAGACCACTAGATTCAATTGCGACTTAAGACATTGATTTATCATACTCGCCTTGGTGAGATAATATAACTAAGATTTGCTCTAATGACATACAGGTGATGACAATACTTCTGTACTGAGCCGTGCTTTTAGCAGCCATAATCAATTGTTCTTTCTGACATCAGAAAGCCATAAAATAGCAACTACAGACTGATGAGTTTTAAAACGCCCTGATATATCAGAGACATGAGCACTCTCAGGATTTCAGAACAAATTATCTTAGATAAAATTATATTTAACATTTATGGAGCTCCCTTCATCCAGAAGGAGTCCAAGGCACTTCTAACTGAAATAGAAAATGATACAGAAATATCCTCATGGTTGATATGCAGCCTTCTCTGGGCTAAGCTGGAGTGTAGCAGTTGTTTAAAAATTCACAGCAACTCTACCCAAGCATGCACTGCACTTTCTCAGCTCTACTGCTGACTTTCTGTGTGACCTTTGGCAAGTCATTTTACATGTCGGTGCCTCAGTTTCCCCATCTGCAAATTGCCTGATCCTGCAACCCTTACTCACTTGATGAGATCAAGTGAGGTCAGTGGCATTATTTTGATTAAGTGATGTTACTCATGTGAGTAGGGTTTGCAGGTTCTCTCTCTCCATTTATGTATTGATACCATGTTCATCATGGGCTGTGTGAGCCATACCTTTGAGACATAGCATATGGAATTTAGCATTTCCATCGCACTATGCCAAGATTAACTCATTTATCATTGCCATGCTCCTGCAAGATAGGTAAATAGTATTATCCTGATTTTACAGATGGGAAAACTGAGGCAGAGAAGTTAAATGACTTGACTGATGCTGAAGAGGGAGTCAGTGTAAGACCCAGGATTAGAACATAAAGGTCACTTGCTTTCAGTTATATGCTTAGCCCACTAGAATTGGCTACCTCTCATGCTATCAAGACGGCTGCCCCATTGGCCAAAGGTCACATTGAACATAAGAATGGCCATAGTGGGTCAGACCAATGTCCATCTAGCCCAGTATTCTGTTTTCTGACAGTGGTCAGTGGCAGATGCTTCAAAGGGAATGAATAAAACAGGGCAATTTTTAAGTGATTCATGCCGCTGTCATCCAGTCACAGCATCTGGCAGTCAGGGGCTTAGGGACACCCAGGGCATGGGATTGTATTGTTGACCATCTTGGCTAATAGACATTGATGGAACTATTCTCTAGGACCTTATCTATTTGTTTTTTAACCCAGTTATGCTTTTAGTCTTCACAACATCCCCTGGTAATGAGTTCCACAGGTTAACTGAGTGTTATGTGAAGAAGTACTTCCTTTTGTTTGTTTCAGACCCACTGCCCGTTAATTTCATCAGGTGACCACTGGTTCTTGTGTTATGTGAAGGGGAAAACAACCCTTTCTCCCCACTGTTCATGATTTTATAGCCCTCTATCATCTCCCCCCTCGGTCGTCTCTTTTCCAAGCTGAACAGTCCCAGTGGTTTTATTCTCTCCTTGTATGGAAGCAGTTCCATACCCCAGTCATTTTTGTTGCCCTTCTGTGTACCTTTTCCAAGTCTGATGTATCTTTCTGAGATGAGGTGGCAGAACTGCGTGCAGTATTCAAGACGTGGGCATCCCATGGGTTTAAAAAGTGGCATCATGATATTTACTGTCTTATTATCCATCCCTTTCCTAATGGTTCCTAACATACTGTTAGCCTTTTTGTCTGCTGCTGCATATTGAGTGGATGTTTTCAGAGAAGTAACCACAATGACTCCAAAATCTCTTTCTTGAGTGGTAACAGCTAATTTAGACTCCATCATTTTGCATGTATAGTTGGGATTATTTTTTCCAGCATGCATCACTTTGGTTTTATCAACATTGAATTTCTTCTGCCATTTTGTTGCTCAGTCATCCAGTTTTGTGAGATCCCTTTGTAACTTTTTGTATTTAACTATCTTGAGTAATTTGTAACATCTTCAAACTTTGCCATCTCACTGCTTACCCCTTTTTCCAGATCATTTATGAGTATGTTGAACAGCACTGGTCCTGGAACAGACACCGTTCGGAGACCCTGCTATTTACCTCTCTCCATTCTGAAAATTGACCTTTTATTTCTACCCTTTGTTTCCTTTCTTTTAAGGAGTTACTGATCCATGAGAGGACCTTTCCTTTTATCCCATTACTGCTTAGTTTGTTTAAGAGTTTTTGAGGAAGGGTTTTGCAAGGTTTTCTGAAAGGTCAAGTACAATATATCCACTGGATCACCCCTTTCCTCAAATAATTTTTGACCCCTCAAATAATTCTAATAGATTGGTGAGGCATGATTTCCTTTTACAAAAGCTACGTTGACTCTTCCCCAACAAATTGTGTACATCTAGGTATCTGATCATTCTGTTCTTTACTATAGTTTCAACCAATTTGCCTGGTACTGAAGTTAGACTTACTGGCCTGTAATTGCCATGATCACCTCTGGAGCCTTTTTTAATAATTGGCATCACATTAACTATCCTCCAGTCATCTGGTACAGAAACTGATTTAAGCAACAGTTTACACACCACTGTTAGTTGTTCTGAAATTTCATATTTGAGTTCCTTCAGATCTCTTGAGTGAATTGTATCTGGTCCTGTGGATGTCTTACTGTTTAATTTATCACTTTGTTCCAAACTGAACAACCGGGCCGGTTTTATTCAATATCTTCATAAATGATTTGGAGGATGGTGTGGATTGCACCCTCAGCAAGTTTGCAGATGACACTAAGATGGGAGGAGAGGTAGATACACTGGAGGGTAGAGATAGGATACAGAGGGCCCTAGACAAATTAGAGGATTGGGCCAAAAGAAATCTGATGGGGTTCAACAAGGACAAGTGCAGAGTCCTGCACTTAGGACGGAAGAATCCCATGCACCGCTACATACTAGGGACCAAATGGTTAGGCAGCAGTTCTGCAGAAAAGGACCTAGGGGTTACAGTGGACGAGAAGCTGGATATGAGTCAACAGTGTGCCGTTGTTGCCAAGAAGGCCAATGACATTTTGGGATGTATAAGTAGGGGCATTGCCAGCTGATCGAGGGATGTGATTGTTTCCCTCTATTCAACATTGGTGAGGCCTCATCTGGAGTACTGTGTCCAGTTTGGGCCCCACATTATAAGAAGGATATGGAAAAATTGAAAAGCATCCAGCGGAGGGCAACAAAAATGATTAGGGGACTGGAACACATTACTTACGAGGAGAGGCTGAGGGAACTGGGGTTGTTTAGTCTGCAGAAGAGAAGAATGAGGAGGGATTTGATAGCTACTTTCAACTACCCAAAAGGGGGTTCCAAAGAGGATGGATCTAGACTGTTCTCAGTGGTAGCAGATGACAGAACAAGGAGTAATGGTCTCAAGTTGCAGTGGGGGAAGTTTAGGTTGGATATTAGGAAAAACTTTTTCACTAGGAGGGTGGTGAAACACTGGAATGCGTTACCTAGGGAAGTGGTGGAATCTCCTTCCTTAGAAGTTTTTCAGGTCAGGCTTGACAAAGCCCTGGCTGGGATGATTTAGTTGGGGATTGGTCCTGCTTTGAGCAGGGGGTTGGACTAGATGACCTCCTGAGGTCACTTCCAACCCTGATATTCTATGATTCTATGAAACAAATTGATGAATTGTTTCTTAGATTGAGGAATTGCTTCCCACCATCAGCAGAAGTCTGGATAGCAATACACCATAATAGAGGCTCAACTTAAATGTATACCCCAAATTAAAAAACACAGTAAAAGAACTAAAAAGAGCCACCGTGGCTTAACGACTATGTAAAAGAAGCAGTGAGAGATAAAAAGGCATCTTTTAAAAAGTGGAAGTCAAATCCTAGTGAGGTAAATAGAAAGGAGCATAAACACTGCCAAATTAAATGTAAAAATGTAATAAGAAAAGCCAAAAAGGAGTTTGAAGAACAGCTAGCCAAAAACTCAAAAGGTAATAACAAAAAGGTTTTTTAAGTACATCAGAAGCAGGAAGCCTGCTAAACAACCAGTGGGGCCCCTGGACGATAGAGATACACAAGGAGCACTTAAAGACAATAAAGTCATCACGCAGAAACTAAATTAATTCTTTGCTTCAGTCTTCACAGCTGAGGATGTTAGGGAGATTCCCAAACCTGAGCCATCTTTTGTAGATGACAAATCTGAGGAATTGTTACAGATTGAAGTGTCACTAGAGGAGGTTTTCAAATTAATTGAGAAACTTAACAGTAACAAGTCAACCAAGAGTTCTGAAAGAACTCAAATGTGAAATTGCAGAACTATTAACTATGGTTTGTAACCTGTCCTTTAAATCAACTATTGTACCCAATGACTGGAAGATAGCTAACGTAATGCCAATATTTAAGAAGGGCTCTAGAAGTGATCCTGGCAATTACAGACTGGTAAGTCTAATGTTAGTACCGGGCAAATTAGTTGAAACAATAGTAAAGAATAAAATTGTCAGACACATAGAACATAAATTGTTGCGCAAAAGTCAACATGGTTTCCGTAAAGGGAGATCATATCTTACTAATCTATTAGAGTTCTTTGAGGGGGTCAACAAACATGTGGACAAGGGGGATCCAGTGGACATACTGTACTTAGATTTCCAGAAAGCCTTTGACAAGGTCCCTCACCAAAGTCTCTTACGTAAATTAAGTTGTCATGGGATAAGAGGGAAGATCCTTTCATGGATTGAGAACTGGTTAAAAGACAGGGAACAAAGGGTAGGAATAAATGGTAAATTTTCAGAATGGAGCGGGGTAACTAGTGGTGTTCCCAAGGCTCAGTCCTAGGACCAATCCTATTCAACTTATTCATAAATGATCTGGAGAAAGGGGTAAACAGTGAGGTGGCAAAGTTTGCAGAAGATACTAAACTGCTGAAGATAGTTAAGACCAAAACAGATTGTGAAGAACTTCAAAAAGATCTCACCAAACTAAGTGATTGGGCAACAAAATGGCAAATGAAATTTAATGTGGATAAATGTAAAGTAATGCACATTGGAAAAAATAACCTCAACTATACATACAATATGATGGGGGCTAATTTAGCTACAACTAATCAGGAGAAAGATCTTGGAGTCATCATGGATAGTTCTCTGAAGACATCCACGCAGTGTGCAGCGGCAGTCAAAAAAGCAAAAGGGATGTTAGGAATCATTAAAAAAGGGATAGAGAATAAGACGGAGAATATCTTATTGCCCTTATATAAATCCATGGTACGCCCACATCTTGAATACTGCGTACAGATGTGGTCTCCTCATCTAAAAAAAGATATACTGGCATTCAAAAAGATTCAGAAAAGGGCAACTAAAATGATTAGGGGTTTGTAACGGGTCCCATATGAGGAGAGATTAAAGAGGCTAGGATTTTTCAGCTTGGAAAAGAGAAGACTGAGGGGGGATATGGTAGAAATATATAAAATCATGAGTGGTGTGGAGAAAGTGCATAAGAAAAAGTTATTTACTTGTTCCCATAATATAAGAACTAGAGGCCACCAAATGAAATTAATGGGTAGCAGGCTTAAAACAAATAAAAGGAAGTTCTTCTTCACTCAGTTCAGAGTCAACCTGTGGAACTCCTTGCCTGAGGAGGTTCTGAAGACTAGGAGTATAAAAGGGTTTAAAAGAGAACTGGATAAATTCATGGAGGCTAAGTCCATTAATGGCTATTAGCCAGGATGGGTAAGGAATGATGTCCCCAGCCCCTGTTTGTCAGAGGGTGGAGATGGATGGCAGGAGAGAGATCACTTGATCATTACCTGTTAGTTTCACTCCCCCTAGGGCACTTGGCATTGGCCACTGTAGGTAGACAGGATACTGAGCTGGATGGACCTTTGGTCTGACCCAGTATGACCATTCTTATGTTCTTATGTTCAATGGCTCTCCCAGCCACAAAAAGGTCCTGGCAAAAATCAGGGACCTGGGCCCTTGGACCCAATGGCCCAAGTATCCTGTAAGTTTAGGAAAAAAATCAATTGATCTAATCTATAGCAAATGTTTTAGATTTTCCAGGATAGCTGCTCAAAGTCAAGGCCTGATGTTTCTGGGTCTTCCAAATCCTAAACCCAGACCCTAAAGTCTGGCTTTGTTTTCAACAAAGTAATAATTCTTAGCTTGTACAGAGCACTTTTAACCTGTAGATTTCAGAGAGCTTTGCAAAGGAAGGTAAGTAACATAACCCTGCTCTTACAGATGGGGAACCAAGGCACAAAGAGAGGAATGACTTTTTCAGGATTACCCAATGGTCAAGCCAGAAACAGTACCTACATTTTCTGATTCCCAGGTCAGATCCACTAGACCCCACTGACTCACTGATGGACCATTTCAAAAGCAGCTCTTTAAGGACCCCTTTTTAAAAAGGAAAAAAGTGATGTAGTGTTACCAAACTCTGTTAATTTCTTATCTAAATTTCTGAGTCAGAGTTATTTTGGGTGTTTGTGTGTGTGGTGGGGAGAGTATATGCAGCAATCTCATACTTTCAGTATCTCCCTAAGGACATATGGTTAATTAAAATGTAAACTATACAAACAATTGCACAGAGAGAATATTACTGGCTAACACTTAAGCCAGCTATTAGATGCATGCAGGAGCATAAGTTTGGGAGTATATTAAGTTATTGATGCCATCTGGTCCTTTTTCTGATTCTGACTGGCTAACAGATTCTGCATTTTAACACAGATAAACAGCCTTCCAAGCACAGAAAATTCACACAGTTAATGATGTGGAAAATGTATGAGAGAAATGAGGTTGGAGTATTGGTAACCAGTTCATAAACAAAGGTAACAACAACAAGAGAACTGAGCATTTTCCCTTCTGAAGTTTCTCAATGTAGGAAAAGGAATTAAGATCTACAGGAAGGGTGTGAATGTAAAGATGACCCTGATACAGAAGTATATTTGAGGAAGGGGCTGTTATTCAAGCTTATATCTGTTCATAGTGAACTACAGAAGAGATGAGAGTGCAAAGGGGAAGATCTTAAGGGCTAGATTTTCAGAAGTGAATACAGTGAAGGCATCAGCAAAAATGTGGTTGCACCATTTGTGTGTGCAAACAGTTACTTCTGAATGCAATTACCTGATTAGCATGTGCAAATATAGTATACTGAACATGCAAAAGGCATCCATATGTTTTTTGTGAATGCATCCATTTTAATCATAGTTCAAGTGTGATTCTAAATATATATGTAACCTCCTAATTATAAACTTAGAAGTTACATAGGGAGGCAGAAAGAAGGTCTTGTGGTTTACACACTGGAATGAGACTCTGGAGATCTGGGATAAGTTCTCAGCTCCATCATAGACTTCCTGAGCAATCTTGAATGAGTCACTCAATCTTTTCTGTGCTCCAATGCCCCATTGGTTAAAGTTAGGCACCTAAATACCTTTGAGGATCTGGGCCAAAGTGCTAAATTGTCCTATAATTATAGTATTTCTTACTGTTTTATTATGAATTGCTCAAAACATTTTCTTATTGAACAGTGTCTTCTATGCACTTTTGCATGTTCTTGATCCACTGTAGCTGATTTTGGGGGCTGGGTGTCTGTGCCTCTGTGGACTCTCAGATGCTGGTTCAAACATATATTAATGTTAAACAGCCTGTATGAAACGCTGTTTCTCTTTTTGACTGTTCAGCAAGCTTTGTTTGCTTTGAAAATTCAGTTGCTTTAGTCTCTCTTGATCAACTCATCACAAGTTATCTGTGTCATGTCCAAAAATGTATTTTTTATTATTCTCTCCATCTTCCAACACTTATTTCTTCCTAAATGCAGCAGCAGCAGGAAAAAAATAAACACCTGCTGTTCTGGTCTATGTTCTGGAGAGAGAGAGAGAGAATGAGTCATTAGTCCACTGGCACTTTCCAGCCCACTTATGAAACCCAAGAATGCTAACCACCCATTTGCTGCCCTATCATTTTTCCTCAAAACATCCAGCCTCGGATAAGCTACTGGGGAGATAGGCAACAAAGCCTAAGCATGTCATTACGTTTAGTTGCTGCTGTTACAGAAGAGTTATGCACAGACTATGGAAATATTAAAGGTCAGCTTTGCCCCAGAGTTGGCATACTGGGTGTATCTGTGGAAATGAGTCTTTACCCAGCTGCACCCAATAGATATGCATGTGCTAAATAGCCATTTATTACATCCTGCTGCTAGTTGGGTGCTGGTCCTGGGACAGCATAGAGTAGCCTTAGGACTATTCCATTCTACATTGTCTGGCTGTGGCCTTCAGGGCCTGGTATGCCAACTGAGACTAGCTGGGTGCAACAGTGATCTGGGCTTACCCCTTTCCTGCCTCCCGTGCCCCATGTGCTGGTGGGGAGGGGGCTGTGAGAGTTATGGAGAGTGGTATAAGACCTAGCTGGTAACTCCTTCACCTGATCAGACAGCAAAGGCTACAAAGAGGGAGCGCAGAATGAATGGATTATAGGCACATCTGAGAGCTTGTTAGAGGATTTATGTCTATTCCGTTCCGGTTCTTAATTTGCACTCATCACCACAGTATCTGAGAGCCTCCCAGTCATGCAATAAGCAAGAGGATTAGCATTTGTCGTTCTTTCTCCCCAGTAGGAATGTTGTGAAGGTGTTTTATATAATGACTTCTGTAATATGCAGGCAGGACAAAGTCAGGCCCCTAGATCTTGGAATGCACAGTGGTGATGTTTGAGGCAGGTCTTAGATCCTGTGGGAGTGTGTTTCACAGCCTGCACTAATGAGATTTAACCTTGCTGTGCACAGCTCCATTGTACCTGAACAGCAGAGCTGTTGACCACTGTCCTTGTCCTGGAGTTTTCAGTGATCTTTTGGGTATCCTGGGCCTAGAGCATGCTGTACCTTGAGGATAAGAACCAAGACCTTGAATTTGACTTGATACTCTATAGAGATGTAGAGGACAGGTCTGATGTCCTCATGGTTGCCGGTTTTGGTGTTGAGATGTCCTGCTGCATTCTGTGATAGCTGGAGTTTGCTAAGGGCTGTTATCTTCATGCTCGGATATATAGCCTTGCTACTATCCAGATAAGAAGTGACAAAAGTTTGAATAACTAAGGCCAGGTCATCGTCTGCAAAGCTATCTGCATGCATCCAGTTCAGGGAAATATTCAAGTCAATCCATTGAAGCATTCTGTTTATAGCCCTGTGTAGAAAATGACCTAGAGCGAAGGACAAATCTGTAAGCTAGTTACATTTACTGATGGCACCAAATTAGTGGAGAGAAGTGAACACTCTAATTTTCACGTCATCATTTCACGGTATCGTGTCATTACGTTGTGAAGCCTAATGTAACAATGTGTCAACACCAAAATGACAAACTACCACTAGCTTTCTAGAACTTGCAGAGATATGCAGTACACCTGTTTTCAATGAGAAAAACTGTAATTAGTGCTGAGTGATTATTTCCACAGCTGAAAGGATGAGGCAGACCAGCACTTACTAGCCACAGTAAATATATGCAGCATTTGCAAAGTACAGATTTGTTCATGCTTAAGCTGCTTTGCATTTTACTCTGCTGAGAGCTTACCTACAATAATAAAAAAAATCCTTTGCATATTTATAGCACTTTTCTCCCACTGCTCTCAAACTCTTTTTACAGCTATGAATTACGGTAATTCAGCCTCACAACACTCTCATGAGGGGTGGGTAAATCCATTTTGCAGATGGGTATAATGAAGCCAAAGAAGTTGTGACTTTTCACAGTCAGGCTTGGAACCCAGAACCCCTAACATTCCAGTATAGGATATTGTAATCCCTAAGAAGATAGAGATGGCAGAAATGTGTATCCCAGGTTTGCAGTATTACTTCTTTCCCTGCCATCTCTGTTTCTATTAGGGATCACTGAAATGCACTTTAATGGAACTGAGAATCCATTCGTGGAATGTATAAAATATGGTGAGAAAAGTGATTGTAAAAATGATCCTATTTTACTTCAATTGCTTGTCAGTCACCTCTGTTTGGTTTTTATTACTATTACCACTGCAGAGTCCATAGACCTATGAGAGAATGAGCTGAATTTTATTTGGCTTATTGGGCCAAATTCCAAGGTCCATATTTAGAGCCTGAATATGGAATCCTTACATATGTTGAGTAAAAATTGCTCACCTGAGTATAAGCATTGAGACTTTGCCTGATTAGGATTTGATTAAACCTTAGTAAAGATTTCAGGATTTGTCTCTCAGTCAATAGAATTGTCAGTTAAGGATCAGCTGCAGAATCTTTATCACTAGGAACTGAGGTACTTAGATACCATTGTGGTAGGTGCTTTAGAAATTCTTATGTATTATAGCTACAGAGACACAAATCCAAGCAGCGCCGTGAAGCCACACCTTCTATGGAGTTATTGTCTATAAAGTAACTGTTCAAATCATATGAGATTTATATTTATTCTCTTTCAACGGATCCCAGATCCAGGGGCTTAGTGTGAGAATCTCCCCAACTTCCATTGGGTACCCAAGGCCAAAAAGAGAAGAGAAAATGGATGCATGTGGGACAAGGGACTCATGTGAATAAGTCCCAAGTGTCCCATGCCAACAGTGTTCAATGGCAGCTGTAGAGTAGTCTGGACCTCTCAGGATCAGGGCCTTGACCTGGACTCCATTAAGATAGAATAAATAGAAATGGGCCCAGTCCAACAAACTCTTTTGCCTGTGAGTAACTTTATGCAGATGAACAGTCTTGTTGAGTTCATCTAAATTAACTTACTCATCATGTGTGTTGGATCAGACCCTATAACTTTATATAAAGTTCAATACAATTACTAATTTGTTTGCTTTACAATAGTGGGAGAGCCCGAACCAAAACTGGAGCCCCATTGTGCCAGTCAGTTAACACACACACATAGTTAGAGACAGTCCCTACCCGGGAGAGATTACAATCTATACCAATAATGCATGGGAGAAAGGATGCAGTATTACTTTCATGTACAGATGAGGAACAGGCACAGTGAGATTACACGCTAGTCTGCAGTCAGACAGGATGTCTCTGGCAGAGCCAAGAAATGAATCTCTCCTGAGTCCCAGTCCAGTGCCTTGACTGCAAGATCATCCTTTTTCTGTCTTAATCATTCCATTTGCACACCTGTCTGATGTTGCTATGCCATAGGTAGAACAGGTTTGTCAATTCCACCAATGGCTTTCCTCTGTACAGTCCCCTGGGGCCTCTTATTTTTATCCTTGAGTGGATGGTCTGAAAGTTTCTCTTTTCAGCTTTCTATAGATGACAGAACAGGGAAGCATAAATAGAAGTCGGGGCAGGCGGGGAATCCTGTGATTAAATGATGGACTATACAGAGAATTATAATTGTGGCTCATATAATAATTTACTGGACAAGTTTTAAGCAAAAACTCTCAAGGTCATTTGGGAAGTGATGAACTGGCCTCCTTTGGGATTAAAGTACTAAATGGTAATGAGGACTGCCAGGCAGAATAACCTTTACTCATTACCTTGCCCCCCAAAAGAGCCTCATTTTCTTAAATCTACTCATCTCCATCTCTCCTTTTATTAATGGGGGGTGGGATGCAATAACTTTTACCAGAATAAATGTAGGCAGCAAGAGGAACCCATTCAGAGAATGACTTAATTGTGATTATCCCACTAAGAACTGAAAAAGGGGGGAAAGGTTTCAGTCTCTTTTGGCAATCCAAACCAAAAAATTGAAAATACCAAAACTAGCTACTGGAGGCTGCTGCTGATCATGGAGATGTAGGGCTGGAAGTGACCTTGGGAGATCATCTAGTCCAGCCCCCCTCTGCTGAGGCAGTACCAAGGCCATCCCTCACAGATGTTTGTCCAACCTGTTCTTAAAAACCTCCATTGTGGGATATTCCACAACCTTCCTTGTTAACCTATTCCAGTGCTTAACTAACCCTATAATTAGAAAGTTTTTCCTAATATCTCCGATTTAGCCCATTACTTCTTGTCTTGCCTTCAGTGGGCATGGAGAACAATGATCACTTTCCTCTTTATAACAGTGCTCAACATATTTGAAGACTGTTATCAGGTTCCTCCCTCAGTCTTCTTTTCTCAGGACTAAACATGCCCAGTTTTTTAACCTTTCCTTATGGGTCAGGTTTTCTAAACCTTTTATCATTTTTATTGCTTTGTTCTGGACTCTCTCCAGTTTGTTCATATCTCTCATAAGGTGTGGTGCCCGGAATTGGACACAATCCTCTAACTGAGGCCTCACCAGTGCTCAGTGGGACAATTACATTCTGTGTCTTATATACGACACTCTTACTAAAACATCCTAGAATGATATTAGCCTTTTTAGCAAGTTGTTGCATTGTTGATTCATATTCTACTGCTGGAGGATTCTGCGTCACTGCGCATGTGCATAATTAATGAGCCACTCATATTTCTATTTTTTTTGCAGAAAAAAACTTCCATTGGAATTTTGCTGCAGTTCTTCCTTTTTCCCACCAGAGGGCAGTGTGGCACTATAACAAAGCAGCTGCTTCCAGCCAGCTAGGGAAGAAAAAGAGCCTGCCTTCTTCACAGTGCCTGTTGGGCCAGGTCAGGAGACGGGGCTATGGGGAGACAGACAGCGTGGGGTTGCTGGGGTTCAGACACAGGCTCAAAAGGGCTGGTGCGGGAGGACAGACTGTGTCAGTGGCTGAATGGGAGTGGAGGTGGAGGGCCATGGGGGAGGGAGGTGCAGGACCACATGGGCAGAGGGGGAAGGAGTGCAGGGCCACATGGGGGAAGGGGGCTGGCTGGGTGGGGGCACAGAGACACATAGGGGACAGGGGGATGACTGCATGAGGGCACAGCAACACATGGGGACTGGGGGAGGGGGTACAGGGCCACATGGGGAATGGAGGGAATGGATGTCTGAGTGGGGGTGGAGGAACACATGTGGACAGGTGGCACAAGGACACATGGGTGTGCAGGGACACATGGGGACAGGGGCAGATGTGCCTGGCTGAATGGGAGAGGCTAGGGGTCACCCAGGGTCTGCATGAGGGAAGCTCCCTAACTGTCCCTCCCTGCTCCCCTCAAAAAAACCTGTTCCATACTTTTCTCACCCATACCTAACAACCCTTCAAGTTCACACCCAGGCTCCTTTCCAGAAATTACATCCCTCTCCCTCAGCTCCTCTGTTACCCCTGACTCCCACAAGCCTTTGCACTGCTTCTGAGGAGTTCTGCATTGTAATTTAAACAAATTATTACTCAGCATTTTGTATTAACATGCCTAGTAAGGAATCTATTTGTCAAAAAACATTTTCTGAATCTTTTTTGTTGTTTCCATTGATACTAACATACTTGCTGACAGGTATTCTAAAATAAATGACCAAAATAATCAAATCTGGTGTGATTATATTGTGTTAGTTTGACAAATAAAATATGCAGAATTTTGCAGAATTTGAAAATATTGTGTGCAGAATTTTAAATTTTTTGGTGCAGAATTCCCCTGGGAGTAATATTCAATTTTAGATCAACTGTAACCCCTGGATCCTTTTTAGCAGTACTACCACCTAACCAGTTATTCCCATTTTGTAGTTGCTCATTTGATCTGTACATGATGATGTAACTCTCTGTTTTTGTCTCCACCCTCATCTTTGTGACTTTCCCAAGGCCATAGTGTAAATCAGTGACAGAGAAGATTGGAACCCAAGCGTCATGACTTCCAGATCCCTGAACTAATCACAAGGCTCAATCTTGAAGGGTTGCTGCATAAACTTTGTGTATCTGTTCATGTTAATAGAACAATTGCAGTCAGATGAAAATGGACTATTGAAATTCTTTAAAGATTAAGCAAACCACAAAAAGTGGCCCAGTTTGAACACTTATAACATATTCTTCTTGGTCCAAAGATTTTTTTCTTATCATTGGAAGATCAAGGATAACTCCCTTGCAAAGGAATAATGATCCTAAGAAAATATCTCCCACTTATTTGTAGGGGTAAACTCTTGCTGAAATTGGATGCTGGTTATTTTGGTCTTCCTCGATAAGACTGCAAGAGATACTAATCAAAACAGCACTTCTTTCTTTGAGGGGTAATGTATAGTTTAAGTGCTCACCACCAGCAGTCCAACACCCAACTCATATGGAAGGATAATTGGTCAATAAAAAGTTGCCTGTTCCTTAGTGAGTAATCTAATTTCACTGTCCAACAGTGATACAATAAATCAGTGAAAACTGTAAAAGGCTAAGAAGTTAAGAAATGAATGGAATACACAATAGGGAATGTTTATGCCTGGTGTGAATGTTATCAGTGGAACTAACTGTGAAATGAATGACAAAACGGGTAGTGTTCTACATGAAGACGTGTATCTATGCTTTGCAGATCATGCCCCCTAAAAATGAAATGTGAAAATTTAATCTGAATGTCCATTTATGGTACAATTAGCACAATAATGAATGAAAAAAGAGCACAGTTTGGAAGGATTTAAACTGGGGAACAACTCGTGAAATGCTAAGGACTTCAGTCATAGTGATATGTCAATGAAGCCCAGTTATACATCTCTTTCTCATTAAGTCCAGACAGTACTTTTCAGCCTGGGGGATCTGGATCAGGTCCCAAGTGAAGAAGAATGTTGTACTCCAGCAAATGGAAATTGAGAGTGGATGGAATGTAATACCTCAACTAGAGTTAACATCCTTAGAGTTATTAGTAGTGCCCTAGTGGCTTGGGGCATATTACTAGCTCATTGGTCCCAGCCATTTACTGTGGATTGAGTTACATGCACCCAAATCATTGATGAGTCTAAGGCTGCTCCAGCATGGCTGCATTATGGACAAGAGAGGGGAGAACTTGCCCACGTTGTTGCCCTTTCCCTCCCTGGCACTCTCAAGAAAGCAGCAGCTATCTTGGCAGCCAGCAGTGAGAAGTACACAGCAGGAAGGGATTGAAGGGCATTTCTAGTGTATGGTGAGGGTAGGCTCATGGATCTGTCCCTCAGGGCTGAGGTTTGGGAAGTATAGAAGAATAAACTCGTTGCTGGTGTGCCCTCTCATGGCAGGGTATGGCATAGCAGCTCTTTCCTCTCTAGCACCCCATGCTGACAGTCTGCCTCTTCTTATGGCTTGACCCTCTGGACACATCCTGTTCTAGTTCCACCCCTTTCAGGGTAACAAAACATCAAACAAATAATAGTCCCAACACTTATATCTGGTCTTCAGCCCTCAACTCTGGGCACCATGTTCCTCATACCCTTTTCTCAGGGCTTTTAATTGTCTTTATCCCCTTGCATCAGGGGGCTTCTCACCACCTTCCCAGTGGCTGGTAGGGGAACCTAGGCTCACCCTCTACACTGGGTTCCAGTCCAAGTTCCCAAAGATGAGGAGCCAAGGTCTGCTTTGTCTGACATGTTGTCACTTCCTCCTTGGACTTCTTCCTACCATTTGCCTGTCTTCATGCCTTTTCCCCAGCCCCTTCCTTGGCTTTATAATGAAAAACACATCCTGCCACAATCCCCACACACACAACTTGTTTCATATCTCTTGGGAGCCATACATTCAAACCTAATTGGCCAGATTGGGCCAGGCCTGTGTTAGTAATGGTGTGGGGTTGCAGCACCCTCTGGGGAGCTCCAGAAGGCACAATTCTTCTCACTCCCTAGGGCAGGAGCATGGTGCATATTGCACCATTTCTTCAGATTCCCCCAGTGTGACTGGCTTGTTATGTAAGTCAGTGCAAAGGGGAAGATGTGGTAATGACCCTGTCTCCTCTCTGTCCTTCCCTATCCCCTTTGCAGTGTATTGTGCTCCTAGGGATGCTGGCAGGGAAAAATCACTGCACTTCTGCAAGTTCAGGTAGGGAACTTTCCAGCACTCAAGTGCATACCCCCTCTGGAGTGTAAACCCCAAATTGCCTGGCACTGCAGAGGACAGTACAGCATAAGCTCATAAAATTCGCTCCCTCCCTCAGTGTGGAAGAAGATATGCACAGCTTTCCTCCTCTGCCCCCCCCCCAGTTATGAATTACACAAACTGGTTTTAGAGAAAACAAAGACAAGTTTATTAACTACAAAAGATATCACTTCAAATCTAAGGGATAGCAAACACATTAAAGTAAAACAAATAAAACAAAAACACAATATAAGCTTAAGACACTGAAGAAAGTGGTTGCAAATAGTAATTTCTCACCCTAAATGTTGTTTAGACAGTTTGCAGAGGCAAGCTGCTTTGAAGGCAAGCTGCTCCTGCATGCAGCTTAAAACTCCAGGTATTTCTTTCACAGACCAGGCACCTTCCCAACCCGAGCTCGGTCTTTCCCCTTTGTCTTTGTTTCTTATATGTTCACAGCAGTCATCCTGGGTGGGGATTCAGTGAAGAACGAACCTCAATGATCTCCCTCCGTTTGTCTTAAATAGGTTTTACATATGGCAGGAATCCTTTGTTTTCCAATGTGGTTCCCCCCCACCTCAGTGGAAAAATACTGGTATTAGTCATGGAGTCCAGTACCAGGTGACATGATCACTTGACCCTGCAGTGTCAAAGCAGCCATGAGTCAAAGGCTATTTGTAGCATCCCAGGAAGATCTTGCATTTAGGATGGAAGAATCCCATGCACTGCTACAAGCTGGGGACCAACTGGCTAAACAGCAGTTCTGAAGAAAAGGACCTCGGGATAACTGTGAACGAGAAGCTGGATATGAGTCCGCAGTGTGCCCTTGTTGCCAAGAAGGCTAACAGCATATTGGGCTGCATTAGTAGGAGCATTGCCTGAAGACAGAAGGAAGTGATTATTCCCCTCTATTCAACATTGGTGAGGCCTCATCTGGAGTACTGTGTCCAGTTTTGGGCCACCCACTACAGAAAGGATGTGGACAAATTGGAGAGAGTCCAGCGGAGGGCAACAAAAATGATCAGGGGGCTGGGACACATGACTTACAAGGAGAGGCTGAGGGAACTGGGCTTGTTTAGTCTGCAGAAGAGAAGAATGAGGGGGGATTTGATAGCAGCCTTCAGTTACCTGAAGGGGGGGTTCCAGAGAGGATGTAGTTTGTCTGTTCTTAGTGATGACAGATGACAGAACAAGGAGCAATGGTCTCAAGTTGCAGTGGGGGAGGTCTAGGTTGGATATTAGGAAACACTATTTCACTAGAAGGGTGGTGAAACACTGGAATGGGTTACCTAGGGAGGTGGTGGAATCTCCATCATTAGAGGCTTTTAAGGCCAGGCTTGACAAAGCCCTGGCTGGGATGATTTGGTTGGTGTTGGTCCTGCTTTGAGCAGGGGGCTGGACTAGATGACCTCCTGAGGTCTCTTCCAACCATAATCTTCTATGATTCTTCTATAAGGTGTGAGATTAGCATTTTCAAAGACCTATTGTTCTCCCTAATGATCTATTTACCTGTTTCCAGCCAACCAGCCAGACTGATTGCATTTTGTCTGGAGGGCATGCCCCAGTTGCAAACACTTTTGTAGTACAGATGTATAATCAATATTCCTATCTTTAGATACAGAAATGATACACGCATACTAACAGGATAATCATATTCAGTAAATCATAACCTTTCCAATGATCTCACAAGATCCATCTTGCATAACACATCTTAGTTACGCCATACTGATATCATAACTATCTCTGTGAAGAATATGGGGTGTAGTGTCACAGCCTCCACTCAGGGTGTTTGGGAGGTGATCTTGTGCTTTCTCCCAATCCATGCAACCATGCTAGCATCAGAAACAGTCTGTCCTGAGATTAATTAGAATCATAGGCTATGAAGTCATCTAGTCTAATGCCCATCTAGTCTAACTCCTTAGGCATTAAAGAATATTTATTCTTAAGGAGAATAACTCAAGGTTTCTGTAAATATCTTGTCCGAATATAGTTCCATTAGGTAGTTTCACTGATATTAGTTCATTTATGGTGAAATTTGGGCCCATGTAGAAACCCAGCATGAGCTGTATGTCCCCCAGGGCCTTGTGCTGTCCCTAACCCCCCTAGCCTCTCCACGGTGACAAATTTCATCCTTGGAGAACATTTTAATGCAGCAAGCAAAAAGGAAAAACAATACACCAACCTCGCCCAACACTGCACGTTGAACTAAAACAGCATGAAATGCAGGTATTTAAAATGTAAAAGACCCCTGACAAAGGTGACACAGGGAGGGGGATATGAGCACTCAGTGGAATGAAAATCACTCCTGAATATGAGTTTTTTAGAAATTAATTAATTAAAAGACACAGGTGGATTTTAAAAAAAAGCAGCTTTTATTAAAAAATGAAGCTCTTCCTGTAGCTGGAGCCTAACTAGAAGCTTAAAAGTGGAGAGCCAATTAAGGCCTGGAAATGTTTTGTTAACAGTCTTCACAGGCTTAAAATAGCAAGTTGTTCCTTCCCCTGGAAGGCCGATGCTATGCACCAAAAAAAAAAAAAAAAAAAAAGATCTGCGGGCAATGAAGCTTCCAGACTGGAAATACTTTCAAGCTACCCACTTAATTTTGATAGCATCTTGCTCATCCACCGCAATTTTGGATTGCATCCCTTTGAAGATAACAAATCATCTTTTTTTATACAATGCCTTTGATCCTGGAGGATCCCAAAGCACTGCCTATTATTGCATGGGCCTGATCCAAAGCCCATGGAAGTCAATGGAATTCTTTCTAAGGACCCGATTTGAAGTCTAATCTACATTTCTTCCAAGTTTTGATGTATTAATAAAAATATGCAGTAATTTGTTAATTATAGCTCCTCTGGATTTAAACTTATGATTAACCAACATAATTAATGACTTTGAACAGTCAGTTCTTATTTACTTAACGTATCATAATTGCCCAATTACATTCAAAACTAAGAGCTTTTTTGAGCAACTTAATTCGGATTTTTTTTTTAATTTTCATTAGTGAGATCCTTGGTGAATTTTTTTCCGAAATAATTATATCAGTTCAAGTGAACAAAGTATGAAATATGTTTATGTGGGAAATGAAAATTATAACAAAAATGATAAATATTTTTAAGAACTGGCACGTCTTGATTGGAACACAAAATAGCTCTGCGTCCTCGGTTCTCAGTCTGGATAATATTTTGACTGTCGTAACATATTAGCTTACGTCTATGATGAGAACTTCCCCATGCAGTAATATGGCATATTGACTCTCTATGTGAATGTTAAATATTTTATTGCGGTTCACAATGAGCTTGATCCATAGCTTGTTGAAGTCAGTGGTAAAAGTCCCATTGACTTCAGTGAGTTTTCAGTCAGGCTCAGTATTGTCAGAATTTGGATTATTTTTGATTTCATTTGTCTCAAGGACAATGGAGTCCACTACTATGTCCATAGTCTGTCATAAAGGCAAAGCTGCTGTAGTGAACAGTAGCGACCTTCCCATCCCTGGTGGTTTCACAGAATAACATGACAGAAAGGAAGGATGGTAGTGTTGTTCGAACACCAGCCTAGGATATGGGAGTCCTGGATTCAAGACCCTGCTTTGCCACAGACTTACTCTGTGACCTTGGACAAGTCAGTTAGCATCTCAGTCTTCTCAGTTCCCCTCTATAAAATGAAAATGATAGCACTTCCTACCTCACTGGGGTGTTGTGAGGATAAATACTGTACAGAGATGTTTGTGAGGTCTGATTGTGAGAAGTTTGTGAGATATTTCTGACAATAGGGGCCATATAAGTGCATTAGATAGATAGACTGCACAGCTGGCTCAGCTGACGCCAGCTCTCATGGCTGTTCTATCTTTGTCAGAACTGTTCTGAAACAAAAATAAATTAAAAGGGACACATTTTGCCCCCATTAACTGCCCCTTTGCAAATCTGGGATAACCCCACAGTGTTTTCATGATGCAGAGGATTAGCCTCAAACTGTTCTGTGCACATTCCTTCAGGGGTATCCAAAGCAGCAGCAAATCTTCAGTGAGATGGCAGAGTCAAAAATGAGTATGGCCGCCAGTGCAGAAGACTGAGGAGAACTTCCAAAAGTACTTTGCACTACCATCCAGTCCAGCTGAATTTAAGGGGAAAACTCCCATTGAATTCAGTGGTGCAAGATCAGGCCTTGAGTGGGTGCATGTGAAACTAGTGAGAAGTTGGGGCCCAATTCTGTGATCTCTCACTCACTCAAATGGTCTTCACTGATTCACACTCTATGAAGTTCAGAGCAGAAGGGAAAATTGTGATAAGGCCCTGACTTTATAAGGCCAGAAGGGACCATTTTCATCGTCTAATCTGACCTCCTGAATAGCACAGGCCATATGATTTCCCTGAATCAATGCTTGTTTGAATAGAGCAGCTCTGAGGAAAACATCAATTTTCATTTAAAAACCGCCAGTGATGGTGACTCCACCATACCTGCCACGTGGCCTTGGACATGATGCTTCATTTTTCTATATCTCTGTTGCCCAGCTTTTAGGCAATAAGCTCTTTGGGGCAGGGACTGTTTCAACAGTACCTAGCACAATGGAGACCTGACCTTGGTTACGGTCTATAAGCACTAATGCAGTATAATAAATACCATATATCACTATGAATTAACTGTTGGCAAAACTGACTTTTTAATGGTGAACTCTGTCTATAGGGTGATAATATTGAGCTAGCTTAACTACTTTAATATTACCACAGCATTGGTTGACTTCTACACACAGTGTTTAAATGGTTCATGGGGAACACTGCAGATGATATGTCAACGTCATCTCATTATCCTAGGCGAAACTGGAAGGGTTTCCAGGGTGGGCAATGTAGTTAGATCTGCTGTGGAAATTTGGTTCAAGCTGGTAATACTAAGGAAGAAGTCTTATTATGTAGCATGCGTAGGGGTTATTTTCCTTTCATCCCTCCCTCATTCGACCCTTCCAGTTGTCAGCATCCACAGCATCAGACATTATCTTTCTACTTTTAAAATGTCATTTCCTCTGGACCTGCAAAGGGAAAATTTTGTTCCCAGCCAAGTGGTTGAACTATAGCAGGGCACTCGCATTCTTTAACAGGTTGACAACATAATCAGACTAGCCCTGTCAAGGTTTATTTATTGCTGATGATTATGCTATCTTCCCTTCTACTTTCACCTCACATGCCGTTCACTCCTGGTTGCCATAGAGATGCTACATAGTATTAGTCTAACTTTAGGGTAGCCTTGTAACCTCGCATATTTTAAAATACTTTATGTTCCCTAGCAACTAGGCTGAATATCTAAATATTTCAGCTGTGCTCCCAGGCACTTGATTTGCCATCCCCTGAGCACAGAACTTTTCTGGGTCTGTTAGGTCCTGGTATGAAGGCTACGGACAAGCTGATCCTGCAACTTCTACTTGCATGTGCAAACCATACTCACCTGAGTGATCCTATTAGCATTCAGTGGGGCTACCTGTATCATTGGGATTATTCACATCACTAAGGGTTCTGGGCTCCAGCCCTACGATTTTATGGTACATTTAGATGTACACATCAATCTCTTTACATGTTACAAGAAAGAACAACTCTGGCTAAGAAGATCAGTGCATAGAATTTCAAGTATTTTGCAGAGACAAAAATATAGAAAAACATGGATTTGACTGGACAGTAGAATGTACATCCTGATCCTGAGCAGAGTTTAAAAACTCAGTCTCTGGAATCCATGATTTTACTGTAATATGTTTTATTAATTATTTGTCTAGCTAAGAGAATTGCAAATGATATTAAACATTTTAGGACATTGGCTGTAAATTCCTCCCAGAAAATTGCCTTCAATGGAGTTACACCTCTGGTGTTATCTGGATTGGTGATCTGCTAGGTCCTTGACTCTTGGAGCCAGCTTTACCCTGCTCTGCTGTAATAGCCCCTTCTCCCAGGCTGTTCATGCACAGCCTCTGGCATGTAAGCTGCTCCCAGCTATGTGAGCGAACACTTTTGGCCAGCCGCTGCCTGGACTGTGCAACCAATTGACACTAGCCAATATCTCCAGTCCCAGGCACAATCCTAGGAACCTCCATCTTGCAGTGCCCAGTTATGCCCGCTGGACGCTGCAAACTTATGAGTTCATCAATTTAACAAAGAAATTGATATGTACCAGGCTTGTTTCCCAAGGCAAGTCTCTGACATGCTTCAAACCAAACCCACTTTCAGGTAGAACAAACAAACAAATTTATTAACTACAAAGAGATAGATTTTAAGTGATAAGATAAAGCCCAAGTCAGATTCTCAAATGAAATAAGCAAAATGCATTCTAAACTGAGCTTAACACTTTCAGGGCCTTTAGAAACTTAGATGCTTCTCACCACAGGCTGGCTGGTTGCCTTTGATCAGCGCTTCAGTCGCTTGGTGGTGGTGTCTGTAGATGGAGGTGGAAGAGAAAGTGCATGGCAAATGTCTCTCCCTTTGATCATATTCTTTCTTTCTTTAGTTTTGGCTCCACCACCCCCTTCAGAGTCAGGTGAGCATTACCTCATCACAGTCCTAAACTGACTCACTCAAGAGTCCAACAGATCCTTTGTTGCTGCCTAGGCCAGTGTCCTTTGTTCCTGTGAGGCTGGGCTGGGTTTGTCCTATACATGCCCTGATGATGTGTGAACTGCCCCTCTGCTCCTGGAGAGTTTTGTCTGGGCTTGTTTTAAGCCATGAGGACACATTTTCAGCCTCATAACTATATACATGAAATTACAGCCTATAACATTACTAGAAGAATGCTCAGTGCATCGTGAGCCTTCTGAAGACACCCACCATGACAAACTTTTCATTGGATACCACACTATCATATTATAAGGCTGAAGATGGGAGTGCAGGATGTTCCCCCAAGGTAACAGAGCATCACACGTATTATATGACTTTTCTGTGTTACGATAAAGGGTCAAGTCATCTTCTCTGCAGGAAAGGGGGCAGGAATCCCCCGAGTTCTAACTCTCAAAATTTCCTTCAGACTGCTCCTTTAGTTTGCATATTTGACCACGTACCTATGGCTCTCCATAAATATTTCCTTTCGAGTTACGTTGGGAAAGGCACCTGCACAGGAAGGCACCTGCACGGGCCAGCATTATATTACACAGGTAAATATAAAATTCACAGGGAGCTAATGCCATGGAGAGAGACTCATCCCTCTGCCTTTATCCCTCATGTTTGAGCTCCAACCCTTCCTGATGTGCAGAGTGCCTACCCCATGGTTCTCTCCTAGAGAAGCTTCTGCAGTCTTTGGAGGCATGAAGGAGCATGCCATGGAGACAATGCTCCCACTCTCCGGCAGGTTTGGGGGCTTTCTGAATCATTTTTCTCCTCTCAGGTCCAAGCAGGAGGGAAGCATGCAGTCTTGCAACTTTCAGCATTAAGTGGTATCTTTTCAGATGAGTAGCTCATGTGTTTTTGCCAGCACTACTTGATGGGTCTCATGCTTTCTCTTCTTGGGGAGGGTTCAGGGCACCATTTCTTGCCCCTGAACTGGGGTATTAACTGCCCAACTAGTGTCCTAGAGGAGGGGAGTGGAGAGGGAGGGTCCCAGCCCAGGTGCCCTAGGAATAGCGGTAAACTGCTTGAACTAGCGGTTCCTTCCCCTGGGCTACTTCCCTCTCCTTCCCTTCAGCTTGTGGGGCTTCCTGCCCTCCCTCTACACAAACCAGGTGTCCCTTTACCTAGGGTCTTGGTCTTCTTAGCCCACCGCAGCACTTCTCTAAACTCTTCTCTGCTTCCCTACAAACTGATCTGCTACAACACCAATCCACTCTGCTTTGACTCCTTCCCTTGTCTGATTGAAGCAGGGGGGTTTTATCAGGTGACTGGCTTCAGGTGCTTTAACTGGCTTCAGGTGCTTTAATCAATCTATAGCAAACTTTCTTCCCTCTACAGGGAATAAGGCTCCCTTTTAACACTCTCCTGCTGCCCTCTGGCCATGCTGTATCACACTCCAAATTGCCAGACTTAGTGCCTGATCTTGCACCACTGAAGTCAATGAGAGCTGCACCATTGATTCCAATGGCTGCATGATCAATTCTTGAACAATTCAGAGCTCATTGAAATTTTTTTGATCAAAGACTTTTTCCATTGCAAAAAAGTCTAGTTTAGAAATTGACTTTTTGTGTATGAAAAATTACTGACATTATCAACCTTTTCTCCTTTTCATTCATTTTAAACTTGAAATTGCTATTGAAACCATGATGGGTACTAAAACCACCAGGTAAGTAAATTTAAACAAATCAGAAGCACTGAAATGGTTATAGAAATGATAGCAGATTTCTTTTTTAACCAAGCTTTCAGTAAATAGAAAAAGTCTCTCAACATTTAGAGAAATAGTGCAATAAAAAGTTTAGGAAAATATTCTGTGAAAAACCAAAATGGGTGCATTTTGAACTCTGAAGATGGCAAACAAACTTGAAAATTTTCGTTTTTGACCACCTTTCTCTTTTCTTTTGGTGCAAAACCTAAAGTGCAACATTCATCTGCAGCTACTGTAAGCCCAGAATGTTGTGTAAAAGCATTCGTGAGGAACTAAATGCATTAGGAAAATTCAAGTAACTCCAAAAAACCAGATGTTTTTATTCCAGTGATCTTGGATATCAGCTGTCTGCATCTATAGTCTGCTTCCCCATAAGACTGTTGTTTTGTCAATGAAGATTAGTACAGAATGTAATGAAGCTACATTTATGTAGTCCAAGTATCTTCACATTCAGAGCTTAACAGGCTGGTGAGCTCAGGAGTAGCAATTTCAGGGGATTGTGAGGCCCACAGAAAGGGTTAGCAACTGGTGGAGGAGGAGAAAGGGGAACGTGAGCTGACAGGGAGTTCTTAAAATAAAAACAATAACAATCAAGTTTTTTCTACTTTATTTTTTAAAGGCCTATATATCGCCCTTGGGCTAATTTAATATAAGATGAGAAGCTCTGAGAAAAAACAAACTGTTAAATGCAAAGTATTCCCAAAGGGAACCAATTTGGGTATTGGCTAGATATGCCCCACACTGGCAGGGAGGGGGATAACAAGGGTCTGTGGACACAATTGACCTCACCCTGCTACCTCTGCAGGTGTTGTCAGGAGTGGAGCGGGGACTTAAAAGGAAGAGGCCCAACTCAGTCAGGAGTCAGAGTAGCAACCATGTTAGTCTGTATTCGCAAAAAGAAAAGGAGTACTTGTGGCACCTTAGAGACTAACAAATTTATTAGAGCATAAGCTTTCATGAGCTACAGCTCACTTCATCGGATGCATTTGATGGAAAAAACAGAGGGGAGATTGATATACACACACAGAGAACATGAAACAATGGGTTTATCATACACACTGTAAGGAGAGTGATCACTTAAGATAAGCCATCACCAGCAGCAGGGGGGGGAAAGGAGGAAAACCTTTCATGGTGACAAGCAAGGTAGGCTATTTCCAGCAGTTAACAAGAATATCTGAGGAACAGTGGGGGGTGGGGTGGGGTGGGGTGGGGGGGAGAAATAACATGGGGAAATAGTTTTACTTTGTGTAATGACTCATCCATTCCCAGTCTCTATTCAAGCCTAAGTTAATTGTATCCAGTTTGCAAATTAATTCCAATTCAGCAGTCTCTCGTTGGAGTCTGTTTTTGAAGCTTTTTTGCTGAAGGATAGCCACTCTTAGGTCTGTAATCGAGTGACCAGAGAGATTGAAGTGTTCTCCAACTGGTTTTTGAATGTTATAATTCTTGACGTCTGATTTGTGTCCATTCATTCTTTTATGTAGAGACTGTCCAGTTTGACCAATGTACATGGCAGAGGGGCATTGCTGGCACATGATGGCATATATCACATTGGTAGATGCGCAGGTGAACGAGCCTCTGATAGTGTGGCTGATGTGATTAGGCCCTATGATGGTATCCCCTGAATCGATATGTGGACAGAGTTGGCAACGGGCTTTGTTGCAAGGATAGATTCCTGGGTTGGTGGTTCTGTTGTGTGGTGTGTGGTTGCTGGTGAGTATTTGCTTCAGACTGGGGGGCTGTCTGTAAGCAAGGACTGGCCTGTCTCCCAAGATCTGTGAGAGTGAGGGGTCGTCCTTCAGGATAGGTTGTAGATCCTTGATGATGTGTTGGAGAGGTTTTCGTTGGGGGCTGAAGGTGATGGCTAGTGGCGTTCTGTTATTTTCTTTGTTGGGCCTGTCCTGTAGTAGGTGACGTCTGGGTACTCTTCTGGCTCTGTCAATCTGTATCTTCACTTCAGCAGGTGGGTATTGTAGTTGTAGGAATGCATGATAGAGATCTTGTAGGTGTTTGTCTCTGTCTGAGGGGTTGGAGCAAATGCGGTTATATCGTAGAGCTTGGCTGTAGACAATGGATCGTGTGGTATGATCTGAATGAAAGCTAGAGGCATGTAGGTAGGAATAGCGGTCAGTAGGTTTCCGATATAGGGTGGTGTTTATGTGACCATCGCTTATTAGCACCGTAGTGTCCAGGAAGTGGATCTCTTGTGTGGACTGGTCCAGGCTGAGGTTGATGGTGGGATGGAAATTGTTGAAATCCTGGTGGAATTCCTCAAGGGCTTCTTTTCCATGGGTCCAGATGATGAAGATGTCATCAATGTAGCGCAAGTAGAGTAGGGGCATTAGGAGACGAGAGCTGAGGAAGCATTGTTCTAAGTCAGCCATAAAAATGTTGGCATATTGTGGGGCCATGCGGGTACCCATCGCAGTGCCGCTGACTTGAAGGTATACATTGTCCCCAAATGTGAAATAGTTATGGGTGAGGACAAAGTCACAAAGTTCAGCCACCAGGTTAGCCATGACATTATCGGGGATACTGTTCCTGATGGCTTGTAGCCCATCTTTGTGTGGAATGTTGGTGTAGAGGGCTTCTACATCCATAGTGGCTAGGATGGTGTTTTTAGGAAGATCACCAATGGACTGTAGTTTCCTCAGGAAGTCAGTGGTGTCTCAAAGATAGCTGGGAGTGCTGGTAACGTAGGGCCTGAGGAGGGAGTCTACATAGCCAGACAATCCTGCTGTCAGGGTGCCAATGCCTGAGATGATGGGGTGTCCAGGATTTCCAGGTTTATGGATCTTGGGTAGCAAATAGAATACCCCAGGTCGGGGTTCTAGGGGTGTGTCTGTGCAGATTTGTTCTTGTGCTTTTTCAGGGAGTTTCTTGAGCAAATACTGTAGTTTCTTTTGGTAACTCTCAGTGGGATCAGAGGGTAATGGCTTGTAGAAAGTGGTGTTGGAGAGCTGCCTAGTAGTCTCTTGTTCATACTCCGACCTAGTCATGATGACGACAGCACCTTCTTTGTCAGCCTTTTTGATTATGATGTCAGAGTTGTTTCTGAGGCTGTGGATGGCATTGTGTTATGCATGGCTGAGGTTATGGGGCAAGCGATGCTGCTTTTCCACAATTTCAGCTCGTGCATGTCGGCAGAAGCACTCTATGTAGAAGTCCAGGCTGCTGTTTCGACCTTCAGGAGGAGTCCACCCAGAATCCTTCTTTTTGTAGTGTTGGTAGAAAGGTCTTTGTGGGTTAATATGTTGGTCAGAGGTGTGTTGGAAATATTCCTTGAGTCAGAGATGTAGAAAATAGGATTCTAGGTCACCACAGAACTGTATCATTTCGTGGGGGTGGTGGGGCAAAAGGAGAGGCCCCGAGATAGGACAGATTCTTCTGCTGTTTCTTTCAGTCAGGAGTGACCAGGAAGCAAAGAAGAGCATTGCTTCTTCATTGGTGAGGGAAGCCTGATTGCAGCCAAGAGCCTGGGACAGCTTGTTACCAGTGATGGGATAGGTAGGCCCAGGAATGCTGACCAAAAAGACTGGCTGCACAGGGACAAGCCCTGAGCTGATGGGTGGGGTTCTGCTAAAGACTTCTCAGGCAACCCAGAGGTTTGAATTTATTGTTTTTTTTCCTTTTGGATTGTAGTTAGCCCCAAAATAAAGATGCTGAGAATAAAATTAATCAAGGAACCAAAGAAAAGTTCTTGAATTAGCTATATATCAACGCCAGGAGCCTGGGTAACTAATACACAAGAGGAATTGGAATTGCTCATTTTTGAGCATAAATTTGATCTAGTTGGTATGACTGAAACCTGGAGGGATGATTCACATTATTAAAATCAATGGTTATAACCTATTTAGGAAGGACTGAGTGGGCAAAAGGAGAGAGGGAGTGGCGCTCTACATCAAAAATGGCATTACCTGTTTCTGACTCTCTGGAGGAGAGGAAAATGATTGTGAAAGCTTATGGATCAGTGTCCTAGCAGGTAAATCACATGGGGTATTAGTGCCTGTTACACACCACCAAATCACAGTAAGCAACAGGATGACTGCTTCCTTTTGCACATTTCTATAATGTGTAGGAATAAAAGCTGTGTGATGATGGGGAACTTCAGTTTGAGTGACATACACTGGATGTCACATGCTGCCAGTGCTAAAACATCTTTGGAATTTCTAAATATTATAGATGACAATTTCCTAACTCAAAAAGTGTTTCATCCAACATGAGGGAATTCTATATTAGACCTTGTCTTGACAAAAAGAGGAACTGATCACAGGAATAAAAAATAATGGTAGTTTAGATAAAAGTGATCATGTCTTGTTGGCATTTATAATGTGTAAGGACAGTAAGTTGAAAATAGATTGCTCTACACACTGCTGGATGGCGCCACCAACTGGCAGTTCTGGGGATTAGCTCGGTCAGGCTGATGCCCCTTCCAGCAGTTACATCCCATCAGTTTCACCTATGTAGCCACTCTCACTCCCAGGAGCCGCAGCTGCCCGCTTGTGAGGTGGGGAGCATGTTCCTGGTCTCCAGCAGAATCAGGCAGTCTTCTGCTTCCCAGTGCCATTCCTGCAGTGGCTGTCAAGGGAACCCGGGTCCACCCTCTACTCCAGGTTCCAGCTCAGGGTCCCTCTACACAACAGCCAAGCTCTGTTCCCTTCACCTTGCTGCCTTTCCTGAGCTGCTTCCACATCTCCTGGCCCTCCCCACTCTTCTGGAGTTGCCAATCTCATCACTCCCTCATCTTAGCAAGTAACTTTATACAACTCATCTCTGCAGCTCCCAAACAAACCTCCCTTTCCCCACAGAGTGACTGCAGACTCCTTCCCTGCAGCCCCCTCTGGTTCCCATATCTTGTCTTTTGTAGAAGCTCCACCTGTCCTTCATGGGTGAGCTTCTCTCTAATTAGTTGCCTCTAGCCTAATTAGCTGACTGGGCTCATCTGGCCTAATTCAGCTCTTGCAGGGCCAATGTGGACAGCACACCCCATCACAAAGCCAAATCAGCTGAGATGAAGAACTTAGTCATTTTTTATTTTCTTTGGAGGAAAACAGACAGTATTAGGGAGAGCAAAAGTCTAGTTCCACAATCTTAGAAAGTCGTCAAACATTATGTGTTCAGTCTGGCAAAAGAAGTAACAGTATTTCTTTTATACTGTTGCATAAATAGGGGTTTGATAAATATCTCTGGCTTCTTATTAAATATGTCCTTTATAAGTTGCTACTTACACACTTGAAGTCTTAAAACACAAGAACACTCACAATTACACAATAAAACAAGGTTCTCAATATCGCAGCTGGACTCTCACTTCACTTTGTTCTTATATCTCACTGACTGGCTGGCAATGTCTTGCTGTTATATACCTGCGAGGGCATAAGTGACAACATTTTAGGAGGCTCAAGGAAAATGTAGTTCTCAGAAAGTCTGGAAAGTTCAATGAGATTTTTACAAAGGTCCAGAACATTCCAGGAGGTTAGTGAAAAATGAATCCATATATGGCATACCTGAAACACATTACTTCAAACATTCCCTTTGTGTTGCTAACAAAAACTGCACCCTAAGCCCAATGCCCCTGAAACCAGGCACCCAGGTGGTCGCCTGGGTCGTCTGCCCCTAAATCTGGCCCTGTGTACAGCCCCTTGTGGACATCAGGATTTTTTTAACATGGGTTATGAGGGTAGACTCTGGTCCACATTCTGGTTTCCTCTTAAATGGTCACAAAATTAGAGAATGGTTTAGGAAAAAAACAATCCAAACCTAAGCCCATCCTGTTCAAGGTCCTTAGTTTTTAATCAATGATAAGTAGGCTGTTGTAGGTCAAGGAGAAGGGACAAAGGACAGGGTTGCCATAGGACCAAACTATCTCTGGATCCCAGAATTCTGGCAATCTGCTGAAATGGCAACTGTCTTTAACTCTGGTGAATTTCAGGGCCTTGCTTTCTCTGTTTTCTCTGACTTGAAGAAGGTCCAGAACAAGCAAGATTTTAAGACAGCAACTGTCCAGCACCAAGAAGAGTAAAAGTCAGAATGAGTGGAAGGTATTAATAGGTATATGGAATACATCCACTCTTTTGAGGTGTGGGAGAAAAGGTGTACTCATTTATTGGAAACTGAGACTGCTTAAGAAAATGGCTGAGATTATGCAGATTGAGTTGCTCAGTCATTAGGTCAAATGAGTTGCAATTGATTAATGGGTTATGGTGCCATAAAGTTTCAAGGCATTGTACCTGATGAGTAGTGTACTAACTTGTAAAATTATCACTGCCCCCATTAAAATCCCCCAAAGAGGCCTATTGGGGTTTACAAAAATGGAGGAAGAGATTTGTGTCATGACCCACAGGTCTTGGACCTAGGCCTGCAAGGTTCATGGGAAAAAGCCATGTTCCATCCCTCCATCTGGTAGCCTGCTGACAATAGATGACCTAGGACCACGAAGCTCAGCCCTATTGCGTGGCTCCATCCCAGAGGTTCATTGGTGGAGTTCCAGAGTGTCTGATTGGCCTGCTAGCCCTACTTAAGCTAGCAACAGGAAATGGGAAGCTCTCTAAGCAACTGGGTTCCACCCTGCTCTGTGTACATTGTGCTTCCTACTACCTGCTACCCACTCCTGCTTCTCTGGCTTGATTTCCTGGCATTCTAACCCAGCTTGACTCCTGGCTTCTGACTTATAGATCCCAACCTCCAGTTTGTCTCCTGCCTCTGACCCCCTAATATCCTGACCCAGTCTGACTCTGATTACTAACTCATGGTTCTGATCTCCAGTTTATCTTCTGCTGCTAATCTCCTGGTATCCTTGATGGTGGACTCTGGTTCCAACTACTAGGTTTGATTGCCCATGACCCAGCTGTGACAATTTGGGGGAAGAAGAGGATAGAGTATGAGAAGTATGGTAGAGGGGGAAAAAGTGCTGATAGGCACCCAAACTTTCCATAGCTTATCCCAACTGAGCCCTTAAATTTTATCTCTCAGTAATAAGAACCCAAGTCTATTGCATGTAAAGCAACTTAATTTTGGTTAGTTAATACTAGTCAAGCAAAGATCTCTACTTTTAATGGAAGTTTTTCAGTTGAATGTGCAACTAAGGTCATAAAAATCCACCTTTAACCTCTTAATTTTGCCTCCATAGATGATCTTTCTAATTTCAACTCTAGTTGGAAAGAAAGTTAAACATACTGTTTAAGCAATTAATTCATTGCACCAGATTCACATTTGCTGTAAGTGACTGAAACTCCACTGAGCTGAATGGAAATGCATTTGCTAACACCAGGTCTGAATTTGGGTCAATATATCATGTTTTGGCAGAGTATAATGTTCCATCATCAAGGAAGAAGACACGCAAAGGACCATGTAAATTGTATCTGTAACTCCACAGGTTTTAATACAGTTACACTGTATGTTAATGTACCCCTATGTTATGCTGTCATATACTGTATGTTAATGTACCCCTTATGCTATGTTGGGAGAAAAGGGTGAAACTACTAAAAAGTGGGCTAGTTAACAAATACTGAATTGTAGTTGGTAAAACTAATGAGAATCAGTGCAAGAACTGTACAAACTATTCCCAACCAAACCTCAAAATATGCTAAACTCATTTTGTTTTGTTCCAACTCAAAGACCAGAACAAGTTCATCAGAAGGCTGGCTAAAGTTTCATATCTTCCGATCCAGCTTGGGCCAGTTTTGAGTGAGTGTGGAATGGGATTTCTTATAAAGTCTTTTAAAATATCTCTTTCACTGGATTTAGCCAGGTTTACCATTAGGATGACTCCAGTGATTTTAATCTGATTAATGGGGTTACTTATGAATAAAATGGCAAAATAATAACATGGAAAATTTATTGTCAACAGGTGGACTCTGTGGCACATCTTTCCGTTTATCTTTCCATCAGCCTCAGCATTTTTCTTTTCTTGAAAAGAATCGTTTACCATTATAACCTAAGAACCCGCCTCTCTTCCAGAAAGCTATGGTGAAGCTTCTGCTCAAGAGGCCGTCTCTTGATGGTGGCAGTCTTGCTAAGGGTAGATCATTATCTAATTTCTTTCCTTTTTTGGGGTGGAGGAGGAGAAAGGAAGGGAGAAAGGTCATTGAAGAGATTGGATCAAGGCAACTCTTTGGGATCCTAGCATCCTTAGATTATTCTGAGGCCAGTCTGTGGAGCTTTAGGCCTGGCTATCAAATAGAAAATGCATGGATTGCAATTAGTTGATCTTCTCTTAGTTATGGCTACAGCTAAAGCACATGTACTGATTTTATTGGGTATCTTAGGTAGCTTTGATACTGTTGACCACAAGATTTTGTTCACACATCCACTGTCATTCACCAATCTGCATAGAGTCAGTGTGGACTACTGGCTAGAGCACTAGACTTAGAAGATCTGGATTCTGATTCTGGCCTGCTGGGTGACTTTGGGCAAGTTGCATCCCCTCTCTTTGCAAGAGTTTCCCCATCTGTAAGAAGGGGATAATGATACCTCCTTTGTAAAGTGCTTTGAGTTGCATGGCTGAAAAGGTCGAGGTACTGTTATTATCTGATGGCTCCGTGCATGCCTCTCTAGGAAGGCCAATTGTTCATCTTTGTGCAGTGTTGCAAAGCACTTTGGGAACCTCAGCTAAAAGTTACTATAAAATACAAAGTATAAAACAATAGGTCATCATCATTATTTCTTCCACATGTCTCACAGCCGAAATCAACTGTCTTCTCCACTTCAAAATTAGGTAAGGGAAGAGACAGAGATTAAAATAACAATAAATTCCAAGGTAACTGCTTCTTTTTAGATTTCCCAATGGCTTGTGTAGTCTCTTAAAAAAACATAGTTAGAAGACCAAAAAAAGCACCACCATTGCTAAACAACAAAATAAAAGAAGTCATTGGAGGCAAAAAGGCATCCTTTAAAAATTGGAAATCAAATCCTACTGAGAAAGGAGGATAAATTGTGGCAATTGAAATGTAAAAATATAATTAGGCAGGCCAAAAAAAGAATTTGAAGACCAATTAGCAAAAGATTAAAAAACTAACGGCAAAACTTTTTTTATGTACATGAACCAGTGGGGCCACTGGATGATGGAGGTGCTAAAGGAACATTCAAGGAAGCTAACGCCATTGCAGAGAAACTAAATGAATTTTTGCATTGGTCTTTACTGTCACAAATGTAAGGGAGATTCCTACACTGGAGCCATTCTTTTTAGATGACAAATCTGAAAAACTGTTCCAGATTGAGGTGTCATTAGAGGAGGTTTGGGAACAAATTGATAAATTAAACAGTAATAAGTCATCAGGACCAGATGGTGTTCAACCAGGGGTGCTGGGGGTGCAGCAGCACCCGTTGGCTTGAAGTGGTTTCCATCATATAGGGTTTACAGTTTGGTTCAATGGCTCTCAGCATTCCCACTGTTCAAATTGTTCCAGCACCCCTATATTCAACCAAGAGCTCTGAAGGAACTCAAATATGAAATTGCAGAACTACTAACTGTGGTATGTAACCTATCATTTAAATCAGCTTCTGTACCAAATGACTGGATGATAGCTAATGTGACACCATTTTTTACAGAAAGCTCCAGAGGCGATCCCAGAAAGTACAAGCTGGTAAGCCTGACTTCAGTACCAGGAAAACTGGTAGAAACTATAGTAAGGAACAGAATGATCAGACATAGATGAACACAATTTCTTTGGGAAGAATCAACATGGCTTTTGTAAAGGGAAATCATGCCTCACCAATCTGTTAGAATTCTCTGAGGGGGTCAACAAACATGTCGACAAGGGTGATCCAGTGGATATAGTATACTTGGGTTTTTAGAAAGTCTTTGGTAATGTCCCTCAACAAAGGCTCTTAATCAAAGTAAGTGGACATGGGATAAAAGGAAGGGTCCTCTTATGGATCAGTAACTAGTTAAAAGATAGGAAACAACGGGTAGGAATAAATGGTGAGTTTTCAGAGAGAGAGAGAGTTAAATAGTGCTGTCCCCCAGGGATCTGTAGTAAAACCAACGCTATTCAACATATTCCTAAATGATCTGGAAAAAAGGGGTAAACAATGAGGTTGTAAGATTACTCAAGCTAGTCAAGTCCAATGCTGACTGCAAAGAGTTACAAAGGGATCTCAGAAAACTGTGTGACTGGGCAACAAAATGGCAGATGAAATTCAGTTTTTAGAGTGCAAAGTAATGCGCATTGGAAAACATAATCCCAACTATACATATAAAACAATGGAGTCTAAATTAGCTGTTACTACTCAAGAAAGAGATCTTGGAGTCATTGTGGATAGTTCTCTGAAAACATCCGCTCAATGTGCAGGAACCATTAGGGAAGGGAAAGATAATTAGACTGAAAATATCATAATGCCCTTATATAAATCTATGGTACACCCACATCTTGAATACTATGTGCAGATCAGGTCATACCATCTCAGAAAAGATATATTAGAATTGGAAAAGGTACAGAGAAGGGCAACAAAAATTATTAGGGGTATGGAACAGTTTCCATATGAAGAAAGACTAAAAAGACGGGAACTTTTCAGCTTGGAAAAGAGATGACTAAGAGGCGATATGGTAGAGGTCTATAAAACCTTGACTGGTGTGGAGAAAATTAATAAGGAAATCCTATTTATTTCTTCACATAACACAAGAACTAGGGGTCACCAAATGAAATTAAGAGGCAGAAGATTTAAAACAAACAAAAGGAAGTACTTCACACAATGCACAGATAACCTATGGAACTCATTGCTGGGGGATGTTGTGAAGGTCAAAACCTATAAAAAGATTTTAAAAAGAACTATCTAAGTTCAGGCAGGATAGGTCCATCAATGGCTATTAGCCAGGATGGTCAGAGATACAATCCCATGTTGTGTGTGTCCCTAGTGACTGTTAGCCAGAAACTGGAAGTGGATGACAGGCAATAGATCACTCAGTGATTGCCTGTTCTGTTCATTCCCTCTGAAGCACCTGGCATTGGCCACTTGGATACTAGGCTAGATGGACCATTACTCTGATCCAATATGGCTGTTCTTATGTTCTCTATGTCTTACATTATAACTTTCTTAGGGCAAGAGTTAAATTAAAGGACATACTTTAATTTTTGCAAGACTGGGAGCTCTGATTGTATCTTGTATAGTGCTGAGTAAATAGTCAGTGCTTATTTTAAAAAGAAACTGTGACTATAAGTCTATTAAGATACTATGAGTACTTGTGGCACCTTAGAGACTAACAAATTTATTAGAGCATAAGCTTTCGTGAGCTACAGTTCACTTCATCGCATCCGATGAAGTGAGCTGTAGCTCACGAAAGCTTATGCTCTAATAAATTTGTTAGTCTCTAAGGTGCCACAAGTACTCCTTTTCTTTTTGCGAATACAGACTAACACGGCTGCTACTCTGAAACTTAAGATACTATGACATTGATGCTGACTTTATTTTCTATTTTCAATAATGGTGTAAAGTTACCCTTCTAATCCATCCAAAAGAACCATATGATCTGGCCATGGTCTTTTAGAGTCATAGACTCTAAAGCCAGAGGGGGCCATTACGATCATGTAATCTGACTTCCTGTATAATAAAGGCTGTCGAATTTCCCCCAGAAGATATCTAATCTCCATTGAATCAACGGAGAGACACAAAGTTAAGAGTAAGGTGAATTGGGATCTGTTTGCTCAGAAGCTGCACAGGGTTAAGCTGCACTGTGGTGTGGACAGGAGCACTAGCTGTCCAGTGGCCCTTTTTCTGTAGTTCCCAACCAAACAGACCAGACAAATACCACCTCTGGAAACAAATCTTCTCTGTAATACTTTCCCGTTGTTATAAATAAAGTAAATGGGAGCACTATTTTCTCAGCTCTGTGTTCTTACTGCCAGGAGCACAACCACCTATTTATCTTCCCAGGAGACCATTTACTTTCTTAGTGACTGCCTTTCTATTTATATAAAATCTCTGCTTGGTAAATGAATGTTTTATTCATTTCCCAAGAATGGGTCAGCACTTCTTCTTGGCACAGTTTCCATCTGCTGCTGGATTCATTGTATCAGCTAATCATTAAAGTCAGACAGGGATGGTTTTCTTCAAGATCCCATGACTCTCTCATTGTAAAGCAGAGAAGGAAGTTTACTAGTGTCTAGGATAGTCAGTAGCTCATTCCATAACATCCTTGGGGTAGCCCTGGGAGACGTTTCTGTAAATATTTTGTGATTTAAAGTTTGCTTCTGTTAGAGAGAGGAAAAAGGAAAGACAGCTTGAACTGTCTATCAAATGAAGAGTTTTGTATAACACACTGGATTTATGGTAGTCATTCTTCACATTGCTTTATTCTGTTTGTAAAAGTAGCTAGTTAGCCTGATTCTGATCTCAGAGTATTTACACTAGTGCTAAATAAGAATCAGGCCCAATCAACCTATTGTCCCTATTTAGATTGTTCTAGGTGGAAGCATTTCTATAAATAATGTAAGAGGACATCACACTGCCATCTTAGTGAATCATCAGTCAGCCATTCTATTGGCCTAGTGGCTAATCCGCCACTGGACCAATGGGGCCCGTGCCCAGGGGCCCCAGTCAACTGGGGGGGTGGCCCCACAAAATGGGTTCCCCAGTGCCCTGACCCGCCCTGCCCACCCAGCGCTCCTGCTGTGGTGAGGGGGTTTCCCTACTCCCCGGCAGGAGCCCCAGGTGAACAGAGCCCAGCAAGTCTCCACACCCCAACCCCGTTCCCTGGCAGGGGCACCGGGGTTGGGAGGGTTGCAGATGGAAGATGTGGGGAGGGGCTTCCACTTGCTCTGGCCCAGGGCCCCACAAAAAGGTAATCCACCTCTGTGTTAGCCAAAGGCCCTAGGGGAGTTCAGATTTTCACATTCACTATCTAATACTTGCACAAAATGCTGTGCAAATTGGTTTGTATGTTTTTAGCCAGGGTGAGGGGCAAGACAAAAGACTATACACAGTCTGTCTCTCAGTTACTCACAAGCCATTTTTTGTCTCAGGTACTCAAAAATCAATGTGAGTTAGCCACCTAGCCTGCTTAAGAGCTTTTGTAAACCCCGTCAGGCACCTGTCCCTAAAGGTAGAGTTACATCTGCCCTTTAACTGGAATGACAAATAGTTATTTACCCTCTCAGGCCTCATTGGCCTCCCAGCAGTTACACTGGGCCTATTCCTGAGATTGCTGTCTGAGCACCTTCACTGAGACTTCAGAGGGAGCTGAGGGGACTCAGCACTCTGCAAGATGGAGCCTTTAATTACATATGTAAGTATAGACCTCTCTTTCCTACCACAGTCACTTTCTCACACTGTTCCTATTAAAATTCTCCATTAATTAATTCCAACCAAATTTTAGTGCCATCTTTCTCCCCAGGGTGTTTTTAGATCCTTCTCATGTCGTCTCTGATGTCATATTTTCTTCTTCCTCATTCTGTTCTCCAAATATTTCCTTGGCTGCTTCAATCAGTTCTGGCCCCATTAATTGGATGCAGTCATCACCAGTTCCATTTGGATTTCCATGATAGCCTCCTATAAGCTGAAATAACCTTTCTAAAATATGAGCAATTTTGACATCGTTTCATATCAAATTCCATCTAACATTCACCAAAACATTAATACTGAATACATGGTGCCAGTCTCCCTGTGTCATATGTCTTATAAATGTCTTCTACACTTCATCCAGTTTAGTTTGTTTGGCACTAATTATCCCCACATCAGGGCACTTTAGTTCTTTTTGTATTTTATTCTTCTTACCAGTGAAAGAGAAATGCATTTTTTTCTGTTCTTTTGATACTTATGAAATCAAAGTAAATGCCAGGTCATTTATTGATGGCTATACATAACCCCACAAGAAAGCACAAACAACATATAGGGCATGATTTGTAGTGACAGGCTGTGTTCTGGGATTGCATTTTTGTGCCCAGGTGGGATTTTCTGGAAGTGACGTAGGAGCACTGACTTGCAACGGGATTTGTGCTCCTAAATCATGTAGGTATTTTTGGCCCAATGGTTTGGTGGGTTTAAACTATCATTTCCAAGCATGCTGGCCCAGATCCTCATAGGTATTTAGGAATCTAACTTCCATTGATTGATACCTATTAAACATATTTGAGGCTCTGGGCTGCCATATCTGCGGAGACCATTATTTCAGGGAATAATAGTGTAGCAGAGCTGGCAACATAACATTTCACTGGTGGGATGGACACCTTTCAATAGGTATATAAATTTCCTAGTAGGCGAGTGCAGGAGCATAAGCAGAGTGTGTTTGTCCCCCTCTAGTGGTGGCTGAGTCACAGATAGAGGTAGGTGCACACACAAACCGATGAAAATATATTTTAATTGATAATAGAAATTTATAGGTAGTAGTATATTTTGTATATACTTAGTATATTTTGACAAGAAATATTGACAAGTCGAGTTTTAACGGTTATAAAGTCTTAAGTCTTTGAATGTCAACGTTTGCACTAATTAAATAATTGCCTGACCCTGCATATTTTCCAACAATTATGAAAATATAAATCAATACAAATAAAAATGCTTGAAATTAAACATGAATATTCATTGAAATTTTGAATTGAAATTCTGTCAAGCCTGCCAATAAATCAATGTCCCTCATTGTGAGACCTGTTCCGATGCTCAGGGATTAGAGGCCCGATGTTGATCCAATTGAAGCAAAAGTTTGAGTGTGGGGGGGATTTTCCTTTCAACACTGTGGCTGGTATATGGTGGCAGTGGAAGGAATTACATATTCAGGACACAGAGCAGGGCTCATCTGTTATAAGATGGGTGTATCCAGGTGATTGCTTTGCTGTTATTACAGACGGGCTGGGGTGGTGGGGTCTCAGTCTTTCTCGTCTTCTGTTTCTATGAGTTGCAGCATCAGGTTTGGTGAAGACATTAAATAAATTATGTGGCTCAGCTCCAAATCTCATAGCCTGGAGGAGGAAAACATCTGAAGCTGGAGGTTCCACATCAGTGTACTTTCTATTCCAGAGCAGCTCTTGGCGCTTCAGTGTACTGTGAAACTGAAACACTATAAAAGCAGAGGCCAGGTAGGAAAAGGGATACATCATACAATACTACACTTCATTTTTTACAGGAGCTCAATAGGCACCGTGCCTAGTTTTATTTGTCGATAAAAGATGGCCACAATGGAAATCAATGCCAATAATACATCTTTCAGCCAGATCTTCAGAGGAGGCCAAATTCCATCCCTTGCAACTTTAATAGTATTGTATCGGAGATTAGTTCTGCCCAATCGGTTTATTATTCATTGTTCTTGCCAAGAGTGCACCCTTTGCTAAAACATGAAAATCATGTGTTGTCTGTCATTGCAATGAGATTGGCACAAATCACATCACAAAGCCAATGAAAAGAAATATTTAATAGAAGAGACTTGTAGTAGATTTATGGTATGCTTTAAAAATAAACACCTTTAAATAATGGCCTGTGACATTAGCCCAATAAAAGCGGATGTGTGTGTGGGGGGAGGGTGGTAGATGGCTTAGGTGTATATGGGTACAACAGAGCAGGGAAGATAATCCCAAGCAGCAACCTTCCTTACATACAACTGAGGGGCTAAGATAATTAATGAAGCAAATTTAGGCCTGCTGGTTCTGCAAACCCAGTTGCTCCTGCTTAACTTTAAGCACATGAGCAGGCTCACTGAAGTCAATAGAATGACTCATTTGCCTAAACTGTAGCACATGCCTATGTGTTTGCAGGATTGGGACCATCGCTGTGAGCTTACTTAACCATAATACAATCTTTAACTATGGTTATGTGCCAGAGGGCAGTGCTAAGGCTGAGCTAACCTCAGCTTATTTATTTATTTTGCAGATAAGCTATCATGTATTCCTCTCTGGCATTGCTCAGGCCCCCTTTGTTCTGCTAGTGTTCCCAGCCTCAATGGTCTGGTTGTTCGCTTTGCACACCTCTTCTTGCTTTCTTCTGCATTGCCCATTGTCCTTAGAATGCCCTCCCCAAACTGATATGCAAGACTGTTCTGCATTTCAGACCTATTTCTGCAGCAACAACTATGAGAAAAAGTTGCCAGTGTAGGAAGGCTTAGCTGAGGGAGCGGGGGAAGTTGATACTTCTTTACCTGTTTGTGTAATACGAAAGAATTCAAATGTATACGAAAGAATTCAAATGTACATACAACTGTATCTGTTTGATTTTCTCCATTTCCTTCCACACTTTCTATTCCTTGTCCTTTCTAGGTCTACAGTAACCAGGATCCAATAGATTTAGTTTGCTCATTGCAGCTTTGATTTCCCCTGAACAGTAATTACAGAGTACATGATTAGAAATTAGCTGTATTGTACCCAAATGGATAATTAACCTCACTGTTAAAAATGTACACCTATTTCCTGTATGAATTTGTCAAGCTTCAACTTCCAGCTAGTGAATTGTGTTATACCTTCCTCTGCTAGACTGAAGAGCCCATTTATAAAATATTTGTTCTTGATGTAGATACTTATAGACTGGAATCAAGTCACCTCTTAGCCTTCTCTTTGTTAAGCTAAATAGATTTAACTCCTTGTGTCTTTCACTATAAGGCAAGTTTTATATGCCTCTAACCATTCTTGTGGCTCTTTCCTGAATCTCTCCAATTTATCAATATCCTTCACAAATTGTAGACACCAGAATTGGACAAACTATTCCAGCAGTGGTCACATCAGTGCCAAATGCAGAGAACTTGATGGCTAGTTAGCAGCAGACATTTAACATGGGACCCCCTGCAACCAATTAAGTGCAGTTTGTGCAGCTGTAGTCTGCTCCCAGCCCTGCCCTCCATTTTCTCCACCTTCAGTCTTGCCCCTGAGGGAACCAAGGGCATGCCCTTGCTAGGAAAGGAGGAGCTGAATAGGTTTCCTTAAAGAACTGGTATTGTAAACTAGCCTTCATTCCGTGCCACCTGCATATTGTTTATGCCCAAGCATGTTTGATTCTTATGCAGACCCTGTAGCTTTGATTGTAGTCAATTGATCATTTTACACTAGAACAGCACTTCCAGCAGCATAGGAGCAGAAAACCCTCAAAAAAGCATTGATGATTTGGTCTCTCTAAGTCTCCCAAATCCAGAAGGGATTTAAAGACCTGCTGGGACATTAAGCTCTGTTCTACTCTAGGAGGGATCATAGAATCATAGGACTGGAAGGAACCTTAAGAGATCATCTAGTCCAGACCCTTAAACTCATGGCAGGACTAAGTATTATCTAGATCATCCCTGACAGGTGTTTGTCCAACCTGCTCTTAAAAATGTCCAAAGATGGAGATTCCACAACCTCCCTAGACAATTTATTCCAGTGCTTAATCACTCTGACAGTTAGTTAGGAAGCTTTTCCTAATGTCCAACCTAAACTTCCCTTGCTGCAATTTAAGCCCACTGCTTCTTGTCCTATCCTCAGAGGTTAAGAACAACAATTTTTCTCCCTCTTCCTTGTAACAATCTTTTATGTACTTGAAAACTGTTATCATGTTCCCTCTCAGTCTTCTCTTTTCCAGACTAAATAAACCCAATGTTTTCAATCTTCCCCCATAGGTCATAAAAAGAAAAGGAGTACCCGTGGCACCTTAGAGACTAACAAATTTATTAGAGCATAAGCTTTCGTGAGCTACAGCTCACTTCATCGGATGCATTTGGTGGAAAAAACAGAGGAGAGATTTATATATACACACACACACACACACACACACAGAGAACATGAAACAATGGGTTTATCATACACACTGTAAGGAGAGTGATCACTTAAGATAAGCCATCACCAGCAGCAGGGGGGGGAAAGGAGGAAAACCTTTCATGGTGACAAGCAAGGTAGGCTAATTCCAGCAGTTAACAAGAATATCAGAGGAACAGTGGGGGGTGGGGTGGGAGGGAGAAATACCATGGGGAAATAGTTTTACTTTGTGTAATGACTCATCCATTCCCAGTCTCTATTCAAGACTAAGTTAATTGTATCCAGTTTGCAAATTAATTCCAATTCAGCAGTCTCTCATTGGAGTCTGTTTTTGAAGCTTTTTTGTTGAAGTATAGCCACTCTTAGGTCTGTGATCGAGTGACCAGAGAGACTGAAGTGTTCTCCAACTGGTTTTTGAATGTTATAATTCTTGACGTCTGATTTGTGCCCATTCATTCTTTTACGTAGAGACTGTCCAGTTTGGCCAATGTACATGGCAGAGGGGCATCGCTGGCACATGATGGCATATATCACATTGGTAGATGCGCAGGTGAACGAGCCTCTGATAGTGTGGCTGATGTGATTAGGCCCTATGATGGTATCCCCTGAATAGATATGTGGACAGAGTTGGCAACGGGCTTTGTTGCAAGGATAGGTTCCTGGGTTAGTGGTTCTGTTGTGTGGTGTGTGGTTGCTGGTGAGTATTTGCTTCAGATTGGGGGGCTGTCTGTAAGCAAGGACTGGTCTGTCTCCCAAGATCTGTGAGAGTGATGGCTCGTCCTTCAGGATAGGTTGTAGATCCTTGATGATGCGTTGGAGAGGTTTTAGTTGGGGGCTGAAGGTGATGGCTAGTGGCGTTCTGTTGTTTTCTTTGTTGGGCCTGTCCTGTAGTAGGTGACTTCTGGGTACTCTTCTGGCTCTGTCAATCTGTTTCTTCACTTCAGCAGGTGGGTATTGTAGTTGTAGGAATGCATGATAGAGATCTTGTAGGTGTTTGTCTCTGTCTGAGGGGTTGGAGCAAATGCGGTTATATCGTAGCGCTTGGCTGTAGACAATGGATCGAGTGGTATGATCTGGATGAAAGCTAGAGGCATGTAGGTAGGAATAGCGGTCAGTAGGTTTCCGATATAGGGTGGTGGTTATGTGACCATCGCTTATTAGCACCGTAGTGTCCAGGAAGTGGATCTCTTGTGTGGAATCAAAAAGGCTGACAAAGGAGGTGCTGTCGTCATCATGAATAGGTCGGAGTATGAACAAGAGGCTACTAGGCAGCTCTCCAACACCACTTTCTACAAGCCATTACCCTCTGATCCCACTGAGAGTTACCAAAAGAAACTACAGCATTTGCTCAAGAAACTCCCTGAAAAAGCACAAGAACAAATCCGCACAGACACAACCCTGGAGCCCCGACCTGGGGTATTCTATCTGCTACCCAAGATCCATAAACCTGGAAATCCTGGACGCCCCATCATCTCAGGCATTGGCACCCTGACAGCAGGATTGTCTGGCTATGTAGACTCCCTCCTCAGGCCCTTCGTTACCAGCACTCCCAGCTATCTTCGAAACACCACTGACTTCCTGAGGAAACTACAGGCCATTGGTGATCTTCCTAAAAACACCATCCTAGCCACTATGGATGTAGAAGCCCTCTACACCAACATTCCACACAAAGATGGGCTACAAGCTGTCAGGAACAGTATCCCCGATACTGTCACGGCTAACCTGGTGGCAGAACTTTGTGACTTTGTCCTGACCCATAACTATTTCACATTTGGTGACAATGTATACCTTCAAATCAGCGGCACTGCGATGGGTATCCGCATGGCCCCACAGTATGCAAAACATTTTTATGGCTGACTTAGAACAACGCTTCCTCAGCTCTCGTCCCCTAATGCCCCTACTCTACTTGCGCTGCATTGATGACATCTTCATCATCTGGACCCATGGAAAAGAAGCTCTTGAGGAATTCCACCATGATTTCAACAATTTCTATCCCACCATCAACCTCAGCCTGGACCAGTCCACACAAGAGATCCACTTCCTGGACACTACGGTGCTAATAAGCGATGGTCACATAACCACTACCCTATATCGGAAACCTACTGACCGCTATTCCTACCTACATGCCTCTAGCTTTCATCCAGATCATACCACTCGATCCATTGTCTACAGCCAAGCGCTACGATATAACCGCATTTGCTCCAACCCCTCAGACAGAGACAAACACCTACAAGATCTCTATCATGCATTCCTACAACTACAATACCCACCTGCTGAAGTGAAGAAACAGATTGACAGAGCCAGAAGAGTACCCAGAAGTCACCTACTACAGGACAGGCCCAACAAAGAAAACAACAGAACGCCACTAGCCATCACCTTCAGCCCCCAACTAAAACCTCTCCAACGCATCATCAAGGATCTACAACCTATCCTGAAGGACGACCCATCACTCTCACAGATCTTGGGAGACAGACCAGTCCTTGCTTACAGACAGCCCCCCAATCTGAAGCAAATACTCACCAGCAACCACACACCACACAACAGAACCACTAACCCAGGAACCTATCCTTGCAACAAAGCCCGTTGCCAACTCTGTCCACATATCTATTCAGGGGATACCATCATAGGGCCTAATCACATCAGCCACACTATCAGAGGCTCGTTCACCTGCGCATCTACCAATGTGATATATGCCATCATGTGCCAGCAATGCCCCTCTGCCATGTACATTGGCCAAACTGGACAGTCTCTACGTAAAAGAATGAATGGACATAAATCAGACGTAAAGAATTATAACATTCAAAAACCAGTTGGAGAACACTTCAATCTCTCTGGTCACTCGATCACAGATCTTAGAGTGGCTATACTTCAACAAAAAAGCTTCAAAAACAGACTCCAAGGAGAGACTGCTGAATTGGAATTAATTTGCAAACTGGATACAATTAACTTAGTCTTGAATAGAGACTGGGAATGGATGAGTCATTACACAAAGTAAAACTATTTCCCCATGGTATTTCTCCCTCCCACCCCACCCCCCACTGTTCCTCTGATATTCTTGTTAACTGCTGGAATTAGCCTACCTTGCTTGTCACCATGAAAGGTTTTCCTCCTTTTCCCCCCCCTGCTGCTGGTGATGGCTTATCTTAAGTGATCACTCTCCTTACAGTGTGTATGATAAACCCATTGTTTCATGTTCTCTGTGTGTGTGTGTGTGTGTGTGTGTGTGTGTGTGTATATAAATCTCTCCTCTGTTTTTTCCACCAAATGCATCCGATGAAGTGAGCTGTAGCTCACGAAAGCTTATGCTCTAATAAATTTGTTAGTTTCTAAGGTGCCACGGGTACTCCGTTTCTTTTTGCGAATACAGACTAACCCGGCTGCTACTCTGAAACCCATAGGTCATGTTTTCAGACCTTTAATCATTTTTGTTGCAGTTCTCTGGACTTTCTCCAATTTGTCCACATCTTTCCTGAAATGTGACGCCCAGAACTGGACACAATATTGCTGTTGAGGACTAATCAGTGTCGAATAGAGTGGAAGAATTACTTCTCATATCTTGTTTACAACACTCTTGCTAATACAGCCCAGAATGATGTTTGCTTTTTTTGCACTGGTGTTACACTCTTGACTCATATTTAGCATGTGATCCACAATGACCCCCTGATCCATTTCTGCAATACTCCTTCCTAGGCAGTCATTTTCCATTTTGTATGTGTGCAACCTATTGTTCCTTCGTAAGGGGGGTACTTTGCATTTGTCCTTATTGAATTTCATCCTATTTATTTCAGACCATTTCTCCAGTTTGTCCAGATCATTTTGAATGTTAATCCTACCCTCCAAAGGAACCCGCAGCCCCCAGCTTGGTATCGTCTCCAAACTTCATACGTGTACTCTCTATGCCATTATCTAAATCATTGATGAAGATATTGAACAGAACCAGACCCAGAACTCATCCCTGCGGGACCCGACTCAATATTCCCTTCCAGCATGACTGTGAACCACTTCTAACTGCTCTCTGGGAATGGTTTTCTAATCAATTTTGCACCCACCTTATAGTAGCTCCATCTAGGTTGCATTTCCCTAGTTTGTTTATGGGAAAGTCATGTGAGATAATATCAAAAGCTTTACTAAAGTCAAGATATACCATGTCTACCACTTCTCCCCCCCCCCACACACAAGGCTTGTTTCCCTGTCAAAAGAAAAGGAGTACTTGTGGCACCTTAGAGACTAACAAATTATTAGAGCATAAGCTTTCGTGAGCTACAGCTCACTTCATCGTAATGCATCTGATGAAGTGAGCTGTAGCTCACGAAAGCTTATGCTTTAATAAATTTGTTAGTCTCTAAGGTGCCACAAGTACTCCTTTTCTTTTTGCGAATACAGACTAACACGGCTGCTACTCTGTACCCTGTCAAAGAAAGCTATCAGGTTGGTTTGACATGATTTGTTCTTGACAAATCCATGCTGACTGTTACTTATCACCTTATCTTCTAGATATTTGCAAATTGATTGCTTTATTATTTGCTCCATTATCTTTCAGGGTACAGAAATTAAGATCACTGGTCTGTAATTGCCAGGGTTGTCCTGATTTCCCTTTTTATAGATTGGCATTATATTTGCCCTTTTTCAGTCTACTGGAATCTCTACCATCTTCCATGACTTTTCAAAGATAATTGCTAATGGCTCAGATATCTCCTCAGTCAGCTCCCTGAGTATTCTAGGATGCTTTTCATCAGGCCCTGGTGATGTGAAGACATCTAATTTGTCTAAGTAATTTTTAACTTGTTCTTTCTGTGTTTTAGCCTTTTCTGATCCTACCTCATTTTCACTGGCATTCAGTATGTTAGACGTCCAATCACCACCAACCTTCTTGGTGAAAACCAAAACAAAGAAGTCATTAAGCACCTCTGCCATTTCAACATTTTCAGTTATTATTTCCCATCCGCGCACCCCTCCTCCCATTAAGTAACAGGCCTACTATGTCCTTGGTCTTTGTCTTGCTTCTAATGTATTTGTAAAATGTTTTCTTGTTACCCTTTATGTCTCTAGCTAGTTTTATCTTGTTTTGTGCCTTGGCCTTTCTAATTTTGTCCCTACATACTTGTGTTAATTGTTTATATTCATCCTTCATAATTTGACCTAAAAGTTTCCACTTTTTGTAGGACTCTTTTTTGGTTTTTAGATCCTTGAAGATCTGGTTAAACCAGGATAGTCTCTTCACATACATCCTATCTTTCTTACTCAATGGGATTGTTTGCTCTTGTTCCCTTAATAACGTCTCTTTGAAAAACTGCCAGCTGTCTTCTATTGTTTTTCCCCTTAGACTTGCTTCCCATGGGATCTTTCCTACCAACTCCCTGAGTTTGCTAAAGTCTGCCTTTTTGAAATCCACTGTCTTTATTTTTCCGTTCTCCTCCTACCATTCCTTAGAATCATGAACTCCATCATTTCATAATCACTTTCACCCAAACTGCCTTCCACTTTCAACTCTCAACCAGTTCCTCCCTATTTGTCAAAATCAAATCTAGAACAGCCTCTTCCCTAGGAGCTTTCTCCACCTTCTGAAATAAAAAATTGTCTCCAATACATTCCAAAAACATATTGGATAATCTGTGCCCTGCTGTGTTATTTTCCCAACAGACGTTGAAGTCCCCCATCACAGCGAAGTCCTGTGCTTTGGATGATTTTGTTAGTTGTTTAAAAAAAGCCTCATCCACCTCTTCTTCCTGGTTAGGTGGTCTGTAGTAGACCTCGACCATGACATCACCCTTGCTTTTTACCCCGTTTATCCTTATCCCGAGATTATCAACAAGTCTGCCTCCTATTTCCATCTCAACCTCAGTCCAAGTGTATACATTTTTAATTTTTAAGGCAACATCTCCTCCCTTTTTTCCCTGCCTGTCCTTCCTGAGCAAGCTGTACCCTTCCATGCCATTATTCCAGTCATGTGTATTATCCCACCAAGTCTCTGTGATGCCAGTTATGTCATAGCTGTGTTTATTTACCAGCATTTTGAGTTCTTCCTGCTTATGCCCCATACTTCTTGCATTAGTATACAGACATCTAAGATACTGATTTGATTCCCCCCCACCCAGTTCTGTCTTGTCTCTCTTTTATCCCTGCTATAACAGCCCATGCTCCCCCCAAATTCCAACACTTCTCCCAGGTCTCCATGTTTTTTACTTACCTGTGGGCTTTGGTCACCTGCTCCCTTCAAACCTAATTTAAAGACTTCCTCACAAGTTTAGCCAGTCTGTATCCAAATATGGTTTTCACATTCCTCAACAGATGGACCCCATCTCTGTTTACCAGTCCTTCCTGGAACAGCATCCCGTGTTTGGACACCAACAGATGGACACCATCTTTGCAGCTAGGCATTCCCCTCCAGGATGCATCTGTCTCTGCCTGAGCCCCTACCCTTGACCAGAAGGATCGAAGAGAACACGACCTGCACTCCCAACTCCTTCACCCTTACCCCCAGAGCATTGTAATCACTTCTGATCATCTCAGGGTCATATCTCACAGTATCATTAGTGCCCATGTGAATGAGTAGCATAGGGTAGTAGTCAGAGGGCCAGATGATCCTTGACAATCCCTCTGTGACATCTCGGATACTGTCACACCCCTTCCCCCTCTCCCCCGCTAGGGGTTCCCTGGGAAGGCAGATCAGCACTGTATGTTGCTAATGCTGTTGTAGGCATTGCAAAGTATTCTGGGAAGGGTTAAAGGTGTGAGTGTGAGTGAAAGGTTCCTTTACAGGTTGCAAAAGGCCAAAGAGGGAAGGAGAGAGCAGAGAACAAGTTAACTCAACACTTTGACTAGCTCAGTCTGAAGATAAGACGCTGGCTCCAGTTCAAGGCCACAGCACACAACTGACGCTCGGTGGACTGCCAAGAAAGATGGGAGGGGCCTGGATTCCAACTCCAACCAGCCGCGAGAAAAGAAGATTCAACTGCATAAACCTGCAGCGGCTGCAAAACCGAGTGAGACAGTGAAGGCCGACAGTGAGGGGGGAAAACAATTGATGTAGCATCCCTAAAGCCAGGATGTTTTGGGAAAACTGAAGAAGCCACGAAAGGCCGGCTCGGACCGGTACAAAGAGCACAGGGAGGCAGAATTCCTGGACCAAGATGCCCCCAAAGGACCCTAAGGTTTAAAACCATCCCGAGAACTGAAGCAAATTGGAGATTGGCAACGGACCCTGGACGACCTGTGTGCACAGGACAGAACTCCCATCCACCCCCCCCCCCCCCACTCTTCTTCTTACATTACACCCAAGCCTGGGCAGCCTCAGGTAGTGCGGGTGTGAGTATGAAAGTGGGTTAGGTTTGGGGCACTAACACTTTCTTCCTTCCTCTGAGTGACATGGGGAACATCTGACTCCTCCACCCCTGGCACTCTTCGCTGTTATTTTATTATTTTATCAATAAAGCTTTAAAACATAGACACTTGGTGTGTTCCATCATCTCCTCCCTTAACGATCCTCTGGCCTCAGCCTGATCACCTGATGCCTCAGGCAGATTGATAATAGAGATCTGTCACAATACAGGCCCCTGGCAGGCAGCATACCTCCCAGGATGCCATGTCAGTGCAACAGATGGGTGCCTCTGTCTCCCTCAGAAGAGTGTCAGCAACCACCACTACCCTACATTTCCTCCTGGGAGTGGTGGCTGTGATCCTCCCAGTCTTGGGGGTACCTAGCTTCTCCTCCACCACCTTTGTGGGTGATTCCTCATCACTCGTGCCAGGGCAGCATATCAGTTTTTCATCACCATGGTGGGTGGGTTGGGAGTAGGGCGGAGCATTACCTGCTGCCAGAAGTAACTAGCAGCCAGTGTCCTCCCTGTGACAGAGCCATATCCTCCTCCCCCAGCGGTGTGACAGCAGTCATCTGTAGCTGGATAGCTTCCTCAGCCTTGCACGTCTCCATATGAATACTCTCGAGGAATTCGTCATGGGCATGGATGCACCTCAGCCTAGCCACCTCCTCCTGCAGTTCTCCCACCTGCTTCCTGAGAGATTCCACCAGAAGGCACCTTTCACACTGGATGGTCCCCCCCAGCCTGGCTTTCTGTGAGTGGAAAATGCAGGCCACAGTCTCTGCAAATCCACACCAGGATCTGGGTAGAGGCATCCATCGTCTCTGTCTGGATACAGGCGCAGGTGGAGGAGACAGGAGCAGTGTTGTCACTGGTGATGTGGACCTTCCTAACCATAGCGATTATATTATGACTCCCTCCCACAAACTCTCTTTCAAACTCCTTTATTTGCTAACTCCCTTTGGTTGCTTAGCCTTTGGTTTCTAAGGCCTTCTCTCCTAGGTCAGCCCTAACCCCTCATTAATCACACAAGGCTGATTGAGGCTGATCAAAGATGATGAAAGATGACCCAGGGAACAAAGCCTTAAACAGTCCCCAGACACACAATCCCAAATGATCCCATCATGGTTCAGAACGTTCCAGAAAAGACAAAGAAAGTAATAAATTTCAACATGCTTTACAGGAAACAATCTTGTAGGAACTGGAAACCACCACTACCAACTTGTATATCTGAGTGCCACTCTTGAGGAAAAGGAATAGTCGCATCAGACATAAGTGCAAGAACTAAGAAAAAACATTTGAAGAGCACAAGGAAAAAGCACAGGCTACAGGAGAACAAATCTTTCCTTAATAAACAAATTCAAGAAGTCCCTGTAGTAAGAAAGATGCCCAGTGATGAACGAAAGTGTTTGTCAATCTTAGCTTAACAGAGCACTCCATCCTCCTCCTTCCCCATTTCTTCCATGTGTTTGCTACACCCTTTTGCTGGATCTGATCTTAAACTAGACAGTAAGCTCTTTGGGTCAAGGATGGTGTCTTACTACTTGGGGCACTTGTTGGGGTCTGCAGGTACTACCATAATACTAATATTTAATATTAATACTTTCTTGAAGATAACTGGAATTGCACATTCTCCCCCTCCCCCAAAAATACAGAATTACCAGGACTCTGTCATTTGCATTTAATGCTCTGTGAAATTAAGGACAGAGACTCTGGGGTTATCAGGCTTCTCTGTAAGAGTTTCACATGCAGTGCTTGCTGAGGTTGAACTGCCAGTGTTGCTTGGTGCATTGCAAACCAGCTGGTGAATGATATTTTAGCCAGTACTGCCATCATTATTTATTTGTTTGTTTAACACTGATGTCGTGCTTCAGCTGGTAACATACATGGGAACGTAGCACTGGAAGGGACTTTCTGGATCACTGAGTCCAGCTGCTGCTATTGCAGATAAATCCCTCAAATAATCCCATTCATAAATATATCACGCTCCATCTTAAAACTTGTTAGCTTGTTTGCCCCCACTACTCCTATTAGGAGGCTGTTCCAGAACATCACTTCTGTGATGGTTATAAACTTGCTGATGTCCAGCCTTAATTTGTTCATGCCAGTTTACACCCATTTGTTCTTGTGCCAGCATTGTCCTTCAGCTTAAAAAAGGTCTTCTCCCTCCCTGACGTTTGCTCCCTGATCTCTTTGTGGAGAGCAGTCATATCCCTTCTCACCCTTTGTTTTTCTAGGCTAAACAAGCCAAGCTCTTTATTCAACTCCTATAAAAAAGAATCAAGAGAATGGAGACCATAGTAGCCCTTCTTTGCACTTGTTCCTGTTTAAATTCATACAAACCAGTGGATGATGTTATCCTTGCCCCCAAAACAAGCATGGGAAAGAAGGTGGTCATGTGGTTGAGGCACTGGACTGGGCCTCAGGACCCTGAGGTTCAATTTTCAGCTCTTCCACAGAATCCCCAGTCACTTAATCTTTCTGTGCCTCAGTTTCCCATCTGTAAAATGAAGGCTAATAGAACCCCCTCTATCTGTCCTGCCTAGTTAGATGGTAAGATTTTTGGGGATGGGACTGTCTCTTGCTAGCTGTGTGTACTGAGCATAGCACAATGGGGCTCTGTTCTAGCTGCTATTATAATAATTAATAACAAGCTAAACAGACAAAATAGTTCTGAATTAAAGAGCCATGGATGGCAAAATGATGCTTTCTGTATCTCCCAGGACGGTTAGTTAGAAAGGATAACAGTTGCACAAACAATATGATGTTTTTGCCCTGATCTGGCAGATTGCAGGATGCCTCCTAAGAAGTGGTAAGTGCCATTAAATTCAATGGGAGTGGAGGATGCTGAACAGCCTTCAGACTCTGCCTCAACTGCAGAAGACTTCAGCTGTCCTGGGTAGCTGACTCCTGGCTAAATAACATGGTCTTGCAGTGACTGCCTAGTTTTCTTCTTCAGGGGAGGTCATGTTTCCGACCTCCTCCCTGAGCCTTGCACCTGGAATCAGTCATTTGTGCAAGCAGCCACCTGCTGATATACTGGCTCAATAGTGCATCAGGACCCAGAATCCACAGCTCCTTCCTGGGGGGCTGGTGGTCAGCACTCCAATGGATTTCAATGGATACCGCAATGAATGCTTAGTCTCTTCTTTGCATGTTCAAAGAGGAAACTGCTGCTTAGTGTGACCAAATGTACTGAAAAGCAGTTTGCACTGCTTTGATCATCCAATGAGTAGGTGGACCAGGAGGTGAATGGACAGTGATAATTAATGATGTCCAGGAGAAAGAGCAAGAACAGATAAGAAATACTTTATAGTTGTTTCTCTAGTTGGGAGCCCCAAATCCTCTAATGCTGCCAGGATACTCCCCATCCCATGCTAGGTCATAGCTTAGATTATGTACAAGAGGATTCAGAAAATGTAAAGGAGAGACAATCTCTAATAACAAATGGCCATCCAGGGCACAAAGTGGTCAGATAGGGCTTTCTCTTGGCTCTGATTTATAACTAGCAGAATTGCAGCAGCCCCAGCAGTTATTTGTATTGTGACTTGAAACATGCTTTTTCTGCCACAATGATTTTTGTCGGACGATGGCATTGTGTTATTTTTAAATTGGCATTAGCAGAAGAAAGAATTGAGATCTCTGCACTGACCTGATAAGTAGACAAACACGGCTGCTGTGAAAGTTAGCAGCACCAACAGTGCAGAGAGAGGTGTATTCATTGCCAATTTAGCTGCACTATCGGGGGCTGATTCCTTGAGCTCCCTCAACTCCTGTTGACTTCAATGGGAGATGAGGGCACTCATCATCCTACATGAAGCATCCAGAACAATGCAGTTAAAGACCCTTTGTTTGTAAAATACTCTCAGAGAGGGAATGTTTGATTGATATATGTAACCCACAACAGAGAAGCACCCTCATTTGCCTTAGTACATTTGCCCTAGAATCTGCGACTAGCTCTTGCATAGGTTATGATTTCACAACCTTTTATTCCACAGCCAATATTGCTAGCTTGAGAGACAAAAATACCCTAAAGTAACCAGAACTAATCCCCTACCCTCAGTAGATGAGACCTGCTGGTGTATCATTGAGGAGTACTGGGGATAGTGCCAGAATTAAGCCACGTTGTACATAGGCACTTGCCCCACTGAAGTCAATGGTGCACACATTTGTGCCAGGGTTGAATTTGCTCCATAGACTCTTAGAGCCAAATCCTGAGGTCCTTACAGAGGCAAGATTCCTACTGACTTCTGAGTGAGTTTTGCTTGAATGAAGACTTCAGTTTGGCCTATAGAAAATAAAGGTGCATGAGACCCGTTGGTCCATTCCCATGCCAAAGCAGGGTTGTTGACTACAGTTCCAGTTTGTGCTGTTCACAGTTTTGCAAGAATTCTAGTGATGGTACTTTCACCATGCCCTCAAACAATTCCCCAGCCTTGTCAATCTCACCGTTGGGAAATGCTCCCTGATAGTCAGTTGGTTTTTTTCCCCCTTTGCTCAATTGTTTCTACAGTATACACTAAAAAATTACTTCTGGCACCTCCTTAAATAATTCTGTCAGAATAGAAATAGGCAGAGCTTTTAGAAGGGGGCAAAATAGAAATAAGGGGCCACATTCTATAAAACTGGGGTGAGTGTCCATAATTCAATGACAAAACCCAGGACCCAGCAGAGCCTCCAGCAGCCTCCAGGCTGTTCTAATTTGTTCCAGTTGGCAATAGTCGCTAAGAAACTGTTTACCCAGATAAAACAAAGAGGAGTACTTGTGGCATCTTAGAAATTAACACATTTATTTGGGCATAAGCTTTTGTGGGCTAAAACCCACTTCATCAGATGCATGGAGTGGAAAAAAAAACAGTAGGCAGGTGTTTATACACAGTACATGAAAAGATGGGAGTTGCCTTACCAAGTGGGGGGTCAGGGCTAACGAGTCAATTCAATTACAGTGGAAGCAGGCTATTCCCAACAGTGGAATATGAAGCAGAATGCAGTGCGTTCCAACCACTCCTCTGACCTGTCAGAAAATGAAGTAAGGATGTCCAGGCCTAGAGATCAGAGATAGAATCAGGAGTCAAGAGCAGGGCTGGAACAAGACAAGGGTAGGACTAAGAGCTAGGCTGGAGCCAAGGCAGGTTGAGGTCTGTGGAGTCTGTCACCACTATTGGGCAGAGGAGAATTCCAAGTCGCAAAGCAACATTGATCAGACTGAGCTGCTGTTTCTCCTGTGAAGCTTATACACCTTCTCTGAGAGTCACCAGACCAGATCCTGGCTTGTGGCTTAGCTGGCCCTAACACAGGAGTTACTTATCTCCACACGTGGCTTAGTCAGGCGCTAGTTCAGGTCTGACTCATCACCTCACATGACCCTCCTGAAACCCCACAAATGCTGGGAGCTGTAGTAAGAATGGTGTAAGAACCAATTTAGCTGGCTGTACACCCACACGGGACTCACAGACAGCTGCAGCAGCACAGGAGCTAGCAAACGGAGCTCTAAACAGGGGAGTTTGGTTGTGGTGCTTGTTTGGGGTTTGCTTTTGCTGGGGTGTGTGTGGTCTTTTTGGTGTGGCTTGTGTTTCCCAGATTAACAGGATTTAGGTGGGAAGGAGATGACAGATACAGAGGAAGCTGTGGGAGTGACTCCTGCAGTGAAAGACACATTGAGGATGACTGGATGTGGAAGCTGTGGTATGTACATGATCCTGGAGGGGGGAAACGGTAAGAGTTTTGTCTGCATGAAATGCCGTCTGATAGAGCTGATGGAGGAAAAGATCCGAGGTTTGGAGATGCAGGTGGAAAGTCTGGTTGAGTTTAGGAAGGGGTTTGAGCAGATGATGGAGCAAAGATATGAGGTATCTGAAGGGAAAAGCTCAGACTCACGGATGGAAGCAGGGCTGGGGAATTTTGAGGAGAGACTGGATGAGGAAAGTGGTCAGTGGAAACATGTGACTCAAAGAACCAGGCAGAGGAAAAGACGGGCTAGTGAAGGAGAAATAGAGCTTAGGAACAGGTTTGCAGAGTTGGAAAATGAAGGGGCTCAGCAGGTAGTCGCTGAAGGTGGAAGGGTAAGGGAGAAGAGAGGCTAGCCCTATAGAAAAAGGGGAAGAGTCAAGGGAGACTACACCAAATATGAGCCCCAGGAGGATACAGGATGGGTTGAAGAGAATTGTAAGGGAAAATAGGAATGGAAAGAACTTGCAGCCAGAGGGAACAGGGGAGAGACTGGAGAATAGCACTGTCACCAGGAAAAGGCAGGTCTATGTGATCGGGGACTCTTTATTGAGAAGAATAGACAGGCCTGTAACTAGAGCTGATCCTGAGAATAGAAGGGTGTGCTGTCTTCCGGGTGCTAAGATACGGGATGTAGACCTGAGGTTGAAAAGGATCCTCAAGGGAGCGGGAAAGAATCCCCTAATTATCCTTCATGTGGGAACAAATGATACAGCCAGATTCTCGCTGGAAAGTATCAAGGGAGACTATGCTAGGCTGGGGAAGACGCTTAAGGAAATTGAGGCTCAGGTGATCTTTAGTGGGATCCTTCCTGTTCCTAGAGAAGGGCAACAAAGGTGTGACAAGATTATGACTGTCAACAGATGGCTTAGGCAGTGGTGCTATAAGGAGGGCTTTGGGATGTATGGCCACTGGGAGGCATTCACGGACAGAGATCAGTTCTCTCGGGATGGACTTCATCTGAGTAGGGAAGGAAATAGACTTCTAGGATCGAGGCTGGCACAACTGATAAAGAGAGCTTTAAACTAGGAATTGGGGGGAGATGGATGGGAGATGTCCGGAAAATCTCCACGCCAGATTTTAGCATTGAGAGGGAAGAAGATGAAGTAAGAAAGGATACAGCCATGTGTTGGAGAATGTATATAAGGAGCGAGGGCGGTGTGGATACTAGTCTAATAGGTTATACTGGCTGTAGAATGACTGTGCCTAATAGGGTACAAAATGTGAGCGAGGCCAAACAGCAAAAATTAAGATGTTTATACACCAATGCGAGGAGTCTAGGTAACAAAATGGAGGAACTAGAGCTACTGGTGCAGGAAGTGAAACCAGATATTATAGGGATAACAGAAACATGGTGGAATAGTAGTCATGACTGGACTACAGGTATTGAAGGGTATGTGCTCTTTAGGAAAGACAGAAACAAAGGTAAAGGGGGTGGAGTAGCATTGTATATCAACGATGAGTTAGAATGTAAAGAAATAAGAAGCGATGCAATGAATAAGACAGAGTCTGTCTGGGCAAAAATTACATTGGGGAAGAAAACTAGTAAAGCCTCTCCTGCGATAGTGCTTGGGGTGTGCTATAGACCTCCGGGATCTAATTTGGTTATGGGTAGAGCCCTTTTTAATGTCTTTAATAAAGTAAATACTAATGGAAACTGCGTGATCATGGGAGACTTTAACTTCCCAGATATAGACTGGAGGACCAGTGCTAGTAATAATAATAGGGCTCAGATTTTCCTAGATGCGATAGCTGATGGATTCCTTCATCAAGTAGTTGCTGAACCGACTAGAGGGGATGCCATTTTAGATTTAATTTTGGTGAGTAGCGAGGACCTCATAGAAGAAATGGTTGTAGGGGACAATCTTGGCTCAAGTGATCATGAGCTAATTCAGTTCAAACTAAATGGAAGGATTAACAAATAAATCTGCAACTAGGGTTTTTGATTTCAAAAGGGCTGACTTTCAAAAATTAAGGCAATTAGTTAGGGAAGTGGATTGGACTGAAGAACTTATGGATCTAAAGGCAGTTGAGGCCTGGGATTACTTTAAATCAAAACTGCAGAAGCTATCGGAAGCCTGTATCCCAAGAAAGGGGAAAAAATTCATAGGAAGGAGTTGTAGACCAAGCTGGATGAGCAAGCATCTTAGAGAGGTGATTATGAAGAAGCAGAAAGCATACAGGGAGTGGAAGATGGGAGGGATCAGCAAGGAAACCTACCTAATTGAGGTCAGAAGATGTAGGGATAAAGTCAGAGAGGCTAAAAGTCGAGTAGAGTTGGACCTTGCAAAGGGAATTAAAACCAATAGTAAAAGGTTCTATAGCCATATAAATAAGAAGAAAACTAAGAAGGAAGAAGTGGGGCCGCTTAACACTGAGGATGGAGCGGAGGTTAAAGATAATCTAGGCATGGCCCAATATCTAAACAAATACTTTGCCTCAGTCTTTAATAAGGCTAAAGAGGATCTTGGGGATAATGGTAGCATGACAAATGGGAAGGAGGATATAGAGGTAGATATTACCATATCAGAGGTAGAAGCGAAACTGAAACAGCTTAATGGGACTAAATCGGGGGGCCCAGATAATCTTCATCCAAGAATATCAAAGGAATTGGCACCTGAAATTGCAAGCCCATTAGCAAGAATTTTTAATGAATCTGTAAACTCAGGAATAGTACCGAATGATTGGAGAATTGCTAATATAGTTCCTATTTTTAAGAAAGGAAAAAAAGTGATCCAGGTAACTACAGGCCAGTTAGTTTGACATCTGTAGTATGCAAGGTCCTGGAAAAAATTTTGAAGGAGAAATTAGTTAAGGACATTGAAGTCAATGGTAAATGGGACAAAATACAACATGGTTTTACAAAAGGTAGATCGTGCCAAACCAACCTAATCTCCTTTTTTGAAAAAGTAACAGATTTTTTAGATAAAGGAAATGCAGTGGATCTAATTTACCTAGATTTCAGTAAGGCATTTGATACCGTGCCACATGGGGAATTATTAGTTAAATTGGAGAAGATGGGGATCAATATGAACATCAGAAGGTGGATAAGAAATTGGTTAAAGGGGAGACTGCAACGGGTCCTACTGAAAGGCGAACTGTCAGGTTGGAGGGAGGTTACCAGTGGAGTTCCTCAGGGATCGGTTTTGGGACCAATCTTATTTAATCTTTTTGTTACTGACCTTGGCACAAAAAGTGGGAGTGTGCTAATAAAGTTTGCAGATGATACAAAGCTGGGAGGTATTGCCAATTCGGAGAAGGATCGGGATATTATACAGGAGGATCTGGATGACCTTGTAAACTGGAGTAATAGTAATAGGATGAAATTTAATAGTGAGAAGTGTAAGGTTATGCATTTAGGGATTAATAACAAGAATTTTAGTTATAAGTTGGGGACGCATCAATTAGAAGTAACGGAAGAGGAGAAGGACCTTGGAGTATTGGTTGATCATAGGATGACTATGAGCTGCCAATGTGATACGGCTGTGAAAAAAGCTAATGCGGTTTTGGGATGCATCAGGAGAGGCATTTCCAGTAGGGATAAGGAGGTTTTAGTACCGTTATACAAGGCACTGGTGAGACCTCACCTAGAATACTGTGTGCAGTTCTGGTCTCCCATGTTTAAAAAGGATGAATTCAAGCTGGAGCAGGTACAGAGAAGGGCTACTAGGATGATCTGAGGAATGGAAAACTTGTCTTATGAAAGGAGACTTAAGGAGCTTGGCTTGTTTAGCCTAACTAAAAGAAGGTTGAGGGGAGATATGATTGCTCTCTATAAATATATCAGAGGGATAAATATAGGAGAGGGAGAGGAATTATTTCAGCTCAGCACCAATGTGGACACAAGAACAAATGGGTATAAACTGGCCACCAGGAAGTTTAGACTTGAAATCAGACGAAGGTTTTTAACCATCAGAGGAGTGAAGTTTTGGAATAACCTTCCAAGGGAAGCAGTGGGGGCAAAAGATCTATCTGGTTTTAAGATTCTACTCGATAAGTTTATGGAGGAGATGGTATGATGGGATAATGGGATTTTGGTAAGTAATTGATCTTTAAATATTCAGGGTAAATAGGCCAAATCCCCTGAGATGGGATATTAGATGGATGGGATCTGATTTACTATAGAAAATTCTTTCCTGGGTATCTGGCTGGTGAATCTTGCCCATGTGCTCAGGGTTTGGCTGATTGCCATGTTTGGGGTCGGGAGGGAGTTTTCCTCCAGGGCAGATTGGAGAGGCCCTGGAGGTTTTTTTGCCTTCCTCTGTAGCGTGGGGCATGGTTGACTGGAGGGAGGCTTCTCTGCTCCTTGAAGTTTTGAACCATGATTTGAGGACTTCAATAGCTCAGACATGGGTGAGGTTTTTCATAGGAGTGGTGGGTGACATTCTGTGGCCTGCGCTGTGCAGGAGGTCGGACTAGATGATCAGAGTGGTCCCTTCTGACCTTAGTATCTATGAATCTATGACTCCCCATACTGGGATATTCCCAGCAGGGGAGTCAGGGCAGGATCCTTTCCCTTGTGTGCCACAGGAACAATGCAAAATAGGAAGAGATTTTAAAAAGGGATTGAAAAACACTCACATGGAAATAGAGATTTAAAAACAATTAAAACAGGCAGAGATGTTTTTTAAATGACATGGAACAAACCAGTTCTGCACATACTTGTATTTTGAGGGTGTTCAGCTCTCAGGTTTTGAATCAGGTTCCTTTATAATGAGATATTTTCCCAAAGAAAACTTTGGTGATAGAATGAATGTAAAGAAACTCTAACTGGTCAAGGGTGAAAATATGTAAAACGACAGCTACCCATGAATTACATTGATGTGTTCATCAGCACAGCACGGAATAAAAAAAGGTATCTATATAACATGTTTTTCTTTTTGCAGTTTCAGGCTCTAGGATGCCCTTGAATTGACCAAGTCTACCCACTGCAGCCAGATCCTCAGATTTTCTATGTTTCCAAGTTAATAGAAAAGCAGTAACACAGAATTAATCTCTCAGAAAGTCAAAGAGTCTTATCAAGGGCTGGAGATGTCTTTGTTCTAAATTTTATGGGTAGGAGTTTCAAAGGAGTCAGAACTTGAGTGGGAGTTGGGAACCTAAGGTGAACGAAACAGCAGTCTTTAATAAGCACCATAGGAGATACAGTATAAAGAGGATTGGTTACATTCTGACACTCATGATACCACTTCATTCCACTGAAGTCAATGGGATTTCTCAAAAAATGAACAATGATTCAAGGTGAGTGAAAGTTCCAGCCTCTGGAGCCAATTCTTTTTATTCTTGTTGCATAACTGAAGTAAAAAGCATATAACTTCCATTCACCATATTGAGCTGTTTTTTTAAATTTCCAGGACAGCACTACCTCAAGTACCTCCTTAAAGTGGCAGTCTATTTCAGAAAATATGTCATAGCTTAGCAACATAGCACTGATGATCAAGTTGTAGGGAATACAGGTAGCAGTGCATCTGTACGAGCCGTGTGTGTATGTACTAGTGCTAATACAATGCTAACCAGGAATGGGTTTTTTTAAGTCATGTTCTCTAATAATATAATAGCAATCAAACAAATGTTTTAAGGATTGGGTTCTATTTACATTCACTTCACTTATTTTTAACAATAAACTCATTCAGAGATTCCAAGGTAGAAGGGACCACTGTGATCATCTAATCTAACCTCCTGCATAACACAAGCCATAGGACTTCCCTGATGTTTCCTCTCACTCTTCTTCACCTTTGACATCTCACCATCTTTCCTAGATGATGCTGCCAGCTATAATGTCTCCTTTGGCTCCTGTCTCCTTTCTTATCCAAAACTCACTAACTTGTGTTGCTTTTTCCTCTACAATTTCTTTCCAATCACTCTCAGTGCCATTGGTTTCAAAGGAGAGTCAAATAGCATTGATGTGACTATATCTGAAATGGGCCAGATTGGAGCACCAAATCTCCCAAACTTTGGAGAAGTTTCAGTTCAGAACTGAATCCTGATCCAAAGGTCATGATTTGGGCTTATCCATAATATATATTATTCAGATAAAGCCTGTGGGTATGAGTGATAATTTTGGAGATGAAGCCCGATTAGCTCAGTGATAGTTTGAAAATGCTGTCTTTAGTAGGGGTGAATACCCTATCTGTGGAATTTATATGGCCTCCGTTGCCACAGTATCTGAGCAGCTCACACTCTTCAATGCATTTATCTTCACCACACCCCTGTGAAGTAGGGAAGTGCTATTACTGTATCCCCATTTTACAGATGGGGACCTGATGCACAGAGAGATACTAAGGGCCTTGCCCAAGGTCATACAAGAAGTCGCTGGCAGAGCAGGGAAGTGAATATGGATCTCCCAAGGTACAGGCTGGCATGCTAACCACAGAACCATCCTCTCATACTCAGAAAAAAAAAAAAAAGCATTAAGCTAACACCAATTAGGACAAGAGAGAAGCTTTCTCCTAACTTCAGCTATTGATCAGTGTTTTCCTTAAAAATGGAACATAAGTGGCCCTTATATTTTTCATCCTAGCTAGTGTAATTGCAATTGCTGTTATTAATATAAATCTCTAATCCTTTATTGAGCTATATTCATTTATTTGTTTATAGTAGAAATGAAAGCCTGTGTTAAAATCAGGCAGGACTTGCTAATGCACCTTTATATCCAAACTAAAAGAAATACATTGTTGTTCTCCTTAGAATAGTATAGATAGATTACGGTGTTCAATAAACCTAGCCCTAAAGAGGATATAAAAGATGTATTTTTTTACCATTAAGTGCAATATATGGAGTCCTGTGCAGACATCCAAAGTGGCGAATTTATATACAGCTTGTTCCTGTGAGCTCCCAGAAGAAATTAAATTATTACAGTTTCTCTCTGTCTTTATCAATTTCCAGAGGTGGAATATGCCTCTTTGAGCCTGATCCTGCAAATCCCTCCTTGCTCAGAGCTCCCTAAGAAGTCAGTGGGACTTCTGCATGTAGAAGGCTTGCAGAAGCAGAACTTTTACCCTTTTAAAACTTCTGAGTCTTCTAATCCAGGTTCTGCATCTTCTAATATAGTACTTTCTAAAGGCAGGTAAGTGTCATTATCCCCTTTTTACAGATGGGTGAACTGGAACAGCAATGAAGTCCTTGGCTAAGCTCACTTAGCAGGTCAATGGCAAAGCAAGAATAGACCCGTGATCTCCTCTCTCCCAGTGCATGCCCCAGTCACTGCCCCAGGCCTACAGAACAATATTCCTATAGCTACTTATTTTTGAGTACAATAATACTTGGCACATACAGAGTACTCTCCATCCAAGGATTTTAGAGTATTTGATGAGCATTCATGAATCAGGCCTCACAACAATCCAGATACTCCTGGAAGTATTGTCCCTAGGTAACAGATGGGAAAAGGAGGCACTGAGAGGGTAGTGTCACATTTCTAGAGTAACCACTAATTTTGGAAGGGCAACTTGAAATGGCCCTCATCTGGTTTTCAAAGGTGCTGAGCACCCACAGCTCTCATTCACTTCACTGAAAGCTGGGCACTAGTAAACAGAGGCACTCGTGTTTGAAAATTTAGACCTTAGTGACTGGCCATGGTTACAGGAAGACTCTGACAGAACTAGGAACAGAACCCAGCTCTCTCACTTTTCCAGCTGGGCTTTATCCACAAGACCATCTTCTCTCATAGAAAAGTAAACATAAGGACAGCCATACTGGGTCAGACCAATAGTTCATCTAGCCATGTATCCTGTCTTCCAGCAGTGGCCAATACTAGTTGTTTCAAAGGGAAGCAATGGAACAGGGCAATTATCAAGTGATCCATCTCCTATTGTCCAGTCCCAGCATCTGACAGCCAGAGGCTTAGGGACACCCAGAGGATGGAGTTGCATCCCTGACCATCTTTTGCTAATAGTCATTGATGGACCTGTCTTCCAGGAACTTATCTAATTCTTTTTTGAACCCAGTCATACTTTTGGCCTTCAGAACATCCCCTGGCAATGAGGTTCACACACTGACTGTGTGATGTGTGAAGAAATACTTCCTTTTGTTTGTTTAAACCTGCAACTATTAACTTCATTGGTTAACCCCTGGTTCTTGTTGTCACAGTGTCTGGAGTGGGTCAGACTGAGAGTGCCTACGTCAGGGCAGATTGTCAGAAAACAGGGCAGACGCTCCAAACTGGCGGTGTGTTCTAGAATTAAATTTCACCAAGCTAATACCAGATGTGAACTCCTGGATCACTATACCAGTCTTACCATGGAGTCACAGCCAGACACCTTAGCCTCTCCTGCCTATCTTGCCACCCAAACAAACTGAAGTTTGTGATAAAAGGTTATTTAAATCAAAAATTACACCACATCAGGTTTCTCCCAATCCCAAGAGACCAGTCACTCATCTCAGATCAATTGGTACTCCAGATTTTACACCAAAGACAATGCTGGTGGCCAATTCTATAATAAATTAACTATCGGTTTATTAGCTTAAAAAAAAGAATCAGAGTTACTGAGAGGTTAAAGGAGGTAAAATATAATAACAGTTAAAGGTTGTAAAGGTTGTAAATCTGAAATCATACAGAGATGTAATAATCTGCCAGTTTTCCAAAAGTCCCTCAGGGCTACCCAGAATAATTCTGAGGATCTCTGTCTTCTCTTTCAGTCCAGAGATAAAGGATCTCTCTTTGAATCAGTACTTATCACTTCTTTTCACAGACAACAATCTGATAAGTGTCTGTACCCACACAATGGCCAGTTGCTTTGAATTTAGCACTCTTCTTCATTTGCATTCAAGGAGTTATTTAGTTACAGGGATAAACTTAATGTAAATGCCTGCCACTACCTTGTAATAAGAAAAGGAGTACTTGTGGCACCTTAGAGACTAACAAATTTATTTGAGCATAAGCTTTCGTGAGCTACAACTCACTTCATCGGATGCATTCAGTGGAAAATACAGTGGAGAGATTTATATACACAGAGAACATGAAACAATAGGTGTTCTCTGTGTATATAAATCATCTCCCCACTGTATTTTCCATTGAATGCATCCGATGAAGTGAACTGTAGATCACGGAAGCTTATGCTCAAATAAATTTGTTAGTCTTTAAGGTGCCACAAGTACTCCTTTTCTTTTTGCAAATACAGACTAACATGGCTACTACTCTGAAACCTACCTTGTAAGACAGGTTTCAGAGTAGCAGCCGTGTTAGTCTGTATTCGCAAAAAGAAAAGGAGTACTTGTGGCACCTTAGAGACTAACAAATTTATTAGAGCATAAGCTTTCGTGAGCTACAGTTCACTTCATCGGATGCATTACAGTAGAAAAAAGAAAACAATAAAAGTAACATTCCATTAGTTTCCATGCCATTCTAACCCCTGAATATACTCTTACATTAACACATGCTATGATCTAGGGTTATTTATTTAGTAGGCATGCATAATGTAAATGTAATGTAGTAATAATGTAGATGTGGTATACCTTGAATTTAGTAAGGCTTCTGATATTGACTTGCATGACCTTCTCATAAACAAACTAGGGGAATACAACCTAGATGGAGCTACTATAAGGTCGGTGCATAACTGGTTGGAAAACTGTTCTCAGAGAGTAATTATCAGTGGTTCACAATCAAGCTGGAAGGGCATATCAAGTGGGTCCCACAGGGATTAATTCTGGGTCCAGTTCTATTCAATATCTTCATCAAGGATTTAGATAATGGCATAGAGCAGGGGTGTCCAAACTGCAGCTCGTGAGCCACATGCAGCTCTTTACAATTAAATTGTGTTTCACAGAGCCATCCCCACTTCCCCTCCCATTCTCCACCTACCAGACTGGAGGGAGCGGGGAGCTCAGGGCTTCTGACCTGCAGCGGGGTGATAGGGCTAGGGGCTTCTGCGGGAGATCACTGGTGCCTGCTGAGAATGGGGGGAGGGCACAATTTAAAGGTTTGGCCACCCCCCCAACAGCTTGAGTTGTGCCTTGCCCCCAGGCACATCCCCTCTCTTACTCTTTGTGGCCCCACCCTGCAGCTCCCAACTGTCTCCCACTGCCTCTCTGCACACATGCAGCTCACAGATTGCTGGCTCCAGCAGCTGCCATGTGCAGAGGGGTCCTGGTGGCACCATGTGACCAAGTGGGGCCAGCAAACCCTGGCAAAAATCTGGGATGGACAATAGGATTAAAATTCAGAAATCTGGACAAACTGGAGAAATGGTCTGAAGTAAATAGGATGAAATTCAATAAGGACAAATGTAAAGTACTCCACTTAGGAAAGAACAATCAGTTGCACACATACAAAATGGGAAATGACTGCCTAGGAAGGAGCGCTACAGAAAGGGATCTGGGGGTCATAGCGGATCACAAGCTAAATATGAGTCAACAGTGTAATGCTGTTGCCAAAAAAAGCAAACATCATTCTGGGCTGTATTAGCAGGAGAGTTGTAAGCAAGACACAAGAAGTAATTCTTCTACTCTACTCCGCACTGATTAGGCCACAGTATTGTGTCCAGTTCTGGGTGCCACATTTCAGGAAAGATGTGGACAAACTGGAGAAAGTGCAGAGAAGAGCAACAAAAATTATTAAAGGTCTGGAAAAAATGATCTATGAGGGAAGATTGAAAACATTGGGTTTGTTTAGTCTGGAAAAGAGAAGACAGAGGGGACATAACAATTTTCAAGTACATAAAAGGTTGTTACAAGGAGGAGGGAAAAAAATGTTCTCTTAACCTCTGAGGATAGGACAAGAAGCAAGGGGCTTAAATTGCAACAATTTGGTTGGACATTAGGAAAAACTTCCTAACTGTCAGGCTGGTTAAGCACTGGAATAAATTCCCTAGGGAGGTTGTGGAATTTCTGTCATTGGAGATTTTTAAGAGCATGTTAGACTAACACCTGTTAGGGATGTTCTAGATAATACTTGGTCCTACTATGAATGCGGGGGACTGGACTAGATGACCTCTAAACATCCCTTCCCGACCTATGCTTTTATGATTCCATGATTCTAATAAACAACAGGATATAGATATATGGCAAAAATATAATTAACATCTCCTTTGATCTCTATGACAAAGAAGTGAATTGGCCTGAACATATACTAATACATTTAACTCCTTTGATATTCACACACAAGTGAATTGGCCTATGGCTGGCCTGATCTGATCTGTCAGCATCACACTTGTGTTATATGAAGGGGTACAGAATACTTCATTGTTCACTTTCTCCACAACATTCATGATTTTAAAGACCTCTATCATATCCCCCTTAGTCATCTCCTTTCCAAGTTGAACAGTCCCAGTGTTTTTAATCTCCTCATATGGAAGCTTTTCCATACCCTTTCTTATTTTTATTGCCCTTTTCTGTATGTACCTTTTCCAATTCTAATATCCTTTTTACGATGGAGTGACCAGAACTGCATGCAGTAGTCAAGGTGTGGGAATCTATATAGTGGCATTATGATATTTACTATCTTTTTATCTTTTCCTTTCCTAATGGCTCCTAATGCCAGGGGAAGGGATAGCTCAGTGGTTTGAGCATTTGCCTGCTAAACCCATGGTTGTGAGCTCAATGCTTGAGGGGGACCATTTAGTGATCTGGGGAAAAAACTGGGGCTTGGTCCTGCTTTGAGCAGGGGGTTAGACTAGATGACCTCCTGAAGTCCTTTCCAACCCTGATATTCTATGAACATTCTGATAGCTTTTTTGATTGCTGCTGCATATTGAGCAGATGCTCTCAGAGAATGACTTCAAGATCTTTCTTGAGCAGTAACAGTTAATTTAGACCCCATCATGTTATGTGTATATTTGGGATTATGTTTTCCAATGTGCATTACTTTGCATTTATCAACATTGAATTTTATCTGCCATTTTATTGCCCAGTCACCCAGTTTTGTGAAATCTCTTTGTAACTCTGCACAGTCAGCTTTGGATCTAACTATCTTGAGTAATTTTGTATCATCTGCAAACTTTGCCACCTCACTGTTTGCTCATTTTCCCAGATCATTTACGAATATGTTGAACAGCACTGGTCCCGGTATAGAAATTGCTTGGGGGACACCACTATTTACCTCTCTCCCTTTTGAAAACTGATAATTTATTCCTACCCTTTGTTTCCTGTCTTTTAATCAGTTATTGATCCATGAGAAAAACATTCCCTTTTATCCCATGACTGCTTACTTTGCTTAAGAACCTTTGATGAGGGAACTTATCAAAGGCTTTCTGAAAGTTCAAGTACACTATATCCACTGGATCATCCATATCCACATGGTGATTGACCCCCTCAAAGAATTTTAATAGGGTTGGTGAGATATGATTTCCCTTTACAAAAGCCATGCTGACTCTTCTCCAACAAATGGTGTTTACCTGTGTCTGATAATTCTGTTCTTTACTATAATTTCAACTAATTTGCCTGGTACTGAAATTAGGCTTACCAGACTGTAATTGCCAGTATCACCTTTGGAGCCTTCTTAAAAAAATGGAATCACATTAGCTTTCCTCCAGTCATCTAGTACAAAGATGCTGATTTAAGTGATATGTTACATACTAGAATTAAAAAGAACAGGAGTACTTGTGGCACCTTAGAGACTAAAAAATTTATTTGAGCATAAGCTTTTGTGGGCTACAGCCCACTTTATCAGAAGCATAGAATGGAACATATAGTAAGGAGAGAGAGAGAGAGAACATGAAAAGATGGAGTAAGGGACTAATTAATTAAAATGAGCTATTATCAGCAGGAGAAAAAAAAACTTTTGTAGTGATAATCAAGATGGCCCATTTAGACAGTTGAGAAGAAGGTGTGAGGATACTTAACATAGGGAAATTCAATATGTGTAACCTTCTTGTCAAGTTTCAGAGTAGCAGCTGTGTTAGTCTGTATTCGCAAAAAGAAAAGGAGTACTTGTGGCACCTTAGAGACTAACACATTTATTAGAGCATAAGCTTTCGTGAGCTACAGCTCACTTCATCGAAAGCTTATGCTCTAATAAATTTGTTAGTCTCTAAGGTGCCACAAGTACTCATTTTCTTCTTGTCAACTGTCCAAATGAATCTATTTCCCCATGTTAAGTATCCTCACACTTTCTTGTCAACTATCTAAATGGGCAATCTTGATTATCACTACAAAAGTTTTTTTTTCTCCTGCTGATAATAGCTCATCTTAATTAATTAGCCTCTTACTCTACCTTTTCATGTTCTCTGTATGTATATTGTGAAAAAGTTCCTCCTCTACCTTGGTGGGTCTTGCACTTATTGGCAGATTTGCTCGCCTTGGAGCTTCACGACAGCCCTCAGTTTGGCCGTTTTCATGAACCCACAGTCCAGGTCAACTCCTCCTGTGTCTGACCAGGAGTTGGGAGGTTTGGGGGGAACCCGGGCCCGCCTTCTACTCCGGGTTCCAGCCCAGGGCCCCGTGGAATGCAGCTGTCTAGAGTGCCTCCTGGAACAGCTGTGCGACAGCTACAACTCCCTGGGCTACTTCCCCATGGCCTCCTCCCAACACCTTTCTTATCCTCACCACAGGACCTTCCTCCTGGTGTCTGATAATGCTTGTACACCTCAGTCCTTTGTTAGTCTCTAAGGTGCCACAAGTATGCCTGTTATTTTTGTGGGTACAGACTAACACAGCTGCTACTTTGAAACCTGATACTAGAGTTAGTAGTTCTGCAATTTAATATTTGAATTTCTTCAGAACTCTTGGCTGAATGCCATGTTGTCCTGGTGACTTATTACTCTTTAATTTATCAATTTATTCCAAAACTTCCTCTAGGGACACCTCAATCTGGGACAGTTCCTCAGATTTTTCACCTAAAAAGAATGGCCCAGGAGTGGAAATCTCCCTCACACCCATCACAGTAAAGACTGATACAAAAAATTCATTCAGCTTCTCTGCAATGGCTTTGTCTTACTTGAGTCCTCTGTTAGCACCTCAATCATCCTGTGGCCCCTCGGATTGTTTGGCAGGCTTTCTTCTTCTGAGATGCTTAACAAATTTTTGCTGTCAGTTTTCTGAATATTTTGCTAGTTGCTCTTCAAAAATTTTTTGGCCTGCCTACTTAGGCTTTTACACTTGACTTGTCACAGCCTTACCTTTCTATTTTCCTCACTAGCATCTGACTTCCCATTTTCAAAGGATGCCTTTTGGCCTTCAACCATCTCTTTTATTCTGTTGTTTAGCCATGGTGGCATTTCTCTGGTCCTCTTACTACTTTTTTTTAATTTAGGGGTGTACAAAGAATTGTAGCCCCTTTTCTGATGTTTTTAACCAGTTTCCATGCAGCTCGCAGGCACTGCACTCTTGTGACTGTTCCTTTTAAAATTTCCATTTAACTAGCTTTCTCTTTTTTATGTGGTTCCCCTGTCTGAAGTTAAATGTTACGGTGCTGGGCTTGTTTGGTATTCCCCTCCCCCGGATGTTAAATTTAATTATATTAAGGTCATTACCGAGCGGGAACATTCATATGAGTATTTCACCCATTTTGACCATATTCAGTCCTGTAGCTCTAATTCCATAAGGGAAGCTTTCAGAGTAGCAGCCTTGTTAGTCTGTATTCGCAAAAAGAAAAGGAGTACTTGTTGCATCTTAGAGACTAACAAATTTATTTGAGCATAAGCTTTTGTGAGCTACAGCTTACTTCATCGGATGCAGGGAAGCTGATACACATACCAAATATCCTTCACTATTTTAGAAATATAGCTTGGTGTGTCATATTGCACCATTTCAATCTTGGACTAGAATCTACCAAAGTTTCTGCCAGTTACATATGAAAACTCACCCTCTTATCCATGCACCTGTCCTACAACCTGATGCTTCTCTTTGCTCCATAGCACATTATTGCTGTCCCACTAGCTTAAGAGGAATGGAGGAGGTACCATATGTGGCAGATACCAGACATGTCACTGAATGCATCTCTGGAAAATGCTCAGATACTATGGTGATGGGTGGAATGTAAATAAAAGTATAAAGCCCATCCAATTGATATGTCAGGGTTAGTGGCTGGGGAAAATGACTGACTCTTAAACATTTAAAGATTCCCCGTAATGTTTGAAACTGTGACTGTCTTTTGGGAGAAATGCCTGATAAAAAGGAGCCATCCTCAACTCTGTTCAGTAGGGGCTTCTTTTTGGCAGCATGCATCTTCATAAACAAAGAGCTAGGTGCCAAACATTAAAGGTTAAGATTGAGGATGGGAATTTTGATAAAAGACTTTTCTATGCAACTGTTCAGTCCTCTTCATTCTGCTGAAGAGAGGAAAAATGATTAGTGAATCAACTGCCAAGTGGAAAACATTATCATCCTTTGGAGTCGCCCTCAGGGCCAAGTCTGACTTTATGTGAGGCCTGCTGCAGAAAACTACCCAGAGAAATGTTACTAAGAGCCATACGTCTTTCATAAACATGCAGTTAAAGAATATCATTTCTCTGCCCTTTTGTTTGATTGATAGACCTTGCTCTGGGCGCTCTGAAAGTTTAGTAGGCTCACTCCTAATTGAAGCTATTTTGCCAACAGCCTCTATGTCTACACTGCAGCTTATGTCAGCATAACTTATGTCATTCTGGGGGTTGAATAAATCACCGCCCCCCCAGCCCGAGTGACGTAAATTACACAGACATAAGCACTGGTGTGGGTCGTGCTGTCATCCAGAGAGCTTCTCCTGCCAATATAGCTACTGATGCTCACGGGGGCTGGAGTAGTTAAGCCAATGGAAGAGTTCTCTCCTGTCAGCTCAGAGCAGCTACGTTAGAGATCTTACAGAGGTGCAGCTATATTGGTGCAGCTGTGCCACTGTGAACTCTCTAGTGTAGCCAGGCCCTAAAAAATAGAATTTAAGGTTTAACGTAGGTTCTGGTCTACATTTTCCAAAGTGACTAGTGATTTTGGGTGCCTCAGGTTCTGGATGCAAAACTGAGACACCTTACAGGGCTCCATTTCCAGAAAGTGCCAAGCACCTGCCCTCAAACAAATCAAGTTTCTCATATTGGGCACACAAAGTCACTTTTAGGTATCTGTCAATATTTTGTAATTGTGTGACAACTTTTTTTGAATGGGTGTGTCTTGCTACTATGGAATTCCCATTTATCACTTGCAATGAACATTCAAGTTGGGAGGCTAGTTCTCACACGGGTGATGCTATCACACTGATCATTAGGATTTTAGCCTGTATAAGCATTAGATGAAGTGACTTTTTTTGCCATTGTTTGACGTGTTCAAAGGCAAGAAGGACTTTCACTCCCCTCCAAGAGCTACTTGGCTGCAGGTAAAGACGGTTACTTTTGCAGGCGTCCCAATGAGAGCCAATTATAATTTAACTGACCTGACTGTCTATTAAGTTGCCTGCCAGCATATACTCTGGCCTTATAAGGAAGAGAGTCTGCTTCTGCTCACAGCAGACTTGGGAAGCTCATTGTTTCACGCACCTGCCTATGGGGCTCATTGGGATCGAGTCAGCAATAGAAGAGCATGCTGTTCAGTTTGATCCTAATGGTAGCATTCCAGTGTAATATTCATTTGAAGCATCCCAGGAGAAAGACTGGTTATAGAAATCATCATAGCTAATGCCTTAAAGAAATGCTAGTAACATGTGGCATTTATATCTCTATCTTCAAGACCGTTAATCCCCACTATAGCCATGTGAGGCAGGTGACTACTGTAAGTATTACCCACATCTCATAGATGGGATGCTGCGAAGGAAAGATTACGTTACACGTACAAGCTCACAGAAGGAAGTCATAGAGAAGATCGATTAGGACTCAGGAGCTGTCAGCTCCCAGTCACGTGCCTAGATCACAATCTTTGGTGATAAAAACATTTTTTTTTGCACTTCTGTAGCACTTTTCATCCTGGAAGCGCTGTACAGACATTAGTTGTTCAGCCAGAGCCATGGCAAAATCCTCAATAATTCACTCTTTTGAATACTATCTGTTGTCCCTGTGTGTTTTTACACTGATAGAAAGAATCACTTTGGCCAGATTATTACACAGGGTTGGGTATTTACAGGGGGAAGAGGAAGGAGGAGCCTCTTCCCTCAGACCTCCGTGCAGCTGAAAGACACCAAGTGGCTAGGCAGCATGTGACTAGAACTGCCAGTAGTGTTAGTCTCTCCCAAAGGAGCTGCTGAGGAGGGGAGCAGAGCCTTGCCTTTCTGCTCAGCAGACCAACACACAGGACTAAGTGGAGAGGGATTGTCCACTGCACTCTCCCAGGATAGTGGAGCTGTCACGGAAAAGCATGCTCCATAGAAGAACTCTGAATCCACAAACATTCCTTCTGAGGGTTCCTGCAGCATCCCAGCCCCCTCTGCACCCCACTCCGGTGTGGGCCAAGGCCTTAGACCTGTTACGTTTACCCCAACAGGGCATTGAGCACAGAACGGCTGCAGCAGGCGTAATTGCAGCAGTGAAGTAACACTAACAACAACTGAGCACTCGACATTCTGAAGCTTTCTGTGTAATGAGAATGAAGCAGGGATCTATTTCATTCAGAGGATAAGATTCACCCCTTCCTGCAGGGGGAGAGAGACAGGCAAAAGGGATGGGAAGTCATGAATTCATAAAATCAGCTTGATTTGGTTTTAAAGACATAGTAACTTCAGTGGTGGTAAAAATGGCCTCCTCTAATAAAAAATAAATCATATTTGATTTGGGAGGCATTCCAGAGATAGCATCTGGGCCCCCTTCTCTGGAATATGAATATAATTCAAAGCCCCTGTTGTACAAAGAACAAGGCAGATTGAGACACTGTAGTTACATGCTGGATCTTTTTAGTTTTAAAAAGTTACTGGCATTGTACAGTAGGTGGTACCCAGACATTTTGCTGGGATACAAATAGAACATCTTTGCTTTGGGATGGTGTGGCAGGACAGGGGTAAAACCCCCTTTAAAACCCTGGCAAAATGCTGGCTGCAGACGTCTCTCTGGTCAAAAGGCCAGGTAGAGAGACATGGGTATGCAGCAGGGAGCCCAGCTGTAAACTCTAATGAGGGCTAGCTCAGAGCAACAAGCTGGGCTGAGTGGGAACAGCTGGGCTAAAGAGTGGGAAGGCTATAAAAGCCCTGGGAAAACCTCAGTGAAGGGGTGGCCTGGGAGGAGACAGGAGGGCTGTTTTTCTGTCTCCCTACCTTCTAGAAGGAACCTCAAGGGCCAGAAGACCCTGGGAGGGGGTCTGTGGTGTGATTGTTGCTGGGAGAATTGGGGCTGCACAGGAACACTATAAATAAAGATACAAAGGTGAAACCACTGAAGAAGGTGGTAGGGCTCTTTATTATACCAGCCTAAACACAGGGTGCAGGCACAGAAGTGGGAGTGCTGGTGTAGACCCTGTGACAGATGGCATTCACAATAGTTTTTTAACATCTTGGCTGTCATGACATGAGGATGCTCTGTATGACTACAGGGATTTTCTGTCTCAGAGTCTGCATATCTCATAAGACATAATTAAATAAATTGCCATGCAGTGAAAACTTGCTTTACAGGAAACAGGAGCTCCTCATGCAAAAGTCTGAATCGCTACACTATGGCAAACAACCATTTTCCAGAGTATGAAACAGGCTTAATGCTATGTCTTATTACTATGCTGTTCTAGCTGAATGCACCAGATCCTAAACAAGCACCATGAGACCTTGAAAACTTTACAGCATTTTACCCAGTAATCATTCATTAATTAAATTATGCTGAATTATGTGTTTTCCATGTTAAGAAGTGCTGTTATGTAATGCTGATCTGTACTAAAATCACCAAACATTTTCCACTAATTTCTAATCCCAGAGGTTAAAAACTGCTACTTATTGAAATATGATCCGCAGTCCACATGTATTCTAATTTTATAGAACTGAGATATAATTTAGCTATACATCAATGCACAAAAAATACCATGTAAGACATTTTTAGCAGTATAGGAAAGGAGAAAAGCCTGTTAGACTAATGCTATCTGAACTATGTGAAGGATGGAATCTTAGCCTTTGTTCTCCAATATATATCGTTATATTTCTTTGATCTTTTGTATGAAGTCCTAGAAGTGCAGCAAGATTCTGAATTACATTTTATTTCTTACTTGTGTAATTACTAAATCTAATATGCTCAGGACTTGGTACTGGCTGTCCCTGCCACACTTCTCACCATGGAGAAGAAAAGGCCAATCTCTAATTGGGGCCAGTAAGGTCCTGAGAAGAATAGCTCCCTTGAGCAATTCTTAGCATTAAGGCCCTAGTTCAGCAAAGCACCTATTTTTTTGTGATTTTTTTATTGATTTTTGTAAAGAAACAGACAATGAACAGTACAAAAAAGTAAATGACTTATAGCTTTGATATGTTTCCAAATACACATGCTTCATGGGATCTTCAAAAACATTTTGTAATCAGGCAATTTTACCACTTGTCAATGCTGCAGGATCAGACAATGCAAAATCAGACAATACTACATAGACAGACCATGTTAGGGTGTGGGTAACAATAATAAAATAGAAGACATATATGAATAGGGAGAGGAGGGAAAGAAGGGATCAGGAAGAAGAGCAGAGGAGGAGTTCAGTGGAATGATGATCTGTCATTCTTCGAACCATTGCAACATTTTTAGCACAATACCACCTAGAAATGGAGTCAAAATTTATTTGAATTCATGTAATTGATCTCTACTGAGATGTGATTCTTTCTTTGGCTGCTAACTCAGGTCCTAATACTGCTGCTCTATTCTGGATATAAGCCTACTCCTCCATCACCTGGTCTGACACAGCATGGCCATTATTATGAACTAAAGTGTAATCCCTTCGGAGATGATACTCCTGAAATACCACACTGATCCTCTAGGAGACTCACCCCTGACTACAGCAGCAATTTTGACAGAAGTTCAGTACTGTTTCTCAGATGGCGTAAGGTTCAGGACAGAGATAGAACTGACTAGCATCACTACCAGAAAGTGTTGGTATTACTTTTGGTTTTGACTGTGTTTGGAGTAGGGTAGGGATACAAGCATTGAAGCTAGGGAGGACCCTTCTACATGCCACATTCCTGCTGAGGAGGCTGAAGAGAGTTATGGTCAGGCTACCAAGAGCCAGCCTACCTGTATATTGGAATCCAGCGAAGAAAGCCACAAGGATGATCTTACCATCCTTGGTGTGGTTACTCTGTAAGAACACCCTTGTTTATTATTGTATACCCTCTTTTATTTTAAGCTAGCCACCAGATTTCAGTGCTGTACTACATATCAAAAACTGAGCATAAACTCCCTATTTCCCTAGGCACTTGCTGGAAGGGAACACAGAGTGCTTTGTACCGTGGCTGTAAATGCTGGGAGGAGTAAAGTTTATGTATTGTTGTTTCTGTCTTTTATTATCCTAAACCCTTTTCCACTGTCACTTATCCTGAGTTCCCCACACCGAATAAAGCCCAGTTACTGTTTTAGTACTCTAGTTACTTTATTTTTGTGTGCTCTGACACTCCTCTGTAACAGATTGTGTGTTAAATATTTTCCCAAGGGCCAAGCCCTCTGTGTTCTGTGCACTAGAAGGGGTTTCCTTGGGTGGAGGCACCAAGTGCTCTTTTAGGCGAACCTGGACCCATAACGTTGAGGAGAGAAGGGAGAAGGCTCCAGCCACACCTGAGAGGTGAGTTACAAAAGTAATACTAAACTATATTAGAGTAAACAGTATATCAGAATCTAGCCCTTTAAATAAAAGACTGTGTGATATACTTACTCAAGGATATCAGAGTAGCTCAAGGGGGTGAGTAAATCTGAAGGTATCTGAATCTGGGTTAAAGGAGTTTTAAAAACTTGAAATATTTATAGAAATTCAGTGCCTATTCCTAAACCATTTCTAGTCACCACTGACACAGATTTTGCAGTTGGAAGTTAATTCTCTTGATGATGCCTGAGCCAGTCCCATGCTCCCAGAGCTATATTGGCTCTGCAAGTGCAATCAGGAATAAAAAGTACTAAAGACTCATTTTAGTCAGTAAAATGAAGGGATGTGACTCTGAATATATACTAGAAGTTGATCTGCTGTGTAAAGAAGGTCCCACTTGTATCCCATAGGGCTAACTTGCCTTTACTATATTCACTGCTTTACATTGTATTCAGCAAGTTAGAATAAGGCTGAGGTCTTTGAACAGATGAACAGCCCAATGGAAAACCCCAATGATTGGGGAGCTGAAAATAGAGTGTTTAAGGGGAATTTCTGACTACAGGAAAAACGAACCACAAGAGTGTACGTGTCCAATCATAAAAGTGTCATGGCAACGAATTGATGTACATAACAGATACATGAGCTTCATCCACAGATACCTGACCACAAGAGGGCCATGGTAACGAATTGACATATATGATAATAAGTTGAAATCATTGATATACTAACTTATAGGAGAAGGACACTCCAACATTAGTAAGATGAGGATCTACAAATAAGGAAAAGGGGAAAAAAGTAAGAAAAACCCTACTGAATATGCACCAAACATAGTGGCATCAGGGTATCATATTATAAAAGTTACATCCCAGCCTAGCAGAAGTAGGAGAAGGAGATTGGTCCTTGGCAGGTGCCAGAACGATGATCATTGGTGATGAGCGGGAAGGAGATGGTGATGAGGAAGATGATGGCTAACATTTCAGGTTGTTCTACAAGGAATGATGAGAGTATATGGGTGTGCAGATTTACATTCTGTAGTCTCTCTATCTACCTTACTGAGTTGGGGTGTTTGTGACTGTGACAAATGTATTAATCAACTGTTTGTAAATACAGAAGAGTTCCTATAGTCTGAGTGTTGCAGCTGTGCACATCAGAGTTCCCAACTACATAACAATAAGAATAACACTGGGCCTGATCCTGGGACAAGAACCTCTCAACCCTCAAAGTGATAACTGGGGATTCTTAAGTAATCAATGTAATATTTATCTATAGATATATAGATACATAAATCGGGCTACACACTCAAGTCATATTTTAAGTTTGAGATTTGATTCCTTTTTATGAATACTCTGGCATAATAGTATAGAATGTGACTGTGACTATCCCTTGCCCTCTTGTAAGTTTATCTGATTTCTGTTCACTCTTCTATATATTTCAGATTTCTTTGTTTTTATGCTTCCCTTTCCAGTTTCATTCACATGCCAGCAACTGTTTCTCCCGTTGTTTTTCCATGGACATAATCCAACTCCCTTATCTGCTTGTGGACCAATTTTTTTCATAGATTCCAAGGCCAGAAGGGACCATTGTGATCATCTAGTTCGACTTCCTGAATGACACAGGCCATGGAACTTCCCCAACATAACTCCTAGAGTAGATCTTAAATCCAGTCTTGGTTTAAAAATGGCCAGTGATGGAGAATCTACCACAGCACTTGGTCAATTGTTCCAATGGTTAATTACTCTCACTGTTAATAAATTACTTCTTATTTCCAGTCTGAATTTGTCTAGCTCCAACTTCCAGCCATTGGATCATGTTCTACCTTCCTCTGCTAGAGTGAAAAGCTCATTATTAAGTATTAGTTTCCCATGTAGGCACTTATAGATTGTAATCAAGTCACCCCTTAACTTTCTCTTTGTTAAGCTAAAAATCAGTATCACATTTTCTAATCTTTAATCATTCTCATGGCTCAGTTTCTGAATCCTTTCTGATTTATCAACATCCTTCTAGAATTGTGGGCACCAGGATTGGATATAGTATTTCAGCAATGGTCACACCAGTGCCAAACATAGAAGTAAAATAGCGTCTGTACTCCTATTCATGATTGCCCTATTTATACATCCCAGGCTTGCATCAGCTCTTTTGTCCACAATGTCACTATCAGAGACTGGGGCATGTGCAATCATGCCTAGTGGTTGGAGCAGGAGTGAGGGCTAATGGCCAGAGTAAGGGTTGGTAGCCAGGACTAGGAGCTGACAGTCAGAGCCAGATGCCAGAGCCAAGGGTCAGAGCCAAGGGTCAGGAATGAGAGCCAAGGATCAGAACTGGGTTACCTGGGGTGAGGCAAGGCTGGGTCCAAGGCAAGAGCAGGGCTGGCTCCAAGGCAGCAGACAGTCAGGACCAGCATTGGAACAAGGCAGGGGCCAAGGCTGTGCAAAACACAGAGACGTTATTGCAGCTGTGAACAAATGCTTTGAGCAGCCACTGAACTGCTGCTGCTGGGTAAAAGAGCTGGTCTGCTGACTGTTCCCACCAAGCAGGTGGTGTAGCCAATTTGGCAGCCTATGACAGGTCATCTGTGCTTGTTAGGGTGCCCAGAGACTGACTCTGCTGCAGGCCCTGATTCCTGACAGTCACACTGGGAGCTCATGTTCAACTGATTAATCACTACGACCCTCCAAATCTTTTTCAGAGTCACTGTTTCTCAAGATAGTTTCCATCCAGTAAGTATGGCCTACAGCCTTTGTTCTTAGATGTATACATTTTCATTTAGCCATATCAAACTGCATATTGTTTGCTTGCACCTAATTTACCAAGCAATCCAAATTGATCTGCATCAGTGACCTGTCCTCTTCATTATTTACCACTTCTCCAATTTTTGTGTCAACTGCAAACTTTATCATGGATGATCTATGTTTTCTTCCACGTCATTGATAAAAATGTTAACTAGCTTAAGGCCAAGAACCAATCCCTGCAATTAAGTTTTGAGACCTCTCAGCTAGCCAGTTTTTAATCCATTTAACATGTGCCATATTCATTTTATATCATTCTAGTTTTTAAAATCAAAATGTCATGAGGTAGGTACCAAATCAAACACCTTACAGAAGTCAAAATATGTTATGTCAACATTATTATCTTTATCAATAAAACTTGTACTCTCATTAAAAAAATATCAGATTAGTTTATTGCCTTTTGAAACTATGTGCCCTTCCTGTTATTCCTTTAACACATCACTGTTTGTTTATTGACCCATTTTTAAAGACGTGGCAGTTCAACTTCCAGTGCCATTACTCACGGCAGAAGGCTATTGAAAACCACAATACAGTAAGTTTCTGAATGTTAGTGAGTTGAATTTTCCTACCTCCGTTTTTAAAAAAATTAAATATTGAAAACTTGGGAACAATAGGAAAGACCTGCTAGCACTCACATAGCACTGTGCCTTTCATAAAAGATCTCGTGTTGAAGGATGAAAAGAGTGCTACAGTACTTTAAGATAAGAGGTGCAATTCAGAGCACCAAGAATGAATAACCAGCTTCTTGGAGAAAATGGTAATGGAATGTATCTTAATCACATTTAACTATGAAGAGAAGTCAATACACTGAAGAGGGTCAAATCTACTCTGTTACTCCTGTGTAACATCTTGATTAATTCTTTTAATTTAAGTGAAATTACTACAGATTTACAGTAGGAGGAAAATTCAGCCCAATATTTTCAAAATTATCTTTAAAATTGTAAGATAGAATAGTTATCAAACAGGAAACTGTTATATTAATGACCTGGTTTGACACAGAGATTATGTATCTCATCTGAATGCATGATGAAACCCAATCCTTTAAAGTTGTTGGAAAGAGAAACTCTGTTACCAATAACAATTAGAAATATAATAGAACTTGCCCTGCAACATCTTTACTGAAAGCATCCCATGTTATGCATTCAAATGCATCAGACAATCCCTGATTAAAAGCTGGACTCCCAAATAAAACCTGTCAAAAAGCCAAAAAGAGGACACGATGTAAAGCAGGAGTTTATGTTCAATGGTGCAAGAAATAGTGGAGAGGTCAAGGAGGTGGGAGCTGGCACATTGCAAGTGTCCCAGAAGTAGTTCTTTGGAGGCTGAGACATTGTTCAAAAAATTAGGATGTACTGATGAAACAAGGGTGTATGCTTTCTTTATGAAGAACGTAAGGATCTTGTTGAAAGAACAATGCCACCTCAAAATCCAATCCCTCAGCCATCTACTCCAAAAGATCCTCATACCACTGACAGCCATCCAGCAGGAAGATGTTAGAGACTGAATCTTCAGGGGAAATAGAAAAAGTCAAGCTTGTATCTACCTGCTTGGCATATCTTCCTCCTCCTCAACACCAGATGGATCTGATGCCCACAGCGAGCCATAATATGAAGGCACTTTGTGGTTGGTGCAAACATTCAGATCTGGGATGGGTTATTGATGTAGCTCCAATGGACACTGTTTTTCTAGGTTATTTTGATTATTTATTAGTTGTACTGAGGTAGTCTCCAGTCACGGATCAGAACCACACTGTGCTAGGTGCTGTCAAACACATAAAAAAGAGATCACCCTTGTTTTCAATTTGGCAAACTCTTCCAAAACTCGGCATAAGTGTGTGTACATCATCCCACCAAAGAGGCAATTCTCAAGGGAGAAAAGAAAGTTGACGGGCATAGCCACTGCTGTAAACTGTGCTGCCAAAAAGATCTCTGTAACATCATCTCATTCTGTGTCAGAGGGTTGTTGCTGCTTGTTCCAGAGTTACAGAGATATTATTAGGAAAAGGAACAAACAGTGAGGAACTGCACAGAATGATAGAAATGAGAGTGGTAAATACCTGTTTTGCCAGCTTGTCCATCCTCGTTGCCAGGATACAATTATTTTCTACAGTATAGTCTCCATCTATTTGTCCAGTCAAGAAGCTCTGGAGATGTCACCCCTTCCCTTGGAGGTTATTTCATGGCCAGGTATTCCCACTGCTAAGAAAGGCTTTCAGATGTATAGCAGAAGTGGTGAAAATGACAGGAGGAGGCTCCAGTCTCTGCCTGCCATTGAGAAGGTGAAAGTGGCAACATCCTCATGTCAGACTCACCTGCAGTGGGCAGATGCACTAACTTCTGGCAGTTTCACCATGGCCCAGCTCCCTTTCTCTTTGGTCCATCTTTAAACAGTTATAGAAAAATGAAGATTAAAATAGACACTGCACAGATCTGGTTCACATTCAACACTTGCTTTGAAATGAAGTGAGTTTTCTGCTCTTGGGGATTTTAGTCAACAGCCTACTTCATATAACTGTCAATCTTCAGAGTCAGGTCAGTGGTCAGAATGGAGAAAAATCAACAGTGAAACCTACCATGAAAGATCTAAAAATATTTGCTCCCTTTTCATTTTCCTTGTTTCAGAGCTGCTCTTTGCCAGAATTTTCATACCTCATACCTTACTCTAAATCCTGACTATCTCCTGTTTAGAAAACTTGTTTGTCAATGATGCAGACAAAGAGAAAAAGAGGGAGTAGTAGGTGTGGCTGTTGTACTGAGGTCACATGGGGAAACATTATTCGCGTTAATTATTGGGGTTTGCCAGAATAGCTAGTATCTTCCCAAACATTTAGCTAGAGAGAAAAAACAAAATCAAGTGCCTTAAAATCAAGTAATTGGTGACAATAACATATTGGTTTATAAAAAAGTTGTGCTTTGTCAGAAAATGAATGAATTTATGAATTGAAGGCCTGGGCAGAGAATGAACAGTGACTATCTGATTAGAACCCTGCGCAAGAGACTTGAAGACATGTAGAATCGTACTTTTCATAATCAGCTTAGTATCGGTCCAATCATTTCCAGGCTTTAAGAAATTACTACTTGTTCTTTAAGGAGAGGAGGATGATGGCAAAAGGACTAAGTTAGTTTATTTGTGATATTTTAAGTGATCATGTAATGATCAGTGCAGACAGCACCTCCTCCAATTGATGGTGCTTATCTTAGTGTTAAGTTGTTGTCTTCTCTGTTATTCTGTTATTGTATCTGGTCTGTGGGGGTCAGCAGGAAATTCAGAACTGCCTGTGTGCTGGAGTTGGTACTTGCAGTGTTCCAATAAACCCCTGTGATTCCATAAGTGAGTATAACAATCAGCACACTGCTCCTTTAAGTCAGGAGAGAAATTTCAGCTTCCAGTAGAAGGAATTAGAAACATTTTGCACCCCAATCTCAAAGTCTCCACACCCATCAATATCAGGTGTGACTCAGAATGACATTTTTCATAAAAAACATAAAATATCATTTCACAAGCCATCTTTGTCTACATGGGATGTTAGCGCATGGCAAACCAGGGTGGGAATCTATAGCTCAGTAGATTGCTGTGCCATAACATCCCATGTTGACAATACACACAAGCTACAAGACACACTCTGGGACTTTCAAGCGCTGTAGCAGTGTGCGGGAAGCTGGTGAGCTGTAGATTCATAACCAGCTTGCCATGCAGTAACCACTCATGTAGACAAGTCCTTTGTTGTTCTTCCCTGGATCCTCTCTACAAGTTTTGTCTTTTAGAGTCGGAGGTGGCCCAAACTGCATGTTGTCATCTAACAGTAGCCACTCCAATGCTGTATAAAGTGATATTACCTCCTTCATTAGTCCTTGATGTGATGCCTCACTCAGGAAAAAGCCCAATATTGTACTGCCCTTTTTAGCCACCACAGAACACAACAGTCTATTACATTTGTTATTCACTCTCACTTCCAGGTTTCTCATTGTTACAGTTCTCTAATCACTTCCCTCCTGCTTTGAGACCATTCTTGCCCAAATATATTAGCCTGCATTTGTTAACCCTCATTTTATGAATTTCTGCTTATTTCATCATCAGTCTCTCTGAGATTTTTTGCCTTCTCATGTGTTTGCAGCATCTTTCAGATTGGTATAACCTGCAAACTGTAACTTAATGTCTCTTTGATTTCTTCCTTCAAATCAAATAAACCCAACAGGCTCCCAACTGATACAATCACATATCACTAATAACACCAAGAAGATCTGCGTTAGCACCAAGAAGATAGAATGCTATGTTAAGGGTTAGCCTAACGGTCATCTTCTGCACCAGATAATACCCTGTTTCTAAAGTCAATGGGCCACATCCACGGCCACCCTACAGCCCCCTTTGAAATTTCCATATGTTCTTATCCTGCATCATGTCACTTCATATCAATTAGCTAATGGTATGCTGGACTATATCAACAAAGTGCCAGTTACTATGCTCAATAAGTAGCCAGCTTATGATCATATAGTTTGATACTTCTGTTCTTTATTTCCAGGTGGATAAACACATGAAAATTGTTTTAAACATAAACAATTTCAAGGAATGTATAATGTAGAGAGAAAACAACATTAGAAAAAGCAAAAGGAAATTCCTCTTGAAGTTGACACAGTTGTTGAATGGAAGACAGATGACATGCAAGAAGGGTTGTTTCATGCAGTGGCCACTTTCTGGTTACTAAAAAAAATGGGCACTTTTGCAATATGAGAAAACCCCTGTTTTAAAAAGCTGAACCTTTGGCTAAAACTAAAAAAGAAGAAGCTACTGAGCAATTGGAGAAGACTGTATATTCCAATGTTCATGGAATCAAATTGGGAATTTGCATGTAGCCAACACTTAACCAAACAGAAATCAGAAAACACACTATGTAATTTATTTAACCAACCACAACAAAGTAAGGCAGCTTGAATAGCAAATACTTGCAGAGAAATGTTTGGTTTCAGAGTAGCAGCCGGGTTAGTCTGTATCCGCAAAAAGAACAGGAGGACATGTGGCACCTTAGAGACTAACACATTTATTTGAGCATAAGCTTTCGTGAGCTAACACTCACTTCATTGGGTGCATGCAGTGGAAAATACAGTGGGGAGATTTATATACATAGAGAACATGAAACAATGATAGAGACTAACAAATTTATTTGAACATAAGCTTTCGTGAGCTACCACTCACTTCATGAATGCATCCAATAAAGTGAGCTGTAGCTCACGAAAGCTTATGCTCTAATAAATGTATTAGTCTCTAAGGTGCCACAAGTCCTTTTCTTTTTAGAGAAATGTTTGTGATTAATACAGATTATTATTATTATTATTATTATTATTGAAAAAATAGTGTGAAATTTCAAGCAACAAATGCATTCAGGGAGATCATAGTCTGCTCACAGACACTCTGTGAACAGAAAAATGACTAGGGTTACTAGAATATGTCATTAACAATTATTCACTCAATTATTATACTCTTAAAACGCCCATTTTTAGCCATGATTGTTCATGTAATATCAGAGCTGAAAGCAGTCACTGGTCCAGGACGGAATATTGTCCACTTTGTAGTTTAACAAAGTGTAATACTTGGGGTAAACAAGAACATATTTGTGGCAGGCTGTTATGTTAAAAAGTGCTGTTTGTAAGTTTAAAGGAACGTTAAAGTAGTTCTGGTACAAATCAATGGTGAATCTTACCCATATGCTCAGGGTTTAGCTGATCGCCATATTTGGGGTCAGGAAGGAATTTTCCTCCAGGGCAGATTGGAAGAGGCCCTGGAGGTTTTTTGCCTTCCTCTGTAGCATGGGGCACGGGTCACTTGCTGGAGGATTCTCTGCTCCTTGAAATCTTTAAACCATGATTTGAGGACTTCAGTACCGCAGACATAGGTGAGAGGTTTTTCGCAGGAGTGGGTGGGTGAGATTCTGTGGCCTGCGTTGTGCAGGAGGTCAGACTAGATGATCATAATGGTCCCTTCTGACCTTAGTATCTATGAATCTATGAATTAGTGGAAATCAACATGTGAGGCAATCAAAGGTGTGTGATAAATACAGTTTCATGTAGCTCTTCATGTGATAAAACACAAAGCATCATTGGGCTTTGTGTTTTATCACATGAATTTCAGCACTCTCACCCCTAAAAGTGTAAAGCATCAGAAAGGTCAGAAATATTTTAAATACATTTTTGGGGTGTATTTATATGTGCTATTAAATGGATCCCCTTTTCTTTTGAGGAAATGGCATATTTGATCTCCCACTTGATTTGAGCTGGGCAGCCATTTCAGTCTCAGTTGCTCTTAGCTTATAGCACAGGAGACACGTACCAACATATATTCGATCATGGATATATTACTTTTGTTCTTTGTGCAACAGAACTTTATTTTAGATTAAGGTTATTGACAAAGTGTTCGGCTGATCTCTGCTGTATGATCACATAACAGTATAGGCAATACCCACTTGATTCATGTTGCTATGCAGAAGTTAAGACATCTTTTTACCAGGTAGCCTCTTTATCATCTACTGAATACACCTCCATAAATCATATTATTTCCCAGATGTATCTGGAGAAAATGAGTCAGGTATCTGGAGCCATTTCTTCTGTGGGTAACCATAGAGAACAATATTTACATTCAATTGATTGCACACACTATTGTATGGAATCAACAAGATACATGTAAACCTCTCAGACTAGATTAGAAAATGCATGTTAGCAAAGAACCCAGTGCCGTGGCCAACACTCACATGAGCACAGCCCAAAGGGCCACAGAATTTTCTAATAAAGTAGTAAAATTTGATGTATTTAATTTAAAATTCATAGAGGGATTCCTGGGTTGGTGATAATGTGTTATTTTCATGAAATTACAGCCAGTACCTCTAGCTTCATCTACCTAACTGTTCATTATGAATTACCGGCTTCCTGACTATGGGGTTCAGTCTCTTACTGATACAATTTAGAGACAGAAGCTATGGGGCCAAAGTCACCTGTCAGATACACTGGAGTAAAACAAGTGTAATGCTATTGAAGCTAATGGTGTTACTCCAGATCTATATCTGTGGAAATGAGAGCTGAATGTAGCTCTTTTCCAGGTGTTCTTTATAATAATTTCTATAAAACATTGTTAGAAATCAGTGCAAATATTGATTCATTAGTGTAGGAAATGTGAACGAAATCCTCCAGATATTACAAGCTGTATCCTAATATGGTGTAAATTAACACAGTACCACTGACTTCAATGGAGCTTCAAAGTTTGATACTGGTTGAAGATTTGTCCCCAATCTTGAAGTACTAGCAGCAATAATCTTTTGCATTCCTAGGGAACCTTTATCCAAAGATCCCCCTGCACTTCCAATAGATGGATGAGTATATTCATTTTATGGATGAGTAAACTGAGGCACAGACTTGTTAAAGTGATTTATATGGTTACAGAAAAAGCCACGTTCACAATTTAGGTGACTTCCAGGCCAACATTCTAATGACTACACCCCATGCTGCTGTCCATCTATTTCCAGTAATTTGAGTGGATGCATCAGTGCTTTTCAAATCAAAGGTTGGAAAGTGAAGAGCAGTGCATGTAATCAGTCAAGTTGGGACATTTATTTCCCTCTGTAACCTTTCGACCATTCTCTGAATGGTAGATCACTGTACACAGTTGTCAGTTTGTCTGGTGCTTACAGCATGGGATTAAGGATTGCAAAATCTGTTCCCAGCTCTGCCTCACAGGCTTTTTTCTATCTTCAGCTATTAAGAAAGTCGTTAAATTTCCCCTTTCAGGTTGACTTGGTACTTCCTTTCTAAGCCCTGGTCTACACTACGAGTTTAGGTCGAATTTAGCAGCGTTAGGTCGATTTAACCCTGCACCCGTCCACACAACCAAGCCTGTTTTGTCGACTTAAAGGGCTCTTAAAATCTATTTCTGTACTCCTCCCTGGTGAGAGGAGTAGTGCTAAAATTGACCTCGCTGGGTCGAATTTGGGGTAGTGTGGACGCAATTCGATGGTATTGGCCTCCGGGAGCTATCCCAGAGTGCTCCATTGTGACTGCTCTGGACAGCGCTCTCAACTCAGATGCACTGGCCAGGTACACAGGAAAAGCACCGGGAACTTTTGAATTTCATTTCCGGTTTGGCCAGTGTGGCAAGCTGATCAGCACATCGCAAAAGATCTTCAGCATGGACCGAATGGGAGGTACTGGATCTGATTGCTGTATGGGGAGAAGAATCCATGCAGGCAGAACTCTGTTCCAAAAGACAAAATGCCAATATATTTGCCAAAATCTCCAAGGGCATGATGGACAGAGGCTACAACAGGGACACAAATCAGTGCTGCGTGAAAGTTAAGGAGCTGAGGCAAGCCTACCAAAAAACAAAGGATGCAAATGGTCGCTCCGGGTCAGAGCCCCATACATGCCATTTCTATGATGAGCTGCATGGAGTTCTAGGGGGAGCCCCTACCACTTCCCCACCACCGTCCATGGAAACCTGCAAGAGGGGAGTCTCACGCAACAGGGATGAGGATTTTGTGGATGAGGAAGGTGAGGAGGAGGTTGAGGATAGCACAGAACAGGCAAGCAGAGAATCCCTTTTCCCCAGCAGCCAGGAACTGTTCATCATCCTGGAGCCAATACTCTCCCAACCCTCCGAAGGCGGGCTCCTGTACCATGAAGCCAGAGAAGGCACCTCTGGTGAGTGCACCTTTGTAAATATAATACAGGGTTTAAAAGCAAGCAGGTTTAATGATTAATTTGTCTTGAAGACTTGGGATGCATTTGCAACCAGTATAGCTACTGGAAAAGTCTGTTAACGTGTCTGGGGATGGAGCGGAATCCTCCAGGGACATCTCCATGAAGCTCTCCTGGAGGTACTCTCTGTGTTAGCCTCAGGAGAGTGATATCATTCATGGTCACCTGCTTGAAATATGGGAAATTTGTTTAAGGGGACATTCAGAGGTGCCCGTTCCTGCTGGGCTGTTTGCCTTTGGCTAAAAAGAAATCATCCTCGCTGTTAGACACACAGCTGAGGGAGGCCCGTTCATGCTGAGCTGTTCGAGTTTGGCTGAGAGGGATCTTCCCTGATACTAGCCACGCGGTGGGGTGGGGTGGGGGGGGGGAGGGTGAAGCGATCATCCCAGAGAACTGGGGGGTTTGGGTTGTGCTGCATATTCACCCTAAAACCGCAGCCTCTCCTTTTAAATGGCCAACCCAACGGGCTTTGATTGGTATGGGAAAGGAGGGTGCTGCTGTTTGAAACAGTTCCCACATGTTATGAAGGTTAAAGAAGCCAAAACCCTTTGCTTTACCATGGCTGCCTGCAAGCCAAATTCTGTTTCCTATACGAGCATGTGTGATGTCTCACACCAAACCAGCAGGCACTCAATATAAGAGGCAAAATGTGACCTTGGACCAAAAACGCATGTGCTATGTAATGTGAATCGCTTGATTCAGTGTGAAATAGTCTTTCCTTTGTTCTCTAAAATGTATCTTTTTAAATACTACTCTCCCTTTTTTTCCTCATGCAGCTGAAAATGTTTCTACGCTCCCCCTATCATCTCCATCCCAGAGGCTAGCACAGATTAGAAGGTGGAAAAAAACACACTTGCGATGAAATGTTCTCAGAACTTATGCAGTCCTCCTGCACTGAAAGAGCTCAGCAGAATGCATGGAGGCAAACAATGGCAGAGTCAAGGAAAGAGTTAAATGAACACGATGAGAGGAGGGAGGAGCACGATGAGAGGAGGCAGGATGCAATGCTGAGGTTAATGTGGGAGCAAAGTAACATGCTCAGGTGTCTGGTGGAGCTGCAAGAAAGGCAGCAGGAGCACAGACCGCCGCTGCAGCCCCTGTATAACCGCCCGCCCTCCTCCCTAAGTTCCATAGCCTCCTCACCCAGATGCCCAAGAAAGCGGGGGGGAAGGCAACAGTCACCCAGCCACTCCACCACAGGGGATCGTCCAAGCAACAGAAGGCTGGCATTCAATAAGTTTTGAACTGTAGTTTGGCCTTGTCCTTCCCACCTCCCCTCATCCACTACCCCACCCAGTGCTTCCCTCCTCACCCACCCCTCCCGTGCGAGTTTCCCCCCTATTTGTGTGATGAATTAATAAAGAATGCATGATTTTGAAACAATAATGACTTTATTGCCCCTGAAAGCGGTGATCAAAGGGGGGAGGTTGGTTGGCTTACAGAGAAGTAGAGTCAACCAAGGGAGTGGGTTTTCATAAAGGAGAAACAAACAGAACTGTCACATCATAGCCTGGCCAGTCATGAAACTGATTTTCAAAGCTTCTGTGATGCACAGGGTGCCCAGCTGTGCTCTTTTAATGGCCCTGGTATCTGGCTGCACGTAATCGGCTGCCAGACAATTTGCCTCAACCTCCCACCCTGCCATAAATGTCTCCCCCTTACTCTCACAGATATTGTGGAGCACACAGCAAGCAGTTATAGCAATGGGAATATAGGTTTAGCTGAGTTCTAACCTAGTCAGTAAACTGCGCCAGCACGCTTTTAAATGTCCAAATGCACATTCTACCACCATTCTGCACTTGCTCAGCCTGTATTTGAACTGCTCCTTACTACTGTCCAGGGTCCTGTGTATGGCTTCATGAGCCATGGCATTAAGGGGTAGGCTGGGTCCCCAAGGATAACTATAGGCATTTCAACATCCCCAACGGTAATTTTCTGGTCTGGGAAGTAAGCTCCTTCTTGCAGCTGTTCAAACAGACCAGAGTTCCTGAAGATGTGAGCGTCATGCACCTTTCCTGGCCATCCCACGTTGATGTTGGTGAAATGTCCCTTGTGATCCACCAGTGCTTGAAGCACCATTGAAAAGTGCCCCTTGCGGTTTACATACTGGCTGCCAAGGTGGTCCGGTCCCAAGATAGGGATATGTGTTCCGTCTATCGCCCATCACAGTTAGGGAACCCCATTGCAGCAAAGCCATCCACTATGACCTGCACATTTCCCAGAGTCTCTACCCTTGATAGCAGCAGCTCAGTGATTGCGTTGGCTACTTGGATCACAGCAGCCGCACAATAGAATTGCCCACTCCAAACTGATTCCCGACTGACTAGTAGCTGTCTGGCATTGCAAGCTTCCAGAGGGCTATCACCACTCACTTGTGAACTGTGAGGGCTGCTCTCATCTTGGTATTCTGGTGCTTCACGACAGGGGAAAGCAAGTCACAAAGTTCCATGAAAGTGCCCTTACGCATGCGAAAGTTTCGCAGCCACTGGGAATCATCCCAGACCTGCAACACTATGTGGTCCCACCAGTCTGTGCTTGTTTCCCAGGCCCAGAATCAGCATTCCACAGCATGAATCTGCCCCATTACTACCATGATGTCCAAATTGCCAGGGTCCATGCTTGGAGAGAAGTCTGTGTCCATGTCCTCATCACTATCATGATTGCGCTGTCGTCGCCTCCTCGCCTGCTTTTGCAGGTTCTGCACATACTGCAGGATAATGCGTGAGGTGTTTGCAATGCTCACAACAGCAGCGGTGAGCTGAGCAGGCTCCTTGCTTTCCGTGGAATGGCGTCTGCAGGAGAGCAGAGTTGCAGCGGAAGCAGTGGATGATGACGGATGCCACAAGAATAGATATTTATACAGAACAATGAGAGGACCTGCGAGGTGGATTCATGACCCCAGGAGAGGAGGAGAGCAGAGTTGCAGAGGAAGCAGTGGATGACGACGTCAGTTAGCAGTCCAACTGCACCATCTGCTGACAGCAGTATGGCGTCTGCACGGAAAAAAGGTGCAAAACGAAAAGGTGTCTGCCGTTGCTTTCATGGAGGGAGGGGCGACTGACAACATGTACCCAAAACCACCCGCAACAATGTTTTTTCCCCATCAGGCATTGAGAGCTCAACCCAGAATTCCAATGGGCAGCAGAGACTGAGGGAACTGTGGGATAGATACCCACAGTGCAATGCTCCAAAAGTCGATGCTAGTCACAGTAGTGAGGACACAATCCGACGATTCAATGCGCTTAGTATAGACACACTCAATCAACTGTCTAAAATCAATTTCTAAAAATCGACTTCTATAAGATCGACCTAATTTCATAGTGTAGACATACCCTAAGTAAACAAAACCCAACAACCACTTCCAAATAAGCTAAAGAATTACATCTATGGCTTTTTCTTTTTAACCAAGAACTTTGATAGTTTTGTATTCTATATTCAAACAGTATGCTGATCCTGCTTACTCTCCAGAGGTATAAGTAACATCAGAATGTTCTTTTCCGTAGATTTCCTGCGTGGTGCACGCCATTCTGCTGAAGGTAATGTTTATATAATAAACAAACTCAGTCACAGAACTCTGAATAATCTAAGGAACATTTTATTCACTGTATTGACATTTTGTTTTTTATTTATTATCATTGATCACAGGTGTGAGATCTCTTTTGAATGTGTAGGCAGAGTCTGAATGAGCTCTCATCTGATATCTAGTGGTGAGCTGTGGAAAAGGACTTCAGGAGCTGATCTCATTTGCATGGATACACCCACCCTGCCCAGGTGCTCAGCATGATGGAATTGCTTGCCCAAATGATCACTTGTGGCTGGTGTTGGATCCCCAGTCTCCTTATTATTGGGGCAGGACTAATAAAAGGTTGTTATCCTTGTTGTGTGAACTGAGGGCAGCAGAACTGTACCTGGCATACCCCGATGGAGAGACTTGCTCTCAACTGAATGGCAATTGCTATGCAGAGGACATGGGTTCCAAAGCCCAATGAGCTGAGAGAGATGGGGACAGATACTTGTACTTGGTGGTGTGGGCCCTGTTTAAGGATCCTAGACACCCTTTGGCTCTTAATGGTATAATCATTATTATCATCATAATCACCACTCCCATAACTGCATTGGTCATTGGGACACCATCACTGATGATCAATCAGCCCGTTATCTCCACCCCTGATGATTATGTGTCAGCTCTTGAGCCTCTGTGAAGTCCATCCTGTCCACTCTTTTATGTTGTCAATCCATCTCTTCTTCTGTCTACTACTACTTCTCTTCCCCTGTATTGTCTCTTGGAGGATGATTTTGGATAGGCCAGATCATCTTGTTACATGACCATACCACTTCAGCTTGTGCTTCTTCACGGTCAGCAGGAGGTCTTCATATGACCCAGCGATTGGTTGATGATGTTACGAACCTCTTCATTAGTGACATGGTCGAAGTAGGAGATGCAAAGGATTTTATGGAAGTATCTCATCTCTACTACCTGTATTTTCCATTCAAGTTCTGCTGTAAGGGTCCATGTCTTGCATGCATACAGAAAAATGGAGATTACCAATGCGTGCAGCAGTTTCAGTTTGGATTCCAGGGAGATGTTCTTATTCCTCCAAATTGACTTTAGGTTTGCCACTGCTGCTGCTGTTTGTGCAGTTCTTGCCCAAATTTCTGCCTTGGATTCTTCATCAGTGATGATTGCCGCCAAATACTTGAATGGTTTCACTGTCTCCAGCTCTTGTCCACCGACAGCAATATGTGAGCTTGATCCCATCATGTTTGTTTGTCATCAGCTTGGTTTTCTCATGGTATAATAAAAGAGCTAATTTAGACTCAATTGAGAGTCTTGTTAAATGCTGCAGAGCTGAAATAACTATTACTTAGGTCTGAATATTAGACCTACTTTGGGACAGTGTCTATTGCAAGAGACTGCCCAGTGTGCACCAGCAGTGAGGCTCCCCCACCAACAGCTAAAATCAGTGAGAGCTGTGTTAAGTGGTGGGATCTGAAGACACCTTGGCTGGTGGAGAGGCATAGCCAGCAGAGTGGCTGGCAGAGAGGCGTGCTGAGTGGCCAGCAGGGCGGCTGGCAGAGAGGCGCAGCAAGTGGCTAGCAGGGCCCCGCAGAAAGGCACAGCAAGCAACCAGGAGGGCAACGAGTGAGTGCCCAAACAGCAGAGGGTGTAAGGTGCCTCCTTAGCCCTCCTTCCACATAGGATGGGAGGTGAACTCTGTGGATGAACGTCGAAACTCTGGGGCTGCACTGGACAGGACAGCAACTGTGAGTGGGGTGCAGAGAAGGGATGGGCATGTTAAAGGGACTTTTTGGGTTGCTGGATTTAAGAACCTGAGTGGAAAAGGACACTCCCCAACTTACTTGGGGGTGGGTCTTTTGCTCATGCTTTATGTTTATGAAGCCTAGTTGCTGTGTTTTCACAAATTAATGCTGAAAATTCCTTCCTTTTATTTTTTTTGCTACACTCAGACTCTGTGCTTGCGAGAAGGGAAGTATTGCTGCTCAGAGGCATCCGGGGTGATGTGTAATTATCCCAGGTCACTGGGTAGGGGCTCGAGCCTGTTTTGTGTTATATTGTTGAAAAGGAACCCCTAGATACTGAACCCGGCCCTGGTTGCTGCTGGCTCCACCTGGCAGAAGGGTTACAAATGTAAAATATTTTCGCCATTGATGTTCTTATGCCAAAGGACTGGCTAGAGGGGCAATGATTCATCTTGCTATGTATATTAAATCATTTTTCTTTAAATGCCATTTTTCTAAGGTAATCATTCTACCAATATTTACAGCTCTTAGAGACAGGCTCAGGAAACACTGTTTGGATCAGGATCTATGAAACTGGCAGAGGCTAACATTTGGGGTTTGGGCAGAGAATTGGGCTTTGATTTAGGTTTACATAAGATGACACTGAAATCTTATGAGCTCATGTTCTCATGAGCTTTTGACCCCAAATAGGAGGAAGCTGAAATCTTCTGAACAGATGAAATTTCCACTATCTTAATGGGGGAATCTCACAAGGCAGAGCTTTCTTAGGGATAGAAACATAGGAATTATGATATCGGATCAGATTAATAGACCACCTATGCCAGACTCCTGCCTCTGAGAATGGCCAGCACCAGATGTGCTAAAGGACGGTGAAAGAAATCCTGTAGCAGGCAGTTGTGGGATAACATGTCTCCAGCGAAAGTTCCATCTTAACCTCTAATAATTATTGATTGCTTATGCCCTGCAGCAGGAGGGTTTATCCCTTCCAAGGTTCTCACTAGTTTTTATTTTGCTTGCTATTGTGACTCTGGGTATTCTTGTTTTTCACATACATGTCCGATCCTTTTGTGAATCCTATGAAGCTCTTGGCCTCATTAATATCCAGGTTCATGTTTTCACATGCAAGAATTTGCTCTATTTATTTCCATAGTTCACATTACAATCAATTTATCCCAAACAGTTGGCTATTTGGGGAGAATCCCTGCTGAGATGCAAGTCTGGGGTTGCATAAGCATAAGCTGGGGTAGATGGAAGGAGAAGGAAACATTCCTTGGCTTTAATTTTGTTGTTACTGTTCTCTCAGGCTTCTGTACTTGGAGCAGATGCCACATACTCATCTGGGATGCAAGCAGTTCCTTTAATTTCAGACCTGACATCTGCTCTTTCTTCACTGAAGACCTGCTCAATGACTGGTTGTCAGTTTGTTTGCTGTGTGAGGCAGAGGACAAGACAAGGCAGTCGATCACATATGCCACAACGAAGCTTGGGTCTTTTCTTTCCTGCAGCTATGATATATACCAAGAAACAGAGGTCTTCTCCATTATGATGAAAACCAAACCTGCCTCTCTTTCATTCTCTAAGAAGATGGACTAGCATACAGACTGTTTGTTTCTAGTGATCATTTACATTTATATAGCACCTCTTGTCCCAGAGGATTTTAAAGAAAGGACCTTGAAGATCTAATTAGAAAAAACTTCCTGGAACCCAATTTAATGAGACGCCATCTGGGATTTGAATCTGAGTTTCTCAGGCACTAAAGATCCATTTTGTGAATTAATGAGTAAGGGAACACACACACAATTAAAAAGAACCAGGATAATGCGTCATAAGATGTATTTGGGTCACACACAGTAATAGACAAATGTAATTTACTTGTAATGACTTACACTTGTCCTGCACTGCACTAGTAAATCTTGTGTCATTGTGGAAATATTTCAAAGATGTAAGGTAGGGGCTGTAAGATTGTGTGTGGATTAGTGAAGCATGAATTAGCCAGTTTTGACCTGATGCTGAGACTGCTAAAAGTGTAGGTTTCAGAGTAGCAGCCATGCTAGTCTGTATTCGCAAAAAGAAAAGGAGTACTTGTGGCACCTTAGAGACTAACAAATTTATTAGAGCATAAGCTTTCCTGAGCTACAGCTCACTTCATCGGATGCATTGGGTGGAAAAAACAGAGGAGAGATTTATATACACACACACACAGAGAACATGAAACAATGGGTTTATCATACACACTGTAAGGAGAGTGATCACTTAAGATAAGCCATCACCAGCAACAGGTGGGGGAAAGGAGGAAAACCTTTCATGGTGACAAGCAAGGTAGGCTAATTCCAGCAGTTAACAAGAATATCAGAGGAACAGTGGGGGGTGAGGTGGGAGGGAGAAATACCATGGGGAAATAGTTTTACTTTGTGTAATGACTCATCCATTCCCAGTCTCTATTCAAGCCTAAGTTAATTGTATCCAGTTTGCAAATTAATTCCAATTCAGCAGTCTCTCGTTGGAGTCTGTTTTTGAAGCTTTTTTGTTGAAGTATAGCCACTCTTAGGTCTGTGATCGAGTGACCAGAGAGATTGAAGTGTTCTCCAACTGGTTTTTGAATGTTATAATTCTTGACGTCTGATTTGTGTCCATTCATTCTTTTACGTAGAGACTGTCCAGTTTGGCCAATGTACATGGCAGAGGGGCATTGCTGGCACATGATGGCATATATCACATTGGTAGATGCGCAGGTGAACGAGCCTCTGATAGTGTGGCTGATGTGATTAGGCCCTATGATGGTATCCCCTGAATAGATATGTGGACAGAGTTGGCGACGGGCTTTGTTGCAAGGATAGGTTCCTGGGTTGGTGGTTCTGTTGTGTGGTGTGTGGTTGCTGGTGAGTATTTGCTTCAGATTGGGGGGCTGTCTGTAAGCAAGGACTGGTCTGTCTCCCAAGATCTGTGAGAGTGATGGGTCGTCCTTCAGGATAGGTTGTAGATCCTTGATGATGCGTTGGAGAGGTTTTAGTTGGGGGCTGAAGGTGATGGCTAGTGGCGTTCTGTTGTTTTCTTTGTTGGGCCTGTCCTGTAGTAGGTGACTTCTGGGTACTCTTCTGGCTCTGTCAATCTGTTTCTTCACTTCAGCAGGTGGGTATTGTAGTTGTAGGAATGCATGATAGAGATCTTGTAGGTGTTTGTCTCTGTCTGAGGGTTGGAGCAAATGCGGTTATATCGTAGCGCTTGGCTGTAGACAATGGATCGAGTGGTATGATCTGGATGAAAGCTAGAGGCATGTAGGTAGGAATAGCGGTCAGTAGGTTTCCGATATAGGGTGGTGTTTATGTGACCATCGCGTATGAGCACCGTAGTGTCCAGGAAGTGGATCTCTTGTGTGGACTGGTCCAGGCTGAGGTTGATGGTGGGATGGAAATCGTTGAAATCATGGTGGAATTCCTCAAGAGCTTCTTTTCCATGGGTCCAGATGATGAAGATGTCATCAATGTAGCGCAAGTAGAGTAGGGGCATTAGGGGACGAGAGCTGAGGAAGCGTTGTTCTAAGTCAGCCATAAAAATGTTGGCATACTGTGGGGCCATGCGGGTACCCATCGCAGTGCCGCTGATTTGAAGGTATACATTGTCACCAAATGTGAAATAGTTATGGGTCAGGACAAAGTCACAAAGTTCAGCCACCAGGTTAGCCGTGACAGTATCGGGGATACTGTTCCTGACGGCTTGTAGTCCATCTTTGTGTGGAATGTTGGTGTAGAGGGCTTCCACATCCATAGTGGCTAAGATGGTGTTTTTAGGAAGATCACCAATGGACTGTAGTTTCCTCATGAAGTCAGTGGTGTCTCGAAGATAGCTGGGAGTGCTGGTAACGAAGGGCCTGAGGAGGGAGTCTACATAGCCAGACAATCCTGCTGTCAGGGTGCCAATGCCTGAGATGATGGGGCGTCCAGGATTTCCAGGTTTATGGATCTTGGGTAGCAGATAGAATACCCCAGGTCGGGGCTCCAGGGTTGTGTCTGTGCGGATTTGTTCTTGTGCTTTTTCAGGGAGTTTCTTGAGCAAATGCTGTAGTTTCTTTTGGTAACTCTCAGTGGGATCAGAGGGTAATGGCTTGTAGAAAGTGGTGTTGGAGAGCTGCCTAGTAGCCTCTTGTTCATACTCCGACCTATTCATGATGACGACAGCACCTCCTTTGTCAGCCTTTTTGATTATGATGTCAGAGTTGTTTCTGAGGCTGTGGATGGCACTGTGTTCTGCATGGCTGAGGTTATGGGGTAAGCGATGCTGCTTTTCCACAATTTCAGCTCGTGCACGTCGGCGGAAGCAGTCTATGTAGAAATCCAGGCTGCTGTTTCGACCTTCAGGAGGAGTCCACCCAGAATCCTTCTTTTTGTAGTGTTGGCAGGAAGGTCTCTGGGTTAATATGTTGGTCAGAGGTGTGTTGGAAATATTCCTTGAGTCTGAGACGTCGAAAATAGGATTCTAGGTCACCACAGAACTGTATCATGTTCGTGGGGGTGGAGGGGCAAAAGGAGAGGCCCCCGAGATAGGACAGATTCTTCTGCTGGGCTAAGAGTATAATTGGATAGATTAACAATATTGCTGGGTGGGTTACGGGAACCATTGTTGTGGCCCCTTGTGGCACTCTCAAAGAAACTGCGGAACCACCTGATCAACATCCTCTACAGCAAACAGGGAAAGATTAAGAATGAGCTCTCAAAACTGGATACTCTCATAAAGAACCATAAAGAACCAACCTTCCACACAAACTTCTTCGTGGCTGGACTTTACAAAAACTAGACAAGCCATTTACAAAACACACTTTGCTTCTCTACAAAAGAAAAAGGACACTAAGCTATCTAAACTACTATATGCCACAAGGGGCCACAACAATGGTTCCCGTAACCCACCCAGCAATATTGTTAATCTATCCAACTATACTATACTATACTATATTTCCCCATGGTATTTCTCCCTCCCACCTCACCCCCCACTGTTCCTCTGATATTCTTGTTAACTGCTGGAATTAGCGTACCTTGCTTGTCACCATGAAAGGTTTTCCTCCTTTCCCCCCCCCTGCTGCTGGTGATGGCTTATCTTAAGTGATCACTCTCCTTACAGTGTGTGTGATAAACCCATTGTTTCATGTTCTCTGTGTGTGTGTATATAAATCTCTCCTCTGTTTTTTCCACCAAATGCATCCGATGAAGTGAGCTGTAGCTCACGAAAACTTATGCTCTAATAAATTTGTTAGTCTCTAAGGTGCCACAAGTACTCCTTTTCTTTTTGCTAAAAGTGTAAAAACCCCATTCTGGCAATAGCTCATAATCTCAAAGCTTTAGGTGAGAAATACTGACACATAGTAACAGCTACAGCCTTAGAGCTGCCAATCCACAGTGTCGCTTCTTGCACAGCTCATCTCCCCTACCCTACCCCTTTTATAAAATTATGTAAAAGGAGATACATTAATAGGTTCTGAGCCTCCAAACTGCTTTCTGGTGGAGAAAAACAGGCAGGGACCTAGAGCTAAAGGGGTAAGAATTGTCATTCACTGGAGAGAAAGAAAGCTAGCTGATTAAGAAACATACCCCGAAGCAGGGGTGCTGAAACAATTTTTATAGTGGGGGTGCTGAAAGCCATTGAACAAAACTGTGAACCCTGTATATGATGGAAACCACTTCAAGACCAGAGGTATTGCCACACCCGCAGCACCTCGAGTTCTAGCACCCCTGCCCAGAAGGAACAGAATAGGGCATAACACTGTATAATCCTTGTTGCAAAATGAGTTGTGCTTTGTGAAAGGGAGCAAATACAAATGCTCTTTGCCATACAGCAGACATCAGTTGGTATTAAGTAAAGTTGTAAGCAATGGAAAAGAGACAAACATCTGTGAATAAGCCACTGGATCAGGTTCATTTGGGAATCACCAGGACTAATAAAGACAGAGACAGCACTGATGTTTTAACGAGACACAGCTTCTAATAATGTCACTGCCATCCTTTAAATCCCAAAGTCCCACTCGGGTGGGACAAGATCATCAAGGAGGTGCAGCAGTTTAAAGGGCCAGATTTTTAAAGGTATTTAGGCACCTAACTTCCATGATGTCAGTAGAAGTTCAGCTTCTCAGTACATTTAAAAATCTTGACCTAAGTCTTCAGGCTGCATCCATCACAAATTGCATGTACAAGCACAGGCCTGGGGAGAGACAGTGCAGAGCTACAACTCCTACACTGGAACACACACAGAGGTGGTAAGCCCAGGACACCACAACACTTCCCAGAGCCCACTGTTTGCAGGAGCACACCTGTTGCACCTTGTCTTTGGAGCGTCTCTCCCTTCCATGGGCTGGTGCATGGGCAAGGAAGCAATAACCCGGACTCCTCCCTGCCCCTTTGGGGTGGCTTGCAGCTCAGGGGATCCCAGCAGGGGACATTGCATGCACAGGGGTGAGTATCATCCTTGTGTTCTCCTCCAAAGTTGAGCACCTTCACAGGGGCCTGCCAAAACTAGGTCCTCATTCAACTGAGCTCTGCCTACAGCTGAGGGGAACCTCACTCAGCTGAGTCAGTTTCCAGTACTTTTAAACCACTACCATACATTTAACTGGCCATACTCAATGGCCAAACCCATTGCACAGAACGGCTTTTGGTGCCACCTAAACATTTAGGGTTGGTTTCACAAGGGGTGGGGGGAGGAATGTAGCTGCTGCAATGCTCAGCATTATAGCACATAGCTTGTAGATGCTTTGCTGCCTAGTTACATTCACTGAACTAGATACCCAACCTGCCTATACAATGCCTGGGGAGAGTAAGGTGTCTAAAAAAAAACAAAGAGGTGGTGATTTTATAACCTTTATCCCAGGCATTAGAGCACTCACTGAGGATGTGAGAAATCCATGTTCAAATCCCCCTTTTGCCTGATGTGAAGCAGAGACTTAGGTCTTCAATCTCCCAGGTGAGTGCCCTAGGCAATGGGGTATTCTGGGGCTCTCTCATTCTGGCCTATTGAAGCAGTTCCACTGTGTATAAATACTCATTAGAGGAGGGTGGACTGGAACCTGGGTTTCCTTTTGCCCACTGGGCTACAGAGTCTCTCTCTGTGGCTTAATGAATATTTAAGTATTTATACACAGTAGAACAGCTTAAACAGGAGCAACTGAAAGCGATCTGACCCAGAATATCCCATAGCCAGTGGCCAGGGCACTCTCCTGGTAGGGGAAAGACTCGAGTTTAAATCCCTGTGTTACATCAAACAGCTGTGGATCTGAGTCATGGTAAGTGCTCTAAGCACTGGGCTAAAGTGTCTAACACGTGTTATAAGTGTCTTGAGCATGCCTACCAGATTGGGCCCTGAAGGCAAGATAGGCAGGGGAACATCTAGTGTGTTAATCCTGCTGGGGAGTATGTATGCATTAGGTACCTAGCTGCTTACAGGTGTCAGGACTTAGCTGTGTGCATGCCCAGCTGCTGAAATTTCGGCACCTCAATGATTTTAATGGTGGAAGCTTAGGCACCGAAGAACTTTAGATGCCTACGGGGTTAGGCTGCAGCTGAGCAGGAGTTTTGTGAATGCCAGTAGTGCCTAAATTTTGGACCTAAGCACCTGAAGTGTACACTTGGGTGTATGTCCCGCTTGTGAATCCCACCCACAGAGTCTAATTCCCCCCCCAGCTCACCCCTAAAATGGTGCATCAGGAACAGCTGTGTAAACGAAGGGGTGCAATGCTGCAGGCCATCTAAAGCCCTTTGTTTATAGTGAACGTCTCCATGGCTCTCTTTTGTCACTTGATTCCAAGGAATTAACCCCTCCAAATAGTGCACTTCCAGCTGTATGTGATGCTGCTGCGTTCCAGTGCAACACAGTGAGAGGGGCTTCGTTCCCAGTAGCACAACTGCAAGTACAGGTTCAGAGGGAACTATCACACTGAGATCAACTGATATTTTCCTGGGACCCAGTTCTGCCACCCTTACTCATATCAGTTCACTCAGTCCCAATGGGGACAGGATTACTCAGTGTCAGGAAAGACCAGCAGAATTTCTCTCTTTTTGTGAATGCAGCCTTAAAGTGGCAGCATAGTAATGGCTGACCTTAACCAGAATAAAAATGTACCCTATCACCCAGCATTATCAACACCTGCAGGCCAAATGCTGCACTGATTTATCCCGGCACAAGCCCACATGGAGCCCACAAGCCCAAGCCGATGGAGTTTCTCCAGACTTATACTATTGTAAGCAAGATCAGAATCTGCTCTTGTAATTACTTTAGAAACATCTTTCAGGAATAGTAACTTTTCCATTATCCTCTCATTCCCCTCATGACTTTTATCAGCCCTAGTATCAGGGATACCAGAGACTTTCTGTAAGCCACTGCTCAGTGCGTGTTGTGTCCCACAAAACAAAGGACGAGTCTGTCACAGCTCCCAGCCTGAGAGCCCAATTCCCTAGATCAAGAGGTAGAAGCTTATGCTTTCACTTCTGGAGAGCCACGCTTTGTACCCCACTATCAGCCAAGATGGTGGTTGTCACTTTCCTAAATGGTCTCTGTGTTGCTTTATATTCAAGTAAACCCCTAGTCTTAGTCATAATTCATCGCTAGTAACTAAATAACAGTTTGTATTAGATACACAGTTAACATGGATACGAGCATCTTAACTCAGGTCAATGGGTCAGTCTAACCTAAAACCAACAGCCTCCTCCCACTGTCAGCTCCCACACCTGGAAGATTCTGTCCATTCTCTTAAAGCCATAGTAACGCCACATCTCCTTTCTTTTAATTCATTTTCATGTCACAAATTTATTCATATGTAGATATATATCAGAATTATCTTAACAGCTTTCTATAAGTCTGGTAACAGATCTCTGATGCAATGGACTTCTATATTTGTTGTATTATTGAAGTGGTCTTATTACTTAGAGGACTGGGTGTCATTTCCATTTTGTTGCTGTTCTTGTTGCTGTACTATATCATTTCTTCTCTCAGCTGATTTTGGTCTTCAAGATAACAAATGCAAATGCCTCCAATTCCATCTATACATTTGACCATTAATAGTCATGCCATCATAAGACTGAGGTGCTACCTCTTTTGTCACAGTGGCTTGCAGAACCCAATTTCTAGCATTATAGACATGGGTGGCCAGTGAACCAGCCACTGGGGGAGGCTAGCCCCTGGCCCCTCCCCTTCTTCCCAAGTCCTTGTCCCTCCCCTTCTGCCCCCACCCCAGGAGCCCAGAGCAAACCCCATCCCCCCAGACCCCCTGAGCACCCCAAGCCCCAGAGCACCAGGCTGGTGGGTGGCGCAGTTCTAGTACCCTGAGCACCGGGCGGGCAGCGCAGCCCCGGTCCCCGCGGCGGGCCCCCAGCCCCAATAATACTGGGCCACAGAAGAACGGGAACTGCAGGAGGGGACCTGGGGGCAGAACATGGGCAAGGCCATGCCAGGCTGTTTGGGGAGTCCCAGCCTCCCCCAGCCTGTGATCCCCACCGCCCCGATTATAGACATATACTCTATTATACAGTCTCAAATAAGGTAGTTTATGTAATCCTGTGTCATAACAATTCTTTTGATACAAACTTGTCTGATGTTTACACTTGTTCTTTTCCTTATATCCTTCCTGAAAAAGCACAGGTAATCTGTTTCTAAGTTTTCTGTAAAATAGCAACTATGCAGATGATAAACCTTGTTGTAATGATAATGTTCTGTAATTCAATAATGCTGCATATAAATCAGTATTTGTTTCTTCAGCTTTTGTTAGTAAACGTTTTACTATTTTAAAATCATTTTCAACTAACCCATTAGATTGTGAGTAACCTGGACTTGATGTAATATGTTTGAAATCATATACTAGACAAAACTTTTAAACTCTTAGCTGTGAAATTGAAGTCCATTATCAGTCACTACTGAAAATGTAAATTGTTCCACATCAGGCAGAGTGTGGATTTGAACCAAGGTATCTTACAACCCAAGTGAGTGCTATAACCACTGGGCTATGTGCTTTTAGAAATTCCCACTATGTCCCTGTTTAAATTTGTAGGCACCTAAACAACTCTGAAATTTTAGGATCCTAAGTCCTATTGACTTTCTATGAGAATAGGATTCCTAAATCCTTAGACACTGTTACAAATAAAACAGGCTTTCAAGTCCATTAGGCCCATTTGGAAATTTTAGCCTTAGTGCCTGGCATTATGGGAGAGATAGATTCAGTTCAGATACCAAAAGGAAAAACATTATTCAAATAAATATAATGGGTAGATCTAAAACTTGGACAGGGTGGGCATTCTTGTCTTTAAACTGGGTCAACTCAAAATACTTGGCTAAATTATACACATTTTTCTTGTAAAATCAGGCCCATTTTCTGTTGAAAATGGATCCCTTTTTGAACAAAACCAATGTGAGTTTTCAGTTCAACAACAGCCATTTTCTTGAAAGAAAGAAGAAAGCAAAATTGGGAGAAATTGATGTTGAAAATCCACAAAGGGATAACACAACAAATACAAACTTTCCAGGGCTCTAATTACTGCACTTCTTTGCAAAAACAACCAGTTTTGAAAAACAGCTATTTCCAACGACTCTGTGACAGCTGCTATAAATGTTCAGGCCTCATAAACACAACCTCACAACCACCTTTTTAGCTGCCTGATAATTTGTGGATTCAAATAGACCTTCTGATGATACCATTCCTTCTGTGCCACCGATCATTAGCTAGGCAGCCAAAACATAAGAGAGTGTGCCAGCTCATTTCATTAAAAAGGCTCATAGTTCAGGGGGCCAATGAAGGAGAAGAAAATAAAATGTCTGGCTATCAATGTAAACAGAAAAGAGCAATATGGAGGCAAAAGGTTGCCAGATGTATTTGGCTACATGTAGACAGTTAATGAGATTCCATCAAAGCCTGTCTTATCCTGGAGAATGCTTAGGGCCTCATTCATCTCTTGTGGATGATGGTGTGAATCTGGAGTAATTTGACCATAGAATCGTAGGACTGGAAGGGACCTTGAGAGGTCATCTAGTCCAATTCCCTGCACTCAAGGCAGGACTAAGTATTATCTAGAGTATCCCTGCCAGGTGTTTGTCTAACCTGCTCTTAAAAATCTCCAGTGGTGGAGATTCCACAATGTCCCTAGGCAATTTATTCCAGTGGTTAACCACCCTAACAGTTAGGAAGTTTTCCTAAAGTCCAACTTAAACCGCCCTTGCTGCAATTTAAGCCCATTATTTCTTGTCCTATCCTCAGAGGTTAAGAAGAACCATTTTTTTCCTCCCTCCTTGTAACAACCTTTTATGTACTTGAAAACTGTTATCATGTCCCCTCTTAGTTTTCTCTTCTCCAGACTAAACAAACCCAGTTTTTTCAAACTTCCCTCATAGGTCATGTTTTCAAGACCTTTAATCATTTTTGTTGCTGTTCTCTGGACTTTCTCCAATTTGTCCACATCTTTCCTGAAATGTGATGCCCAGAACTGGACACAATATTGCAGTTGAGGCCTAATCAGTGTGGAGTAGAGTAGAAGAATTACTTTTCATGTCTTGTTTACAACACTCCTGCTAATACAGCCCAGAATGATGTTTGCTTTTTTTGCAATGGTGTTACACCGTTGACTCATATTTAGCATGTGATCCACAATGACCCCCTGATCCATTTCTGTAATACTCCTTCCCAGGCAGTCATTTCCCATTTTGTATGTTTGCAACTGATTGCTCCTTCCTAAGTGAAGTACTTTGCATTTGTCCTTATTGAATTTCATCCTATTTACTTCAGATTGTTTCTCCAGTTTGTCCAGATCATTTTGAATTTTAATCTTATCCTCCAAAGCACTTGCAACCCATCCCAGCTTGGTATCATCCTCAAACTTAATACGTGTACTCTCTATGACATTATCTAAATCACTGATAAAGATATTGAACAGAAACAGACCCAGAACTGATCCCTGCAGGGCCCCATTAGATATGCCCTTCCAGCTTCACTGTGAACCACTGATAAATAGTCTCTGGGAATGGCTTTCCAACCTGTTATGCACCCACCTTATAGGTAGCTCCATCTAGGTTAGCAGTGGGCAACATGCAGCCCGCTGGCTGCTTGCGGCCCATCGGGGTAATCCGCTGGCGGGCCATGAGACATTTTGCAGACATGCTGGCCGCCGCTTCCCACAGCTCCCATTGGCTGGGAGCTGTGGGAAGCCGTGCCTGCAAATGGTCAATGTAAACAAATTGTCTCACGGCCCGCCAGCAGATTACCCTGATAGGCTGTGTGCAGCCCATGGGCCTCAGGTTGTCCACCACTGATTTAGGTTGTATTTCCCTAGTTTGTTTATTGTGCGAGTGCTAAAGTTTTGGTGGTGTAATAAGAATGTCAAAGCTGGATGTAGAGTGAACATCCAGCCAGGCAGTTTTAAGGACTTAGCTAGAGATTGGTCCTGCTGGTGCTTGATCTACAAGAAGGCTACATCCCTTTGGGGTTTGTCATGATGATAAAACAAAAGTCCATTGATATCAGAGGAGTTTACGGCTGTCTTACACCAATGTAAAGGGGAAGGAAAATCAGGGCCTTAGCATTTTTAAAAGCAGATTGTGGTGGTACTGTGCCTGAAAGAGAATGAATAGACTCTCCAGGGTGTGGGAGATGACAGTGGGAGGATGCTGTTGGTGTTAGATTAAACTGCTCTGTAAAAAAATCTAATAAAGATTGTTGTTAAATCATTAACAATGAATTATTGTTAAGACTAGTGGATTATGTGAATACAAAACAATATATGGTGCCAGGAGTGAAGAAAGTGATTAAAAGAACTGGTAGAAGTAAAAAAAAAAAAAAAGTTATGGAGAAGTGAAAAAAAAGGGTGAATGATATTAGATCAATTAAAAGTTCCCACATTTCTGTAAATGGTGAGAAATGCTGCAGAAAACTGGAAAAGGTTTAAACAAGAATTTGATTTATTATTGAGAACATCGGGATCCACTCATAAGGAAGATGAACAAAAAGATTGCCATCTTTTTGAATACTGCAGATACTGAAGCAATTTCATTATATAATTCATTCGAGCTTAATGCTCAGAATAAGCTATGAGTTTGTCATAAAAAAATTGAGGAATACTGCCCACCAAAAAGACAAAAAACATTTGAGAGATTTTAGTTTCACTCAAGAAATCACATGGAGGAAGAAACTTTTGAATCATTTTTAACAGATCTAAAGATAAGAAGTAGACATGTAATTTCCAGAATCTATCTGAGTCAATGATAAGAGATCAAATTGTGATGAGTATAAATGATATCAGTATAAGAAAAAGACTATTTGAAGAGCCAGATCTAAATGTGGAAAAAGGCAATGAGAATATGTCAAATTGCTGAACTCAATCAATGAAGATGGCACATTTTAGAAAGAACACACATGGATTTTAATATAAAATTAACAATAAAAAGTAACAAAACAAGTCTATGGAGGAAAATGGGGTGAAAGTATTAAAGTTAAAACATATGAGCAGATGAGAGAATGTTCTAGATGTGGAAGAAGGCACCAACCTAGACAATGTCCAGCATAGGGTCCAACCTGTCATATCTAAAAGAAACAGAATCATTTCACAAAGATTTGTAAACAGAGAAGTCTGAAAAATCTTAAAAATATACATTTAATTCAAAATTCAAAAATCTCAGAGAAGATATTATAAGACAAGGAATACAGAGCTGGTATAACAGATGAAGAAAATTTGTTTCTGGGTATTTTGAAACAGAGTCACTCTATGAACTGCAAGGAGGATTGGATAGTTATACTATCTTATCTACTAATGGAACATTTCTTTCATATGTAGTAGATGCAGATGCACAAGCTAATGTAATGGTAGAAGAAATTGTAAAATGTCTAAAAGTAAAACCTGTAGTAAGAGAACAAATACATACTAATTTACAATCTTATAGTGGTGAACAAATTCCTATTGTGAGTATTTGTGAAGGCTTTGAAACATGTTTAGCACGAAATCTGATTGGCAGAACTCAGACTATTCCGTATTCTGAAACACTGGAAATAAAACATCAATTTACAGATTGATTCACTAGCATTGGTAAATTGGATATAATATATAAAATAGAGTGAAATGAACCAAAGAAAGCAGTCATACAGGCAACTAGAAAAATACCCTTAGCTTTAAGAAGTAGGGTACAAAAAGAATGGAAAGGTTAGTTAATTTAGAGATAATTAAAAGAGTGGACTAGCTGACTGAATGGGTGAATTCATTAGTAATATTGGAAAATAAACATGGATCTTTGCGTTTATGTTTAGATACAAATGACTTAAATAAGTGTGTTAAAATGGAACATTTTAAAATATGCACCAGTGAAGAAACATTTGGACAAAAGTCAGGAGCAAAATCCTTTTCTTCTTTCTTCCAGTAGATTTTAGCAAATACCATTGGTGCAAGAAAGTCAATTGCTATGCACATTTAATACTCTATTGGACATTACAGTTTTAAAGATTGCCTTCTGGATTATGTTCAGCATCCAGAGGTATCTCATAGAACAATATAAAAGATTTTTGAAAATATAGATGGCACACAAATGTAAATAGATGATATAATAATATGGGGGAGAGATTTAAAAGAGTATGATATAAGATTAACTAAAGCATTATCTACGACAAAAGAAGCAGGATTGAAATGTAACAAAAATAAATGTAAATTTAAAGTGCAAGAATTAAAGTTTCTAGGAGAAAAACTGACCAGCCAGGGATTATAGATTGATCCACAACAAATACAAGCCATTGATAATATTGCTTACCCAAAAGATAAGGAGTCATTACAGGATTTTTTGGGTATGTTTTATTTTGTAGGAAAATACATACCTACCTAGAAAAAAAACCCCAACAAACATAAGGGCTTTACTTTGGAAAAATAATCAATGGAAAGAGAAGACAACATGAACAAGAATTTAAACATCTTAAGCACCTAATAAAAACAGCTCCTGTATTAAAACTATTTGATAGTAACAGACTTAAAAAAATGTTTTCAGATGCATTCAGACAGGACCTAGGAGCAGTTCATTAAAAGTATGGTGCTCTGTGGAAATGAGTTGCTTATGTATCTACAGCTATCTCAGAAACAGGATGTCAGCATGCTCATATAAAAAATGAGGCTTTGGCATTGGTTTTCGCATGCAAAAGGTTTCACATTTATATATGACAGATCTGTACTGGCAGAAAATCATAAACCATAAATTAATATTTCAAAAAGGAACATGACAGAGATAATCTCGGTTGCAAAGATTATTTTTTCAATTCTATTTATATGATTTAAAATTAGACTATCAGCCAGGGAAATCAAATTTGTTTATGATATTCTTTCTAAAGCTTATGAAGTAACCGATGTAATTGAAAAAGAAGATGATATGGTACATGTAGATGCACTTAAAAATTATTTACTAGATCAGAAAGAGTATGGGAAGAAATTACATGAGCAACTACACAGGATGAGAATTTACAAACGGTTATTACAGCTATTGAAAAAATGATATAATAAAAACAAGATACCAAAACCATATAATTAATTTATTCAATACTTATCAGCAATTGAAGGACTTCTCTTTAAAGGTAACAGAGTAGTAAATCCTTTAGGGTTAATAGCAGAGATATTGAAACACTATAAGAAAAATGGAAATGGAAATGGAAAATGCTCCACATCTCCCCCCAGAGGATTCTAACCAGTGTCCTATAGAGTGTCTCAGGACAGGGCACTCTCAGTTTCTCTTGTTAAAGATGTCCCATTGTGTATAAAATAATGAAATATTCATTGGCGCAGTGACTGGAACCTAGATCTCCATGCCACAGATGAGTGCCCCAGTCATGTTCTCTTGAGGCCAATGACTATTTATGTATTTAATAGAAATTGGAAGAGCTTTGACAGGAGACACTTGCCACAGAATACCCTGTAGCACAAGGCACTCACTTGTGAGCGGGGAGATCTGGGTTCAAGGTTCTGCATTAAATCAGAAAGAGTGGTGATTTGAACCCAGGTCTCAGACATCTCAAGTGAGTGAGTTTTCCATGGGCTATTGGGAGCCAGGGAGGTGGAGGTGGAGGTGAAGGTGTGTGTGTGGGGGGGTGCCTCCCCCAGACTGTCCTTTGTGCAGGTTAGTGTGCTCTGAGCCAGTGATTCTCAACCAGGGGTACACGCAGAGGTCTTCCAGAGGGTACATCAACTCATCTAGATATTTGCCTACTTTTACAACAAGCTACATAAAAAGCACTAGCAAAGTCAGTACAAACTAAAATTTCATATGAGTTATTTATACTGCTCTATACACTGAAATGTAAGTACAATATTTATATTCTAATTGATTTATATTATAATTATATGATAAAAATGAGAAAGTAAGCAATTTTTTAGTAATAGAGTGCTGTGACACTTACTTTTTCATGTCTGATTTTATAAGCAAGTAGTTTTTTAAGTAAGGTGAAACTTGGTGTAGACAAGACAAATCAGACTCCTGCTAGGGGTACAGTAATCTGGAAAGGTTGAGAGCATTTCTCTGAGCACACCTAGCAGATAAGTCCTTAAAGGCGAAATAGACTGGGGAATGCTTAATTTGTGAATCCTGTCAGAACTGAGGCATGAACTAGGTGCTAAGTTGCACAGTGGCACCAAGATATGGGTGGTTTTCCACATGCATATGCAGAAGTTTGGGCACCATGGAAGCTTTAGCAGCAGTAATTTTGGCATGTAGGGAACTTAGATGTCTCCAGGGTTAGGCAGCAGCTAAGCAGCAGTTTTGTGGATGTGAGTGGCACCTAAATGTTGCACTTAAGTTACTAAAAGGGGCAGTTAGGCACATATGTCCCCCTTGTGAATCTAGCACTAAGTGCCTAAGGGCTTGCCTACACAATTAATTTGTGGCAAGCCTGTGTGTGTGTGTGTGTGTGTGTGAGACAGAGAATCTATCCTGCACTAGCCTGCTGCACACTAACTGTCCACCTGGACCCTGCAGATGTTCATTAACTCACTTTTGAAATGGGGACTTAAGATCCTAAATTATTAGGTGCTTTTGAAAAATGTACTCTAACTATTAACATTCTAACCGAGGTCTGTTTCAAGTTGTAGTTTACAATGGTTGGCCCTTCATCAGAGTTGCTAATGGACATACCTGCAAGTTTTGGGGGAAACAAATGTTTCCAAAATCTATAATCTACTTATCATCCTGATCCAAAACCCATTGTAATCTTCTTATTGACTTCACTGGCCTGGGTCAGATTTCAAATAGCCATCTCCACTGGCCATAGTCATTGTTGTAGCAGAAACTAATAACAGAATTTTAGAATTTTCTTAAGATCAATGAGGCCATGACATCATAGTAAGGAAGTAACAATCATCTGTTAACATGGTCTCCACCCAGGAAGAGAGGGTCTTGAAGCGTGAAGTACACACACGCAGACACTTTCTGGGAAGTGTCATCTGGATGCTAGCAGACCTCAGCTAGAGTGATCATGTCACCATTCGCTATGAGTTACCACAAACCTTTGTTCTGCTGCTGTATTATCACCATACTGAGTGACTCGGTTTGGACTGATTATAAGCCGCACAATTCTTGCCACTACCACGGACCACTCTAGACAGCCTGTTCCTGACGGCTTGTAGTCCATCTTTGTGTGGAATGTTGGTGTAGAGGGCTTCTACATCCATAGTGGCTAGGATGGTGTTTTTAGGAAGATCACCAATGGACTGTAGTTTCCTCAGGAAATCGGTGGTGTCTCGAAGATAGCTGGGAGTGCTGGTAACGAAGGGCCTGAGGAGGGAGTCTACATAGCCAGACAATCCTGCTGTCAGGGTGCCAATGCCTGAGATGATGGGGCATCCAGGATTTCCAGGTTTATGGATCTTGGGTAGCAGATAGAATACCCCAGGTCGGGGTTCTAGGAGTGTGTCTGTGCGGATTTGTTCTTGTGCTTTTTTAGGGAGTTTCTTGAGCAAATGCTGTAGTTTCTTTTGGTAACTCTCAGTGGGATCAGAGGGTAATGGCTTGTAGAAAGTGGTGTTGGAGAGCTGCCTAGTAGCCTCTTGTTCATACTCCGACCTATTCATGATGACGACAGCACCTCCTTTGTCAGCCTTTTTGATTATGATATCAGAGTTGTTTCTGAGGCTGTGGATGGCATTGTGTTCTGCATGGCTGAGGTTATGGGGTAAGCGATGCTGCTTTTCCACAATTTCAGCTCGTGCACATCGGCGGAAGCACTCTATGTAGAAGTCCAAGCTGCTGTTTTGACCTTCAGGAGGAGTCCACCCAGAATCCTTCTTTTTGTAATGTTGGTAGGAAGGTCTCTGTGGGTTAACCAAGATGAAGATGATATCTTCATCATCTGGACCCATGGAAAAGAAGCCCTTGAGGAATTCCACCATGATTTCAACAATTTCCATCCCACCATCAACCTCAGCCTGGACCAGTCCACACAAGAGATCCACTTCCTGGACACTACAGTGCTAATAAGCGATCGTCACATAAACACCACCCTATATCGGAAACCTACTGACCGCTATTCCTACCTACACGCCTCTAGCTTTCATCCAGATCATACCACACCATCCATTGTCTACAGCCAAGCTCTACGATATAACCGCATTTGCTCCAACCCCTCAGACAGAGACAAACACCTACAAGATCTCTATCATGCATTCCTACAACTACAATACCCACCTGCTGAAGTGAAGAAACAGATTGACAGAGCCAGAAGAATACCCAGAAGTCACCTACTACAGGACAGGCCCAACAAAGAAAATAACAGAACACCACTAGCCATCACCTTCAGCCCCCAACTAAAACCTCTCCAACGCATCATCAAGGATCTACAACCTATCCTGAAGGATGACCCATCACTCTCACAGATCTTGGGAGACAGGCCAGTCCTTGCTTACAGACATCCCCACAACCTGAAGCAAATACTCACCAGCAACCACACACCACACAACAGAACCACCAACCCAGGAACCTATCCTTGCAACAAAGCCCGTTGCCAACTCTGTCCACATATCTATTCAGGGGACACCATCATAGGGCCCAATCACATCAGCCACACTATCAGAGGCTCGTTCACCTGCACATCTACCAATGTGATATATGCCGTCATGTGCCAGCAATGCCCCTCTGCCATGTACATTGGTCAAACTGGACAGTCTCTACGTAAAAGAATGAATGGACACAAATGAGACGTCAAGAATTATAACATTCAAAAACCAGTTGGAGAACACTTCAATCTCTCTGGTCACTCGATTACAGACCTAAGAGTGGCTATCCTTCAACAAAAAAGCTTCAAAAACAGACTCCAACGAGAGACTGCTGAATTGGAATTAATTTGCAAACTGGATACAATTAACTTAGGCTTGAATAGAGACTGGGAATGGATGAGTCATTACACAAAGTAAAACTATTTCCCCATGTTATTTCTCCTCCCCACCCCACCCCACCCCGCACTGTTCCTCAGATATTCTTGTTAACTGCTGGAAATAGCCTACCTTGCTTGTCACCATGAAAGGTTTTCCTCCTTTCCCCGCCCTGCTGCTGGTGATGGCTTATCTTAAGTGTTCACTCTCCTTACAGTGTGTATGATAAACCCATTGTTTCATGTTCTCTGTGTGTGTATATCAATCTCCCCTCTGTTTTTTCCACCAAATGCATCCGATGAAGTGAGCTGTAGCTCACGAAAGCTTATGCTCTAATAAATTTGTTAGTCTCTAAGGTGCCACCAGTCCTCCTTTTCTTTTTGAGAATACAGACTAACATGGCTGCTACTCTGAAACCATTGAACTTTTAGGGGACTTACCCTTCCACCATGACAAGTAGTTTCCACTAAAAGCAAAGGGGACCATAGAAGCGGAAAAGTTTATAAACGCCTTTTCTCATCTATTTCTCGCCTACTTGCTTCTTTTGTTCTAACCCTTTCTATTCTTGGTACATAGGCGGCGAGTTATATGGGCCCGTGGTGCCCGGGCCCCAGCAATATTCAGAGCCCGGGGGCCCAGCTCCACCAATGTTCGGGGCCAGGTCTCTCCCCCGTCCCGCCTGCTGCCCCCCCGCACCTCCCCCGAGTGTCCCCCGGCCTCCCCTTGCTGCCCAGGCTCCGCTGGAGCGCAGTGTCCCTGCCTCTCCCCTGCAGCTCTGTGCTGCCTCCCTGCATCCACTGCCGCTGCAGGGTCCTAGGGCCCCCCCATCCCGCAATACTGCCGGGACCAGCTGACCCTGAGCTTGCCCTTCCCCCTCAGACACTTTCATTTTCCAACAGGACCCTCCACCAGCACAGGGGCCCCCCCGCCCACAGTCACCGCTCCTGCCCCATGCTGGACAAGGGGCAGCCCCACCCCCAGTGAAGCTACAGTGAGGGGCAGCAGCAGGGGAGGAGGTGCACATGTGATGGTAGCCCCTCCCCCCCGGCACCCACCGCAGGGGAGGTGAGGGGGCTTCCTGTACCTGAGAGGGGCCCTAGAAGCATGTGCAATGGCAGTGGTGTGAGGTGAGTGTGGTGCAGGGGGGCCCTCCCCTAGAGCTCACTGCTGCCTGCAGGGAGAGGGCTGGGGGGAATCCTCTTCTCTGGCCCTTGCCCAGGGCAGTCTGTCTGCCCCCCAAATCTCTCATCCCCATCCCTGTCCCACCCCAGAGCCCTCACTCCCTGCACCCCAACCCTCTGCCCCAGCCCTGAGCCCCCTCCCACACCCCAAACCCCTCATCACCAGCCCCACCCCAGAGCCCTCACATGTTTACATTATTTTAAAAAATATACAGTAACTCCTTGCTTAATGTTGTAGTTAATGTTCCTGAAAAATGCTACTTTAAGTGAAATGATGTTAAGCGAACCCAATTTCCCCATAAGAATTAATGTAAATGGGGGGTTAGGTTCCAGGGATTTTTTTTTTTGCCAGACAAAAGACAATATTTTATATATATATACAGTATAAGTTTTAAACAAACAATTTAATACTGTACATAGCTTTGATGATTGTGAAGCTTGGTTGAGGTGGTGAAGTCAGAGGGTAGAAGAGGGTGGGATATTTCCCAGGGAATGCCTTACTGCTAAATGATGAACTAGCACTTGGCTGAGCCTCCAAGGGTTAACACATTGTTGTTAATGCAGCCTCACTCTATAAGGCAGCAGGAATGGAGGGGGGAAGACAGCATGGCAGAGAGAGAGAGACAGAGACACACACCCTGTGTGTGAGAGAGAGACTTGGAGACAGCAGTTGCTGCCAGCAAGCTCCTTCCATTCTGAGCCCTGCCATGTCCCCCCAGCTCTGTGGAGATGGACAGGCAGGAACGGGGGAGCGGGACACCCTGACAACAACACCCCTTTTTCCCCTCCCCACCTGCACATAGGGTAACCAGACAGCAAGTGTGAAAAATTAGGACAGGGGGTGGGGTGTTATAGGAGCCTATATATGAAAAAGACCCAAAAATCAGGACTGTCCGCAGAGGTGAAAGTCAGCCGGTACGCCCCGTATGGCGTACCGGTAAAAGCCAGTGCACTGTACCGGGACTGGCTTTCCCAGACGTCAATTTAAAGCCCTGGGGTAACGGCGGCAGGGCTGCGGCGGGGATTTAAAGGGCCCCGGAGCTCCAGCCGCCACTACCACCCCGGCCCTTTAAATCCCCACCAGAGCCCTGCTATCGAAGCCCTAGAGTAGCGGCAGCAGGGCTCCGGAGGGGATTTAAAGGGCTGGAGTGGTAGCGGCTGCCAGAGCCCCAAGCCCTTTAAATCTCTACCTGAGCCCTGCTAATCTTGATTTAAAGGGCCTGGTAGCGGCAGCTGGAGCCCTGGGCCCTTTAAATCGCCCCTAAGCCCCAGTTTGTAATGACTGCAGAGCCCAAATGCCAGAAGAAATTTGACCAGCTTTCTCCATCTGAACACAGATAAGCTCCTTTGAGCCATAAGGATCCAAAGTATTTCCTGACCAGTTAGTTTCCATGGGATACCCCACCCCATCCCTCCACTCTGTGCCTACTTACGTTAATTACCGAGTTCTTTCTGTGCCCGGTTGATAGAAATAGCAATGTTTTCAGCCAAGTAGCTGATGCTGCAACATTACTCTTCAGGTTTTATGACTGGTGCAATCTTTGGGGTAATATCTGGCTTTAAAGGCTACAGGAATACCTTTAAAGAAATGCCACTGTAGGTCTCTCCCAATGTCAAACTTCTCTTTGATTGATGGCATGAACTGGGAAGCACCAGATGTTCTTGGCTGGGAGAATGATATTATTCTGTAACTCCCCTGTGAGCTACAGACTGAAGTCCAAGCTTGGGCAACTGTGGCTCTTTGGGCCTGATCCGAAGCCTGCTGAAGTCAAGGGTCGGAGTGTGTGTTTCCATTGAATTCAAGGGACTTTTGATTCAGACCCTTCAGTAGCTAAATTATTATTGTTGTTTAAAAGATAATTTAATAAAAACTTTGGAAACATTACAACATCCATTAGACTTAAAGAAATTAAGTCATTACTTAAGGTTTACATGCCTAATGGGAAAACAAAGGAAACAATTGACCTGGTGTCTTGTGGACAATACATGTTGTTTAAATATCTCTATTATATCCCCATAATATCTTGGATTTATATAGCACCTGTCATCCCAAAAGAACCCAAAGCACTTTACAAACTAAGGACTAAATTCTGGCTTTAAGCCACAGCCTGCGGTTGGAAGCGGTTTACTGGTCCTAGCTCCCAGAGATATGGCACAAAGAGGTGACACGCAAGAAAAGCAAAATCTACATCCTTGTGCAGGGTTCAGAATGTGCTTCTCCACTCCATGCAGGTTGTTTCACTATCTAGTGCACCTCACTGGCAGGCAGGGCATATGGGTTCCATCCTTAATTCTGCCACAGATTTCCTTTGTGAACTTGGTCATGTTACTTAATCTCCCCCGCCTCAGTTTCCCCATGTACAAAATAGGAACATGAGACTATGTCAAACCCCCCTTAGCAATGAGAGAAAGCAAAAGTTAAGGAAAAGCATAACAGGAGCTACACTATTTACTAGCTGGCAGAGAGGAAACATGCAATGTTCCAAAATAGTCATTTTAGGGATGCAACCGTTTGTTTCTTCAGATTAATGGAGCTGGAAGAGAGCATGATAGGAAAGACCATTATAAAAGATAGAACTCAACCATATGATTCTCTCATCCTATAACTTCTGTTGCATCCCAGTTGCTTATAAGAGAGAAAACAAAGGACAGCACTTTAGCTAATGAAAAGAAAGGTGCTAATTTCCCCACCCTCTGAGGTTGAGGTATCCTGTGATTGTTTTAGATGTGAGGGGTATTTAAACCATTGTTTTGTACTGTTATTCAGTAGCAATCCTGGTGCCCTTTTTTACACCAGCTATTGTCTTTGCCCAAAATACAACCTCCTATCCTCACAGAGATACATTCTTAATTCTCCTCTCAGCAACAGTGAGGTGAGGCTAAATGCATTAGTGTCTCTACAGCACTTTGAGATCCTCAGAGGGAAGGTGCTACAGAAGTACAAAGAGTTATTTTCACTGGGGTTAGTCTCAAACTGGGGTCATATGCAGTTGATGGAGAACCCTGCAGCCCTCAGATGGAGAAAAAAATAGCTCTTGTGAACACTTGTAAACCTGCTACATATTAATTTCTGGAACAACAAAAATTGGTTCATCTTCTGCATCTCTTTCATCTTGACTGAGTGCAATAGGTCTAGATGATGAAGTGTATTCCAGGTCAACATGTGAGAGGTTTTCTATTTATGCCACAATGTATTGTGTTTGGCATTGCAATGGTTATCTATTCAAAGAGATCCTCTTCTTCCTACAGGTCATTCTGGAGATCATTTGCACAGCTTATGTAAAGTGCATGGTGCAGGAGGCTGGGGCTAAGAGGTTTGTGGCTTTGCAAACTATTCTTAGGTTCCTTAAAGAGATGTATTCTTCATTCTCCACAGCCATTTATTGTCTTGTTAGCACTTTCACTTGAGACAGATTGATAAATGGGCTCCTATATTGCAAGAAACCATAGAGTAACTGTTCCAGCTAGAACTGTAATATATATCTGAAAGTGCTTAGATAGCATCACATATCACAAAATGGTTCTGTCTTCCCTAGAAGTGTTAAAGCTATTAGGTTAAAGTATCTTGGGCCTCATTCTCATTTCTACTGGGGCCACTTTACACTCTCTGGCAGTGTAAGTGGGCCTTAAATTGTAAATAGGGTTCAGGTCAATTATACCTAATAAAGGCCCAAATTACATGTACTCCCATTTTAAGGCCCCTTACACTCCCAGAGCAATGTGTGGGGCCTTAGTGGAAGAAGAATCTGGCCTTTTATTTTATATAAAATATTTAGTTCCAAATTGCCACATACTGGAGCCAGAAGCCACAGTAGCAGACCCCAGAGAAATCCCTTCATGGGGATCATGTTCCCCACATAGTGTGAAATTCACCCCTGTGCAGAGGGCCAGGACAAGACATACATCACTAGAGCTCCACTTAACCCCTATTTTGAGTATAAAGTGGGTATAAGATACAGGGCCAGATACAAAGCAAGTGTGAGCTGGACTCACGGGGCTTACACAGGCCCACTCTGAGCTGTGAAGATAACTGATCCCTTCCACATCAAGGCCAAAACTCTGATGGTTCTATAATATGTTGTTCTTCATAGCGAGGCAGTTTTCCAGATATCTGTTCACAATACCCACCTTCCTTGGCACTCTCTTACCTCTCCCCACCGATGATTACTGGCTTGACCCATCAGGACATGAGCAGGAAGATGCCTGAGAGAAGCTGTCCCCTGGGAGTCAAGATCTTTTGGGTACTCATGACTCTGATGAAGGCCAGCTGGAAAGCCAGCACTAGCCCTGCCCTGCATCAGCTGAGCCTGAGTCCCAGCCAGAAACCCAGGCTAGGACTGAAAAGTCTGATCCTCTGGAGGAAACTTTGTCCTGTCAGTACCTTTGTTTACAATATATTACATATAGTAATTGTTGCTTGATGTGAGTTAGGAGGCCTGCTCCTTCCCCCCGCCCATCCTTTTGCTGTTTCAAAATGGCACCCACAACATGGTGCAGTCACAGTCTATAACCTGTCCCCTTTCTGCCCCCCAACCCAAAGGGGATTTGAATAACAAAAGCATTAATTTGCGCAAAATGTAACCGTTTATTAAGATAGAGCTTAAAGGAAACGGCATGTGGTTTGTTTTCATTGTTTACAAGAGGCATTAGTATATACTGCATGCCAAGTCAAGCCACAACCAATACTGCTCCCCGCTGAGATACAAATGCCAGGAAACATGCATGTTAGCTGACAATCATTCCAGGACCCCACCTGTTTTCCTCTGAACTTTCTCCATGTCTGAAGGGGAGATACAGCAGAACTTCAGACTGAGAAATAGCTTGATTTTGTTTGTACATTACAGGAAATAGCAGCATGCTCATGTCCCTTGGAATAGCCTGCAATCCCCGTCCACCCATGCAGTGCTTCTGCAGGGACCATCCCGGTGAATAGCTGCACAGCGTAACTCGATGATCCCCCCCTTTGCCTTTTTGAATAAGGCCACTCTCTGCCTCCTAGTGACCCACCTTGGCATAACACCACAGAGAGTGAGGATACAGAGGGGATTACTGTCCAAACCCCCTGGCACCCCTCACAATCTCCCACCCCAATCCCACTGTAGCACCTTGAGCACACAAACAAAAACACACAAAGAAATCTGGAACATAGCTCCATCCTCCCCACTCCCAGTAGACTGAAATGTACCCAGCACCCTCCATACTCACAGACCATTTACCACCTCTGAGCTTCCCCCCAAAATGGGAAGAGTCTCAGAGAGGCAAAGTCACATATACATACTATAAAAAGCTATGATGACATGTCTGGAATATGAATATGAATAAGTGCCTGTTTTCCCCCATATTTTCAGCCAGAGCACCCGCAAAAGCCAGACTGTCTGGCGAAGCAGTGGAAGCTGTACATGAGGATGGAGGAAGAAAGAAACACAGCTCTCCCACAAGATTGTGGCAGTGGACAGCATCACACATGGAGACGATGGCACCACTTCTTTCCATTCTTAACTAAAGGCTCGGTAATTTATATTCTTTTTCTTTTCAGCTAAACTATGCTTACTGTCAAATAAGACTAATTATTTTCAGCCACTTCAGAAGGCAAAATCATTCCTGATAATATGAAATACAATTAAGTCTTCTTGAACGCAAGCCCACTTTTCCAGAGAAAATTGCTCACAGTCAGGATTTGTGTAGCACAGGCATGTTATGTAAGATTTTTAAATATTGCATACAACTGGGACTTGCACACATCAGTGCTGTGTACATCACCATAATATTTTCCAGTACACTTACTTCCAATGAAGAGAAATAATTCAGCATCTTTACTTTGCATGGCAAAATGAAAGATCAATCATGTGATAATGGTATAATGACCTTCGGTTGGCTGGTGGCATGATGAAAAAGTAGTGAACTGACTCTAGAATGGACAGAATGGTTATGAAAATGACTTTGGAATGGGCTGAATGACATAATTTACAGCTCTGTAGCTTAGTTTTATAACTGCTCCTCATACATTTATTTTACATACTTCTACTCCTACCAGTCAATAGGTGCTATGTGAAAATGGGCTACACATAGTAAGACCAACAAGGGCTATTTTGCAATACCTGAGTGCCATCTGCACATCTAAACACTCTAAATAAATCTGCACTTATGGGAATAAACAAAATAAATGGGATTGGTGTCACTTTCAGATTGGTAAAAATAATCTTTCTATGCCTCAATTTCCCAATCCATAAAATTCAGGCAATAATATTTACCGACTATTTATATTTGTCTGGGCTTTTATACCATACGCATTCACATGGTATTGTAGCGGAGTGCCTCTGAAAATAAATTTGTGATCCTTAGAATAAATATTCAGTCTAAGTGTAATATATTATTATAGTAATAGAATTTATTAAAGTTGGCATTTGTTGCCACATAACAGTAACAGAATGTACTAGTTTTCCCTGTTTTTAGAATAGGAGATATCTGTGGGGAAAGTGTGTGGATAGTTAGCAAACATTGTTTTGCTAATGCCTTCTCCTGGAAATGCATGTGTTTTGGTAAGGCATAAGATATTTTCATAAACAAGGCAGGAGAGGTAAATGTTTCTATTTCATTTTTTGTTTGCGATATACAGTGACGAATTGTGTGACCAGTTTCTGTTTTCCGGAAATTTTTATTAGGATCTAACAAAAAGTACATACTAGCTGAACGGCTACATGAAAGAGACACAATTAAACAAGAATTCATAAAACACAGGGAATATAAATACAATTGTATAAGGGCCTGATCCAAAGACCAATGGGAGTTTTACCATTAATTACTATGGAATTTAGATCAGATCCTAAGTGTATGTCTTTGAGATACAATGAATGAGATCTGACAATAATACATTATCACCTTCAAGGGAAATCATTATAATTTTTCAGTATTGGGCATCTGAGTGATAGGGTGACCAGACAGCAAGTGTGAAAAGTTGGGATGGGGGTGGGGGATAATAGGCGCCTGTATAAGAAAAAGCCCCGAATATAGGGACCCTCCCTATAAAATCAGGACATCTGGTCACCCTGCTGTGTAATGGCAAATAGGAAAAATACACAACACATAGGCAATTAGAATAATATAAGTATACAGTATGATTGAATATATTATGACACATTTTACACTCGTCAGGAAAAATGGGGTGATAGTACTCAGAAATACACAGTATGTGAACATGTAACTAAAGTCTGTAGTCTGAGACAGGGCAGAGTAAATGTTGTACACTTATCCTTAACTTCCACAGTTTCTTATTTGACTACTTAAATCTGCAGCTTTAATTGAAATAGACTTAAAGGTGACATAAAATGTTTTATAATTTAATTATATGTAATACCTTGAGATCAATTTCTATAATCAGGTCCAATACCTCATTATTTATTTGTATTGCATTAGCACCTCCGAGCCCCAGTCATGGACCAGGACCCCACTGTGTTAGGCGTTGTACAAACAGAGAACAAAAAAATGGTCCCTGCTCCCAAAAGCTTACAATCTAAGTCAGGGGTGAGCAAACTACAGCCCGCAGGCCAGATCTGGCCCCTCAAGGCTTTGGATCCAGCCCAGGGGATTGCCACTCCCATGAGGCTGCGGGCCCCGCACCGCTCCGGGAAGTGGCCGGCACCACATCCCTGCGGCCCCTAGGGAAGGGAGACAGAGGGCTCTGAGTGCTGCTCTTGCCTGTGGGTACCTCCCCTGAAGCTCCCATTGGCCTGAAAGCTCTCATTGGCCGGAGCCCACACCCGGAACCCCTCCTGCACCCCGCACCCCAACTCCCTGCCCTGAGCCCCCAGCCCGCACCCCGCCTGCACCCACCTCCTGCCACACCCCATATACCTCCTGTACCCCAACACTCTTCCAAGCCCCCTCGTAAACCCTGCACCCCTCCTGCCCCCCAACTCCTTGCCCTGAGCCCCTTCCTGCACACCGCACTCCTCCCTGCACCCCTGCCTTGAGCCCCCTCCCACACTCCGCACCCTCTCCTGCACCCCAACCCCCTGCCCCAGCCCTACACTCATGGCCCTGCATGCAATTTCCCCACACAGATGTGGCCATCGGGCCAAAAAGTTTGCCCACCCCTGATTTAAGTAAAGAAGTGAAAACATTCAAATCAGTGGGACAAAATCTTTCTTGGTGTCATATTTCTGACTAATTTTGTCACATCTTTGAATATTTTGCATCCTTGCCTCAATGAATTTTTCCATCTTTAAACTGACTTTCAATTTTCTGTTGATAATATGTAGTATATTTTCTGCATGATGTATGAAGAATTAACCGTGAGACTCCTATTAGCATTGCCCCCAAAATATTTAGTTAGATTAAAAGTCAAGTCATATAAATGACCCATTTCTAACAACTTGGTCAAGCTGTTGCTTTTCCTTTCCTCATTGGTTAGTGCATTAATAGAAATGTTGCCAGGTGTTCTGGGCCACGGTGCTCGAAGCACCACAGGTCCGGCAGGAGTACTCTGAGAGAAATGAGGCTTACACACAGCTGTGAGTTATTGGCTTTACTGAAGGTTAGTGACCCACCCGCAACGGGGACTCCAAGCGTTGCAGTCACAAAGGCGGGGAACCCAGCACACCAGAGCTCTGCCTGGGACGGAGTCCGACGGAGGGGCAGACAGTCAGCGTTAATAAGCACTACACAAAAACAGCTCATGAATATAAAATTAGGTGCTTCTTAAAGGGGGGCTTTCTACTACCTGGTAAAGGGCCATGCAAAGCAGCTATGTCCTTCAAGAACTATCTATATCCTGCAATAATACAGCAGCTGTGTCCTTCAAGAACTATCTCCTACAATAACAAAGCAGCTATCTATGTCCCACAGTAGCCTCTCGGCTCGAGAAAGCGAAAGTTCCCTAGCTAGGCCGTAACAAAGTCTTCCGCAGTTCCTTACACCAGGCATCACACAAAAATTACAAGACTAAGATGCTAAATATAAGTAAAAAATACAGAGCAACATGCAAATAATGGTTTATTGGGTGTCAATGTGTGCGTATTAATCCAATTAGCAAGTTCTAAACAGTGTCAATGTATTTCCAACCACTAAGATCAGGAATCACATTTAAGAAACAGAAATTAAAGCCAGGTGAAACTTTTGGATTTCACTTTGCAAAACTTTTGTGATAACATTCTTGCAAAATCCATCAAACAAAAATAGATACAGTTTCACTGATTTTCAGAATCATGCTGCCGTTTTCCCCCAAATTCAAAAGTATCATTTAAATAACATTTTTCATCCCAAGATCTCAAAGTATTCTACTAGGCCTGGATCCGTCAGGTTGCTGAACATTTCTGTGAGGTACGTAGGAATCGCCAGATTAGATCAGACCAGAGGTCTTTCTTGTCCAGTATCTTGTCTTTGACAGGTTTCAGAGTAGCAGCCGTGTTAGTCTGTATCCGCAAAAAGAAAAGGAGTACTTGTGGCACCTTAGTGACTAACAAATTTATTTGAGCATAAACTTTCATGAGCTACAGCTCACTTCATGGGATGCATGCAGTGAAAAATACAGTAGGGGGATTTTATATACACAAAGAACATGAAACAATGGGTGTTACCATAAACACTGTAACGAGAGTGATCCAGTAAAATGAGCTATTATCAGCAGGAGAGAAAAAAAATCCTTTTGTAATGATAATCAAGGTGGGCCATTTCCAGCAGTTGACAAGAACGTGTGAGGAACAGTCATGTTGTATCACGTTGTATCACGTTGCCAATGTACATGGCAAAGGGGCATTGCTGGCACATGATGGCATATTTCACATTGGTAGATGTGCAAGTGAACGAGCCTCTGATAGTGTGGCTGATGTGATTAGGCCTAATTAGGCTCGTTCCCCTGCACATCTACCAGTGTGATATATGCCATCATGTACCAGCAATGCCCTTCTGCCATGTACATTGGCCAAACCAATGTACAATGGCTCCATGTCTAGTTGGCAGCCGGTGTCAAGTGGAGTGCCCCAGGGGTCGGTCCTGGGGCCCGTTTTGTTCAATATCTTCATAAATGATCTGGAGGATGGTGTGGATTGCACTCTCAGCAAATTTGCGGATGATACTAAACTGGGAGGAGTGGTAGATACGCTGGAGGGGAGGGATAGGATACAGAAGGACCTAGACAAATTGGAAGATTGGGCCAAAAGAAATCTAATGAGGTTCAATAAGGATAAGTGCAGGGTCCTGCACTTAGGATGGAAGAATCCAATGCACCGCTACAGACTAGGGACCGAATGGCTCGGCAGCAGTTCTGCGGAAAAGGACCTAGGGGTGACAGTGGACGAGAAGCTGGATATGAGTCAGCAGTGTGCCCTTGTTGCCAAGAAGGCCAATGGCATTTTGGGATGTATAAGTAGGGGCATAGCGAGCAGATCGAGGGACGTGATCGTTCCCCTCTATTCGACACTGGTGAGGCCTCATCTGGAGTACTGTGTCCAGTTTTGGGCCCCACACTACAAGAAGGATGTGGATAAATTGGAAAGAGTACAGCGAAGGGCAACGAAAATGATTAGGGGTCTAGAGCACATGACTTATGAGGAGAGGCTGAGGGAGCTGGGATTGTTTAGTCTGCAGAAGAGAAGAATGAGGGGGGATTTGATAGCTGCTTTCAACTACCTGAAAGGGGGTTTCAAAGAGGATGGCTCAAGACTGTTCTCAATGGTAGCAGATGACAGAACGAGGAGTAATGGTCTCAAGTTGCAATGGGGGAGGTTTAGATTGGATATTAGGAAAAACTTTTTCACTAAGAGGGTGGTGAAACACTGGAATGCGTTACCTAGGGAGGTGGTAGAATCTCCTTCCTTAGAGGTTTTTAAGGTCAGGCTTGACAAAGCCCTGGCTAGGATGATTTAACTGGGACTTGGTCCTGCTTTGAGCAGGGGGTTGGACTAGATGACCTTCTAGGGTCCCTTCCAACCCTGATATTCTATGATTCTATGATTCTATGATTCAAACCAGACAGTCTCTACATAAAAGAATAAATGGACACAAATCAGACGTCAAGAATTATAACATTCAAAAACCAGTCGGAGAACACTTCAATCTCCCTGGTCACTCGATTACATACCTAAAAGTGGCAATATTACAACAAAAAAACTTCAAAACCAGACTCCAACGAGAGACTGCTGAATTGGAATTAATTTGAAAACTGGATACCATTAAATTAATCTTGAATAAAGACTTGGAGTGGATGTGTCATTACACAAAGTAACACTATTCCCCCATGTTTATTCCCCCCCCCACAGTTTCTCAGCAGTGTGCCCTTGTTGCCAAGAAGGCCAATGGCATTTTGGGATGTATAAGTAGGGGCATAGCGAGCAGATCGAGGGACGTGATCGTTCCCCTCTATTCGACACTGGTGAGGCCTCATAGAATCATAGAATCATAGAATATCAGGGTTGGAAGGGACCCCAGAAGGTCATCTAGTCCAACCCCCTGCTCAAAGCAGGACCAAGTCCCAGTTAAATCATCCCAGCCAGGGCTTTGTCAAGCCTGACCTTAAAAACCTCTAAGGAAGGAGATTCTACCACCTCCCTAGGTAACGCATTCCAGTGTTTCACCACCCTCTTAGTGAAAAAGTTTTTCCTAATATCCAATCTAAACCTCCCCCATTGCAACTTGAGACCATTACTCCTCGTTCTGTCATCTGCTACCATTGAGAACAGTCTAGAGCCATCCTCTTTGAAACCCCCTTTCAGGTAGTTGAAAGCAGCTATCAAATCCCCCCTCATTCTTCTCTTCTGCAGACTAAACAATCCCAGCTCCCTCAGCCTCTCCTCATAAGTCATGTGCTCTAGACCCCTAATCATTTTCGTTGCCCTTCGTTGTACTCTTTCCAATTTATCCACATCCTTCCTGTAGTGTGGGGCCCAAAACTGGACACAGTACTCCAGATGAGGCCTCACCAGTGTCGAATAGAGGGGAACGATCACGTCCCTCGATCTGCTCGCTATGCCCCTACTTATACAACCCAAAATGCCATTGGCCTTCTTGGCAACAAGGGCACACTGCTGACTCATATCCAGCTTCTCGTCCACTGTCACCCCTAGGTCCTTTTCCGCAGAACTGCTGCCGAGCCATTCGGTCCCTAGTCTGTAGCGGTGCATTGGATTCTTCCATCCTAAGTGCAGGACCCTGCATTTATCCTTATTGAACCTCATTAGATTTCTTTTGGCCCAATCCTCCAATTTGTCTAGGTCCTTCTGTATCCTATCCCTCCCCTCCAGCGTATCTACCACTCCTCCCAGTTTAGTATCATCCGCAAATTTGCTGAGAGTGCAATCCACACCATCCTCCAGATCATTTATGAAGATATTGAACAAAACGGGCCCCAGGACCGACCCCTGGGGCACTCCACTTGACACCGGCTGCCAACTAGACATGGAGCCATTGATCACTACCCGTTGAGCCCGACAATCTAGCCAGCTTTCTACCCACCTTATAGTGCATTCATCCAGCCCATACTTCCTTAACTTGCTGACAAGAATGCTGTGGGAGACCGCGTCAAAAGCTTTGCTAAAGTCAAGAAACAATACATCCACTGCTTTCCCTTCATCCACAGAACCAGTAATCTCATCATAAAAGGCCATTAGATTAGTCAGGCATGACCTTCCCTTGGTGAATCCATGCTGACTGTTCCTGATCACTTTCCTCTCCTCTAAGTGCTTCAGGATTGATTCTTTGAGGACCTGCTCCATGATTTTTCCAGGGACTGAGGTGAGGCTGACCGGCCTGTAGTTCCCAGGATCCTCCTTCTTCCCTTTTTTAAAGATGGGCACTACATTAGCCTTTTTCCAGTCATCCGGGACTTCCCCCGTTCGCCACGAGTTTTCAAAGATAATGGCCAAGGGCTCTGCAATCACAGCCGCCAATTCCTTCAGCACTCTCGGATGCAATTCGTCCGGCCCCATGGACTTGTGCACGTCCAGCTTTTCTAAATAGTCCCTAACCACCTCTATCTCTACAGAGGGCTGGCCATCTCTTCCCCATTTTGTGTTGCCCAGCACAGCAGTCTGGGAGCTGACCTTGTTAGTGAAAACAGAGGCAAAAAAAGCATTGAGTACATTAGCTTTTTCCACATCCTCTGTCACTAGCTTGCCTCCCTCATTCAGTAAGGGGCCCACACTTTCCTTGGCTTTCTTCTTGTTGCCAACATACCTGAAGAAACCCTTCTTGTTACTCTTGACATCTCTTGCTAGCTGCAGCTCCAGGTGCGATTTGGCCCTCCTGATATCTTTCCTACATGCCCGAGCAATATTTTTATACTCTTCCCTGGTCATATGTCCAAGCTTCCACTTCTTGTAAGCTTCTTTTTTATGTTTAAGATCCGCTAGGATTTCACCATTAAGCCAAGCTGGTCGCCTGCCATATTTACTATTCTTTCGACTCATCGGGATGGTTTGTCCCTGTAACCTCAACAGGGATTCCTTGAAATACAGCCAGCTCTCCTGGACTCCCTTCCCTTTCATGTTAGTCCCCCAGGGGATCCTGGCCATCTGTTCCCTGAGGGAGTCAAAGTCTGCTTTCCTGAAGTCCAGGGTCCGTATCCTGCTGCTTACCTTTCTTCCCTGCGTCAGGATCCTGAACTCAACCAACTCATGGTCACTGCCTCCCAGATTCCCATCCACTTTTGCTTCCCCCACTAATTCTACCCGGTTTGTGAGCAGCAGGTCAAGAAAAGCGCTCCCCCTAGTTGGCTCCCCTAGCACTTGCACCAGGAAATTGTCCCCTACGCTTTCCAAAAACTTCCTGGATTGTCTATGCACCGCTGTATTGCTCTCCCAGCAGATATCAGGAAAATTAAAGTCACCCATGAGAATCAGGGCATGCGATCTAGTAGCTTCCGTGAGTTGCCGGAAGAAAGCCTCATCCACCTCATCCCCCTGGTCCGGTGGTCTATAGCAGACTCCCACCATGACATCACTCTTGTTGCACACACTTCTAAACTTAATCCAGAGACACTCAGGTTTTTCCACAGTTTCGTACCGGAGCTCTGAGCAGTCATACTGCTCCCTTACATACAGTGCTACTCCCCCACCTTTTCTGCCCTGCCTGTCCTTCCTGAACAGTTTATAACCATCCATGACTGTACTCCAGTCATGTGAGTTATCCCACCAAGTCTCTGTTATTCCAATCACGTCATAATTCCTTGACATCACCAGGACCTCCAGTTCTCCCTGCTTGTTTCCAAGGCTTTGTGCATTTGTATATAAGCACTTGAGATAACCTGTTGATCGCCCCTCATTCCCAGTATGAGGCAGGAGCCCTCCCCTCACAGACCTTCCTGCCTGTGCTTCCTCCCGGTATCCCGCTTTCCCACTTACCTCAGGGCTTTGGTCTCCTTCCCCCGGTGAACCTAGTTTAAAGCCCTCCTCACTAGGTTAGCCAGCCTGCTGGCAAAGATGTTCTTCCCTCTCTTCGTAAGATGGAGCCCGTCTCTGCCCAGCACTCCTCCTTCATGGAACACCATCCCATGGTCAAAGAATCCAAAGCCTTCTCTCCGACACCACCTGCGTAGCCATTCGTTGACCTCCACGATTCGACGGTCCCTACCCAGGCCTTTTCCTTCCACGGGGAGGATGGACGAGAACACCACTTGCGCCTCCAACTCCTTTATCCTTCTTCCCAGAGCCACATAGTCCGCAGTGATCCGCTCAAGGTCATTCTTGGCAGTATCATTGGTGCCCACGTGGAGAAGCAGGAAGGGGTAGCGATCCGAGGGCTTGATGAGTCTCGGCAGTCTCTCCGTCACATCACGAATCTTAGCCCCTGGCAAGCAGCAGACTTCTCGGTTTTCCCGGTCAGGGCGGCAGATAGATGACTCAGTCCCCCGGAGGAGAGAGTCCCCGACCACCACCACCCGCCTTCTCCTCTTGGGAGTGGTGGTCGTGGAACCTCCAACCTCAGGACATCGCATCTCATGCCTCCCAACCAGCGGAGTCTCCTTCTGCTTTCTCCCCCCAGACATATCATCTGGTCCACTCTCCGCATTGGTACCTGTGGAGAGAACATGAAAGCGGTTAGTTACCTGTGTCTGTGTTACTGGAACCCGGACATTCCGCTTACCTCTTCTGGAGGTCACACGTTGCCAAGCTTCTTCACTGGCCTCTTGGCTCCTCTGTGCAACCTGCTCCACATCTTTAGAGCTTTGTGCCCCTAGAAGGCTATCCTGAGTTTGGTCCAGAAAATCCTCAGTCTCTCGTATACAACGCAGGGTCGTTACCTGTTGCTCCAGACCTTCAATCTTCTCTTCCAATATGGAGACCAGCTTGCACTTTGTACAGACAAAGTCGCTTCTGTCCTGTGGAAGAAAGACAAACATGGCACATCCAGTGCAGGTCACAGCAGCTGAACCCCCCCCTTCCATATCACCTACCTACTATGAGCTTCCTCAGAGACGTTGGCAAGATGTAAGCCTCCCTGGGCTCACTCCAGGCGAACTCCCAGGCAAACTCCTGCTGTGAGCTGCTCTGCTGTCCCCGCTGCTCCGCTGCTCCGCTGCCGCTCAGCTGGTTCGCGAGGCTCTGGCTATTTTTAAACAGCCAGGCTTCCCTGACGCAAACACACAGACACCCTAATGCCCGCCCCCTGCAGGCTAGCAGCCAATCAGACACTCACTCAGGCTCCCTCCCAGCAAACACACGCTCGGATACTTCCTCAGCAAGCAAACACACACACTCGGATCTGGAGTACTGTGTCCAGTTTTGGGCCCCACACTACAAGAAGGATGTGGATAAATTGGAAAGAGTACAGCGAAGGGCAACAAAAATGATTAGGGGTCTAGAGCACATGACTTATGAGGAGAGGCTGAGGGAGCTGGGATTGTTTAGTCTGCAGAAGAGAAGAATGAGGGGGGATTTGATAGCTGCTTTCAACTACCTGAAAGGGGGTTTCAAAGTGGATGGCTCTAGACTGTTCTCAATGGTAGCAGATGACAGAACGAGGAGTAATGGTCTCAAGTTGCAATGGGGGAGGTTTAGATTGGATATTAGGAAAAACTTTTTCACTAAGAGGGTGGTGAAACACTGGAATACGTTACCTAGGGAGGTGGTAGAATCTCCTTCCTTAGAGGTTTTTAAGGTCAGGCTTGACAAAGCCCTGGCTAGGATGATTTAACTGGGACTTGGTCCTGCTTTGAGCAGGGGGTTGGACTAGATGACCTTCTGGGGTCCCTTCCAACCCTGATATTCTATGATTCTATGATTCTATGATTCATACGTGCTTGTCAACTGCTGGAAATGGCCCACCTTGATCATCACTACAAAAGGATTTTTTTTCTCTCCTGCTGGTAATAGCTGACACTTACCTGATCACTCTCGTTACAGTGTGTATGGTAACATCCATTGTTTCATGTTCTCTGTGTATATAAAATCCCCCTACTGTATTTTCCACTGCATGCATGCAATGAAGTGAGCTGTAGCTCACGAAAGGTTAAGCTCAAATAAATTTGTTAGTCTCTAAGGTGCCACAAATACTCATTTTCTTTTTGCGGATACAGACTAACACGGCTGCTACTCTGAAACATCGCATGAACTGTACTCATTAGACTTTATCTTATAATGATCTTCCAGGTGCTTTATTATGCTATTTTAAAATTTCCATTTCAACCAATTGATCAGGTACACATGTAAGGTTTTCTGGTTTGTAATTCACCAGATCACCCCTGGGTCAATGCGAGTTGAGGGATTTCAGCACTTTGCAGCACTCAAGCCCTAAAGAAGGATACGTTTTACTACCACCATTTTACACATAGGCCACGTGAGGCAGAAAGAGGTGAAGTACTTGCCCACAGCAAGTCTGTGGCAAATCCAAAAACAGTCCTCAGGGGTGAAATCCTGGCACCACGAAATCAATGACTTCTCCTGATGCAAAAGCCAGTTCTCTGTTCATAACACTTCCACAAAGGCACAGTCCACAATACAACAAGGCCTTTTAATAGGGTATAGAATGAAAACCCGCCCATTTGTTGGTGTGGAGGGGGCGTTAAGGCCCATGGCTCCATTTTGTTGTCCGATCTATTGCTTGTGCATTGATTATGTTGATCACTTAGAATTCCCAATTAACACTCTGAAGTTTGGTAGGTTCTCTTCCCAAGATCAGACCCAATATTATTAGAATTATTGTTCAGTTGGGAAACCCGACGTGCATGGTTGCAACACTCTCTGTTAGGAAAAGCCTTCTGAATTTGCAATAGTTTTATTAATACAAGTAGCGAAGTAGATAGAGATAATATAACGTGCATCTGAGCATTCATATATTCACCATCCCTTGCAAAAGGACCTGAAGTGTTAGTCATCATCCTCATCATCATCAGACTCACCATCACCATCAGAGATCATCATCCTGCCTTCTCCCAGGAGTTACAATCTCCCACAGCACAGTGGCTGGGATACAACTTTTATAATGTGTTACACTGATACCACTAGGCCTAATGCATATTCAGTAGGGGTTTCATCCCCTTTTCCTTGTTTTTATTTCCTAACCCTACTAATGTTAGGGTGCCCTTCCCCAGAGGTTATTAGTCCATTTACCTCAAGTTTATTAGCATATACATCAATTAGTTATCATGGCATTCTTGTGGTCAGACTTCTGCTAATGTTCCTAACTTAAATTATCCCAAGCTGGTACAAGCTAGCATCTTGTGGTCACCTGTCAGCAGTTTAGTCAGTACACTATTCCATCTTGTGATATATTTTATCATCTAGGGTCACTCCTGGTTAGCTACTTATGCTAAGGCTTTTAGGGCCTTATGCCTTGTTTAGCTAAGATCATTGTTTTACAGACCCAAGGCCTGCAGGATTTTGCATTACTGCTTCAACCCATATCTATACATTACCTATAGGCTAATTTTACCCTACCCCACTCCACCAGGGAGTTTAGCATTGCTGTCTGTGCTAGACCGCACACACAGGTCTTTGCATGCCAGAAGCACAAGAACTGGGATTATATTTAGTCATTGTTCAAGGAGGGAAGCAGGATCCTTGTGATCTCAAGATCTGTCTGCTCATTTAGAGCAATTTACAGTCTACCCCATATTGCTCTGTTTAATTGATGTAGAACAGTGGTTCCCAAAGTGGGGTCCCTGGAGTTTGCCAGGACTTATGCGGGGGTGCATCCCTTGACCAGGGCTGGAATATGCCAGAACAGCATTCCAGCACTTTTGCTGCGTGGAGGACACCATTTTGGTCTCAAAATGGCATCCTCCACACAGTGTAACCATCATGCCAGTAGCAGTGTTCCCTTACAGGCAGGGGCATTCTGGTAATACCAGAAATTAAAGGGGTCTGGGACATTTAGTCCTATGCCAAAGTGGTCTGTGGCTGAAAAATGTTTGGGAACCACTTATATAGAAAGTGGGTGCAGTCTGGAAGCAACATTTCACCTACTCTCCTTGACACTTGGACGTTACAATGGCTAAAGAGTTGCACATCCCATAAACAAAACACCCCTTTTGCTTTAAAAGGCTGATAAGTAAAGGTCACAAACGGCTTCCTTGCTGGAGTGAGAAATTGGTGAAATTGATCTGGTATGATTTTGCAATTTGTCAGTCAAGAAGAGCTAATGCAAGCTGAAGACGGACAGTGTAGAACACAAGAGAGAAAAATGGATAAAAGAAACCAGAGTGAAAAAAGAATGGATAAAAGAAACCAACAAGACCTGGCTTTAAAAATACAAAATACAAAGGCAGAGATAGACAGAACTAGTGCCCAGTTATGCTATAATTCCATCACTTACATTGCTGATTGGATTTCCCCCTCTATTTTATTTTATTTTATTAATTTAATCTATTAAGAGGCACTTATCATGAAGCAACGAAGTGCCATATAGTAAAATAAATGATGGGATAGTTAAAAATCAGAGGGTGAGATTCTGTGTGCCATAGTTTCCCGTCACTAAGATGGGGATAATAGTATTTCTCTACCTCCTAAGCATGTTCTGATTAAAAAATGTGATTTTGCACTCAGATACTATTGGGGACCATATCAGGACCTATGATAGACAGACTTTTTTAATCTAAAGGTCCGATTTTTAAAGATATTTAGACACGTTAAGATGCAGATAGGCACTTTGAAAATCCCACTAGGCATCTATCTGGATCTTAAGGTGCCTAAATAGTTTTAACAATCTGTCCCTAAGTGACTAGGGAGCCCAACTCCCATTGAAAGCCAGATGCTCCTAAGTCACTTAGGTTATTTAGAAATTCCCATCCTGAAAGAAGAGTCAACCCATCCCAAATGCTATGAAGCAACATTCAGACAAATTTGGCTAAAGGGAAAGCCTACTTAGCTTTCACACAAGCAACCTCGTTCAAACAGAGCTTCATGCTTAGCTGCTAAGAGGCATGTGGAAAAAACAAGTGGTAGGAGACACAGAAAACAAGAGGCCACACAAAGAGGCCACCTTCATAAACAGGATTTGCAGTGTGGCAGCGAGGGACTGTGGTCACCTTCCTCGCACAAGGAGCTTTGCAATCAAGGAGCCTGGATTGAGAAAGAAGGCTGGCACTAAGATTAGGCCACATACGGAATTATTAATGGTATTTAATCTTCAAAGATAGCTCTTCCTAGTCAGCCTCCACTCCTAACTCCATACCAATGCAGCTCCAGCCCAGCTTCCTCTCCCGTACCATTCAAGAAGCAGCAGCAATGGCCATGCCAGTGTGGCTCTGAGCTGCATCACACAGCCAGGACAAGTTGGAGGTGGCATATATTTGCCAGTGCAAACTGCAGTCAGCTAAAACTGCAGATCCTGCAGGTAAACAAAGCAGCCCGGCCCACCAGCAGATGTCCCTGATGGGCCGTGTGCCAAAGGTTGCCGATCCCTGGTGTAGTATCTGAACTGCATAACCAAAGAAGTAACATTGTCCTCACTAGAAGGGGTTCTTTTATTAATATTTCAAATCAGGGTTCTATGGTTATTTATCTATCGTTACAGTCACCAACCTTTGCTGAAGCATTGTGTAAACTGAAATTATGCTATATTTGTAGTGGTGTTGTTGGTGCCATGATATAAAAGAGAGACAAGGTAGGGGAGATAATATCATCTGTTGGATCAACTTCGGTTGGAGAAAGAGGTAAGCTTTTGAGCTTCACAGAGCTCTTCTTTAGGTCTGGGGAACATAGTGTGTTTGAGCTAAATACAATTTGGGACAGACTGGTAAACATAAGAGATTAACACATGCTGTAAGAGATCTTTTAAAATGAAGTAGGCAATTAAAGGTTAGTATTAGGATTAAGGGGGTTCAGGAAATATTTCTTTTCCAGATGTGGTCCTCATCAAGTATGTGTTGTAGTTGTCTGATGATACTCCATATGGAATCCAGTGTGGGGTGGTAGGTGACAAGTAGAAATGTGAGGTCAGTGGGTTTTTTTCTGTATTGAAGCAAGTTCTCCTCTAGTATTTGGGTGGCTCATTCCACGATGTGATCTACTTGTCTGGTGGAGGATCCTTGTTTAGTGAAGGCAGTTTTAAGTAGGTTTAGGTGTGTAGCCTGGACTTTCCCAACACCTTCAAAAGAGCAGTTTGGGAACTTAAAATCATAACTCTGCTAGACATTAATAAACCTGGATTAAACAGGGAGACACAGGTGATATGGCTTATCACAACAATTTATAACACAACCTACTGCCTGCTGATCCTAAATTGCCCTCTTCATTTTCAGTGGTCGCTTACAGCATATGTAAACCCCTTATGCTTAACAATCTGTCCCAACTTGTATTTAGCTCAGACCCTCTGGTTACATTCCCCAGACCTGAAGAAGAGCTTTGTGAAGCTCAAAAGCTTGTCCCTTCCACCAGTAAAAGATATTATTACCTCACTTATCTTGTCTCTCTGATATTATGTTGTTACATGAAACTCCACAGAAATTACAAAGCAAAGGAAAAGTCACTACCATTAAGCTATGTTAGACTAGAATGAACACTTTGATTTTTCTTTGGGGTGTGGGGGGGAAGAATATCATGGAATTTATTATAGTTCTCCAGTGAGTCATTTTGCAAACAAATGACTAGGAGTTAGAGGTATCGTTGATATGACAGAGTTTCCTGTGTAGCTATATATGGTTCTTCATTCTGATTAATCTGTAGGTCAGATGTTACTTCTCTTTTATGTAACGTTATTGTTTTCCTTTCTATGATTCTGCCATGCAGATATGAATTTTTGTGACCTAGAATGTATTCCCAACACATTACATTTGCAACAAATCAATTCCATTTTGCTGCTTGGCTGTCACACTATGTAAAGTTTTCTGTTTACATAAATTGGGGCAATGGGAATTCTGCGGAAGTGATATGTTTCTGCGAATTTGCTGTTTCTGCAAAATAAAAGATGAAATTATTTAATTACTAATAAATGACTGCATTAAAAAGAAATTAAAGCACATCCCGGAACACGGGGAAGTGTGTAAATTGCACTACCCCAGGGTATCCATGGAAGACATTATGAAATTGAAGATCATTACAAGAATGATTAGAGGTCTGGAAATCATGCTTTAGAGAGACTACAGAAGCTCAATCCATTAGTTTAGTGAAGAGAAAGTGAAGAGGTGACTTGACCAGGGTTTTAGGTTTCTACATGAGAAAGAGGTTTTGCGACAGCTCTTTAATCCAGCAGAAAAAAACATAATGAGATCAAATGGTTAGACTTGAAACTAGATAAACTGAGACTAGAAATAAGGCATACATTTTTAAAAGTGAGGCTAATTAACCATTCACCCAGGGATGGGGCGAATTCTCTGTCATTGCTGTCTTTAAGACAAGACATGATATTTTTCAAATATATGCTGTCTTCTACAGAGGTTTGAAGAAGAAATTACTGGGTGAGGGTCTTTGGCCTGTGTTATGCAGGAGGTCAGACTAGATGACCCATGTTCTCTTTCTGGCCTTTCCCTGCCCCCCAAAATCCAGCCAAACTATGAAGGGCAATAGGACTGTTTTTGCTTCCCCTTGTTACCTTGTGTAGTCTAAGTCAGAATCTAGCCTTCTCGGATGCTTTGAAATGCTGTGGCCATTACAAATGTTATGAGAATTGGAAACAATATAAGACTCTAGACAGAGTGAATTATCTCACTGTATAAAATCTTGTTCCACTATATATTGACCACAGATTCAAACACAAGACAACTCATTGAACACTAGGAAGATAGAGGTTTGGGTTCCATAGTCCGCTAACCTTTGAGCTGTTTTTGGTAGCTGCCCTCTACCACCTGGCATAAGGTGTCTTGGATGTATGATGGGGCAGAACAGTGTGTAGTGGAACTGAGTTCCACTGGCATGAGCAGAAATTAGAGTAGGGCATATATTTCTCTAACTTCTGCTTAGGCAGAATGGCTGAGGATCACTGATGCCCTGTGGCCATTACTCTTCATTGTGTGAGTGGCAAATCACGGCCAAAATCTGGTATGTGTCAGTGTTATATTTGGCTTCCCCCAGGTATTGTGGGTGTGTGCTGTTATTTCTCACAATAGAAAGGCCTTTTAAGAGATACTAGATGTTCAGTGTTCAAAAAAAAAAAAAAAAAAAAAAAAAGAACCTGGGGCCTAATACTACAGCCAAAACTTTAACTCAATGTGCATTTTGCCAAAGTAAGAATTAAAGACAATGGTGTTATTCTTGAGTATGTATAATTGTGAGCATAGCTGTTTGCTGAGCCCTGTTGTGATAATTGGGCCTATAAATTTATCATAACTGAGCTCAACTGTGAAAACCACATTAAAAAGTTCATAAAATATAAACATATAATATAAGTTGCAATAAACTATAACAACAAATGTTTAAAGGGAAAAGTTGCAAAAGTGAGACAGACTGAATTAGGCCAAACAAAAGGACCTACTACCATAATTCAAGGGACTGTGTTGAGGTCATGCTTGGTAAACAAGCCAGTGAGACAAAAAATCAGTGAACCAGAATTAGTTTGTCAGGACGTAGGCCTAATTGGTGGGCAAAATAACGAGGAGATGGGCTATTCCACCCATCGCTCCCTTTTGGGGTCCTTCTAGAAAGAGTCTTTGGGAAGAAAAAATTTACTACTGGAGAAAGTTTCACTATCATGGCTGCCCACACCATCTCCTGGGACCCCAGACCTTTGTCCGGTCCAGAGAGAGGGATCCAGATGAAACTGTGACCTCTACCAGCTTCAACTAGATCCCGAACATTACCTGGGATGTGAGAGTTTGTCTCTCCTGCCCCTTTCCAGTTCTTTTCCTTTTCCATCTTATTTCTTCTCTTTCCTATCTTTCCTTTTGCCTTCTGCCTAACAGTCGAGCTTTGTCAGCCAATACTGTATAGTTTGCAACACGGCTGTGAGTCTGTACTAAAAGCAACTAAAAGCAGTGCCCTGAACAGCCTCGCGCCGGTACAAGTTTGCTGTGTCTCGGAACGGCTGGTCACATTGTGTGCTGTCCTGTGCTTCTCCAGCAGTGAGGTTACAAGTGAGCATCAACAATAGAGACAGAAGTACCTGTTCTTTTCTCTCTCTCCTTTTGTGTTTGTCTTGTTTTGTCGTCGAGGAAATGAAACTGAACTCTGACAACAGCAGCCATGACAGCTCCAGCCCATCTTAACTACCTTTGTCTTTTCCCCCAAAAGGACACTTATTCCCATCTTTAATACCAACTAAAGAAAAGGAGGACTTGTGGGACCTTAGAGACTAACAAATTTATTTGAGCATAAGCTTTCGTGAGCTACAGCTATTTGTTAGTCTCTAAGGTGCCACAAGTACTCCTTTTCTTTTTGCGAATACAGACTAACACGGCTGCTACTCTAATACCAACTAAGAGACTGTCAGCAAGGGGGGATTTCCTTCCAAAAATCCTTCCAATAAAGGGAAAGAACAAAGAGTGTTGTTAAAATGAGATTGTTACTTAATACTTTATATTTCAAATGCTTTCACTGTTTTTCCTTATTTTCTCTATCTTTAATAAAAGGTTAAAATGATGTTTAATAGTGCGTTTTCCATAGGACTAAGTAGGCTGACGTCTCTCTATGCCAAACCTTGTTTAAAACAGTGACAGGGTTATGTTAATATCTTTGGCTCTTTGGGCCCATTTATTCCATCTAAATACGACAGCCCTTATCAGGGATGTCAGCTTTCGGCCACTGAATTGATGGCTAAACTTAATACTTTCTTCCATGACTGACCTTAGAAACAATTTAGCTTATAAACTTTCAACTCACATGCTCTACAATGATGCACTTTGAACTGATGAATTGGGGAACATGTAACTGATCAGCTGGCAAAATTTTCACTGATGAACTGACGAACATTGAAATGTTGTACTCTTTATTGCTGCACTTCACCATGTTGGTAATAGCGAAATATGAAATTAGGAATTTTTTTTAATGCCCAGGGATGTAATTTAAACCTTGAGGAAAAACTAGTAAATAAAGAAGTTATGACTATCCAGTGTCATTTTTCATTACATTTGAAAAATATCAAGAAAATCATATTTGCAGACATCAAGTGGTTATAGGACTAATTTTAATAACCAGTTACCACTGCGTCTCCTGTCTTCCCTTTGTGGGGAAGATGACTGAGAAGCTAACCCTGGGTAAGCTATGACTCAGAGGATCTGGGGCTTATGTACATGAGGACATCGACGGAAATTAATCCAAATTAACTGAAGGTATGAATTTGAAGTGGATTAGTTGAACCACATTAAACTCCTGTGTGAACACCCTCATTTAGAATTCAAGTGGCCTTAATTTGATTTAGTTTTAACTCATTTCCAAAGTAAATTTAAACTAAACCAAATTAGGGCCACTTTAATTCTGAACAACAGTACTCACAAAGGGGATTTAATGTGGTTTAACTAATCTATTTAAAATTCAGTAATCTAATTCATATTAGATTTTATGGCTGTCCCCATGTAGGCAAGCCATTCCGAGCTCTACCACATACACCCTTTGGAACCTTAACAGCAACCCTTAATCATTCTATGCCTCAGTTTCCCCATCTATCAAAGGGAATAATACTTCCCTACCTCAGATAGGTGCTATGAGACCAAATTCCTTCATGTTTATAAGATATAACACATAACCATCTGCATAGAGAGGGTGGGGGTGCTGCAAAGTTAGTAACATTGGCAAGACCCCTTTTTAAAATTGCCATTTGACTGGAAAGTTATGACCTTTTCTCTCTGATGTGGATCTCGCCAAATAATCTTTGCCTTGGTGATTTATTCAAATTACATTACTGTAGTGCACACAATATGCTACACTGAAGAGCATTTGATAGTCTCTGATAAAGCAGAATGCTAATTACTTCCACAAGTTATCCTGAGGAACATCATCTATCTATTCTGTGAAGTTTATTTTGTCATCAGCTTTACTCCTGAATGAAACTCAAGATGTTAATTGTGATCTATAGAGCTCTACATTAAGTATTCCCCATAAGCAACTGAGATCATTTGAGGCACTTTTGCAAAAGTCCCAGGATTTGAATTCTGAAGGGCAAATTGAGCAAGGATGTGTTTGTTGCCGTAAGTTACAGGTCTGGTTGGGCCAATGGGTATTAATGATGGGTCACTTGTAAGTAATATGCTAAGGTGTCAGAGAGGGTGTAGCAGGATAAAGAGTGGAGCGGCGAATAGCAGAGAGGCTAACAGAGGGAGTTGGCCTGGGAGTTCGCCTGGGGAGAGCCCACTGAGGCTTACATCTTGCTGGCTTCTCTGAGTAGTTACTACAACTCCTGAGGAAGCTCGTAGAAGGAAGGTAATATGGATGGGGAGTGTTCAGCTGTTGTGACCTGCACTGGATGTGCCATGTTTGTCTTTCTCTCACAGGACAGAAGCGACTTTGCCTGTACAAAGTGCAAGCTGGTCTCCATATTGGAAGAGAAGGTTCAAGGTCTGGAGAAACAAGTATCGACCCTAAGTTGCATAAGAAAAACTGAAGATTTCCTGGACAGATGTCAGGATATGCTTCTACGGACACAATGTTCTGAAGATTCAGAGCAGGCTGCACAGCGGGGACAGAAGGATGGTGAAGAAAGTCCTTGAGTGGATCACTGCAGACTACGTGACTCTGGGAAGAAGGATAAAGGAGTTTGAGGTGCAACTGGTCTTCTCATCCATCATCCGCATGGAAGGAAAAGATCTGGGTAGAGACAGTTGAATCGTGGAAGTCAACGAATGGCTACGCAGGTGGTGTCGGAGAGAAGGCTTTGGATTCTTTGACCATGGGATGGTGTTCCAAGAAGGAGAAGTGCTAGGCAGAGACGGGCTCCACCTAACGAAGAGAGGGAAGAGCATCTTCGCAAGCAGGCTGGCTGACCTAGTGAGGAGGCCTTTAAACTAGGTTCACCGGGGGAAGGAGACCAACGCCCTGAGGTAAGTGGGGAAATGGGATACCGGGAGGAAACATGAGCAGGAGAGCGCGAGAGGAGAGGGCTCCTGCCTCATACTAAGAAAGCAGGACAAACAGAAAGTTATCTCAAGTGCCTATACACAAATGCAAGAAGCCTGGGAAACAAGCAGGGAGAACTGGAAGTCCTGGCACAGCCAAGGAATTATGATGTGATTAGAATAACAGAGACTTGGTGGGATAACTCACAAGACTGGAGTACTGTCATGGATGAATATAAACTGTTCAGGAAGGACAGGCACAGCAGAAAAGGTGGGGGAGTTGCACTGTATGTAAGGGAGCAGTATGACTGCTCAGAGCTCTGGTATGAAACTGCACAAAAACCTGAGAGTCTCTGGATTAATTTTAGAAGAGTGAGCAACAAGGGTGATGTTGTGGTGGAAGTCTGCTATAGACCACCGGACCAGGGGGATGAGGTGGACGAGGCTTTCTTCCGGCAACTAACGGAAGTTACTAGATCGCAGGCCCTGGTTCTCATGGGAGACTTCAATCACCCTGATATCTGCTGGGAGAGCAATACAGCGGTGCACAGACAATCCAGGAAGTTTTTGGAAAGTGTAGGGGACAATTTTCTGGTGCAAGTGCTGGAGGAACCAACTAGAGGCAGAGCTCTTGTTGACCTGCTGCTCACAAACCGGGAAGAATTAGTAGGGGAAGCAAAAGTGGATGGGAACCTGGGAAGCAGTGACCATGAGATGGTCGAGTTCAGGATCCTGACACAAGGAAGAAAGGAGAGCAGCAGAATACGGACCCTGGACTTCAGAAAAGCAGACTTTGACTCCCTCAGGGAACTAATGGGCAGGATCCCCTGAGAGAATAACATGAGGGAGAAAGGAGTCCAGGAGACCTGGGGTTACAGGGACAAACCATCTCAGTGTGTAGAAAGAATAGTAAATATGGCAGGCGACCAGCTTGGCTTAACAGTGAAGTGAATGATATCATGCATTCTTATAACTACAATACCCACCTGCTGAAGTGAAGAAACAGATTGACAGAGCCAGAAGAGTACCCAGAAGTCACCTACTACAAGACAGGCCCAACAAAGAAAATAACAGAACGCCACTAGCCATCACCTTCAGCCCCCAACTAAAACCTCTCCAATGCATCATCAAGGATCTACAACCTATCCTGAAGGATGACCCATCACTCTCACAGATCTCGGGAGACAGGCCAGTCCTTGCTTACAGACATCCCCACAACCTGAAGCAAATACTCACCAGCAACCACACACCACACAACAGAACCACTAACCCAGGAACCTATCCTTGCAACAAAGCCCGTTGCCAACTCTGTCCACATATCGATTCAGGGGATACCATCATAGGGCCTAATCACATCAGCCACACTATCAGAGGCTCATTCACCTGCGCATCTACCAATGTGATATATGCCATCATGTGCCAGCAATGCCCCTCTGCCATGTACATTGGTCAAACTGGACAGTCTCTACGTAAAGGAATAAATGGACACAAATCAGACGTCAAGAATTATAACATTCAAAAACCAGTCGGAGAACACTTCAGTCTCTCCGGTCACTCGATTACAGACCTAAGAGTGTCTATCCTTCAACAAAAAAACTTCAAAACCAGACTCCAACAAGAGACTGCTGAATTGGAATTAATTTGCAAACTGGATACAATTAACTTAGGCTTGAATAGAGACTGGGAGTGCATGAGTCATTACACAAAGTAAAACTATTTCCCCATGTTATTTCTCCCCCCCACCTCACCCCCCACTGTTCCTCAGATGTTCTTGTTAACTGCTGGAAATGGCCCACCTTGCTTGTCACCATGAAAGGTTTTTCTCCTTCCCCCCACCTCCTGCTGGAGATGGCTCATCTTAAGTGATCACTCTCCTTACAGGGTGTATGATAAACCCATTGTTTCATGTTCTCTGTGTGTGTGTATATAAATCTCCCCACTGTATTTTCCACCAAATGCATCCGATAAAGTGAGCTGTAGCTCATGAAAGCTTATGCTCAAATAAATTTGTTAGTCTCTAAGGTGCCACAAGTACTCCTTTTCTTTTAGTGAAATCCTTGCTGATCTTAAACACAAAAAAGCTTACAAGAAGTGGAAGATTGGACAAATGACCAGGGAACAGTATAAAAATATTGCTCAGGCATGCAGGAGTGAAATCAGGAAGGCCAAATCACACCTGGAGTTGCAGCTAGCAAGAGATGTCAAGAGTAACAAGCAGGGTTTCTTCAGGTATGTTAGCAACAAGAAGAAAGTCAAGGAAAGTGTGGGCCCTTACTGAATGATGGAGGCAACCTAGTGACAGAGGATGTGGAAAAAGCTAATGTACTCAATGCTTTTTTTGCCTCTGTCTTCATGAATAAGGTCAGCTCCCAGACTACTGCACTGGGCAGCACAGCATGGGGAGGAGGTGACCAGCCCTCTCTGGAGAAAGAAGTGGTTCGGGACTATTTAGAAAAGCTGGACGAGCACAAGTCCCTGGGGCTGGATGTGCTGCATCCGAGAGTGCTAAAGGAGTTGGCAGATGTGATTGCAGAGCCATTGGCCATTATCTCTGAAAACTCATGGTGATCGGGGGAGGGCCCAGACGACTGGAAAAAGGCTAATGTAGTGCTCATCTTTAAAAAAGGGAAGAAGGAGGATCCTGGGAATTACAGGCCAGTCAGCCTTACCTCAGTCCCTGGAAAAATCATGGAGCAAGTCCTCAAGGAATCAATTCTGTAGCACTTAGAGGAGAGGAAAGTGATCAGGAACAGTTAGCATGGATTCACCAAGGGCAAATCATGCCTGACTAATCTAATTGCCTTCTATGACAAGATAACTGGCTCTGTGGATAAGGGGAAAGCAGTGGACATGTTGTTCCTTGACTTTAGCAAAGCTTTTGACACAGTCTCCCACAGTATTCTTGCCAGCAAGTTAAAGAAGTATGGGCTGGATGAATGGACTATAAGGTGGATAGAAAGCTGGCTAGATTATCAGGCTCAACGGATATGATCAATGGCTCCATGTTTAGTTAGCAGCCGGTATCAAATGGAGTTCCTCAAGGGTAAGTCCTGGGGCCAGTTTTGTTCAACATTTTTATTAATGATATGGAGGATGGTGTGGATTGCACCCTCAGCAAGTTTGCAGATGACACTAAACTGGGAGGAGAGGTAGATACGCTGGAGGGTAGGGATAGGATACAGAGGGCCCTAGACAAATTAGAGGATTGGGCCAAAAGAAATCTGATGAGGTTCAACAAGGACAAGTGCAGAGTCCTGCATTTAGGACAGAAGAATCCCATGCACTGCTACAGACTAGGGACCGAATGGCTAGACAGCAGTTCTGCAGAAAAGGACCTAGGGGTTACAGTGGACGAGAAGCTGGATATGAGTCAACAGTGTGCTGTTGTTGCCAAGAAGGCCAATGGCATTTTGGGATGTATAAGTAGGGGCATTGCCAGCAGATCAAGGGACGTGATCGTTCCCATCTATTTGACATTGGTGAGGCCTCATCTGGAGTACTGTGTCCAGTTTTGGGCCCCACATTACAAGAAGGATGTGGAAAAATTGGAAAATATCCAGTGGAGGGCAACAAAAATGATTAGGGGACTGGAACACATGACTTATGAGGAGAGGCTGAGGAAACTGGGATTGTTTATTCTGCGGAAGAGAAGAATGAGGAGGGATTTGATAGCTGCTTTCAACTACCTGAAAGGGGATTCCAAAGAGGATGGATCTAGACTGTTCTCAGTGGTAGCAGATGACAGAACAAGGAGTAATGGTCTCAAGTTGCAGTGGGGGAGGTTTTGGTTGGATATTAGGAAAAACTTTTCACTAGGAGGGTGGTGAAGCACTGGGATGTGTTACCTAGAGAGGTGGTGGAATCTTCCTTCCTTAAAAGTTTTTAAGGTCAGGCTTGACAAAGCCCTGGCTGGAATGATTTAGTTGGGGATCGGTCCTGCTTTGAGCAGGGGGTTGGACTAGATGACCTCCTGTTGTCCCTTCCAACCCTGATATTCTATTATTATATGAAAATATCTAAGAGGAAGATATAAGCTCAAATAGGGGTGAGGGCCCTGCATCACAACCTCCTAGAGCAAAATCCAGGCTAATTTTTCAGCAAAGGTTAGTTTCTTTTGAATCACACTAAACATTTCCACTAACTCTTTGGTATCATATCATGCAACAGATAAAAATCCCTGAGCTGGAAGAATGTATTAGGCCAGCAGTCCATCCATCTATCCCACTCAAGATTTTGTTCCACAAAACAAAATGTGTTTTCTTGTGCTTTATTCAGTCTAGTTTTAAGAATTTCTTTTTTTAAATGAAAAAAAAAACCACAACAGTTTAGCATTATTGTTGTAGCTTAGGGGCCTAGGTCATTCCTCTGAGATGTGCATCTGACTCCAAGTGACACCAGTGCAGGCTGCATATACACATCTGAAGGCAGAATTTGGCTCTTAGAAATGAGCAATTGTCTTTGTCTTATTCACATTGATCAGAGCTCAGCAAAGACAAAGCAGTTCAAAGAAAAAAAATCTTCATGAGCTCCTCTCACCTGATTTCTGCACCAGTCAGCTCTCTGAGGTGAAACTCCCATGCAAAAGATATTGTTTAGATATCACAGTTCACAGCTGTCTTCCTTCTCCCACCCACTCTCCCAGAATCCAATCTGTGTTTTATGCTCAGGGAGTTCCAGTAGAATCTCTATACAATGTGTTATGCCAAACATCTTTGGAAAGCAATGATTTAAACTGGAAGACTAAGGCTGGGCCTTCTGGAAATTGTGTTTTTAAAGTGTAGCTATTATGTTAGCCTATTAAATTTACTAGGTAATGTAAATGGCAGCTTTCTGATAGATTTATACATGGATCTGAGGCTGTGTTTGGATCGGTGCTGGATTTTCACCCAGAATGCCTGTTGTGTTTGCTGAACCCAATGTTGCAGAGATACCCAGGTAACAATATGTTAGTTCAGTCTTACCGCTAAAATCTCACTCTAAACTCACTATAGATCATCATTTAATAATAGCACAGTTTAAATGCATAAATTATGTATTCATTTTTGAAGTACAAGGGACACATTCTCATCTGATTTCCTTGAAAGAGTTCCAGCATTTTTCTTATCTCATAAATATTTACAGTAGGGTGCACTGAGTCTTCAGAAAATACAATGCCAGACACTAATAGAAAAATTTTACACAGTGTATTCAGATGAAAGAAGAATTGTTTTTTTTAAGTGTAGTGGAATAACTTAATATTTTATTCATAATTTCTGAGAACTGCTTATTTAATTCTCCTTCCACAAAACACACACAATTATAAATTACAGAATTAAGATCTGTTGCTACAAGGAGCTGAGCAGGGCTTTGAGCTCTTATTGACATTGGTGGGAACAACTTTTAGAGAAGTTAAAGAGCTGTTTGTTACCCTCAGGTATGCAGATACACTACAAATTGAACTCACTGCACTCAAATTAGACTCCAAACATTAAATGGATTTTTGATCCGTTTAAATGCGTAAAATTTAAAGATTTGCACGCACCATTAAATGCATGCAGATCTCAAACTCTGGCCCTTAATCGCTACAAAGTGCAGAGGTAATACAGAATGGTAGCAGCTGTATGACTGTGGGTGTAAATTACCTCTTTGGAAGGTCTGTGTGGGTATGGTAAATAATTTCTCTCCCCTTAAAGCTCGTCTATTTAAAGAAAGGGAAAAACAAGAAGACAGAGCACAGGAAAAGAGAAAAGCAGAGAGAGGATGATAGAAAGGAAAATCCCAGCTTTTAAAGAATCAAGACCAAGTTCAGCCCTAGGCTAAACAGGTGCAATGTTAGAATTCTCCCTCAGCAACTGCCTAGGAATGGCCACCAGTAGAGTTAGAGTTCTACGACGTGCAGAGGATCTGCACAAAGGTTAAAATAGCTGTTGCCTTTATTAAGTGGATTGCCCATGGCCTGCTCTCTCCTTAAGGACAAATCCACGGAGGCCCATCTGTGATGAATATGAACAGAGTAGGTCACTGGAATGGAGGCAGCGGAGTCCCCCTTCTGCACAGGCCAGGTTTCTGTTCATGGATTTGAAGGGCATGGATCAGGACTGAGCAAGGACTTCCGATCTTGATCTATGAAGTTTACATTTTTATTTTGACCCATCTCCATGTTTCTAGACTGTACGAGATAAATCTCAGAGCAGAAAGTTCACTGGAAGCTGGAGATTATTGCAAAAGAGCAGAGTTAACAAGTTAAGGCTGAATTCACGCTACCAGGCAAAGAGGCATAAACTTAGCAGTGTAGCCATATTCCTTAGTGATATGGCACAGGACCCAATTAGGTTCATGCACGGTAGTATGGCACACCAGCACCTCTCCTAAACCACCTTGTGTTTCAGAATCTCAGCTTTCATTTTTTTAAAAAGTAAGTTTCTAGCAGTTATAGTTTGAAAGAAAACCACAGAAGTGTGAACCAAGAGAATTGGATACAGTGATTTCTTCCTGAGTCTGCAGGCAGTCTAGAACAGTACCTCCGAAAGATGTGAACATCCCCATTCATCTCAGAGAGGTTTTCACTCACATACCCAGTAATGGTGATTTAAATATTACCATTGTTAATTATTAAAGTGTTCATGAAAGCAAAGCATGCAAGAAATGAGAAGGGGGATCACAGATCTGTACAATCTACTGTGTGTGACATCTCCTAGAGAAGACCGATGGTTCAGTCAGTCTGGGAGTTGGAAGGCCCAGATTCCATTTCCTGCTCTGCTACAGACTCCCTTTATGACCTTGGGGAAGTCATTTAGTCACCCTGTGCCTCAGTTACCCACCTATAAAATGGGGATAGTAGGGTTTTCGTTCCTCACAGGGCTTTTGCGAGGATAAATATATTAATGGTTGTGACATACTCAGACACTACAGTAAGAAGAGCCAGATACTTACCATACATTTTGGTGCCAAAAGTGGGTGGAATTTAGAAGATACCAGTGCTTATTTCTCCACCAACCCCCCCCCCCCTCACTAATCAAGAAAGATCCAAGCCTCAGCAGCCTGGTAGAACCCAGGAGGGCATCAGAGCCCTTTGAGGAGAAGCTGAGCCCAAGGAGTGCAGAGGGGAAGCCATGAATACACATGACCATATCATGAACAAAAGTATAACTGGGTTCAAAAAAGAATCCAGTACATTCATCGAGGCTATTAGCTAAGATGGTCAGGGATGCAACCCCCTGCTTTGGTTGTCCCTAAACCTCTGACTGCCAGAAGCTGGGATTGGACAAGAGCGGATGGATCACTCTGCAATTGGCCTGTTCTGTTCATTCCTTCTGAAGCAGCTGAAACTGGCCATTGTTGGAAGATCAGCTCCTGGGCTAGATAGACATTGGTCCAACCCAGTGTGTGCGTATGTTTTTAACATATGCACAATCTACTGTGAGCCCCACCTCATTCTGGTGACTCACAAGGGTGGATCTTATATTATGGGTGGAGCTTGGAAGAGTACCATCACCCTTTTCTCCCCAGTTCAATCCCTGTGTAGAGGATACAGATCACTGGGAGCAGGCTGTGCTTTAGGGCACAGGCCCCCATTGGGGGTGGTATAAAAGTCTGCATGGTCCTAGTGCCAGTCAGCGTGCAGGGGGAATATGTATGCTGCAGCACATATTTCATGATGCAACCAGCTCCCATTACAGACCAATGCCATGGCCCTAACTTCTCCCTGTCCTCTTTGGGATAGTTGTACTTCTGGGAGCCCAGAGGGAGAAGTCACTGCATTCCTGTGCAGTTATCCTGGCACTTGCATGGGGTGAGCAACAAAGGGGAAATCTCTTTGTGTCTATCCACAGCCCAGAGCCATTCTGGGTATTAGCTTGTGCTTCTCTCATTCTTCTTCTTCTAGAAGTCAGGTCACAGGGCTCTTATATCCATGAGAGGATCTGTGGTGCAGGTGTCAGGGAAAACCCATTACTTTATGAGTAAGTGAGCAGTCAGCTGTGGGCATCTCAATCACAAGTTATTATTCTCCACCTGATTTGTCCACAAGCCAGCTGTGTTTCTCAGAGTAATAGCTCTGCTTCTGCCAACACTATGGATGGACAGATACAGCTGAGAGCAGCCTTAGCTGAGTGCCTCAGTTTCTGAAAGATGTATCTGGTAAACTTCCTTTTTACCTACCTCTCCCTCAGATTCACACCTCAGAAGATAAGGCTGATCAGGGAAACAGAGAATGCGTCAATATATTCATAGTCAGTGGTCTATACTGTCTCACTCTCTGCAAGAGCTCTGATCTGCAGAAAAAAATTGCTGCTGGCTTGCTAGCTAGCAAATACAGGCTGATAGCGTGCCGGCCAGGCACAGGAGCTCTGTGCTGTATGCATGCTGCTACTGATGCATTTGCAAAATGCATCACATGCCTGGAGTTTGTTTTAGGAAGTATAGGAAACAGAGATTAAAAAAATGCTTCAGTATATTTCTCCTCTCTAACCTCTTTATCTCATGTTTCTGGGTAGGTTTCCTTTTTCGGTAAGGCAGCATTTGATTAAAGCCGGCAGCATCAGAACTCCTCTTCACTGATACAGGCACAACACCCAAAGAAACTAGCCATGAGTATTCCTAGGATGAGGTGAATATAGTTACCCATATTATTTTTGTAGTCACTACCTGTAGCAAGGAGCTCATTTCCTTAAGAATTAAGTGGAGACAGGTCCCACTGAATACCTTATCTATGAATTTTGAGACCAGGCTCAGTTTACACCTGGATCCAGATCCAAATTTTGTGGCTACTCCATGGCAGTCCCTAATGGGCTGAACTGACTATGAAATCCAAACACCCCAGACACTTAGAAGGTTTAAAAATCTAGGTCTGGCTCTGAATTTTGTGGTTAAAACTCATCTCAAGGACTATCCCACAACAAAAATCTATGTGGGGTTTGTGAACAGGCTGAGTCTCTATCCCATTCCCCACAAACTATAAGTCAGGGTTAAAACTCATCCCCTTCCTAGGGTTTGTCTTCACTAGCAACACAGAAAACAACAGCACAATATAAACCTCAATTTCATCTTCCTTCCCTGAGCTTGGCTGTCCCTAGAGTTCCCTCCAGATCTTGCTCTATCCTCCCTCTCTAGTTCTTTTACCACCAATAGGCACTCCCATCTGCCTTATATTCAGGATGGAGTTAACAAGCAACACTTGCCACAATGAATCAGCAGAATTTCATACTGGGTTCTGCACCTCCAGATAAAATTAGTCAGCAGAAATCCCCTGACATCCTATTGCATGTTTTTATGCTATTTTAAAAAAATCACTAAACCATTGCAGAAAACAAAATCCAGTTGTTTAAAAATAGAGTTTTTACCGCTGGCAATTTAATTAACAATGAGGTTGATGCTTTGGTTTGTCATCAATCAATAAACATGCATACTCACGTTTGTAAACCTTTGGTAGTACATTTCCTTTCTAATCAGACCCTATTACACCACAGACTGCAATGTAGAAATGTTATCATGCAGGCTCCTGGCTTTTAAAGGTCACTGGTCTTGTAGCTATTTTCAAGGATCATTGAACTGATGCCACTTTGGGAAACTATGTCTGACTCAGGGGCTGCAATTCACCTGGGACAAGGCTGAAGATGAGGTGGGAGGGAGGCATGGTTAGAGTGGAGAACAGTACACAGAGAAAAATAGGATCATACTGTGGTCACTGCTACAGCTGATCAATACCATATGACAGGCTTCATCTAAACAGTATTCCTGGACAACTGAATGTAAAAGAAAATACAAAAGTCCCCCCATGAGAGCATGGAGAGAACTTCTTTTTAAAGAAACTGACATTCAGTGTTGAATAAAAAGCCACCTCTGGAATGTTATTTGGAAATCCATCTCATGTTTTTCCATAGCTTTTATACCTGGGTCCCTAGAGTTATTACCCACACAGCCAGAAACCATGACACATGACCATGGACACAACATTTGGGTCTGAATTCAGATTTAGAACCCCCATGAAGGTTGGCTGTGTTCTGATACAGTGTCTTGATCTGGCCCTTAAAGACAATGGCCACTTGTGGAATTTGGATTTGAATCCAGGGTCCACAATTTTTGTTTGGAATTTTGCCCATTTCTAGAAATAAACACAGATCTCAGCACTCAGAAGCTTACAGGGTTTGTGGGCATAGCTCTGTGCGTAGGGAAAGCTGTAATCACATTGCCCCGCTGGGAGAACCAGGAGCTCCCCTGTGCACAGGGGGAAGACACCAGTTTGCCACCCTTTAGGATGGTGCAGCATCTGTTGATCTCTGGAGATGCATAGCTGTGCTGGCTGATGGGGGATGGGCATGGCCCCACCCCTCCCATACACCTTGAGAAGCATTAGTAGGGATCAACAGTTCCTAATCTGCAACTGGGTCTGGCACCAGCATAGGGAGTGTAGGGGGAGAAGGCTCTTTTGCCTCTTTCCCCTACCTGTACACTCATGTGTCCAAAATCTGCCCCTGAGATTGCAGATTAGTCTAAGATTACTGGTAGAGTATGTATTGTAAAGCCCCACCATCTTCCTCTACATTATTTGTATTACCCTAGTGCTACCCTAGTGGAGTTCTCATCATGTTTTGAATTATAATGGTGTTTTCAGGATCTAATTATTTAGAAGGAAATTACAGATATCATGGATGTGGGTTAACTTTTTTCCCTTCACTCATCATTCTTACTTGGAGACATTTGTCTAATTCTCTTTATTATTTATACTCTAATAGTTCCCAGAAGCAAGAGACAATGTCCAAACATATGAAGACACAGACCTTGCTCTTTAGAGCTTTGGTAGGAAATCTGCTGCATAAAATAAAAGCCCATGAATGCAAAAGTAGGAAAGGAATTATGTAGTGGGGCAGTTGTCCCACTTTGGCAGAAGAGGGGTTAAAGTAGGCTGGAGGGAGCCTGTGCAGAACCCAGCCAATCAGAGGAAGGCTTAGAAGCAGCCAATCAGGGCCAGGCTGGGTCCTATAAGAAAGGCTGCAGGGCAGTGAGGAGCCTGGTTTCTTCCTGGAATTTGAGGGAGAAGGACTGGCTACCTGTAGAGTGAAGTACCTGGAGGAGAGCTGAGCTGAGCTGAGCTGAGCTGAGGTCCAGACTGTGGCCTTGATATAGGGGCTGAGTAGATGCTGGGGCTATGGGGAAGTGGCCCAGGGAAAGCAGGTAGCAGCAGAGGGTAAGGAGAGGCAGTGAGTGGCTGCTAGCCATACGGTCCCTGGGTTGAGGCCCAGAATAGTGGGTGGGCCTGGGTGTGGCCCCCCCTTTGCCCCACTGGCTACCAAGGGAAGTGGCCAGCTAAAGGACTGCAGTTTGCCACTGTGGTGAGAAGCCAAGTGAAGGATTGCTGGTTCCCCTGGAATAGGGAGAGACAACAGAGTTGGGGCACAGATGGAGGGCTGTGCCCTGAAGAGGATGCTGTGGTCTTGGAGCAATGTGGGTCCTGGACAGCAGAGCAGGTAATAGATTCATAGATACTAAGGTCAGAAGGGACCATTATGATCATCTAGTCTGACCTCCTGCACAATGCAGGCCACAGAATCTCACCCACCCACTCCTATAAAAAACATCTCACCTATGTCTGAGCTATTGTAGTCCTCAATGAAGACTGCAAGGAGCAGAGAATCTTCCAGCAAGTGACCTGTGCCCCATGCTTTAGAGGAAGGCAAAAAACCTCCAGGGCCTCTTCCAATCTCCCCTGGAGGAAAAGTCCTTCCTGACCCCAAATATGGTGATCAGCTAAACCTCTGAGCATATGGGCAAGATTCACCAGCCAGATACCCAGGAAATAATTTTCTGGAGTAACTCGGATCCCATCCCATCAAAGGCCATTGGGCCTATTTACCATGAATATCTAAAGATCAATTAATTACCAAAATCATGTTATCCTATCATACCATCTCCTCCGTAAACTTATCAGGTTTAATCTTAAAGCCAGATAGGTCTTTTGCCCCCACTGCTTCTCTTGGGAGGCTATTCCAAAACTTCATTCCTCTGATGGTTAGAAACCTTCATCTAATTTCAAATCTAAACTTCCCAATAACCAATCTATATCTATTTATTCTTGTGCCCACATTGGTACTGAGCGTAAATAATTCCTCTCCCTCTCTGGTATTTATCCCTCTGATACATTTATAGAGAGCAATCATATTGCCCCTCCCCCACCACCTGCAGAGGGCACTCCATGGCCAGAACTGAGCTAATTCCCAGAGCAACCAGCAGGAGGTGCCATGGTGGTAAGCATGACCTGTTACAGATCAATTTCTACAGCATCCTGTTTAAAGTTGCTTTGTCATCTTTAGTCTTTTCATGTAGCCCTTTCAATGACTAGGGAAAGTAAATAAATTGGCAAGCATATTCCAGTGTGAAAGCAAATACTAATATTGGACAGTAATACAAATACTTTTAGCTTGAAGGATCTCCGTGGGCTTCACAAATACAGGGATCACTTCAACCACCACTGTAGTGGAACCACCTCTGAAGTAGAATTTGGAAATAGGACCCAACTATTTAGGACATAACGTGAAGAAGAAAACTGTATCCAAGTGACACTGCAAGGAGATCTGAGTTAAGCTGACTGTGGTGGTATTTGGTCAGGATATTAAGGCTACCAGCCATACTACTGAGAGAAGTGGCACGGAGGGGAGGTGGGTGTACATGCAGAAGTGATGTGAAAGGGGATCAAACTTATACTTCACTATATTAACTCAGACTCAGTTATACTGCCTTAGATACACTTGCACCTACTCTAGTAGTAAGTAGGAGAGTCTAAATCAGTATAATTTATATACTGAGGAGTTAGGAAGAGCATGGTCAGCTACAGTAAGGTGGGTGTTTATGTGTATTTGTAACCCTCTTATTTCCCCTCTCTCCTTAGCACACTTTCTCTTCCTCTCAGGCAGCAATTTTAGGCAGGCTTTGCAGTTCCCAATAAATTGACACCATTTCTCTGGTCCTACTCCTGTCTTACAAGTCTCATTTCCCTTTTGATTCAGCTTTCTCTCCATTTGTCTCACTCCACTGCAATCAGTGCAGCCAGATGGAAAGGGCTTTGAAATTTACTTTTTCAAATTGTAACTTTAATTTCTCCTTTTGTTGTCACTTGTTGAGTTTTCCAGTCGTCCTCAAGTTTCCCTGCTCACCACAGACCTTGCTCTCAAGTCTTGGTTCAGTTCAGGTTTCTGCTCTACGCACTTCTACTTGCATGGGAATTTCTGTCCTGGGGTTGGCTTTGGAGCACTAATTCACATTACAGCAATGTTGGCATGTCTGATTTGGAGAGCAACAGAAAACGAACCTACAGAATTTTCTGACAAAAGTCAAAGGGCAACAATTTCAATCACTTTTGAATACAAAAGCAGGGGCAAGGATCACACAGTGAACAGTGCCCATGGAACAACCATCCTAAGAAGGAATGAGAATCCTGTGTGTCATACCTCTATTAAAATGCTCCCAGGTGCACAAGACTCAAGGAACCCTTTCACCATGCTCACCTGCACAGGAAGAGATCATAAGAGCAGACCTTGTGGTGTTTGAGTGCAAGGTCCAGGGAAATATTGTCACAACCTATAGACACTTCAAAGGAGCAGAGCAGGGCCATGGGCTCAACTGCCTTATACACTGGCTGTGGGTTGACAGCTAGCATAGGAGGATCACTTGGGGAGCTGTAGGACTTGCCTTTGAGCATGCTTCCCCCAGCACCACCAGGGGCATTCTTCCCACCTGTACACTCTGCAGGCAGAGTGAACAGCACTGGTGCCATGCCCTTATGCACAAAGAACCCCTGCCTGGCTTTACCTTTTAAGAACCCAGTACAGCTCTTAATACTTAAAATGCACAGGGCCTCCATGATCAGAGAAAAGGCAGGTAGTCATCTCCAGAAGTTTAGGACAATGTGGCTTAGCAGGGAGCGGGCATACCCATAGCAAGAATCTGGAGATGGGGAATTGGGTCTGCCAACTGTCTCTGAAAGACTCTGAAGATGGAGAGCAGGGCTTCTGGTTGCTGCCTGAAGACCCCATTGAGGAAGTAGTTGCCCTGGATTGTTGTGACTGTCTCAAAATTGGCAGGAACCAACCCTGAAGGTTTTATGAATCATTCCTATATGATTTGCTGAATACATATTATTGTTCGTTGGTCACAGAAAGGCACAGATCCTGTGCAAAATAAAAACATTGCAATTCTGTAACTAAACCATGAAAACACAGTTCTCAAGCCCCTAGTCCAATAACTAGTTAGGCCTACCACACTTTGGTGTCTGCTTTGAGACATTTGTGTACTCTTGTCTTTTTTTTTTTTTTGCCTTTTTTTTTCAGCACCTAATCTCATCTGAAATTTTGATCAAACCAATCCATATGTGCAAAACACATGTTTGACAGATCCTGAGATGGCTGGAGAGGAGTGCAGCAGATCTTTTAAAAATGGACAAAATTCTGATTCTGTGCTGTCTTCTGACTTGATTTTTCACAATTTCCCATCATCTTGGTGCATCATGACACAACCTCCTTTGCAAACAGAGCTGAGGTAGAAAACCAGATCTTCAATATTGAATGCCAGAAGAGAAATTTAGGATTCCTTTCCAGCACTTATGTTTCATCTTCTTCTCCCTGTTCTGAGCTCACCCTATGGCAATTGTATTTAGGATTGGCCAGGCTGGCTGAGTAGCAGAAAGGTCCATTACTTTTCTAAATAGCATTTTTGATTTTGTCCTTGTGCGGCTTCAGTTCTTTGTTGTTTAGATCAAACCAGTTTTCCATGGAGATGGCAAGAGTAGTAGTTTCATCGGCCTGTCATTAGTCAAGTCCCTTTGAAATTTCCTTCAGTTGCTTTTGTGCCTCTCTGTGAGGCACTTTTGCAAAATAGATGCAGGGTTTTGATAAAAGGTCTCCTTGAACATGCAAATTGTTACAAAATTATGAATGATGTGTGATGGAGTGACTCAATCATCCACCAAGCGCCAGATGGGGCATAAATCCTAACTCTTCAGTCAACAAACCATGACGAAGGGTTGTTCTGGTGTTTTCTGACCAGGATATTCCCTGATACTGTTCCACAGGCTAGGGATTGGCAGAGCACACCTCCAGCCTGGCTAGGAACACCCCATTTTCCTGTAGGCAGGAGGTAAAGAGCTAGCTAGTTATGATGGCTTTACACCACCCAGGAATTCTCCCATGTCAACAGGATCCCCAGCTGCCCTATCTCTGCCAGAGAGCACAAAAGGCATGGAGACAGAGAGCAAGATCTATGTCCTTGAAGGTTTGATTTTTTCCTCACAATCACTGGTGTAAATCAGGAATAACTACATATGTAAGAATAACATGGGGGGAGAATCAAACCCTACAATTCGAATGGAAAAAGTACTAGAAAGGACATACATTGGCAGAGGGAAGGACTCGCTGACCTAACAGATGTTGTCCGTTTCTGATTTCTGATATTATATTCATTTGTTACTCATATTGAAACTCAACCTGAATTAAAAAAACAAAGTGTTCCCTAGCTTTAAATCCAGCTAAAAGTGAGATGGTACAAACCTGGAAATATTTTCATTCCTGTAATCTGTCATCGGGAAGCCAGCCTGGGAATATTTCACGTTGCCACCTAAGTAATTTGATAGTTTGATTATATTAAAGTAATTGCTGAGTGCATTCTTGCTGACTCCTCTGTATTTCCCTGAAGTAATCCCTGCTCAACTGCGCTTGAGTGAAAGAGATTATAAAGTAAGTTTTCTCCTTTGAAATTGATACCCTAAATAGCACAGTCCACTCTAACTGGCTTTTGTAAACCTACATCATGCAGACAAATAAGCATTATAAATAACCAGTGAGCAATATAACAATAAATTGATTACAGCATCCACATTTTGAAATATCTGCTTGAATGAGGTGTGACGGGGCAAGGCCAGATGGCTATAGAAAAGTAGTGGGAGATAGATATATTAGCTCCAGGCTAAACAAATCCCTGGTACCAGGTTAAGTGAAATGGAAACTGCTCCAGGTCAATTAAGACACCTGGGACCAATTAAGAACTTTCCAGAAGGCAGGGAGAAGGCTATGTTGATTGGGACACCTGAAGCCAATCAGGGGCTGGCTGAAACTAGTTAAAAGCCTCCCAGTCAGTCAGGTGGGTGTGCGAGCTCTGGGAGGAAGTTGCGCTGTTGGAGGGGCTGAGTAGTACACACCATATCAGGCACAAGGAAGGAGGCCCTGAGGTAAGGGTGAAGTGGAGCTTGAAGTGAGGGCTGCTGTGGGGGAAGTAGCCCAGGGAATTGTACATGTCATGTTTCCAAAAGGTCAGCTACCATAGCTGATACTATTAGGGTCCCTGGGCTGGAGCCCGGAGTAGAGCGTGGGCCCGGGCTCCACCACCACCACTTTTGCCCCCTGTTTAATCACTGAGACTGGGAGACAACAGAGACTGTGCAAGGAAGGATAACTTCTCCTCACCTCCCTTGCTGGCTTATGATGAAAATGGCTCAGTAGCCTGTGACCCTTGTATCTAGAGAAAGAAGGGTTACATGGAGGGTCACAGTGATCCTCTGAGGCTAACGAAATCCACCAGGAAACATGGGACCCATGGAGGCAAGGACAGAGCTTTGTCACAACTGGTGTCAGGAGTGGGACTTCGTTCAGAGCGTGGCGGAAGAAAGAGGTTTAAAAAAAAAAGTGCACTGGGGTTTTGGATTTTTTTTTGTTTTGGTTTTTGTTTGGTCGCTTTATACCACAATGGAGGAGGTAGTAAGAGCTCTGGTACAAGCCATGGCAGCCCAGCAGGCCACCGGGGTTCAGGCAATGGCACAACAGGAGTCTATGCGGCTATAGCAGGAAACCAATCAATTATTGATGAGCCAGGTGGCCCAAGATCGTGCCCTCTTGAGAGAGGTGGTGGACCAGCTGAAGATCCTCACCACCCAGGCCCGGGGGTCCGACGGGACGCAAACTCTGAGGGCCACTGGTTGTCTGCCAAAGATGACGTCAGATGACGTAGAGGCATATCTCCTCTCATTCGAAAGGACTGCTCAGCGTGAGGCATGGCCCCAGGATTCTTGCCCCTTTTTTGTGTGGAGAGGCCCAGAAGGCCTACTTTGACTTGCCTGCCACGGATGCCACTGACTATACCCATTTGAAGGCAGAGATCCTAGCACGATCAGGGGTAACGGCAGAAGTAAGGGCCTAGAGGTTCTATGAGTGGAAATACCAGGAGAACAAATCCCCGAGGTCCCAGCTATTCGACCTTATACACCTCACATGGAAGTGGTTACAGCCCGAGTGTGCAGGCCGGAGGAGATTTTGGAAACCCTAGTCATAGACCATTACATACAGGGACTGCCGCCAGATCTCCGCAAATGGGTAGGCCAGAACGATCCGTCCACGTACGACAAGATGATCACACTGGTAGAAAGATGGATGACAGCTAGGGAACTAACCCAACTACCCAAGGAAGGCCCCTTTTGAAGCAAGCACCCAACCCCAACCCTGGAAGGTTGGGCAGCCAAATCTCTGGGGAGTCCTAGGTGGAAAAAGAGGGGGCCGAAAACCAGCGGGGATCACAGAAGGAATGGATTGGCCTGAGTGGGGGGAACCCCGGGACTAAACCCCCTAACCCCCGGGATAGGGGAGTGATTAAAAGCAATTATAGATGTTATGCATGTGAGGAGTGGGGACACATAGCAGCACAGTGGAGCTTGAGGAAGTGAGGGCTGCTGTGGGAGAAGTAGCTCAGGGAATTGTACATGCCATGTTTCTAAAAGGTCAGCTACCATAGCTGATACTATTAGGGTCCCTGGGCTGGAGCCCGGGCTCCCTCCCACCACCTTTGCCCCCTGTTTAATCACTGAGACTGGGAGACAACAGAGACTGTGCAAGGAAGGATAACTTCTCCTCACCTCCCTCTCTGGCTTATGATGAAAATGGCTCAGTAGACTGTGACCCTTGTGTCTAGAGAAAGAAGGGTTACGTGGAGGGTCACAGTGTGCGTCTGAAGCTAGCGAAATTCGCTAGGAAATGCGGGACCCATGGAGGCAAGGACAGAGCTTTGTCACAGAGGGAATTGCAGAAATCCTGCACAGTGTAAATTATAGTATCTCCTTTCCTCAAATCAACATTCCCCAAGTGACTCATTGGCAGCAGAATGCGCAGTGACACACCAAACCTGCTTTCGGGCACAAAGACTCAAAGCTCCTACTCTGGTAGCACAGGCCTGCAATCTGTGGAAAAGAAATTCCCAAGCAACTATTAGTGCTTTTCTGAGGGAGATCACTCATTTTAGTCCCAAAGTTGCCTACATTCCACTCCCATCACTTTAATACTTGAAAATTTACATCAGAAAAAAAGAAGCGTTGAACTGAGGTTACAGGAGGTCCTAGTTTTCTCCAAGAATTGTTTCTGGTGGCCCTTGTTTTGAGTCTTTGTCCCATATTTTATCCCAAATTTAGGCCTGGTAGGTTGAGAGGCATGAGTGGAGATGGCTCTTCATTCGTAGCATCATAGGGGCATGTCTACACTGCATCTGGGAACTATATTGCAGCTCGGGCTAGAGCTCAGGCTCTGAAACCTGGGGTGGTGGGCATGAGACCCCAAGTTGCAACATCAGAGCACCATCTACACAGTTATTTTTAGAGAACTAGCATGGGCCCCGCTACACAGATCCGTGGGAGCTGGGAGGTTCACTCCCAGATGCAGCATTGACATACCCATGCCATGTAAGGCTGGAGGGACCACCAGATCTAGTCTGACCTCCTGTATATCATAGGCCACCAACACCACCCAGGATCCCCACACTAAACCCAACAATGGACATTGGAACAAAGCATTACAGCCCTCAGGAAACTAAACTTTTATGTGCCACAGGCAGAGAATAGGAGGGACTGTGGTGCACCAATGGCCAAGTCCCCTACAATGGCTGAGAACTGATTAAGTGACTTATACCCCAATGATCCTTGAGTATCTAGTTTTCCACAATGCATAGTCCTCTAAAACACTTTTATCCCCAATGGGCAATGGCATCTGAAATATGTTTTTCAGAACTTGTGGCAGCCCAAAGAGCCCTGTATTTAACAAGACTCACAAAGTACACTCACTGGCATGTTCCTGGATGCAATCACCCATTTGCTATGCAGTATATGACAATTGGACTAGTCAGAACTTTGCCTTCTCTGGTATCCTGGGTGATGGTGTTGAAGGTTTAATGTAGCACTTCTTGGCTCATGATGTTAGACATACTTGTTAACAGAGGCATCTTGTAAACCTGTTAGCACTTCAGCAACCTTTAACATTTCCTCCTTTCATAAAATGCCATATGTACAAAGGCTGTGCCACCATGCCATGTGGTTTTTCTGTTCAGGAGAATTCCAGTTGAAGGTCAAAAATTGGAGCCAGTCTGACAGCCAAGACGGCTGGCAGATAATCCATGGCTCAACAACAGTGAGAAATACTTCCTGTTGATTAGAGCCAAAGGGCCTGATCTAAAGAATCTTGAAATCAATGGAAAATTTTCCATTGACTGCAGTGGGCTTTGGATCAGGTCCTCCAATAGGTAATGAGGGAGGGAGGAAGTACAATCAAGGATGCATGTCTAATGGAAGGTTAATGTAGGGAATGAAATTGAGTACATTTATTTAAAGTATGACTTGCCAATAAAAAAAAATCATTAAAGCTCCGAGTCAATTGTACTTCGAGTTCCTCTTCGAGTCCACCCTGTATGATGGCACTGGTAGACTGCAAATGGCTTGGTGTGGAAGGGCTCAGCTCACTCCTTCATAATATCATTTTAATTGCTGAGAAAGAAGGAATTCCTTATCTACTTGTTAGCAACTAGGAGGACAGGCACTGCTTGAACTTCTGGTACCCTAGTAACATTATGAAGTTCTGTTGGCTTCCTCCCTCCTTTTGTTGTCATCAGTCCATCACAAGCACAATGACATCTGTGCACGTGGTGTACAACTTCCACAAGGGCCTTAGATTCCCTGGGCCATCTATGTCCCAGAAATGAAAAGTGACTGTTTAAGGTCCCTGAGTCGCTTTGACTTTCTCTGTGTTAAACCCTATCGTAGGGATGGTGCTGACCAACTCATTGAACTGCAGCTTGTCGAGTGCTGTTGTGTTATCAGCAAAGTTGAACCCCAGGATCATGATGTGAAAGCACTGGAAAGCAGGCAGGCTAGAAAGGAGCAACATCTGGTCCAAGAGTTTCTTCCCCACTGCCAGAGGGAAGAGTGACAGCAGGTTGCCATTGAAAGAGGCAGAGATGGGTACTCTTCAATGCTCTGAGTTGGAGTCACAGCCACACCAGAGTCAGACTTCCAGTGGGCAGGCAACTGGCAAAGGCCAAGGCAGCCTGTGCCTCCTGGCACCTGTGTCCCCATGTTTAAACACTCCTGACCCCACACAGGAGAAATCACAGCCCTGACTCCTCTACATCTCTGCAACTCACCAGTGCAATACTCCACATAGATATAGGCACATTTCAGAAATAATCTGAAGTAATATTGATAAATGAAGCTACTGTCTGTTTCCAGCTCTTTCTTGGCGATTAATAAATGGGTTGTTAATTCTCTGCCAGAGCTATTACCATAAGGCCAAGTCACCTGTTTTCTTTGAATCTCAGTTCAAATTTGACTGAACTATCAACAGGAATGGGAAAGTAGTATGAGTAGTCCTGATCTGGACCTTCACTCATAACTTGAACCGAACCTTTTTTGAACTGCTAAAAAGTTCACTCAATAACGATGAGAAAAAAGTTTAATCTTAGCTAATAATTATTAATTATTATTCACAACTTTTAACTTCAAAGATCCGCCCCAGACCAAAGCTGAAATGCCAGAATGCATAAGAAAGCCTAGTCTCCTGAGATTTCCAGACCAGATTTGCAAGCCCACAACCCTGATTCAAAGTCCACTGACATCAACGAGTCTCTTTCCATTGACCCCAAAGGTCTTTGGATCAAGGCTTTTGGTAAATATCCAGATTTCTGGGTGATTATCCAGAACTTTGGAGATTGGACTATCAGTAACTTTCACTCACAGATGACAGTAAAATGGCTGGTAAAAGTGCATTAAATGTATGGCTGTGAAGTTATGCAAAAAAGAATTTTGTGTGTGTAGGAAAAAGGTAGCTACACTTTGATGCTCATAAATGAGAGATTAATGAAGTTGACCAGAGAGCATTTCTTCATGCAGATCTGGGCATGTTTTTTTCAGTCCTGGCCTATTGTTCAGCATAGAATGCCTATTGTTTAGCAGACCAACAGCCACTAGAGAGCATGACGAAACCACTAAGCTTCTTTTTCATGCGTGATCAAAATCAGAACTTGAACCTATGTTTCCTGAGGTGAAAGACTAGTGCACTACATATATTTACTATCAAGCCGAACATGTACAAAGAAAATATTTATCTCTCATCTCTTTGTTCTTTTATATGACAACATACAAAGATCCACATTATACATATGTATATATGCAGTAGGAGAAGAGACTTCAATATAGGGTACATATAAATATTTATGCTGTGTTAGTAAACCTCTGAATATTACTGCTTTATGATTATTTGTGTTGCGTAAAGCAAACTACAATATAATAAAAAGAGGAGGGGGAATATAAAAAGAGGAAGAGAGACACGTTTAGTACTGCATGCATATGAATGGTGACAAGTTGAAGGAGTGGACCACAGGATCTGGTCCAAGAGGTGAATATAGCTGAACCACTTGGTAACAGTAGCATCTCAACTGTCCAATGGCCCCACTGGTTGTTTAGCAGGCTTCCTGCTTCTGATGTACTTAAAAAATTTTGCTGTTACTTTTTCAGTCTTTGGCTAGCTGTTCTTCAAATTCTTTTTTGGGCTTCCTAATTATAGTTTTACACTTCACTTGCCAGAGTTTATGCTCCTTTCTATTTTCCTCACCAGGATGTAACTTCCAGTTTTTGCTTGTCACTGCTTCTTTTACTTTGTTGTTTAGCCACGGTGGCACTTTTTTGGTTCTCTTACTATGTTTTTTAATTTGGGATATACATTTAAATTGAGCCTCTGTTATGGTGTCTTTAAAAACCTCCATGCAGCTTGCAGGGATTTCACTTTTGGCACTGTACTTTTAATTACTGTTTAACTAACTTCCTCATTTTTGTGTAGTTCCCCTTTCCTAAAATTAAATGCTACAGTGGTGGGCTGAGGAACACTCAAGGAAGATAAATTCATTGTGGAGAAACTAAATGAATTCTTTGCGTTGGTCTTAATGGCTGAGGATGTGAGGGAGTTTTCCAAACCTGAGCCATTCCTTTTAGGTGGCAAATCTGAGGAACTGTCCCAGATTGAGGTGTCATTAGAAGAGGTTTTGGAACAAATTGATAAACTAAACAGTAATAAGTCACCAGGACCAGATGGTATTCACCCAAGAGTTCTGAAGGAACTCAAATGTGAAATTGCAGAACTACTAACTGTGTTATGTAACCTATCATTTTAAATCGGCTTCTGTGCCAGAACGCTTTTGACAAGTCTCTCACTAAAAGCTCTTAAGCAAAGTAAGCTGTCATGAGATAAGAGGGAAGTTCCTCTCATGAATCAGTAACTGGTTAAAAGATAGGAAACAAAGGGTAGGAATAAATGGTCAGTTCTCAGATGGAGAGAGATAAATAGTGGTGTCCCCAGGGGTCTGAACCAGGACCAGTGCTGTTCAACATATTCATAAATGATCTGGAAAAAGAGTAAACAGTGAAGTGGCAAATTTTGCAGATGATACAAAGACCAAAGCAGACTGTGAAGAGTTACAAAGGGATATCACAAAACTGGGTGACTGGGCAACAGAATGACAAATGAAATTCAGTGTTGATAAATGCAAAATAGCGCACACTGGAAAACATAATTCCCACTATACATATAAAATGATGGGTCTAAATTAGCTGCTACTACTCAAGAAAGAGCTCTTGGAGTCATTGTGGATAGTTCTCTGAAAACATTCACTCAATGTGCAGCGGCAGTCAAAAAAGCTAACAGATTGTTGGGAATCATTAGGAAAGGGATAGATAATAGGACACAAAATATCATATTGCCTCTGTATCAATCCATGGTACACCCCCATCTTGAATACTGTGTGCAGATGTGCTCACCCCATCTCAAAAAAGATATACTGGAATTGGAAAAGGTACAGAAAAGGGCAACAAAATGATTAGGAACAGCTTCCATGTGAAGAAAGAATAATAAAATTGGGACTTTTGAGCTTGGAAAAGAGATGACTAAGTGGGGATATGATAGAGGTCTATAAAATCATGACTGTTGTGGAGAAAGTAAATAAGGAAGTGTTGTTTACTCCTTCTCATAATGCAAGAACTAGAGATCACTAAGCGAAATTAATAGGCAGCAAGTTTAAAACAAACAAGGAAGTTTTTCTTCACACAATGCACAGTCAACCTGTGGAACTCTTTGCCAGAGGATGTTGAAAAGGCCAAGACTATAACAGGGTTCAAACAAGAACTGGATACGTTCATGAAGGATAGGTCCATCAATAGCTATTAGCCAGGATGGGCAGGGATGCAAAACTATGCTCTAAAGTGTCCCTAGCCTCTGACTGCCAGAAGCTGGGAATGAGCAACAGGGTATGGATCACTTGATTCCCTGTTCTGTTCATTCCCTCTGGGGCACCTGGCATTGGCCACTGTTGGAAGACAGGATACTGGGCTAGATGGACCATTGGTCTGACCCAATATGGCTGTTCCTATGTTCTGAGAAAAGCAAAGATTAGGTGTGAGTCAGCTATAAAACAGTTTAATTATATTAGTCTTACAAGAGTTTATTATCAGAAAATGAAGATTGGAGGGCCTAACTCTTTCAGTAAAGAGCTATGGTGCTTTCCGTCTCTAATTCACTGGTTCCAGTATAGTGCAGGATGGCAGGAACTATGAATAAGTGCCATTTGGTAGTTGTTTGAAGTGAGTCAGTGTTTACAGTTCACTTCCTAATTGGACCATTCTCCACATCATGAAAGCCACAATCCCAGCTGGAATTCTCAGCGTGATGATGCAGGAATGGGTTGGGGGGAAACACTACTTTCCTCTCTCACTGGAGGTAGTCCCTCTAAAATGGGGTGAGCAGGGGTCCCATTAGGCAGATACACCTCTGAACCCCGCCTGCTTCAGAAATCATGACTTCTGGAAGAGTGAGGCAAGGCATTCCCAGGGCCGGGTCCTACAATCTGGAAAACCCCATCAGAAGGCATCAGAATATGTCCAGTTCTGTCCCCTTTCAAATACAAATTTTAACCCAAGCTTCCTGAGAAATGAAGTGAAGGGAAAAAGGAGTTAGGGTATAGAAAAAAGGAAGGAAGGAAGGAATGCACTAAACCCAGAATGGCAAGAGCAGGGTCCACTTCAAAATCATTGCAAATCATTTATATACTTATCTTGATCTTGTAATTGGTACCTAGATGGTGACTGTAGCCCCAGAATAGCTAACAGATATGGAGATAACCAGTTATTTTAACAATCCTATCAGCAGGTAATGTTCATTCTTTGAGGACTTGTCTATCCCAAATATCTCATTTTTGTACAACACTAAAATAGCTTAGTCTTAACAAAGTATTAACTGCCTCGGAAAATGGACAGACGAGTGAGGCAATGTTTATTGGACCAACTTCCCCTCAGAAGTGGAGTTCCACAGATGTAGAACCCAGCAAAGTCTGGACATCTAGCTGGGCTCTGTCTCTGTGGAGCATCAGGGTCAGGAATTGTAAATCAGCATAGCTCCATTGCCTCCAGTAATTGCTATGTTGATTTACACCAGCTGAGGATCTGGCCCTCTGTAATTTTAAGGTGACAAACTCTTTCTCAAGGATCTGAATCTTCATGACCATGCACCATGTGTAATCATTCACACCAGCTTGAACTTGGAGTAAAGCGCCTTCATTTGGATCTGGTAGCAATTTACACCCACTTTGCACTGATGTGAATGACTGCACAAGGTCAGAGCAAAGCAACAGAGAATCAGGTTCTAATTTTTCATCAATATTATTTGATGTGGCTGGAATGGAATGCCTGACCGCGAAGGAGATTCTAGCTTAGAACAGAAACATGAACAGCTGCAAACGGCCACCAGAACACTCAAAAAATCATCTAAGTTTTAATTACATTAAACCAGGGGGAACAAAATATCTCAAATGTGAACAATACATGGACATGTTTTTGGCTTTGCTTTTCATTATTGCTTCCATGGGAACACCATAGCCGTCGCCCTTCTAATCCTCTAAAGTCAACAATGTTGAGAGACACAATATGGAAGAATACAAATTAGAAAGGTTAATGGATGCTGGATGGTGAAGCACAGACACTGATGTTTTAAGGCTTGTTCCAAGTGCTCAAGACAGATTCACTCCCATTACAAGATTTTGCCAATTGTTTAAAAAATGCCCAGAAGCAAAGATGCTTTTCTATGAGTACAGAAAAGAAGAGCAGCTAAAGAATATCATGCAAAGTATAGCCCTTTACACATCTAGAAAACTTAATGTTGCTGCTGTTGCTGCGATATTGATTAAAGATTTAAAGGATGCCGTAATGCCCTACTTTATCTGTTACACAGTATAGATTAAAAGGTATTGTCAATTGTTTGACTACTCTCATAGTTCACTCTTAAAATGTTCAAGAGATCAAATAACTGAACTTAATCAAATTTATTATCTAAAGTCAAAGCAGTACAACATGAAAAGGAAATGTACATACCCTTCTTCTGGGAAGCAATTCTTATCCCACAGCATGTTCACCTTACATAGAAGGTGTGCTTCAAAGATACACGTTTCAGCTCGTAGTATTTTAGAATGATTTTACAAATTATAAAGTTCTTCACACATTAAAATCCAACCCACCGGTTTGCAAGAGTTCCTTAACTTGTTTTGTTCTCTACTTTTCTTCTCTCTCTGTTTTGGATACTACATTCCAAACCAGCTAATCATAGAGGTACATCCCAAACTATGCAAGGATGCACCATTCATGTATCTTGACTTTGACAGGCTTCCTATTTTCTAATGCCAACGATGAATTCAGCTTTGCAAAGTGTTGTGGGATGCTTGACATGAGTGCACAGAATTGTGGGGAAAACCACAAAACTTCCCAACACATTTATATATATTAATACCATCAACAAAAGGTAGAAACTAGGTCAAATTACAAAGGATGAATATAAACAAATAACACAAGTATGTAAGGACAAAATTAGAAAGGCCAAGGCACAAAACAAGATTAAAATAGTTAGCAACCATAAAGGGTAAATAAGAAAACACTCTACAAGTACATTAGAAGCAAGAGGAAGACAAAGGACAGGGTAAGTCTGTTACTCATTGAGGAGGAAAAAACAATAACAGAAAATGTGGAAGTGGCGGAAGTGCTAAATGACTTTTTGTTTTTGTTTTTCACCAAGAATTCCTTCTACCTCTCTGTTTCAGTTTCTACTCCTCTGCAGTCCATTCCCTGCCCTGCCCAAAGCACATAGACAGAGTTAGGACTGAAGCACTGTTCAGAAGACAACTCTTTGCCAGGTATGGAGTGCTTCAAGCCACAAAGATCTGTGGGGACTCAGTATTATTGTTATGTATTCAGCTCTCTGCATGTTTATAGTGCAAATAAATACAAGGCACAGACATGGTCTGTCCCCTTCACACTGCTTCCCTTCAGTGTTCCCTCTCCTTTCACTTTTCTTTCCATTTAGCCGAATCCTTCCTAACTAAGTCCACTCCCATCGGCACCACCCAAAAATTATGGCACTAACACGATCTTTGCTCCCATCATTGTTCGCTCTGCTTGTGTGTGATACACCTACCCCCACCCTGTGACTGTCTTTTCTATTTAGATTGAAAGTTCTTTAGGCCACTAATACTCTGTGTTTGTACAGAACCTCACATAATGCAAACCCATTCTTGGTTGGTCCTTAGGCACTTCCATAAGAAACATGATTAACAGGGAACTCCTCTGACCTGAGCAATTTCAACCTAGGTTGGATAAGAGATGACATAAACATAGAGAGATGTGGTATCAGTCACCCAAAAGGTAATTAGCTTCTGTGTTTTCACATTGTACATGTTATACTGGTTGCATATTTCATGGATGGAATGAACCATAAAGTCCATTTAGTCCATACCCTGCATCCTTTTCTACCTAGGAGGGGATTTACAGAGCCTTTCTCAAAGCTTTGAGGATCCTGTTGATTCCTTGTAGCATTTTCTAAGTCACCTATAATCACATTTTCCCTTTATTCCCCGCCCCCCCCAAGTGTCACAAAGCCCCATAAATACTGATTAGTCAAGGGCTGTACATAACTGAATAGATAGATAGATTCTGAAAGGGGATCAGTGCCACTCCTGAAACAGAGAACTCTTTCTCCACTCTCTGCACCACAAGGATTGATTCTCAAGATCAGCATGTAGAACTGTGTGTGCCCAACTTAGAGTGATGGTATTTCTATTTGTATCAGGTATTGGCATGAACAAATGACCAAATAGATGTATAATGGGTTACACACAAGCACAATCTGCACCATAGGCACAACTGTTATATTGGCATGTACATCTTAGATAAGTGCAATTGCACACACGTGTCTTTTCAAATCATGTCCAAGGTTGAATGGAAAATATTCATTTTCCTCCTTTTGAGAAAGGAACTGTTAAGTTTGGAAACAGCAGTGTGTTTACTGAATCAAGAAAATAATCATTTCACACAGTATGAAGCTTTACTGAATTCATTTCAGGTTATTGTAGAAACATCATTGCTAAACAGTTCGCAATAAGATGCCAGGGAGTTCACAATAATTTTTAGAGAAATGTCCAAAATTAATTGTATTATAATTATAATCTATTTTACAGTATTTTCAATGTACTTTAATATCCACAGCATGATGTTCCTTTATGAGAATGACATTGATCAATGCATCCAGCATTATTAATGCATTCGCAGTGTGTGCCATATTGACTGGGATGAAAGAGAGAGTACGTGCTGGGGTATTTTAATTCTGTTTGATGTGATGTTCAATTGCTTGTTACCAATCAGACATTGTACTTTATCTAGTCCAGATACCATTGAGATAACACTAAAGCTGCATGTTCTGTATGTGTTAGAAAGACAGCAGGCATAGTTTACATGAGTAATTTTTTAGTCATTATTAAATATCCTGGCAGAATGTACATGTATTGTGGGGTGCTGTGGAGAAGGCAATAGGATTCCTGATTCCTCTTGGTTCATGACTGACTCCACGATGGCTCACTCTTCCCTCCACACAGAATCTCTCTGAAGGCCACACATCACCTGGAAAGGTGGGGTGAGATACACCAAGCACCTGGCCAATAGGAGACCAGGTGAGCTAATGCTTGGGGACCTTTTAACTGGCCAGTCTCAGGGAAGAGCTCCAGTCTCTTAAACACCATTCAGATTCAAATAGGAATCACCACTCCCCTTCCCAGGTTACTCTGGAGCCTGTGGGTATTTGAGGAGAGAGTTAGGAAGAGTAACATGGCATCAAAGGGCAGCGAAGGAGGCTATCAGGTACACTCCACCACCCACTGGGCCAGCTCTGCAACCCAACACTGCTGCCTCCTACACCTGAATGTTGCCAGCAGGTATAATGGAAGGCAGGGGATGGGGAGGCGAAAGGCAGCTTGAGTCTATTACACGTGATTCTCTGTGGCCTTACGGTCTCCGGAATGTACACTAAGGGTGTAAGTCAAACTGCCGCCCTACAATTTTATGTCAGGGCAGGCTGAGAATGAAGGAACAGTGATAAGCTTCTTCCCTTCCACCCTCCCTAGCCCCCCGCTCTTTCCACTGCACTTTACCTCTGCTCAGCTCAGTGGAGAATCAAGCCCAATGTCTCATACAAAAGCCAAAATACCCCCTGCAGGAGACACCTCTCTTCAGAGTACCTCAAATACATGGAGCAGTAAGGCTGTCATGCATAGCATTCCCTTCTTTCAACTATGGAAAGAGCCCACATTGCTATATAAAAGGATATATTTGCTAAGCTGTTGAGTCAGATCTTCTAATTTAATTAAGAGAGAAACTAAATCAAGGGAGAACTATATTAAATAAAACATCCGGTACAAGGTATAGACTTCTCCTTAATCACACTGTCTGGATTTAAATGCCAAAAGGCTATAACCATCAGAAATAAAGCCAATGGCAAGTATGAAATACTAAGGTAATTAACATCAATGCATCCGATGAAGTGAGCTGTAGCTCACGAAAGCTTATGCTCTAATAAATTTGTTATTCTCTAAGGTGCCACAAGTACTCCTTTTCTTTTAACATCAAGAAGCGTTACTTTGTAGTTTAATGGTAGTATGTCAGAAAACCAATATCTTTACATACATTTATTGGCTTTTCTGACAAACTATTGGTAATTAGCCAAAATGGCCAATTGATAGTAATTAGCTTTGGGGGATATGTTCTGTTTTGGACTTCTAATGTTTATTTCTGATCTATAGGGCCCTTTAGCATTGAAAGGAAAATGTTTGAATTCAAAAGCCCTTTGAATTCAAATCATCTGAAATTTGTGGGTATCACCCATCCATTTCCCTTTTGACCCACTTCTTTGAAAGAACTCCTGCCTCACTTGCAAGGACTCATTCAGAGGGTGAGCAGGGTCAGAGAAGTAACCCACTTTGAACTGCTTCTTGAGAAGGTTTGGCAGCCAGGTCCTGTTGATGCATTCAGAGTTGCTCACTCCCACGATTTCTGTGTTATGTTTGTTTGCTTGTTCGTTCGTTATTTCTTATAGTCCCAGCTTATGCAGCCATGTGATCATAGGAAAATTTCAGCTCCCACTTAAAAAAAAATACTGGCAGTAGAATGACTATACCTAACTGGGCAAGGAATCTGGGAGAAGCAGAGCAGAAACAACTAAGATGTTTATGTGCCAATGCAAGGAGCTTGGGTAACAAAATGATAACAGGAAGCGAAACCAGATATTACAGAGATAACAGAAACATGGTGAAATAATAGTCATGACTGGAGTACAGGTATTGAAGGGTATGTGCTGTTCCAGAAAGACAGAAATAAAGGTAAAGGTTGTGGAGTAGCATTGTATATTAATGATGGGGTAGACTGTAAGGAAATTAGAAGTGATGAAATGGATAAGACAGAGTCTGTTTGGGCCAAAATCACTTTGGGGAAGAAAGCTATTAGAAGTTTCCCTGGGATAGTGCTTGGGGTATGCTACAGATCTTCAGGATCTGATCTGGATATGGATAAAGACCTCTTTAATGTTTTTAATGAAATAAATACTACTGGGAACTGTGTGATTACCTCATGGTTCTGAAGAAAAAAATTTGAAATCCTGAACCCTAAAGACTCAAACCCAGAAGTGAATCACAAAACCAACCAAACAAAAAAAAGCCCTACCTTGTGATTTTTAATTAATTTCATGATTTTGGGGGCCTGACTCATGATTTTGAATGTTTGGAATTGGCATTAAGCTGTTGCTTCCTCAGCTGTAGCATGCTGTGTTTGTAGGGAAGGAGGAGAAAGTGGTGCACTGAATTAAGATGCGAGTCTCTCTTCTTCTCTGCAGCCATGTTTGGAGGAAGCATTCTAAACTGCTTAATCAACCCAGAACTCTTCCACCTATCTATAGAGCCGAATGCCTTCCTCTCTTAGAAACACATATTATTTAAGTTCACAGGAAACAAATTGCGCACATTTCAGACGGCCTCACAGCTCCGAGAGAAAACAAATCTAGATGACAGGTTTCAGAGTAGCAGCCGTGTTAGTCTGTATTCGCAAAAAGAAAAGGAGTACTTGTGGCACCTTAGAGACTAACACATTTATTAGAGCATAAGCTTTCGTGAGCTACAGCTCACTTCATCGGATGCATTTGGTGGAAAAAACAGAGGAGAGATTTATATACACACACACAGAGAACATGAAACAATGGGTTTATCATACACCCTGTAAGGAGAGTGATCACTTAAGATAAGCCATCACCAGCAGCAGGGGGGGGGAAAGGAGGAAAACCTTTCATGGTGACAAGCAAGGTAGGCTAATTCCAGCAGTTAACAAGAATATCAGAGGAACAGTGGGGGGTGGGGTGGGAGGGAGAAATACCATGGGGAAATAGCTTTACTTTGTGTAATGACTCATCCATTCCCAGTCTCTATTCAAGACTAAGTTAATTGTATCCAGTTTGCAAATTAATTCCAATTCAGCAGTCTCTCGTTGGAGTCTGTTTTTGAAGCTTTTTTGTTGAAGGATAGCCACTCTTAGGTCTGTGATCGAGTGACCAGAGAGATTGAAGTGTTCTCCAACTGGTTTTTGAATGTTATAATTCTTGACGTCTGATTTGTGTCCATTCATTCTTTTATGTAGAGACTGTCCAGTTTGGCCAATGTACATGGCAGAGGGGCATTGCTGGCACATGATGGCATATATCACATTGGTAGATGCGCAGGTGAACGAGCCTCTGATAGTGTGGCTGATGTGATTAGGCCCTATGATGGTATCCCCTGAATAGATATGTGGACAGAGTTGGCAACGGGCTTTGTTGCAAGGATAGGTTCCTGGGTTAGTGGTTCTGTTGTGTGGTGTGTGGTTGCTGGTGAGTATTTGCTTCAGATTGGGGGGCTGTCTGTAAGCAAGGACTGGTCTGTCTCCCAAGATCTGTGAGAGTGATGGCTCGTCCTTCAGGATAGGTTGTAGATCCTTGATGATGCGTTGGAGAGGTTTTAGTTGGGGGCTGAAGGTGATGGCTAGTGGCGTTCTGTTATTTTCTTTGTTGGGCCTGTCCTGTAGTAGGTGACTTCTGGGTACTCTTCTGGCTCTGTCAATCTGTTTCTTCACTTCAGCAGGTGGGTATTGTAGTTGTAGGAATGCATGATAGAGATCTTGTAGGTGTTTATCTCTGTCTGAGGGGTTGGAGCAAATGCGGTTATATCGTAGAGCTTGGCTGTAGACAATGGATCGAGTGGTATGATCTGGATGAAAGCTAGAGGCATGTAGGTAGGAATAGCGGTCAGTAGGTTTCTGATATAGGGTGGTGTTTATGTGACCATCGCTTATTAGCACCATAGTGTCCAGGAAGTGGATCTCTTGTGTGGACTGGTCCAGGCTGAGGTTGATGGTGGGATGGAAATTGTTGAAATCATGGTGGAATTCCTCAAGAGCTTCTTTTCCATGGGTCCAGATGATGAAGATGTCATCAATGTAGCACAAGTAGAGTAGGGGCATTAGGGGACGAGAGCTGAGGAAGCGTTGTTCTAGATGATAATGCTATCTTCCAATAGCACAGGAAGGAAGTACTGAAGGTAAAGTCTATATCACCACCTTTTCCTCCTGAGAGCTTGTATAGAGTCTGGTGCAATGCTAACCTGCACTACCTACACTCTGTCATGGGAGGCATTCTACTGGACACCCCGGAAAAAAATGCTACTCTGATCTATGCTCAAGATGTCACCACTTGATATCCAAGTACCCACGACCTACCTGTGCGGTCTCCAAAATCTTTGAGAAGACAGTGGCAAGCTGATTCCAGAGGCATCTCACCTCCCCTGGTACCCCAGACACTCTCCATAGTGCATCATGCAGATTGCTATAGGATGGTCATCCATCAATGCAACCAGGGCTATGGACAGAGACAAACTGTGAATGGGCACAGTGTGTGAGTAACTAGTGACCACTGACACGGCTGATGATGCAGTGCTGCTGAGAACACAATAATTGGCCTGACTTATTGAAGGCTTTGATATATAAACATTTGATACACAAATATTTCAATCTATATAAAACTGGCTTGCAGTGAATGCAGAACATGGATAAACATAATATTTGTGAAATAGTGATTGTCTATAAATATATGGAAATGCAGTAATCACTATTACAAATACACATTAACAATCAAAAACATACATTTCTCCAGATGTCACCCTATCCTTAGTTAGGCAAAATTCCTTTTGACTAGACTGGGAGAATTTCTGGCATAAGATGTGGCTCTATATACCTGAAATAACTTAAAGCAGTGCCATTTAATTATCTCAGTTAAAAGTTTTGACAACTATCAACTGATAGACTTTAAGGCCAAAAGAGACCATCGTGATCATCTAGTCTGGCCTCCTGCATTAATGGACGCCACCGTACTCTGCCCACCCATGTCTATAATAGATCCATAACCTCTGGCTGAGTTACTGAAGTCTTCAAATCATGATTTCAAGACTTCAAATTACAGAGAATCCACCATTTACTTTAGTTTAAACCTCCAAGTGACCCATGCCCCATGTTGCAGAGGAAGGCAAAAAATCCCAGAGTCTCTGCCAATCTCACCCCAGGGAAAATTCTAAATATGGTAATAAATTAGACCCTGAGCATGTGGGCAAGACCCACCAGCCAGACACCTGGGAAAGAATTCTCTGTAGTAACTCAGAGACCTCCCCAACTAGTGTCCTCCTGCTCAATGTTAGAATCAGGAGTGGAGATTACATGAGCATCTCCCAACCATCTTCCCAGGGTTCCTAATTTAAAGCTCTTTTAATCAGTTGTGCCAGCCTCCATCCCAGAAGTCTATTTCCTTCCCTATTCAGGTGAAGTCCATTCCATGGGAACAGTCCTCTGTCCATGATGCCTCCCAATGGTCAAACAGCCCAAAGCCCTCCTTATAGCACCACTGCATCTGTTGAGCCTCATAATCCTGTCTTGCCTTCACTCTCCTCCTTTAGGGACAGGCAGAATCCCATTGAAGATCATCTGAACCACCATTTTCTTAAGTGTCTTCCACAGCCTGGCATAGTCTCCTTTGATAAATACTAGTGAGAATCTAGTTGTAGCTTTTGTGTCCATGTGAAAGACTATGAGCAGATTCTTTCCAGCTAACTTGATGTCACTGGGTTACAAACTACCCTTTCCACCTCTAAAATTATAATTTTACTGAGGTGCATGAGATAAGAACAAATGCAAATACTTTCCATATTTTGGTATCTTTTTCTTTTCTGGAAATATCATATGCATCAGCTTCTCTTTTAAGGTTAAAGTCATTTTATGATCCATGACACAGTGATGACATTGGTAAAATGCAAGTACTGTAGTTAAAAGCAATAATTAGTCTCAATTAATGTATCCAACTTGTCAAAAGAAGTAGAATCCAATTTAATTTCTCCGTGGATCCTACAGATCCCCTGTTTCTGTACTACAATTTTCCTGAAATGAATCTAGGCAGGATGACACGTAATGATTTATTGATCTGTCATTCATTTAGGGCTCAACTTTTTGCAACTATATTACCAGAATCATAAAACATAACTGGGTTAGAGTACTTTACAAGTTCACTTGACCTTCAAATACTACTTTGTCATTTTTCTTTGTTTACTAAAGTCAATATCCCCCCCCCCGGTTTTTTTCACTCAAATTTGCACTTTTTTGGCTTCAGTCACAGAGTTCAAAGCAAGCAGGCTGAGCAAATAAGACAAGTGGCCATTTTCAGAGAATTCTGCAAAAGTATTTGAGAAGACACAGACAATGGATGATGCTATATTTCCCCCCTGAAAATAAATAACATTAAAATAAACCATCGTTTGAGTGCAACCTACTGATGATGGCAACAAAGTGAGGAAGAAGGGGAAATATGAGAAAAATATGAGAAGCGCTGAAATGCCTTAAAACTGTGAGCAGGAAATAGATATTTGAAAACAATATCTGAAAGAAAGACATTTATGGAAAATAAAGGGTAAGAGCAGGGGACTTGGCATTTAAGAGCATTGCGGTGTAATCGCACTTCTGCCAGATTCACTGAATGAGTTGGGGCAAGTTACTTGAGCTTTCTGTGCATCATTTGCCCTGACATCTCCATTTTGTATCCTGCACTAATTGGTTGTGTTTGTTTGTAGTTGTTATTTTTTATTGAAATTTTTTTTGAATTTATTTGAAGGGAAGATGTAAAAGCAATCACTGGATTGAAAGTGGATATTGATCATAGTCACGTGACTGTTTTTTTAAACTTCTGCAACTCTAACCCTGATAGTCAAACTAGTGTGTCCAGGCAAAATGAGGTCTCTTACTAACACCATTATTATAATATGTATGTATATATACACACAGAAAGAAACAAATCAATGTCCTACTTTTAGTTTTTTCCTTCTTTTAGATTCCTGGTTCACTTTAATGAAGCTTTAAAGGCTTATGCCCTAAGCTATAATTATTAATTTTTATAATTCTTTTCTTCATCTGTTCATAAAATTTTTGAAAAATCTTGCATTAGGACCTCTCCCATCTAATTCTCTCCTTTAAATCAACTTGTTCTGGAAACATGGGGTTTTCATTGACATTTCTTGCAAGGTGCAAGTAGCTGGCCTCATAAACTTGAGATCTGAATGACATATTGTTACAGGGTTTCCTGTTGCTTTTCACTGCTAATTGCCATCTCAAATGTATTTATTTGCTGAAATTCTCTCATTTGGTATTTTCTACACCAGGATAGAAATTTCAGCAAAGAACAACCACTGTGTTTTACCCTCTTGCAGCACACACACCCTTCGCATTTCCAAGGGCAAGTGGGCATATAGCCATCTGCTAGCTGTGAATGCCATTTAATGGAGAGGCACCAACTGGGCTCCTCTGAAGTACACAGTGTACGCACCAACCTGCAGCCAGGCTCATTTTATTGTGCTGCCCACATTCATAATTAATAGTTTTTAAAGCAATATTTATTTTTCACATGGGCATCACTGAAGAGTGCCTGACACTCTGCAATGTTACATTAGACGTACTGGTATGTGTGATACCATCTGTCACAATGACAGGTTTCAGAGTAGCAGCCATGTTAGTCTGTATTCGCAAAAAGAAAAGGAGTACTTGTGGCACCTTAGAGACTAACAAATTTATTTGAGCATAAGCTTTTGTGAGCTACAGCTCACTTCATCGGATGCATCTGTCACAATGATACACAGCAATGCACTAACCAAAGTGCATCACGTGCTTATAACAGTGCAGTCCCTGATCCTGCAAAGACTTAAAACCCTGCCTAAATTTAAGCATTGACTGTGCTGAACTACTCACTTTACTTTTTATAAAATTGAGGCCTTACTGGATGTCTTACTTTCATTCATATCCAGAAGGGAATAGCAGGGACTAATATTATTGCCCTTTCTTCTAACACCAGCATCTCGTTCTGACACCAGTGGCAACCTTCTGCTGAGTGGTGGTAGATGTCTGGGCTCTTGTAGGCTGGCTTTCCAGTGGAGGAGAAAACAGTGATGCAGAGTCTGGGTATACTCTTACCATAATTTGTTTTACTTACACATATACACCAGCCCTGAAACAGATGGTCAAACAACATGCAGGGCAAGCCCTTATTTCTGTAATTTCAGCTCAACACCTCACTTCCAGACAGCAACTCTATTTCAAGAATTGATTCTAATCAGAAACAAAGTCAGACATCAAACTGTCCTTCTGCTTGTACAACTTCCTCTTCAAGGATCATTGCCTCTCCACAGAATCTTGGATAACCAAAAACTAACAACACTACAGCATATCTTCCCAAAACTGAACATTTGCTCACATGCTGTGAAAAAGAACTTGGAAGATTATGTATAACAGTGCCACTTGGTGATGCTTACCATAAGAGTATTTTGAATTCCTATTTTATCTGGGAGCGGTTATAGGTCATAACAAATTATTAACAACATTTATATCATGCTTTTCCCCTTTACAAGCATTAACTAGTTCTACCCCTGTGAGGTAGATTTTGCCCATTTTATTGATGGGAAACCAAGAGAGAGAGATATTGGGCCAGATTTGTGCTGCTCTGACAATACAGAACAGCTATACATCCAGTGTAGCTAGCCAGTTAAGCCATATTTACAGCTGTTTTGCATTAATGGAAAGATTCAGAGCAGATGCAGCACATCAGTGAATTTGGCTCACTAAGTGACGTGTCCAAATCCAGGGACAGAGTCAATGTCAAAACTCTCTCAATTCACTGTTTAGAACACTGCAACCCATCCCTCTTTAGCCCAACCCTGCAAGCAGCTGCGTACCCTCATCTCCCATTGCCTTCAGGAGGCATGTTGTCACAACTTCAGGGGTTCCCCTGGGGAAGGCAGATCAGAACTGCATGTTGCTAACGCTGTTGCAAGCATTGCAAAGCATTTTGGGGAGGGTTAGAGGTGTGAGTGAAGAGTGAAAGATTCTTTTGCAGGCTGCAAGAGGCCAAAGGGGGAAGGAGAAAGAGAGCAGAGAATGGGTTAACTCAACACAGCGGCTAGCAAGCTCAGTCCAACAATAAGACGTTGGCCCCAGCCCAAGGATGCTGCTCACAGCCGAGACTTGGCTGACACCTGAGAAGGACGGGAGGAGGGGTGAATATGCCCGAGCAGCCATGAGAAAGAAAAACCCAACTGCACAGACCTGCAAGGCAGCGAGGCCAGCAAAGAAGAAAACAAGGTTTAAGACTGCAGAGATTGAAAACACCGGTGAGACAGCAAGAGGGGGAGCTGAGCCTTGTATCCCTGGAGCTGGGGTATTTTGAGAAAACTGAAGACACCATGGAAAGCCAGTTTGGACTGGTGCAGAGGGCAGCAGGAGCAGAGGTCCCTGAACGAAGGACACCCTTCCCCCCCACCAGGATCCCAGGACTTAAAACCCTCCCGAGAGCTGGAGCAACTTGGAGATCACAGCAGACCTGGACGACTTGTGTGCACAGGACAAAACTCCCATCCACTCTTCCCCCTCTTCTTCTTACGTTACACCCAGGCCTGGCCAGCCTTGGGTAGTGCGTGTGTGAGGATGAAAGTGGGTTAGGGCTTGGGGCACTAACGCTTTCTTCCTTCCTCTGAGTGACATGGGGACCCCCCCCAGCACTCTCCGCTGTTAGTTTATTATTTTATCAATAAAGTTTTAAAATGTATACACTTGGCGTATTACGTCATCTCCTCCCTTAACAATCCTGTGGCCTCAGACTCGTCACCTGACGCTTCAGGCAGATTGGTAACAAAAATCTGTCACAACGTCTCAGGAGGCACCATGCTGCACTACTCTCTCATTTCCTGTCTGCAATCTCTCTCACTACTCCTTCACAAAAGAAAACTCACAAAAGTAAAGTATCCACAAAGAGAACCATGTGTCTATCTCAGCTACAAGAGGCTGCTGAAGCATCTCTAGGAACCAAATGCCTACTGTCTATTCCATCAGGAAGCATTATTGCAGAGAAGCCTTTGTTGTCTTCTCCCAATTAACATAAAACAAAAAATAATCTTTGGATGGGACTGAGGTACGGAAAAGTTTTCCGCTACCAGTAGATCTGTGTTTGGAAGCTAAATGTAGGCGTCCAAGAAATACCACAGTTATTGACTTTCTGGGAGAAGTTAAAGCTTCTGTTTCTTGAATCTGTTTCCATGTTAACCCAGTAACCACTGAATCACACCTATCCTAATCTCTCAAGACCCACCCAGTATGCCACATATTCCTCCTGAAACCCTATACCAAGAATTCATTTCCACATAGGATCCAACCACCTCCCCTACCTCCATGAAAAATATGTCATGCATGAGATCTTGGATTCTAAATGCTGGTGGTGTAAATTTTATACCTGATTTACTTGGAAGGCTATGGCCCTGAGGAGTTTATGGGGGAACCAGTGGAAAATGTTCACACACACCTGCTCAAACACAAGTCTTTTATGAGTACTACCCAAAGAAGCCTAAACCCACAGCCACTGGAGGGAGCCCCTGTGAAGGGAATGATGTCAGGCCCTGTAGGTCTTGAACCCAGGTCTGCAGGTCCTGGCAGTCATCACACACGAATCCTCCACACAGCAGTTCACAGACAGCAGCTTGGAGCAGGGTCCGACTGGGAGAGATCAAGAGCTCCTGATTGGGCCTCAGCCTCTCTTTAAGCCAGAGGAGGACACACAGAGATGTCTGTACAATTGGGCTTCATTCTGCCAATGACTGCTGTTTACCTATTCATGCCTTGTGCTCCAGACCTCCTGGTATCCTCACCCAGCCTGACTCTAGGTAACCAACTCCTCTTCTTTGTCCTCCGGTTTGTCTCTTGATTCTGATCTCCTGGAGTTCCAGGAACTAAGTTGGCCTGATTCCTGGTAATTGGCTCCTGGCCCCTGGATACTCAGCTTGCACTTAATGCCAACCTGTAGGCCAGGCCACCCACACCCCAGCTCTGACACAATCTAATTTTTAAGAGTAAACCAGGCCTTATTCAGGAATGGCTCCCTAATGTCCAGCAACTGATTTATATGAGCTGAAAATCTTAAGAGACAACAATTCTCATATTACTTCTACCTGCCAAAGGAGGAAAAGTGTCTTTTGATCCCAGGAGATAACTTGGATTTTGAAACAACAACAAGCAAACATGAGTTCTCTGTCAGGAAATAAACCTGATCTGTGTCAAGCCTGAGTGGACCATATGCCTCACAAAGCTGGAGTCTGAAGCTCAGTTTCCAATTCTCTAGGCTCAAGGGTGTTCAACATCTGGTAAAACACATTTGCCCATTCCTAATCCTAACACTTCTTGTTCTATTCCTCTTCACTTAGCTCTTTCACCCAGCCATTCAAATGGTAGGAGGTAGCTGGAGCAGGAGCAAAGAGAACTGTTACTCAAACTACCACTCCCAATTAACTGCAGGGTATGACAGCCCTCACTTGGGTTGGTTGGTAGGGAAGAGTTCCTCCAGTGGTTAGGGCTTAGTCCGGTGACATGCAGGGTGGGTGTTGGTAGGGAAGCCTGGTTTCTCCCACCCCACTACACTCCAACCCCTAGGGCCCTTTGAGAGATATCAGTGTGCTGGTAGCCAGGGATGCTTCAGATGGCTCTCCCTAGGCCACTTTGTACCACCTCCCTGAAATTGTTCCAAGGTCACTGTCTGGGGTAAGGCAGTGTGATGGTCGTCTGCTCACTGTAAGGCAACTCCTGGTGGCAACATGGCAACTGCCTCTTCTGATGGTATGGCCAGCCTCCTGGGCCAGCTCAGTCCAAGGGCTTTCTCCTGCTGAGGTAGTCAAAGCAAAAATAAAAGGGATCAATCAAGTCCAGAATTCATATGAGAGGGAGTGCTTCTCTCTCAGGCTGTCTCTGCAGCAGGGCCTCCCTTCCCTCAGGGCCCAGAGGCCTTTGGATAGTTGTTTAGGGAGAGATTCTGCCTTCCCTCAGGTCACCCCCCCCCCCTTAGAGCTGGAAGAGCCATCTCTTCCCTGGGCTGCCACCAAATGAGCTGCTCCCTGCCTTTTAACGCCTCCTCCAGTAGCTGCAAGTGTGGTGGGGCAAGGCTGGCTGAGCGCAGAGTAGTTCCTTAACCTCTTGTTGCTCAGTTTGGGGTTTGTACACCCCATCACACAAAGGGACAGCAAGGTAGAAGAACTCAAAACATGAAGGGTTAAATGTTCTTTGGGGCCAGAGGCTGATTTTATTCAGATGGCTGTGATTCTGGAGTAACTCAGCTGATTCTAAAGGAGTTAGTTCTTGCTTCCTCTAGTTTAAGTGAGATCAGTCTGTCTCACTACAGTATGTCCAATGGACTAGATATTCGTTATCATGTGTGTTACCTTTGCTGGCTGCAAGAACCAAAAAGAAGCAAACTGACCTCTCAGAGGTACTTTATCATGAAAAAAGAAACAGTGGGATGACTGTAATTAAGTCAAATCATCATGACAGATTGAGTAGTCATATATAAGGCATACACAGACACCAGAGACTTTTATTCTGAGCGTTAAATGGCTATTTCACAGGCGTTTTAAAGTCTGAAGAGCTTAAAAATGAAAATCAGTTTAAAAAAATCACAATGCATGGGGAATAACTTATATAAGTGCTCTTAATGTTAATGAGAGATGGATGATAGTTATTTTCATATGCACTACCTTGGGAATTTACGCCATCCACATAATGATTTCTGATAACATTAGGTGAAATCTGCACATGCTAATTTGATATTATGTACATGGAAGAGAATATCAGTTGGAAACCTAAAGGGAATGTTTTCGAAAAAATTACACTTTGACAACCTAATATAAAGCTTCTGAATCCTATTCAACTGGAAACAAATGCAATGTAAGTTGTATTAGTTAATCAGAAAGCCTAGTACTCAATGTAATGCAAACAGCAAGTAATGCTGCACTACCATTTCCATTAATTGTGAAGTAACATTAAAAACATGGAAGCAACGGTCTTGGCAGTGGATCCATGCCAGCAACTCTGCCTGCTGTTAGCACAGATCCCTGTGCAAGCTCAGTAAGACCCAGCTGTGATGGCCACAGTGCAGATGGCTGGCCTGCTCTAATACACTGCGTTTGTGTATACAAGTGAATGCATGAGTTTGCCCTCTAGTGGCTAACCCACAGACAGGATAAAGGACCTACTACCAGCTCTAGAAAGGAGTTCTCCTTCAGCTCAAAAGGTAGGAGTCTGTGTTTTTTAAAGCTAAAGCAGTGGAGTTCTGGTTCCAGTTACGAGTGAGTGATTTGTGTAATAACTCATATTTTCAGCATGTAATTCATTACAACACATTCCTGAATGCACTATGGAGATCTGTAGAGGGACTGAAGCTCACCAAATCCTTTAAATACCTCATGGTGGTTCAAAATATCCAATATTCCAGCCAATCGGAATTTTGTCTCTCTCCCTCTAGAAACACAATTCCACTGGTGCTGTTCTCTTGCACTGGGAGGAGTAATCAGCTATATTATCCTACGACAATGAATTACATACTTCCCACTCCAGTCACCTCTACTGGCCAGTTCTATTCTCTATTCACCGTGTGGCCACATCAGACCATCTAAACAAATATAAATGAATGAACAATACAATTCACACAGAATGTGCCTGTTTCCCAGATTATGGTCTAATTGCAAAGTGGTGCAGATGACTTTTGAACCTGTCTTTTCTTTTTTTTTCTCCTGCTGATAAAAGCTCATCTTAATTAATTAGCCTCTTACAGTTTGTATGGCAACTTCCACCTTCTCTGTATGTGTATATATATTTATCTTCTTACTATATGTTCCATTCTATGCATCTGATGAAGCGAGCTGTAGCCCATGAAAGCTTATGCTCAAATAAATTTGTTAGTCTCTAAGGTGCCACAAGTCCTCCTTTTCTTTTTGTCTTTTCTAATGCACTTCTTCCTGGAGTAAGTTAATACGGATTCTTCTAATGGAAGACGCAAGCTCAAAGAAGGAAAGAGTGGGAGGCTGGTGCACAGGACATTCCAAGCATAAAGCCCACTTCAGAGAACTGAAGGCAACAGGGGGAAAGCAGCAGGAAATGAGTAGATGCGGATAGATCTGTGAAGAGCCATGAACATGAATAGGGAGAGCTTGAACTAGTTGTGGCAGGCAAGAGGATGACCGGTTTAGAAAGTGGGGAGTAACATGATTGGGAGCAGTGTACTGACTCAAAGATATAGCCGACTGTTTAACTACACTCATGGGTCATTCTTAAAAACTTTCAAGAGATCAAATAACCAACTTACCCGTATTTATTGTCTACAACAAACTGGTATACTATGAAAAGGGGACACACTTGCCCTCCTTTCAGGAAGCAATTCCTATCTAGCAGCATGTTCACCTTACACAGAAGGTATGCTTCAAAGATATACATGTCAGCTATAATATTATAATATTATAATACTTATAGCATGATTTTGCAAGTTACAAAACTCTTTACATGTCACTAACATTCACTATGAACATGCAGTTCATAACAGTTCCTCAACTTGTTGCTTTGTTCTGTATTTACCTCCGTTTTGGAGACTACCTTCCAAACCAAGGGGGGGTAAAGGTACCTCCCAACCTGTGCTAGGATGCACCATTCATGTATCTTGACAGGCTTCCTATTTTATCATGCAAAAGCAGACTTCAGCTTATGGGATACTTGACATGCATGAATAAAATTGTGGAGAAAACATAATACGTTCAGTTAACAAAACTTCCCAGCACACACACACACCAGAAGCACCAACTTCCTGAGTTCCTGGAGGATGCTTGAACCCCGCTCTGCCCCAGACCCCTGCCCCCATTCTACCCCTTCTCCTATGCCCCCACCCCAGCCCTGTCTCTTCCCCACCTCTTTCTGCCCCCTCTTTTCCATCTTCATCCCCAGCACCTCCTGCACGCCACTGAACAGCTGATTGCGGTGGAATGGAGGCACTGGGAGGGAGGGGCAGGAGCTGATGAGCTGGCCTGCTGGTGGGTGCTGAGCACCCACTGTTTTTTTCCTGTGGGTGCTCCAGCCCTGGCGCATGCATGGAGTCAGCGCCTATGACACACACACACACACACACACACACACACACACACACACACACACACACACACACACACACACACACATAAGAAATGTATATATAAAACCTATTAAAGTAGTCTATACTACACCTAACATACATGTATTGGCTAACAAGTGGGAGAAGAACGTTATTTTAGCGGCTGTTTTTGGTACAGATGGAGTGGGAAGCATGTTCACCAAAGTTGCAAGTGTGGGTGGCAGGTAGGACAGTGGAGGTTTGGGTCTGATAGAGAAGGGAAGGAGAGCGGACAATTCTATATTTATATTTATCTATATATTTCTATATTTAACTAGTGTTGAAGGTGGGCAGCCAGAATGACAGTGAAACTGAACAAAGTGGGGGAGGGCAACGGGTGGAGAGATGCCATGATTTCAGATCCATCAGTATAAAGGTGGCTGGGAACTCCATCAGAATGGAAGCGATAGCTATGGAACAATAGTGCATAAGAGTTTTCTAAAAAAATTCTGATTTGACAGATTGTATCTAGTGATCTTATCTCCAGGGGTTCTATATGGTTCTAGGCATTTCAGGCTCTCTCACTTTATTTCTCCCCCTAATACTGACAGCTTTCATATTAATCTGGAAACACCCTCAGCACTGTGTCAGAATAATGTAGCTCCATAACAGAAAGGGGTCAATGAAAGAGCATTACAGATAAAGAAGACTAGGAGCAGACATGACATTTTGCCCCAAGGCCTTCTGTAAGTTGCAGCAAATGCAGAGAGTAAGTTGAAGAGCAACTTACTTAGCAACTTACTTAGAGTAAATAGAAGGAACGTTGGATGTTGAAGGCCAACCAGGTTGCATAGAGAAGAGACTAACATAAATCAGTGGGTTGAAAACCTAATAATTCCATACAACAAGACCACATTTAAAGAACTTTCAGGTTGCAAAGTTTGTTGCTTGTGCAACGTTAGCCCCTATAAATAAAGGGACAGAGTTACAACATTGTCTTGTATTATAAGATAACATATTACTGTTTCCACACAACCTAACTCTTACTTTAATCAATTCACACATCAGACAGAGAATGAGGCAGATTTGTGTAATGAACTTGTTACAATTATAAAAAAGAGTTGAAAACACTCAGCACTTGTACCATTTGGCCAAGTTAGCATCAGAGCAAGGATTAGAACTCAAAGGTTTCCAGTTCCTAGCCTTATGACCCCAGTACCTCTAGGTTTAGGATTCTGTGTTATGCTGCTATCACTTGCAAAATCCTAAAACAGATAAGGAAAGCAGTTCCTAGTTCTGGTTTCAGTGTTTGCATTAATATGCAAAACAACGAGCTCTGAAATTAGGTCTTGGCAGGTAAAAAGCTTTGCAGTTTCTTTTGATATGGAATCAAATCAGAATTTTAAAATGCCAGCTGGGTTTACGCCTGCTGAAATTAACACTTCACCCTGTAAACTTATCTGGAGTTTAAATTTAGCTGATCTTGTCCAGAGCTCTCCAATCCTTAATTATAACACTGTGATTAGAAAAAAGATGAAAGGTAACAGTAAATAATTATATGGGGAAAAAAAGGAAGTCAGAATGTATATATTTCTTACTGATAAGATCACAGGTTTCAGAGTAGCAGCCGTGTTAGTCTGTATTCGCAAAAAGAAAAGGAGTACTTGTGGCACCTTAGAGACTAACAAATTTATTAGAGCATAAGCTTTCGTGAGCATCCGATGAAGTGAGCTGTAGCTCACGAAAGCTTATGCTCTAATAAATTTGTTAGTCTCTAAGGTGCCACAAGTACTCCTTTTCTTTTTACTGATAAGAGACTCCAACTTTGAGTCAGTGTTTTAAAGACCAGCTTTACTTATGCTCAAATAAATTTGTTAGTCTCTAAGGTGCCACAAGTACTCCTTTTCTTTTTGTGAATACAGACTAACACAGCTGCTACTCTGACATATGTAAAAATAGCACCTTCTTCCTCAACAGATCTGCTCCCTTTGTGAGTTCAAAGTCATATCTATTGACTTTAATGACTAAAATAACTTCTTACAACTCTTTGCACCCTACAGAGATAACCCACCTCAGAAAGAATGAGGTAAGGATTGTGTTGCATGCTGTGTATCACCAGCAGAACTCTTTATCAAGTTCCAATCAGTTACACCCCACAGAAGTCATTGGATTTGCACAGTTATAACTGTAAGCTGCATTGGTGTAATTGAACCTTTGCTATTGGTGATAATGAGTAAGATGGAAAGAACTCAGTTTGATTTTCAGAGCCCCCACACAGTGTGCCTGGCTGGCATTCAGAGAAACCCCATATATCTTTACTTGTAACTAAGTCTTTTTGATACAGAAATCAAAAGATCTAAAAACCCCAGTACCATTTTTACAGAAACTTATCAAAGTAGAAATGCATTTCTCAATTAAACCCACCTGCCACTTACCAGCCAAATATAATTCAGACCAAGGTAATTTATCAACATTTTCTCTAACAATTCTGATTCCAGCAGTAAGGAGCATGTAGGAAGGGGCAGCTCAAAGTTCAAGTTATCTAGAGGAAATCAGGGATGACGAAGTCTGTAAGGGAGAAATAGGAACCTTCCCTCTGCACAATGCCCCACCTTTGCCCATTTCTGTAACTGAACATGTTTTAAGGTTCTGAAATGCTGCAAGGTTTTTGTTCACACCCCTGTGTGCTTTTGGGGTCCAGCTGGAAAGCTGTACTTGGAGTTACCTGTGAAACTGTTGATGGTCCCAGACGTTTGCATAGATCTTTGGTCTTTGGATCAGAATGCCCACTCTTTTTGGACAAAGTGATCATTCACAAAGGATCCAGTTTCAGGAGAGGACCTTTATCAAGAGGACTGTAACAATACCTGCTTGCTGCACAAGGCCACATCAGACAATGCTGTCATACCAGCAGTCACAGAGGCCCCTAGACAGAAGGGGCTCTATCAATGCTAGTGTGATACCTCGTGGGCATATTCGGGTGTCATATGACCTACTTTGTTTTAAATGAGGACAGTATGTAGACTGCTTGAGCATGTTGGGGAATCAGCATATCTCCTTCTGTACCATGGCTTTGGTTGGGGCACTGTAACAGGATGGCATGATCTAGAATGCGAGGAGAGCTCTTCTGTGGACCTACCATTCATGGGAGTTAGAAACCTTGCATAAAGTTGTTGAATAAGTTCATCTGATTCACTGGGGCAAGGATGGCTTGCTAACACCACCAGGAGGTAAGAGAGATGGAAGTCCCACTCTGGTTAGGGGATACTAGGGTCAGAGGCAGGGTGGTCTTGAAGGAAACCCTAGGAACTGCTAGGCTTGGGGAGAAAGCTTCAGCTGAGGTTTGAATCTTATTATTTCAGTCAGCAAAAAAATGAAGTGCTTATACAGCCCATGTAGAATGTATATAGACTGGTATATGAGGGGAACTCCAGCAGATCATAAGTTCTACCATCCTCCTGTTTAATAGAAAACCTCCATCCACTGTTCCTGAACCCCCTTCATAAACAGACATCCATCAGTTCTGGATGCACTTTCTAGTCTCCTCACCAAGGGACTGAACACCAGTTGTCATGGCTCAGGAATTTGGTGCAGTGGACACAGACAAAGTATCCCACTGAACCCTGAGCCTTACTTGGGTGGCTTTTCCTTTAAGCAGTTTAGTTCCTAAACTAATAACTTTCAACTGTCTTAAAGCTACAGTGCTTTTTAACTTTTCAACTTGTCAGCTCTGCAACAGTTCATATAATTCTAAAGGTAACAATATAACAAACTTCAATAATGACCTTGCAGATTCATAAATTCATATCAATAAGATGGATAAATTATGGATTTCACTGTAAGTTGCAATCAAAAGTCCAATGGCTAGATGCTTTAAAGAAGAAACTCCTGCTGATATGAGCATGCTTCCTTGTGTCTGACTTTAAAAGTAATCTAGCTTGGATTAGAAAGGTCGTCACGTGGGAATGCTTGCTTTTCCAGGACTGTTACTTCTGAATGCTAGCTGTGTTCTCTCCAGCTGTATTTTTTATATATTTTGTAGTAATATTTTACTTTGGAAGTTTTATATATTTACTGTTTTCCCTGGGGGCATAGCACTAATCCTCCTGGATTTGATTCCTGTTCCTGTCACCTTGTGCCCCAGGTCTTCAGTGAACATAATAGCAACCAAAAAAACCGTCATCAGCCTGCAGTGCACCAGAGAGGACAGCTACTATTCCACCTCCTATCCAGCTATGTCTGTCCATTCTGTCTGTCTGTCTGTCTATACTTTCCCCTCACCTTTTAGTGTATCATAGAATCATAGAAGATTAGGGTTGGAAGAGACCTCAGGAGGTCATCTAGTACAATCCCCGCTCAAGGCAGGACCAACACCAACTAAATCATCCCAGCCAGGGCTTTGTCACGCCTGACCTTAAAAACCTCTAATGATGGAGATTCCTAGGTAACCCATCTCCCTAGGTAACCCATTCCAGTGCTTCACCACCTTCCTAGTGAAATAGTGTTTCCTAATATCCAACCTAGACCTCCCCCACTGCAACTTGAGACCATTACTTCTCATTTTGCCATCTGCTACCACTGAGAACAGCCTAGCTCCATCCTCTTTGGAACCCCCCTCCAGGTAGTTGTAGGGGGCTATCAAATCCCCCCTCACTCGTCTCTTACGCAGACTAAATAACCCTAGTTCCCTCAGTCTCTCCTCGTAAATCATGTGCCCCAACCGCCTAATCATTTTCGTTGCCCTTTGCTGGACACTCTCCAATTTGTTCACATCCCTTCTATAGTGGGGGGACCAAAACTGGACACAATATTCTAGGGTTATCAGTTTGAGTTTCCCTGAAGATGACTGTCAAATTGTCATCATGGTCACTTGCTTACTGTACATGATCATGTCTCCCTCTAGTGATTGTCACTGGGAACTATAAATGTCTGCTCTTTCTCATAGCTAAAGGAATTCTCTTTCAGCTCAGGTGGTGCAGGCCTGTGTTTTGGGTGCTAAAGTTTCCCTGTTAATTGCTGCTAGTGACCAAGGTGTCTGTATGTATGAAGTCATGGTTCATCACCTTCTGGGAATCTGGTTTAAATAGTCTTTTAAATATAAATGAATTTACCTCAAGTATACAAGCAGCATGCCTAAAACTCCTGCTGAAAAAAGCTTCTGAACCCTCTAAAGAACATAGCTACCTGTAAAGTAACTGAAAGGAGAAGAGGGCATTTTCACAATGGCCTAACAGGTAGGTGTGAAAACACTTCATTTGTTCCTTGAAATCTCGCAGTGCATGGGTGTCAACTTCCTCTCCTCACACACATGAATAGCCCCATTGACATCAATAGGACTAATTGGGTGAATAAGTCCTACCTAAATGTGAGTAAGAACCCAAATCAAACTAATAATAGCCTCAAATTACAAAGGAAATTCCGAAAAGGTTTCTGAAGGTACTACGTGACATGAGCAAGTAGCATTGAAAACAGAACATCTCATCAGTCACCCTCTTGAGACCGTGCCTAATAACTTAAGGGATGTAAGCAGTAAAAAGGAGCTTTGTTTCTCCTTAGAGTTCTGTGTATGTTAAGGCAGTGTCCACGTGGCAACTAAGGTGTGACTGTAGCACTGATAGACCTAAGGTTAGACATAGTGGCATGGGCATCAACACAGACTGCACAAGCTCGCCAGGAACCCTTGGTCTGTCCGCATGTTAGCCTCTGCTGAAGCCTGGGCTGCCACATCTACACTGCTACTGTTAGCCATGCTAACGTGGAAGAAGCTGGCATGCACGTCTAGCCATGCTGCAATCACACCTTAGATTGCTGGGCAGACCTGCTTTTAATAAGCAAAGACTTTCTCCCTTTGAAAGAAGAGTTGCTGATTTAATTCCTTTTGCACCATAGAAGGCAATCGGAGTGCTAAAATGCCTGAAGATCTGCTTGTTGGTTCTCTCTGGGTTTCATGCATTTCTTTATAGTTACAATTTTTCAGGGCATCTTTCACTCTGCAAAATTAGTTTAAAGTTTGTGTATCATTTTTCTGAAAGTCTTAATCTATGTTTATTCAGTGACTAGATTTAAAAAACATCTCATTCTTCCTTTCTACGTAAGTGGAGGTTTGTTCTCTTTTTAGTGGTCAGAAGATTCCCCAAAGGCTCGGCTGGCTAACGTGGTCCTTAGACATCCTATTTATTTGTTTTTCAGTAAAGATTTTCTTTCTTCCTCTCTGCTTCATTTTTCACAGTCTGCGCTAAGTGGAATGCAAACCAAAAAAGACATACACCCTTCAATCAAACTTCCAAACCCACAGTGTTCTAACTGGGTTCAAAATGAGGCAAAATAAGTTCACTTATCTCTAATTTATAACCTGGTGAGAGTGATGTTCTGTTCCATCCATTTAATGGTTTATAGATTAGTCTATGGGCATGAGGAAATACAGTGCCTTTGACACAATGAGAGGTTAGTGGTATGTTCTCTGGAAATAGGTCTTTCCCAGATCAATGGCTCTATGCACTGTGGATTCCTTCCAAGATGATAATTTGTATTAGCTCAACTCTTCCATGTAATAGCTGCCTATTGTGAGTATAACATACAGTCCCTGCAACATGTACACTCAAAGGGCCTGATCTGAAGCCCATTGAAATCAATGGAAAGACTTCAGTGGGCATTGGATCAGGGCCAAAGCTAGTAATTTATACAATAGCATTTAATGATTTGTTCTCTGAAATCTACCAATGTTAGTAATCTTTGGATAGTATGACGTCTTTGTAAGTTACTGTCTTTGCAAAGCAGTTTTCAACCCTGAGTTCTCAGTTGATGCTCTCCTGAAGTTAAACTTTTTATGTTAACTTTCCAATTTAGCACTGCTTTTAGCTCATTCTGTCAAGCTCAGATGTTATGATTATCACAGTATGTTACTCCAAGACAAATTATACAACTCTGCCTGTCTTTTTCGCTTGATCACAGAACTATTTGTAAAGGTGAAATACCCAGAAACCAAAAAGTCATTAGCATTTCAAACTACATACACCACATGGAGTACCCAGAGGAATAAATGAGTTAAGGAGGAGCATGGGTGGGCTGAAAGAAATGTTTTAGTCCTGTTATTCCATCTGGTGAAGACTGCTTACAAACCCTTACCGACTTTTTAAAAAATGTCTCTTTTCCTTATCATATTTGGCAGCAGGATGTCTATATTGTCCTTCAAGGTTAATAGAGCTTGTTATTATGACTAACCACATTCATACTATACTTTATCAGCAGGAACAGTAGTACCTCTAGGACTACTGATAATGACGTCTCTAACTAGTCTTTCCACTATCCTTCTTCATCAGACACCACTGCTTGACATCCGTTTATTCCCCAAGGCTAATCTGCCCTCACTACTTAGCCTCTTGAGAGTACTGAAAATCTGTATTTAGTAATAGAACAAAAGCTCTCTCCCTATGCATGGCATCAAAAGGGAGACTGTTTTGACTTCCATCAGATTAGGTTATTGCAGCTTGACACATCTCCCCAGAACTGCTTTACATGTCTGCAGCAGTTGCTTCTCAGAAACTATTTCACTTGGATTTAGTTGCTAATTCTCAAACTGTCTTTGCAGCAAGCAAACCCGACCAAAGTCTGATTATTTCTAATGGCACTTTGGGTGTACCTACACTGGAACTGGAGGCATAATTTCCAGATGGAACAGATATCACTGCAGCAGTTCTCAATGAGCTAGTGCAGTAAAAATAAAAGTCTGGTAGCATGACTGGTGGGAAGAGCTAGCCATCCAAGTACATACCTAGCAATTCAGATAGGATTGTACTCAGGGCAGCTAGTCCAGCCCACTGCCCATGTCATGCCGCTACACTTCTATTTTCAGTGCGCTACTCCATCACTAGCAGGTATGCTAGTATGCAGGTCTACACAGGAGCAGGAAGGTATGTCTACCTGGAGCTGGAAATTACACCTTCCTGCTCTGGTGTAGATATACCCTTTCTTTTAAATCTTCCAAACAGTTTTGTCTCATTCTGAAGTGTGGTGGTTGTTCAAATATGTTATGAATTACCAAGCCCAGCAACTACCTTTATAAACAAAAATAATCATTCAAACCCTGCAGTATTACTATGGTAAGATAAAAGAAAAGGAGTGCTTGTGGCACCTTAGAGACTAACAAATTTATTAGAGCATAAGCTTTCGTGAGCTACAGCTCACTTCATCGGATGCATTTGGTGGAAAAAACAGAGGAGAGATTTATATACACACACACAGAGAACATGAAACAATGGGTTTATCATACACCCTGTAAGGAGAGTGATCACTTAAGATAAGCCATCACCAGCAGCAGGGGGGGGGGGAAAGGAGGAAAACCTTTCATGGTGACAAGCAAGGTAGGCTAATTCCAGCAGTTAACAAGAATATCAGAGGAACAGTGGGGGGTGGGGTGGGAGGGAGAAATACCATGGGGAAATAGTTTTACTTTGTGTAATGACTCATCCATTCCCAGTCTCTATTCAAGCCTAAGTTAATTGTATCCAGTTTGCAAATTAATTCCAATTCAGCAGTCTCTCGTTGGAGTCTGTTTTTGAAGCTTTTTTGTTGAAGGATAGCCACTCTTAGGTCTGTGATCGAGTGACCAGAGAGACTGAAGTGTTCTCCAACTGGTTTTTGAATGTTATAATTCTTGACGTCTGATTTGTGTCCATTCATTCTTTATGTAGAGACTGTCCAGTTTGGCCAATGTACATGGCAGAGGGGCATTGCTGGCACATGATGGCATATATCACATTGGTAGATGCGCAGGTGAACGAGCCTCTGATAGTGTGGCTGATGTGATTAGGCCCTATGATGGTATCCCCTGAATAGATATGTGGACAGAGTTGGCAACGGGCTTTGTTGCAAGGATAGGTTCCTGGGTTAGTGGTTCTGTTGTGTGGTGTGTGGTTGCTGGTGAGTATTTGCTTCAGATTGGGGGGCTGTCTGTAAGCAAGGACTGGTCTGTCTCCCAAGATCTGTGAGAGTGATGGCTCGTCCTTCAGGATAGGTTGTAGATCCTTGATGATGCGTTGGAGAGGTTTTAGTTGGGGGCTGAAGGTGATGGCTAGTGGCGTTCTGTTGTTTTCTTTGTTGGGCCTGTCCTGTAGTAGGTGACTTCTGGGTACTCTTCTGGCTCTGTCAATCTGTTTCTTCACTTCAGCAGGTGGGTATTGTAGTTGTAGGAATGCATGATAGAGATCTTGTAGGTGTTTGTCTCTGTCTGAGGGGTTGGAGCAAATGCGGTTATATCGTAGCGCTTGGCTGTAGACAATAGATCGAGTGATATGATCTGGATGAAAGCTAGAGGCATGTAGATAGGAATAGCGGTCAGTAGGTTTCCGATACAGGGTGGTGTTTATGTGACCATCGCTTATTAGCACCGTAGTGTCCAGGAAGTGGATCTCTTGTGTGGACTGGTCCAGGCTGAGGTTGATGGTGGGATGGAAATTGTTGAAATCATGGTGGAATTCCTCAAGAGCTTCTTTTCCATGGGTCCAGATGATGAAGATGTCATCCATGTAGCGCAAGTAGAGCAGGGGCATTAGGGGACGAGAGCTGAGGAAGCGTTGTTCTAAGTCAGCCATAAAAATGTTGGCATACTGTGGGGCCATGCGGGTACCCATCGCAGTGCCGCTGATTTGAAGGTATACATTGTCACCAAATGTGAAATAGTTATGGGTCAGGACAAAGTCACAAAGTTCAGCCACCAGGTTAGCCGTGACAGTATCGGGGATACTGTTCCTGACGGCTTGTAGTCCATCTTTGTGTGGAATGTTGGTGTAGAGGGCTTCTACATCCATAGTGGCTAGGATGGTGTTTTTAGGAAGATCACCAATGGACTGTAGTTTCCTCAGGAAATCGGTGGTGTCTCGAAGATAGCTGGTAGTGCTGGTAACGAAGGGCCTGAGGAGGGAGTCTACATAGCCAGACAATCCTGCTGTCAGGGTGCCAATGCCTGAGATGATGGGGCGTCCAGGATTTCCAGGTTTATGGATCTTGGGTAGCAGATAGAATACCCCAGGTCGGGGCTCCAGGGGTGTGTCTGTGCGGATTTGTTCTTGTGCTTTTTCAGGGAGTTTCTTGAGCAAATGCTGTAGTTTCTTTTGGTAACTCTCAGTGGGATCAGAGGGTAATGGCTTGTAGAAAGTGGTGTTGGAGAGCTGCCTAGTAGCCTCTTGTTCATACTCCGACCTATTCATGATGACGACAGCACCTCCTTTGTCAGCCTTTTTGATTATGATGTCAGAGTTGTTTCTGAGGCTGTGGATGGCACTGTGTTCTGCATGGCATTCCTACAACTACAATACCCACCTGCTGAAGTGAAGAAACAGATTGACAGAGCCAGAAGAGTACCCAGAAGTCACCTACTACAGGACAGGCCCAACAAAGAAAACAACAGAACGCCACTAGCCATCACCTTCAGCCCCCAACTAAAACCTCTCTAACGCATCATCAAGGATCTACAACCTATCCTGAAGGACGAGCCATCACTCTCACAGATCTTGGGAGACAGACCAGTCCTTGCTTACACACAGCCCCCCAATCTGAAGCAAATACTCACCAGCAACCACACACCACACAACAGAACCACTAACCCAGGAACCTATCCTTGCAACAAAGCCCGTTGCCAACTCTGTCCACATATCTATTCAGGGGATACCATCATAGGGCCTAATCACATCAGCCACACTATCAGAGGCTCGTTCACCTGCGCATCTACCAATGTGATATATGTCATCATGTGCCAGCAATGCCCCTCTGCCATGTACATTGGCCAAACTGGACAGTCTCTACATAAAAGAATGAATGGACACAAATCAGACGTCAAGAATTATAACATTCAAAAACCAGTTGGAGAACACTTCAATCTCTCTGGTCACTTGATCACAGACCTAAGAGTGGCTATCCTTCAACAAAAAAGCTTCAAAAACAGACTCCAACGAGAGACTGCTGAATTGGAATTAATTTGCAAACTGGATACAATTAACTTAGGCTTGAATAGAGACTGGGAATGGATGAGTCATTACACAAAGTAAAGCTATTTCCCCATGGTATTTCTCCCTCCCACCCCACCCCCCACTGTTCCTCTGATATTTTTGTTAACTGCTGGAATTAGCCTACCTTGCTTGTCACCATTAAAGGTTTTCCTCCATTCTCACCCCCCCCCCCCCGCTGCTGGTGATGGCTTATCTTAAGTGATCACTCTCCTTACAGGGTGTATGATAAACCCATTGTTTCATGTTCTCTGTGTGTGTGTATATAAATCTCTCCTCTGTTTTTTCCACCAAATGCATCCGATGAAGTGAGCTGTAGCTCACGAAAGCTTATGCTCTAATAAATTTGTTAGTCTCTAAGGTGCCACAAGTCCTCCTTTTCTTTTTCACTTTTTAAAAGCATATGTTTCCCCGGCTGTCTGCTATCTAAGCTGTCAGTTTCCTACTCTCATAATGTTGCTTAATTTAGCCATTGTTAGAAACATTTGTGACATACGCTGACAGTGGAAGCGTTGTTTAAACTTTTTTCCATTGAACATTTTTTTAAAAAATATCAATTATTAGTCCATTGTGGCAAATTTTAAGACCTTTTTTATCTGGCAAGAGACAAGATCAAAATATTACCTGCTTTAACACACATGCCCATGAGGCTCAAGTCTCAGCAGCGCAGGGAGATATAATGTTTGGAAAGGAGAAACGATAGCTGACAAAATAAAGTAGTTTGGCAGCTTGACCAGCAGGCAGCCTAAAATCCCCATTGCCCATTAAATTTTAATACAACCGAAGCAATCATATGCCGTTATCTATAACAAAATCCTTGATTAGTTTAAGCTTTATCTTACTCTGAAATACAATCTCCTCTTTGATTCCTTGTAAACTTAAGTCTCAGCCTCCAGCCTTTTTAATAGAGATGTTTTTCACAAAAGTCAATTTGGCTTATTATCTGTGGTATCTGAATTCTGAATTTTAGAGATGGAAGATTTATTAGGTCATCCAGTCCTACCCCCCTGCCTCCCACTCAAAACCTGCTAGAGAAGGGTTGTTATAGAACATCCCCTAGTGTTTGGTCCAGGTACAATGTGAATATATTCAGTGACATAAATTCCAAACACTTCTGTAACTGACATCAATGTGTTAACCAATTGCCCCTAATCCGACCTAAATGGTCCATGATCAGTTTGATCCTATTAACTCTACTATGCTTTCTGAACCACTCTTAGGAGTTTTCCTCTTCTTATTGCTGAAGACTTTGAAATATTCATAAACTGCTGTACTGGTATGTGTTACCCCAGTTGTATTTATAAAGAAGAAGGACTGGAACCAAAACTTGAGGGTGTTTAGACCTCACGATTTGGGGACATTTTGAAATCAGATCCCAGATTAGAGCTGAATTTTGCAAATGGCCCCTCTCTTTAAAACAGAATCAAACAAAAGCCCAGAGAGAAATACACCTGAACTTTGGGGTATTTAAAATCTGTATCTGCATTTTGCAAGTTGGATAAAGTATATATGATTTACACATATTGAGGTCTAAATGTTCTCCTCAGCTTCTTTTAGTGGAAGGGAGCAGACTATATTGAATCTTTTCCTCTTTTGATGACTCCCCCGACGCCCTGCATTTCTGGGTTGTGGCCAAGGTCCTAAGTGGAAGGGCCAAAGTATTGTGTGAAAGGTTTTTGTAGTATTTGTGGGTAAAGCAGAATTAAGAACTACAGGAGACTGCACAAGAGACCCTATACTCAGAAGATTTCCAGTCAATTTTTGCAGATCCATGAGGTTAGGATATTTCACATAAGTTCTAAGAAACATCTACATGTTTGGATGCATATCCCAACCTCCAAATCCTTTGATGTTCACCTCATCATGTGTCAAAATTATTATAGAGCTCATTACCATTTCTTCTACGTATTCCAGTAGTTGCTGTTAGATGAATCTGCTGCCAAATACTTTCAATGCCATTTGTAGGGGATTGTCATCCACAGCCTCAGAAACAACTCTGACATCATAATCAAAAAGGCTGACAAAGAAGGTGCTGTCGTCATCATGAATAGGTCGGAATATGAACAAGAGGCTGCTATGCAGCTCTCCAACACTACTTTCTACAAGCCATTACCCTCTGATCCCACTGAGGGTTACCAAAAGAAACTACACCATTTGCTCAAGAAACTCCCTGAAAAAACACAAGAACAAATCTGCATAGACACATTCCTGGAACCTTGACCTGGTGTATTCTATCTGCTACCCAAGATCCATAAACCTAGAAATCCTGGACACCCCATCATCTCAGGCATTGGCACCCTGACAGCAGGATTGTATGGCTATGTAGACTCCCTCCTCAGGCCCTACGCTACCAGCACATCCAGATATCTTCAAGACACCACCGACTTCCTGAGGAAACTACAATCCATCAGTGATCTTGATCCATCTACAATCCATCCTGGCCACTATGGATGTAGAAGCCCTCTACACCAACATTCCACACAAAGATGGACTACAAGCCGTCAGGAACAGTATCCCCGATAATGTCACAACAAACCTGATGGCTGAACTTTGCGACTTTGTCTTCACCCTTAACTATTTCACATTTGGGGACAATGTATACCTTCAAATCAGCGGCACTGCTTTGGGTACCCGCATGGCCGCACAATATGCCAACATTTTTATGGCTGACTTAGAACAACGCTTCCTCAGCTCTCGTCCCCTAATGCCCCTACTCTACTTGCGCTACATGGATGACATCTTCATCATCTGGACCCATGGAAAAGAAGCCCTTGAGGAATTCCACCATGATTTCAACAATTTCTATCCCACCATCAACCTCAGTCTGGACCAGTCCACACAAGAGATCCACTTCCTGGACACTACGGTGCTAATAAGCGATGGTCACATAAACACCACCCTATACCGGAAACCTACTGACCGCTATTCCTACCTACATGCCTCCAGCCTTCATCCAGACCACACCACACGATCCATTGTCTACAGCCAAGCTCTACGATACAATTGCATTTGCTCCAACTTCTCAGAAAGAGACAAACACCTACAAGATCTTTATCAAGCATTCTTACAACTACAATACCCACCTGCTGAAGTGAAGAAACAGATTGACAGAGCCAGAAGAGTACCCAGAAGTCACCTACTACAAGACAGACCCAACAAAGAAAATAACAGAACACTACTAGCCATCACCTTCAGCCCCCAACTAAAACCTCTCCAACGCATCATCAAGGATCTACAACCTATCCTGAAGGACGACCCATCACTCTCACAGATCTTGGGAGACAGGCCAGTCCTTGCTTACAGACAGCCCCCCAATCTGAAGAAATACTCACCAGCAACCACACACCACAAAACAGAACCACTAACCTAGGAACCTATCCTTGCAACAAAGCCCATTGCCAACTCTGTCCACATATCTATTCAGGGGACACCATCATAGGGCCTAATCACATCAGCCACACTATCAGAGGCTCATTCACCTGCACATCTATCAATGTGATATATGCCATCATGTGCCAGCAATGCTCCTCTGCCCTCTACATTGGTCAAACTGGACAGTCTCTACGTAAAAGAATAAATGGACACAAATCAGACGTCAAGAATTATAACATTCAAAAACCAGTCGGAGAACACTTCAATCTCTTTGGTCACTCGATTACAGACCTAAAAGTTGCAATTCTTCAACAAAAAAAACTTCAGAAACAGACTCCAAGGATAGACGGCTGAACTGGAATTAATTTGCAAACTGGATACAATTAATTTAGGCTTGAATAGAGATTGGGAGAGGATGGGTCATTACACAAAGTAAAACTATTTCCCCATGTTTATTCCCCCTCCCACCCCTCACTGTTCCTCAGACGTTCCTGTCAACTGCTGGAAATGACCCACTTTGATTATTACAGCAAAAGGTTTTTTCCCCCCGCTCTCCTGCTGGCAATAGCTCATCTTAAGTGATCACTCTCATTACAGTGTGTATGGTAACACCCATTGTTTCATGTTCTCTATGTATATAAATCTCCCCACTGTATTTTCCACTGCATGTATCCGATGAAGTGAGCTATAGCTCACGAAAGCTTATGCTCAAATAAATTTGTTAGTCTCTAAGATGCCACAAGTCCTCCTTTTCTTTTTGCAAGCAGTTTGGCTCTGTAGATCTAAATGGTAAAAAAAGACCAAGAAACCAAAGCTGCTGCAAAAAAGCAACGGCCCTCTAACATGTGTGCTGCCTTAATCATACAATCAGAGAGACACGGTATCGTCTCATACCTCAAACTGGCAGGCTACACTCCCTCAGGACTAGTGTTAGCAAATAGCTAGCCAGATCTGTTCCCAATGCTGAAGAGTGCATTAGGAGGAGCAGCACAGGGAGCCAGCAAACAGAGCTGGAAACAGGAGAGTTTGAGTGGGGATCTGTCTAGAGGAAATAGGGGCCAGTGAATGAGTTCTTGGGTGTGTTTGCTTGCTGGTTTGTTTGATTTTCAGTTTGCAGGGGCTGGTAGGGGGCAGCGTGCTGTCAGAGAAGCAGAGCATTAGATCACAGCGTGACCCTGTTTAGGGTGCCTTTAAAGGCAGCCAAGCCGCCAGCCAGCAGCACAGGAGCCAGCGAACAGGGCTGGAAACAGGAGAGTTGATGTGGGAGTTTGTAAGGGGAGTTTTGGGGAGCGAATGTGTGGTGTTCTGTTTTTGTTGTCAGTGTGTGTGTGCTTCTTAATAGTTGCTTAGGAGAGAAGGCTATGGCAGCTACAGAGGTGGCGGGGGTAGTGACCCAGGGGATGGAAAAGACAATGAAGATGACTGGATGTGGAAGCTGTGGCATGTATGTTATCCTGGACTAGGGTACCTGAAAAGTGCTTCATTTGTACAAAGTGCCACCTGCTAGAGCTGATGGAAAAGAAGATCCGAGGTTTGGAGATGCAGCTAGAAATCATGGTTGAGTTTGGAAGGGAATTTGAACAGATGATAGAGGGAATGTGAGAGGAAGTTGAAGGGAAAACTCAAGACTCACAGATGCAGGCTGGATTGGAAGGTAGACTCTGGATGAGGAAAGTGGCCAGGGGAAGTACATGGCTATGAGAACCCAGCACTGGAAAAGACCAGCTAGTGAAAGAGAAATAGAGTTCAGTGACAGGGCTGCTGACTTGGAAAATGAGGAAAGGGCACTGCAGGCAGTAACAGAAGGTGAGAAGGCAAGGAAGAAGAGAAGATCCTCTAATCCTACAAGAATAGGGGAAGAATCAATGGAGATAGCCAGACTGCAGAGCCCCAGCAGGACAGAGGATGACTTGCAGAAGATTGCAAGTGAGAACAAAAGACAAGAGAACTTCCAGGCATAAAGAACAGAAGGAGGAAGGCTGGAGAATTGCACCAACACCAGGAGGCAGGTCTATGTTATTCGGGAATCCCTACTAAGAAGAAAGACAGGCCTGTCAGCAGAAATGATTTGAAGGACAGAAGGATGTGCTGTCTGATGGGAGTTAAGATATAGGATGTGGACCTGAGGCAGAAGAGAATCCAAATGGGAGCTGGAAAGAATCCACTGATTGTTCTTCACATGGGGACAAATGATACAGCTAGATTTTCACTGGAAAGTATCAAGGGAGACTATGCCAGGCTGGGGAAGACATTTAAAAAAGTGGAGATGCAGGTGATATTCAGTGGGATTCTACCTGTCCTTAGTGGAAGAGAGAGAAGGTGAGACAAGATTATGATGATCAACAGGTGGATCAAGCAGTGGTGTTATAAGAAGGGCTTTGGTATGTTCAACCACTGGGAGGCATTCACAAACTGTTCTCATGGGATGGACTCTACCTGAATTGAGGGAAATAGACTTCTGGGATGGAGGTTATTACAACTGATTAAAAGAGCTTTAAACTAGGAATTTAGCAGAGACAGGAGTGCTCATATAATCTCCATGCCTGATTTTCCTCTCACTCAATGTTAGCATCAAGTATGAGAGGATACAGCAATGGAGAAAGGAACAACAGAGGATGGGAGAATGGACATCAAGAGAAAGATGGTGCCAATACCAATGACACTAACACTCAGGTAGGCAATGCTGGCAGTAGAATGACTATACCTAACTGAGTGAGGAATCTGGGAGAAGCAGAACAGAAAGAATTAAGATGTATGGTTTCAGAGTAGCAGCCGTGTTAGTCTGTATTCGCAAAAAGAAAAGGAGTACTTGTGGCACCTTAGAGACTAACAAATTTATTTGAGCATAAGCTTTCGTGAGCTACAGCTAAGATGTATGTGCACCAATGCAAGGAGCCTGAGTAGCAAAATGGAGGAACTAGAACTACTGGTGCAAGAATTGAAACCAGATATTATAGAGATAACAGAAATGTGGTGGAATAGTAGTCATGAGTGTAGCAGAAGTATTGAAGGGTATGTGCTCAGCTAAGACAGAAATAAAGGGAAAGGTGGTGGAGTGGCACTGTATATTAATGATAAGTTAGACTGTAAAAGATTAGAAGTGATGGAATGGATAAAATGGAATTTGTGTCAAAATCACTTTGGAGAAGAAAGCTAACAGAGGCTCCACTGGGACAGTGCTCGGGGTCTACTAAGACCCTCAGGATCTAATTTGGATATGGATAGAGACCTGTAATATTTTTAATGAAATAAATACTATTGGGAATTGTGTGATTACTGAAGACTTTAATTTTCTAGATACAGACTGGAGGACAAGTGCTACTATTAATGATAGAGACAAGCTATTCCTGGATGTGATAGCTGAGACATGTCTTCACCAACAGTCACCAAACCAACAAGCAAGAGGTGCTGCCGTTTTAGTTTTGGTATTGGTGAGTAGTGAGGACAACACTGAAGAAATGGTTATAGGGGACAATCTTGGTTCAAGTGATCATGAGCTATTTCAGTATAAACTAAATGAAAGGATAAATAAAAATAGATCTGCAACTAGGGTCCTTGAGTTCAAAAGGGCAAATTTTGGAAAATTAAGGGAGTTAGGGAAGTGGACTGGATTGAAGAACTCAAGGATCTGAATGTTGAGGAGGCTTGGAATTACTTTACTTTAAGTCAAAGTTGCAGAAGATATCTGAAGCCTGCATCTCAATCAAAGGAAAAAAAATTCATAGGGAAAGGTTGCAGATCAAACTGGTTGAGCAAGCATCTCAAACAGACTATTAAGAGAAAGCAGAAAGCCTACTAGGAATGGAAGATGGGAAGGATCAGCAGGGAAAGCTACCTCTTGGAGGTCAGAAAGTATAGGGATAAAGTGAGAACTGCCAAAAGCCAGCCAGAGTGGGACCTTGCAAAGGAAATTAAAACCAATAGTAAAAGGTTCTATAGCCATATAAATAAAAAGAAAACAAGGAAAGAAGAAGTGAGGCCACTAAGCACTGAGGATGCGGTGGAGATTAAAGATAATCTAGGCCTGGCCCAACACCTAAACACAAATTTTTCTTCAGGTTTTAATAAGGGTAATGAGAAGATAAGGTAGCGTTGCAGGGTAGTTAATGAAAACAAGGATATGGAAGTAGAAATTACCACATCTGAGGTGGAAGTCAATCTCAAACAGCTTAATGGGACCAAACTGGGGGTGGGAAGGGTGGATAATCTCCATCCAAGAATGTTAAAGGAACTGGCATATGAAATTGCAAGACCAATGACAAAGATTATTAATGAATCTTTAAACACAGCGGTTGTACCTTATGACTGGAGAATTGCTAATACAGCACCTCTTTTAAGAGAAAAAAGGTGATCTGGGAAACTACAGGCCCATTAGTTTGACTTCAGTTGTATGCTAGGTCTTGTAATAAATTTTGAAAGAGAGAGTAATTAAGGAGATAAAGGTAAATGGTAATTGGGATAAAATACAACTTGATTTTACAAAAGGTAGATCATGCCAGAGCTACCTGATCTTTGGAAAGATAACTGATTTTTTTTAGACAAAGCAAATGCAGTAGATCCAATATACCTGTATTTCAGTAAGGCAGTTGATACAGTTCCACATGGGAAATGCTTAGTTAAATTAGAGACAATGGGGATTAATATGAGAACTAAAAGGTGCATATGGAACTGGTTTTCATTATGACAGGCTGGATGGGGACAGAGTAGACAAATACCTACAAGATCTTTATCAAGCATTCTTAAAACTACAATACCCACCTGGGGAAGTGAGGAAACAGATTGGCAGAGTGAGACGGATACCCAGAAGTCACCTACTACAGGACAGAACACCACTGGCCATCACATACAGCCCCCAGCTAAAACCTCTCCAGCACATCATCAACGATCTACAACCTATCTTGGAAAATGATCCCGCACTCTCATAGATCTTGGGAGGCAGGCCAGTCCTCGCTTAATGACAGAACCTCAACCTGAAGCAAATACTCACCAGTAACTACACACCACACCACAGAAACACTAACCGAGGAACCAATCCCTGTAACAAACCCCGTTGCCTACTCTGTCCCATATCTACTTTAACAACACCATCAGAGGACCCAACCACATCCGCCATGCCATCACAGGCTCACTCACCTGCACATCTACTAATATGATATATGCCATCATGTGCCAGCAATGCCCCTCTGCCATGTACATTGGCCAAACCAGACAGTTTCTGCGTAAAAGAATAAATGGATACAAATCAGACATCAGGAATGGTAACATACAAAAGCCAGTAGGAGAACACTTCAATCTCCCTGGACATTCAATAACAAATTTAAAAGTAGCCATCCTTCAACAAAACAAACTTCAAAAACAGACTTCAAAGAGAAACTGAAGAGCTACAATTCATTTGCAAACTTAACACCATTAATTTGGTCTTGAATAGGGACTGGGTGTGGCTGGCTCACTACAAAAGCAATTTTCCCTCTCTTGGTGTTGACACCTCCTCATCAATTATTGGGAATGGACCACATCCACCCTGACTGAATTGGCCTTATCATCACTGGTTCTCCACTTGTAAGGTAACTCCATTCTCTTCATGTGCCAATATATTTATGCCTGTATCTATAATTTTCACTCCATGCATCTGAAGAAGTGTTTTTTACCCACGAAAGCTTATGCCCAAATAAATCTGTTAGTCCTGAAGGTGCCACCGGACTCCTTGTTTATTTTAGAGTAAATGGTGGATTCTCTGTAACTTGAAGTCTTTCAATAATAATTTGAGGATTTCAGTAACTTAGCCAGAGGTTAGGGGTCAATTACAGGAGTCGGTGGGTGAGTGGGTGAGGTTCAGTGACATACAATGTGCAGGAGGCCAGACTAGATGATCACAATGGTCCCTTCAAGTTTATGTTGAGAAAACACTGCCCTGCTGTGACTTTCAATTCTCATATTAATCCCCATATTCTCCATATTAACCTAATAATTTTCCATGTGGAATTGTATCATCAGCCTTACTGAAATCCAGGTAGATTACATCTACTGCATTTTCTTCATCTAAAAAAAATCAGTTGTTGCGGGGGGAGGAAGGATGAAGAGCCCTCTTGTGTGCTCTTCCCAAATAAGGCAGGATTTTGCTGTATGACTGTAGCATTAGAAGGAAAGGACCGAATCCTGCAGTCCTTATTCAGTTTTCTTAGGGAAAAAAAATCTATAGAAAGCCAAGGAGACTTCTCCCAGATTAAAGATGTAGACTGTAGGACTTGGCCTGAGATTAAACATCTTTATTTGACAGATGAGAAAAATGGAGGCAGAAATGCTAGCTGTGTTGATAATTCTAGATATTTTATTGTAAGTCATGCAATATTTAGTTTCAGAGTAGCAGCCGTGTTAGTCTGTATTCGCAAAAAGAAAAGGAGTACTTGTGGCACCTTAGAGACTAACACATTTATTTGAGCATAAGCTTTCGTGAGCTACAGCTCATTTCATCGGATGCATTTGGTGGAAAATACAGTGGGGAGATTTATATACACACATAGAGAACATGAAACAATGGGTTTTATCATACACACTGTAAGGAGAGTGATCACTTAAGATGAGCCATCACCAGCAGCGGGGGGGGGGGGAAGGAGGAAAACCTTTCATGGTGACAAGCAAGGTAGGCTATTTCCAGCAGTTAACAAGAACATCTGAGGAACAGTGGGGGTGGGGTGGGGGGGGGGAGAAATAACATGGGAAATAGTTTTACTTTGTGTAATGACTCATCCATTCCCAATCTCTATTCAAGCCTAAATTAATTGTATCCAGTTTGCAAATTAATTCCAATTCAGCAGTCTCTCGTTGGAGTCTGTTTTTGAAGTTTTTTTGTTGAAGGATAGCCACCCTCAGGTCTGTAATCGAGTGACCGGAGAGACTGAAGTGACTGGTTTTTGAATGTTATAATTCTTGACGTCTGATTTGTGTCCATTTATTCTTTTACGTACAGACTGTCCAGTTTGACCAATGTACATGGCAGAGGGGCATTGCTGGCACATGATGGCATATATCACATTGGTAGATGCGCAGGTGAACGAGCCTCTGATAGTGTGGCTGATGTGATTAGGCCCTATGATAGTGTCCCCTGAATAGATATGTGGACAGAGTTGGCAACGGGCTTTGTTGCAAGGATAGGTTCCTGGGTTAGTGGTTCTGTTGTGTGGTGTGTGGTTGCTGGTGAGTATTTGCTTCAGGTTGGGGAGCTGTCTGTAAGCAAGGACAGGCCTGTCTCCCAAGATCTGTGAGAGTGATGGGTCGTCCTTCAGGATAGGTTGTAGATCCTTGATGATGCGTTGGAGAGGTTTTAGTTGGGGGCTGAAGGTGATGGCTAGTGACGTTCTGTTATTTTCTTTGTTGGGCCTGTCCTGTAGTAGGTGACTTCTGGGTACTCTTCTGACTGTCAATCTGTTTCTTCACTTCAGCAGGTGGGTATTGTAGTTGTAAGAATGCTTGATAGAGATCTTGTAGGTGTTTGTCTCTGTATGAGGCATTGGAGCAAATGCAGTTGTGTCGAAGAGCTTGGCTGTAGAAAATGGATCGTGTGGTATTATCTGGATGAAAGCTGGAGGCACGTAAGTAGGAATAGCGGTCAGTAGGTTTCCGATATAGGGTGGTGTTTATGTGACCATCGTGTATTAGCACCATAATGTCCAGGAAGTGGATCTCTTGTGTGGACTGGTCCAGGCTGAGGTTGATGGTGGGATGGAAATTGTTGAAATCATGGTGGAATTCCTCAAGGGCTTCTTTTCCATGGGTCCAGATGATGAAGATGTCATCAATGTAACGCATAGTAGAGTAGGGGCATTAGGAAACGAGAGCTGAGGAAGCGTTGTTCTAAGTCAGCCATAAAAATATTGGCATACTGTGGGGCCTTTTTTTTTAGAGTACATTTCTAGCCCTCATGGTTGTGAAGAAAAAATGAAAATGTGTGTAAACTAAATGTTCAGAAACCAGTAGGAAAATAGAAAGAACCCAATATTATTATAACTTTTGGCTCAAAAATCACATGATATTTTCAACTCTCATGATTTTTGGAAACTGACTCATAATTTTTAAATGTTTGGGTAGGCAATATTGGGTTACTTATTTGTAGTGTTCCACAACTCAAATTGAAGTCAATGGGAAGTACAAGTAAAAAGCGCCTATGGAAATTGTTTCCTAAGTGACTCACCAAAGACCACAGGGAAAGTCGATTATAAGTGAAACATGGTCTTTGTTAAAATAAGACACTTGCATTTTTCACTTGTGCTGTTGATCAAATCCTTCCCCCCCAACCTAGAGTAAAAAGTGACAGTGAGCAACTCAATCTTTTTTCTGACAACAGAGTAATGTGTTTAATTCTTAAAGGTAGACCAATAATTTTCAAGGGACAGAAAGCCAAAGAATTTCATCTCATAAAATGACACTGTAGTACATTTTTAAAAAATCACACCTCCAATATCAGGAAGAATATCAGAATGTCTCCCTTCATCCATTTTCTTATAATGTTCTTCATTAGAATCTTAATATATATCTTAAATTTCTATCAGCCTGATGCAAAATAATAAAAAAACTTCAGACCCACTTCAGTCTATCTGATGATCTGTGTCTTTCCCAACAGAGAGAAGGACATCAGTATGCAGCAAGGAAGGAACAAATCAATAGACTTCTGTTGGCGGAGAGAATTGGATTATCTGATGTAGCGGTCTGGAAGCATATTAATATTTTATCAGGAAGTAAATAATTTCAAAAGTCAGATAAGTTACTATGGAGCTTATTAGACTAATGTACTCAGCTTACTCACTGGAGTAGCCCAACTGAAGTCAATGGGTTGTGGGTGAGTAAGACAGTAAGGACGGACTTGGCTTGCTATAGTTGAGACATCAGTTCTGACACACACTATTCAGTTAGTTGTTACCTTTTACTGACTTCTTTTAAAATTGCCTGAGCAAGAGCTAGCCTACACCATGAAAAATTAAGAGCATAAATTTCAGAGATTGGGGTGTCTAATTTATGGATGCAACTACCACAACTAAGGGTGCAATCTATGCCTGCAGCATCTGGTGTCCAAAATAAGTAATGGGGCTGGAGCTGGTGATTAGAGACCACCCCAAAAAACATATTTCCAACCACATGCACACATACTCATTTGTGTTTTCCCAATAAAATCGACCAGCCAACTTAACAATTGAGGGGGTCTTACAGCAGATATAGTCTGCCTCCAACGGCCATTCTGTGACTCCTCCCCACTGCTCCCTTACGCCTTCCCAACTCCCCTTCACCCAGCTTTCTATCCCCACACACTTACCAGTCACAAACTCCTTCTTGCATTCACACACCTATGCTAGGTTGCCAACAGACCCATTTATAAGGGACATCCCTTATTTAAATAAAATATTGCCTGTCCCATTCTAAATCAGCACAGGACGCCTTTTATCCCATGTTTCAACTAGAGTAGTGCCACTGGTTGGCAACTTGACCTGGTGTGCAGGGACGCAGTGCCACTCACATTTGGCTCAACCACCCCTCCATCATGCCTGAGTTGCCCCGGACTTCTGGATTTCTCCCGTATTTATGAATTACGGTGTTGGCAACACTAATACACACACAGCAGGTCACAGGCCTCGCCAGCTCTCCAGTGATGGACTCCTTCCTACCTGCTGCTTCCTTGAAATCACAGGCCATCTAATTCCTAGCTTCCTTATTTCTGGTTTTTCCAAGTTGGGTCCCTTGTGCTGTTCCTGGGGGAGCGGGATGGAGTTCTGCACTGGGGCTGTGCCTATGCTCAGACTCCAGAGCTGCCCTGAATCTCCCCGTGGCAGGCTTAAAAGCTAGACTGAGAGCTTGGACCTCAGCATTGCTCTATGCTTCCAATGCATAGAGGAACACTCTCCACAGTGCCACTGTCTCCTGACAGTATTCCATGGTGCTGCACTGAAAGGGGCTGGAATCGGGTGTCTAAACTTTTCAGTCTATGGGGGTGAACACTTTATTTCAAAGAGGTCAAGGGACCTCAAAGAATAAGCTGTGGCAGGCTCTCTATGGACTCTGTGGCACTTGCGGAGTCCAGCTGGTGCAAAGCAGAGCAGCCCCGAGACTGCTTTAACCTGTGCTGCTGAAGAGAATCAGCAAGTCATAGCTGGTTCTCAGCATCTCCTCCTTTCCCTCCCTCTCCTGAGTGACCAGGCTGGGGAACAGAGCCATTGTTTGCCAGGAGCTATCCTAGACTCGGACAGAGCCAGCTGAGCACCTATCCTGCTCTCACTGGGGAATCCATAGGCCAAGAAGGAAGCAGGTAATGGGAGCAGTTAGAACTACTTGTTCTTCCCAGCCAGTGCCCAGGGAAAGGTCAGCAGCTGCTTCAAGCATTCCTGGCTTACACGAGGAGCCACTTTTGTGACCCCAAGTAAAACCGGGAGAGGCAGTTGAGAAAGCAGTTTTGGGTAAGTCTCATGGGATGTGTTTACACTTCCAGCTCTAAGGTTAGTTCCAGCTGGAGAAAATATACCTGCATTAGCTGTGATCAAGCTAGTGCACTAAAAACAGCAATGTAGCCACAGCTGCATGGACAAAGGGATGGGCTAGCTGCTCCAAGTACAATCCCATCTGAAACCTGAGGTACATATTTGGGGTGGTTAATCTGTGCCACTGTGTGTGGAAATTATACTTCCAGCTCCAGAGCAGACTCGATTTGACTCAGTTTTCTATCTGTAAAACAGTTACAACAGCACTGCTGTAACTCATGGGGTGCTGTGAGGCTAAATACATTAAAGATCATGAGGAACTCGGACACTGTATTAATGCCAATATTATAAGTAGGGCCACTCACATAACTTGCATGATATTAATGTACTACTCTGAATCTGTGATGTGGTTTGGGATAGTTTATTATATATATATTAAAAATGACCCTTACAAAATCAGGGCCAACTTTGATAATGTGCTGGGAAAGTGTAGTCATCCAAGTTAAAAGTTCATGTGGGGCAGAAATTCTGTTTAATTAGAATTCAAGAGCCATATTTTTCCTATTGTTCAAAAAAATGGAAACACTATTAGTATAAGAATAAGAGAGAGCCTTTATAGGTCTCTGGTCATGATTCTAGCTGGTATCAGCTGTTGTTCTAGGATATTTTTCAGTGTGCTGAGTTATTTTTTTAATTTTGTTAATGGGTTGCCCTTTCCTCAGTTTACTTTTTAATATTGTTCAAATAATTATTGAAAAAGTATGAGTTCAAGTGTATTTTCTAATTAACATTTTCTTTTGTCTGAGCTTATGTGAACTCTGTTTATCACATACTTAGTGTAGTTTAGTTTGTTTCTGTATATGAAAACCTCTAAAAGCAACCTACCCACTTCCTTCCTGTTTCAGATTGGAAAAGAGCAATTATATCTATAATTATTACTGTGGATTAAATATAAATCTGTACCTCGTAAATCTACTTTATATCTGTGGATTTTGCAATACAATTTAATTCAATTCATATTTTCTGCCATCTGTTAATAACCTTTTCCTGTTCTTATTACCCCATTGGAAGGAAAATGTTCTTAACTGTATGCAGAATGTAGGGAAGCAACAGTCTCCTCACACAGCTAGCATTCAGACATTCTCTTTCCACTGAGAACGGTGCTTCAGGAGCCATCCTGGTCTCACCAGCAGATTCAAAGCATATCATGGTTTCCCAAGACTTACATGGTCCTCAAGTTCATCAAAGTTGTGTGGAAGAACCCTAGGTCAGTAGCCTTGAATTTGCAAGAAGAATGAGTCTGATTCTGCAGCTGATCCAAGCTCAATGGAAGAAATGCAGGGTGACAAGAATTTTTTCTAAGGTCAGATTGGCTCTAGGAGACACTAAGTGATAAAGTCTACTTACTGCAAGGATCCACATTTTCCGGCATTGGTTTTTGTTAGTGCTCATGGCAGAAACACAGAGTGATGAACTAAGGACTGGATAGTTAAAAGGCGACCGATATGATTTTTAACAAATTAAATAATGAAGACCAACTACTTAAGAATACCAAATATTGAAGAGGGAGTCAGTTATTTCAAGGCACTGAAGTTTGGGCATGCAAGTTTGTGTGTGTCCCAAAATTAGACTTGGGACACCCACAGCAGATTCTTAGAGATCAGAGACCTGGATTCTTGGTGTATCATGCAGTCACTGATGACAGCACTGTAACACTTTAAAGAGCAAGGGTGAAATGTTGGTCCACTGAATTCCATGGGAGTTTCCCCTAGAGAATGGGGGCAGGATTTCATCCCTAGAATGGTCTAACTTATACTGTTTTAGGAGTCACTAATGTCAGATGGGGCGGGGGTAGGTTCCCAGAATTAGGGAAGAGGTCCCAGCCACGCATCTTTGTACAACAAACCTTCCCTTCTTGGTGGGGTCACAATTCATTCCTAAACCAAGCACCATGCTTAACACTAGACGAACACTCTTATCTAACCTGGCCAAGCCAGGAATAGATCCAGGTCAAGCTCTCTGACAGGAGTTACATAGGCTCCAATGCCCCTTATACAGAATACATCCCCCCTGTGTGGCTAGACACACACAGACTCTGCCCTACGCAAGTGCTCTGAATGGTTGTGACTCCCACTGTATCTCATGTGGTTAGAGGCCATTGCTTAGGTACACAGGACCCAAACATTTTAAATGGTCATATTAACCAACTGATCAGATATCAGAAATTGGCCTCAGGATGGAGGGGAAGGGGCAGTTGTCAGACAGTTTATTCCCTCATGCACAGATCTTGTGAAGCAGCATTTGTTATCAAACCTACAACGGTTACAGAAACTCCACTGGGCATCATGACACAATTAGGTTTGATGTTACAGCTAAGTGTGACTCCCTCCCATAGGGCTAATGCTCTGGCAACAAACTGCAAAAGGGCAAACTCTAAACTCTGAGGAGGAAGGTTAATGCTGAGCTAAAGGGTAAAACAAACCGAGCCATCTCATGACTACAGAATACGATGCTGTAGAGAAGGCACAAACTGCCTTCTGACTATGGATAGGTAAACGAACAGGAAAGAGGGCAAAGAGAAACATGCACAGATAAACAGAAAATTACAGGTATTTGTTAGGGATAAAAGTGCCTTTAGAAAACCTGGAAAACCTGACGAGGTGACACAATTTAGGGGAGCATAGGAGATGCTAGGAAATAAAAAAAGCAAAGAGATGACATGCAAAACAAGTAAAGGAAATAATATGCTAAAATGTTATGTACATCAAGAAAGACGTATGGTGTACATTCACATTCACACAACACCAAGGAGAGAAGGGTAATTATAGAAATTGGAGGCACAGCAGAAAAGTGTAACGGATTTCTTGCATCTTTATTGCAGATGGGCCTGGGGAAACTTCTGCTCCACAAGCATTTATTATGTCTGTGGCTTAGATGAGAACTGAAATCTCTAAGGAGGATGTAATGGAGGAACTTGAGCATCTCAGGTACAGTAAATCAGCAGGACCACATGACTTCCATCCAAAGATTCTGAAGCAAATGAAGTATGAAATTGCTGAGATACTGGCTAAAGTCTTGCTGCTTTTCACCTACAAAGATATGCACAGAGCTCTCTAATGACTGGCCTCCTCATTCCATTAGAAACTTCGAACTCAACCTTGTTACTTTAATATTTTGTTGAGTGTTTGTTCTGATCTCTGCAACTCTACTAACCTCCTCTTGAGTCAGAAACTCATTCTCCAGGCCCACCAAGCTACTTCACCCTCCCCTATTCACAGCTCTCTTCCTTCCTGTGTTTTCCATTTCTCTATCTCACATCCATCCTTCCCATTGCTTTGATTACTCAAAACCGTCCCTCCTTAACATTTCCTTTATCCCTTCCTCATTAGTGTCCGTCCTACAAACAAAACACACACACACAAAATTCATGTTGCATCCCTTTCTCCCACCATTGTGTGTTTAGACTGTAAGTTCTTAAGGACAAGGACTGTCTCTCTTGCTTTGGGCACAGCCTGATAAAATGCGGCCTCAATACTGGTTGATGCTTAGGGTGCTTCTGTAACATAAATACAAAATAATATTAATACAGTTACATCCCTCACAGTAGTTCTCAGTTTATCTAGTGTCTTCATGTTGTGGTATCTTTTTTTGTAGGAGTGATTTAGTTCAACCCCAGCTGAAATGTGCAAAGACTCATGGGAATAAAAAATAAATGAAAGTCTTTCATGTTCATTTTTTAAATAAATATATGAAAACAGTTAACTTCATTTGTTTGAATTTCAGCTAAAATTAGAATCAATCCAAAGAGTTGGCAAAGCTGTGTGGATTTGGAAAGAATTTTTTTTTAAAAATCAGACACTTCACTTATCCTTAATTAAAAAAACCAAGTGTCTCGCCTGCTTCCACCCTACCCCCGTCTCATAGATATCAGGGCTCAAATTCAGAGTCGGTAAGTAGCCTAACAGGAAACCAGTGAAGTGACAGCAGGGTGGGAGTGATAAAACTTGTGAGCCAAAATGTTCTTGACACCATCACAGCCCCTGCAGTGTTTGTTAAATAACATATTAAAAGTACAGAGAGCCTGGTAAAAGCAACTCTAAACAGAAAATGTTTCAGAGACGTTAATGTTGTGACCATTGGCTCAGGTCATGCAGCAGGTTGATTTCATACCATAGAGCTCAGTCACATATGTGCCTGGAAATTCTTCAGTATTACTTGCCATCCACAGCACCCATATAATTACGGTTGTAGGAAGTTGCTCTCTCAGCATGTAAACTCAGGAGAACAGGTCCACGAAGGCTATTCTTATATGCTGCACCCATCACTGTGGTATCTTGTCAGCTTTATTCCATCTGCTTTGCACAGAGACTTGCTCTTGCTGCTTCATTATTATTATTAATTATGATTATGATGATTTTTAGGATACATCCCATAAAAGCATCCATGCAGCAAAATATTTAGAGGGGTGTGTGCACTGGCTTTCAAAAAGCTAATACTGACCTGTCATCAGAAACAAAGCATAAACACAGGGGTGCCTCCACAAATTGGGTAACTGTGTACGTGTGATGGCTACCGTCTTGGCTGACACTTCAAGTGTTAAACCAGGGACCTCCACAGTTAAAAACCATGAGCTACTATGTAGCTTGAGCTAAGGAGCCCAAGCTCTATAGCTAGGGGCTGTCATAACTTCTGTCCTCCGTGGCTTGACCCAAATGTGGGCTTGTAACACTCACTCACGAGAGGGTTACACACACACAAACTGGGACTAGCATACATATACCCTTCACTACACAGACTCTAGACCTGCAAGCACACCCCTCATGGCTGCCTTCAGTCACTTACAAGCATACAATTGAGTGCCCCACCCTTTCTTAAAGGGACAACTCTCATTTCTATGCTTACATGATACTTAATTTCACCAACAACCAAAATAAATATAATGGTGAGTTCTCTATTTCTTGTAAATCATGACTCCGTGTCTTTTAAAGGATATAGATTAATAGATTCCAAGACTAGAAGGGACCCTGCTGATAATCTAGTTTGATCTCCTGTATAGCACAGGCCATAGAACTTCCCCAAGATAATCCCTAGAGAAGACCTTTTAGAAAAATGTTCAATCTTGATTTAAAAATGGCCAGTGATGGAGAATTCACCACAATCCTTGTTACATTGTGTCAATGGTTAATTACCCTCACTGTTAGAAAATTACTCCTTTTTTCCAGTCCGAATTTGTCTAGCTTCAACTTCCAACCACTGGATCATGTTATATTTTTCTCTGATTGATTGCAGATCCCATCATCAAATATTTGTTCTCAATGTAGATACTTATAGACTGTAATCAGATCACCGCTTACCTTCTTCTTTGTTAAGCTAAATAGACTGAACTCCTTGAGTCTGTCACTGTAATGCATGTTTTACAATCCTTTAATTATTCTAATGGCTTTTCTCTGAACACTTTCCAATTTATCAACATCCTTCTTGAATTGTGGACACCACTACTGGACACAGTATTCCAACAGTAGTTACATTACTGCCAAAAGTAGAAGTAAAATAACTTAGAATCACAGAATCATAGAATATTAAGGGCTGGAAGAGACCTCAGGAGGTCATCTAGTCCAATCCCCTGCTCAAAGCAGGACCAACACCAACTAAGTCATCCCAGCCAAGGCTTTGTCAAGCCAGGCCTTAAAAACATCTAAGGATGGTGATTCCACCACCGCCCTAGGTAACCCATTTCAGTGCTTCACCACCTTCCTAGTGAAATATCCAACTTAGACCTCCTCCACTGCAACTTGAGACCATTGCTTCTTGTTCTGTCATCTGCCACCACTGAGAAAAGCGTAGCTCCATCCTCTTTGGAACCCCCCTTCAGGTAGTTAAAGGCTGCTATCAAATGCCCCCGATTCTTCTCTTCCACAGACTACATAACCCTAGTCCCCTCAGCCTCTCCTCATAAGTCATGTGCCCCAGCCCCCTAATCCTTTTTGTTGCCCTCTGCTGGACTCTCTCCAATTTGTCCACATCCCTTCTGTAGTGAGGGGAACAAAACTGAAAGCAATACTCCACATGTGGCCTCAACAGTGTCGAATAGAGGGGAATAATCACTTCTTTCGATCTGCTGGCAATGCTCCTACTAATACAGCCCAATATGCCATTGGCCTTCTTGGCAACAAGGGCACACTGCTGACTCATATCCAGCTTCTCATCCACTGTAATCTCCTTTTCTGCACAACTGCTGCTTAGCCAGTTGGTCCGCATGCTGTAGCGGTGCATGGGATTCTTCCTTCCTAAGTGCAGAACTCTGCACTTGTCCTTGTTGAACCTCATCAGATCTCTTTTGGCCCAATCCTCCAATTTATGTACATCACTCTGGACCCTATCCCTACCCTCCAGTGTATCTACCTCTCCTCCCATCTTAGTATCATCTGCAAACTTGCTGAGGGTGCAATTAATCCCATCATTCAGATCATTAATAAAAATGTTGAACAAAATTGGCCACAGGACTGACCCCTGGGGCACTCCGCTTGATACCGGCTGCCAACTAGATATCAAGCCATTGATCACTACCCGTTAAGCCTGACAATCTAGCCAGCTTTCTAGTCCACCTTATAGTCCATTCATCCAATTCATACTTTTTTTAACTTGCTGGCAAGAATACTGTGGGAGACAGTCAAGATATAACACATCCACCGCTTTCCCCATATCCACGGAACCAGTTATCTCATCATAGAAGGCAATCAGGTTGGTCAGGCATGACTTTCCCTTGGTGAATCCATGTTGACTGTTCCTGATCACCTTCCTCTCCTCCTAGTGCTTCAAAATGGATTCCTTGAGGATCTGCTCCATGATTTTGCTGGGGACTGAAGTGAGGCTGACCAGTCTATAGTTCCCCAGGTTCTCTTTTTTCCCTTTTTAAAATATGGGCACTATATATGCCTTTTTCCAATCGTCCAGGATCTCCCCTGATTGCCATCACATCAGCCAACTCCCTCAGTACCCATGGATGCATTAGATCCGGACCCATGGACTTGTGCATGTCCAGCTTTTCTAAGTAGTCATTAACCTATTCTTTCATCACTGAGGGCTGCTCACCTCCTCCCCATGCTGTGTTGCCCAGTGCAGCAGTCTGGGAGCTGCCCTTGTCTGTGAAGACCGAGGCAAAAAAAGCATTGAGTACTTCAGCTTTTTCCACATCTGTCACTATGTTGCCTCCCCCATTCAGTAAGTGTCTCAACACTTTCCCTGACCACCTTCTTGTTGTTAACATATCTGTAGAAACTCTTCTTGTTACCCTTCACATCTCTTGCTAGCTGAAACTCCAGTTGTGCCTTGGCCTTCCTGATTACACCCCTGCATGCTCTAGCAATATATTTATACTCCCCCCTAGTCATTTGTCCACATTTTCACTTCTTGTAAGCTTCCTTTTTGAGTATAAGCTCACCAAAGATTTCACTGTTAAGCCAAGTTGGTCATCTGCCATATTTGCTATTCTTTTTGCACTTCGGGATGGTTTGTTCCGGCGCCCTCAATAAGGCTTCTTTAAAATACAGCCTGCTCTCCTGGACTCCTTGCCCCCTCATATTAGCCTCCCAGGGGATCCTGCCTATCAGTTCCCTAAGGGAGTCAAAGTCTGCTTTTCTGATGTCCAGGGTCCGTATTTTGCTACTCTTCTTTCTTCCTTTTTTCAGGATCCTGAACTCAACCATCTCATGAGCACTGCTGCCTAGGTTGCCACTGACTTATACTTCCCCTACCAATTCTTTCCTGTTTGTAAGCAGCAGGTCAAGAGGAGCACGGCCCCTAGTCAGTTCCTCCAGCACTTGTACCAGGAAATTGTCCCCAGCACTCTCCAAAAATGTCCTGGATTGTCTGTGCACTGCTGTATTGCTCTCTCAGCAGATGTCAGGGCAATTGAAGTCCCCCATTAGAACCAGGGCCTGTGATCTGGAAACTTCAGTTAGTTGTCCGAAGAAAGTCTCATCTACCTCATCCTTCTGATCCGGAGGTCTATAGCACACACCCACCACGACATCAGCCTTGTTGCTCTCACCTCTAAACTTAACCCAAAGACTCTCAACAGACTTTTCTCCAGTTTCAAACTAGAGCTCTGAGCAATCACACCACTCTCTTACATACAATGCAACTCCTGCACCTTTTCTCCCATACCTGTCCTTAATGAACACTTTATACCCATCCATGACAGTGCTCCAGTCATGTGAACTACCCCACCAAGTTCCTGTTATTCCAATCACATCATAGTTCCTTGATTGTGTCAGGACTTCCAATTCTTCCTGCTTGTTTCCCAGGCTTCTTGCATTCATGTACATGCACCTAAGAAAACTAGCCAATTGCCCTACTTTCTCAGTATGAATCAGGAGGCTTTCTGTCTTGTACTTTCCTCCTTGTGTTTCCTCCCGGTATCCCACTCCCCCACTTACCTCTGGGCTTTGGTCACCATCCCCCGGCGAACCGAGTTTAAAGCCTTCCTCACTAGGTTAGCGAGCCTGCCTGCGAAGATGCTCTTCCCTCTCTTCATTAGGTGGATCCCATCTCTTCCTAGCAATCCTAACTTCTCTACTCCTATTCAAGATTACCCTATTTAGGCATCCTTTTGGGCACAATGTCACACTGGGAGCTTACTTTCAGCTGATTATCCATCATGCTTTAGTTCAACTCAAAGCTAGGGGCTTCATGCAGGAATTAGTGGTAAATTCTATGGCCTGCTTTATGCAGGAAATCAGAGACTAGATAATAATTGTCCTTCTGACTTTGAATCTATTACTCCATGAACAATAAAATAAATATTTGAACATTCAAATTCACTGCCGACTACAACATTCCCCAGTAAAAGACCATTTCAACACTGCATTGAAACAAGGATCCTCATGCACATACAGTTTTATGGTGGCAAGACAGCCTGTACTTTCTGAAACTGTTCCCTGTAATGCTTTGAGCACAAGGACTGACTGAGGTTTGCAGAACAAAAGACCATGCACCTATCAATATATTCCTATAATGAGTATTATTTCTTATTGAGAGTTGGGGTGGAATAGTTTAAGCCAACCTGAAGTTGGACTATTCAACTATGTCAAATAAGAACAAAAAGTTATTGATCTAACCAAACCACTGCAAAGTGCTGTCTGTCCACATTGGGAGGAGGGAGACAGGGTAGCCACTTTAACTATGGCAATGTAGTTAAAGCAGCAAAGCTTTTAAATATAGGCATGGCCTAATTGACTGACCCAAGGTCACACAGCAAGTCTGTGGCAGAACAAGACCCTGATCTCTTGAAGCTCGGGTTTGTACCCTAACCACTGGACTTCCTGTCCTGGCAAAATAAGAGTTCTGATGGGAACCCTCTTTCTTTGAAGGCTATTCCTGGGTCTCCCCTTGTCACACCTACTACTGCTCCTCTCCTTCCAATACAGGCTGCTTCCCAGCTCAGTTCTTAGATTTCCAAGCCCCAACTCTCAGATGGCTTCTGGACTGGACTGTCCTTTCCTCCACAGTCAGCTCCCAGCCTGCTGCTCCTACTCACAAATAACCTCCAGCTGCCCGCTGAGCCTGGATCCTTCTTACCTCAAATCAGCATCTTTCTGATACTCTAGGGATTTGGGAGCCCTGTGCTGGATGGATGTTGAACAGGGGGGTAACACAATGCCCAGCAATGGGCACTATGGGTGGAGTGTAAAGTAGAACATTTAAATTGCTTTTTTAAAAACAGATTGGGAGCCTGGATCTGCAAGAACATTTTAAGTTTTTTTCCCCCTTTTTCACATACCACAGTCTATGGGACCTTTCAGAGCCACTTTACATTAATGGCAGTTTTATACATGCACACAGACTAATACATCAGTTGAGAGATGTGAGAGCAAAATATGATCTAAGAGCCTGATCCAAAGCCCACCGAGATCAATGGCAAGATCCCATTGACTTCTGCAAATTTTGAGTCAGGCCCTAAGAGAAGTAAATAAGCAGGGGATCATGGAACTTAAGGTTCCAGATACCATTTGTAGGTGATTGCTCCATAAGGAGCTCTTCATAAAATAATACCTGCCCACATACCAGCCAACAATCTTACAAACATTTATTGTCTTTGGGAGACCATTTTTGATCCAGCCATAGGGCAAACAGCCCTTTTAGATTTTGTAGGGATTTTTGTTTGTTTGTTTTGTTTCTAAATCAAATGTGAGAGCCTAACAGGTTCGCTTTTTATCACAGATTTATTTTATATTCTCCGACTGAGATCACTCAGGCGCAGAGCACAAAAGAATGACTTTTGATCTTGACTTCAGAGGAAAAGTCAGCACTGAGTTGCAGAAGACAGTCAAACCTAATGTGAAAGAGGGGAAGAATTGGCCACAGTTTATTTTGTGCACAATGGCCACTGGCTCTGAACTTTGACCATTAGACACACTTGAAAGGAGAATTAAGGTGTGCTGCATTGTAAGCTAGCCAGCTTTCTTTTAACCTTTATGACAGTATAATAATATTTTTAGATGGGTCACCAGGTGCTCTGAGGTTTTTAGAATTAGTGCTCCAGTCCAGGTCAGTTTCTCCCAGTAAACTCTAATTGGAATGTTCTACTTTCAATTGTCAGAACTGTCAGTTACTATGTCACTTTTGATTGCCTCTGTACCAGTGCTATAGTTGCATGACATGACTCAAGCCAGTAAGGTTTGGAGACAAACATACCAATCAGCTAACTGCGATCCTGGCATACAGTCTGCAATGAGCAGTCCTTAGAAGCTCAAATTACAAACCACTTGCAGAGCCGTTTTAAAAATAGCCTCTGTAATTCAAAGTATGTTTTTTAAAAAAGGCATTATACATGAAGGGAGACTTGTTGTAAAAAACACACTGTTTTGTTCCCATAATTCTTAGTAATCTAATTAGTGTGCAGCTACCAGTAAAACTTTTTTATAACTTTTTTTTTCACTCCATTTGTGATGGGTTGTTCAAATCCACACTTGAAAGGAAGGGGTTAAAGAGCTATTCTGGGCCCAGATAGCCCCACTCCACCACTCCTGTAAAGCCTGCACGGGCTAGAGAAGTATCTTAAAATGGAGAGCAGAATAGCTCAGTTGAAGGCAGGGGATGTGAGTTGATCCATACTCTGAGCTCTTGTTGCCTCTATAGTGACTGGACCAAGCCTACAAAGAAGGGATTTGTGACTGTCTGAATGTTAGAGACTTTACCTTTATGTTTAGTTCTTTGCTTACCCTGGGGGAAGAGAGGCTAGAAGGAAGTGATCCAGGAAGGAAGTTGAACAGCACCCCAGGGCACAGGATTTAACTATCTACCATTGGGCCCTGGATTAGAGCCTAGTGGAGAGTGTGGGGCTGGGCTCCCCTACACACCCCTGAAGAGGGACAACTATGGAAATCTGTCCCTCACTGGGGAATCTAGTTGGGAGATGTCATAAATATAAAGGGAAGGGTAATAACCTTCCTGTATACAGTACTATAAAATCCCTCCTGGCCAGAGGCACAAAATCCTTTTACCTGTAAAGGGTTAAGAAGCTCAGGTAACCTGGCTGGCCCCTGACCAAAAGGACCAATAAGGGAACAAGATACTTTCAAATCTGGGTGGCGGGGGAGGTTTTGGTCTGTCTGTTCTGTGTGCTTGCGGGACACAGATCAAGGAAGCAAGCAATCCAACTCCATTTGAATTAGTAAGTACTAGCAAGGGAATGTGTTAGTTTTTTTTTGTTTTGGCTTGTGATTTTCTCTGTGCTGAGAGGAAGGTATATTCCTGGTTTTCTTTTTGTAACTTTAAAGTTTGGCCCAGAGGGAAATCCTCTGTGTTTTTGAATCTGATTGCCCTGTAAGATTATCTTCCATTCTAATTTTACAGAGGTGCTTCTTTTACCTTATTTCTTTATAATAAAATTCTGTTTCTTTTAGAATCTGATTGGGGGTTTTTTGTGTCCTAAAAAACCCGACGGTTGGTCTGTGCTCATCTTGTTTATTCTCAAGCCTCCCCAGGAAAGGGGGTGCGGGGGCTTGGGGGGATATTAGGGGGGAGTAGGAACTTCAAGTGGTCCTTTCCTTGAGTTTGTCTAAATCATTTGGTGGTGGCAGCGTTACCTAATCCAAGGTAAAAGGGAGAATTTGTGCCTTGGGGAGTTTTTAACCTAAACTGGTAGAAATAAGCTTAGGAGGTCTTTCATGTGGATCCCCACGTCTTTATCCTAGAGTTCAGAGTGGGAGGGAACCCTGATGGGAAGACCCTGAAGATTCAAGGGTCTTGACCATGAGACCCTGACCCAAGAGTGAAGTCCTGAATCCTGAAGGCTACCATATTATTGGACTCTTATGTATACCCTGAAAGGGATGGATTTGAACATATGGCTTAGATGGAGGGATCAGTTACTGCATGGACAGCCCACCACAGGGCAGAGTGGTTCTAAGAAAGAAGAATGCTTGGGAGGTACACAACCTATCATGCCTCTGCCTTACCTGTAGGGGGCACTGTAATATGAAATATATGCACATTCACAGCTATCTAATATATTGAGGTAACCATGCCCATAACACATCTTTGTGATCCAGGATACTCCTAAGGGGTTCACGTACATTTCAGAGGCTTGGAAGAAATTTTGTCAGACAACTTGCAAATTCTAATAGATACTGGATGGATTCAATGTATGTCGGTGTAGGCAGCTGCAGTATTGCTGTTACTTTTTCATGGGCAAGGCGTAGCCCTAGAGAAGTCAGAAAGTGTCCCTTGTATGATATTGCATTGAACTGCACCTTTATCCTGTTCTTGTTTCATTTTAGATTTACTTCCTCGCGTGTATGTGTCTGTGCCTGTGTTTTGCTGTTTTTGTTTTAACAGACAGATGAGGTTGTGGTCGTGATTAGCCACAATGTCCATCGTGCTGTCTCCACATAGGTACAGTACCTCAGAATGTCATCAGCTACGACACTTGTCTCTGCAAATCCTTTTAGTACATCTTTTTGGTGGTATTGATATTCTTCAACTTCAGGTTTGATCACAGAGGGCATTTCCAGCCATCAATATCTACCTGCTGGTGTGCAGAACATGGTGAGGTTCTGATTTCCTTATTCACCAGCACTTACCAACCTGTGTCTTTGGTATCAAGTAGCCAGAATGTTTTTGCTTCTGCAAAGTCAGGTAATATTTCTTCAGCTGTAGGCATTTAGTAGTGAATGCTCTTTAGTGCTTTGGTTAAATCACCTGGGTCTATGCACCTGCTCGGCTTGCCTGGCTTCTCAAAGGTCAGTGTTGCTTATCCAACTTGTTAGGTCTGACTTTACAATTATGCCTTCTTTTCCCATTTCTGTTATTGCTCCCATTATTTTTTAATCTTAACGCCACGGGTGCTGCACAAGGCAGGTGCTGTTCTCTCCAAATCATTTCATCTAGCTCCAGATGTAACATGCCTGGAAGACATCCCAGTCCTTCAAAATAGCATGGTAATTTTTAGCAGCATTACTGCAGGGATGCCACAGTGCACTATCTGCTTTGTATTATTATTTTTTATCTTGCTGGTATGTAATATGAATTGTCTGTCCCAGGTTAAGTGTCACTAGGTTCATGCATGCACTTTTTTTAGCGGAAACAGCGGCTTCTGTGTTGTCTATGCTACTTGAAGTTTCAGCCTGTATACATTTATGTGGTATTATGGTCGTGCCCTTGTATAATTTTCATTTGTCTTTGCTAGGTTACAGTTTCACTTTCTTCTTTTGCATAATGTTGGAGAAGTCTTTGTAGCTTAGCATGTTCACTAATGCCCCACTGTCTATTTGGTACTCAGTTTCCTGTTTGATTCTGAGCTGCTGTCTTGCAGCTGGCCCTAGTTTGGGCTTGATAAACCACCCATGTGTTTCTGTTTTGCATTGCATTAATATCCTATATGTGCAAAGCCTCCTCCTTTGAGTCACTGCCTGTGTCCTTAATAGGATGCTTTTTGTTTGTTTTGGTTTTTTGCTCTCCTTGTTGGTAAGCTTTGGCATAATTTCCTCTTGCCATGATAATTGCATATGGCCCCATATGCAGGGCATTTCCCACTATCCTGTTTTTCTGTATAGTACATTCTGGTCTTCCTTTGCATTTTGTTTCCTTTGCTTTGTATCTGTGCACTTGATTTTTAACAAATGTTGGTGTATTTTTCCTTGCATTTTCATGCTTGCTCTATGCTACATGGTGAACTGTCTATGTCTGCTCCACTTGTGATTTCTATGGACGGGAGCTTGTTCACTAGCTTTGCACCTGTCTAGAGCTCTTGGTAGATAAAGTCTGACTCTCTGCGCATTCTCATTCAAACCCTGTATCTTTCATCCCTTGCTATCATGAATTAGTTCATCTTTTAAGGGTTCATAAATCTCACTAGCCAGTCATTTGGCACAGTTTGGGAAACTATTGATCTATTGTTTCTACAGAATCTTGATTACAGTTTTTGTAAAGATCTTTTGTACATAGCATTTTTTTTTTTGGTGGTGGTGGTAGTTTGAACATGCCTCTGGAACACTTCTAGGACTTTCCAGTGGTCTCCCTGGTCCATTCAGGGTGACCAGATGTCCTGATTTTATAGGGACAGTGCCAATATTCAGAGCTTTTTCTTATATAGGCGCCTATTACCCCTGACCCTGTCCCGATTTTTCACACTTTCTATCTGGTCACCCTAGGTCAGGGGCAGGCAAACTTTCTGGCCAGAGGGCCGCATGGGGTTTTGGAAATTGTATGGAAGGCCGGTTAGGGGAGGGAGTCATGGCCCAGCCCCCACCTCCAATCCACCTCCCCCCCCAGGATTCCTGCCCCATCCACACACCCCCACTCCCTGTCCCCTGACTGCCCCTGGACCCTCCCCCAACTGTCCCCTGCCGCCCCATCCAACCCCTCCTCTCATTCCTGACTGCCCCCCCGGGACTCCTGCCCCATCCAACCACCCCTTCTCCCTGTCCCCGACCGCCCCTGGATCCCCGCCCCTAACTGCCCCCTGCCACCCCATCCAACCCCTCCTCCTTCCTGATTGCTCCCCCCCCCCGGGATTCCTGCCCCCATTTAACCCCCTGTTCCCACCCCAACCCCTATCCACACCCCCGCCCTCTGACCACCACCCCAAACTCCCCTGCCCTCCAGCCAACCCCCCCGCTCCCTGCCCCCTTACCACACTGCCTGGGGCACCGGTGGCTGGCGGCACTACAGCCGCACTGCCCAGCTGGAGCCGGGTCACGCCGCCGTCACCACCACACAGCACAGAGCACCGGGTCAGGCCGGGCTCAGCAGCTGCGCTGCCCCAGGAGCCCATCTTGCTGCCCAGAGCATTGTGCTGGCAGTGAGATGAGGCTGCGGGGGGAGGGGCAGGGGACAGCCTCCCCGGCCAGGAGCTCAGGGGCTGGGCAGGAGGGTCCCGCGAGTCGGATGTGGCTCGTGGGCTGTAGTTTGCCCACCTCTGCCCTAGGTCCACTGCTGATATATCCCTATGCTGCTGGAGCATGTGGCAGCCTTTGCCCATTACAGCTAAAAGTAATACCCTCTGGGCATTCCCCCAACACATTCCAGCCGCCCCCAAAACTGACACTTCTCCCAGCCCCTGGCAGCCTCCAGTCACCCCCTGGCTCACTCCTGCTGGCTATCTTGAGCAGCCCCCTCCACCACACTCCCTGCAGAGATCAGATTTTGAGGCTAAGCCACGCTCCCTGGCCATTGCAGGATCAGTCTCGAGCCCTTATCTTGCAAAGACGTATGCACTGGCTTAAATAATTCTCTGTAGGATCATGGCCTAAGATAGGGAAGAGACATAAATTAGAAAAGATGGGACAACAGATCAGGAAAAGGCAAGAAAGGATATAGTGGCTTTTATCAAGGGATCTGCATCAGTTTGACAGACAAGAACTGGGAGCGTGTTTCAAGCAGGATCAAAAGTGAAAAGCCAGGAGCAGGAGAATGAGACACAAGAAGCAGAAAGATTGGGGAGGGAGGGGTGGTGGGAGCACTAGAGGACTCAGTTTAATGAATAAGCGTGCATTGGCCAGAGGATGATAAATAGGTCTTTACATCTGATTTTTATCATCAGAAAAACTAACCAGTATGAACTGTTACAATATTGTATTTTAATAGATTGAATATAGATATCAACACAGCCATTATATGATGTGTCCTTTGGCCTTAGTTCAGCCCCGGGAGAGACAATGGTGCAGGGAGGTAAATAGCAATGAACTACTGAAGACGCCTGTGACAGAAAACAATGGAATACCTTTGGATTTGAGGAAGAGCAATAACTGTTGAGAAATGTGACATGTAAAGGGCAAACAAAACATAAGACAAAGATTTACAAAAGTTAGACTTTAAATAATTGATGGGGGGAGGGAGAAGGGAGAAAATAAGCAAGCCAAACATATAACTATGTCTGCTTTCTTGATCTTATGCAGGCTTACTTGGTTGCTTATTATTTCATAGGAATCTTTTCTTGCTGAAAGCCAGGGCAGTTGATCGATATTACAGAATAGGTTACCAGCAATGTCCATTCGAGCAGCCGACCCCTGTGTTGTTATCCGAAGAGCAACAATGAATTCAGACTGCAGGAGGTAAGTTTCAAAAAGGATGACAAGAAAGAAAGGTGTGAACAGCACACAAACAAATGGGCATGAGGGAAGAGTGAGCTTGACAGACAAAGACTTTCTGGTTCCTTGTCTTGTTTAATATAAAGAGAAAGATTTCCATGAATTCAAATAAAAGTAGGTCAGACTGTAAGATACTTTATATATATAAAAATAATATGGAGATTCAAGATTCATAGAAATGGGAGCTTTAGTCAAAGAGTTCAGATGATCACTGCAAAAGTGAAGGAAGAAGAAAAGAACAGACACTGAGACTATGGAGAAAAGGGACTGAATTCAGTACTTTAGGGTGGGATTGTTCACAGAAACCCTTCCAAAGCTGTGTAAATATTTAAGCAGAAGTAGAGCAAACCCTGCACAGTTCTACAGAAATATGCTAAATTAGGATGGAAGTACCATTGCTAGAATAAAAAAGTAAATCAAGTTTTTAAGTACCTAATACTTTTTGATTAATAGGTTCATAGAGAAGGTTAAGATTCTGTCATGGGTATTTTTAGTAAGTCAGGGACAGGTCATGGACAAAAAATAAAAATTCACGGAAGCCCACGACGTGTCCCTGACTTTTACTAAAAATACTCGGCTGGGGGTGGTGGTGGGATTAACAGCAGGAGCGCTGCCAGGGACAGATCTCCAGCAACTGCTCCAGCCCTGCCATTGCTCCGGTGGCAGGGGCTGACCCAACCCCAGCCAGCTGCTCCAGCAGCCCTAGGGCTGACCGCTGGCCAGCTGCTCGGGCGTCCCTGGAGCTGACTACCGGCCACTGGTCCGGGGACTGCTGCCCCAGCAGGAGACTGCTGCTTCTGCCCCGCTGCTGCAGCAGAAGTCACAGAGGCCCCAGAAAGTCACAGAATTCATGACCTCTGTGACAGAAACGTATCCCTATTCAAAGAGTTTAAGGCCAGTAGGCACCATTCTAATATCTAGTCTGACCTCCTTTGCATAACACAGACCAAAGAATTTCACCCAGTTACTCCTTTACTGAGCTCAATAATATGTGTTTGACTCTGCTTAAAATTTTAGAGCCCACTCCAACTCCATTAGAATCAATCGGATTTGCAAGTTTAGGAACACTGCTATAAAAATCGGCTCATGCCATCAATATTGATCAGATAATATCTGTAACAATACCTCATGTGGTTGAAACACTGGATTGGCTTCTGGAAGACTCAGTTAAATTCTGCTCTACCCTAGACTTTCTGTGGAGCAGTTTCTTAATGTTAGAGGTGGTTGGGAATTTTTCAATGAAATGTTTGGGAGTTTTATGCAGGAAAATACAGATTTGTTGAAACCAAAACTTTTCATGGAAATGTTGTAGGGGAACTGCCATCCATTTTCTATTACTTTCTTTACCCAGAAGCAGTACTTCTCTGTTTCCTGCTGCCCTGGGGCTTTTCTACCCGGGACCCAGCTGTACTACTTCCCTGGCTCCCCCACTCCCCTGCCTCCTGTTACCCTTGAACACTCTCTCTGTTATAGGGCCATGCATGAAAGCAGGACTCAGTGGCAGGGCATGTCTCTCTCCTTAGCCCCAGGACTCTTGCATAGAGGTCTGCCCATATGCCCAGCCCTGACCATTGCAGGATTGGAGGATTTGCTCACATCATCATGACAGCTCCTCCTGCAGGCCCCAAAATCCTGTGATTCATGATCAATTTGCAAAAGTTGGCAGCCTTGCAGCACTGCCTGCCCCTGGCTGTTTGAAGGGGACTCCCCTTCCCCAACACTGCCCCCAGGTTGATGGAGCTGCATTCTATCCCTTCTATCTCCCACACCTTCACTGTCATCTGCCCCCCGCAGCCTCCTCACATTCCCTGCCCCTCATTCCTGCTTCCCCTAGGGTTACTACCTTTGAAATGCAAAAAACAAAAACAAAAAAAAAACCCAGCAACCGGCACCCCCCCGACAAGGCAACTCTGCAACCCCTACATTCAAAGTCACTCAAGTCCTTTCTCTCACACACGTGCTGTGCACTTGCTTGTTGGTGGGCACACAGCTGCTGTATTTTCAATAGTTTTGGTCTGTTATTGCTTAAACTGCAGAAGTGGGCACACTACAGTATCTTTAGCTGGACATAGAAACTTTTGACATTAGATATCCCAATCCCAGTGTTTTGTGAAAATAATGCAAATCTTTAAACCCACATAAAAAAACCCGGCAGATTAAATTATTTTTCTGGCATCTGGCAAATCCATAAAAAAAAAAGCCATCCAGGCTGGTCAAATACAAGCCAGGTGGTAACCCTATCTCCCCCTCATTCCTCCATCCACCTTTTAGTGACTCCTCACAGTCTGTATGTCCTGTCCAGCCACTTGAACCATAGCATTTCAGCCATTTTGCCTGTGGGCGTGGCTTCAATCTAAATGAAACAGGGGTTGGTGGCAGCCAACTTTATTAAGGACAGCCTCCCTCCTATCTGCAGATGGCCACCATTTCCCTATAGTCTATTTCAAATAATGAGAAATTCTCAAGTTGGTGCCTTTTGTTGTGTTTTCATAATACAGGTAAAAAAATTCTCAGATCTCTACAAACATGACCAGGGATATCAAAGACCCAGTGAGCAGTTTTGATACACATGGGAAAATGCAAGCCAAGCAGCAAAAAAGAGACAATGGCAATACATAGCACTCACAATAGACCTGGGAGTAAAGTCAAATGTACCTTTTCATTGCAAACCTCACAAACTACCTCATTATTTAACAGTACTTTTTGAACTTCTGAAAACTAGATGGACTGTCAGACACTACTGCAGTAGCCATTGTAGACAAAGTAATGAAGCATTTCACCAGGCATAGGATCCCAAAGATATACTTTAGGACAATGAACCCCAGTTTACTTGCAGTGTAAGTTAGTACAGTTTATCCATGGGTCTCTAATCATAGAATATCTGGGTTGGAAGGGGCCTCAGGAGGTCATCTAGTCCAACCCCCTGCTTAAAGCAGGACCAATCCCCAACTAAATCATCCGAGCCAGGGCTTTGTCAAGCCGGGCCTTAAAAACCTCTAAAGAAGGAGATTCCACCACCTCCCTAGGTAACCCATTCCAGTGCTTCACCAACCTCCTAGTGAAATAGTTTTTCCTAATATCCAACCTAGACCACCCCCACTGCAACTTGAGACCATTGCTTCTTGTTCTGACATCTGCCACCACTGAGAACAGTCTAGCTCCATCCTCTTTGAATCATAGAATAGAATCATATCACATCATCACTATACCACAGGAGTCAAATGGCAAAGTTGAATCTGCAGTTACAATTGCTAAGACTCTGTTAAAGAAAGCCGCAAAAAGCAAAGAAAATATATGGCAAGCCATTCTTGAACAGAGACACACTCACAGAGAAAGCCTTAATAGCAGCTTGGTACAATGCTTCATGTTAAGACCCATACATATTTTGGTGCCAAGAGCTCCAGCATTACTACAAGTGGCTGTGGTGGAAGGAGTAACAGACAAAAAGAAGAGAAACTCAAAGGCCTACTCTGACCAGTGAACTAGTGATCTCCTGGCACTGAAAGTCCTGAGCTCTATTGCTAAGGCTCCACTCTTGCAGACAAGCTGGCTCTTTGAGATCAACTGCAGTACCACCATTGGTAACAGCTCTGCCTCTTTGTTGACCATGCTATTCTTCAACACTGAGTCAGAGCTGTTCCCATAGCTGGGGATGGACTGGATTTGTGCAGCTGAGTCTGCTCCTCCTCCTTCTCCCAAAGATCCTGCTGTGGCTCTTCTGATCTTTCCCACCTCCTAATTATTTTTCTACTTTCCCAGCACTTGCCTCTCTGCAAGAGCAATGGCATTTCTAACCTCTTTGACTCCACAGGCTGCTTTAGGCATCCTAAATTGAAGTATGTCCAATTAACTTTTAGAAGGCTCCAAAGAGTCCTCTACTCATCTTGACCATTATGTGTGAATCCCTTTCTGATGTTTAAATCCTCCATCTTATTACTGGCTTCAGATGGACTTGACATCATTCAGTGAAGTTAATCCTCTTTGTCAAATTTCTGGGCTGTTATCACCCTCAACAGTTGTCTAACTTACTAAATAATGTGAATTAGTTGCTGTGTGTGAATCAAGTCAAAACTGTTCCCCAAACGAAGGGTGAAACTTCCTGTCTGAAAATTTGCGAAAAGTGGTTTTGAAACCACCTGTGGGACAGGTCAGAACTTTGTCAACTCCCACCAGCTGAGAATCTGTCCCTGTAATTTAACTATATAACTTTTTAAACAAACTATGATAAAAATCTGTAAATTCTAATATCTTGAGTCAAAAATATTGGATTTAGAAGAGAATTATAAGATTTAAAAAGTCCCCTTAAAAGGAAAATGCTGGGGCTGGCTTAATTATGGAAGTCATATCCATGTCTCTATACAGAACAATGTACCCAATGTGAGAAATTTCCCTGTAAATATCCATAATGTGGTGGCTTTAAAGAATATGAAAATGCAAAATGATTTCTTAAGTGAGTGAGCCAGATCCCAACTTCGTCTCATGTTTGTACCTAACAATGCAATACTGGGCCTAGAAAAGTTGGTTCAAGGTGTGGCAGCTCACCTATTGAGCAGCTCCCAGATAACACCACACTCTGATGCTCCACACTCTGTACTCCACGCTCTGTACTGCTGAATACAAAGTCAAATTCAAGATCTGTTCCAAGTCAAAACCACCTATGAGATTGACCAACCTATGTGAGAGACTGCACTGCCCCTCTCTGCACATGATGTTGTGTGACAGTTACTCTTCTCTCAAACTGAGGTCCTCCACCTGGGGTGCAGATAGGTGTCAAGAAAACCACCCTATTCCTAAATGCTGGGTGAGATGGAGCTGGTGCAGGTCAGAATGGAGAAAAAGTTCTTCTTCTCTGAAACAACGGGGTTGTCAGCCTCAAGGATGAGTTCCATGAGCGCTGGACATGAGGATCATTCAGGAGTGAGCTCATGATCTTTATATTTTTAAACATCTCACTTAGGGGGAGGGAGAGCAAGCAATTTATTAATATAATTTCTTAGTTCTTTGAAGGTGCTCAGACACCAGAATGATGGGCATGGTATAAAAACCTGGAGCTGGGATTTCCAAAGGAGTTGTGTCCAGCTAACTTTCTAAAGCATCTCTAAAAATCCCTGGCTAGAGCCATAGTTTTTAGTCCATTTCTAATCATCAAATGTAAAATGTAAAATTGAATTTGCTATAGAAAATCCTGAGTAAATGTCTCTGGATCTAGCCAAGTAACTATATGTCTAGTTTTTAGAGTTTCAGATGAGTTCAGTTTTACTATAGTAAAGTAGACCTCAGTAAGGCTCAGAAGTGCTTAATCCAAATTCATGAGAAGCAAAAATATTTAAGAAACATACAGTGCAAATTAGGACGTATAGATATTTTAGAGATTGTGTGTGTGTGTGTGTGTGTGTGCGCACACAGTATTTTTAAACCCTGTATATTGAAAACAAGTTCTTCAAAAGAAACATAACCTGAAATGCTCTGTTGCCACTAGTTCAATATGGTGAAAAGCTTGTGTCTCTTTAATATTTCTCCAGTTAATTAAAATGAAACATCGGGCTAAATTATTTGCTAATGTACAGCCCTATTCCTTAAAAACAGTGTTTCTGAACAATGTGAGCTTTTTGGCTTTAATTAACAGGGAATAGGACTCTCCATTTGGTCCCATATTATATCTAGTACAAAATCTTGCATTAATTTAGTCCCCACCATGACTGGCACAGTTCAAAGACAAAAACTAATATTTTCAGGGTTTAGCTATACACATATATCTAGCCTCCTATCTTTTAATCTTGAGATCCACCCACATTGCAGCCCCATGATCAAGAGGATTAAGAAAATAGGACAGGGAATTATTATTACTGTACTTCCTTATGTTTGAAAGTTATCTGAGGTAAAATGATACTATTTTTAACCTCAGCCTGCTTTAGAAGTGTGCTGTTAGTGTCTGTCTACACTACAATTAGATATCCGTGGCCAGCCCACAACTGTTTAATTGCAGTATAGATGTTCAGCCTCAGGCTGGAGCCCAGGTTCCAGGACCCTGCAAGGTGGGAGGATCCCTGAGCTTGGGCTGAAACCCAAACCCAAATGTCTACACCACAGTTAAAAAGCCCCTTAACCCAAGCCCTGACAGCCCGAGTCAGTTGGCATGGGCCTGCTACATGTGTCTAATTGCACTGTAGACATACCCTTAGAGTTAGGTTTAACTATCACATCAAATGGGGACAAATTCTTCATTGCCTGTGAACTCCCTGACACCTGTGCATATTGCATACAATAAGCACTACCATCCTGACTTCATAACATTCCACATGTACAGTACAAGAAGAATCAGCCCCCATCTGTTTTAAGCATACAGTCCTCTTCAGTTACTCCTCTCCCACTAGTTTTTGATGAGTCATCCCAAAGGGACTATTCATGTAAAGGGTTGGAAGATCAAGACCACTTTTGCAGATGCCAATATAAACACTGATTCTAATCAGAGCAGAATTTCTCTGGGGAAGACCCTATCCCTTCCTCCTTTGCCACAGATGGCCTCTTGGCAGTGGAAATGGTATATGAAGTATGGGAAGCCAGATGAAGAGGACTACCTAGGTGGAGCATGGTTCATGGGTCTGTGCACCATGACAGTTGCCCGCATGGCAACATGCAGGGAGTGGAGAGGATGGGTTTGGGTGGACTGTGCAGAGGGGTTGGAGTGGGGCTGGAGGATCAACTTGTTAAGGCAAACCCCCGTCCTCTCAACACATAGTAGTAGTCTATGCAAGAGTCTGTGGAGGCTCCATTCGGCCTTTGTGGAGCTGCTTTTCAGCCACGCCACTGCCTCGTCATGGATCTGAACAGCAATGCCTCCAGCTGCTCAGTAACTTGGCCTTAGGGAATTACTAGCAGGCCTGTTCAATGGCCATTTACAGTTCTGAAAATAAGAAACAGAAATTCCTTTGGGATAGATTTTGACCCGGCCCTGTACATCTACATAGGAGCATGTGGGGAGTCAGACACACACACACACAGAGCCTCACTGCATTGCCTCTGCAGGCATTGGTGGGAAGGCAAGGGTATCCCTTTTTCTGTTGCAGGTTAGCAGGGAGTGAGTAGAGAGTGTGTGAAATGGGCTGAGCCTTCTTTCCACCCCATCAGTATGCCACCCTGCACTGTATTTGTATCTGCTAATCTAGTAGCAGATTATCAGTGGGCACCCCCAGGGTTCACTCTCTGAGGCATCACACCTTCCAGTCGTGATGCAGCTCCATGTAGGCCACAAGGCATGTGTGCCTGTGTGTGATTATTGTGTTTGTCATTAGATCTGTAAGAAATGTAACATTACCCCTTTTCGGTTGAGGCAATGTAGGAAAATGGACAATATGCTTGTTTTGGGTCAGAAAAATCACTAAACTATTTTTACATTCTCATTGTTGTCAGTGACATGCAGGATGAATTGCATCTCCCTGACTGTGTGGGGCAGAGATTCAAGCTCATTAAATTTAATGGTGTGCTTGCTAAGTAAACTCTCACTACTGTTCTCTTTGAAACTTCTTATTAACTCCAAATTCTCTTTACTGATTGATTCTTTGACGGTAGTCTTCTGCTCTTGAGCACATTTATTAGCAAATACTTTATTAAACATCCAAAATATACAGAAGTCTAAAACCACTTCACTAGGCATTACTACATAAATATAACCTCCCCCACAATGAAATGGAAGGTATAAGTTTTAAGAAGCTAAAAAAACATCACAGTGTCATTAAAATAATGAAATAGGCAGAATGAAACACTAGCCAGCAAATGGGCAGTGGTTTTTTCCTTTCCGTTTTTCAAAAATGCTTTGGCTATAGATTCGGGTAAAACCTAGAAAAGTGCCTAAGAGATTTAGAAGCCTAAGTCAATGGGATTTTTGAAATTTTTACACTAGATCTAATTGAAAAACACAGGATTATGATAAAGCAGATTTTGGATTCTAGTTTTTCATCGAAGAGCATTTCAACTAAAATGAAAAATTTTCACAAAAGTACTCTCTGTTCAAAATGCCATTTTGTCAAGTGTTTAGATGAAAAATTTTGACCAGCTGCACCATGCACAAAGTTTCTCTAATATTTTTCAATTGTCATGAGACACAAAGTACATGCGCAATCATAAATGCAGAATCAAGCTATTCACACTAAGTTTGATTTTTCATCTCCACATCTAAATTTCCCACAAAGGGGTGTCAACCTCATTCCATTAAAATAAAAAAGCATTTTTTTCTTTTAAATTTCATAGCTTGTTATGTCAATTGATGATTTTACTGATGAGCCCTTTGAACCCTTTATTACTTTTTTGTAAACTGAAATAACCTGTTAATACCAGTATTTCTGTGCTCAACATTTGCTTATTTTTACAAGCAATTTATATAAATGGGCTGAAATGGATTCTTGTTACTTTGGACAATTTAGAGCCCAGGCTTTTGCACACGACCAATTTACAAGAGTCTCAACTAGATGAGACTTTCATAATTTTCAAAAAGAAAAGGAAGACTTGTGGCACCTTAGAGACTAACAATTTTATTTGAGCATAAGCTTTCATGAGCTACAGCTCACTTCTCTCTAAGTGCCACAAGTCCTCCTTTTCTTTTTGCAGATACAGACTAACACGGCTGCTACTCTGAAACTTGTCATACTTTTCAGTAATTCTTTTAAGTCACATAGCAGTCTCTTCTTGAAAGAAAAGAAGATCAAACACACTTAGTCTTTTCTCATTCTTGTCAGATTGGTTCCTTAAATTTTGCATCTCATTTTACTTGATTGTAATGCATCCCTTCCAAAGTAATAATATTCTTCCCTTGGTACTGTGACCATGACTAAATACAGTATACCGAACTAGATGATGCAATGCTTCCTTTTGGCCTTAAAATCTATTCTAAATTATTCAGTTTTATTCACTGACAAAAACTACTAGAGGAGTCTTCTAAAATATACATATATAACTTACAAAAATACTACACTGTTTTGGACCATTACTGTACATTGCTATAGTATTTTTGTTAGGATCCTACAACAGGAAATTTTTCATAAATATATACGACCCAGGATCAAACACTAGATCATGTTCATTACTCCAGGGCTACTGATCTATTCCAGTAATTCAAGTGAGGGGAAAAAATCTACAACTCATATTCTTGTGTCACAGTCTTCATAATACTTTCCCTGTCTCAATAGCTGCGAATTATATCTGGTTTACAGGAACATTCTAAAAACCAATTAGGATTAAAAACTACCTCATATTGTCCCTTATTGTCAAATGATTAGCCTTATTTGTTTTTGATAAACCCTGGAAACAATTTACAGTGATTCCTATAAATAACACTTGCTAGAACCATAGTAGAAAACAAAATTGATACAAGTCAAACATTTTAATTTGCCCACTTAAATTTTTGATCTCTTCAGATTTAGCTCTGGTCTACACTGGGCATTGAGGTTGAATTCAGCAGCGTTAAATCGATGTAACCCTGCATCTGTCCACATGGTGAAGCGCTTTTTTCGACTTAAAGGGCTCTTAAAATCGATTTCCTTACTCCACCCCCGACAAGGGGATTAGCGCTGAAATCGGTTTTGCTTGGTCGAATTTGGGGTACTGTGGACGCAATTAGATGGTATTGGCCTCCGGGAGCTATCCCAGAATGCTCCATTGTGACCGCTCTGGACAACACTCTCAACTCAGATGCACTGACCAGGTAGACAGGAAAAGGCCCGTGAACTTTTGAATTTCAATTTCCTGTTTGGCCAATGTGGCAAGCTGCAGGTGACCATGCAGAGCTCATCAGCAGAGGTGACCATGATGGAGTCCCAGAATCGCAAAAGAGCTCCAGCATGCACCGAACGGGAGGTACGGGATCTGATCGCTGTATGGGGAGAGGAATCCGTGCTATCAGAACTACATTCCAGTTTTCGAAATGCCAAAACATTTGTGAAAATCTCCCAGGGCATGAAGGACAGAAGCCATAACAGGGACCCGAAGCAGTGCCGCGTGAAACTTAAGGAGCTGAGGCAAGCCTATCAGAAAACCAGAGAGGCGAACAGCCGCTCTGGGTCAGAGTCCCAAATATGCCGCTTCTATGATGAGCTGCATGCCATTTTAGGGGGTTCAGCCACCACTACCCCAGCTGTGTTGTTTGACTCCTTCAATGGAGATGGAGGCAACGCGGAAGCAGGTTTTGGGGATGAGGAAGACGATGAGGAGGAGGCTGTAGATAGCTCACAGCAAACAAGCGGAGAAACCGGTTTTCCCGACAGCCAGGAACTGTGTCTCATCCTGGACCTGGAGCCAGTACCCCCTGAACCCACCCAATACTGCCTCCTGGACCCGCCAGGTGGAGAAGGGACCTCTGGTGAGTGTACCTTTTAAAATACTATACAAGGTTTAAAAGCCAGCATGTTTAATGATTAATTTGCCCTGGCATTTGTGGCTCTCCTGGATATACTCCCAAACCTTTGCAAAAGGTTTCTGGGGAGAGCAGCCTTATTCCAGCCACCATAGTAGGACACTTTACCACTCCAGGCCAGTAGCACATCCTCAGGAATCATTGTAGAACAAAGCATTGCAGTGTATGTTTGCTGGCGTTCAAACAACATCCGTTCTTTATCTCTCTGTGTTATCTTCAGGAGAGTGATATCATTCATGGTCACCTGGTTGAAATAGGATGCTTTTCTTAAGGGGACATTCAGAGGTGCCCGTTCCTGCTGGGCTGGGGAGGGTGGTTAGCTTACAGGGAAGTAGAGTGAACCAAGGGGCGGGGGATTTCATCAAGGAGAAACAAACAGAACTTTCACACCATAGCCTGGCCAGTCATGAAACTGGTTTTCAAAGCTTCTCTGATGCGCACCGCACCCTCCTGTGCTTTTCTAACCGCCCTGGTGTCTGGCTGTGTGTAACCAGCAGCCAGGCAATTTGCCTCAACCTCCCACCCCACCATAAACGTCTCCCCCTTACTCTCACAGATATTGTGGAGCGCACAGGAAGCAGTAATAACAGTGGGAATATTGGTTTCGCTGAGATCTAACTGAGTCAATAAACTGCACCAGCGTGCTTTTAAATGTCCAAATGCACATTCTACCACCATTCTGCACTTGCTCAGCCTGTATTTGAACAGCTCCTGACTACTCTCCAGGCTGCCTATGTATGGCTTCATGACCCATGGCATTAAGGGGTAGGCTGGGTCCCCAAGGATAACTATAGGCATTTCAAGATCCCCAACGGTTATTTTCTGGTCTGGGAAGAAAGTCCCTTCCTGCAGCTTTTGAAACAGACCAGAGTTCCTGAAGATGCGAGCGTCATGTACCTTTCCCAGCCATCCCACATTGATGTTGGTGAAACGTCCCTGGTGATCGACCAGTGCTTGCAGCACTATTGAAAAGTACCCCTTGCGGTTTATGTACCGGCTGGCTTGGTGCTCCGGTGCCAAGATAGGGATATGGGTTCCGTCTATGGCTCCACCACAGTTAGGGAATCCCATTGCAGCAAAGCCATCCACTATGACCTGCACATTTCCCAGGGTCACTACCCTTGATATCAGCAGATCTTTGATTGCGTTGGCTACTTGCATCACAGTAGCCCCCACAGTAGATTTGCCCACTCTGAATTGATTCCTGACTGACCGGTAGCTGGCGTTGCAAGCTTTCACAGGGCTATTGCCACTCGCTTCTCAACTGTGAGGGCTGCTCTCATCTTGGTATTCTTGTGCCTCAGGGCAGGGGAAAGCAAGTCACAAAGTTCCATGAAAGTTCCCTTACGCATGCGAAAGTTTCGCAGCCACTGGGAATCGTCCCAGACCTGCAACGTTATGTGGTCCCACCAGTCTGTGCTTGTTTCCCGAGCCCAGAATTGGCGTTCCACCGCATGAACCTGCCCCATTAGCACCATGATGCCCACATTGCCAGGGCCCATGCTTTGAGAGAAGTCTGTGTCCATGTACTCATCACTCTCGTCACCGTGCTGATGTCGCCTACTCGCCTGGTTTCGCTTTGCCAGGTTCTGGTGCTGCATATATTGCTGGATAATGCGTGTGGTGTTTAATGTGCTCCTAATTGCCAAAGTGATCTGAGCGGGCTCCATGCTTGCCGTGGTATGGCGTCTGCACAGAAAAAAGGCGTGGAACAATTGTCTGCTGTTGCCCTGATGGAGGGAGGGGCAACTGACTACATGGCTTACAGGGTTGGCTTACAGGGAATTAAAATCAACAAAGGGGGTGGCTTTGCGAGAAACTGAATGGCTGCCTCAAGGATAGAACTCAAAACCTCAAGGATAGAACTCAAAACTGGGTTTAGCAGGCCGTCGATTTCACAGAGGGAGGGAGGAGAAAATGAATACAAAACAAATCTGGTCTATTTCTTGTTTTGAGACACTTCATCTATCTTTATACATCATGCTGGCAGCAGACTGTGCAGTACGACCGTTAGCCATCGTCACCTCCTGGGTGCTCGGCAGAAGACGGTGCACTATGACTACTGGCCATTGTCTTCTGCTAGCTGCAGATTAAAAGACAGTGCACTGCCAGTAGGACTCAATCGCCATGAGACGAAACAAGGGAAATGACCTGGCTGAGTCACTCCCATGTTTGCCCAGGTGCCCAGTTAAAAGAGCACCCAGGACTATGTCGACGACAGCTACTAGCCATACTGCACTGTCTGCTGCCAAAAGGCAATAAACTGCTGCTGTGTAGCAATGCAGTATCATGTCTGCCAGCACCCAGGAGACATATGGTGACGGTTAGCTGAGCAGGCTCCATGCTTGCCATGGTATGGCGTCTGCACAGGTAGCTCAAGAAAAAAGGCACAAAACGATTGTCTGCCCTTGCTTTTACGGAGGGAGGGAGGGAACGGGGGCCTGACGATATGTACCCAGAACCACCTGCGACAATGTTTTAGCCCCATCAGGCACTGGGATTTCTACCCAGAATTCAAATGGGCGATGGAGACTGCGGGAACTGTGAGATAGCTACCCACAGTGCAAAGCTCCAGAAGTCGACGGCTGCCTCGGTACTGTGGACACAGTCCGCCAACTACATGCACTTAGAGCATTTGTGTGGGGACACACACACTCGACTGTATAAAAACACTTTCTACAAAACCAACTTCTAAAATTCGACCTAATTTTGTAGTGTAGACATACCCATAGACGATAAACTCCTTAAGGGTAGATTTCAGAGTAGCATCCATGTTAGTCTGTACTCGCAAAAAGAAAAGGAGGACTTGTGGCACCTTGGAGCCTAACAAATTTATTTGAGCATAAGCTTTCGTGAGCTACAGCTCACTTCATCGGATGCATTCCAACAAATTTATTTGAGCATAAGCTTCCGATGAAGTGAGTTGTAGCTCACGAAAGCTTATGCTCAAATAAATTTGTTAGTCTCTAAGGTGCTGCAAGTACTCCTTTTCTTTTTCCTCAAGGGTAGGGATTATCTTCATTCTGTGCAGTAAGCACATTGTTGATTTAACAAATAAATAATTTCACAAGCTAAACCAGATCAGGTCTGTTCAGGACATAGAAACTAGACTTTCACTGAGCATCTAACCATACTGTAGTTGCAGCAAGGAGGTGGTGGGAATAATTCTCTAGGCAGTAGTCTTTCCTTTGAGTCGGCACTTTGCACCGTGCTGAGTCAATGGTTAAAGTGCACTATGTTGCTGCTGATCAACATTTTCAAAAATAAGTGCCTAAGGGTGGGACATGTGCTTCTAATTCACTTAGGAGGACTTTTTTAAAAAATGGGACTTGCCTGTAAAATGGGAATAAACATCAATGGGATGTGTGCTCCTAAACCATATAAGAGTTTGGAAAAAGTCCCACTCATAGGAGCCTACATTTGGACTTGGGCGTCTAACTTTAGGTTCATTCTTGAAAATTTTGGCCAAACGGGATATTTTTCCAATGAGATGTGAAGTTAAGGTGCAGCCTGCTTGTAGTCATTTAACACCCTAGAGCACTCTTTGTGAATCATCTGAATATTAACCCCCATGTCTAGGTCCAATGGCAACTTAGTGTCTAATAATACAATCTGTACTTTTAGCTGGACATGATATTCCTTTCCTGATGCATAGTATTGCTGGGTGCTGTTAGCCAGCTGCCATGTTTCACCCCAGATGAGGCTACTGTCACAAACTGGGATGTGGGCATCCAGGCCTTGTGGTTGGAGTAGGAGCTGGAGTCAAGAAGCCAGTAACTAGAGTCAAGGGATCAGAACCAGAGTCAGGAACCTAAGCCAAAGGTCGGAGTCAGGAAACTAGCAAGGAAGCAGGGCTAGAGTGAACTGGGCATGACCTGGGCAAGGCAGGCCTAGGAGAAATCACAGCTGCAGCATAAGTGTGGAACAGCCAGAGATCTGTTGTGGCTGTTTGGTTTAAGAACAGGCTTATTGACTTCCTCAGCCAGTCAGGTAGAGTTGTTAATTTGGAGGCTCAGCTGTGAGGCAGAGGAAGTACGTACATGAGTGTTGTGGAGAAAATGAATAAGAAAGTGTTATTTACCCCTTCACATAATACAAGAACCAATCACCCCATTAAATTAATAGGGAGCCAGTTTAAGACAATCATAAGGAAGTTCTTCACAGAATGCACAGTCAGCCTGTAGAACTCATTGCCAGGGGATGTTGTGAAACCATGGGCGGCAGGTATCAGAGGCTGGGGGGAGTCTGTGCCTCCCCAAACAGCCAGGTGTGGCCCTGCCCATGCTCTGCCCCCAGAGCCTCCTACTTCTGCTCAGTGTGGCTACAGTCTCCCTGTGGGGTGGCTGCACTGCCTGTCCTCCTGGTGCTCCAGGGCTGGGGAGGCTGAGGTGGTGCCGCCTGCCATCCTGGTACTCTGGGGCTTGGGGCACTCCGGGGCTGGGGGTTCTAGCCTGGGGCAAGGGCCAGCAGCTGCAGTGGGGAGGCTCTGGTGAGGGCACAGAACGGGTGGGGCCTCAGGCAGAAGGGGCAGGACTGTGGGCCAGCCTCCCACAGCTGGCAGTTCATGCGCAGCCCATGCGTGAAACCCAAAATTATAACCGGGTTCAAAAAAGAATTAGATAATTCATGGAAAATAGGCCCAACAATGGCTATTAGCCAAGTCAGTCAGGGATGCAACCCATGCTCTGGGTGTCCCTAAGTCTCTGACTGCTAGAAGCTGGGAGTGAACAGGGGATGGATCACAAGATAATTGCCCTGTTCTGTTCATTCCCTTGGAAGCATCTGGCATTGACCACTGTCAGAAGACAGGATACTTGGCTGGATGGACCATTGGTCTGACCAGTATGGCCATTCTTATATTCTTATCAGACTACTTATATTATGAGGCCCAGTAGCAGCCGAGAAACATCAAACAGTGATGCTGAAGGATGCGCAGCACTGAAGCAGAAAAGAGTCATGTTCGATGAAAAACTTTACCCACATTGCTGACTTAAGTAAACTGCAAGGAGCAGATTGGTGCCAAAGAGACATTCTTATAGTGATATGCTGCTGATTACTAGATACCTTAAGTTGTTCTCTGTTCCAGTCCAGTAAACTGTCATAATTCCTCAATGTCTATTTGTGTTTCATATCAGCTAAGAGAGAATCCCTCAGGACCAAGTTGTCAAACTGAATAACTTAAAGTGAAAAAGCTGTGTAATACTGAGTGGAGAATTATTTGGATAAAGACATCTTTATAACAAAAATGATCACTCACTGAGTAAATAGCTCAATTTTACCTTGTCCATGGCTAAGAAATTAAATTGCTAGTGAAGAATTTTTCTCTAAAAATAAAACATCATAACTTTTGACAAGGAGTCTGTCGCTGAATTCAGAATTGAGCCCCGGGTTCCTGAGACTCAGTTTTGTGCATTATCCATAGGAACAACCTTCCTTTGAACTCTACTACTCTCTCTAACCTCACTGTTCTCTCATCCTTAAGCTCCCACAGCTACTATGACACCTACAGGAATTTAGCCAACTAATAATGTAGCAGACCAGTGGAGGGTAAATAAAAGAAAATCCTCATAAGTGCAACTAAGGATCAAATAAACCTTCCAGGTGCAAACCCCATTAGAAAATAAAAAGATCCCCTCTATTGATTATTGTATTCCCTAGACAAGTAGCATCTCCATCTCATCTGGATTGAGCCTTAGCTGGATAGCTCCCATTGAGACCCCAAACTAAGTCCGTTATAGGGAAAGTGACCATGCTATCAGGGGCTGATGACAACGAGATGTAGTGCAGTGTTGTCATTGTATTGGTGGCATTGCAGCTCATACTGGCTTCAGTAGGAAGTATCTGCTCTTAAACCGATTTCTTTAACACTCCATGAACGTTTCGTAGCTGGTTTCAGATTGTGCTATCATAAAACAAGGAACACTAACTGCATTCAAAAACCCCTCTAGGGTCTTCCTTTAACTCCCCAAAGTGATACAGTTCAGGGTTCCAGTTTCAGCTTTGTCCTTAACTCATCCAATGAGATGCAGGAGCTACTCGCTGTGGGTCTTGTGGGCTGTGATATTAACACAGTGGAAAGAAGGAGAGGAGTATGAATTGCTATGTAGGTTCAAGTCAACTTCTAATGCTATTTGGTCCTATTTTTTTATGCTCAAGTGAGTTACTGTTTTAATATTCCGTTTGATCCTTGCTTGCAATATGTTGTTATAGAAACCTGAGTCACTCCAGTCATTAACAACTTTTCTTCACACAGAGATTTGAGTGTAATATTATTCCTCCTGACAGAATTGAATTACCAATTATTCACCTGACAATAACATCAAAGAAGACTAAGCAGATATGCTGCATAAGTGATTTGTTAATCTCATGTAAATCTTATTCAATAAATAGACATGTGTCACATGAAACTGACACACGCAGCACCTCTGTGATGTTAAGAATTGGAAATTAAAGATTAACTTTTAGTTTAGTAATAAGGAGTTTGAAGATATTTTAAATATTGGTATAATTTTATGTTTATAAATACTTTAACACCATATATTAAATGAGAAGGCATACAGTAATAAATTGGCCTAATTTGGGATAGCTGAATTAGTTTACATAAAACAAGAGCTCCATTCATTGTTGAACCTAACTATACCAAAACTTTTTAAAAATGTATTTTAAAATTGCATGCTTCTGCATTTCCTGGTCTCAGCTACGTGATAGATGGTGAAAATACCAAGAAAAGAGCCAACTTGTCCAAGCAAGTAAATACTGGAGATTTAAAGGGGAAATCCTGTTTTTGTAAGTATTGGTACACAGTCTAAATCCAAAAGGTTCAGACAACTTTCAGATTAACATCTAAACTTCTGGTTGGTTATCACACTGAACTTCTGATTATTTCTGAGATTTATCTATCAGTACTGGGGCTGGTCAAAAAATTTCCATTGAAATTATATTTCTATGAAAATTAGGAGTCTTGACTAAATTAATTCTTTTTTGCTAAAAGTGTCTGCTTTTCATGGAAAATTAAAAAAGTAACACGCAAAACCTGAACACTTTCAGATGAATACTGAATATTGTTTCTGGCTGAAAACCAAAATATTTGATTTAGAAATGCTGCCACAGTGCCTTAAGGGAGTTGTGCTTTAAGTGCCTCAGACCCCCATCCCCTTTCTAGGCTGGGTTCTCTAGCCAGACTACATCTGCCAGGATGAACTGAAGTAGTTCAGCAAAAATCGGATACTATGGACCATTTACAGGAGGATATAACCCAGGCAAGTAGCCTGGCCCAGAGAGGAGAATGGGGAAACTGAGGCTACCCCAGGCCAAGACCTGCATCCTATTTAGCATTATGGGAAATGCAGGGCAATCATGACTCCCTGACACCTGTTCTTGCTTCAACCATTTTAGATAAAAAAATTTCAATAATTATTTTTTATTTAAAGTAGGACTTTCTGTGATGCTTCCCAAGGGTACCAGGGTTGTGAGGTGCCTTGCTCCTACCTGCCTTTAGCATAAGGAAACCTTATCTGTGCCTGCCAGGGGTCAGCTTCCCAGCACCACCAGCCTCTGGCAACACGAGTCCTCTCCTCTAGGCCTCTGCAGGCCCTGCTCTTTCTACAGGTTAATGATAGGCATACCCCAAGCCCCTCCAAGCATTCCCCCAGAGCTTCCAGCCTTTGGGCACTCAGAATTCACAGATCCACTACTCCCAAAGGAATAGTACACACCAGCTTACCAGTTACACCTCAGGATCACTGTTTTACCTAGCTCACAGCACTTAGACATGTTGATATTAAAAAACAGAAGACATTTATTTAACAAGAACAGAGACTCAGGAAGGAGCAAGTAGAAATAATGGAAACAAATGGTTATACATAAAATAAAATCATAACACGCTTAACTAACCATCGTCGAGTTCCCTCAAAATCCTTCCAGCGTCTTATAGCCAGGCTGTGATCTTCTGTTCATGAGACAACTCATGCCGTCCTCTTGCCTTCTCAGAGGAAAGATCCTGTGACTTTTGCAATCCCCGATATAGCAAAGCAATCCTTCCATCTTTATTTGCAAACAGGACCCCTCTGCTGATTATTTTTCCTGGTGGCCTCCCTCTCTTGTCAACCTTGCAATCTTTTAATTAGCATCTGGCTCTGCCTGCAGATAGGCTTACCTTCTGAGGTACACAATGCACAATACACACTTAAACCAAACAAAGAGAGAGAAGAACCTCCAATCCTTTGCCTAAACAAACTCTGTCCAAGGCCGGTTACCTCTTGGTGACCTGCTTTTAACTTCCAGGCTTTCAGAACATATTTTTCCATTGTAGGTATATAACTTCTTAAATATCATCTGCACATACATTTTGCAATGATTAAGATGAAGAGTGTGTTATTGGCTGTTAGCAGAGATCTCACATGCCACCCTGTGGTGCACTATTATGTAGATAGACCCAGAGGATAAAGCTCTATGTCCCCTGTGCCCTCTGCCAGCTGGCACCACCAAGAAGTTTCTGGGTCACCCTTTGGCTAATTACAAATTCTCTGAGGTGTAGAAAAAATGAGGATTGGCTAAGTTAGGGCTTTCTGCAGTGTGCATTTGTCAGAACTCATCTTCTAAATTATGATGTGTGGCAAGGATGCAGACTTGAACTTAATATTTTTTTGACATCAACCTTTCACCTTTTCTCAGATCCAGCCTGACTACACTTGTCTTAGGCCTACTGTGTGCTAGAAAATGTTGCTAGTTTAACTCTACTGCTACAGTTAAACTGATAAAACCCTCCCAGCGCAGAAGCAGTTATATCAGTATAAAAGTGCATATACCTGTATAGCTTATGCTGGGTCGCTGCCCAGTATAAGGACTTTTGTACCAATATAATGCTTATACATTCTATCAGCATAGCTATAACACCAAAAAATCATATCCCTATAGGCACAGCTATGCCAGGAAAACTTCCTCGTGTGGACCTACCCTTAGCAGGAATATACTCTCTATAGGTACTCTATAGCTAATATTA